>NC_069388.1:122507977-123757977 GCF_027475565.1 Acinonyx jubatus | reverse complement strand
AATTTTGGAGAATATATAGAAGAAAAATCCCCCACAAATCTATATAATCTCTATCCCCTAAAAAACCACACTGTCAGTAATTTGAGATACTTGCTTCTGTTGCTGGAGTGAGTGTGTGTGTGTGTGTGTGTGTGTGTGTGTGTGTGTGTACATATACACATATGTGCTGTAAATTAGGTCATAATATATTTGTACTTTTACAATTGGTTTGTTAAATCAACATTATATGAATATTTCCCATGCTCATGTCTTTTAGCATTCATTAAAAACATGAGCCATTAGAGATAGTCTTAATAGAGTATCATATAGATGTACTAGTCTCCTACTATTGGACATTAAGGCTAAGTCCACTTGCCTGGCTATCTGAAGTACAATGCAATGAATATGTTTGGAAATAATATTTTGTCCAAATCTCTCACTTTTTTTCTTAGAATAGATTCCTGTATATAAATGTATGTATCAATAGTATAAAAAATTCCATTGTACTTTATACAAAGTACCTTTTAGAAGATTTAACAATATAGTGTATTTCAATTTTACATGAATATGAAGTATATAAATGCTTTCATGTTTTGCTAATATTTATTGTATGCTTTTAAGTTCATAGAATTCCTTATCTCATATCTTACCTCATTTAGTTTTCCATGAAATCAGTGAAGTTTAATAGCATCTTCATTTTACATAAAAGGAATCTAAGGAAGCAGGAAATTAAATGATTTTCCCAAGGCTTCTGCTAATAGGTAGTATGGAAGAGATTGGCTTTGAAGACGATCATTTCCCTTCAACTGCACTACTAAAGAGATCTGGTTAAAGATCTGGTTAAAGTTCTCACTCTCTTTCTCTCATTTATTTCTGTCTCCTGTGGATTTATTGATTCTTATTTCTATACTATGACTGATAACTTTATCAGCTGGGTTGTATCATAAATAACTCTGTGTGTGTGTGTGTGTGTGTGTGTGTGTGTGTGTGTTTAGTTTAGAAGGCCACTTTTAAGACTGAAATCTTAAAATACAAACTATGTTTGTTCTAAAGCATTACTGGTCCAAAATCATTAGGGTGGTTCCTTCTAGTTGCCATTAGCTTGATTATTATTTATTCAGACTTTTCCAAAAATTGAGTCATGTACACCCTTCTCTCTCCTTCCTCATTACCCTCCACACACACATGCGCACACACACACACATGCGCGCGTGCGCGCACGCACACACACACACACACACTTCTCACCAGTCTTTCCTAAGGGATAAATTACATTTTTTTTGGCAATTGTTTTGTAAGGGGGAATTTAGCACAACATTGGTATTTGTTATGTTAAAAATGAGCTGGTCCCAATTCTCTTTATTTAATTGCACCAAATGGCTATGTTAACTCACCTGGACATTGCCAGAAATACCTGTGCAGGCTTTGTTGTAGAAGCTGGGGAAAATGACCAGGGCAAGGAAAACCCAGTTTCAATATGCTTGGTGCTTTATTATTTGATCAAGCAAACTACCTTTTCCTTTTATAAAAAACACCCACAAACATATGTTAATAGTTTTATCTTCTCTTCTAATTGGGTAAACATGCCTAAGCAGGAGCGAAAGGCAGAGGAAAGACCTTGAGATGTTCATTTCCTGAAATGGAATACTGTGTAGGTTTGGCCCCTTAGCCCAGGGGGTAATTAGGATGTGTATTATTCTTGGATATAAGGCCAAAAGGAAAGAATTCTGAGACCTTAAAATGGAAAGGTTGGGTGTTAGTCACCCTCTGATGATTGTCTTCAAAGTCAACAAATTCAAACAGCTAGAGTTGAGAGAAGTTATATTTGTGGTGGGGAAAAGATCAGGCTTGGTCTTGACTGCCCTTTGGTTTTTACTTCAGCTTCTTTATTTTAACTTTCTTATTACAAATATTAGTTATTTTAATGAGTGTTAGCATGAAAGCATTTGCAAATGCCTCTTTGAGGATCTCTTTTTTGGTGGGAGTGGGGGTGGGTGGGGTGGGTTTAGAATCTTGTCTCTTCCTAGTCTCTTCTCAGCAAACATTTGGATTGCATTTTATTTTTGGACCCCAAGTTCCTAATTTGAGAGACTATCTTCTCTTTGGTATGTGCTTTTGATTGCAAAAACCTAGATTAGTCCAATATTTCCCACCCTAAATCAAGTTTTTGAGAACCATAAATAGGCCATTAAAAACTTTATACTTGTCCAGTGAGATTAGGAGGGGAATGTTCCAGTGAGTTCACACCATTGTTTTACTGTCTGTGAGTGATCACAATAAGCCAAAAATCACACAATCAACCTCTAAGATGAATAAGACCTAGAATAAGAAACAAAACAGTTTAAAACTGATACACAATTCTTTTTTAAATAACTGAATTATCTTTCCCAGGAGTGCCATGTATAGGATAGTATTTCTCATAAATATGAAATTATTATTTCTCACACTTTTTTTCCATAGTTATTATTGATCTTTCTTGCTGCTACCTCACCTATGAAACATGTAGGTTATTCCCTTGTGTAACCAGCAGTCCTTCATCTGGTCTTTACATTGTGGTTATTCTAATAGCTACAGATAATAAATTTTAGCATTGAGAAACCCATTAGAAAAATCATGCAGTCACTTAGTGTCATGAGGATAGTTATGTTAGGTATAGCTCAAGGATGATTATTAGATAAATATCTATTTGCCAGATATGATGAGACTAGAATTACAGTAAAAGTAAGTTACTTTTTTCCAGGACAAATCTAAGTGGGAAAAAAAAGTCACACTCTTGGTAACAGATATTTGTATTAAAAAGTGAAAAGTAGCGTAGGATATTTTGTAATTTATATCAGCAATAAAGAAGGTCGGATAAGGGGAAAATATTTAGGAATGTACATGGAAGAGAATCTTGGATTAGAAGATCAAAAATGACACTACATAGGCCTATTTTCCTGGTAAATTACAAAGCCAATTCCCTTTCTAATCTTTCATATGGTAAAGAGATGTTACTAAGATTTCTAAAGTTCATGTCTGGCAAAATATCTTGATATTCTGAAGCAGTAAATCTCACTGAGCATCAAAGGGCCAGAAATCTAAGTGAGATACACATGGCTTAGGGAGGTATGTGTGTGGTTATACGTGTCTCTTTGTGTGTTTCTGGTTAGAGAAGATTAGGCTGAATGGATGGATCATGTTCTATGGTAAACTGTCAACCCAGGGGATTTTTAATTTTTAGGCCTGGAATAGAAACAGCCTTGGCTGACATATACTGGAAGAGGGATGATTAATGGAATTGGAACTAATTTTAAGGACATGCTTCTCTTTTAAAACAAAAACAAAGTCGGCATATGGTATCATTGGCAAATTGCTTGCATGATGAGTCTTCACAGAGTTCTTTCCACATGGGTTACCTGAATAGATGAAGCAATAATCAGAGAGAACTAGCTTGTACTGAGCAACTATTATATATGATAATATATTCTAAAACAACAACAAAAAATACATTATTGGTGTAAAACTGGATCACTTGATTAGAGTATGAATTCCAGAAATATAATTAACTTGGTATGTGTCAAACTCACACTCAAAACAAGGAGGGCATAGTGATTATTCATTAATTGGTGCTCTGATAGGAAAACAGTTTGGAAAATGAAAAGTTGCATTAAGGATTTCTGGGTCAAAGATCAAAGATTGAGCATCTTTACCCCCAGTCTTTCTTGCAATCTCACTAAAATTAAGAACTAAAAGATTTTATAAGCATAAATATACAAAAGCACAGAGAAACTGAGAAACGGCAATAGCGACAAGGTGGGTGCTAAACCACTTAGCTGACCTGAAAAAAACAACTGAATCCTAAGTCAGCAGTAGAGAAAACTGAGCAGCACTCAATCTGCACCACAAATCCCCCAAGAGGCTCAGAAATTGTCAGCACCAGGTACCTCTGCAAGCAGAGAGGATGAAGTGTATGAAGAAGTTGTTGAAAACAGGAGGTTGGATTAAATTCTGCTTCAAGATGCAGTTAAACCACCAGTTTTACTCCCTCCTCTGCTCAGCTGGAAAACTACTCTCACCTTGGCAGAAGACTGAACATTTATTCTCTGGAGAGGTAAAGCTGCATGTCTCTGGACTGGGAATATTAGGTACATTTGAAGGAAAGGAAATCTTATT
This sequence comes from Acinonyx jubatus, assembly GCF_027475565.1. Taxonomy (NCBI): domain Eukaryota; kingdom Metazoa; phylum Chordata; class Mammalia; order Carnivora; family Felidae; genus Acinonyx; species Acinonyx jubatus. The sequence goes on along the minus strand of NC_069388.1, from coordinate 123,753,846 downwards.
GCAAATTGAGGGATTTCATCAAAGTTTTTGCACTGAATGTTGGATGTCCTGTACCACTCTTTTCCTACTTTGCTCTCAGAATACTAGGAGCCTTGTTTGTACTTCCATGGCTTGTATTCCTTGAAGAGACTGGATCATCCTTCTGTGCAGAATTTGAGTGATCAACAAGAAAAGACCTGAAGACACACATTAGTGCTTTCTTCAATGAAATTGAGTGGTCACATCACTCCTTAAAGCGAAGCCCACTGTTGACAAGCAAGCACAGTGCTCAGTGGTTTCCATTAGCCTTTAGAGATCCACTCATAAACATGGGTGGACAGCCAAATATCTCCAGGTATTTGAGCAAAGTGACTAACTGAGAAGATAGAGATGAAAATAAATAAATAGAAAACAACAACATGGATGGAACAGATTATGCAGGGAGATAATATTAAGAGTATCATTGTATTTCAAATAATCGAGAAGACATTGCATCAACAAAACAAGAATACTATGCCACAAAAAGGGATACTATGACTCCAAGAGAAAGGTCTTGAAAATTAAAACTCTAAAATATGATAAAGTGGTTAGAAGCTTTAGAAGTTGAGGGTGAGGAATTCTCTCAGAAAGTAAAGTGAATAGAGATAGAAGATAGGAAAGGAAAATAAGAATATGAGAAGATCATCTCAGGAGAGTCAATATCCAAAATTACAGCTCTAAATAGGAAAACAAACCCAGAAAATTGAAAAGAAAGTCACAAGACATAATTCAAGTATGTCTCAGAATTGGGAAGGTGAATTATATAATAAAAATTATAGCAAGTACCCAGCAAAATGGATCAAAATAGAACCATGCCACGTCATTTTAGAGTGGCAGTGGCCAAGAGAAGATTGTGAGGCTCCCATAAAGGGTAAAAATCAGATATACCAAAGATTATGAATATTACGACTTTGGACTCTATAAAAACAGAGCAATACTTTTATGGAAAGTCCTTCAAAGTATTCAGAGAAAATGTTTTCCAACCTAGAATTCTGTACCCAGTCAAACCAGCCATTGCATATGAGAGTTGAATAAAGATATTTTGGGACAGCCAATATCACTAAAAATATACATCCTATTCACTCTTAAAAAGCTACTTTAGCTTGTTCTCTACCAACCAGGAAAATGAAAGGAAGAAAGGAAGACAGGATCTAGGAAACAGGAAATCCCAGTCAAGCAAGTGGCAAAAGAAATACCCTTGATGATAGTGTGGCAGAGATTTCTAGTAGTCAGTACAAATTTCTTTTCTTGTCCTTTAGGCATATAGTTAGACTGTATTTACCAAAGTTCCTTGCATTCAAATGTGGCCTCAAGACTGAGTCCAGTGTATAAACTGACTGTTACTTTCCAGCCACTGTTTTCAAGAAGTGAGAATGCCTTTTCTAACTCCCCTGGAGGTGGCTATATGCAGAGGATTCAAGGTCCCAGAAAATGATAAATTTATAATATGAAACAAACAAACAAAAAAACAAAACAAAAAACCAAAACGCCCTGCATCCCAACCTCAAATATAGAGGAGAAGACACCCACTAACCATGGGCTGCCATCTTGGATTGTTACATTAACAAGAAATAAGTTTCTGTTTTGGGAATCTGTTATTGCAGCCTACCCTAACTACTCAGGATGCCGAAAAGAAATGCTAGGATAAAAGCTGCATAACAGGCCTAGATAGTAACTAGTCCAGATTGGAGCAAGTCAGAGGCTCTGGAATAAAAGTTTTCCAAGAAGATGAAACTGATAGAAAACTGGATGTTTTTGAACACTGGGGAAAAGTTTGGGGGTGAATTAGTCATAATAACACAGGCAACGAAGAAAACAAAAGTAAATAAAACATCCATTGAATCCAAAGAGAACAAAATTTACACAAGATAGCAAAAGTAATTAAAGCTTGCTGAATGGCTCAGTTGTAAAGAACATTTAGGTAACCATAATAGACTGATCTGATAGATGTAACTTTATTGGGGGGATGGAAGTCTGAAGGTGTGCGTGAGTATAGTAATGTGGGCTGGAGGAAAGAGCATTAAGCCCATATCTTCCATCTTGAGAAGTCGGTATCTAATTCCTAAAAATTAAAAATTAACAAACAAACACTCTCTATATGTGCTTTAATATTTTTATACATTATTCTGGAAATGTGAAGAGTAGAAAGCACCGAGGAAGGGGAATATGAGGGGGTAGCAGAAAGGAATCTCTATTTTATAATAAGCCTCTCAGATGTATTTTACTGTTTAAATTATATGTATGTATAAACTATAAAAACAAAATAAACTGTATTTCTAAAATGTTATACTCACACTTCTTACAGAAATATTCTATGTAAACTTAAAACAGAGCTATAATATTAAAGTTTGATCAGAGTAGAACAGAAAATGGATTTGATATTAGAGTGAGGGGGAAAACTTCCTCTGCTTTGAAGCTATAGAAGAAACTAAAGAGGAAAATATCTATGGAATAAAAGAATAAAATTAAATAAACAAATAAAAACTTTCTCAGTTATGAAAAAATTTAATTTTTATCATAAAGTATGTCATTCAATATATAAGAAAAATATCAAGACCTTAATAGATGAATGAAAAAATATATCTGAAAGGAAATAAAGCTGACTAATTGTTGAAAAGATCCAATTTGCTGTTGATTGAGTGAGTGAATAAATAAAGTTACCTTTATACTTATTCCAACTTAAAAATGGTAACTCTTGAACTGTGTCTAAACCTGTGTTGTATACACAGACACAGCTAGTTTCGATACAAATTTTTATATTTTACTTGAGAATATGATAATCAGTGGCACTAATGATGCTGGAATCTTCAAACTCTGACAAAGGATCAGAGACCTAAAAATTTATCTTAAGTAAATGATTAACTAAAGAAAAAAAAATCAAGCATAGGAGGAGAATGATGAGATAAATTATAATTCCCCACACCACAGAATAACAACATAGTTATAAAAATGATGCCATGACTCGACCAGATTATTATATAATAAATATATAAATGCAGAATACAATACTGTAATTGTGATTGGTTTGTAAAATGCAAATGCCTATGGACTCAATCCTAACCATTTACAAAATTTAGATCAATTACTGTAGGCTGGGATGATTTATTTTTATCTTTAAAATTTTCTCTAGGGGCACCTGAGTGGCTCAGTCAGTTAGCTTACAACGTTGACTCAGGTCATGATATCACATTCATGAGTTCAAGCCACCTGTGCTCCGCACACCCTCCCCCCCCCCCCCCCACCCCCCCCCCACCCCCGGGCAGTCTGGCTCTGTGCTGACAGCTTGGAGCCTGGATCCTGCTTTGGATTCTGTGTCTTCCTTTCTCCTCTGCCCCTCCCCCACTTGTGCTGTCTCTCTGTGTCTCAAAAATGAATAAACGTTTTTGTTTTGTTTTAAATTTTCTTTAACGTGGGTTGCCTGAGTGGTTCAGTTGGTTAGGTGTCCGACTTTTATTCAGGTCATGATCTCATGGTTTGTGAGTTCAAGCCCTGCATCAGGCTCTGTGCTGACAGCTCGGAGCCTGGAGCCTGCTTCAGATTCATTCTCTCTCTCTCTCTCTCTCTCCCCCTCTACCCATTCATGCTCTCTCTCTCTCTCTCTCAAGAATAAATAAACATTAAATTTTTTGAAAATTTCCTTTAATGTTACAAATGAGATTGGAAGGTCAAGTGTTACCTGCAACACTTGCTGGTTGATTGAGACAAGGCACAGATTTTTTTTTCCATCTGAGATAATATAAATAATATTTGCTCACCTACCTCAGAACATTTTAATGAGAATCCAATGCTATAATATATATGAAAACACTTTGTAAATATAAAGCACTCTAATAATATGTGGAGTTATTGCTATTATTATCATCAGTGCTATTGAGAGCACTGCTTTGGCAGAATTACTCTTTCTCAACCACAGACAGAGCGTTATCTCCCTGCCTCCATATGTGACACATTAGAAGTTACTTGAGCTCAAGGTCAATTTTTAACTTTGGCTTCTTAGAGAAGCAATGGAATAAACCAAAGATCAATGTGAATGTTTTCCAAGAAAATCATCCAAAAGGAATACCCAGGGAGTGATGGAAAGCATTCCAAGGACCCCACAGGAAGAATAAGTCTTTGTCTTAGAGCTCTGGGCTGCTCTAACAACTTTCTTAGCCATTGTTTCTCTCTTCATTGGAAAAGATTGGCTCCATGGGCAAGTCCTATTACATTTCAGTGTCTATTAGTGTGTCTTTGAGGGGCTCAATCAGAGGGGCTTAATCATATGACTTCGACTTAAAAAGATGGTAATATTTACGCGAAAATATTATGGATGCATTAAAAAATTGAATTATTTTCACATAATTAAAAATACATATTGGTAATTTGTCAACCTGGGAAGCAACTTGAGTTCACCAATTAAAGTTTAGGGATAAACACTTGGGAATATTTCTATGGACATTTGAGTTTGGTTTTTGACTACTGAAGTGAGCATAGAAAAGTCAAAGGGAAACTCAACTGCTGTTTTCATGTTTTTGTTGTATTGGAAACATGAAAAGTAATATGAAAATATATACTGAAGTTGCTCATTTGCTATTTCTGACAATGAATATTTATTGTAAAATGAGTTTTGCTAATGGCTTTTTCATTTGCTATCTCTGTGTCTCCTTCAATAAAACGTCCATTCATGTCTCTTGCCCATTTTATAGTTGGATTGTTTGTTACTCTTCTATTGAGTAGATAGATAGATAGATAGATTGATAGATAGATAGATAGATAGATAGATAGATAGATAGATAGTTCTTTCTCAGATATTTGATTTGCACATTTTCTCCAGTTTGCAGTTTTTTTTTATCCTCTTAACAGGGTCTTTCAAAGAGAAAACACTCAATTTTGTTTAGGTCTCATTAGTCAGTATTTCCTTTTGTGTATCATATTTTTGGTATTGAGTTCAAGAACTCTATGACTAACCTTTTATCCTAAAGATTTTTTCTTATTTGTTTTCTAAAACTTGTATAAAATTTACACTTTACATTTAAGTCCACAGTCCATTTTCAAGGAAATTTTGTATCAAGTGGGAAGTTTTTTGTTTTTTTGTTTTTTGGGGCTTTTTTTTGCCGTGTGTGTGTGTGTGTGTGTGTGTGTGTGTGTGTGTTTTCACTTGGATGTCCAATTGTTCCAACCTTATTTCTTGAAAAGGCCATCCATCCTGCATTGAATTGCTTTTGCAAATTTATCAATAATCAATTGGACACATTTTTATTGGTCTATGATCTATTTTCCATTGATCTATGTGTCTTTTTCTACTAATACCACACTGTCTTGAATATTGTAGCTGTATAATAACTTAATGTTGAATATATCATGATTAACCCCACATTCTTCTTCTTTAGATTGTTTTAGCTATTACAGTCATTGTACCTTTCCAAATAAGTTTTAGAATAAGCTTATATATGTCTACAAAGTACCTTGAAGGGATTTTGGTAGGAATTATATTAGATCTTTAGCTAGATTTAAGGGAATTAACATCTTTACTATTCTGAGTCTTCCAATAAATGAGTACAGTGTGCATTTCCATTGATTTAAGTCTTTAAAAAGTTTCTTTTTTCAGTATTTTGTAATTTTCAGTGTATAGATCCTATACATGTTTTGTTAAATTTATACCTAAGTATTTTATTTTCTTTAGATGGTGGTAAATAGTATTGTGTTTTTAAAATTTGTTTCCTCATATTTACTGTTAATATAAATAGATATGTTATGGACTTCTTTTTTTGTAATCATGCTAAACTCACTAATTCTTTCTAAGAATTTTTTATTAAATTACTTGTGACTTTCTAAGTGGATAATCATGGCATCTGTAATTAGGGAAAGTTTTGTTTGTTCCTGCCCATTCTGTATGCCTTCTATTTCTTTTCCTGGTCTCATTACACTGGATAGGACTTGTAGTACTATGTTGAATAAGAGTTGTGATGGCGACATCCTTGCCTTGCTATTATTCATAGGAGGAAAAATTGCCTTTTTCCATTAAATACGATGGCAACCTTAAGGTTTTTTTTTTTTATGTGCTTTAAAAGAAAACCAAGTTTTTAATCTGCTGAGGGGTGTTTTTTGTTTTTTTTTAAATCAGGTGTGGGTATTGGATTTTGTCTAACTTTTTTTGCATCAGTTGACATGATCACATAATTTGACCCTTGTTATTTCGATTGTTGATGTGGCAGATTATATTGATTGACTTTTTAATATTGAACCATCCTTTCATAACTGGAATAGATGCCATTTGGTCATCATGTGCAATTCTTTTGATTCATTGTTGGCTTTGATTTGCTAGTATTTTGTTGAGGATTTTTGCTTTTAAATTCATAAGACACATGACCATGTTTTCTGATGAATTGATTTATATCTTTACTTTTGTACTTAACCATTATCATACCATTACTGTAACATTTCAGTTTAAACATTATTCATGTTATTGTAAATTCTACAGAATTGTTACTTCTCATGATTGCTCATTTAGAGTTGTGCCATGATTGATTCTCTTACTGTTATACATTCGACTTGTTTTCCTGATACGAGTTTTTTTTCTGTTATATTAATATAATATTTTAGTGTATGTAATTATTTTTATGTTTTGCTTTATTTACATACAAAAGATTCCTAGAAGAGGGTAAACATAAGAGATAGAGTTATAAAGAAAAATAGTGGTATCAGAAAGACCATGATTCAGTCCCTAATTTTCTTGCTTTCTAGATGGTCACTTAATCTTCTTGAGGCTCTATTCTCTTCTTAACATGGGAAATAACCAAGGTAAAATACGTACGATGCTTAGTCCATGATGGCTACTCACACATCTTATATGGCAGTTCTTTTCCCTCTTCTCCTACTTCCTCTACTCTGTCTCACTCTCTTCCTGAGTTTAATTATGAAGAGCTAACTAGCATGGCCCTTTAAGGATGATTTCTAAAATGTCAGATTATTTATTTATTTATTTATTAATGTTTATTTCTTTTTGAGAGAGAAACAGATGGAGTGTGAGTTGGGGAGGGCCAGAGCGAAAGTGAGACACAGAATCCAAGGCAGGCTCCAGGCTCTGATCTGTCAGCACAGAGTCCGATGCAGGGCTTGAACCACAAACTGCGAGACCATGATCTGAGCCAAGGTCAGATGCTCAACCAACTGAGCCACCCAGGTGCCCCTAAAATATCATATTTTAAAATAATAATTGATACCATTATTTTAAACACTCTGAATTTTACCTCTGTAAAAGTATCATTGTTTTAGTAAAGCTAAATTGGGAGTGGGATAAAGAGACTGTAGGATTGATTGTGTGTGAATGTGAATATGGGTGAAACAAAGAGATTTCGTTTGTGAAATACATGAAAAATAAAACAATAGAGAACCCATATTAATAAACATTAAACAAGCAACACAACTTGGGGTTGAGTACCTCACTATTTCCAAAAGTCTCCTATCCCTTAACAAGCATATTTGAATTTCTCACAGATGGTGATTTCACTATGAAGAGATCCAGAGGATTTCCACTTGCTGTTTGTTAGTGATGATAGTGATAATGATAATGAAGGAGAAACCGGCAGAGGAGAGGAGAGAAAAAGGGAAAGGAGTAATGGTGGGAAGATTAATTAATTTGTCATTTGTTGAGTAGCTATTGTTTGGACATTTCTTTTTATTTCTGGTGATGAATCTTGGACATTTCAGCCTTCCCCTTTCTATTATCTTGTATTTACTTTCATTTTCTTTGTGTATACTGAGACAGTGTACCAGCAATCTGAGATGGCCCATTTCTCTGCATTCAATCACATTGTCTACTCTTCTTTTTAAATTATTCACTAAATGTTACAAGGGTGATAGCCACATTGTTATCTTGTTAGTCTTTCATTGTTAGTGAGTTCTGCTTCTTTGGTTTATAAATTATGTTTATGATTGGAGTAAATCAGAATTGAGGATCAAATTAATGTGACAGAGAATGCTTTCTTCAATTTAATATTTTATTTATTTCATTTGATTTTTGTCAGAGTTGTGTATCAGTTTATGGGGTGATAGATTTTTATTTTATTTTTCTTACTCAAATAAGAACTTAGAGATGATGTATCATGCACCTTTGGTTTTGGGACCCAATGGTTTTATTTTGAGAAGTCATGTGGTTCAACATTTTTGAGACTAACTGTATCTATACACAAAGCCCTGCCTAGGTTTCACCTTTGAACCTGGGTTCCTCAAAGACCCAATTTACTATTCATTTCAACTCATGATCCCCAGTGGGAGAGTGAGGCACTGTTCAGCCAAGTAGGCTTAGCCTGGAAGAGCCTGTGTTTCCCCAAACAAAAGCTAATCATGAGTTTCCTGGAAGAGAGAGCTAATTTGACTGTTTGGTCAGGAAAATGCCATGCTGAGGTAACCTCGCCCGACTCTACTTGGTCTTTAAGCCCTAATCTTTTTATATGGGAAATACTACAGAGATGGTTCCATGTCATGAACTCTAATGGGCACCAACCGGGCTCTTGGGATGAGGGAGATTGTTGGAAGGGATGCTTTTAGGATACATAGCATAATAGGTGGCATATTTTAACACAATGCAATGTTTCTGTCATTTTTATAATAACTATTCTGAATCCAAATAGACTTTTCATTAAATACATCAGCTTAAGAAATCTAGTGTGATCATAGTCAAATAATATGTCACCTCACATATAACCTTGAGACAATCTTGAGATTAACCAACCAGTGAGTGCTACTTTTATGATGCTTTTGCTAGCAGATACTTACTTAAAAATCTGAACACTTGGCAGATTCTTCATATTTGAATTTGTGTTGTAAAAAGATCTTAAACCTGAAAAAGTAGACAGATTCTCACTTGATAGTTCTTGAATCTTTAATTTTTTTCATGTATCAAAGATTTTTCTTCAAGCAATGATTTTGAAAAAAATACATTCCACATCCTGTATTAGTCACTGGAGTTAAAAAGTAGATGAAAAGGATATTTATTTGTTCACTCATTCATTTAGAAGTCATTTTCAGCATATATGTCCCAAGCATCATCTTAGTTTCTGTGAGGTGACATAGAAATGGGTATAGAAAATCCATCCATTCTCAATCAGGCAGGCAGTCAATGAGCATTATTGAGAATCTGTGATTTAACAAGTTAATAAAAATATGGTTTCCATTTTGGAAAAACTTACAGTGTGGTATAAGATTCTCACTTAATAAAATGAAGATCCTTTGGGTTAATTATGAAATGAATGTAATAGATCATAGATGCTAGGTAAATACTTTGCAAATGATGGAACTTTATGCTTGAGGACACTTGTTTAACATCAAACTAGTCAGCCTCTGTGTTTTCCTGACCATGCGAGGTACTGTGAACGCATACAAATTTAGTTTAACTGATTAAAATTTCTCCATATGCTTACAGAGTTCCAGGTCCTAGGCCAGGCACTGAGAATAACAAGATGAAAGAATCATGCCTGTCTTTGAAGAACTTAATAGTAATGGAGATAAGGATTCTCAGGAGTTGTGTAATGATATGAGTGGTATTGAGCACTGAGGAAGGAGCAGAGAATTTTCCTGACAGTAGTGATGCATGGACTGAGGTTCAAAACACTGAAGCAGATGGACATCAGTGTTCCAGCCACAAGTGAAAGGGATCAGAGGTCTGAGAGAGCTTGCTCTGTTGGAGAGACTACATGTCATGTGTTATTACTGGAGCATGAAGTGTATGGAGTAGCTTTGGGAGAGGTCCTGGATGCTGGGAGGGAGCATTTGGAGATTCTTCTGAAAGGGATAGTGAGTCAGAGATCTACTTTCCATCTGACCTGCCAGTATTTCACTGGCACATTTTTTTCCCTGCACATCCGATGAGCTTGTTGTGTTTTACTTAAAATAATAGTAATATTGTTTGAGCTCCTCAGTGGCAGAAAACAAAGAACAATCGTGAAGACAGGTAGGTTAGAAGAATACAGAACGGGCTCCAGTATCAACACCTGTTCCTCACTGATATTACTTCTCATGTGTGTTATATGAAGCACCTTCACTTGTACTTATCTCCTCTGGTCCTCCTTGCAGACTTAAGGGGTAAAGTGGAAATTCTTTTGTTTGTCAGATGAGGACATGGAAGCCCTAGGATATAAGTTGACTTTTTCCAAGCCACACAGAGAACCAGTGGCTGGACCGGAGTCCAGATCCAGAGCCCAGGCTTTCTGGTCCTAGTGCAGTGTTCCTGCCATGAGTCATGTAGACTCTGTTCTGCTGTGATCTCAATAGGCACTTACTTACCCTCAGAGTGTACAATTTAAAATGTGAAGCAGATGGATCCCTTTCCATCTCATGTTTCTGGACAGCATTCAGTCATTTATTAACCACCTACTGTGTGCCTTTTCATGCCTAGGAGTGGGTAGGAGTCAGACTTGGGATTTGAATTCCACCTCTGATTCTACATGCCTCTTAATTTTAAGGAAGTTGCTCAAATTCTACTCTTTATTTGCTTTTATGTAAAAATGGGCACAATGAGAGTGCCTAAAACATGAGATATGTCCTTAGCAGAGGGCCTGGCATATGTCAGTCTCTCAAAACCATTACATAGTAGCTGAAGTGATTAATAAGACCCTGGCCCTGCATTCTCCATGCTTTAGCCCAATGAGATCACAAAAATTCAGAGGACAGATTTAAGAAGTTTCAGTAGGACAAAAAGGCAGAAAATCCTGGGCATTCCATGCTTTTTTTTAGTATTATGGAGTTGAGCATTTTTCATGGTTTATCCTCTTTCCATGGTTTCTGACAGTGCTGGCCAAAATGCATGGTAAGGGAAGTGGATTGACTTAATCTTAGGAATGACTTCCTCTTCTATCCCTCTACTCTCTCCTATACTGCTAACTGCTCTTAAAGATCATTTGCCCTCTCCTCTAACTGTTTTTCCTGGCCTGCTGAGACTTTTTTTTTCCTAATTGGGTATCTTGTGGAATCAGGAGTTGCTTCATTAGTCATGGCAGTACCCATAGGCCTGTAACAGATAGACATAGAACATGGATAAATATGAGTTAGGTCCTGACTGCACACACCCACACATTCACACATACCACACACACACACTTGCACACCACACATACACAAACACAGACAGAACATGCCTGTTTCCATTTAGTTGGGTTTCTTGGATGAAATAGTTTATATAAGTAAGACCAGAGGTTAAGTATGCCATGTTGAAGGTTCTGGCAAATGAGTCTGGCCTAAGAGGCATTTTTTATATCATAGAGCTTAAATAGCATCAGTTTTAGGGGTCAAGCCCTGCTGGGCCTGGCTTGGGGTTCTTTGCCAGTTTTTGAGGGTGTGGTATGGAGACTCTGATGTTTACTTTAATGATTGTGAGAAGTCTCTTAAACAGATTGGCTGCCTAGAAAAACATTTCAGATGCTTCTCAGTCCTGAACTTTGGCTTCTCCAGCCATGACCAAAGGAATATTAGTGGAAGTTTAAAAGCTTCTCTGATCATTGCATAAAAAATTGTGGTTTCCCTCCTCTATCAAATTAGCTAATCTCATTTAACCATGACCACTGTGTATATACAATCACACTGTAGGCATAAAATTATGACTTTGCTTTACCAAAACCTAAACTGAAGCTCACCTACTGATGAGTGTAAGCCCTCACAGGGCTGAGATTGATGTAGTACTAGCTTCTGGATGGCAGGTACCTTATCTTGTTTTCTGGTATATGCCCGAGCTCCTGGAACAGGGACTTCATTGACACTAACAGGGTATGAGTTCTTTCGGGGAGTTTTATTGGTTCTTTCATCTTGGTGGATGTCTGGCACATAGCAGACTTTTCATTAAGAATTTGAGTGACTAAATACTGACCCTTGGAATCCTGTCTTCTGACCTAATTAGTGTAGGTGCAGACTTTGGTTCTTATTAAGATTAGTACTCTTTGGGAGGTGACCCACAAAGTTGGTCTTCATGCCTGCTGCCTGTGTATGAATAAAGGATGGGGAGGTGAGAGAGACCACGTTGTGGTAGGAGCAAGTGGTTATAACCATGGGGCGGGTTAGAAACAGATAAGACTATTTCCTCCTTAATCTCTGAACTGCAGCCAGCCATCATCTGGCCCCGTCACTACCCCCAGCCCATTTTCCTCAGGGCTCTGTCTCTACACAGGGAGTGCAGCTACTGCCATCAACGGGCTACACTCCTACTGGCTGGACAATGAAGGTCCATTGATGAGTATTTTGCCATGGATTCAGCCTTTTTTCACAGCCCCAGTGAATCCTGTACATGGATTTTTTTCTCAAATATATATTTTTATATGACTATAAAAGCAATATGTACTCATTAAAAGAAAATTGGGGCTACACATAAGGTATAAATAAACAGGATAACATTACTTATTAATTTTAGTATATTTCATTCCCATTTTTATGTTTAGTTTTTTTCATTTGCACTATTCAGATCATAATGTATGAGAAATAATGTATCTTCACTTTTTACCTAATATAATTCATTTAAGTACCTTTCCATATCATTAAATGGCATTGCAAATGCGATTTCAAAAATCCACAAGCTCTGTACAATGCAGTATACCATAATTTACCTAGACTTTCCTCCATTGTTTGACAGTGATTAATAAATAGCAGAATGAAGGGTCTCTCTAGACACGGAGGGCAGTGTTAGGTCACACTTGGGACTGTCTAAGCCAGGCTTCTGATCTTCCTGGCTTGAGATAGTCATTTCATGTTTTGATGAAAGGGAATTCTGATACATGCTATAGTATGGAGGAAACTTGGGGACATAATGCTAAGTGAAATAAACCAGAAACAAAAAGATAAATACTTTATGATCCACTTAGATGTGGCACCTAGAAGTAGTCAAATTCATAGAAACAGAAAGTGGAATGGTGGTTGTCAGGAGTTGAAGGGGAGTGGGATGAGGAGTTGTTATTTAGTGGGTGTAGAATAGAGTCTCAATTTTTCAAGATAAAAGGAATTCTGGAGAAATATTATGGCAATGGTTTCACAATATTAATGTACTTAATACTACCAAATTATACATTAAAAATGGTTAAGATAGTAAATTTTATGCATATTTTACCATAACTTTTTAAGTGTTCTCAAAAAACAAAATAAGTAATGTAAGAGATACTTTATCTTAGGGAAATCTCAGGGTGTGTGAGTATGTCAGTTGGAAGGGGATTGGGGCAAAAAAAAAAAAAGACTGGTTAACAAATTATACCAGAGGGAAAGAGAGAAATGGGCATGAAATTTACAAAAGACACTAAAAAAGTTAAGTGACAGTGCGTATATGGGGGCACATATTGACAAGTGGGGACTGAAAATCAGGGCAGGTGTCATGAAGAAAGTGACCAGGACTTCCATAGAAGGATGTGGGGGACAGATGGGATAATCTGCATGGAGAGAAGAGACGAAACTTGGAGGAAAAGCATGGAAATTAAAAGTTAAATATGCTAAGTTTATGATGATAAATACCAACACTATAAAACAAGAAAGATCACAGGTAAACAACTTCAAGGAACTAGAAAGATAATAGTAAACTAAACTTAAAATTAGCAGAAGAAAGGAAATAATAAAGGAAGGTCAAGGCAGAAATAAATCAAATGGATAATAGAAACAAAATAGAAAAAAAATCAATAAAAATTAGAGTTGTTTTTTTTGAAAAAATAAAATTGCCAAACCCTTAGCTGAACTAATAAAAAAGGAGAGAAGACTTAAATAAGTTAAATCATAAATTAAAGAGGAGATATTATAACAGATGCCACAGAAATAAAAAGAATCATAAGAGACTATTATGAGCAATTATATGTGAACAGACTGGATAACCTGGAAGAAATAAAGTCATGGAAACATACAACCTACCAGAACTGAATCAAGAAGAAATACAAAGCCTGAACAAATTAATAACAAATGAGGAGACTGAAGTAGTAATACAAAATCTCACAATAAAGAAAAGCCCAGGACTAGATGACTTCATGGTTGAATTCTACCAAACATTTTATAAAAAGGAACTAATAATGACCCTTCTCGAACTCTTCCAAAAAATAGATGTAGAGAGAATATTTTCAAACTCATTTTGTGAGGCCAGAATCACGGTGATACCAAGCCAAAGATGCCACAAGAAAAGAAAACCCCAAGCAAATATCTTTGATGAATACAGCTGCAAAAATCCTCAGTTAAATACTAACAATATGAATTCAACAACACATCAAAAACAGTATACGCCATGATCAAATGGGATTTATCCCTGGGATGCAAGGTTGATTTAACATACACCACATAAGTCAATGTGATACTCCACATTAACAGAATGAATGACAAAAAAAAAAAACATGTGATCATCTCAATAGATACCCAAAAAGCAATTGACAAAATTCAACATCGATTCATGATAAAAACTCTCAATCAAATAGGTATAAAGGGAAATTCCTTCAATACAATAAAGCCCATTCATGAAAAGCAGCCCACAACTAACATTATAATCATGGTGATAAACTGAAAGCTTTTCCTCTAAGATCTAGTACAAGGTCAGAATGCCCACACATACTGCTTCTATTCAATATAGTAATAGAAGTGATAAGGCAAGAAAAATAAATAAAAGACATCCAAATTGGAAAGGAAAACATAAACTTATCTCTGTTTGTAGATGACATAGTCCTAGTTGTAGAAAACCCTAAAACTTCACAGAAAAGAAGTTGTTAGAATAATAACATTTCTTTATACCAACAATTACTTATCAATTACTTACTTAAAAAGGAAATCAAGAGAACAATCCCAGTTACAATAGCTTAAAAAAAGAATAAAATACTTAGGAATAAATTTAGCCAGAAAGTGAAAGATCTGTAGACTAAAAACTATAAAACACTGATGAAAGAAAATGAAGAAGACACACATAGATGGAAAGATATCTCATGTTCATGGATTGGAGGAACTAATATTGTTAAAATGACCATACTACCCAAAGTGATTTATAGATTCACTGCAATCCCTATCAAAATTCCAATGAAATTTCCACATAAAAAGATTAAAAAAACAATTCCAAATTTTGTATGAAATCATAAACATCCTGAATAGTCAATCTTCAGAGAGAACAGAGTTGGAAGCATCACACTGCTTGATTTCAAATTTTATTACAAAACTGTAATAATCAAACACTATGGTACTGGCATACATATAGACACATGGACAAACGGAACAGAACTGAGAGCCCAGAAATAAACCTGTGCATATACGGTCAAGTGATTTTCTACAAGGGAACCAAAATTGGGGGAAGAATAGCCACTTTATTAAATAATGCTAGGAAAACTGGATATCCACATGCAATGAATAAAATTTGACCCTTATACTAAACAGAAAAATAAACTCAAAATGGATTAAAGATTTAAACATAAGACCTGAAAACATAACATTCCTAGGGGGAGAAAAGGGGGTGAGAAAACTCCTTGACATTGGACTTGGCAATAATTTTTTGAATATGACAGCAAAAGCTCAGGCACCAAAAGCAAAAATAAACAAAAGGGCTTCATCAATCTAAAGTCTTTTTCATGGTGGAGGAAATCATTAGGAAAATTAAAAGGCAACATAACAGATAAGGAGAAAATATTTGCAAACTGTATATCTGATAAAGAGTTAGTATCCAAAATAAATTAGGAACTCACACAACTCAGTAGCAACAACAACAACAAAAACAATTTAAAAATAGGAAAAGGACCCAAATGGACATTTTTCCAAAGAGGACATACGATGGCTGATAGGTATACAGAAAAGTGTTCAACATTACTAATCATCAGAGAAAGGCAAATCAAAACCATGATGAGATATCACCTCATACCTATTAGGATGGCTATTACAAAAAAAAATTAATGACAACAAGAGTTGGTAGGGATTTGGAGAAAAGGGAACCCTTATACACTGTTGGTGGGAATGTAATTGGTGTAGCTATTATGGAAAACAGTATGGAGGTACCTCAAAATACTAAATATAGAACTACGGTGTGATCCAGCAATCCCCTGCTGGGTATATAATTAAAGAAATTGGAATCAGTATCTGAAAGGGCTGTCTGTGCTTCCATTTTAATTGTAGAACTATTTATAATAGCCAATATATGGAAACAACCTAAGTATCCCTCAGTGAATGAATAGATAAAGAAACTGTGGTATATATGTATATAAGAGTATTATTCAGTCTTTAAAAAGGAGATATTGTCATTTGCAATAACATGGATGAACCGAGCGAATGTTATGCTATGTGAAATAAGCCATATAAAGAAAGAAAAATATTGCATGATCTCACTTATATGAGGAATCTAAAAAAGAATACATAGAGTAGAATGGCGGTTGCCAGAAGCAGGGAGTGGGAGAAACAGGTACAAAGTTATAGTTATAGGGGTGCCTGGGTGACTCAGTCTGTGGAAATATCTGACTTCTGCTCAGGTACTCATCTCATGGTTTGTGAGTTTGAGTCCCCCTGTTGGGCTCTGTGCTGACAGCTCAGAGCCTGGAACCTGTTTCAGATTCTGTGTCTCCCTCTCTCTCTCTGTCCCTCCCCTGCTCACATTCTCTCTCTCTCTCTCTCTCTCTCAAAAATAAATAAAACATTAAAAAAAAACTTAACCATGTCGTGTTGTATGGATAAAAAGGGTGGTAACTTTGTGCTTTTATTCAACTAAGGGACTTACCAAATTCTTAGGTTTTATGCAGGTGTCAAGCTCCCACCTGGAAAGGGATAGTTTTTTATATTACACTTAAACTTATTTTAAATAACCGAAGCCCAAAACAACAGTTGTTTAAAAGAATGAAACTCCATTTACAATGTGGTATGTTTACAATGAAAAACCATAACATTCAAGTATTAACATGGTTTGTAGGGAAGGTAATTTTAAAATAAAACAATTTCCAAAAAACAAAAAACAACAACAAAAACCCCACAAAGTTACAATTATGTAGAATGAGTAAATCTAGAGACTTAATGTACAGCATGATGACTATAGTTAATAATACCACACTGAGTACTGGAAATTTGCTAAAAGAGTAGAATTCATGTCCTTTCCTAACACACACTCATACTCACATGCACACACACCAAATTGCAACCATGTGAATGGATGTGTTAATTGGCTTGATTGTAAGAATTATTTCACCATGTGATTTGATCAGATTTCAAATCATCATGCTTCACATGTTATAAAAATAAAATATAAAAAAGCATGGAAATTAGCTTAGGGCCAGTTTGGGGCCTAACGGAACAAAGCGATGTGGAATAAACAGCTCAGGATCTTCCTTGAGTTGTGTCGGCAAGTTCTGTGCTAATGATTTCATGTAGATTTCAGGGTGTCCTAGGCTTAAATTTGTCTGTCTAGAAAATGCCTGTCTAGGAAGAGACAGAGCTGGAGGTTTGGAAGCATTTAATTCAAAGTGAAACCAGGTCTGTTTTGTTGGAGATTTGGTAGATCTGGAAATGAAATCTCACAAATTGTTTGTCAAATTGGATTTGTGGGAACAGACTGAATTAGATATTATTCCATTGAAGATATGTCAGATATACATTGATATATTTGAAATTGTATTGGTGTCATTTTAAAGTTTCCTTAAGTATCTTTTTTTTTTTAATTTTAGCATAAGACTATGTTAGAAGAGTGGTCAGAGGGAAGGAGAGGGAAATTTATACCAAATTAAATATAGTCTCTCACCCAGTGGAGAATGTGATTCACCAGGGAGTATAGACATTGCATGGTTAATATAAGGTGGAGGGGGTGGAGCTTGACAATGTTAAACTGGCCTAAAGTTGTACATGATCAACTTCAGGACACGAGGTTAGAATTTGGATGTCAAGGAGGTGATAAGGCCTCATAAAATCCTGCGTCTTAGCTTGGTGGCTTTGTCAGTGAGTCCTTTAGCGTCTGGTGAGAGAATAGATGGAAATAGGTAGGCTGACTTAAATATTCAATCTAGGGAACATAGAAGCAAAGATAAGTTTCTACTGGGCAGGATTTTTCAAACTGCAGGCTGCTACCAGCATTAAAAATAAATAAAGAAATAAAGAAGTAAATAAATAAATAAGCCAGAATTTGATAATATACAAAATATCTGAGTGATATTATACACAGCAAAGAGAAGTATGATTTCATAAAACTTTGGTTTCAGTTTTGAGGGCAGAGTATAAAGTACACAGTACCTTTCTTATTGTGAATGCGTGTCCAAAATACTGGAAACAATGCTCTACGGATCTGTGGGAAACAAATTATGGAGGCATTTGAATTTTTTTACATTTATAGGACAATGAAAGATTTCATTATAACATGTTCTTTATTTTATAAAAGCTTTAATTAAACTTTTATCAGTGTTATTAAAAAATTAAATCTTGCCCTAGATAACTGAAAAAATATATTTCAAGGAATAAAGAGTTAAAGCAAACAAATACAACAAAACAAACACTACTAGGGCTAAATATTAGACAAGGAAGAGAGCAGCAATAACGTGCTTTATTTGTGATTGTGAATTTATGTGTATATGTGAATGTGTATGTATTTATAAAACATCAGTTAATCAAAAAGAATAATTATATTACCCTTTACAAATAGCAACCTGTCACCAAATGCAGTGATAGAGAAAATTAAATGGTTTTGTTTGTTGTTTTTTGGCTCTCCGGGTCTCATTGGCTATTTTCTAGGACTGATAATGGATTAATCAATAGTCTACTTATATTTTCTTCAGAAAATTGAAAAATATATGCTTTTTAGGAGAGAAAACCTCTTATCTTTTAGAGAAGTTATACATAGCTTTGTTAGGCTTACAAAAGCCATGACAGTCATTGGGAAAAAATAAATTACTCTATTAAAATATACAAGGCTACGATTGTTGCTACCAACAACGTTAAGGGTTTTTGCTATAAAACCAAAGCAAATGGATTGAAGTGGTTTAGTGAAAAAAAAATTAGTTTCTAAGTGATGGTGGTCATATCTGGAAAGGAGTTTTGGCAATTAGCGAAATGATGCTGATTGTTTTGAAGTCTTGTCTACCCAGTAGATTTCATGAGCATGTTATCATGTCTACTATTCTCAATGCTGATTTAAAAAAATATTCCATTTGTGTAAGCGTGTGCGCTGCCAGCTGGGTAGAATTCCTTTTACAAAGACCCAACTGAATGGATTGGAGAGGACTCTTTATTTATCTATGATTTCAACTCCACCTGTTTACCATTTTCTTGTTAAAAGGAATTAGTGAGTGTTGGGTATGTGGCTATGAAGCAATTGAGCAAATCTCCATTGCAACTATAATACAAATCCATCTTCAATCCCAGAGCAAATTGTTCTCATTTTGGGAGGGGAAAAGGTATTTTCTCAGCTAAAAACAAAAATTAACAAATATTTTGCAGAAGGTGAACTCTAGGGTCCCAACCAAATCCTGAACAAATTAGAGTGAAGCAGAAACAGCTGTGGGGTAAAATGCACATCCTAAGAGTAGGTTCTGGGCTGTCAGGCCAGATTGGTTGGAGCCAGCCCGTCCCAGCTTTACCATTTCTCAGCACCTTGGCAGAGTCGGAAATGTGGAAAGAGGAGCACATGTTTATGAAAAACAACAGGAGCTCTGGGTTCTCTTTGCTTTGGCACCTAAGGGATTCCAAGGTGGTTCCCCACCCCTTGTGTTCCCCTGGGAAACAGCCCATGAAAATGAAGAAGACTTGCTTCTGGGGCAGGAGGATTAATGAATCTGTGACCAAGCTGTGAAAACTCAGCAAGCTTCTCAAAAGAATTGTCATTTTGCAGGTGCTCTCCCCAGACAGGGTGTAGTGTGACAGTCCTGCAGCTTTCACCCTGGAAGGTTATACTTTACATAAAAGTGCATGAAACATTTTCTGTATTTTATCCAATCATAATTTAAGTCATAATTTAAGTCATAATTTAAGCCAGTCAGATATGGAATGACTGAAGAAGATTGAAATACAATCTTGATCATTTTTCAAATTCCAAATTTTCTTTACTCCACCTAAGACTGTTATGTTTGAGTCCAGGAAAGGTGTCATTTGGTTCCAAGCATCCTAGGATACTTGAGATATGCTAAGAAGTTGTAAAAGGATTTAGTGCTCTTCCTCTCTTTCAACTTTATGTGTATTCTTCTTGTTAAATGTGTTGGAGTGTGCTTAGGGACCCAGGGGAAAAGCACACTTCTTTCCATTCAGGTTCTGAACCAATTAGAAATAAGAATAAAAGGAGTGAAAATTTCAAATCCAAAATATAACCTTTATAATGGATAAGGCAGCTATGGTTTAATATGACTTATTTATTGAGGCATATGTGCTTTTTAATAGTAGACTAGAATTAGATTTATGGAGCCTGTGCCGTGGTACCACAGGCTTTCTCCAGGGAAACTGTTGTTTGCCATGTGGCCAAGAGCATGTGGTCTCAGTGGAATATAACCCCTCCAACATTATTATGGTATAATTTATCTTTTTATATATAGCTTAGTTTCTATTTGTAATACATGCATATGATAAAAACAAATGAGAAAGGTATAATGGAAAGATAAAGTCTATCTGCCATTTATCTACCCTTCTCCCCTATCCCATACTCCAGATTAGTTTCTGTTTTTACTCTCCTTGATTGTTACTATTATAATTTTAAATAACATACTTCTAATTCTACTTCTCAAATTATCTTTAAACAATATCCATTGATTTTCTTCCGCAAAAGATGAGGAACTTTGCGTACTCATAACATCCCCTACCTCTTCTTTTCTCTTCACCTTCCTATTTTTATTGAGCATTGTCTTGTTTTTAACATTTTTTGAGGGAGGGAACCTAGTTAAAAGTAAGTTCCCAGAGTTCAAAATGCATTTCACCACTTATTTACTTATTATCTATGCAATCTTGAAAAATATACTTTGCCTGTCAAAACTTCAAATTCTACATGTGTAATTGGGGGTGAAATGGCACCTCCTTCATAAGTAACTGTGGACTAAATTGGTCAATCTATATAAAGCACTTTGCACTGTGCCAAACAGTCAGAAAACACTAAACTAATGTTACATGTGGCTCTTTGACAATTATACATCCTTCGTCAGGAGGTTAATTCTAAAATCTGAAATCTAACAAATAGAATCTGCAATATTATGATTATTTAAATATTCTTGAAGGTAGAGTCAAATGGCATGATTGGATTCTTAGAAAAAGAGATGTAACTTTTTGTCACTGAAACTTCGTCCTTTAAAAAAGATGCTTCCAAGTGTCACTGTTTAATAGATGTTCTTAATTTCTTTCAGGTTTCCTTATTTCTTCTGGTCATACTAATTTTTTTATACCTTTCAGTTTGAGAAGATACATAGCACTGGTATTCAGCTTGCAGGTTCCACAGTGCATGTGACCTTATGCAAGTGACTTAGACTTTCTATGTATTATTTTTCTTATCATCAGATAGGGGTAATAATAGTATCTTACTCATAGTGTTATTATAAATAATAAATGAAATAATACATGGATAGCACATAGCAAGCCACCCAACACTTTGCTATTTCCCCTTTTTTTTAATTTTGAAAGAGTACTTTATTCATTTATTTATTCCTACAAGATATTGGGGCACTTAATGTTCTATGTGCAAAATTCATTTTTATTTTCTTCTCCTCTCGAAGTGAGTGCTTGTAAGATTCTAAATTCAAAGTTGGAATTTGGAGTTCTGTTTCCAATTAATGATGGATAGCTTACTGAAGACCAACATTCCCACCAAGAACATCTAGACAAGCTGGAAAAAAAAAAATACGCCATGTAGGCACTGGAGAGCCAGTATGGCAGCCAGGACTGACTGGCTGGGACAGAACCCAGAAAGAAGTGCATTGAAATTAACCCAAAATTTTGCATTGCTTTCAAGATATGTGCTGTTCTTGGAATGGGGCCAATAGCCTAAAAAGTTGAGAAGGAAGTGGCAGCTAATTGAGCAGAGCATTGGGCAACCTTATGGGACTGAAGAGATAAAAATTAGATTCAATGTACCAAGGAAATGGGCCCATGGAAAAAGCCTCATACTTCCATTTAGGACCCCTGAAGGGAGTACACACTAGGAGTGAAAGCAAACAAGAAATAGATCATTCCTTATTCCTTCCACCCCCAAAAAGGAATTGAGCTTTGTCAATGTCAGACTGGATTATGGTGATCTGTACCTATTCTAAATGCTTACCCGAGAATAAAAGTCCTTGTTGAAGGAAGATGAGTCAGCCAAATCTCAAATAATTTCTACATTTTTTCATTCAGAATGTCTGTGATTAAGTAAAAATAACCAAGCATGTCAGCAAATAAGACCAAATGACCAAAACCAAGAAGAAATACAGACAATAGAATCATACCAACAGGTGATCCATTTATTATTTGACATTGACTTTTAAGTGACAATGGTTACTGTGTTAAAAGAAAAAAAAGGTCAGGAATAAGAATTTCCCTAAGGAAATAGGATTTGTAAAATAATGTAAATTCTAGAATTAAAAAGTATATAAAAGAAAATTAAGAACTAAAAATACTTAATTTAATAGTAGATTATTCACAGAAGAATAGAGGATAAATGAACTAAAAGATTACTATCAAATCTCCAAACTCATGCAAAGAAAAAAAAACATAAGATAGCTAAAAATGCATTAAAGACATATGGGATATGGTGAAAGATCTGATATATCTACAATTAAATCCCTAGAAGAAAGGGAAAAGGATTCTGATGGACACAAAATTTGAAGTGATACTGGTCAATAATTACCCTAAACTGATGAAAATCATCAAGACACAAAATTCAAGAAAACTTGCCAACCCAAAATTGATTAAATAAATTTTAAAAATATGTATAGCATGGTAAAACTACTGAAAAAAAAAAGATAATCTTAGAATCAGCCAGAAAAGAAAGATATTTTACCTTCAAATGAGCAACAATAAGACTGACAGTTAAATTCTCATCAGAAATCATGATGGAAACCAGGAGATGATGGATTAACATCTTTAAAGTGCCTAAACACAATGACTGAAAATGTATAATCTTGTAGTCAAGTAAATATACTCCAGAAATAAAGCAAAATAAGGGGTAAAACAATCGAAAGAGAATTTGTTGTCAACAGAGCCATGCCAAAAGAAATACTCAGAACACAAATTGTCAGATTATTGACTTAGACCCAAATATAGAAGGAATTACTTCACTCTAGTTCACTGGGTCCCCCTTTTAATGCACAAAGGATATTCAGCATGAATGAGAAATTATCCATTGTTGTTTTAATTTTTAGTACATGAAAATTTTTAGTACAGAATAACCTGTCTATACCTAATGACCAATGGAGTCAAGTTTTTTCCTTATTCCATTATTTTTCTCTCTACTGTTTGTAAATGATGCTCTGTATTTGTGCTTTCAGTGGTTACTTTAATTAGGTTTTTATAATAATTAGTAATTGACAAAGTCTAAGTACTTCAAGTAGCTTCTCAAATTTTAATGTATATTCAAATCACCTGAGGATCTTGTTAAAATACAGGCAGCCTGAGGTGGGGCCTGGGATTCTGCATTTCTTACAAAACTCCTGGGTAATACCAATGCTACAGGCATCCGGACCATGCTTTGAGAGCCAAAAGTCTGAAAATACTTACCTTGGCTTACCCCATTTTCAAACTTATATTTTACTGTTGTTCCTTATTTTAATTTCCCCACAAATTAAACATCATTATCTTTATAGTCTCTTTAACTCACAGTTTCTTTTTTTTTTTTTTTAATTTTTTTTTCAACGTTTTTTATTTATTTTTGGGACAGAGAGAGACAGAGCATGAACGGGGGAGGGGCAGAGAGAGAGGGAGACACAGAATCGGAAACAGGCTCCAGGCTCCGAGCCATCAGCCCAGAGCCTGACGCGGGGCTCAAACTCATGGACCGCGAGATCGTGACCTGGCTGAAGTCGGACGCTTAACCGACTGCGCCACCCAGGCGCCCCATAGTTTCTTTGTTTACTACTTCTTCTATCTTATTTTCTTTTTTTAATGTTTTATTTTATTTTTGAGAGAGAGAGACAGAGCATGAGTGGAGGAGGGGCAGAGAGAGAGAGAGGGAGACCCAGAATCCAAAGTAGGCTCCAGGCTCTGAGCTGTCAGCACACAGCCCGATGCGGGGCTTGAACCCACGAACCATGAGATCGCGACCTGAGCCGAAGGTGGACACTTAACCGGCTGAGCCACCCAGGCGCCCCTCTCATTTTATTTCTTTTAGAATTTCTTCAGTGAAGATATGTTGGTGATAACCTCCACATTTCATTATGCAAAAAAACTGTATTTTATCCTCCTTGTTTAAAATCTATTGGGGAAAGCACTCCAAGTTATTGCATTGTCTTCTGATTACCATACATACTAATGTAAAATGAGTCATCTCTCTAATTGATATTCAGGTGATCTATCCTTTCTTCATACTTACTTTAAGGACTAATTTTCTTTGATGTTTATTGTTTCACTATGATATATCTTTATATGAAGTTATTTTTATTTATTCTTTTTGGAATATACTAGACTTCTTGGATCTGGGAATTGGTGTTCTTCAATGGGTCTGGAAAATTCTCAAACATAATGTCATTAAATATTGGCTTATTCTTATTCTTTTTTCTTGTATAATTGTCATTGGACATTTGTTGGCTCTCCATACTCTATGCTCTGGCTCCTAATTTCTCTTTCATATTTTCTACCTCTCTGTCTTTCTGAGTTGCATTTTTAACATTTTAAAATCTGTGTTCTATGGCACTAATTCTTGTCAACTTTAATCTTCTGTTTAACTTATCCATTTAATTTGTAACTTTAATTATAATTTTTCATTTCTAATATTTTGTTTGCACCTTTTAAAATATTCTTACATTTAAAACTATCAATTATCCTTTGTATTTTTTGTGCTTCTCCTTTATTTCTTCAAACAAAGTAAATATGGTTGTTATATATTCTCTGGGAATTACCATATCTGATACATTAAGGAAACTGGTTCTCCAGAATTTAATTCAAGGTGCCTTGTCTCTTCGTGTTTTTTCTTTTTTCCAGTGAGTTGTTCATTTTATTTGGAACTTTATCTGTGGGAATTCTTTGAGGCCTGTGTTGAATTAGTATTCCTCCAGAAATGATGTGTGTTTGCTTCTGCCAGTTTCCTGGGGGCACCATTGACCTAGGACCACTTTAAATTAAATTGTCCATTTGAGATTTTTCAGACCTCACAGGTGGCATAAATTTGTATGGCAAACTTGTGAAGAGTCTGTTGTGGTTATAAAATCTCATGGGGTATTTTTCCCCCTCCACTGTTGCCAAGGCAGAGATTGGAAAGTTTTCTTGATCTTCTATTTTTGGCAGTAGGTTTATTTCTCATTCAACCTTCTACAAAAGGTATAGTCTATTGGGACTCTAGCTGTATGCAGGGGTCTCCTAATAGATTACCCACTTGGGGGAAGCCCCTTACCATTTTATCCTACCCCCTCAACCCTATGTGGTTTTTATGAAGGCATCTCAAGATATCAAGGGGGAAAAGAACTCTCTGTGTTCCAGAAGTTGAACAAATTTGTCTTTCTTCCTCTCTTTTCTCCAATGTCTTGTGCTGATGATGTGGGCAGATGAGGGAGGTCAATTATATGTTGAAAGCACTGTGACACTTTCTACCCATTGCATAATCAGATAATACTACTTTGTGCTTCTGTCTCAAGATCATCATGGGAAGACTACAACACAGTGAAATTCATTTCAGTCTGTTCTAGCTAGACTGAAACTGCCAGTAAAATGGGGGATTGTCTTAAGTTTATTTTGTCACAACCTTCCTGCATAGTTTATACCTTCTTTATAGTTGCTCATTGAATGCCCAATGAGATATTCAACTACTAACATTAATACTAACATTATGACTAATCTGTCTGTTCAAGTGTGAAAATAAATCAACAGAAATCTTGAATTTAGCTAGTGATAAGTATTGTTAGATTGATTATTTCTATATTTGGGTGTCTTTGGTTTATTCTGAAGAAATCAAATTCAGGTTCATGACTATGTGTTTGAAAATGTTATTCTTCCCAGAATCAAACCTCCCTCTGATTTCCTAGTCTCAGCCATCTACATGGACAGTGGATGGAATCAAAAGTAGATAATCAAGTGGAAGAGATTTAAGATGTGTGTTTTGAGACTGTTCCCAGACCTGTCCCTGTGGCTGAGACCCACAGATATTGTTCATACCCAAATCATAGTGGGGGAATGATGGAGGCCCTCCTCAGGGCACGAGATGGAGCCCAGTGAAGGGGCTGTGGTCAGTTCCAGTGTGATTCTTCACCACTCCAAGGTCAGACCTGTCAGGCTCTCCATAAGTCATGAGTTAGTCATGCACTTGGGACCTAGGCAGCACTCCAGCCTCCCTCTCTGAGAAGCCCTCTGGCTCAGGCCATCTGTCGCTTTTCTCCAACAGACAATCAATGGGTCTGCTAACTCTTCTCAAGCTTGATTTCAGGCCCCAATGGACGGCGTGAACCCTGTATTGGCCCACCATATTTCCTGAACCTCTCCCCCTTCCTCTATCCTGACATCTTTTACAACTGCCAAATTTCTCAGGATTAGCCTTAAAATAAAAATTCTAGATGTAAAGAAACAACATTTTGGAGTAATTGTAGATAATGTCTGTGGTGTTACAATTCATGTTATTACAGAGGGAAGGGAGGGAATGAACACTCAAAGACTATTTCTACAATTTTTTTTTTTTATTGGCTGCCATCTCTAAAATCTCTGATTTATTCACGGTCGCTCTACTAATCTATTTAGTATCCTCAGGGATAATGCTGTTCTCTTCTTTCCAGCCTTCCTGGGAGATGAATCTCTCCCTCTCTCTCTCTCTCTCTCTCCCTCATTTGTATTTCTTGTTGAATCTGGGAAACTTCTTCTTCACTCATTCCAAACCATTGTACCCCATTCTTTTTCACTGCATACTAGTAAAATGAGAAAAGTGTTTCTTCTGGCCATTGAAGTGTTCCAATGGCTTCTTGGACACCAGGCTCCAGTATGGAAATTGATTCCTGGCAGTTTATTTTGAAGGCCCTTAGTCTCTTTGTCACACTTCCTGACCTCCTTCTTTTTATACAAACTCAGTATGATTAAGTGGAATTCGCTAGCATAGATTTCAAGGTCTGTGATCTAGGTTTGGTTTCCTGTTCTGCCATTAATTCAACAGTGTGGCCTCAGTCAGATTCTTTATATATTTATTCATTGTGCTAGTTAGTTTTGTTATCTATAAAATGTGTACATTAGTACCTACCTTGTATAGTGGTTGTGGGAGCATTAAGACTAATCATCTAAATAAGACCAGTGTCTTACAGATAGGAAGGACCCAGTAAATGCTAACTATTATTATTATTATTGTTATTTGTTTATTCACTCAATACATATGAATTGTGTGATTGCAATTGTGGCAATGGTAATACCTCATGATTATAGTAACTCGGAGTTGCCCCAGAGCCCTGGCCAAAACACTGACTGCCCTGAAGAGAAGGTAGATTTCTAATGGAGTCAGATGCCTTCAAGTTCAGATCTAAGTGACCATGAAGCTTCTTTTGTTTAAAATAACCATGACCTCCCCCTCACAACCCTCAGACCCAGTAAGGAATTCCTGTGTAGTTCGTCTCCCTTCCGCACAGCTTGTGAGGCTCTGAGGCCAGTGTGTCTGGGAAAGTTTCAGGCTGGAAGCATCAAGGAGTATTAATGTGCAGATGTAGGATCTGTCAAGAATACGAGCTGTGGTGCAACAAAAACCACCTGCGTGGCTTGTGATGTTTTTGAAACAGAGTGCCGGAAAGAAGGGGCCCAGGGCCAAGAAAGGAAGAGGGAGCTGTGGATTTGTGTGCAGCTCCTAGCACAGGCCTGAGAGCAAGAGGAGGAGGGGCACTGTTGCCTTGCTGCCACCCCCCACCCCCCCCAGCACTGATGTCCATGTCATGTTTTTATGACTGATGGGCCATGCCACACTGAGGCGTGCTGGATTTATTTCTGTGCACACAGAGAAGGGAACAGGGAAGGTCGGTGTCTCTCTTAATACTCAGATAGTGGGTTGTCCCAAGGAGGGACTCCCTCATACCCTTTACAGCAGAACATAATAGGAAGTCTCCAAATAGTAACACAAAACCATCCCATGAGCTGCCAGGACCCAGGCTGCGTGCCCCTCAGGCCTTGGGAGCAGTAAATCTGGAAGGAAAGCAGTTGGCCTCCCAATTAGAATGCGCTAGCGTCTGCAGTCTCCCACTACTCTTCTGAGCTTGCCAGAATCACAGCAAGGATGCTGCCATGCGTTGGGAGCAGAGCCACTGCCAACAGGCAGCCATGTGCCTACCAGGGGCTTTGCTTCTGTGGGCTAGAAACGCACAGCTGACTGATTGGCTGGCGGTCCTCTTTCCCCCGGCTGAGGAGTCTTTGCCAAAGCAGGCCTCATGGCTCTACTGATTGCTTTCCAGAGCCATGAGTTAAAACTGGATTTTCTGTTCCTAATTTATGCCATGAGAGCCTTGACTACAACTTAATTGGGAGCTCCAGAATGGTGGAGAAACAGCTACTGAGGTACGCAGTGCTGGCAGAAAGCTGGAGTCAGAAACTGCAATCTAAGAGGCTTCAGAAAAGCGATTGGCTGACTGAAGGGAGATCCCAACAAAACCGTTTCCCACCAAGTGGCATAGAAAGAAGTCCAGCGATGTCAGGAGCACGGCCATATTGTGGACATTATCCAGGCTGAGGGAAACAATTCCCAGACCGGCTTTCCCACCTACAGTGCTATCAACATACACTCACCCGACACTCCCCCACTTCCTTCACATCTCTCCCTGCCTCCGCAAGGCTCTCATAGCCTCCAGTGTTCTGTCTGCAGCAAGGGCAACCCTGCCTGGCTCCCGCATCAGCTGATGAAAACCCATATGGGTGGGAGAGAAGGAGCAGGGTCAGGAGCGAAGACAACACCTGCATGAGGAGAGGAAACTCCAAACCTGTGTCTGGAGTGACGAGCTGAATTTTGCCTGGGAGTGAGAACACTGATGCAGAAATACATTAAAAACATTGTTTTTGTTTGTACCCTCTGAGACGAGCAGTTAGTAAGTGTAGAACTCCTAAAAGGATAGAAAATGCTAATGTGAATAAAACCATTTCTTGGCCTAAGCGGAGTATTTGCTTTTATTAAGAGAGAAAGAACTAAACCTAGGATATTTCTCCTGGAATATACTAATTTTAAAAGATGGCGATTATAAAAAAATTATTCATATCTTACAACAATTCTTTAAAGTAAGCAGAGTTGATATTCTGCCCATTTTTCAGAGGAAAGAATTGGAATATCCAAGACCAAACATATAGGATCAACAGAGCTAGGTTCTCACCTCAATTTTCTGACTTCAAATCCATTGTTCTTTCCATTTGAGCTTACTTTTATTTTTATTTAGCTAGGTGCTTAAGTCCAAGATTTTCCTAAGATAAATTTTATTCTTTTTAGTAATCTTACACCCAATGTGGGGCTCAAACTCATGAGCCCAAGATCAAGAGTTGGATGCACTATTGACTGAGCCATCCAGATGCCCCTAAAATGCTTATTTTACACACAAAATATTGCCTGTGTGTGCATGTGTCTGTATCAGTATGTGGTTTGTGTTTAGGGTACATTAACATGTCTTGGCCGTTGGTCAACTTATGTATAATCAAGAAGACCTCTAGCACCATTTTTTTAAATTTTTTTTAACATTTATTTATTTTTTAGACAGAGAGAGACAGAACATTAACAGGGGAGGGTCAGAGAGAGAGGGAGACACAGAATCTGAAAGAGGCTCCAGGCTCTGAGCTGTCAGCACAGAGCCCGACACGGGGCTCGAACTCATGGACCGCGAGATCATGATCTGAGTCGAAGTCGGATGCTTAACCGACTGAGCCACCCAGGGGCCCCTCTAGCACCATTTTTGAGTAAAGAGGCACTTAAATAGATTTGTAGGTATCTAATCTGCTTGAAAGGAAATAGAATTTAAAAACAACATCTGACCGATGCAAGGTGCTATCTCATTGTAGTTTTGGTTTGCATTTCTCTGATGAGCAGTGATATTGAGCATCCTTTTGTGTATCTGTTGGCCATCTATATGTCTTCTTTGAGAAAAAATGTCTATTCATGTCTTCTACCCATTTTTAATTGGATTTTCCACTTTTTGGATGTTGATTTGTAGAAGTTCTTTATATATCTTGGATACTAACCATTTATCTGATATGTCATTTGTAAATACCTTCTCCCATTCCATAGGTTGCCATTTAGTTTAAGTTTTTATTTTGATGAAGGGCTAAAATCACCAACACAAGAAACAACACCTGAAATGCAACACAAGAAAGGTAAACCCTCTTGCACTGTTTGTGGGAAGACAAACTGGTGTAGCCACTCTGGAAAACAGTGTAGAGGTTCCTGAAAAAGTTAAAAATAGAACTACTCTATGATCCAGTAATTGCACTACTAGGTATTTACCTAAAGGATACAAAAATTCTCATTCAAAGGGATACATGCACCCCAATGTTTATTGCAGCATTATCTATAACAGCCAAATTATGGAAACAGCCCAAGTGTCCATCAACTAATGAGTGATGTGTATATGTATATATATATGTATATATATATATATATGTATATATATGTGTATATGTATATATATGTGTGTGTGTGTTTATGTATATATCATATGTAATGAATATACAATGGAATATTACTTAGCCATAAAAAGGAATGGAATCTGGCCATTTGCAATGACATGGATGGAGCTAGAGAGTATTATGCTAAGTGAAATAAGTCAGCAGGAGAAAGAAAAATACCATATGATTTGATTTTAATCATATGTGGAATTTAAGAAACCAAACAAACAAAGGAAAAAAAGAGAGAAAGAGACATACCATGAAACAGACTTTTAACTGTAGAGAACAAACTGATGGTTACTGGAAGGGAGGTAGGTAGGGGGATGGGTGAAATACATGATAGGCATTATGGAGTGCACTTGTCATGATGATCACCAGGTGTTGTATGGAAGTGTTGAATCACTGTATTGTACACCTGAAAGTAATATTACACTGTATGTTAACTAACTGGAATTAAAAAAAAAATTAAAGAATATCTGATTTCCAAACAATATTTCTTTCGGGTATATTTCTATTATTTCAGGAGATGGAGATTAAAAGTTGAAATAAGAATGGTCTCAGAGATCCCAAATTAGTGTTTTCTGGTACTGTTGCCGGTAGAGTGTTCTGGAATAGCTATTGTATTAAAATGGAGATCCTTGCTTCACACTGAAAAGCCATGCGACCAAAGCTAATGTTAGCTCAACAGGCATTTATTGAAAATCTGCTGAGTATGTTTCAAGCAGCATGTTAAACCTTGGAGTTGTGGAGATGTTTACTTACCCCTTTCTCTGGTTGGTTTCCCTCTGGATCCATTCCATCCAGATGTGTTTCTATGCTATTAACTTCCATTAGTCAGGATAGCTTCAGTTATAGTGAGGTAACAAACAACCCCCATGTCTCAGCTGCATATCATAAGTAAGTTTGTTTTGTCATCACACAAAGTTCACTAAAGATCCAGATGATTCTACAAAAGCCCTCTTTTATATAGTACCCCTATGATCCAGAATGTTCTAATCTTTATCGTATTAATTTGAGATTTCCTCATTTGGAAGCTGGGAAAAAAATCCATTGATATTTCAGGTTTTCTCTTCTATAAGCAGCATACACCAATTCTTACAGTATCTTGGTCACTGTCACATGACTTCATTTAAATCTGAAGGCTTCTAGGCAGGCATTCTATCCAGGAGCAAGAAGACAAAATGATATCTAGTAAGGTCTATAACACTATATATTTGAGAGCCTGAGTGAGACGCTATAGACAATCACAAACAACAGCATATAGTAAAATCCAAATGAAGAGCAAACAGAGCTGGAACCAAATTTGCAGACTTAGGTGGGCTGAGGTGGTTTGGGAGGCAGAGCTAAGATGGGTCTTGAGACTTGAAGAGGAACTGGAGAGAGAAAGGGGGACCCCTAATAGGAGGCAGGCACAGAGTGGTTCTCAGAGAGAGGAACAAAGCAGGTGAGCTATGCTCAGGCCCATTCCAAGTAAGTGACTCAGCATGCTCTGTGTTTTCAATAGTGCTAAATTATGCAAGCAAAAAAATTAATGAATTATGCAAACAAATTAAGTTGAAAAATGAAAATAAGCTAGGTAGTAGCAAAAATCCTATGTGGAGATAGAGCTGTGTAAGATTTTAGTGTACATGGGTTTTCCTGGGACTATCTCGATGCACCATCTCTAGGGCATTGAGGCCTTCTAGAAAAGTGTTCCCAATGAGCCAGGAGGAGTACCAGGTGCTATATCTGTCAGGCTGTTTGGCCCACACTTAGAGACTCTCAGCTTCCTTTCTTTAAAAGTTTTAAGTCAGATTTATTGGAGTATAAATTATATCCAATAAAATCAACCCTTTTCTGAGTAAAGTCCTATAATTTTTAATAAATGCATATAGTCATGTAACTACCAGCACAATGAAGATAGTAAATATTGCATCACCTGAAAAAGTCACCCCTTACTCTTCTGTAGTCAATGTACTTTGTCTATACCCAGCCTCTGGCTACCAGCACTCTGTTGTATGTTCTTATAGTTTTGCCTTTTCTAGAATATCATATAAATGGAACTATACAGCATGTAGTCTTTTTTGAATGTGGCTTCTTTCATTTAGCATAATGCATTTGTGATTCATCTGCATTGTTACATCCATCAGTAATTCATTTTGTTTTATTGCTGAATACTATTCCAATCCATGGATGTTCCAGTTTGTTTATCCATTCACCAGTTGAAGGATATTTGGGTTGTTTCCAGTTTTTGGCAATTATGAATAAAGCTGCAGTAAAGTTTCCCATCTAGATTTTTATGTGAACATATATTTTCATTCCTCCTGGGTAAATACCTAGGAGTGTGATCACTAGGTCAAATGGTAAGTGTATGTTTAACTTTATAAGAAATGGCCAAATTGTTTCCCAAAGTGTCTCACCTGCCCCCACCCCTTTTAATTCCAGCTGTTGCTTACTCCCATGATGCACTGAGGAAGTTTTTAAAGGTAATAATGAGATTTAATCCTCACGTGTTCACAAATTTCTCAATTTACAAAGCACTTTCTGCCCATTGTTTTATGTGTTCCTTGTAGCATCCAGAGTTGGAATGATGCCAAATTTAGTGTCACATGACTTGAACTAGACTATTCCAAACTTAGATAAATCCTTTAATTTTCAACTCCTTTATTTGAATAAGGGGCCTCAACCCCTTATTTGAGGAATGGGAATGATCGTGAGATATTATAGGCATAACTGTGGTTAAGATAATGGATTTTAATGTCAGTCTTGTGTTCTAGCTTTGTTTCTCACTCTGTGTTATCAGAAAGTTATGTAACTCACCTGAGCTTCGTGTAAAATGGGAATAATAAGAACTGCTTCATGGAGTTATCTGAATGGTTACATTAGATGTATACCAATCACTTCATGGAGCACTCACTGTGGATGAAGTGCTTCATAAGTAAGTTACAGTTACTATTGACAGTATGATAACTATGGAGGTAGTATTCCTGAAATTTGCAAATGGCAAAGCATTGTGTGAAAGTGAGCCATTTAGTGATGAATAAAATTAGGATTCAAGATATTCAATATTAGTCACACTTTCAGTCACATTTCTAATGTGCTTGAATTTGAAGCCCAGAAATCTATCTAGCTTACCATGTAGCCTCTAAAATTTTTCAAGGAATTGTTAAAATAATCTCTTCTGTGAATAGAGCCTGCAAAGCTATCGCACCATACCTTTGTTTGTCTTTGCTGTCCACGGTCTCAGAATCCATTCATTAAGGTAGAGTCTTATGACCATGGAGGAAGAGAATTCACTCTGAAGTCCACAACACATCTAGGAGGAAGCTCTCTAGGGGTCACCTGGCCTAAGGCATTTTGTGGGGTTGTTATTAGAACCCTGCACTTCAAGATGGATGGAACCCCTTGATGTTGCCAAGGCCCTTCAGGGACTGTGGCATTATAGTTATCAAGGTCATCTGGGAGGTCCTTTGGAGTTGAATTGAGGTAGGTCTTATGAGGTACATGATATTTTTTTGTGTGCTTTCCTAGAAGTGACTGTAAATGTATGCACATATTCAGTGCTTAGGTGCCCCTTGGACATGTCTGGCTGGTTGCTACATGGTTAATTAAAATAACTGGGACAAATTATGTACATCATTACTTGGGTACACATCTTGTATGGCTCTATTTTTAACTTTTCATTTTGAAATAACTTCATGCTAAAAATAGTACTAAAAACTTCTTCATTTACCAATTTCACCAATTTTTAACATCTTGCCACATTTGTTTTATCACAATCTTTCACTCTCTATAGGTGTGTGCATGTATTCATATTTTTTAATTTTTCTTTTTTTTTAAGATTTTATTTTTATGTAATCTGTATACCCAACATGGAGCTGGAATTCACAACCCCAAGACCAAGACTCCCATTGCTTTACTGACTGAGACAGACAGGAGCCCCATCTTTTATAATTCTTCTGAGGCATTCAAGAATAGTTTACATACATTGTGCTCTGTTTCCCCTTAAGAATTATATATATATTTTCTAAGAAAAATGATATTTGCTATGTAATCAATGTATAGTTACCAAATTTAGGAAATGCATAATTGATATGAAATTGTTATTGACCCTACAGTGCATGTTTCAGCTTTTTCAGTTGTCCCATCCTGCCCTTGAGAAAAAATTCCCTCCATTTACAGGATAAATACAGGGTCACATAGAACATTCAGTTGCCCTGTCTCTAGTATTCTTTTATCTGTAATTCTTCCTCAACCTTGCTAAGGCTTTCATGTGATTGACAATTTTGAAGACTACAGAATAACTATTGTATAGAATGTTCCTTAATCAGGATTTGTCTCATCTTTCCTCACGATCATATTCTCGTTATTACATCCCTGGTGGGAATAGTACAAAAGTGAGGTTGTGGCCGTCTCAGGACAGCACATCCAGAAGCCTGCAACATTTGTCTGCTCATTTGCCTGCTAGAAATGTTGTTCCATTTTTCTCCTTATAGTTATGATGCCCCCCTGCAATTAATAAACTTTTTCTCTTAGATTTAGCACCCATTAGTGATTCTTGCCCAAATCAGTGTTTACTATGATGGCTACACCACTTTATTTACATATATCAATTGGCATTTTATTATAAGGAAAAGCCCCATTTTTTGTTTCTTTTTTCTTTTCTTTTCTTTTCTTTTCTTTTTTTTTCTTTTCCTTCCTTCCTTCCTTCCTTCCTTCCTTCCTTCCTTCCTTCCTTCCTTCCTTCCTTCTATCTATATGTCTATCATCTATCTACCATGTTTATGTCAATTTCAGCATATACTCATGGATTCATATTTTAATCAGCAGGTTATAATCCATTACTCTTATTTATTTTGATAGCAATGAAATCCTCTTCAAGCTGGCTTCTGTGTCTTTTTGACATTCTCCCAGGATTCTTTTTTTTTTCTTTAAGTTTATTTATTTTTGATGGCTGGGGAGAGGCAGAGAAAGAGAGGGACAGAGAGAGAATCCTAAGCAGGCTCCGCACTGCCCGTGCAGAGTCAGACATGGGGCTTGATCTCACGAACTGAGAGATAATGACCTGAGCCTAAGTCCAACGCTTAACTGACTGAGCCACCCAGGTGCCCGTCTTCCAGGATTCTTTTCAGAAATTCTGAACCAAGCAGAACAAGGATGGTTCTTCTGGGAGTGACCTCTGGGGGTGTCAGACCTCTGGAGCAAGTTGGCTCTTAGAGGTTGTGTGCTGTGTGTGAGTGAAGATGCATCTCTGAACTTCCAATCACATAAAAGCAGCACCTCCAGAAGTTGTAGCACGTGATCTCTGTTCATGCTCCTACTTCCTTGTGTAATTCCTTGCTGTCCAAGGATGTACATTAGCACCCGTTTTGAAACACCTCTGAGAGCAGCTGAGTGAACCCACGATTGGGAGAAGATACTCATCAGATACAGCTACTGGGCCAGTACGTGCACTCCTCTCTATCAGTCATCCATCCGGGACTGTGAAAACAAGGCCAGACTGTTTCCAGAAGGCAGCGCCTTCCCAGCACAGGACGAGAGACTTCAGCATCGGGCCATTCCGTGGCTGTGCACTAGGAGAACAAAGGGCATTTCGGAAATGCCATTTCTCCAATGATCCCTTTTTCCTTCTAGAAAGGCATGATATTGGGAAACCAAGATCTGGGTGGGAGGTGTGCCCATTGCTACTGGGGTGTCACTGCTTGTAAACACTTTCAGCAGACAGAGCTACGGAGAAAACATTATATATATTTACTTCTTTAGGAATCACAAATTCATACCAGTGCCTCCAAATTCCAATCCAACTCCACATTATTCTTCCTTGCCCCCCCCTCTTTTTTTACATTCCCACCTTCCACAGTGAGAATGGTTTCCAATTACATCAACACATTTACTCAACTCTATAATGCATAAAAATTAGTTTTAGAATCGCTAGACCCAAAGTACTAGAAAAAAAAAAAAAAAAACCCTACTCAGAAGAGTTCAAGGTTTGTTTGTGGTTTCATTTCCTCCAGACTGAAATTACGTATTTATAGCACTGTGTCTATGGTCACTAGCATTAGTTCTATTTTTTTCCTAGTGATTACTTTATTAATTTTAAATACAGTGGACTTTTTTGCTTCTCTTTGCATTTAATTAGCAGTTCTTCCCACCATCTTTGTGAGTTTTATTTTTCAATATACAGAATATTTACTATGCTTCCAAAATTCAAACTCTACAAAATTATATACTCAGAGGAATGTTACCCCTTCATTCCTCTTTCCCCTATTGCAGGTAAATGATTTTATTGTGTATGTTAATCACTCCATGTTTCCTTATGCAAAAATAATCAGATTTATATATTTTTCTTATTTCTCTTTCTTTCTTCACACAAAAGATACCATGATATATTACTGTTTTCACTATTATTATTATTATTATTATTATTTTTTTACAAAGGTTCAGTATAACAACAGATCAAATCCTACTCCCTCTGCCTTGTTCTTGCTGTGGATTTCTAATACTTTTCATATGGTGGCTAGATAGAGCCAAGAATACTCCTCTCAAAAGCCTACCTCTGAAGATTGCTCAATAGGTATTTAATTAACCAGGTTATTGAAGGAGGTAAGGGGATGGCATTGAAATATAACTGAGTGCATACTGGACTGTTTAACAACTTTTCTGTGGCTCCTATCACCTTCAGGCTGAAGTCTAAACTCTAGGCTTGATATAGAAGACCTTTAGAATGTGTCCCCAATTCCTTCTTTTACTTGTCCTTGTGGATCTTATGCACCCTGAAGTCCTTGATCCTCATTCTTTTTTTAAATTAAAAAAAAAATTAAGTTTATTTTTAGAGAGAGAGAGAGAGAACACAAGTGGGGGAGGGTCAGAGAGAAGGAGAGGCATAATCCCATCAGCACACAGGCACCATCAGCACAAGTCTAATGGTGGCCTGGAACTCAGAACTGTAAGATCATGACTTGAGATCAAGAGTCAAACGTTTAACTGACTGCCCCCCTTGATCCTCATTCTAACACACTCAGACTTTGAAGGCTTTAAAATGCCATTTCAGTTGCTCACAATTAATTCTTTCTACTGTGTATGCTTTGTCAACATGTAACCATCTCTCCTTATCTAACTTACTTGTTACCTTCTCAAAGAAGCCCTTATTATACTACTCTGGCAAACTTATTATTTCTATACCAGCACTCGGTACACATATCAAATATAGTACTTGTTAACCTGTATTGTATTCTTTGGTTTACTTTTAAGTCTTCCCTATGAGATTTTGTGTTCCCTGAGGCTTAGGACATTTTTCTCCCATGATTAACAAAATACCACTACTGAAAATATTTTTAACTGATTCACTAAAGTGACAAGATCCTTTTGTTGTCTGGATCTCAATCTATTTTCCATGTCTGATGAAGGACCTACATGGCATTATCTCTGAGGAACCCTTAGAACCCTAACAATTCAAGATACAATGTGATTTTTTTTTTTTTTTTTTTTTGGCTCCTTAACCAAATTCACCACTGACAGGTAGGGGGCGCCATTTAACAGCTTGTGGAGAAAAAGTTCGCTTTTGTAACCGTTTCTTTATAGAAAGAGATGGCATTACAATTCTAGATGAAATTGAAATATACTTCACATTCCTCTTGAGATGTCAGTTTACTTAACCTTTGACATTTGGTTGAGAATGAAGCCAAGGATACCTTACTAAGTAAGGTCCATTGTAGATATGTGAATAATACTAATTATTCTTATAGGTTCTAGGTGGATTTATGAAAGATAAGAATGTTGATAAGGAAAAGGAATAATGGTTGATAACTCCTATGGTAAATGTTATTAAATTTTATTTATATGTATTATATATGTGAATTTCAGTACAACATCTGGAATTGGTAGAGAGATTTCTTTGAATAAAAATTGACACCAAAGTGCATGTTACAACGCCTGTTTCTGTCAGGATAAACAGCAACAGCAGAAAAAGCATTCTGTTCTGTTTCTCGTGTCTTTGTATTAAGGTTGTGCCCACATTTCAGGGCACTTCCTGCCTGAACCAACCCAGAATCCAGAGTATGTGGAGGTCCCATAGTATCCACATACCTCTGAGGTCAATGATCAGAATGCCCAAGCGGTCTTGTTTCAGGGAGGGAGAGTCTTGGTGAAAGTGTCTCCATGCTGCCTGCTCCTACTAGGTGCCTGTTTCAATCTAAGTTGCTTTAACTGCCTGGGCCCAGCCCTACAAGGCATAAGTAGAGTTTGTTATTATAAGAGACAACCTCAAGCCACTCGCTAGTGCAGTTGCATAAATAAGACCGGGACTGGCTTGGAAGGGGTGTAAATCTCCGGCTAAAATGAGAGAAGAGGGAGCCATTCACTTTAAACCACAGTTAACTTGCTGACTGAGTTTCTAAATAAACTTTTATCTCCTAAGACTGATGACTAGTGATGGTTATAAAAGTGAGCGTGAGAATGTGGCCAAGGAGGTGACCACACCTTTCCAGATTCTGAGGCTGTCTTCAGTGGGCATTTTCCAGGGAGCAAGGTGGACGTGGTTCTGGGTCCTGAGTGTAACTCAAGCTTTCTTACAGACCGAAAGGGGGAGCATTCCCAACCATATGGCTTCTCTTCTATCTACTCCCCTTCCCCTTTTGCCAGTTACAGAACACAGAGCCGAACAGGAGAGATGAGTGAAAAGGTAGGTTTTAAGCCAGCGGTTTCCTGCCGCATAGAGCATGCAAACTCATCCTGCTTTGGCCTTCATTGTGTTGCCCAGAAACACTCCAGGAAGTCAAAGGAAAATGCCTCATCTTTGAGTGAACGCCTTGCGGGTGTCATGCCAGGAGCTACACCGCTCACATCGCCTGCACACTTTGGAACATTTCGTAAGCCAGAAAATGTTGCTTGCAGATTGCATTTGTCAGTTCTCCGACGAGACAGGAGAGTGGCGAAGGCAGCGTTTCTTTGAGGTGTCACCTTCATCTAGCTTTCTGGTTTGTTTTCACGTGATTTAGAGTTTTCTTTTTCCTTAAGAAGGATTTTTTTTTTTTTTTTTTTGCTGCTGCCAATATACACAATGCAAAAGAGTGAAAACGTGTTTTGTATTTCAGCTTGTTTGATTTTTTGCTCATAATTAAACTTTTCTGCATTAGGTCAGACCTTCGCGGTGATTATGAATTACCACTTTTCTTCCACTTTTTAGAATCTGCACATCTTAAAGCAGTTTTCAGCACTTTCAGGGAATTGGGTTCCGTTTATTTTGGGATGACCTGTATTTTTTTCCTCCCTCTGAAATACGTGTTTCTCTTTTCTCCCTCCTTTTTTGTAAGTCATATTGCCAATCAAAGGAAGCTTTTTTGTTTTTTTTGAACAAACAAACAGAAAGCCTATGATAGATTGAGATATAAGCAGCCAAATATGATGTCTTGGGAAATAGTTATAAATTTGAGATGCAGATTTCCTTCTGACACCCTCAAATGCTGGCCATCTCAGGGCACGATAAAGAATTATGATTCAATGAACTGCATGCTGGCATATAACTAAATAAGTAAATAACTGGAGTGAAGGCAAACTGCTGTTTAACAGCTTCCCCGGTTACATATACACGTTCAAACAAGCATGAAATGTGGGTCTCTGGACATCACTTAAAAGAACCACAAATAAACAAAGTGTGATCCCACACTCCTGTTCCTCCCGGACGGCAAGCAAGCTTAGCTGGGAATTGAGGTGGTTTTTGTTGCTCTTCTGTCCCATGCTCTGTAAACACAAACGCTGTCGCTCAGAAAGCTCAGGGTCACACTGCTGCTGACAGATGCATTGAGCCCGGAAAAGTGAGGAGGCCGAGAGTCTGTGACCCGTGGGCCATTGCCTCACCTTTTATTTTGCAAAGAATCACACTCCAGTCACAGATACTTCCATTCTAACATCTGGGCTAAGTCAGCCTAGGGGACTGGGAGCCAGATTTGCCAGTTCTTAAGTGGAGCTCTCTTTTTTCACCTGTAGGATAGATGTTAGGCTCAAGCCCTAACGTGTGGGGTCAAATGGATGGCAAAATAATAGTACATGTACGTGGAACCCATTCCTTTTGCACTTAGCTCAGTATTAAAGCTAGAAGGCCCATTAGATGTTATTTATTCTAACTTCCTCTTTCTACACATTAGGAAACTGAGGCAGAGAACAGAGCTCTGAATAGAGGTCAAGGGTCCTGATTCTTGGTCCCCTGCTTTATCTTGACATACAGCTGTCTGTATCACTTACCTGTTGCTGTGTAGCAAATCACCTCAAACCTCAATGGCTTAAAACAACAACAATTTGTTATTTCTCACAATTCTGTGTCTGGTTGAGCCGTTTTGCTGCACTCACGTGGGCTGGCTTACACACCTACATTCATCCTGCGAGTTGGCTAGAGGCTGGGCTCACCTTCTCAGCCACCACAGCTGGACCTCTCTTTCTCTCCGCTTGGGTTTTACCCCAGACTTCCTCCCAGCATGAGGATCTCAGGGCAGAGATCCAAAAGGGCAAGTGCCCTGTGGGCAGGCCCTTATCAAACCCCCGCTTGCTCTGTTTGCTGATATCCCACCGGCCAAAGGAAATCGCGTGCCCAAACTCAGAGTGAAAGTGGGAAAGAAATGTGCAAAGGAATGGGTAGTAGGAAGGAGCGTGATGGATTGGGGGCTGTTGCTGTTAAAGATCTACCAAGCAGCATCACCCCAACCATGTTCCCCCACACAATAGTGGTGTCCTGACAATGCTAAAAGGCCTGCCTTGAAAAAGAATAAGTGCAAAACATCCCAAGGACAATGTGCTAATGTGAACTGTTCCCCAGTCCCCATTAGAAAAGGAAGAAAAGAAAATGACACTTTCCAAGTGCATTTGACTGACATTTCCTTTTCCTTGTGAACTAGCTATTAATATCATAGAAAATATTTTTTAAAACAGTGGCCTAGGGCATTAAGCAGAATGTCTCCTCCCACCTTTCTGTTATTCCCCCTCCAAATGTCTTTTTTGGAGAACTTGAACTCAGTCAGTGGAGTTTCAGGATCAAATGCTGAGTTGTCGACATCATGCATTTTCATAGTGACTAGGCACAGTGGCCCTTCTTAGGGGGTAAACAAAGGCGGAAGTACGTGGAGCTCTATGGGCTACAGTGCCTTGACGTAGCCCTGGGATGATTATACATAAAGTGGCCATTCTTAGAGCAAACGTTACTTCCCAGGGAGTTAGGCAACTCCAAACAACATTGCTTTACATTAAAAAGTTCCAGAATGTGTCAGATATTGCAGAAAAAGTGCCAGTGATATTCTATGTGCATTTATGCATTTATTTTTTAATATTTATTTACTTATTGAGAGAGGTAGAGAGAGAATGCACATAACAGCAGGGAGGGGGCAGAGAAAGAGGGAGAGAGAATCCAAAGCAGGTTCCAAGTTTTCAGCACAGAGCCTGACTTGGGCCTCAATCCTATGAACCATGAGATGATGACCTGGGCCAAAATCAAGAGGGGGATGCTTAACTGACTGAGTCACCCAGGCACCCCTGCATTAATAGTTTAAAACACATCCTCTGAATTAGATACAATGATCATTTTCTTCAAAATACCCTATTTTTTTCATAATTAAATCCCATTTCCAAAGTGTGATGCAGGCACAGTGCAAAACTTAAAGCAGGGCTAATGGATATACAGTGAAAACTAATGTCCTTCCAGTCTCCAGTCCTCCCCAGAGGCAGTCACCAATACCTGTTTCTCATATGTCTTTTCAGAGATCGTCTATATTGATGCAAGAATGTGTGTACAAATAGCACCTTGATATGCGAACACCTCTGTCTTTATGTGTTTTTTTAAAACAACTTCATTAGAGATCATTCTGTATAAATAGAGAGATACTAAGCTAAGAGAGAACCTAGTATTTCTCACACAATTTCCTCATTGATTGTCACAGTTGATCTTTGCTAATGCTCTAAAGTCTTCTGGTTTTCAGATTCATGTCTTTTCATTTTTTACTAGCTCATCTTATAGGTCATAAACTTTAAGCAACTACAACTGGCATTATGTATATATTATCTGTTTATGTTGTTTGTTACAGGTTGCCCATGTGAGCAAACGATCTTCCTTCGGTCAGGAAATAGTGTTTTGATGAGAGGGGTGGA
The DNA here is from genome assembly GCF_027475565.1 of Acinonyx jubatus. Taxonomy (NCBI): domain Eukaryota; kingdom Metazoa; phylum Chordata; class Mammalia; order Carnivora; family Felidae; genus Acinonyx; species Acinonyx jubatus. Next base: position 123,711,108 of record NC_069388.1, on the reverse strand, counting down.
ATGAAGGTCGCTTGAATCCAGAGCCAGTCCCAGGACTCCACTTTATTTTTCTGTCTTAGTTTCTTCTTCGGCAAAAATGAAGAATAATCACAGTGGCCTTATAGTTAATTATGATGATTAAATGTGAAAATATGTTTGGAAGTATTTAGTAATCTCCATAGGTTACGCAACTATTAGACAACTATCAACTCAAGTTAGATATTGATAAAGTTGCTATTATAGGGTGGGCTTGCTTTTAAAGTATACAATAGATCTCCCAAGCATGGAAGCTGATTCTAAGAATGAATGAAATTCTAAAAATGCAAATCTGAGCACGTTACTGATCTTTTAAAAACGCCAATGGGTTATCGCTGCCAAAGTGAGCTTACAGGACTCTTATGGTTGACCCTGACCCTGTCTTCAGCTTCACGCCTTACTGGATAACTCCAACCCACCCCTTTTCCTTCTGTACTTCAGGAGAATAATCTTTTATTTGATCAATATTTTCTGTGGCTCTGGTCCTTAGAGCAAACAATTCTCTCTGCCTCCTTTTCCTTGACAAGTAGAACTCCCTCCACACACTCACACACCTGCCCTTTCCCCCCTCAGCAAGTCCGGGTTAAATACTCCTCTCTTCCAGTGAGCATTTGGGAAAGCCACATCTTCTACTATTTAGCAGTGATCCCAGCAGGGGTGATGCTTGATTTCTTGCCTGTGTTCCAAACACTGATGAATTTGGTAGGTATACATGAAATACTTTCTGACTGAAGGGATAAATGTATTAGTCAATACATCTATAAGACAGTCAGTGCCCTGGACAGCAATTGTGTAGCCTGGGAACGGAGAAGTGTGGCCTATGGATCAAGTTAAAATAAGGGGACCCATATATTTAAATAATAAAATGCTTTTATTTAAGAAAAGAAAACCAGATGGCTGTCTCTTTACCGTCAAGGAAGGAAGCTATTTTATAATATTCCTTGCCAGACTCACTTTCCAGATGAGAGACTCCCACCTAGGTTTAAAACCTGAGGAAGCACCCTGGACACAGTGGTTGGTGGTGGGTGAGGAAGAGCTAGGAGGGAGAAGGCTGCTGGGGAGTTGTTTGGGATGGCTGGTTCAGATCCAGCCACAGAGTGTGAAACTGGGCCAGCCTAAGCCCCTGCTCTGGAATGAAGTCTGCTTCTGACACAGACTTGGGGTCCTGGACAGTGATGACTGCATTATTGTCAGGGCCGTGAGTGAGCATGTGCACATGGTGGGGGAATAGGGGCACGTGGGATAAGCATGGGAGATCTGAAAGATCTTGGAAGAAGGTCTATGGTGTAAAAGTCTGCATGTCTGGTTTTCCAGCAGGAGAGAGATGGAAAGATAGTGGGAAAAATAATCATATGCAGTCAATTGAATTCCGTTGATCGATTGAATGTAAATTATCTAATAGGTCCGTATAATAAAATGCTATTTGGTTAAAGATCAACACAGCTCTTTGTTATTGTTCTTTTAAAATTTCTTTTTTTCCCTCCTCTCTGTGTCTGTCTCTTTCTCCATCTGTGTGTATGTGCACACAGGCATATGTATGAGTGTGTGCTGGTGTGTGTATAGAAGCTTTCTGGATGTAAATATTCAGAATAACTTTTTCTTAACTGCCAGGAAACCTAATAGTTTTGATTGTTACAAAGGGGTCACTTTTCCAATGAAATTTAGGTGTCCATCAACCTTTTTAAAGATTTTTTTTCCTTTTTTCCCTTAAGTTTTAGATTGAAATATGATGCTTACATATACCTGACTGATGTTTATGGGAAAGTAGAGTCCATATTAGCAAGCAGACTAGCCAATAGCAACCTTGTTAAGATAATTAAATGATGATATTGGAAACAATATTAAACATCCAGTGAGGTTAGCTCCCGCATTTCAACCTTCATGTTGAATCAGCAGAGTATGGCAGCCCCACAGAAAAGCAGCAGTGACCTCTGATAACAGGAAACATGCCTGGTTGGAGACCAAGGGCTGTGCAGCACCATTTCCATAAGGCACAGAGCAGCAGTGAGATCATGGCAAAGTGTCGGCAGGAGGGTCAGGCAGATGGCAGGTCTGGCTTTGTTACCACTTTGCTTTTTAGCCTTGAGCAGGTTGATATGGCCCGCATTCCTGATACATGAAAAAAATTTGGGAGATCCCATTTCCCAAAGTGCCTAAGTAAGAGGACTTCATACAGACTGGTATACAAGACCCTCCAGAGTGTGACGCCACCAACACTGACCGCACCTGAGAGACAACACGGCAGTGGGTTAGGAGATTGGGTTCTGGTAGGTGGCCGAGTTCTGGGTGGATTTCAACTGTGTTACTGATTAGCTGTAGAAAGGCAGGCAATGTACCCAATTTCTCTTAACGTATGTTTCTTCATCTTTAAAATGTGTATAATAGCAATCATTATTGCCTGTTGCTTGGTTGTCATGAGGATCAAATGAGGAAATTAGTGAATGTCTGGTATTTAAAATTTGCTCAATACATGTTAGCCTCATTTAGTTCAGGCATCATTCCCATAGTATAGTTTAAGGTTTTTATTGATTTTATTTTTAAAGTTAAAGTAATAGGGGAAGATGGGTGGCTCAGTCAGGTGTCTGACTTAGGCTCAGGTCATGATCTCATTGTTTGTGAGTTCAAGCCCCACATTGGGCTGTCTGCAGTCAGCACAGAACCCCGTTGGGATCCTCTGTCCCCTTCTGTCTCTGCCCTCACCCTCTTGCACACATTTTCTCTCTCTCTCGTTCTCTCTCTCTCTCTCAAAAATAAAAAAAAACATTAAAAACATAAAGTAATATTCGAACATGGTTTAAAGATTCAATTAGTTCTGTAAGATTTTTTATAAAAAAAAAAAGGTAGGTCTCTGCCCCCTGCATGTCTCCCCACACCCACCCAAATCCCTTCTCTGGAGGAAATCACTTTCAGTTCATTTGGCTTGTGTTTTGGTCTCTAAATCAGAGCTTTTCAAACAGTAAGCAGCCAATAGATTATAGGTGTGAGGCGATATTGATCCTTTCTGTCCTCAGAGAGGTCGCATGAAACCTGGGGTGACCTGAGCCCCTGTCTTGTTGCTTCCAATCTTAAGCTATCTTTTCCATTCATTCCCGTGTGTGTGCATGTGCATGTGCATGCACGTGTGTGCCATGGACTGAACAGGGTTGGGAAGCATTGCTAAATACGGTACTATCTACAGATGCCTCAGTTTAGGCATGATCCATGGATCCACATACTCTGTTTCCTATTTCTCCCGCCTTTCCAATGTAGTTTTCACATTGGTCATACGAATATTCAGTGTTTCCTGTATTATGACTAGGTAAATCCTGAACCAGGTAGTAAATAATCATTTCTACTCTTTTTCTACAGTTTTCCTTTTCTTTTTAGTGAATACCCATCTTGATTTTTCCCCCTTTCTTTAGTTTCCTATGTACTTATTCGTTCAGCCCAGAATCTTTACTGATGGTCAAAATCTTCAAGTATTCTTTAAATTTTGTATTCTAGAAAAAAATCTCATCAAAATCCTAATCATCTGCTCTTAATGGATTTAATTCCCTTTTATGCTTGGTGTACAGCCTTCACCTTAGTTTATCCTTAATTTTCTTGGGGATTTTCTCCCTATTTGCAGTGGTGGATTGCCTTTTACTGTAGAGATGCCTTCTCTTTTGATCACTTACTTGTTTTGCAAAGCTCATCATCTAGTAGCTTCACAAAAATGGATGTTGGGAAGTGAAATTTTTAAAGACCATGCCATGTTTTAAAATGTCATTATTCTAGAATCAGTCTTGATTGAAAGTTTGGTTGGGTATAGAATTTTAGGTTGTAAATCATTTTCCCTTGGATTTTGAAGTCTCCCATTCATTATATTCTACTTTCTAGCTCTGCTGTTACAAAATCCATAGGTAAGTTTGATTCCTCATCTTTTGTATGTGACTGTTTCTTTCTCTGGAAATGTGTACGGTCTTCTTTGAAGTTTCAAAATGATATATATTAGGATGGGTCTGCTTTTATTCACTGTTGCATTTGGCATTCATATCTTCAGTTTTGAACATTTTTTTTGATGTATTTTCTCACTGACAACTTCCTTTCTTCCTTTTTATCATCTCTCTGGAACTCTTAATGTTTGGACATTGAAAGTTCTGGGCTGTTTTTACATTTTATTTGTGTTCTCTCATTTTCTATCTCCTAGAAATTTTGTCCTGCTTTTTTGGAAATTTCCCTAATTTAGTCTTTCAATCCTTTTATTGACTTCTCATTTTGGTTATTATATTTATTTCCAAGACCCTTTTAAAATTGTCAGAATATCTGTTATTGTAAAGTGCAGTCTTCCTATTTTATGAATGTAATACATTAATAACATTTTTGTTTAAGTTTTTATCTTGCATTTTTTATTATCTACAAGTTGTTTCTTTTTTTTCACTTACATTTAGGTCTCTTTCATGTTAACATATGTTATGAATGATCTGATTGTTTTTTAGAGTGATTATCTTAAAAGATGATGAATTCGGAATGCTTTGGTGGACTTTGTCAACTAGTCTTCAAAGTAGAAGGGCAATCATGATGGTCTGCTTTGTGGAGGAAATCTCAGTGCCAATACTTACGTGTCTTCCTTTTGGGCTGGTCAGATTCCCAGAGACAGTTTTTCAGTCTAGTCCTTGCAGACTTGATTTCCAGTGTTCTAGAAGCCCATCAGTGATAGAAGATTGGGAATGGGGTAGTGGGATGGCTCTCAGCAGTCAGCATATAAATGTGTATATAGTCACTCTAACTTGTCAGTAAGGTAACCGTCCTCAACTGCTTGTTTCCTTGTGCAGAGGCCTTCTGGGGAAAGAGTCTGGAGATTTAAGTGTTTTCTTTCTTTCTTTCTCTCTCTTTCTTTCTTTCTTTCTTTCTTGCTTTCTTGCTTTCTTGCTTTCTTTTTAAATTTATTTATTTTCGAGAGAGAGAGAGAGAGAGCACAAACAGAGGAAGGGCAGAGAGAGGAAGACAGAGGATTGGAATCAGGCTCTGTGCTAATGGCAGTGAGCCCAATGAGGGGCTCGAACTCACAAACTGTGACATCATAACCTGAGCCCAAGTTGGAAGCTCAACGGACTGAGCCACCCGGATGCCCCAAAATGTTTCTTAAGCAAACTTTTAAGGAATTCTTTATTTTAATTTAGCCCTATCCTCACTTCCACTCTTGGAGGTGCCTGATTCTGGACATCCTTGAATTTTGTGTAGGTTTTCTGCCCTAACTTTGGTCACATGTTAGCTTTTCCTACTGCCAGCTTGGAACTAACATTAGTCAAGTTTCCTAAACCATTCAGCACCAGTCCAACTGCTTACCGGATTCCCAAGATGGGTTGGTGTTTTCTATTATTTTTCTTCTTATGGTTTTATGCTTTAAAAATATTTCCTTAATGTTCTTTCTTCCTTTCTTTCTTTCTTTCTTTCTTTTTTTTTTTTTTGAGGTTTCAGGAAGGAGCAAGAGTACATGCCTGTTTTTAGTTTGCTTCTTCACCTGGAAATCTCACTGAGGTTTTTCCCTCCCATATTTTTACTTCTTTAGGTTGTAACACCTTTCTGTTGACCTTTTTTATCTGTGAGGCCCAATGGTCACTACGGCTGCACCCTCAAGCCTTCTTCCATAGCTCCAATCCATAGGCCTACTTTTTTTTTTTTCCCTTAAAGCATTTTGATTTCTCTCTACTTAGTACTTGGATTTTCATGTGCTGCTACTGCTGAAACTATTACTACTACTATTTCAACTATTTCTACCGCTACCAATACAAATGAACACTAACGTTTGCTGAATGCTGAGCACTATTCTAATTGCTATAGGTATGGTCTCTTAGTTCATCTTTACAACAGTTCTTTCAGTTACGTACTGCCAACACCTCCATTTTACAGATGGGAACGTTAAGGCACTCTGAAGGTAAACAAGTGTCCCCTACATCACACAGGTCATACTTGGTGGAGCCGTATTTTAAAATGCAACAGTCTGAGTCCAGCGCCTGTGTTCTTAATTATTTGCAACAGTTATGAGAAGGAAATACACAAAGGAGGAAATGGTGCTCCAGAGAGTTCATATGATCTTCCCCAAGCTCCTTTGTGACTAGTAGGGGAGAGAAACAGAGGTTTGTGATAACAACTTCAGGACTCCACATTACCAAGATATTGCATTACCAAGATAAGTAATGCCCTTTTCTAATTAGCAAAACACTGTGTCTCACTGTTTCAGGTTTTCACTAAATTGTTGATGAACTGATTAAATACTTACCATGTGCTGCATGCAAAGGCAATGTGTGGTGTTAAAAATACACTTCCAGCATCTCAACATTGAATTACAATTTGAGAACATTTAATCCAACTGCCTTATTTGGCAGATACAGGTGATACTCAAAGAAGCTGAGTAACTTATCCAAGCTTACATTGCTAATTACTAAAGAGGCGGTGTTAAAACTCAGTCCTCAAATGTACTCTTGTGTGTGCATAATGAGATAGCTTTCCAATATCTCGTATTGTTAGCAACTTAAAAAATAAACATTTTTCTGTAGTGTTTGTTTAGTTTAACTGAAAATCACTTTATAGAATATATTTTGTCCTGCAAATAAAATTTCTGTATGTCTGATATTATTTTTCATAATAAAATAGAGTTGTTTTCCAAGTGATGTATTTTAGCCTCTAAAGCATGATAAAAATCACACAACATAGCAAACTCATAAATATCTATGCTGTTTAAAAGTGTTTTGTTTTTTCCTGCTAAAGCATGCATGACTCTGAAAAAGAGGTCACGGTAACGATGCAGCCCTGAAACTTAAAATACCACAAATCAGAAACAGGGTTTATTCTTCTTCTTCTTCTTTTTTTTTTTTTTGATTCACAGAAGAGGGCCTGTGTTCTATGCTCTGTCTCTTTAAACTTAGTCTTGGGTTTTATCTGAGTTCCAAGGTAAATATTCTTTAAAAGTCTAAATCTCTTAGCTGTTCCTTTAAAAGGTTTATCTTGAGCACGTACTGCTTGTTTATTTAGCAACCGTATGAAACTGTTGAAGTGTTTGTTTAGTAGCCTTTCTCAATTATTTATGGTGAGAGCCAACTAATCCTTGGTCACAGTGAATTTCATGTTCTGGGAATCACTCTTCTGATTGATTATATCGGGAATCTCTACAAAGTGATTAAGCTTACATTAGTGTTACACCTTCAAGCACCTTTCCTCAGAGAGAAGTGAGTCACTCTTTGCACACTTGATCTTATCCCCAAAGGAAAGTTTGGAAAACCGGTATGCCCATGGATATTGGGAAGGGATTAATGATTTCCATATTCATTCATTCCTCTCTCTCTCTCTCTCCCTTTCTAAGTCTTTAAGGCGCGAGTAGAGAATTGAGGGAGCCTTAGTCAGGCACTCCGAAGAAACTGGAAAAGTAATGAAGACAGGAGCAAAATATAAAAACTCACAGCAAATATGTCTTACCAGAAATGTCAACAACACAGGGGAAATGCAATCTTTGGCTCCCCATCCTATCTTAAGTCTTGGCAGTTTTACAATTCAGGGCAAATGACCAGCCTGCCCTGAGCTCTACTTCCCTAGTTCACAGAAGGGCCTCAGTACTTTTAAGAAAAGGGAGTGTTCAACTTCATTTTTGAGGGCAAAGATTAGAATCATAGAATGTTAGCACTCAAAGGGAATTCATAGATCATCTACTTTCTAGTTCAATCTCTTTGTTTCACAGTTGAGGTCGCTCTGAGGCCAAGAGAAAGGATATAAGTTTTCCGGAGTCATATGGTAAGTTAATGGCAAGGCATTGATCAAAACCCACCCAAATCTTGATTCTCAGACTAAAATGTCAGCAACAATGCATTAAAATGCAACCAAAATCCAAGCTACTTAACTTGGCTGACCTTGTCTTCTGTCACTCTCCTCGTTATTCCCCCTGCTGTTGCCACATTGGCCTTCTTGATTCTGGGACATACCAAGTCACTTCCTGTCTCCAGATCTTGGCAATGGCTGTTCTCTGGGCCTGGAATGCTGCCTCCTCCCCCTGCCCATCTTGCTCATCATAGGTGTTTTCTTGTCAACAGATCTGAGTCTCAGTCTAAATGCCATTTCCTCAGTGAACATTTCCTGACTAGGTGATACTAAGTAGACACCCAGGATCTCTTTGTCTCATCATATCATCATATTTTATTTCTCAGCATCGCACTTACTCCAGTTGATTTTTGGTTGTGATTGTTCTTCTAATGGAATGTAAGCTCCATGAGTGTATTGATCTTGTTTGCTTATTGTGTTCATCAGGATTTGAGGATATGCCAAGCACATAGTAGATATCTAAAAAATACATATTAAATAAATAAATAAATAAAATAGTTGGAATACACACAGTAAAACAAAATCTCATGTAGGGCAGACATCTGTTTCACACTTCATTTCACCAAGCTCTGTGGTTTAGTCTTAATATTAATCTTTATAAATATACATATATTTCACAATCATATATAATACATATATTTATATATGAAAATGCATGCCTACATATATGTATACATATATATACACAAATATATATGTGTGTGTGTATATATATACACACACACATACACGTGTGTGTGTGTGTGTGTGTGTGTGTATCTTTATTTATTCCAACTATTGGATCTTATCTAGATAACCAAATATTGGCATAAGAAAAGAAGAATAATGTGCATGTTATGACTTCTTATTGCATAGAAAGTCATTTTCCTAGGGGCCTTTTTGAATTTTGCAGGTATCCAGTTTCTTTGAAAGTGTGAGTCTCCTGTGGTGTTAAGAGAACAGTCACTGACTGTTGGAGGTACAGAATGGTAATGGTCACTGTTCATCAATAGCTTCACATTTGAGGCAGCCTGGAGACACAGGAGACTATAATGAGAAGATACTTAGCACCCGCAAGTAGCCAAATAGACTGAAATGCTCACTTTTTGCCTGGCACTTCCTTGATGTGAGAGTGATGTTTACATTTCTAGTCTCACTCCTTCAAACTTGACAGATTTAGGGTAGCCTGGGTGGAACAGACAAAGCCCAAAAGGAGTGGTAAAGGCCCATCTTCACTGTGCCTTCCTCCCTCTCCCCATGTGCACTCAGACAAGGGATACTCTCTCATTGGAATTGCACAGACACTGTTCCTCGTATGAGTACTTTCTTGTCAGATGAGGAGCTAGGGAGCTTCTGTAATACCCAGTGGTGGGGCAGAAGGGATTCATGGTATAGACTGTGGCTAAATGTCACAGACTTTCAGTATTTTTACTAAAATTAGGTAGATTTTTCTCTTCTCCTTTTTAACATTTATTTATTTTTGAGAGAGAAAGAGAGCACATGTCAGTGGGGGAGTGGCAGAGAGAGAGGGATACAGGATCTGAAGCTGAGAGCAGAGAGCCCGATGAGGTGCCGGAACCCAGGAAACTTATATCATGACCTGAGCCCAAGTCAGACACTTAACCAACTGAGCCATTCAGGCACTCCCCTTCTTCTTTTTTTTTTTTTAATTGGAGGTCAGTTGACATACAATGTTACATTAGTTTCAACTGCACACATGGTGATTCAACAAGTCTGTACATTACACTGTGTTCCCCACAAGTGTAGCTACCATTAAGTAAATTTTCTTGAATCAATGTTTTTCCATTTCCTGTATGCCTTTAGGAAAATTTCTAGAGACATTAAATGATTTAAAAAAAATACTTTTCACCATTTAAATTGTTTGCATGGGGGGTGGTGTGCTAAGCTCCTTATTCTTTCCTTCTGGAGGTCCTGAAAGAATTCATTTTTAAGATTAAAGCTATGTGAAGGGCATCTGGGTGGCTCAGTTGATTGAGCATCTGACTTTGGCTCAAGTCATGATCTCGTGGTTTGTGAGTTTGAGCCCCATGTTGGGCTCTGTGCTGGTAGCTCAGAGCCTGGAGCCTGCTTCGGATTCTGTGTCTCCCTCTCTCTCTCTGCCCCTCCCCTCTTCTCTCTGCCCCTGCTCTGTCTCTCTCTTGCACAAAAATAAACATTAAAAAATTAAAAAAAGATTAAAGCTACGTGAGAGAAATAACTTCTGTGTACTTTTAACTTTATTCCATCACTCTCCTACTCAGATGCTCCCAAGGATTACCCACTGCTTTGAGTCCACGTTATTCTGGGAGATAATGTTCTCTAGAATCCAGCTTCTTCATTTTTTCCTTATTTATCTACAATATTCCACATTTCATAGCACCTTAATTTCATACAGGTTGGTTCACCTATTTTCTGTAACTTACTTGTACATTTGAGTTTTTTGTTTATGCCTCTCTGTCTTTTTGTCCGAAGTGGCCAGGCTTGTCCTTCATTCTAGTTAAGTTGTAAATGCATAAGTCTTATGAACTTTGTTTAGTTTATGGTTCTTAATATGAAATGTATCTCAAGTGTTTGCTCATTAATGCTGTATTTGTAGTTACAGTGTATGAATATACCCAGTTTTGGTTGTCTAAAACACCTCATGTTGGGGATATTATTCTAAGGATCCAATGACTAAAGTTTACCAGGAAAAACAGTCTCTGGTCTACAGAGTCATAATATCCCATTCAATATATGGTTATTAAAATAAGACATCAAGTGTGACGTCATGAACTTAAAAAATGGAAATCAGATACAGCATAACCCTAGGACCTTAGAATCAAATGGAGAAGATTCTAATAAGAAAGAAGAAAAATAAAAACACAGCACATATATAAGGCAGACAGTGTCACTGGGACAGTGTATTGTGAATCTTTGAAGTCCCTCAACTGAGGGACCCTGTGCAGTTTCTCAATGAGGAGACAGCACTTTAGAGCCTCCAAGGTCTTGAAAATAGACAAGCTTTTATAAAATGAACATGATGGGGCTTCCAAACAGAAGAGATTTAATGAAGTCCCAGAAGGGAGACTGCAACAGACTTTTGGAAAATTATGGGCATTCCGATAGGTTTATATCATAAGGTGTTTATCATGATAAAGTGCAGCAGGATACACGAATGGACATTCAGGTTGGACGAGATCCTGAAGAACCTCAAGTGGCAAGTTGATGAGTTTTTAGTTTATTTCATTCTCACCATTAGGATAAAATTGAGTCTCTGAATGTTTTCAAATCAGGGACTGAATGTTTAGATCTAGAAATGCATTGTCCGTGGACACCTGGGTGGCTCATTTGGTTAGGCGTCCATCTTTGGCTTCGGTCACGAACTCGCAACTTGTGATTTGGAGCTCTACTGTCAGCACAGAACCCGCTTCAGATCCTCTGTCTCCCTCTTTCTCTCTCTCCCCCTCCCCCACACGCATGCACACACTCTCTCTCTCTCAAAAATAAAAAATAAAACATTTAAAAAAAGAAATGCATTATCCAATATGGCAGCTACTAAACATGTGTAGCTCAATTAACTTAATTAAAACAAATTGAAACTCAGTTCTCTAGATGCAGTAGATGTATTCCAAGTGCTCCACAGCCTGATGTGGCCTAATGCCTACCATATTGGACAGTAAAAAGCATTTCTATCCACTCTGGAATTTCTAATGGACAGTATTGCACTAGATTTTAGACTCTGACACCAGTATAAAAAAGAATTTATGGAGTTTGGGAAGCAGAGATGCAGAGATGAAAAAGAAGCAGTGTAACTGATAAGATGTTCTCAAAGTAATCCAGGTAAAAGGTAACTGGAGGCTGAACTAGAGGAATGATAATGTGTGAAGAGCTGAGGAGAGATGTGACACACATTCGATATACACAGGGGATTCTATTAACTAATTGTCTGTTAGGCATGAAGGGAGGGAGATGGGTACTCTAAAACCCTGAGTGGCTGGGTGGGAAGTAGTACCATTCATAGAATTTAGTGGAAAAACAAAAGGAATTAGTTGATGAGATTATTAAAATAATAAGTACAGTCAGTAATGTTGGATTTGAGTTTCCCGATCCAGGTAGAGATTTCTAGGAGGGTGGAAAGAATATGTTGGAACTTGTGATAGAAGAATATATTGATGCCCAGTATTTCTTACATACAGGTGGTGGTTAAAATCATTTAAGAGAGAGAGAGAGAGAGAGGGAGAGGGAATAGGGCCAAAGAAAACATCTAGTGGTATTTCATTATGTTTATTTCCCTTCTGTTCAATTCTTGATTAAATTAATCTAGGTCAGAATTTCAAAGTTTATGCATTGTTTCTGATTATTTTAATATTATCGTGGTTTCTTATGAATGACTTTGCATGCCCAGAGACTCAAAGGCTAGTTTATTTCTTCAAGGCACCACATGTACATTTTGTCAGATACCATCAAATGATTTGAGATACTGAACTTTCCTTGTATAGTACAAATGACTAACCTTGACCCAGAAAATGGAGTGGTATTTGCAGTACATTTTTTTAGATTAAAATAAAACTGTTGAAATAACAGCACACATTACTCACTGATTTCTAAATTTGTATCCATATATCCTTAAAGGATATTCTTTTATTCATTGAAAGCAGTCAGTAAGTATTTACCGATTATTGATTATTTACAAGATGATGAAATACAGGAGGTACAAGAATTTCTACAACTCAGATCCTTGCTGATAAGGATTGACATTTCAGTGAGAGAATAGATTATGAACACACATGATCACAGCCCAGCATGATCAGAGCTAGGCAAATATCAGTTAAGGAAAGCGTTAAGATCTATGCAGGCACAGAGGAAGGAAACATCGTCTGGGGGAGTTAGGAAAGTTTTTTTTAGATAAAGTGACTTCTAAGGTAGCTGTTGAAGAGTGAAGACTAGAGCACTTGCAGAGACCCCACATGTGGAAGACCTTGGGTGACTTACCATAATGCAGAGTCCAGATGAGTCAGGTGAGGCCAGATTCTGGTCAGCTTCTTAGGCCATTCTAATGAGTTTAGGTTAATTTCGGAAGAAATACAATAAAGAGGAATCATTCAGTATTTAAAGTTATGAGATGGTATTATTGAGTTCCATTTTAGAAAGATACCCAGCACAGGTGGGGCAGGTGGACTGTCTAGAGGTGATACTGGAGGAGACACCAGTTAGAAACCTGCTGGTGTAAACTAGATTTTAGGGGGGCTGGTAAGAAATTGACACTAAAGAAATTTAGGAATCAATGACTACACTGAGCGTTCATGAGACTTTAGGTATAAGTTAGAAAGAGCATCTGGAGTGATACCCGGACCTCTGGCTTTACAGCTTAAGCATAAAAACATGCCAGTCCTTGAAGTGAAATTTCTGGGAGAAGCAAGTCTTGAGCATTAAGATGAGCTCCAGTTTGGTAATAGTGACATTGAGGGTCCTTTGGATCATCCAAGGGGGGATTTGCACTCGGAGATATGGCTCAAATGGTTCAAATATTATCTCTTATCTGTATTGAATGACCTATTTATTCATCCTGTGCATAGGGTCATTAGGGTCCCTAGTTTATTTCCATTCCATAGGTAATGGTGTGCCTCAAGCTCTGATATTGCTGATAAAAGATGAGATGTCATTTATTGAGCTGCTTCAGAGTAGGAGTGAATATGAGACTTTGGCACTCCAGGTTGCGCCATGGACTTAAATCTCAAATACCTTCTACGTTCTCATCCTGGAACATCCCTAAGAGATATTTCACTAATACTTTTCTCCCATAAAATATTCTCTCTTTGATGGCTCTCTCTCTCTCTCTCTCTCCCCCTCCCCCTTCCCTTCTCCCTCCTAGTCCCACTCAACCCCTTTCACCTTCCTTCCTTCCTTCCTTCCTTCCTTCCTTCCTTCCTTCCTTCCTCCCTCCCTCCCTCCCTCCCTCCCTCCCTCACTTCTTTCTTTCTTTCTTTCTTTCTTTCTTTCTTTCTTTCTTTCTTTCTTTCTCTTTTATCCCTTTCCTTTTGGAAATTTTTACCTGCTTGAAAGCTAAATTTCTTTCCTGGGCATATCCCTAAGAACCCATTTACCCTTTCATTTCCATTTGCTGCATGACAGCCTTAGAGAACCAGTATTTTGGAGCTAGATGGGAACTTACGGGATACCCTGGGTAGTGCCGTGATTTTGCTGATTTTGAGTTTTTAGAGAGGTAAGAACTTGTTCAGCCACATCACTAGACAGTGCCTTGCATGCGCTGTTAGTTACCTAAATCCCTGTAAGTCCAATTCTTTGAAAGTGCTTTCTATTTATAATATAAATATGTATATCATGGATTTTTAAAACATGAAACATGGGTTGTTGGTTACAAATGCATTTACATTGTGCATTAAGAAACACATTCTGAGAGGTGTTTTAAAATGTTTCCTGTAGCTCATTTGAACTTTATCACGATTGTTTATTAATTTGATGAAACTACCTTTAGATTTCCTGGTGAGTTTTTTTTTTCAGTTTATTGAATAAGTGCAATACTTTTTAAATTTGACCAGTACATTTAATATGGTTTATAAGTTTTGATTTGTTGAATTATAAATGTATTTTTAAATGCTGCCCTTTAAAACACATTTAAATTTTGTCTGGTTTTTTAATTAATATACATTCATTATATAAATTATGGAAAATATTGAATATTCGGCAGAAGATTTTAAAAAATCATACGTATCTCATTAAAGTCATACAACACATATTATTTTACTGTAGGTTTCCATTTGTTTTTCCTCTGCATGTTAATGTGAATCTTCTATAAGAGAAAACAAAATTCATTTTTTTATACCTAACATTAAAATTTTTTAATGTTTATTTATTTTTGAAAGACAGAGAGAAAGAGAGAGAGCACGAGCAGGGGAGGGGCAGAGAGAGAGAGAGAGAGAGGGAGACACAATCCAAAGCAGGCCCCAGGCTCTGAGCTGTCAACACAGAGCCCGATGCGGGGCTCGAACCCACGAACCATGAGATCATGACCTGAGCCGTAGTCGGACACTTAACTGACTGAGCCACCCAGGCACCCCTTTTTAACCTAATATTTAATGTATGTCCACAAAAATATCCTTATTAACAATTTTAATGGCTTTGCAATAATCCATCATACTTCTATACCAGATAAACCAATCTATCAATGTCCTTATTTTTGGATACTTAGCCTATTTTCTTTTTTTTTTAATAGTATGTATAATGCTACAAAGAATATTGTTGAATTTAAAGTTATATCAAATTTTACAGATTGTTTTCTTATAATAGATGTCCAAAACTAGAAGCACTGAGTGAAGAGGGATAAACATTTGTATATGAGAGTAATGATGTTGACCTGGGGTCAGCACAACATACATGCTACCAGTGACTCCTGAATGGTCTTGATGAATATGATTGGGGAACTCTCACTCTTGGGCTCTCCTAGGACCAGTAGAATACATTTCGAGATTGACTGAGCTAAAATATATAGTTCTTTACTGAGGAAGCAGAGGCTTTGCCTTGATCATGCTAACTTGCCCATGTGGGCCACAAACTTTGACTATATTAACAGCAGACTTATAACAATTAAGCTAATTGAGGTCAATTTTCTATACTGCTAGAGTGTAGACTTTATAAATATATATTGCAGTTACACAGTCTACCTGAATATTTCATAGAGTCATAAAATCTTGGAGCTATAAAATACCCTTAGAAACATTCCAACATTCTGACTTCTCTATTGTGCAAATGAGACATTTTTTTTTCATTTTTAAAATTGTTTTAGTGTTTATTTATTTTTGAGAGAGAGAGAGAGAGAGCAGGGGAGGGGTATAGAGAGAGGGAGACACAGAATCCGAAGTGGGCTCCAGGCTCCGAGCTGTCAGCATAGAGACGCGGGGCTTGAACTCACGAGCCGTGAGATCATGACCTGAGCCAAAGTCAGATGCTCAACTGACTGAGTCACCCAGGTGCCCCTGCAAATGAGACAATGTTAATGAAGAAGGGCGGAACTTCCCCTTGGGTCATGCCAGTGCACAGCTGAAATCTAAGCCTCTTGATTCCCAGATAAGAGATTTTTACCTGAATACTAAGAATGAATAGATTACATTTGAACTGGGTTGAACTTTAATGCTCTTTGCTTCGTTAAAAAACTTGTCTCCCAGATTTCATTGACTCCCAGAGACTGATTAACATGGGTGAAGATAGACCTTGATTACAAATTATTTAGGAAGCAAAGATACTAGAACCTAATGTATTCTCTCTCTTTTTTTTAAAGTTTATTGTGAGAGAATGAGAGCAAGCATGAGCAGGAGAGGGGCAGAGAGAGAGAGGGAGAGAGAGAATCCCAAGCAGGCTCCCTGTCGTTAGCACGGAGCACAATGTGGTCCTTCGATTCCATGAATTGTGTGATCATGACCTGAGCTGAAATCAAGAGTTAGACACTTAACCAACTGAGGCCCCCAGGTGCCCCTAGAAACCAGTGTATTCTGTTGGCATATCGCTTCATTCAATTCCTGTAATTTTGATATCTATCAACAAACAAATTATAGGAGAGATTGATATTTCCCACGATAGCAATGCAATATCTATAAGCTGCAATATATCAGAAAAGGAGTATGTTGCAGATATAGGTGGAGAAGGCTTTGTGGACAAGTAATTCTTTAGCTGGATCTTGAGGAGGAGGAGTAATCTGACTCATAGACAAAGCAGTAAGGGCATTTCAAGTGAAGGGGCATTTTGTGCAGAAGTACAGAGACAGGAACCTCAGCTGTATTCCCCGGACTGTAAGGGTGAGAGGGTGGTGGCAAGGAGGGGAGCAGGGCTGCTACAAAAGTCTTCCAGGCCACCAGACCACAGAAACCTGCAGACTCAAAGGGGACTTTATTTGATGGAGGATGCTAAGCCAGTAAACACTTCCAACCAGGGGAAGAAGGTCATTTTGTATATAGAACAGTGAAATGTCATTACAACAGTCGTTACAACTTGCCACTGTACAAACTGCATGTTTTGTATCTCAATACAGTGCCGGGTTGATGTGTGCTTTGGCTTCATTAATCAAGGGGGGATTTTCTGAGATCATATTCACTGATAGGTAATTCACCCTTTCCTCCGTTTCTATGAACAGTAATATTTTTAGAAATTACACCCGGTTGTTTCTCAAGTGAAGTAGCCACAAGAGCTACTAAAAGTAGTACTTTAAGTGAAATCCTTCTCTAGATGATCTTGCGCCTGACCTTCTGTACTTTTATCTCCCAAGGATCAGCTTGTGGTGTTAATTATGAGGTAAGTAAGCAGTTACTTCCTACAGCAAATCAGCCAAAGTCCAGGTTTGCTCTGGAGGTCTCCGGGATCAGAGCTCTGTGTTTCTTCAGGTTTCAATTTACCAGCCTCAAACCACTTAAAAGCAGGAGGAGGAAAGACTGGGGAGTGATCAGTTTACAAGTGACCTGGGAGTTCACAGCTTTCATCCCTGGAAATCACAGTCCATATAATAGGCCTTGTGCAGATACAATTGGGACAAATTGACTCAGGCGTCCTGCTTTCAGAAATGAAAATTCTTCTGTTCCCTTATCAGTGTCCCCATGCCTGAATTGTTGGCATCAAGCATTTGATGGAAGATGGTTCTTGTTCTAAGGTCAAATAGAGGATGTAGGTCCTGAGTAAGAGTGTGGGCTGTTAAATGGCACCCAACTGTGTTAATTGGTTAATAGGGCTCTAGCTAGTTTAGGGACTTAAAAGTCATGCCAGAGGAACTCTGCCTAGCAGGCTTTTTTCCTTTCTAGGCAAGTGAGAGTTGTAACTGTGAAACAAAGTACAGCCGGCACATCTCAAACCAGGCTACTGTTGTGCCAGATATTTTTGCATCATCTTTTCAAATATACTTTCAAGTTGTTTGAAAGTTATTTTATAAGTTTTTAAAAAAGGCAGTGTTTCCAACCTGACACTTGAAGGTGACTTTCAGAGGCAGTCTGAGTCATCAGGAATCCAGGCTAGTGGGTATGGTGGTAATTGTCGGCAAATAATCATTCTCAGCAAAAAGAAATGCAACTTAAAAAGAAAAGAAAAGAAAAGAAAAGAAAAGAAAAGAAAAGAAAAGGAAAGAAAAGGAAAGAAAAGAAAAGAAATCAGATTATCTTGAGAGATTTGCAAGCCAGTTCTCATGGCACGTTCCAAAGTAGACTAAGTGTAGAATCTGGAAGGGATTGCTTTCTACATTCATTTGGATATAGAACGTCTGACTATTTATTAGGAATAAAATAGTCTTGCTTTAAAGTAATGCATCAAAGAAACAATTGAAACAAAATTCTCTTAACATATCCTTACCATATATACAGGCACTTCATAAAGTCACAACCATTGTGAGGCCACAGCACCATCAACTTATGGTTTATTACCCGATGGATGGATGATCACAGCAACTGTATTGATGTTCAGCTTCAGTACTGAGAAAGGATATTGCTATTAGTTTTTATCATTCATTGAGTAATGGTAATTATTCTCCTATTCATTGTTTATTCTATGCCTGGAATATTTTTTAAAATTTAGTTCTAAACTTATAGCGTATTTGTAGGCGGTCAGTGGCTTCCTCGTGTCCCACAGAACAATGTCCAAATGTCTCACTCTGGCATATTCAAAGACTAGAATGCTCTTCCTTGAATTAGTCTATCCAACATCCTTCCAGGAATGCTATCTTCAGACCACATTAGACACCTCACAAGTCCCCCTGCTAATAGGCACAACCCCTATCTTAGTTCTTACTTCTTCCAGAAGTCTCTACTATGTCTCTCTCAGGAGAAGCTCCATTCATTCTTCAAATGCAGCATACTCCCCATCTTTGTAATGAATACTCCCCATCTTTGTAAAATGCCAAGCTCATTCCCTTTAGTCCCTTTCTCACCATCTCATGAAATTGTCCCCTTTAAGTTACCACCTATCTCCTTGCTATCAAATCTAATGAACACTTTTAGGGGAGCCTGGGTGGCTCAGTTGGTAAAGCGTCTGAGTTTGACTCCGGTCATGATCTCATAGTTTGTGAGTTCGAGCCCCATGTCAGGCCCTGTGCTAATAGCTCAGAACCTGGAGCCTGCTTTGGATTCTGTGTCTCCCTCTCTCTGCCCCTCCCCCACTCACAGTCTTTTTCTCTCTCTCAAAAATAAACATTAAAAAAAACATATCCAATGAACACTTGTGTTAGTCATGACTTCTCAGCAACATTTGATACAGTTAACTAACCCCCTTCTTTAAAAAAAATTTTTTTTAATGTTCATTTTTGAGAGATGGAGAAAGACAGAACCTGAGCACGGGAGGGGTAGAGAGAGAGGGAGACACAGAATCCAAAGCAGGCTCCAGTCTCTGAGCTGTCAGCACAGAGCCCGATGCTGGTTCAAACTCATGAACCGTGAGATCATGGCCTGAGCCAAATTCAGATGATTAGCTGACTTAGCCACCCAGGCGCCCCTAACTAACCCCCTTCTTAAAATATTTTTCCTTGGCTTTCATGACATGATACTCTCCTCAGTTTCCTCTGGGTTTCCTCATTCTCCCTGTGTGAACCGACTCCTTTGTTCCTTCACTAAACTGTTCTTTTCCTCAGCTTATCATTTACACGGTCAACTACTTAATCACTTCCTAGACATTGATCATTCCTAAATGTCCATGTTCAAGGTATCTCTCCACCGTATGCTTCAGATCCATATTTTCATTGTCTGATGAATGGAAACACTTTGTCATCCCACAAGCATGTTAAAGTTAATATGTTTCACTTGATGTCGTTATTTTTACTCTTAAATTCACCTTTTCCTAGCTGTTCAACTCAGACAACGGTACTATCATAATCAGCTTCTTAAATTCATAATCTGCTGTCGTCCTTGATTATTCTTTCCCCATATCTGGTCAGACATAAAAACTAAATAAATTTCTAAATTAAAAAAATCAAATAAAACTGTTTACCTATCTAGAGCTAGATGATGATGATGATGATGATGATACAGATATATAGATAGAGGCTATGATGTCCTCATGTATTTGCTCTTATTCTTATGGTCCCAGCTTAGCCTATTATAATCGCTCCCATTGATTTTTTTATTTTAGTTTATTTTTAATTTACTTATTTTTTAATTGCCTTATTTACTTATTTATTTGTTTATTTTTATTTCAAGTTTCTATTTAAACTCCAGTTAGTTAACATACAGTGCAATGTTGGTTTCAGGAGTAGAATTTAGTGATTCATCATTTATATACAATACTCAGTGCTCATCACAAGTGCCCTCCTTAATGCCCATCACCCATCTGGTCCATCCCCCACCCACCTTCCCTCCAGCAACCCTCAGTTTGTTCTCTATAGTTAAGAGTCTCTTATGGTTTGCCTCTGCTTTCCCCCCCACCCCGCTCCTCTGTGTTCATCTATTTTGTTTCTTAAGTTCCACATATGAGTGAAATCATATGGTATTTGTCTTTCTTTGACTGACTTGTTTTATTTAGCATAATACACTACAGCTCCATCCATGTTGTTGCAAATGGTAAGATACCATTCTTTTTGATGGCTGAGCAATACCCCATTGTGTGTGGGTACACACACAGCCCAACTTCTTTATCCATTCATCATTTGATGGCCACTTGGGCTCTTTCCATAATTTGGTGATTGTTGATAATGCTGCTATAAACATCAAGGTGCGTGTGTCCCTTCGAATCTATATTTTTGTATCCTTTGGGTAAATACCTAGTAGTGCAATTACTGAATCATAACAGTTCTGTTTGTAACTTTTTGAGTAGCCTCCATAATGTTTTCCAGAGTGGCCGCACCAGTTTGCATTCCCACCAACAGTGTAAGAGGGTCCCCACGGATTGTTACCAGTAGTCTCTTAACTAACTGTTTTTTATGCCTCCTGTTTGGACCCCTCCAGTCATTCTTCTCATTGCAAGCAAAATGATATTTAGGAAACAAAAGCTGATCATGTCATTCTCTTACTAACAGTTTTTCAGTTGATTTCCCATTGTCTTCAGACAATGAGGTACGACTCCTTAACATATTTCAAAAGACCCTTCATTAATGTCATCTCTTGCTATCTCTCTCTGGTACACTGCTTAGCCATAGTGAAACATAGTCTTTTTTTCCTCTTCTCAATCTATTAAAGTACCTCTCACTGCTCATCTTAAGGCCTTCCCCTTGCTTAGACCATTCATTCTGCATTCCTTTGCCTTATTCTGAGTGAGGCTTAGGGAGCCCACCTCCTTCCTCCTCAGGGTGCCCCAGTATAGCACCCTCCTTCACATTCCCACAGAACCCGGTTTTCTCAGTGTAGCACTTTGATTTTACTGTGTTGCATTTTTAAATGTTATTTTATCTATTCCCTACTAGATTATAAGTTGTTTTACTTTCATCTTTTAATCCCCAGAACTAGCAAATACCTTACCTAATAAATAATAAATATTTGTGGATGATCTTGTACTCCCAATACCATTGCCTACCTTATAATAATCTCCTTATTAATCTGGCTACTCACTGTTCCATCATTGCATAGATTTCATCCTGATGTTCATGAAAGCTTATCAGCAATCACTCACTGAGTTGTATTATGCTGCAGACCCTTTAGCAGTCATCTATATGAAATCTCAATTGCTTTTCCTTAGGTATAAGGACCGCAGTGTCCTCCATGAAGTAGAGTGTCCAAGCATTCTATCACTACAGGGATTCCGTAATCTAATTTTGAAAAAATAAAGTGTAGATATCGAAACTTCTGTAGATGAATGAAATCTCAGAGATAGAGCCTAGGAGAGCTCAGAAAGGGCCATTTCCCACAAAGTTTCCAATAAAACATATTTTAATGACTCAAAAATAATCTTGAATTCTTTGTTTTAGGAAACCCTCCTTGTAGAGTGACAGTTTCATAATTTCCGCAGCTGTATGAGCTGCTAAGTGTTCATTGAATATACTTCCCATCTCCCACCATGTTCTGGAGATTTGGAGATTTGAAGAGACAGAGGGAGAGGGATGTCTTCTCTGTCCTCAGGGAGAACCACATCTTCTTAGGGAGGTAACATACTTCTTCATTAATCAATGAAGGTATAAGGCAGCTAAAAGCATGATACTTGCTTCATTTAAATACCTGGGTTTCCAGTTCTCTGGTAGGTGGACCAGAGGAGATAGGTTATATCTCCTATCCTATAGGACCAAAGGTTATAACCTTTTATAACCTGTTATAAAAGGTTAGAGTATGATGAGAGGCCCCAAATTCGACGTGGAAAATCTTTTGATCAGGGACCATAATAAGAGTAACAATTGGTCACCAACCTATATATCATTACTGGCTTAGAAGCTGCATTTCTTGTCTTGTTTTATCCTCAGAGCAAGCCCTAACACTAATATAATTATTAGTATTGCTGTTTTGATGATAAGCAGCAGAGTACCTCTGCTTTCTTACTAAAATCCTGCTAGGGAAGTATCTATGTGCTTGTAAATATTTCCTTCTGGGAATCTGAATTGATAAAAGCAATAAAATGGCTAAGTGAATTTTGTTCTTAAAACAACATGTATCTTCTTAGCGTATGATACTGTTGTATGAAAAGTACCCAGCACACTGCTTACAGTGACTGGTACTCAAAACATGAAAGCCATTATGATTGTATTTATACTTGAAAATGAAATTTTTGTTACACGCACACTCTAAAGAATATTTTTCTATTATTTGATGTCAAGTACTGCTTTAGTGGCTCAGTTTCCTGTAGAAGCTTATGATGACAGAGATCTTATTAGTATCAGAAGACTGATACATCTTTAAGAGGCTATTGTGGTTTCACATCTGTGTACATGCGTTGGAAAATGGATGCTATGTTTATGGATACTATGCCTGAAGAAGTTATCTGAACTTATCTAACTCTATCTAGAGTGAGAGGGTTGGAATAGAAGATAGTTAAAGTCCCTTTCAGTCCTAAGAGTCTAAGAAATTTCCTTTCTCCATTCAATCTTCATGAAATACAGAGGTTAAGAACATAATCCCCTTTATGCTACATATCACTCTTCAGTTTTAACATCACCCCAGAAGCATATAAATTTTCTTTAAATGGCAAACATTATGGCCAACGCCTCATTTTAAGCTAAGACATGTATTGTTGATTTCACCTATAATTATTAGTTTAGAAAATTTGTTTGTTTGACAATGCAATAGCTAATGGTATTAAATGGGAAAAGACATGTATGGTTGAAAGTATACAAACAGAAACAGAAAATAAGCTTTTAAATTAAAAAAAAAATCACCTTAAGAAAAATACTTGTAAAAAACCCAAACCCATCAAAAATTATTCTGATTATTCAAAATAGTTTGACTTCACTGTACAAAACAATTCAGTATTTGTGTGTGTGTGTGGGGGGGGTGAGTTAGAAAATGTTGGTAATTTGATAGCCATTTTCAGAGAGTTTCTCAGACACCATGTTGTAGGCTTATACCTCTATACGTATATATGACCTTACGTTAAAACTCTAAAATTCTGAGCGTCCAGTGGGAAAAAACTTCCTCTGGTCCAGTGGTATATTATAAACATGATTTTTGTCCATCCTTTTTTTCAAGGTATGCACAAATATTTAATTTTCAATGAGCTAATAATATATCCCTTATATTATTTCTTTTACCATGATATTACTTAAGTGTACTGTTTGGCATATTTATTATGTATTTTAAATTCCTAACTATCACTACATATTGAAAAAGTCTGCAAGAAATCTCTGCTAGAGGAACGTGGAGAATTAAGGCCGTTTGCAATTGACTTGGCACTTTGTAGAGCCCCTCCTTCTTTCTTTCCTTTCTTACTATTTTTAGATAAGTCACTTGACTACATGCCTTCTGTGAAACCCTTGTTCATTCCATTTAACATATTTTAGTTTTGTGCCCTGAACTATGGTCATGTTTCTTTTTTGTGTGTTAGGACCTAGCAAACCCAAAGAAACTTTCTGAACTTCTGGACCCTTGTGCGGCCCTCTGTTGGGAGGTAATTAGATCATTATGTAGTACACTAACAGATTGAGTGTTTTCATTCCCACACCAGCCCTCAGTCCCCACCTGTCAGCTGGGGAGAGACAATCTCATAAACCTGCCAATACTATGATTTAGCTGAATACATGTTTGTTAATAAATCTTTCATCATATTATAATCAAAGAGCTCTTTCAGTTTATGACCCACCTAATGAAGGATTTGGGGTGTCTGCTCATCAATTTGATGTTTGTAAAGACAAAGCTAACGGGTGTCATTAGCGTATATTTACCCCTTGGCTCAGGTGAAGAGTGGAGCAGGGAAGGTGGAAAAGGAAATGAGAGAAAATGTTAATTAAAAATAAACTCATGGTGTCAGCCACATACCTGTTACCTTGAAAAGTAATGTCTTGCGAGAAAAATCAAATGTTTTGATGTCTTTTAAAGTCTACTGAGCCACTAGGATCTAAAGCCATTCAAATGCCTTTCTCAATGATTTCACTGCCACCATTATCATGCAAAGAATTTGATGTGGTTCTCTCCATAGGGGAGTGTAATTATTAATATGGTGTGAGCGAAGTCTAGGACTTGCTAAGGCTTGCAGCCATGCCAGGTACAATAATGAAAACTCGTACTGCCTTTTTTGATATCAATGCTTTGTGTTCGGATTTCAGTTTCACAGTTTCTTTGTGGTTCAAATTAAAATAAACTGAAATATTCTCCTGGTTATCTTTCTTAAGGCATTTAGGGTATATATAATGATTGTAGTCCTGGTATCTTTTAGGTAGAACACTGCATACTCTAACCTCCCCGCCCCCCACTGAAATATACCAAAGGTTTTAATGACTGAAAAACAAATAGAACGGGCTATATCATTTTTTTAAAGCTATAAAGTAGTTTGTAACTTCTGCTGAAAACTCTTTAAAATTATACCCACCATCTGCATGATGAATTTCTCATGGTGTTCTCTGCCCTGTCAAAACTTCTCTCTGTGGCCCAGTTCTTAGCTGCCATTGACTGAGATCCAGACAAATAAATCTAGGGAGAGAGACAGTACACTGACCTTGGTTTCCTATGTGTTTCCTTCCAACTCTAGAGCAAGTTATATTTCAGCTCCACAATCAACAAATAGCTCTGAAAACCAAATAGGCCACGCTGTTGGAAGTCAGAGCGAACGAGGTCAAATAGAAGCCTCAACTGGCTGGATATAAAGTCTTCTCAACTCCTTTGTGGAAATTTCCAGGCTTCACATTCATTCATCAGGATATCCTCTTTGCACACACTTACCATTAAAATCTTTGGGCTGCTGCAGACTCCACCTGAAGATGACACAGCTGTACCAGGTTGGATGACCTTTTATGTCCTATCTACATCCATTGCTTTCTCTATTTGCTTTCCTTTTGTGATATTTTCAGCACCAGGAAGTTTCACTCACCTTGACCATTGTTTTCACACATTTGGGCTACAGTCATGAGGTTGTTGTTTAATTTGAATCCAAAAAGATGGACAGGAAGGAAAACAGACAGTAGAGATATCAACCATTTCCTAACCGAATCATAACACTCTATTTTCATGACTTTGTCACACTGCAGAAAAATGCAGGGAATTCATTTGAAGAAGCATAAACAGCGAGACTGTGACATGCTCTCTTGTCCAGCATCTCTATACTAACCATAAAGACAGCTTGCTTGCAGAGGGGATTGTTAGCTTCCCTGATGACACACTCCCCTAATAAAGTCCAGATTTGGCTCAAAATTTTATGTGTAATTTCCTACTGCTAAAATTATGAGTTCTTAAATAAAGATTACCATTTTTACAGGAATAAACCTTGTGACTGATGTTTTAGCATTGCTAGTGGATCTTTAGCATGTGGATGTATTGGTTTTTCTTTGTTCTGTTTTTGACCCAAAGCTTTGGTGCTGGACAGATCGGGTTATAAATATTGGTTTGGCCACATGCGACACATGTAGCTTTGGGCAAGATAATGAAATTTGTGAAGATGTGGTTTCTTCACTACTAAATTGGTGATGAGTGAACTTGAGTTGTTGTAATTATTAAATGAGAACAACCTACAGAGAATACTTAACATAATACAAAGCACATAGAAAGTATTCAAAGATAGTTGTGATTCTAATATTCTAATATGAGTGTTAGGATTTCTAGACTGTACATGTTCTGTAGATCACCGCAGTCTATGTGTAGTAAAATCTGCACTCCAGGCATCCATAGTTATTTTGTTGAAGTACTATATCAATACTGTTTTTATTATTTTGTGTTTCCTTTATATTTCCTACAGTTTTTTCTTAACAAAAGGACTATCTCAGGAGCATTACATGAAACACAATATGTCAGTTTCAGCATTTACTAAAATGATTTCTAGTTTATTACTTTCAAAAATATTTATTTTCCAGTTTTGATTTCTTTATGGAAATGCATATTTCAGCAATTATCAAGAGAATCTCTAAACTCTGAGCTTCTTTTTTTGAAATTTGGTTTTGCTTATAAATGAATGAATAAAAGTAGCAACTCCCAAGTAGATACTAATATTTGACATATTATACTAAACTACAATGTTCAAAAATTCAATTTAAGGTAAGTACAAGTTGCGGTCCCAGAGTGATAAATAATCTTCTGTATCATGCAATAATTCCATTTTCTTTAATTAATTATTACTTCCTGTTTGCCAAATGTTGATTTTATATTTCCATCATTCTTCCTACATGTATTCAGTGGAACTCTAAAAAATGTGGTTCCTCTGTTTATCTGTCTATTTATTTATCTAAGCATGGAGTCCTGAGTATTTATTTTATCCTACAGGTTATACTCTATTACTATCATTATTTACTTCATTGTTCAAATTATCCAGATTGGCCATTGTGAGCTCCTTTAAGTTGACTACTATGACCTTTTGACATGACCTTATTTATTTTTGAGCATTTACTTAATTTCTGGCACCACCGGATCTTCCAGGCTCTTCATGTACATTCCCTGATCCAGTCCTAAAAGTATTCATTTCTCTGACTCTCTGTTTCTTGCATTTATTAATAAAATTTAGAAATCAAGATCTGGGTACTGGATGTCCACTGGCACTGGGGTACCATTGCTTCTAGAGCCTCCCAGCATTAAGAGCCAGGAAATACATGTATGTATATGAGCACACACATACCTACACAAGTATATTTATTTCTATATAGCAGCTATGAGTTCATGCTCATACCTTTGATTCTAATCCAATACCATGAGGCTTATTTTATATTTCTTTATGTGTAGCATCTTTAACAGTGAGAAACCTGGCTCTCAATTTCCTTAATATATTCATTTATTTTTTTAATATTTTTAAATGTTTATTTATTTATTTTGAAAGAGAGAGAGAGAGAGAGAGAGAGAGAGCAGGGGAGGGGCAGAGAGAGAGGGAGACAGAGAATCCCAAGCAGGCTCCACACTGTCAGTGTAGAGCCTGACACAGGACTCAAACTCACAAACCCTGAGATCATGACTTGACTGAAACAAAGAGTTGGATGTTTAACCAACTGAGCCACCCAGGCACCCCTATTTTTTAATAATTGTGTACAGAAAAAGTAGCTTTAGAATCGTTAACCTACAGCCCTGTAGAAAAATAGTACATTTGCAAACAAGTTTTGCCCCTTATTTAGCCTTGTATCATACAGTCAAAGTAATGCTTTCCAGTGCATGTTATTTCCTTCCTCATACTCTTCTCTGTGATTCTTTTATTTCTTTATAATATAGGTAGGTCTGTTTGTAATTGTTTTGGATCTACTTTGAATCCCCCCCATCTCTCTCTCTCTCTCTCTCTCTCTCTCTCTCTCTCTCTCTCTCTCACACACACACACACACACACACACACACACACACACACACACACACCCCTTGGATGATAGTAATTATTTACTTATTTTGGGGGTAGGTCAAACATTGCAGTGGTTTTAACAGTCCAAACCATACAGATGATAAGCTCAGGCAAGTATCACTTCCTCCTCATCCCTCCTACTCCTTTCCCATTCTGCAATTCTTTCTACCTCATGTCTATCCACCCTCTACAGGTAATTAATCTCACTAGTTTCTGGTTGAACTTTCCTGTATTTCTTTTTGCACAAATTAGCAAATATGTGTATATTCCATTATGTCCTTTTCTTTCCTACTTGAAAAATGGCATGTTATAAATATCATTTGCAATTGCCCCTTTCCTTTAAAAAAAAACTTTTTAAAGTGTTTCTTTATTTTGAGAGAGAGAGAGAGAGAGAGAGAGAGCGCGCGTGCGCACCAAGCAGGGGAGGGGCAGAGAGAGGGAGAAAGAGAGAATCCCAAGCAGGCTCAGCACTGTCAGTGCAGAGCCCAACATGAGGCTTGAACTTATGAACTATGAAATCATGACCTGAGCCAAAATCAAGAGTTGGATGCTTAACGCACTGAGCCACCGAGGTGCCTTGTGATTTCCCCTTTCTTATCAACAATACATTGTGAAAACCATGGCATATCATTTCACAGACATCTTCCCCAATTTTTCTTGCAGTTGCATGAGACTCCATTCTGTGCTGTGCCATGGATTATCCAACCAGTCTCCCATGTATCAGTTCATAGGCTGATTTCAATATTTTGCAATTATGTATAGTGTTGCTAGGAATAAACTTGTGTGTATATCTCTAAATCACAATTAAACTGATCCATAAGTTTCAAGGACAGTAAAAAAGAACATTTTAGCCATCAGAGAGCACATTGCTAACATGATGTGCTATTATTCCCTCAACATGTTCCTATAAATATACTCAAGTTTCATCAACTGGCCAAATTCATTCCTGTCAGAAAAGGGTTCTGTCCAGAACTGCACATTGATTTTAGTTTTCTTCAATATGTTCTTCAACCTTTCCTTGACCATCATGACTTTGATAGTTTCAAAGACTACAAGTCAGTTATTTTGAAGAATGACTTTGAATTTGGGTTTGAGTAGATTCAGACCATGCATTTTTGGCACAAATGTTACAGAAGTGACACTTCAATCTTCTATTTGTATCCTATCAGGTGGCAACAATTAAAATGTGTAACATCTGATGATATTGGTTTTGATCACTTGTTAAAAGTTTACCTGCCAGATTTCTTCTTCCTTTACTCCTTTACCTGTGTAACCCTGGCTAAAGGGTCAAATCCAGATAATAGTTTAGGAATTCCACTGCAAGATTTAAGAAAGTTCTGTTTAATGGGGAAATTCTAAACACACTGATGCCACTTTTAGAACTTTTTTATTTTGGAAAAATTTAGATTTATGGCAGAGATTCTATAGTTGTTTTCTTTTGAGGATATGCCATTATATTAATGGGGGATATTTTTCTGTAGCTTTCTTCTCTTACAATGTTTTCATTTCACTTTCAGAGTAGGATAATCCTGGCCTCATAAAATGATTTGGGAAATATTCTTTCTGCTTTTATATCGTGGAAGAAGTTGTGTAGAATGGCTGTTTTTTCTTCCTTAAATGTTTAGTAGATTTGGCAGTTGAACTCGTTGTGCTTACCTTGGTGAATGTTTTATCTTCTCTAGAAACGAATATATATTTGACTGTTTTTGAGTGCTACTATTTTTGCTTTGGTTACACTCGGTGTACCACATTCTTCACATTCCTCTAGAGATGCTTTGTGCTAGGGTGGCGTATGGTTAACCAGAGCAACATCTATGATTCAAGTCTTAGGTCCTCCATATCTACTCTACCTCAGAGAGGGTCTCTTTGCAAACTCTTGTTCCTCATCTGTCCCTCTCTAGCAGTGTTCTCTTGTTACTTGTTCTTCTAAACTTTGTAGCTTGCTAGTGGTAGTAGTGGAGTGTGGTCTCTGTTTTTCCAGTTAAAGCTTGGGCTTGCATGTCCTTGTGTCCTAGCAAGGTGGCCTTTTGTTCTCCACTCCTCCCCTGGCTAAATTGTGGGCTCAGCATCTAACTCTGTTCTCTTCCCAGGACTAGGATTTTCTCCCACTCTTCCCTTTCCCCAGCTTCAGTGTATGTTCACCTGTGCCCTAAGGCCAGTGGTGTCACCCTTCTCCCTCAGTGTTCCATGGTGCAGGTATAAGGGAAAGATCCAACAGAGGTTCTTGTCCCTCTTACACAGCTACCATTTCTCTCATTTAGATCTGTACCATGATAGGTCCTCGTGATCCAGGTGTGGACATCCTGTGGGTTCATGGAGAACAAGTATGATAGATATTGTGACCTCCTCTAATTTCTGTGACCCCACCCTCCCAGAGGTGGTCTCTGTCCCACTAGCTCCCCCTTAGCCTTTACCAATTTGTTAGCTATTGTAGATGAATTGTTTTTGTTGATGTCTGGTTCTGCCTATCCCAGGTGAGTACATGTTTATATCTTCCCTTTCCTTTCAGTCACTCTCCCTCCTTAGATTCTGAGCCAGGTCTCTGTAACCTCCATCATCTGGTGGATTTGAAAAATGCTGTAAACCTGAACTTAGTCTGACTCTTTTTCATTATTAGTGTGGGAATGCTGCTTTTCTTTTTCTAGCTCCTTATACCCTGGAGCTGAGGCTGGAGACAATCCACTGACACCGTTTTCTTTTTTTGTTTGTTTGTTTTTGGTTTTTGATTTTTTTTTAAGATTAATTCCTCACTGTTGTTTATTTCTCTATTTGTCCATTCATTTGTTCATTTACTAAGCAACTACCATTTGGATTCTGGGCAAATAAGTAGAATAACATCCTGTTCTCATGAACTTCACTATCTGATAGGGAAAAGAAACAACCAGAGAAAAGAGCAAGTAGTCATCTTAGAAGGAGATCCAAGGTGTGTGTAACGCAGGGCCCAAGGGAACAGAGCCCACTGATGTTTGAGTTTTGTTCTTTATTTTTAAGTTTATTTATTTTGAAAGAGAGACAGAACATGATCAGGGGAGGAACAGAGAGAATTAACAGGTGAAGAATTATGTCTTTATTTACACTATTGAATTTTTTCATATGCCTTTCAGAAGAAAATGGAAAATAATGCCTGTTCCAAAGTTAGCTAACATTAAACCTAATAGGCATAAAGACACAATTTACACAGAATTCTTTTTTCACATAAATTTTAGAATAAGGTTGTCTATATCTACAAAAAGCCTTACAGGATTTTGATAAGGATTGGTTTAAACCTATGAACCAATTTGGGAAGAATTGACATCCTTACTGTGTTGAGACTTCCCTTCCATGAACATAGTATATATGTCTCTTCATTTATGTAGGATTTCTTTGATTTCTTTCTTGAGAATTTAGTATTGCAGCACGGAGATCCTATATAAGATTAATCTATAAGTATTTCATTTTTTTGGAATAATTGTAAATGGCATTATGGGTTTTTTTGTTGTTTTATTTTGTTTTTGTTTTGTTTTTACCTTTTAAACTCCTTCATCCATTTCTCCCACCCCTCAGGGATAATGCTTTTGAATTATAGAGTATATATTTCTATAAAGGATAGCTTTGGTTGAAGCAAATCAAATACTGCTATAACATATCAGTCTATCATATCTCCTTCTTCATTTTTCCTTGCTCTAAGTCTAAATGCTCTAGAGATTACCATTATTCCATTCAGTCTCAAGTGCATAAAAATATTTTTTCCTTGCCATTAACTAGCTGTGTAACTGTTTTTTTCACCTGTCCCTTGGTGTCTCCATCCATCAATTGAGGTAATGCTCCTTTCTTTGACTCCTTCACAGGAATGGAGTGAGGTTATTGTGAAAGAGAGGACAAGGGCATGACGTAAAAAACAAAAAGCACTCTTAAAATGTAACATGAATAGACTTCATTCCTACCAAGAAATATTTTCTGAATTTCTAGATTGGCTGAATGTCCCTTCTCTGTGCTCTCACAATACTCTTGCTTACATCTGTTTTATCACTTAGGATATTTTATTGAAATTATCTATTCATGTATATATTTCTACCAGTAGAGAATGAACTCCTTAATCCAAGAGGCATGGGGTATGTAACTTCATAGTTCCTGTCCATATCTGTTTTGCTGCGCTGAAGTTCATCAGTAGAAAAAGCTCAGTTTCTTGGGGTTTTCTCTTGGCCTGGACAACCTTTTATTATATATGAGCATCCCTCTCATCAGGCTCTGTGGTCAGGCTCCATGATGCCGCCTGTTTCCATGAAGACATCCACCATAAAATCTGCTTAGGTAGGGAAACCCCTACCTCTCCTCCCAAATGACCCCAGAATTTCTGAAACTCCTTAATAGCAAACCTTCATCTCATGAAAAGAAATTGGATGAAATTCAAATAAAACCATAAAATGTCAGAGTTTTAAGGGCCTTTAGAGACTACTAGTAAATTTTATTATAAAAGAAGTTGTTTCCAGGAGGAAGAGGAAGGCTGTGGGAGAAGTAGAAAAGATACTTTGATGAGGGCAGGGCATAAAAGGGAGAATAGAGTCTCCACCTCTTTCAGTTTTTCTCCATATTGCCAAAAGCCAACCTTTGTCCCTTCCATCCTTTAAGTTTAAGGATACCCAACCTCAGGAACGGTATATCCAGGCCCTTTGAGGATAAATAGAGGTCAGTAAGAGGACACTTCTTCAAAAGATGACCCCTAGGACTTCATGTGCCTATGCATTATAAACTGAGTACTTGTTTGCATGCTATCAACCTGATTTGACTTACATCAGGTCAAGGATGTAACTGTGTTTTGTAAATACTGAGGAGCTGTTTTAGTGTGAGAGATAGCATTAGTGATGGTGACCTTGAGAGAACAGGTGGGCCTCTCCTTTTCTTCCTGAGGGTCACTCCATAAGGCACTGCTAGTGCATCAGAACATAGTTGGCTGGGATACTTGAGACACAGATCTGGGTAGTCCACTTTTGGGCCTGGATAAACCTTCTATGCCTCAGAATTCAATGTGTAGTTCCAGCAGGGCCATGGTAGGCCTGTCCTCACTCCTACAATCAGTGACAGGGAAAGGGCACACCCCAGGGGTCACAGCAGAATGCTACAGGGCCCCCAAGTGCTTGGCAGAATGCCCAGCATACATTTCTTTTAACCAGAGAGAGAAGACAGATCTTTGTGGGAACAGGATTCAGAAACTTGGGAATACATTGGAATTGAGCCAAATGTTGAATCCTGAAAGAAAAAGAGAAACTCCAGGCATTGGACCAATGTCCCTGGTTGGAACAATTGAGTTACATATATACATGCATGTCTATATATACTCACATGTGTTTATGTATATATGCATATATTTATTTCATATTTCATAATTTGTAATGTTCAGACATATAACAGTTACACTCCAGGAGGTGGATTTAAACAAGGTCTTCAAGAATCTGAAGCTTTTGTGCAGTGAGTTTTAAACTCTGTCCTTGGAAATCTAAACCGGAAGAGACCTTAGAAATCAATCCTGGCCCTTCCCCTCCTGTTTCGTAGATGAGGAAAAAAATAAGGCCTGGGGAAATGTGGCAATGTGCTCAAAATCACATGGGTAGAACTACTGGGAGTTTTTCTAAATTCAGGGCAGAGACAGCCTGATCCCTTTACATTGCAAAGTGTGGGGCCCTCTGGATCACGTGACTGAGGGTCCTGGTAGACCTAGTCCTATACTGTGCGTAAGGGCTTTTTCACTTATGATGCTTAAATAGTTGCCTCTATTTAAGCCTCCCTCCACTTTTCTCTGGGTGGAACTTATTTTCTGCATATTTCAGAGGAAGAAGCTATGGTCTGGAGAGGTTAAGTGACTTGTCCATGGTCACATGTCTAAGAAATGGAGGAGACTGGCTCAATCCAGAGACCATCTGCCTCTGAGTCCATTACAGCTTCTCAAAGGGAAAGGACAGAAATAAGGTGGTTGGGAAACCACGAGTGCTCTTGTTTAGGATCCTTTCCAGAGCCTCACCACAATCCTCTGGGATCCAGCCACACTGGACTAGGCAGCATTGTACAGATATCACCTGTACCCCCTGTACTTGTGTGGTTGTGGTTCCCTCTTCTTGGAATCTCCTTTTTTTCCCATTCACCTGTACCAGCTGGCAGACTCCTGAGTTAAGACTTCCCAAACACTTTTCTTGCCATGCCTGCTGTCTTAGTTAGTTCAGGCTGCATTCTGGAGTGTAGAAACCCAAGATCAGGGCACTTGTATGGTCACATAAAGGTCCTCTTCCAGGTTGAAGACAGCCAACTTCTTGTTGTGTCCTCACATGGTGAAAGAGGTCCAGATCTCTCTAGAGTCTCTTTTATAAGGATACTAATCCCATTTAAGAGAGCTCTGCCTACATGATTTAATCACCAGATTCCACTTCCTACTACCATCACCTTAAGGGATTTTAACACCTAAATTTTGAGAAGCATGAACATTCAAATGATAGCACCCTTTTTTCTTGAAAGAACAATTGCTTGTACTTTTAGGATTATTTTAGTGGGTAGTTTGTACCTCTGTTTCAGCAGATATAAGACAGACTGTGCTTGGATCATCTGTTCTTGACTAAGACAGAAATAGTGTGCAATGTTCATGCATGCTTTGCTTAAGATCTGGCCCACCAAAGTATTCAATACATACTTGATGAGCAGATATAATATGAATACTAGTCCAGGAATATTGGCTCTTTGAACTCTATGAGACCCTACTGCACACAGAGAATGTTCCCAGAATGTTCCATCACAGGCCTTACCTAAGACTTCTTTCTTGTTACATTGTCCTCAGCAAGTTATATCTGTCTTTCCAGAACACTGCTCTCCTGGTCCTTAGTCACTCTATCCCCCACTGACTAGGCTGACTGGGAATATCAGAGGGGAAAATATTTTGATCCAAAAATGTTTCAAGCATATGGGAGAGAAAAATGTTTCAAGAGGAGAAGTCAAGAAAGGGTAACTGGTATCTTGAGAGCTCATATAAGTGTCCATTCATGGCTAGACTGAGACTAACCCTCATGTGTGTAGCAAAGTGTCTAAATGGATAGAAAATCATGACGTGGGGCTATTTTTGTTGTTTCTTGACACCATATTCACACATGAAGCTATAAATCTGACAACATGTAGCACTGTCCTTAGAGTGAAAGCTCAGGGCTGGGGGTGGAGAGAGCTTTCTTTCAGCTCCACTTAACTGCCCTTTGATCTCAGAGTGGAGATTCAGCTCTCAGGGAGAGAGTGCACAGGTGGCAAGATATAAACAAAACAACATTCTGGGGCCTTTGTCAGGCCTTCTGAAAACAAAGTGGAAACATGGTTGGCTCCTGGGCTGACCGGACCTTAAATAATGAGTCTGACACATAACTGAGCAGCTCACACCTTCACCCCTTCACGGGGGTCCGTGGCGGTCGGACGATGAGCCCTTGGCAAGCAGACGGGGTGGGCAGTCCATAGGTTCCTGCTGGAATTCTCTTGAATAATCTTTCAGTGGAATCACTATTATTCTTCCATACAAGACTTTGGTAACTAAAGAGGAATGTGCATCTCTACCCTGGCTTTTCCACTGTGCATTTCCTGGGTATTCTCCTGCTCTGGGGTGGTTACCCCGGGATAGCTGTGGTCGATTTAAAGAGCGAGCTTTAAAGGTCGAAAGAAAGAGTGGTCGATTTATGGTCTCTTTCAGGAGGAGGCAAGGGCACAAGGAGGAGATGGGTTTGGACACTTTTGAAATCTCTCTCCATTTTGTCACTATTGAAGGACTGAGGCCGATGCTGTTTCTTGACAACCTGTGCTGCCCCAGGCTCCATGCCCAGGTGCTTTCCTGGAGCCTCTGCCTGGGCTCCCAGGGCCTGGCAGCTGCAGTCAGGCATTGGTTCATCTGGGGCCAAGTGGTCAGAGGCAGATCAGGGGCTCACCTCATTCACTTCCTGACCAGAAGCTTTTCACTGACTTGGGTACCCACTCGACTCCTTGCTCCTGGCCTATCCCATGTTTCTCATGAATTCCTTCAGAGCAAGAAACAGCATTTGTGTATTTTGAAAAGTCAAAGGCCAGTGTTAAATGTTCCTATGCTCTGAGAGAAAGCACATTGCCTTACCCATCGTTGTGCAGGGGATGAAACCCCAGCTCTGCCGTGTGTTCATGACTCCAACCAGGCCCGTTGGGTGCCAGGCTCTCCTCTCCGCCTCTGCCCTGAGAAGCCCCTGAGAACCAGCAGTGGGGCTCAGCTGCAGTTAATTTTCATTTGCTGTTTGTATATAAATGCTTTTAGTACTTAAACTAAATTCAGATCAATTAAACTAATGTTGTTTGACATAATATTCCTTGTTCCAAAATCAATATCCCTTCATTTGACAGCCTTATTCTTGAATTCAGGATGTTTATTGTTCTTAAAGCTTACCTATAGACCTGGTTTTTGTCTTTAATGATATAAAACAGCTCTTCCTTGCATACTGTACTCCAGCGTGTAATGGGGTTCGAATTTCTCTGGTAAATATCTTTAATTGTACCATCATGCCTTCTAATCTCAGCAGCACATGACTGTTCTCTCTCTGTCTCCATTTGTCTCCTTAGTTTTAAATACATTCTTTTAACAGTGTCTGTTTAGAAGGAGCTGGGGTGAATGGAGGAGCCAGACGAGGATTTCAGAGCCAGTGCTCCCTCTTTGCAGAGAGCTGAGCCAACTGAGGAGAAGCCCCCGGCCTTCCAGATACTCTAGGCTATTTGACTGTGGCCACTTATCCTTTGCCAGCCCCCCATCTTCCCTTCTGCTCCCACCCCATCATCATAAAATAACATGCAGCTACTAAAACGTGCCACATTTTCTCATGTGGTCTTTCCCCCTTTGCCCTGCGGGTCTTCTTCACCCTGCCTTTGGCTCTTATAAATCTTGTTGTGTTTTCCCTGGCCTTTGTCCAGAGACAGGCCTCACTCAGCTCTGGGGAGAGCAGGCTGGGGGTCATTTATCACTTGAACAGTGGGAATGGGGGACGCAACAGTAGTTTTTTTTTTTTTTTTTTTGCCATCACTATGGCAAAGGTCTGTGCACACTCACCTAATTGGAAGAATCTGGCCCGTGTTTCTGTAATTGCTCTACCTTGATAACTTTGCCCAGGTCAGACTTGCCTGCTTCATGACAGAGAGAAGGATCTACTGAGAGTAAGGACCCTCGGTGATAAAACAGGAATAGTTTGCAATGTTTTTCTTTATTTCCAGGCAAATGTTTTCTTTAAATTAATAGTCATTGAAATGATGTAAGTTGGCATTTGTGAGAGCTTTAATCAGCCCCTGAAATACACCCGACTTTGCTCTATGACCAGCCTTCAGACAGGATGAAGCCTCATGAAACCTGAGCTGGGCTTGCTGTCTCAGCCTTCTTACTGAAAAGGATCCTGCAGCAAAATGTGCCCAGACCCTGGGAAGGGAGCAGCTCTGCCTCGGCCCCAGCGTGCAGACGTGCACACACAGGCACACACAATCACATGACCAACACACGTGTGCATGCACACAGATGCACACACATGCAAACAGTGTGCACATGCATACAAATGCCTGCACACAAGCAATGCATGTGTGTGTACAAATAGCACACGTACACAACACATAACACAAGCGCACATACACGTACATATGCTTATTTTTTTCCTATATTATTCTTCAGAGGAGCGTAGACTGAGATCATAGAGACTTGATTGAACTCAAGAGTTCTTCAAATATTGCTGAAGCTGGAGGAAGGTAAATTGGGGGGAATAGGGGCGCCTGGGTGGCTCAGTCGGTTAAGCGTCCGACTTCGGCTCAGGTCATGATCTTGCGGTCCGTGGGTTCGAGCCCCGCGTCGGGCTCTGTGCTGACAGCTCAGAGCCTGGAGCCTGTTTCAGATTCTATGTCTCCCTCTTTCTCTGACCCTCCCCTGTTCATGCTCTCTCTCTCTCTCTCTCTCTCTGTCTCAAAAATAAATAAATGTTAAAAAAAAATGGGAATAAATGGTCTGTGCTACCATACTTCATTTTCTGTGAATATTGGACACAGCTTAACTTTTGTTCTACATGAAAAGGATGACCTCATCCTCTCAGGGATCAATTGTCCTCTCTATTCTCTACTGTCTTGTTTTCCTCTGCTCCCAAATTGGTTCTTTCTCCTTTTTTTCCCTTCTCTTTCTCTCATCCTGCCCCTCTCCTCTGCTTGCTCATAGTATCCCCTCTGGAATAATATCGTGGAAGGTCTGAACTTGGCTATAGTGAATGTTTTGTAATTTTAAATTGCATCAAACAGTGTTGGCTGACACAGCTTGCAGAAGAGAGCTTTCCTGCAGTCCTTCTCTGCGGTGAGCCATGTTTCTTCCCATGAGATGCCTTCAATCATTGCCTTGACCACACCTGGCTGCATTTCACTTCCATTTCTCCTGCTTCCTAGTGCTTCCAGCTGGTGGCTCTGTCCCTCTGCTGAGTCCTGTTCCTGTGAGGATTTAGTCCAGCTGGGAGAAAAGGCAATGCCCTGCTGCTCCTTGGAGAGAAGTTTCTGAAGGACTGTCAGATTCTCATTTGGCTCCACCCTGGCAAAGCTTTCAGCAGAGGCCAAGGATGAAGGCCCTGAATCAGTCAGGAAAGGCACTGAGGGCCCAGAGCTCTTACTGTGATGTCCTAGAAAGGATCAGAAAGAGGAAAACCTGTGAGAGTTTTCTCTGGAAATGTCCCTCACCCACCACCCCAGGAAGGAGAGCAATGGCTGCATCCTTGGCACATCACAAATGCTCATTGATAACATCTATGTGACTCAACACTGGACATCAGCAATTTACAGGTAGTTTCTTTTTTATTGTTATTTAGACTCCACCATTTCCATGTGAGGTGGGAAGAGCTGGAATTATCATTCCCATTTCACAAATGAAGAAAATGCGGCTCCAAGTGGTGACCTGGACAAGGTCACTTAGCTAGGACATAGGGGTGCTAAGATAGGAGTCTAGGCTTCCAGTGCCTGCCCCACAGCTTACTGCAGGGCACTATGCTGTACCTCTTCTCAAAGGAACACCCCTGTGCCTGGTCTTTGCCATTCTGTTTGCTGCCCTTGGCCTAAATTACTTGAAATGGGCTTGCATCTCAGAGGGCTTAACCTGTTCAGCACCAGACCTTCCCCGAGTGCTGACCAGAAGCCATTCAAGTGGCCACATGAAGAATAGTGCTTCAGTGAACAGCTGTAGCAGCTGTGTGGAAGGGAAGCCTGCAGGTCCCCAGATAGCAGATAGGGCCCCACCATGTGGTTCTTGCTTCCCAGTCAATGTAATACTTGATTTATTTTTGGTTTTAAGGCCAGTCAGTTCTGCATGGTCCTCTCAGAATCCCTGGTTTCGTTGGGTGGGGGAAGGTGATGCAACTCCCACTCACCCAACATATGCTGCGTGGAGATAAAATTAAGTGACATAGCACATACAAGGTGGCCTACACACAAGCACGGGAGACTCTTGATAAATGGAAGATTGTGTCCTTTCTAGGAGATTTGAGACTGATTCCAAAAGACAAGGTGGCAGACTAGAGAACTGGAAGGTTGAGGTGTCCAACTCTGGTTTAGGTAATCATTTTAGCCCAGAGTCACTTTATCTGGCTATTTCTAAGAATTGGCTGGATAGTTTACAGACTCTCAGAAGGACCAAAGCTTGAAAAAAGTGTAATTCTTAAAAAAAATGCCTTTTGGCAATTTTGGCTATAGTATGCCAAGGGGACACTTGGTTTATCCCATTTCTCTCTGTTTGAGGAAAAATAATGTTCCCATATGGTATAGTGAATTTAGGGGAAAATATAAAGACATTAACAAATGGAAAATGTCTAAGAGAGTCTTTTAAATATTTAAAGACAAGAGGTAAAAGCAATGTATTCAACATTAATTTGAATACAACTTACAGAGCAATTGTTAATCTATTATTGCACTCTTACCACAGACCAGTAATATAGCAGTATTTTCATTCCCACTTTGTGTATGTTAAAACCTGAGATTCAGGAAAATAAAGTGACTTGTCCAAGGCACATTGTAGTTGACAGTTTGGGACCCAGCTGTCTCAGATCCTGTCTTCTCCTGCTCTCCCATAAACAACACTGAACACACAGTATTGATAAAGAGAGATGATGAAAATCCTTATAAGCCAACATCAAGCCCCCATGGATTTTCAGTGAGATTGACATTAGGATTGCTTAAAAATGAGGTTTAATTAAATATAATCCCGGGCCCAGGCTTTGGTTACACACTCAATAATTCACCATCTACCTTCGTTTTGTGTAGGTCTTAGCATATATAGAGGCTTCTAAACAAACGTAGTGTATGAACTTTAATAAGCAGGGAGATCTTAGTAAAGGAATCAAAAGTGGTAGGTGGGGGAGATAGGGAGAAGGGAGTAGGCAATGAAACAGAAAATTTAATAAAGAGGAAGAGTGCAAATGGAATATTCTCTTAGGAATTTCCATTAAGGGCATGGTGTCTTCCCTAGTAGCCCAAGATTGCAAAATTCAAGGCCAAGTGGGCCTTTCTTTTGCATCTGTGGACCATCCTCAATCCCACTCAACGTTCCCCTTTCAATAGCTTCTCAAAGCACACTTTGCCTCTAGTACTGTTCTCCTTTAATTATAAAGCCCAGCGTATTATTAAGAGAAATGCATGCCATATGTTTCTGATTCATTTAGACTTAAATCCTCAGCTCGCTGTTAGCTAAGAAAAAGGCAATATTCAGGAACTCATCTTAACAAGCAATGTTAGCAAGAACGCTCTTAAGAAACAAGTTTTGATTTTGCTGGGAAAAGTGAGAGAGTATGAACCCCAAGCGGTTTGGGTAGGATTTGGAACACAACCACCGTCAACTGCAAAGTGAGGAGTGTATTGTGAGAAGCACGCCTTCCCCAGTCGCGACTGAGGATCAATCTTTGTCAAGCTGGAGTTAGTTAGGTCTCCAGGGAGCAAGGGGAAGTAGTAATTTAGGAGAAAAAGAGCTGTTACCTAGGGCTGCTGTTTACCTTACAGTAAATATGGGGGGATCGTGGTTAATAAAATAGTTTTATATTTTTTCCTTTCAGAAAAGAGCCATAATGTATGAAATATATTGGTATTCAGGCTTTAAAACAAAACAATAGACTTTGTGATTTAATTAACAAAAGAAGAAGAAGAAACACTGCTTCCCCTTTTCATTGTTTGCAAACATATACCATCTAATTATTAATTGGGTCTAATTTTTTTAAAAGAGTATTCGTCTTTACTGTGAACTTTTCCCCCCTTGGGCTCATTATGTTAAACGTTGCATTTAACCTACACTTTACAGGGAAAAAAAGTAATATTTCTGTTGTTTTAAACTGTCAGATTGACTCACATAATGGAGGACGGGCTAACTGAAGTGGGGGAAAGTATTTCAGTAAAAACAAACATCCCCAGGAAGGGATTAGCTCCAGCCTATTCCCAGCAACAAACCTGTGTTGCACTGATGCCTTTTGGCCTCTCCCAGGGGGAAAGTGTGGGGACAGGGCACGTGGAAAAGAGGTTGCCTTGCTGGCAGCTACCATCGTGAAGCTGTTCTTTCTGTCTTCTAATCTGATATCACTCGCATTAGAGAAACCCTGGGCAAGATGGCAAGGAACAAAGCAGCTTTTCTTTCATTTCATTATGCTGCCTCCAAATCTACCGTTTTCTATACTTTTTTTCAAAGCATGCTGCCTCACTGTGTATCTTTTCTCCTGAGTGACGATGCAAGTCAGATTCTCCCTATGGAATAAAATTTAGTGACTTCTCTCCAGAATGTTAGATCTTAGACCTTACGAGCAACTGGCGTATGGTCAGAGCTCACTAATAGTAGCTGAATATTGTTGAGAGAATCCCTGGTGATGGAAAGAATGGTGAGAAGCAGGGTCATCACGCAGTAGGTAGTAGCGTATACTTAATAATTAGGTAGTTGGGTTCAAATCCTGGTTGATTTGATTAGTCATTAGGTTAGGTCCCAGGCCATTTGTAAAGTAGGTATAAGAATGGCTATGTCAAATTGTGTAGGATTAATGAATTTACGTATACGTCAGTCCAGATACATGGCAGGCGTTGAACAGAGAGTTGTCTGCTTATTTGGGGCAGTATTTAGCTCTGTACATAGCCGTGAGACAGCTTGGGTTAAAATCCTATTTAACTGCTAATTAGATAAGTCATTTAATCTTTGGAACCTTTAATTTCTCCCTGGTAAAACAGAGATATGATACATGCTCAAAGTTGAAGTATCAAGTAAGTTTTTGTTTAAGTGTGTGTGATGATGGGTAAGACTATTGACCTCAGCCTTGTTTCTGAAAATATTCCTCAAGTATTCTTCATCTTGAAAGAATCTTCTTCAAGCAAGTTCAAAGCTTTTGGTTTATGAGATGGCATCAGTGACTGTATCTTCAGGGAAGATGAAGAAAAGGTCACCATTTACTTCAGTCAGTTACATTTTGAGGGGCCTCAGGGAAACCTCAACAACTTGGTAACAACATGAACTTCAGCACTGCCTACCCAAAACTCCCTTGCTCCTCCATTGACCTTGGCTGAAAATGAGCATCTCTTTACTGTTGCAGTTGTACAGTATAGTGAATGCCAGAGTAATTGTCAACTGATGGTACTAAGAAATGATTTTTCCTACACTCTGCTAATCTTTTAAACTTTGAGCATATAATGTTGAAGATAAAGTTGCAGTAATATTTACTTTTGATAAAACTTCAGATATATTCTTGTTTTTCAAAAGTACAGTCTATGATAGTAATACTCAGTCTCTGCCTTCGTTTCTAGCCACATACTGGCTTTAACAATGAGCCATTCAGCACTAGGCCAAAATTTGTGCACCTTGAAGAATGTGTAGTACCTTTTGAATTAATGTGTAGTCAATTGCCTGAAAAAAACAAGCACTCCATGGTTGAATATTTTATTATTACTGGTTGTGAAGATAAAGGGAGGTTTTTCTGGTACCCTAGACATCACAACATACAGGAGGCTGCCCACTGATATATTGCAGATCTTGGGCAAGTTTATTTCTCTTCCTGGCATGATTTGCTGGCATGAAAGACAAGGGGATGGTTTAGATGCCAGAACCACTAACCCTGAACTCTATTCTCATCAAGCATTCTCAGTGTTCCCTCCACTCAGCACTGTGGGTACAGTGCAGATCCAGGAGGCCGTGCTCCTAGGAAGACTGCTAGCTCTTTATTTTTCATCAAAATGCTAAGAGCTAGATTCTCACATAAGTGAAAAACCTGAAGCCATTAGAAAAAGAGAGGAAAGATGAACTTTCCTAACGATGAAGCATCGACATAGATATATGTTCCTAAGGAATAGCCCAATTCTAGGACTATAGCATGTCAGTGAAAATATAAATTAAAAAAAAATCTCATTTTGAAGAAGAACCGAGATGGAAAAATATATGAGGCAATGAGCAGTGACAAGAAGTGGCCCAGAGAATCAGTGCTGCATATATTTCCTGTTCCTTTATCGAAGAAAATGATATGGAAGAATTGGCCATTTATTGATCTCTATGTTCCAAGCCATTACTAAGTATCTGACGTACATTTCCTATTGACTGCTCATTATGACACTGCCAGATGTGTATTAAAACATGCTTTTTATTGATGGGAGAGCCAAGGTTCAGACTGATAAAAATGCATGCTAAGGTCATGTAAAAGTAGAGCTCAAATGTTGGTTGCTGACCCTGGAGTCAGAGTCTGGGTGTACATCCTAGATCCACCTTTAATTCATTCTGTGCTCTCAGGCAGTTTTTTCATCTGCAAAATGTGGATGGTGATAGTGAGCATGGCTGAGGGTTTAACTCCCTTTTTCCTTAGGTAGTTTCTGGAAAATTCTCTGTGTATAGGTTGGCCAAGAAACCCAAATAATCTGAATATATGTATATTAGAGAAGCTGGTCTGGGACTCATACATCATGTGAACTCAGGAGTGGAAACGTTAGGCCATGGGACTTAGCCACTTTCCACCTCAAACTCATAAAAACCTTGATGCCTGTGGGGGTCTTGAATCTGTGATGCAGATGAAAATCCTTAGGAAATTCTGTGAGAGCATTGCTCCTAATACCTACAAATGTTGTCTCACATGTATCCTGGGGTTCTGAGCTTCTGGATGAAGGGGAGTCTTTTCCCTTAGGGAGAACGCTGCTCATGATGGTTCTCTGCCTGTATTAGGAATGCAGGATGCAGGCAGAACAGTGGGCAGCTAGTCGGCTGCCTTCTCTCTCCACACAGAGTTCCTGCTGGCTGAACTAGAATTAGGACAAAAAAAAATGTCTGCAAACAGCCATCTGTCATGAGTCGGAGAAGAAAGGGATCTGATTAGAAGAAACAAGTGGTGGCTTTTGTGTGTGTCTCCTACATCAGTATTTCTTCTGAGGCAGGGAGAATTGAAGCCCGGGAAATGAATAATGTTGAATTTACTACAAGTTTACCTGAGATTAAGGGTGAGTTGGATATAGCTAGCATCTTTTGTCCCAATATTGACTTAGTCTCATTGTCACAAATCAGCTATTGATTTTTGAGGCCCCCATTAGTCTCAGGGAAGAGAGTTAATCCTTCTTTCATGTTTGTTTATATACCATATTTGGCTGGAGCTCAGGATGCACTTTTCACCTTGATCTGCAAGTAAAGAGGCAAACACATGACCTCAGTACTAGAAGCCACCCTGGCTGGTCACTCTCCACTGTTTGTTTAATTTCTCTCTGACTTCTGCCTGCCTCCTAATCCTAGGTATTCGGACATGTTACAAAAAGAAAGAGACCCCAAGATCAAAGCACTCATCATGATTTTACTAGGGAGCACCTCTGAAAGCATTTGTAGTCCTGTGTGAATGCTAGTGTTGTGACCTCTAGAAAATACTTTGCTCTCCAAATTGGGGCTAACAGATTTATCACTCGCCAGGCCCAGGCCCTCCAGGTCAGTCTAAGGTTATTTTTGTGTATTGTGTGCAAAGGCATGGTAGGTCTATTACAGAAGCCTGAATAGCAAATATTTAGAACATGCTTTAGAGATGAAAGAAACTTTTGAAAACACAGTTTTGATTTTAGAACTCCCTATTAAAATGTTATTGTCATCTTCTTGGGATCATTGTCCCTGGACAGCTTTCTCTGTGAGCCACCAGCAATGGTGCAGTTTGATAGTGGGTGCTTT
Organism: Acinonyx jubatus; assembly: GCF_027475565.1. NCBI lineage: Eukaryota > Metazoa > Chordata > Mammalia > Carnivora > Felidae > Acinonyx > Acinonyx jubatus. Next base: position 123,666,299 of record NC_069388.1, on the reverse strand, counting down.
TGTCTTTTGCTCTGTGAAATTTGTTCCTTTCTGTGGAAGACTAAACCAGATTCAAAAGGAATTCTGGAGGACAGTCAGACTGTTTTTATTTGATTAGTTGTATGAAGTATACTTCAATAAAGAGGGAGTATCAACATAGCAGTATAAAATAGTGTTCTATTCTGATTTTATTGAAAGGGCAATGATTTTAATATTTTGGGGGGCATTTCTGTTCAAATATGCAGAGTAAGGAATTGACAGGCAACATAGTGCAGCAGTTTAAAACACAAAATATCGTAGACTTGATTCAAATCCTGACTCGTCATCTGTGTGAACTTGGGTAAATTATTTTACCTCCTTAAACCTTAATTTCACAATCTATAAGTGGGAGTAATGTTGGAATTGAACTCACAGGGTTATTAGGAGGACAAAAATAACTATATGTAAGGTACTTAGCATTATGCCTTACACATCAATAAAGGGTAATATATTATTATTATTATTATTATTATTATTATTATTATTCAATCTCCAAGACCTCCATTTAACTCCTTACAAATGACTATGACTTTTACTTTACAAAGGAGATTGAAGTCTACTTTTTTTTTCACCTCAAAACATTTTCATATATCGAATCAATTTTGAAGAGTGTTGAATATTTGGTGGGTACTTCCTTTGCACCAGGCTCTATTCTAAGCCCTTTATGCATGAAGCTCATTCATTATCTACAATGACCACCTGTCATCTCCCTGTCACTTACAAGAAAATTGAGGCCCAGCAAGCTTAATAATTTGCCCAATGTCATATTGCTAGAATATGAACAAAATGATCTACCTCCACATCATATCTTCCCAACTTCTGTGCTATCCTGCTTCTCTTCAATGCGTTAGATTTTCAGTTCTATGCATGCTTCTCTTGCATGTTCATTTTTTTCCCTTTCTACTATTACTTTGACATCTTTCTCAAAGAATGCCTAGGTTTCTCTCAAATTAGATGAATGAGTAAATGAATTAATGAGCAAATAAAAAGTCTTCATTACTCACTTCTAAAATCCTTATGGTTGAGTTTTTCCACTGCCTCTGAAACTCCCCTATCGAAGGTCACAGTTAAATGGGAAAATGACTGTACAAGAACAAGAAAGTAGGTAATCATTCTGGAATCTGTTGCAATAGTCCAAGTGAGAGAAGTTGGTAGCTAGCACTGGAGTGCTAGTAATGAAGATGGAAAATATCAGATTATTTTTGAGGATATTTTAGACATAAAATTGACTATTCCCTGAATGATCTGATGTAGGAGGTGAGGTAAAGGGAAGAATAATAGATGGTTTCTAGGTTTTGGTTTGATAATTGGTAGATGATATTGTTGTTAATAGAGAAGAGGGTACTCGGAGCAGGTTTGGGAAAAATATACGGAAATTCAGTGGACAATTTTTTTTTTTTTCTGGGTGAGTATTGTAAGGTGGAGATGTCAAAGGATTATAAGAGTCAGGAGCTCAGAGAAGAACCGTTGGCATGAAAATGATATGTGAAGCCATAGGTGTGAACACTTAGGGAGAGAATATAGACAGAAGAGAGAAGCAGCCCAGGAAAGAGTGCTATCATTTAGGGGCTGAGCAGAGAAGATGGTAAAAAGGATAATAAAAAGGAATAGACAATGATGTAGGAATAAAATGAGGAATGTGGTATTACTGGAAATTATGTGCGCACCTCTTGAGGTTTTCAAAGTCAGTCCTACTGGTGAAAACTTCTGTACTTCTACATACCCTGCCTCCACTGCCTGAAAGTCCTTCCTCAATTTCTCTGACTGAAAAATTCCTACTCTTCCTTTAAGACTTAGCTCAGTTCCTGGGGAGGCCTTCTCTGATTACTCACCTCCTGCTTCCTAGACGGGCAATCTGCACAGCACTGTGCCCCTACCTCTACCTTAGCCCCCAAAACTTGGCACTTAGGATTGCATGATCTAACTGTCTTATAAACTTTGGTTCCACTGAGGTAAGCTACTTGGGGGCAGCCGCTTAGTCTTTTATTTCTGAATCCCTAGCAACCAACGCAGTAACTGGAAAATTAAGTATTTAACTGTTGTTGGTTGAAAAAAATGTATAAATGACTTTCTTTTGAGCTCCAGGATTTAACATCAAGCCATTTAATTTCTAGTAGACAGCTCCACCTAGAAGCTCAACATTAAGTTCTACCAGGAGTTCAAATTCTGCATATCTTAAATTGATATTAGTTGCTTCCCTTAAGACCTTCTTCTTCTATGTCTATTTATGATACCAATATTCTCACATCCTTCAACCAGAAACAAGAAATCACTTTTGACTCTTCTCTCTTTATAGCCAGACAGACCCTATTCCTTTCCGTTTTCCCTCCATATCTCTTGAATCTGTATCTTATTTCTTTCCCCTATTAGCATCTTGCCCAAGGTTACTGAGCTATTCAGATACAGAGCCAGGATTGGAATCCATTCCATCTGACTCACTAAGTAATATCACCTTTCTGGCTTATGCTTGGTTAACTGCAATCCTTTGATAATATGAGAGGCAATTCCAAAGAATATAACTTGTAAATTTCTGGAACATGTTGGGAAGGAAAATACTCCATGGACTTTTGTTTTGTCTTATGTCTGAAACATAAACCAGCTATTTTACGAGGCATTGACAGAGAAATAGATGGATGGACTGGTTTATTTTCCTCAATAGGATGCAATTTGATGACTGCCTACGGATATAAAAGTTTATAAATATAGTAAAGTATTTGTATCTAGAATATTTCTGTTAAAAATCATCAACTGCATTAACTAGGACATCTTACTTTCACTCCCAAAATTCTATTCTGCTTAGTTTTGATGTCTTCTTCTAAGACTAATTTCCTTCCTAGGCTCTCATCTTAGCCACAGGCTAAACTTTATCTGAATTTTTATACATTTTTGTCTTAATCCTGAGTGACACCTAGGAATGTTTGCTGAAAAAAAAATGAATAAATAATTGAGTGTACGTAATGCTTAGTGAGTGAATATGTAAACATGTATGCACGATACTACCAATTAGGTGATTGATTTTTTTCTTCTTTCTTACCATTTGTCTGTCAAGTAAAGAAGGAGAGGAAGTTACCCTATCACATTGTGACACTGTGTCACCGCTAATAGCTGCACCATCTCCAAAATCATGAGTTCTCATATGCTTTTTTCTGTCCTGTACATCAACTAATTTTACACCATACCATTAAATTCATTGGTTCCACCAGTTTATGTGGTCCCCAACTTTCAAAAATCCATAGCTTAGGTTTCTACTTCAGCCTAATTAAAGTTACTGGATGGGAATTCTTGCTACAAACACTATAAGAACTGTTCTAAATATTTGAAATGATTGTTTCAGACAATGCACACAGGAAATGCAGTACTATGATTCATTCAAGATTATCCGGTTGATACGAGAACTTGGTGCATGGAGGATAAACTCAAACACAGCATGGTGGTCTCACTGAGATGAAAGGGAAAATAAAATAGCTTGGAGAGACTGAGGTGGCTGGAATTTGTGGAGCAGATTGCCCGAAATGGTAAAGGCTAAACAAGCAAACTCCTATTGACTAAACTGGTTTACCCCAAAACTCCTATGGTGAAGCCCACACTCCCAACATGGTGATATTTGGAAGTCCTGACATCAGATACTCTAAGTACCTCAATGTTGGTCTCCTATTAAAAAATCATTTTCAGTATTCTAGATCCTTTTCATATTTATATGAATTTTAGAATCACGTCCTCCATATCTCCAAATAAAGAAAATCTTGCTGAGATTTTGGTTGAGATTGCATTAAATGCATAGCTCATCTTGAAATTTTACATCTGCCAAGTCGAATCTTCCAATTCAGTATAATGTTATATCTTGTCATTTACTCAGGCCTTCTTTCTTCTGGAAATGATTTGTAGCTTTCAGTGTAGATGTCCTGATATGTGATATCTGGGATCTTGTTTAGGAAATCCGTGAGAAACCTATAGCTAACATCATGTTTAATTGTGAAACACTGAACACTTCCTTCCTACAACCAGATATAAGGTAAGGGAGGTAAGGGTGTCTCCAGTGATCAACTCGGTCTACTCAGAACTTTACTGGAGACCCTAGCTAGTATAATTAAGTCAAGGGAGATAAATAAGAGCAAATGGAAAGGAAAAAGCAAAAATGTATTTCTTTCACAGAAAATATGATCATGTATTTAAAAGATTTTAAAGAATCTCCCCAAAACAAACAAACAAACAAACAAACAAAAAAACCAAACACCCTACTCAAACAAATAAACAACATCTCAGGATACAGAAGCAACATATAAAAATAGTTTTATTTATGTATACTAGAAAACTAATTGGGAAATTAAAAATTAAAAATACCACTCACAATAGTATCAAAAACATGAAATACTTAGGTATAAATTTAACAAAATATGTGTAAGACCTCTACACTGAAAGCTACAAATCATTGCCAAAAGAAAGAAGACCTGAGTAAATGACAAGATATAACATTATACTGAATTGGAAGATTCGAATTGGCAGATGTAAAATTTCCTCAAGATGAGCTATACATTCAATGCAATCTCAGCAAAAATCCCAGCAAGATTTTCCTGTCTTTGAAGGTATTGAGGACTTGATTCTAAAATTCATACAAATATGGAAAGTATCTCGAATACTGAAAATGATTTTTTAATAGGAGACCAACATTGGGGTACCTAGAGTATCTGATGTCAGGGCTTCCTGTAAAGCCCTAGTGATCAGAACAGAGTGAGCCTGGAGTAAGGATAAACAAATGGGACTGTGGAACTTGATACTCATCTCCAACTCAGACCTCTCCTTTGAGCTCCACAATATATGTTAATGACTATTTTACATCTCTTCTTGAAGGTCTTAAAGACATCCTAAGGTCGATATATCTGAAATCCAATCCGTTATCTTTTTCCCTAAACCTGATCCTTTCATTCTGTTCTCCAGCTCCTTCATTTGCAATTCCTCCACAGTTGTGCAAACCAGACACTTAAGAGTAATCCTTAAGCCCTCCCTCCTCCCTCCACATCGCTGATGCCTTACTAGGGACTTTCAGCCTTATCTCCTAAATGTATTTTCACTTCAACCACTTTTCTCTATTTCCACCATTCTATTCTAGTGTCTGTTGCCTGGACTTATGTGAAAGTTTCCTAAACTAATAACCCACATCTATTCTTAACTACATCCACAGTATATTTTTGAAGTGAAAATTTTATCATGTTAAACCCTGCTTAATGTATTTCAATGTTTCAATGAATGAGTTTAGGAGAAAGATAAATTATAAGGATTTTGAGGTTTTACCTGGTCTAGTCCCTACTTGCCTCCCTAGCATCATCTTGCATCTGTCTCTTGCTTTCTTAGAGAGTAGTGCTTATTTTTTGTTTTTGTGCAGAGGAATACTAGCGCTCTTAATATAGTGGCTAACTGAATGAACAAAGGCATTGCATAACCTAACAGTACTAAAAGCAAACATATAATCATCTTCCTATTTCCTACCGAAATTTGGCCATGAGTTGTCATTCAGTCTGAAGTTCTATCTTTTTGGACAACTGGGATAGTCAGGTTACAGATGTGTGCACATGCTACAAAGCGATAAGGGTTTTATAGTTTCTTCCAAAAGTCAATGCATTATTTTTGTGTTTTTAATATACATTATGTGTTTCTATTTAGCTACCACTGTGTGAAATTGAGAATGGAAATATTTACCTTAAAAGCATTTTTCAGCGTGTGCTCCTCTGTCCATCACATGTAGTTTAAAGGTCATGCAAATGTAGAGTTTTGGGATGACAGGTGAACAGTGTGTTACCTTATACTCAGTGTTTCAGAAGAGAGTTCTCAACTTATCAGTCACAACACATATAACAGAAGACATGTATCACACATTTCCATGGGATGCACCGGAGGCTATGTGCAATTTCCTAAGCACTAATTAAAACTCCACCCATTTCTCTCTCTTTCAGAAAGTATATTGTAAGCAAATGAGTGAGAATTACATTATATGGGGAATAATCTTGTATCTGATTTATAGTGTTCTAAAATTACATCATTCACAAATTTCAGACTTTACCTACCATTAATAACAAACTACTTGTAGTGCATCCCACCAGTACACTGGGCACGGGGATGCATTATGACACTGAGGAATAAAAACTCCTTTTATGCAAGGTAATATTTAAGTCTTGCACCATCACTGTGCTCTAGCCTAAATGAATATAGCAATAACCATGCTGACTACTAGAGGGTAAATTACACAGAAATTTATATGCCAACATTAAAATATGCCTTTACATAAAAACATTTCTCCACTGGATGTGTCTGTATACCCAAATATCCATGCATGTCCCCAATAATGTTGCTTGTAAATTCCTTACCCACAAATATTGGAGAGTAGAGGTCATGGAGTTCTTGTTAATAATATATATTTTTTAAACAGTTATAAGATTGGAGAAGGTAATATCCTCAGGGCTTATGTGGAGGCTGTATGCTGTGGTTAAATTCATTAGTGACTCTGTATATGGAGGAGTTAATGGGAGGTTGTAGGCTCCAATAGGTTAGCTGGTTTCCTCTCCACTCCATTGCTGTCCCATTTCTCTTTGTCATCCCTGATGGTCAATGCCTGTGAGAAAAGCTGAGCATTTATTCTCCTAACTCCTGTAGCAATGTCTTCTATGGCATCATCTAGCCTTCTCTTGAAACCTGGAACCCAGAGTTTTCTACAGGAGTATTATTTATAATCTTTAATTATATTCGGTTATAATCTTTAATTAGTTATAAATCTTTAATCTCAAGAAAGCCTTTCGAAAAATATGTTAAATCTGACTTTAGACTACTTCCACACCAGATCCTAGTTCTGACTCCTGGGCCATACTCAACAAACCTCCTCAATAACCTGCTTCTTCCTATGATATTTCTTTGTCAGTTTTCTTGTCTTTAATTTTCATTTTTTCCTGCTTAGCTCGTCAGTTCCATCAACTAGTTTCCATGGGAAATGTTTCTCTAACCTCTCAAACAATGTCCTCAGAAAGTAGGATCCCCAAGATAGAAGGTGGTGTTCCAGGTGGATACCATTTGTAACTTCTTTCTTTCTTTCTTTCTTCCTTTTTTTTTTTTTTTTTTTTTACCACCATTCAGGGGATTCCTAAGGAAGCGTCATGCAAACTGAGGCAGATGGTGAGGGGAAGGTATGCAGGTAGAGGGAGTGCTTGTGGCAGAGCACAGCATCATGAAAGTTCGTGGCATCACAAGAAAATCAGCATGGCTGCCTAGTGGAGTGTGTTATGCTAAGGAGTTTGGTAATTTTCCTTCGGATTCCCCAGAGCTTTCAAAGGATTCTAAACAGAGCCACTGCACAGTATGATTCACATTTTAGCATATCTCCTTGGCGTTAGCTGCAAAGTTTGCAAGGAATAAAATTTATTCAGGAAAATGAGTTAGGAGATTTGTCCAAGTAAAAAGGATTTGATAAAAGCAGAGATGGATCCTAGGGATGTTTTATTTTACCAGAGTAGATAAATAATTAGAGGCTGCTTCTAAAATATACACCTTTAAGAGCACACTTGGCGTCTAGGTCCCACACTAATTCTATGGAAACACACCTATTTCCCCCATAATGGTTCAGAAGCAGACTTGCTCCCCTCGGTGGGCCATGTCCACTCAAAGTTGTACTTTAGGCTAAATTTATCTTGAGATTTCCTTGTCCTGAACATTTCTACCATGTTTTTAGCATGTTTCTTTCCGCACTCTTTCTGCAGGCCACAGCAGTCAAGATGTCATCCTTCCTTCATCTTGCCTCACGGAGAAAAAGGGAGGCAGCTTTTAGCAAAAAAAAAAAAAAAAAAGGCCAGCTCTACTGATAGACAATCCTGGATTCATAACTTAGCTCTGCTACCAACTACTTTTATAATTCTAGACAAGTTTACCTTCCTGACATTCGATTTTGTTACCTGTAAAAAATATTCAGAAGTCCTTTGAAGTGATAGATATATAGATATATAGAGATATATATATCTCTCTCTCTACACACACACACACACACACACATATATATATATATCTCCAAAGGAGTGATATATATTTATATATACATAAATTATATATTTATATAAATATTATATATAATATAATTTATACATAAATTATATAAATATGTTTATATAATTTATGTATATAAAATTATGTATAATTTTATATACATAAATTATATTTATGTATATAAATTATATATAAACATATTTTATATAATTTATATGTGTAATATATAATTTATATACACACACACACATATAAATAAACAATGCTTGACATACACTACACAGTCACAGGAGCAAGTCAAAAATATTCACACCGAGGCATAGATTTAAAATTTTTAAGGATTTAGGAGAACGATGAGGTAGAGACATCATTGATGGCATTTGTGTCACGTCACACTTCAAAAATAAACATTCAAATGGTCTCTGCCAGCTCAACTCCCTGGGGTAAAGAGATTGGCAATGATTGCTCCAATGGTGCAATGTCTCATGGGACACTGAGTGGGAAAAGAAAACCCACTAAAATATGAAGCTTCAGGAACCTGGAAGTTGCTGAGGGAAGTAGTGTGTCATCTCTGGGGAGTGCTGTGGTCTCACGGTTCTGGTTTTGTCTCTTGAGAGTGATGTGGTCTTTGCTTCCATGGTACAGGATAAGGGTGACCCAGGGTATGTTTATTCCAACAAAATGCTAATTTCCATGGTCTGCCTCTCCATGACTACTCCATTCCCAAGTCAAGAGACACAGTGTATCCTCTGAATGAATTGTATTTGGTTCAGCTATGAATTATTTAAACCTCCCAGCCTTGGGTTAGAATGTGTAGGGGATGAAGTAGATGGCAAAGCTTGGAACCAGTGTTTCACAGAAGTGTTATCTGGCTTCTTGCCAGACCCCAGTGCCTGATGACTTATGAGTGACACTTTTATCTTGAAGTGCAGAACTGAGCCTGATGGAAAGATTAACTGGGTTACATTCAGCTCAGGAATGTTTTAAAGCCTAAATAAGCTGGACAATCCCTTTTGCATGGACTTGGTGCTGGCTCAGCAGCTTGATTTCTACCTCTGCTGTCACCTGGTCCTTCTGTTCTTCTGTTGGGAGAAACTTTGGGGGAAGGCTGGGCTTCCTGAGTCCTACACTGTATTATATTAGCAGGTTGTCAATGTCTCACCACCTTTCCTGCAAAACGGGTACTGTTACAGAATTTGCAGACTGCACCGCCATTTCATGGATTGTTGGTACCCTCAGCAAAGCCTGCTTTTTTTTTTTCACACTTTCTCACATAGGGCAGACTGGAGAAGCCATCCCAGGGAAGGTCACACAGGGTAGGTGTAGATTTTGGATGGTTGAAAGGCAAGTACTCATGTCTTGAGCTCCTCTTCTGTATCACTGTGATTTTATGTGCTAAGGGACAGGAAACACAGGAGATGTCAGCCACTTTCTGTTCTATGAAGAGAGCATAGGACCTGCTTAGCACACAGCTAAATAATGGGACGATGGTCAGCTGGGCAAACACCATGATCTACCTACCCACCCAAGATTCTGCTCTGGCAGGACTCCTCTTAGAAGTGAATCTGCAAGGTTAACCTCTCCTACATTAATTTTAAATGCTAGGGATTTCCTTTTACATCCACTGTGGATTGATTCTACATGAACATCAAACCATTCTTGAGAAAACAAACTCCGTATTTTATAAACACATGAATATGTGGATACCATTCAGGGTATGATTTTATTTTATCTAAAAGATGCCTCCTTCAAATCTCAAAATGTGTCCAATAGTGGCTTATTGGCCACATATGTGCCCACTGTGTCCAGCTCTCATAATTACATTTATTGGCCCACTTGGGTAGTGAATGATTTGTAAGTGCCTACTAGCACCCAGGATTGTATAAGTGGGGATATCAAGGAGAGTATAGCAACGGACATATGATCATGTGTTTATCTATCTAATCTCTAGAATATCAATGCCTTGAAATCAAAGGATTCTTTTTCTAGCTTCTTTTTGTGTGCCTAATTCATTCCTTTATATCTTCCATGTAAAAGACATTGAGCAAAGGGTGTCTGAAGGGTAAGTGAATGGATAAATGGAGGGGCAACCCTACTGAAGGAAAAGAGTATACATCTTTCTCTTTTAAACAGATCAGATAACTATTCAGTAGGTCTTGGGTAGGATAAGCAATTGCTGTGAGGTTCTCCACATTCTGAATAGTAAAAGAATAGGGCAGTACAGAATGAATCTCTTCTCTGCATAGGTATTCAAAGTTTAAGGATATAAATGAAATAGTAGTCTTGTGTGTATGGAGGTGGCTATATACATTAGTCATGTAAATAAAATTCAGAATACCATTCAAATAAATGAACCATTACTTCCACAAAATTATGGTAATGAACAAAGATGGGCAGTTTTTCTATTCATCTGAATACCCAACATTTTTAAGCCAACTATTAAATACATAAATGCAGATAAGTTTGGATTACCCCATGTTCCATACCCAGAGATCTCTGGAACTGGCAAGTGACTACAATACTCCTGTAAAGACTTATGAACCCTTAGAAAAATATACAAAATGCATACTTTGTGAAATAACTTTCATTAATAATATAATAAAATGCCTGATGATATAACTCTCAACTAAACAGAGTGTTTGATAGCTATGGAATGAACCAAACATTTAGAAAGTACCTACTTTATAACAGGCCTCTACCTGTGGGAATACAGTAATTAATAAGATCCTCAACGAGCTAATATTTCAGCTAGTGAAACAAGACACAGGCATCTGCAAACTTATCTGCCACTAGAAGATTCAAAGACAATATCATAACACGGTACCAAGTTATGGCAATTACTTTCTACAAGCATGATAATAAAAACAAGTGAATAATTTGGTGGGGGCAGCCATCTACCATAATCACTCTTGCCTGCCTTGACCTTGAATTTTAAAGCTGCTCTGTACATGGCCCACTGGGCTGCCTCCTAATTGGAAGAAAAGCTTGGGCCCTTTGCTCCTTCTAGTAATGGTCTTATACTTTCTGCTTTGTTCCTAGTTGCTTTTTATTCTTCCTTCTGTCCCCACATGTCCTTGTTTGGGGCTCCAGAGTTCTCCTTAAACATATGGGAAGGTTCAGGTACTTTTGCTTTGACTGTAGGTATTCCTTATCAGACATGGCTGCACCAACTGGGTCCAGACCCCAAGACTGTGCTATAGATAAGCTGCATAGCTGATGCATTACGCAGCTTCTTTCCAAGTTTCACCATTGGGACAGATGTAGGGATATTTAATTTTATGATGCTGAAAACCCCATCTTCGTTTGAGATGGATATTTTGTTTCTAGTATAATTTGAACTTGTATTCTTTTCTGACAGTGAAATGACATTATTCCTGTGTGAGAGAACGTGAAACCGAATTTTTCAGATTCAAAAGGAGTTTCGTTGCTGCACTTACTTGAAACAACCAAATATTTTCACTGGCATCTGGGAGTAAAGCCAACAAACACAAGTGGTTGGTTTCTTTATGAGTAGGATGAGGGGATTTGAGTTTGACTACTTCTCAGGTTCTTTATAGTTTTAATTTCCAAAGACTCTTTAACTTTAATTCCTAGGGAAGATGGAACTCTATTGACCTGAAATTCAAAATAAACACATTATCTTCAGCCATGTGACATTAGAATTAGGAGGAACTTAGGTAGCATGCATGACACATCTCTAATTTTCAGACAGGGAAAAGGAGGAGGAAAGGGAAATGACTTGTTCAAAACCACACATCAATTGAGTGCAGAGATGAACTTGGATTTGAGGTTTCTTGACTCTATTCCACTGACCTTCCATTGTCCCAGGGAAGACAGTCTGGAAGAGTACTTGTGGTAGCAAGTGCTTAAAGTTTTCCACAAAAAAATCTGACACATTCACACATGCTAAATGTGGAGTTTTGATTTAAATACTCAGCTCTCATGGAAGCCATCGAGATTGGCAATTGATCCCTCAGCTTATATTGGTCTACAGCCCAGTAAACTACCCAGGCATGATCCTGTGCCTGAGGTGCTCATTTTTGCTCTTGCTTCCTGGTGACCATTTAGCCCTTGCTGGAAAACTGTTCCTAAATCACCATGAAGGTGCAGTGAATTTCACTTCTGTGCTTTTCCATATGTGCCTTCTAACTGAAACATCACATTCAGTATTTCCAACGTAGAAAAAATTTTATTTCATATTCTATCATTGACCTTTTCAGAATTCAGGAATGACATCCAGAAGTTTTCCAAGACATCTTAGGAAAGATGTGGCACTGTGGAGGCAGTACTGATGGCTTTAATCAAAGAATGCTTAACGTATGTTGAAGGGACTTCTTCAAACTCGCTTTACTAGTCTCTCCCGAATTTTCGGATAATCATAATTTGCTCACATTTCTTCTGAAAACTTAAAGTGATAACACATTTCTTGATGAGATCATGCTAAAAATTATGAGGAAAAGGAAACTTTGAATATTATACGACATGTTCATTTTTCCTTGGAATCATAAAAGCTGTAGCCGCAGCCATTTTGCAGTTCCATTCCTCCTTCTCTAGCTACCATTTCTAGATTTAAAACCCTGGAAAAAGTACAATTTTACCAGCCACCACTAGTACCCAGTGTCAGCAGCTCATATAAAACCAGGGAAAATATAGTCAGGATTAAAGAAATCTGTAAAACTGTGAAGTAAGGCCATAGCATGTAAAATGCAATTCCTCTTACCAAGTACATAATTTATTAGGAAAGCTTTTTATAGGAAATCTGCTGGACACCCTATCCTTGGCAACTGCTTACTTTTTTTTGGAAGAACAAAAAATGGATAGAATGTTTCCCAATATAGGAATTCATTAATGTCTCAATAAATATCTCTATGTCTCTTCATACCCCTGTGCCCTCAAGCACAATTCTCCTTTCCCACCTTTCTTCCTCAGTCCTAAAATAAGTCACCTTCCTATAACCAGTCTTGGGACTAGAACTAACGAGCATTCACATCCGTCCTCTCACCCCCATCCTCACTGTCTTCTTCCTTCCCCCTGTGCACCACCATGCCCGTTGTTAAATTTGCTGCTGCAAGTGAGAAGCCTTTGGCTTTTGGACCCTGATGGCTATTCACTTTCACTTCCCTTCTCTTTCAGTGAGCTATGCCCAACTTCATAGTGAGGGGGATTTGGTCTTTCTCCATGGTTATTTTCTTAAGAAAACATCAATTAGCCACATTTTGGGACAGCTTTGCAAACAGAAGGAGCCCTTCATTTTCAGATCTCTTTTTACAAAATATAGTAGAGAGGAGTCAATGTCACAAGTGCTTTCTCCTGGCCAGAGCTCTTCTGTCCTCCCAGGCATATATTGTTCTTGTAGATCTGAGCTGCCTGACATCCTTGGGTTACAGAAGCTTCACAAATGATTTTAGCTGCATGTTGTGTGGGGCCATGAAAGCATCAGGACTTGGTTGTAGAGATTAGCTTTTGATCTTTTAACAATGTTGCCCTTTGCAGTTTCCAAACTCCATTTGGTTTCTGGAGAAGGAATGCTCTGCTTTATATTTTCAAAGGGAAGCCTTGAGATATTATATCAGGCTGTCATCTCTAGGGCTTCTTTCTATTCTGAAGAAAAGATGGGAAAAGCCTCATTCATTCATTTAAGAAACAAAGCTACCATTTGGTGGTGAGGCAGGAAAGTGGGTGGCAGATAGCATAATATGTGGCCATTAATCCATGAAGGACAAGTGGAGAGGACCCCACCCCACGCCCTGTACACAGAAGTTCTAGGCCAACTGACACCATGATCTTGCCCTTGGTTTTCCAACTCTGTTCATACCCACAGCTCCATTGTTTGCCAAGGGGCTGGCTCAGGCCAAGGATAAGCTTATCCTGCGGTCACTGAAAAAAGCTGATGTGTAGGTGTTGGTTAACAAAGGTCATGACATCATACATTTCTTATTTAAAACTTTGCACCCAAGACAATGTGTCCTTGGGCAAAACCTTCGGTTGTTTCTTCTTAATTTATGTATGAAAACATCATGTTAAAAAAGCAATCAGAGTTCAAGTTTTTTAAAAAAATTATTTCAATAAAATATCAAATAAAAATTAAAACTCTTACCTTAGGATTTGCATTTTCATCTATTGGTTCATATACTAATAGCAGGTCAGTTGGGCAGATTTTATTAGAATCCAAGTGAACCTACACTTGGGGTAGAGCAAGAAGAAAATATAGAATAGAAGGGAGAGTGAGTTAGAAAGAGCTAGTAGTCTTCTTGGGCACATCTTTATATCTGAACCAAAGCCAGATCAATGCAGTGTTTTATTTTGGTGATTTGTTCATTTACCTTGCAAGATAAAGTACATATATCTCGTGAAATCCTACAGTCCTGAATGTTAAAAAAAAAAACACAACACTTATAAAGCATAGACTGGCCATAGTTTTATTACCACCATCGTTATTACTGTGAGCCATCATATATAAAACACCTCCTATGAGCTAAATACACTACTAAGTATTTTATATACCATTTCATACTCATAACAACACTATGACCTGCTATTTCCACCTAGACTCAATGAGGTTAAGTATTTCATTCAATATCATACAACTCACAGTTGACTGAACTGCAGTTCAGAGGTCTGCTGTCAGCCTGCATGAAATCTGGTTCTTCATGAAAATCCATTCTGAGACGTATATCCTTCTTACAACCTGGGTCAAAAAGAAAATTCTGACTTTGGTTAAATTTGTGTTGAATTCAGTAGTTCTGGACCACTGGTGCTTTTTTGGACTCACAGAAGTTTCCATATATCAGTATTGATTCTGTCATACGAGTTGCAGAGCAAATGAGACCATGGGGCAAGGACAGGGAGGTAATTTGATGATTTTCCAGGTGAAAAAGTCATTATTATTAGGTTAAAAATATTTCGGAAAAGTTCATTTCATTAAAAACCATACCTTCTTAAATAAAGTAATTCTGGGGATAGTTATTTTAATTTTACAGTGTTTTTGTTGTTATTGCTATTTGTTTTCTTTTATTAGTTAGAAATCTCCCACTTCTCTAAATTGTCCTTTTTTAATCATAATATTTTAAACATGATAAAAATACAGAATTATATATATATATATATATATATATATATATATATATATATATATAACATACATGTTTTATATTCATCATCTTATAGTCATCATTCCCATGAATGGTTTTATATTTCTGTCTGTGGGTATTCATGCACTTTATATTCTTTTGCAGGTTTTTAAACTTGATGTGAATAATTTCAGATTTTATGTGTTTTATTCAAAATATTTATGTTTGTGAGAGTTATCCCTGTCCATATACAAGATTTATTCTTTTGAAATGCTGTTGAGTATTCTGCAATATAAAAATACCACAGTTTATTGGCCCTTTGTCATGTCAATAGACATTTATGTTGTATCTAATTATTTATTATTATTATTATTATTATTACTATTATTATTATTATTATTATCATCATTATCATTATTATTAGAACCAATGCTTCAAGGAGCAGAATTTTATGGACATAATATATAAAAAGTACTAATATATAAAAAGTACAATTGCTGGTTGGGATCATAGAGCATGTCCTCCTTTAGCTCTATAGCACATTGCCAAAATTCACCTGGCCTGGGAGAATTCCAAACACCCACATGGGACTGTAGCAACTAGAAAGTGCATTTGCTGATGTGGTTAGCCTTACAGGTGTACACAGGGGTGTATCCAAAGGTGCCTTCTTTTCCTGAACCTGTTGTAATAACACAGCTAATTTCTTGCAACCTTGAAAATTTTGGCAGATTATAACCTGATGCTGAGATTTCTGTATATATTGAGTTTTTCTGTTTCAGTTTATTTCCCTCTCACTCCAATGTGAAAATAAAATGAGTTTTCTCTAAGTCTGAGCACTCTGTGGAAATAATGCTTCTCAGTTAGGCCCCCACTACTGGTATAGGGTGTTGATGCATTAGAGAGCTGGAAAAGCAAAGGTTTAGAACAGAGCAGTGTTTCTCAGACTTCAATGTGTATGACATGCCCACCTGGGCCTCTCATGAACTTAAAGATTTCTACTTAGTAGGTCTGGGGCTGGGCACTGAGTCTCTAGTTCTTTTTTTTTTTTTTTTAATTTTTTTAATGTTTATTTTTGAGAGACAGTGCAAGTGGGGGAGGGGCAGAGACAGAGAGACAGAGAGAGAGAGAGAGAGAATCTGAAGCAGGCTCCAGGCTCTGAGCTATCAACACAGAGCCCGACATGGGGCTCGAACCCACAAACCCCATGACCTGAGCCAAGGTTGAACACTTAACTGACTGAACCACCCAGGCACCCCACAGAGTCTCTAGTTCTAACAAGCTACCCTATGATGGCAATGCCATTACTCGTCTGAAGACACACTGAGAAGGGGGGGCTAACCTTGAGGGAACGAGCATTTGCCAATATTTAAACCTTTCCAGAGTTCATGCAAATTATCTTTTAAAATTCCTTATCTTTTGTTTTTTCTTTAATCACCACCAGGTTATATAATGACCAAAACACTTTAGGACCAACTTCTTTCAAAAACTCCATATATTCTCGATAGAAAGGCAAATGATTAAGTCTGTTAAAACATACCAAAGGTATATCTGTCAATCTCATTTTTTGGTGAAATAACTTGAGTTTATAGTGCAATATTGCTAATTATAGTCACCATGCTGTATGTTATATATCCAGAGCTTCGTCATCTTGTAACTGGAAGTTTGTACTCTTTGACTAACATCGCTTCACTTCCTGTACCTCCCTTCCCCTGACACCACCACCTCCACTCAATCCCTGGAAACCACCATCCTACTTTATTTTTTTTTATGAGTTTGGCTTTTTTTGGTTCCATATGTAAGTGAGATCATACAGCATTTGCATTTCTCTGTCTTGAGCTTTTTCACTTAGCATAATGCCCTCAAAGCCCATCCATAGTTGTCACAAATGGCAGCAGGACTTCATTCTTTATTATGGATGAATTATATATATATATATATATGTTATATATATATTATATATATAATATATATAAATATAAATATATGTATATAATTATTATATCACACACCACATTTTCTTTATCCATTCATCCATTCATGGATGTTTAACATTGTGTCAATGTCTTGACTCTTGTGAGTAATGCTGCAATTGTGAATAATGCTCCAATGATGTTGCAGATATCTCTTTGAGGTAGTAATTTTATTTTCTTTGGCATATATTGAGCAAATACAAGAAGATATGGAGGGAGAAAAAGACACTATAATAATCATAGGAGAATTCAGTACCCTGCTTTCAACAATGGACAGAAAGAAAGGAAGCAATTATACTTTAGCATCCCTGCACCAACAGCCTTCTGCAGAAAGACAGGAACCTGGTGGCCAGAGTAAATCCTTTAGGAATTACTGTTTATGTTCCTAGTGTTCATGGTGCCAAATTCCAGGCAACTATATCATGAGTGAGAGCTTTGAGGAACATATGGGGGCTGGCATACTGTTCCTTTTATCCTTGGGTATTTTACAAGACATAATGACTTAGTACAAATTAAGTGGACACTAATGGTCAAAAACACCTATGTCTTTTCTTCTAATTAAATACCAAGAACTTCACCATTAAGACCAGGCTTAAGCAAAATGCTACAGGATAGGGAAAGTTGCTGTAGTTGCTGTTTTACACATTAAAAGTTATTTACTAATTATTCTTCTGCATAAATATATATAATGCCCCACTGGGAATAGTGGTTGACCAGAATATGTGATAGCATTCTAATTAAATAATAGAAACACGTGTTAGTGACCTATATCAATTATTTTTTTTATTTTTTTTTTTTTACTTTTTATTTACTTCTGAGAGAGAGAGAGAGAGAGAGAGAGAGAGGAGAGAGGGACAAAGCACTAGCGGGGGAGGGACAGAGAGAGACAGAGACACAGAATCCGAAGCAGGGTCCAGGCTCTAAGCTGTCAGCACAGAGCCTGATGTGAGGCTATATCTCACGAATCATAAGATCATGACCTGAGTTGAAGTCAGACGCTCAACCGACTGAGCCACCCTGGCACCCTGAGTGACTTATATCATTTATAACACTAGTTTGGCATAAATCTTGCTAATACGTCTGCCTTCCTATTTAAGTAAATTGCCTTGATTTCAGTATTTTAAATGTAGTCCTTTCCCCACCCTGCAAAAAGAACTGAATTCTAAGTTAGAGGATAATAACTGCCCTTTGTATAGAACTGTGACAAATTCTTCCAGCCAGCATAGTAGCCATGTAGCAGAGACCTAGAGCACACTCCCAAGGATAGAGAGCTTATGAATGTGTGTCTTTTATTCTATGTAGAATTGCCCAGTTTGCACTGGACAAAGACCAAGGCTTTTCTGGGAGTGGGTCTGGACCATCTTTGATTTCCTGGCAGGACATACATTTCTGACTGTGCCAGGTCACACGCATAAAAGATTAACTATCAGAAAGGGCAGCAAGAGAGTTCACCTTTGTTTTCCTTTTTCAGGACCTGGTCTCTGTCGCTGGAGTATGGAACAAGGGGGAGGCATTGCTTTGGGTGTGGCAGTGGGAGAGAGTCATACCCTGAGCCTGACCTCGGTACAAAATGATTTTTCTGAGTCTGTCCAGCCCACTCTGCTTACCTACACCCTGTGCATTTCCACTGCCTCCTGCTGTTGCCTCTCATCAGTAGATAGTTCTTCTCGAATACCTTTGGGTTACCCTTCATAGCAAACCCACACTTCGCTATGTGGGAGGCTCTGTGACCTTGATGCTCCACCTACCATGGGCCTTAACTTCACTGTCTAACACGTGGTCCCATTCCCCACTGATCTCTGTCACATAAGAACGACAAAATGCCATAGAAGAAAATGAGCTTTGCAGACAGACCAGCAACTTTGCTTCATGACTGTTTGGATGTGGGACTTTGGGGAAATTGCTTAAACTCTCCGAATCCTAGTTTCTCTAATCAAAAATGAGGACTAGAAATATATTCTTTGCAGTAAAAATTATGTAAAACATCTATTGTGTTGTTTGGTACCACATATGCCATTTATATTATTTTAAGATCCATGTGTAGTTGGACATTGCTTTTAATTCGTATTTTACCACATAATAGCTGGAATAGAGCTAAAACACTAAAACACAGTACATGTAAAAACTGAGGTAATCTATCTTTGCCACTTTCCAGTTGTGTGATTTGAGGAAATTCCTTAAACTCTCTCAGCCTGTATTTTATTATCTAAAATTTATCAGAATCACAGTACATATTCCAGAGAGTTGTGTAAAGATGAAATGTGATAATGTTTTGAGGTAATTAACAAAGATCCACACCCAATAAACATTCAACCAGTATTAGGGACTGTCCTTCAGGAAATGGAGAGTTCGATCAAGCCAACAGTAATTGTTTCTAACAGTTAGATTGGCCTCCTCCTGTCCCTCAGAGCTCACGGTCTTCTAGGTAAGGTACTGAGGGGGAGGGGGAGGGGGAGATCCTTAGGGATTCTCTGGCCTGTGGCTCTCTCATGTAGGAAAGTAGAAACTGAAGCTCAGAGAGCCATGGGGCCTGGCTCAGGCCACACAGGGAGCTAAGGGCCAAGCCTACTGGAGTCCTGGCTGTTTCCACAGTTCCCCAAGGCCTGACCTCTCTGCCACCTCTCATTTCTGCGCCTTTTGACCTACAGGAGTGCACAGCAAGGCCTTTGACAAATAAACAGTGGCCCAAAGATTAAACTGCACCTGAAGCTGGTTATGCAGGTTCACTTAGCATTTGAACCAAGGGCGGAAACTCAGCTATACCCAGTCTGCAAAGGGATTAACCCATTCTCAGACCCAGCTTGTGAATTATGGCCCACTTAGTAAGTACAAAAAGGGAGGGAAGAACTAAATCTCATTAAAAGAAACATAAACCTGTATAAATTTTTTAAACAGGCAAATAAAAAATTTAAAAAAAGATAACATAAATAAAACAATTGAAATGAAACTAAATATATTTGGATATGCAGAAAAAACTCCAGATAACCTTTCTTCTGGCTATCTCATACATCATGGACTAGAGGGAATATGACGGAGTATAGTGGAAAAGGCCATTTTCTGTGAGAAATCTTGGGAGCCATCTTAGGATTCTGCCTACTGCCATCAACTGTCAAAAACCTTTGTAATCTTTTCAATTACTCTACTTCAGCCAAACTGGGCTTCTTTCTGCACCCTAAACAAGCCAACTTTATTCCTAGCTCAGGGCCTTTGCATTTGCGACTCCTTCTATTTGTATAGAGGTTTTGCCTAGACGTCACATCCACAATGAGGTCTTTCTGACCATTCTAGTTAGAGAGGTTCTCTCTGCCTCCTCATGGAAATTCCCTCTTTATCTCCCTAACACTTATTGTTACTTAAATACTATTCACTTACTTATTGGCTTTTGTGTTTATTGTCTTTCACTGTGCCCTTCTCCCCATATAAACTCCATGAGTGGAAGGACATTCCGTGAGTGTCTTGTTCATTCTTGTAGCCCCAAGGCCTGGATCAGTGCTGGCACATAAGAAGCCTGCCATGAGTACTAACTAAGCACACACATGAATGCATGTTTTGTGGAAAGTGAGAGAATAGAGGGGAGTAGGAGTGAGTTGTGAGGGAAGAGGATGCAGTGTTTAGCTAGAGCTAAACACCTTGAATGACTGATTAAGAATTTGAACACAATCCTAAGAGCAGTGGGACTCTCTTGGAGACAAAATGAGGTGTTAGAGAACGTAAGTTCACAAGAGAGTTCCAGCTCCAGGTAATCATGTAACACAGCCCCTCACCTGTGTTTAGGGAACATGGAGCTTTGAGCATAACACTTAGGAGTGACGTGACCTAACACACCTGCCACCACCCCCTCCACTCTGATGCCCTGGTTCCCTTGAGGCTATAGAACAAATCTGCCTTCCCACTTGACCTTGTCCAAAGGAATGATGGATGAAAATATAATCTTATATATATGATGCAGGCTCAAAGGAGAAAAAAACGTGTACTTGTAATAACAATTCTTCAATGTTAATTTCCAGATATGTTTAAAGGACCAACAGAGCGAGCACACAGCCATTAGAATCACCTTTCTTTCCATCAAGTCTCAGGATGTGCCTCCTTCCAAAACATGAGCTGGACACAGTGGACATGGATGTAAGTTTCTAAATCTGAAGTTCATCAAGCCATTCCTTTGGTACAATATTATTTTTAGAAATCCCTGATGGTTTACTGTGAGGGAAAAGAATTCCTTATGTGACACGTATTGGGTTCATGTGCATAATAAAATGACATTTTAGCATCCCTTGACAATTACGTTCTTTCCCATATCAGCTGTTTTCACACATTTTCTTCTTCTTAAGTTATTTAGATTTAATTATATTTATGCCCAGACACTAGCTATGGTATTAGGTTCCAAATGTTAAGTAAACCATGTTTGTACCATTTATTGTGAGATACTGTTTTTCTACATTTCTTATTAATTTTTCTAATTCATTTAACTTGTATGGATGGAGGGGATGTATTAAGATACTCTCAGCATTCTCAGCCTAGGCCCCTTGCTTAGGCAGGTAGCGGGACATTGTAGGTATGTATGTATGTAATATGTGTATTATATATACACACACACACACATCACATCAGTGATGCCTTTTATTTACCTTAATGGATGAATAACCTCAGCTGTAAATATTTTCATTCATAGAATTACTCCTGTGATACCAGCAGACATATGGTCTTGTGGCAACACTTGAGCTCACTGAGCCCAGATCAAAGTAAGTGAAAGAAAGTAGTACCTGTTCAGGCATTTTAATGGTCAACTGGGAATTTCTTCTATGGTTACTTCCTAATAAACTGAGATTTCACTGATATGGAATGACAGGAATTGCAAGGTTTGGTCCAACTTTCCAGAATTTGCCAAGAGAATCTATGTCCCCTGGGCTTGAGACCAAAGTACATAATTAATTTTTTTTTTTTTTTTTTTTTTTTGCCCATGTCTGTGGGAGTACACATGATTTGTCATAAAACAGGCTACTGGCATTCTCACACTTTCAGTATATTTGTTTCACTAGAAAGACTGAGGAAGAAGCTATTAGTAAAACTATGTTGATCTTCTTTCAGAGGAGGGGAAATTGAGCCTTAGGGTGAAAAGGAGAAGGTTCAGAGGAATAGCTGATGTGTCTGGGATAATTATGTTTACATGGGTAAGAGGTGTCAAAGTGACATTACTCATGAGGCTGATTTGAACAGAATGTTGCAAATCACTTTCAAGATTTTTTTTGGACTTCCCCATATTTTTGGAGGTTGGAGTCAGGATTACTGGCTTTGGTAATTAATCCTTCCCAGCCTGCATTCTTTGCTACTGAGCATAGCAGTGATTCAGGGGCCCAACCTGCTAAATCAAGATAATGCTTGACCTCTGGAAGCAGAAGCCTTTTCCTCACTTAGCTAGAGAAACTAAACCCGGGAGCACAATTGGGAAAATCAACAGAGTTCATATGTGAAGATCTGTAGAGGGAACTTAGAATGCCTGTTTTGGGCATTTTCGGGGTATTGTACGAATATAATATAAAAAAGTTATCAACTCAGAGGACAGAGTTAGTTGGGTTTTGTGAGAGAGTACAGACATGGGGCCCTTAAAGAGCTGTAATAGGTTCAGGAGAGCCGTTGATTTCACCATAAGCTTATCACAGATCATCTTTCATGTCTGCTGTGCTTGCCTGTTTATTTGCCCGGTGTTCGTTTCACAAGAACATTATATTAATATCACAGCAGTGTGTAAAGGAACTCCATTGGTTTGGTCTCACTAGAGCTGGGATTGTTTGAAATTGTTTTGTCCAATAAACTATCCTTATCTTTGTTTTACTTCGCAATTAGTTATAATGCCATTAGACAACCCGGGTGACTCTAGCGAGATTGTGTAGATAAAATGATCACTTTGCTTCTCGTCAAGAAAGGGAAATAGGATCACTTTTCCACTATGAAACCAGTTAAGTCTTTTTAAAAATATCATCCTTCTTTATGGTCTCAAATTATCGTGCTGGAGGAGACGCACCGAGTTTTATAAGAAGTTAAGACCAGAGTGTCCCCTTTCGAAAGAGTTAAGATTGAAGGAGCCAGCACTGGGCACAGAGTAGGTACTTTAAAAGAACATTTGAGTGATAAATGAAATTGACTGGTGATTTTTCTGTTGTTTTAAAAATAATTTTATTAGTCACTCAAGCAGCTTAAGCATGAGATTTTTAAGACCAGAGAGGAGAAAAATTGTGATCAAGTTTGCCATTGCATTTTTCCAGCTCCACAAACCAATAGGAAAGTCTTACTATTTCTTTGAGTTTAAAGATCAGTTTGAGGTTGGATGAGCCAGTAATGGGAGAATCATCTCCTGTTTTGAAAAAGAGATGGCACAGTAGATATTTTCTGTTCACTGTCACTCCACCTCTGGCCTCTCAGGACAATCTTAACTTGCTTTTATGGTGGCCCTTATCACTATGTCCTGTAACTGTTGGATTATTCTGCCTTTTCCAGTGAATGGCATACTCCTCAAGGACAAGGTTTAAATGTATTACCTGATTTTATATTCCTGGGGTGCACTTAGTGCCTGGAACATCTAGGGACTTGAAAATAGAGGATTGAATGAAAGATTAAATGACAGAATTCTGAAAGCTTTTTTTCAAGCTACAGCATCCCTAAACATAGATACTGGCCCTCATCCTCAAATTCTTTGCTCACTTAAACCTCCTTTGCATGGCAGTCTCATCCGAGGCCAGCTCTCAGAAGCCTGACTTTTGTAGCCTAACGTCTGTGGGACTCAGAGAAGGTGGGTGACACTCATGAATCAGAACCAAAACGCAATTTTCCTCTAAGTCAACTTTGCAGTCTTGGCTCATTTTGACGTCAAAAGCCCGAGATCTGGAGGGGGAAAATGTGAGATGAGTGTCCTTCCTTCCGTGCTATAGCACAACATGAACTTTAGAGGGAGGATCTGCAAGTTGTTTAAGGTCTGAAATATTTGTTCCCTGACTTTCCAGTACACGTGTTTGAGGCTGAGAATCTTATCAGTAGATAAGGGAAGAGAGGCTGCCATCCCACATTCCACAAACTCACTTCCAGATGGTTTAGAGACTAGGGGTGAAAAACTCAGGCTCTTCAATCAAGCCAAACAGCCCACACCTTTATTGCCCCATTTGTTTAGCAGCCTGTCACGGGCCTTCTAACATCTCAGAATCAGCCGTGGGGGCAGCTGTTTAATTAACTCCTCAAGGCTGCATTTTGGTGGGGGCAATTCATTTATTATGAAAAACAAATTGAAAGCTCCGAGGCTTTTTTGTTCCTTTTCTTCTTCAGTGGTTACTGTTATCTGGAGCTTCTGGCTTAGTCCAAATAGCAACGATGATGGTTTTTTAAAAGGAGCCACTTGATCTTTTGTGTTGTTACTTTTTCTTTCTTTCCTTTTTATTTTCCGAAATCAGACTGGCTATCTGCCTTGAACGTGGAGAGATTTCTTTGCCTTGGTCCCAGGAAACAATGGCATTTTCCCAGACTTTTTTGTGTGTTCTAGTTGTAGAAATACCACAATTGCAATATTAACTTCTTATAACAATGACAAGGTTACATGTCGCTCTGTTCCAGTTAAATTGTGGTTGTAAATAATTTTCGACCCACTTAATTCTAATAACAGTTTGGGAACTTACTGAAAGACACCTCTATGCTAGGCCTGAAGAAATATACTGAAAGATAAAAGAAGACCCCTTAAGAAATTTATAGTCTCACTTTTTGGGAAAATAGATATTCAACTTTTTATTATTTTTAATTTTTTTATTTGGAGATAATCTTTGACTTAAAGAAGATTTGCAAAGATACTGTAGACTGCCCCCATATACTTCTCACCCAGCTTCCTCTAATGCTAACATCTTACCTAAAACAATGATATCAAAACAAATAAATTGGCATTGACATAATATTCTTGACTCAACTGTGGACTTACAGACTTTACCCAGTTTTTCCACCAGTGTCCCTTTTCTGTTCCAGAATCCAATCAGGATCCCACGAATTGCATTTAGATGTCATGTTTCCTTTGTCTCCTCCAATCCAGGACAGCTTCGTGGTCCTTTCTTGTCTTTCATGGCCTTGACATGTCTGAAGGCTAGTGGTCAGGTGTTTTGTAGAGTGTCCCTCTATACTCATCTTTTAGTGTCTTTTGAGAATAAGCCTCTTTCAGAATGTGCCCTGGAGATGATATGGAAAGATTTAGAATCACATGGACTTAGAGTAAGAGCCAAAGGGTCCCCTCTTTTTGAAATGTACAAACTGAGGTCCAGAGAAGAAAACCAGGACTTACCCAAAGTGAGACAGCTGACTGAGATAGAATTAGCACCAACCCAGACCTCTTGACTTTGGAGGCAGTGTTGGAATTATCTTCCTTTCCTATTTGGAATCCTGGGGAAACTTAATTCCTGGGGAAGTCTGACCTCTAGGTGTGGCCGCATGATGCCCGGAGGACTAGGCCCTGCGTGTTTTCCTGAGCCCCAGCACAGAGCTTGCTCTATAAGCACTGTTAAGTTAAATTAAATTTTGCTCCAGAGAGCCAAAATGGTGAGAATGGCTAAAGAGCTTTTGCCAGATATGAGACAAAACTGCATGGAGGGGTAAGAACTTAGAAAATGTGAGTAAGGTCAAGGGAAAAACAAAAAGCCAGATTCCTTGTAGCAGCCTGAGATGCTTATAGTGGAGCCATAGTTATAGGGCAGCAGGCCTGCAGAAGCTCCTCAAACAGTAGGTAGTGTTCCCCATCCTGTGGCAAATACTTTTCTTCACCCACAATGCTGAAGGAAAGGACCTATCTACCCTTGACCTCAGAGCACTTTCTGCACATCTTAATTCCTGAGATCTGAGGGCACAGGATGTGGCAGTCATGGATTATTTTATACTGCATCTCAGTTTAGTCTCTTGATTTCACAGCCTGTTTGCTAAGGTTCAGACAGGACCTAGCGAGGTACTAAGATCCCCAAATCTCAGAATTGTAGTATGTGAAGTTAATAACCGGGTCAAGTAGTGCAATTGTTAGTTATCTAGAATCCTAGAATGGGGACTTTATAACTCTGAGTCATAGAGTGTTCTAAAAAGTAAACTCATGCTTTATATTAGTGGTCAGAAATCAACACTCGGTTCTCAATGTTTTGTGTAGTCCTCTTGGGTATAGGAGGGCTTTCTCCTGCCATCCCTTCGGACAGCATCCCAGTGTGTCCTAGGTGCAGAGTGGATTTGCCCCATGCTTTGGAGCAACCACAGAGTAAGCAGAGAAATGGTCTGGGAATTGAGAGTACTGAGTACCAGTTCCGGCTGTCTCCTAAGTGATTATGAAACTTGGGAAAAGTGGCTACGCATCTGTGTTGCAGAGTTGTTCCTAGCTGTGCTCCTAATCTGGTTTCACATACCAGTCACTTACTAGCTGTGTTCCTGGGGCAACATGATTAACTTTTCTGAGTCTTCGTTTCTTCATCTTTAAGGCAGAAATAATAACTTTAACTCCTGCAGAAGTTGGTGAGGATTAAGAGTTATAGACTGAAATATGCTTTGCACAGTACCTGCTTCATTATAAGGTGCTGTTAATTATAAAGGCTGTTCCGCCTGTAATGTTCTGTGGCTCTGAGAGCGGGACCTGGTGGTTCTACTGGAGAGCTATTACCATAATCACCATCTTCTGCAAGGTTAAGGTAAACCTGAATTGTGAGATGCTCGCAGGACAGGGTGTCAGCCCAAGCAGGCGAAGGTCCATGAAAATGAGCCCTGCAAGGTCATCATAGCTTGAATCTTTGTGAGAAGGTGACAGAACTTTCCTCTAGCTCTTACACAGGGTGGGAGACATTCTGTTCTTGGTCTCCTCCTTCTTTTCTTACCCCAACTGTGCAGACCTATTTTGGGTCTATGTATTTTGGGAGCCATAATGAGGTGCTTCTCATCATACCTTGCCATTTTCAGGCAGCCTTTACTAGCCGCCTGGACACGGGAACAACATAGCAATTTAAGAGCTATAGTGGACTAGGCCGGAAATAGAGAGGCCCGACTGCAGTGGTGAGAGATGGGAGTGGGGAATAAAAGAGGAAGGCTAAAATGGCTTACCATCATACATAGAAACATTCAGAGGATGAGAAACCAAATTTCCTCATGCTTGTACCGCAATACGCCTAGGGAATGCGGAAGAGTGGGTGATCTGCAGCAAAGAACCAACTTCAGTGGGTCTAGAGTCGAAAAATGAGCTTTCTTCATTTGCTAGAGTGTAAGGGCTGTCCAAGTTGCCTGATCATGATTCATTTAGACCTCAAGTTCTACAGACATGGGAATAAATTTGAAGAAAAGGAAAGCTGTCAGTCACATCAGCTTCCAAGGCAAAATGCTACCCATATAAAGCCTTCAAATTCAGAATGACCGGGTCATCTCTTCTTTTCCTACAGCATAAAACACTTTAGAATTTCAAAGCTAGTATTCCTAGACATGATTTTCCAAAGTCTGGGCACTTTCCTTTTTTTATTTGGAAACTATGTAAGAATTCCATGGTACAGGTATCCCTGGACCCACAGCCTTGCACCCCCAAATTACATATTCTTTGACACCATAATGCAGGATCTTTGTAAAAATATGTGTGCAGATTGATATCTCATTCCACGAACCCCCACATTTCCTCTTGTCTTATGGCGGGGGCTAAAAGGAAAAAAAAGTGCTGCACACATTAACATGTTGCTCAAGTTTTCAAGCGAAAAATGTTGTTTCTGCTTCAAACCCAGGATAAAGGAAGCGCTTGTCTCCAGGAGCTGACACTTCCCTGGTCATATTTCAGATACAATTAGCCTCCATTGATGGCGGTGGTTGATCTATCAAATGAGCAGCTAATCTTATCTGTGGTTCACAAATGGCTCAGATGGTAGCTTGTGACTTTGATTACTGGAAGACTGGACCCCATCAGACGGCTTTGCTCCAAACAGTGGTCCTTTCAGCCTTCTGCTCATGGAGATCAAAGCACTCTCCCCTGTCCCTATCTGCAGGGAAGCTCATTAGAGGGAGGCTGTCAGGGTTATAATCACGCAACAGTTTTACTTCTGGGTTATAACGCTTTCCCCTTCTTATCAGCCTGTGAGGTCCAAAGTGAGAAGGATAAAGGAGGTACCGATGACATCTGATACATTTAATAGGCTCACTGGTGACTGCCTGGCCCCAGCTCTCTGCCACTGCTGCCTCACTGACTACTGAAGGACCTCCCTCCCCCTAGACCTATAGGGATTATTCTTTATTCTGGGAGCGTGAGATGGGGGAGGGGTTGCAGATCCATTGTGTCCTACTAGTTGCTTTACTATCAGAACAAAATCAAATAAAATAGGACTTTCTAAGTCCAAAGATCTGTCTTTACATTTCATCTCTTTCATACAATGGCTGTGTGAACTTGGACATTTTGCTATGATCTTCAGCTTCTCCTGTAAAATATGTAAATTGATCATTTTCTCATTGGACTTCATGTGCAGACCTCAAAGTTTCCCTCTCCCGGAAGCCTTCTATTATAACCTGAGTTCTTCCCTTCTTCTCCTTCCCGCTTCACCTACCAGAGTTAAGGTGCTTCCCTACAGTCACTTGTCCCTCTTCTGTCTTCCCAGAGATTACCTCTCACATTGCACTTGTCATGCCTGATTTTCTGTGGGCTTGCCTTTTCCTCCCCAATAGACAGCTGAGGCTCCATATATCAAAGAATGCCTTCACTTGACACATAGTTGATGCTAAATGAGCATTTGTTGTCCTCACTAAATAAAGCACTCTATACTAAAATGATTTGCAAAGCACAGTGCGAAGAGGTTGCCTTTATTATTGGATGTAGACACTTTTAGAGATTCATAGGGACTCATGTTAGATGACCTACTTTAGTGTTCTAGAGTGGAGCCCAAGAATTTATAGTTCTAGCAAGTTCTCACTTGTTCTCACTGAAAGGACCCAATCTTTCTATTTGTAGATGAGGAAACTGAGGCTCAGACTCAAGAAGTGTCTTGGTACAAGGTCGTATAATTAGAGGCACTCAATGTGTTCTTATTTCTAAATAGTTTATCAAAGTAAATTCTATGTCACGTGTGTGTGTATGTGTGGGTGCATGTGCATATTTTGAAACCTATACCGAATAGGCCTTTTTGTTTGTTTTTAATTTATGTTGAGCTCCTTAGGGCTTCAAACTTTGGTCTTTTAATTCTACATCTCATGGCCATTTCACAACATGGTCATTTCATAACTTGCTGTTTTCATGTTAAGAAGCAATACAGTCATGCTGCCAAGACACTGGCTCAGTTATTATCGTTGTTTGTCTCTTGTATTCTGTCTATTCATTGATGCTTTTAGAAATATCTGGTAAGAAATGCCCAGGGGAACCCAGCTCACAGAAGAATCAGAGAAGGACTTAGTACTACCACGTGGCAGCCTTGTGGTCTCTTCATCACATAACCTGGCATAACCTAGGTCCGGTCTTTACCCATCCACCCAGTTGGGAATGTGGAGTTCTTGCCAGCAGTGGTCAGTCCCAACAGAATGAGCAGCAACAGCCATTGCCTATGGCAATGGGAAGTCTGGAGCTGGACAGGCCTTAGCTTAATTTTCACTTCCTCATATTCCTGGTGGCGTAAAATTGCTTGAGAGATTTAACCTCTAGGAAGATCACTTTGTTACTCTGTAAAATAGGACACATATCTACTTCATGGGGGTATTATAAGAAGTAAAAGAAGGGATTTGTAAGCATCTTGCCCTGTGTTGGGAGCATACCCAGTACTTGGCCAATATGAGCGCCCACCTTCTCTTTCTTCCTCTCTTCCCCTGCTTCCCACTCCTCTTCCACTATCATCAAAAAACCAACATGGTGGAACATGGGTGAAAAATGAAACCCAGCTGGAAAAATAAGCAAAATACACCGTCTTTTATTTATTTGTTTATTTTTACCTATCTCCTTCTGATTTACTTACTGTTCTTTCTTCAACATTAATTTAACTGTGATTGTGTGTGTGTGTGTGTGTGTGTGTGTAAATCCATTTGAAACTTTTAAGAAAGAAATTATTTGTAGTTAAAATAATGACCTTTCCATTAAATATAATTTGGGAGGCATTAGCACTAATTGTAATTATAATGGAATTTATGTCTGACACATTATAGTTCATGTGATGAAAGAAAGCCAGGCACTCCCCAGAAATCAGTGACAAGCTTATCAGAATATTAATCTCCTTCAGTTACTCTTTAAGAGAATAAATAACTAATCAGTCACTGACTGCTAATGTAATATATGACCCTTTGCTAAGATGGATGATAATTTAAGCTTCAACAGAATATATTTATTTAACTGACAGAAATCATGACCCTATTTTATTTGTTTTAAATGTCAATGCAGTAAAGCCAGGCTAGCAATAATGCTTGGAAAATGGAAATTTTTGAGTAATAATTTTTAAATTAATCTTTGTGAGAAATAATAAATTCCATCTTAAGCATTCAACATATATCTGAAATGTCTGTTAATTATCCAGTCTTAGTAAGTGGTCTCTGAGAAATATCCTTAATCTGTGTGAGGCCCATTCCTAGAGTATAATTATTTTGACCATCAAATTTGTGGCATATAATTTTAGTTGCAGAAGTTTTGAGAAACTGGGCAAATATATGTGTTTTTTGACCCTGACCAGAACTTGCTGTTATGATTCTGAATAAATAGCAGGTATTAATCAACTTTTTGGTGATTACTTTTTTCTCCTAGAGTGGAATAAAGGGAACAAGATCCCATTAAGAGAGAAGAACATTTACCTAAATGCTGGATTATTTGTTTTTTTACGGATATACTACAACAGCAGGTGTAATCTTCATTGGCTGCTATTTCATCATGATTTTGCTAAGGTCTAACTAACAAAGTAGGACTAGCTATACCCTTACTAGCAGAGGAGCAAGCCATTCTCAGTCCAAGGTGGTAGGTGTGAGAATTAGCAACATGATCGACTCTATCTATTTCCATATGGAGGGACTTTTAGTCCATGGAACAGTCCAGTCCTCTCTACCCATTTTCACTTCTTTGGAGGAGGAAGGACTTACCCAGTTTGCGAGTTAGGAAAAGACATTGAACTAAGCATCATGTGCTTCTGTAGAAGCCTGCCTCCTTAAAGAGAAAGTACCTGGTTCACTCTCAATTGTTTGGAGAGCAATCTTGGAGCAAAAGGTT
The DNA here is from genome assembly GCF_027475565.1 of Acinonyx jubatus. Lineage (NCBI taxonomy): Eukaryota > Metazoa > Chordata > Mammalia > Carnivora > Felidae > Acinonyx > Acinonyx jubatus. Next base: position 123,635,040 of record NC_069388.1, on the reverse strand, counting down.
CTGTCCCTTCAGGGACTCAAAGAATTGTTAATCATTGCAAATTATTGGCATTAAGTTTGTCTAAAAATGGGGTAAAATATTTGCAAACCCACTTAGTTGAAAATCTAAAGTTACCTTCTCTAAGAATCTCATGAATTAACATAGGATGAAAAGAACATTTACTTACTTTTTGAGCCCTCTGTCAATCTCCTGCAGAACATGAGGGAACCTGATTCTCCAGGGTCTGATGCAAGCAGCTCCAGACCCATGTATGGACATTTAAACCATGTCAGGACTCAGTAAATGTGGATAGATGAAAGATAGCACAGAAGTATAAAGACTTCTTGTGATTCTTCTTTTCCTGATGTTTATTTGTCTAACAAGGCAAAAATATGTTCTGTGATTGAAATGACTCTTGGTATGACTCCTATGTTCTTACCCACCGCCTCTTCTGTCTATACCTCCATTGTAGGTGTGTGTCTTCCCAGTCTACCACATCCCTTAGATCAGAGTTGCTCTCAAGAGACGGGGTGAGTGTGTTTAATAGAAAGTGAACATAAGAACAAGATGGCTAATCTGTTCCTGGACTTTTCTGAGACCAGAAAGAAGGTGATACAGATGGCCCTGTGGAGACATCAGCCACACTTGTCATTTGGGTGTGTGCTTTATGCTGCCTCCAAATATAGATGAGCTTTGATGTTTCTTCTGAAAAAAATATCTTCTTGGGAGTGTAACTGGGCCAACAAGCACGAGAGTGGCCCTGAACCAGGCTTTGTTCTGAGATAGAAATGGACCGTGAAAGTCCCAGCTAAATGATGCTGTAAACATTCAGAGAAAGGAAGAAGATACTTGCTCCAGTGAGTCAACTCTGGCTGTGAAACAATTTCAACTCACCCACTCTTAAAGCAGCGGGCCCCTCTGAGTCTGCCAGTGGTTTACACAACGGCATGATTCTGCAGAGTAGAGAGTCACCCGGAGAAACAGAGCTCACAAACTCATCTCTTTAAGATGTGGTTTGCTGAGGGCTTCCCTGCCTGTGTTTTCATGGTTAGCGACAAGACTGGGGAAGCCTATCCATGATTGAGTAATCTGTTTGAACTTCCAGCTCGGAGATGGAGGAAATAGCTATTCATTTAATCCTATTCATTTATTCATCTATTCATACATTTATTTATTTATAAGATATGTTTAAAGTGCTTGTTCCGTGTCACTTTATTTTAGCCATGGGGGACACAGAGTTAAATAAGACATAAGTTGCAGTGAGCTAACAGGCTGGCGGAGGAAACAAAGATACAGGAGATCACAACAAAGTGCAACATATTCTGTGATATTAAAAGCAGGGAAATGGCTCACAAAGCTTTCTGTCCTAGAGAATCGGTGAAGGCTTCTCAGAGGGATTGGTACGGGAGGTGAGGCCGAGCTAACCAGATCCTTTTGTGGCCACTGGGTATGTTCAGGGAAGGAGAAAAGTCAACGGAGTCCTGTTTTTTAGGTACCTGGTAGGGCTTCATCTTGCATGTTTTTAGAGGAGTACTTCTTCAGAGTATATATCTTGAGACAGCTGCCTGTTTGTAGACATCCCAGTTTATATCAGACACCGTAGGTGGCAATTTTATGTCAGTTATTTTGATTTCTTACAGCAACCCTGTATACTCAAGACCATTATTCAATTTTCAAAATGGTCCAAGGTCAGGATGGATAAATACCTCACCCCAATGTACACACAGGGTATGTTTCATCTCGGAGGCACAGAAAGCACTCAGGAGCAGAGAACCTGTGAGCAGGCACATACTGCCTGCGGGAGCCTGGCTGAGCCTGAGTCCCGCCCGTTCTCCTGTCAGGGCCATTGCGAGCCTCTCATCATCAGAGCTCAGATGGGCACCTGCTTATCTACGGACTCACTACCTCCTCTCCCTGCAGCCCTACCCCCACCAGTTTCAGTTTTGATTTAGCTCTTTGTTCCAACCCTGACTGTAACATATGGCCTAGGCCAGGAGGAGGCTTCTGCCACTCACAGGCCAAAAAGCCTTGATGCCTCTCTGCTATGAAGCCCTTTTCAAAGTATGTGGGAAAGCATCGTCGTCCTCTTCTCTCCCACGTCTCTCCCCACGCATCCCCACACATACCATCTTTTAGGCAAAGCACAGCAGCCAGTGGGAGTGGGGACTAGGCAGCCCAGAAGTAGGCTTCAGCTACAACTTCTCTCTGGTTGTTTCTTTGAGTCACAAATAAAACTATGTCTCATTGACCTCTTGCTTCTCAAAGGCAGAGTGGATATTGTTTGTAGCTCATTTTCTCCAGGCAGTTTTAGCAAAGTATGCTTTCAGAGATATCATGTAACTGAAAGACAGAATTAAGTAAGAATGGCAGAATTCTGGCAGCAAGTAGCCTTCTGCTCGTGTTTTTCATTGAAAAGCATATAGGATTACCTTATTGTTCCAGATATTAGCTTTCTGTACCCAGCATATACATATTTAAACAGCATAACAAATGGGCTACAGTATAAAGCACCTATATGTCACCAAGGCCCAGAAAGCCTGTGTTGTGCCAAGGCCTAGAGACATCCTTCCAAGTTTCCTCGCATCTGAGAGGCAGATTGTCTCAGTGCTTGGGGTGGGCCAGCCAGCCTGAGTTTAATAGCAAACATTCTTAGGGTTTTTTTTTTCCAGATCCGTGTATAAAACAACTTTCATTTGAATGTGACATCTGCCTGCAAAGGAGCAAATCCCCAGCACCACTGGTACATCCTACCAGGCCAAAAACTGGAGAGGCTCTATTTGGGTTTTTCTTCAAACGCTGTGGCTCCAGCTCCAGACCGTACCCATGCCTGCTCTAGAGAACGTTATCAACCTGTGGTTCAGGGTTAAGGGTTGGGGTTGGGGTATTGTTAGTGTTTTCATCACCAGCTGCAATGCACAGTCTGACAATCACCATGCCCGCAGATCAAAGGCAAGGGGAGGTGTTATCTGCTGCCAGCTGTGCTGTGACTCTAAGCACATTTCTGGTGAGCTGACCCCAAGGTGAGTTGCCGGGGGAGGCCGTTCTCCAGCGGATGACTGGGTGTGGGCTCATGTAGGATGGTGCTCTAAGAACAAATCCTCTGTCCTTTCCTTTTGGGTAGTTCCGCCGTGCCTAGCCATAAACGCATGGGATGTTTTTGGAACTGGTGTTCGATTGCCATGGGGAGAAGCATGTCAGTTTGTAGGCAGATTGGCCTGGTGGAAGTGAGGCACCCTGAATCATCACCCAAGGTCTGCCACTGGTTTGCCTTCTGACTTGGGATGAGACCCAAGCTCCCTCCAATCACACTGACCCCTCACCCGGTCCCGTCACAGAGCGTGGCCCCTCCCAATTCTGTTTTTCACCCGGTGCACTCACTAGTGGGATATTTCGCTTTATATTCCTTGCAGAGCAAATTGAGCCTTTGTCCCCAGGACTTGTCCTACATACTTCTCCTTTAGGATTGATGAGCATTTTCTTATTCCCTTAAAAGAGAAATCTGTTCCTTCCTCTGCGCTCCCATTGTTGCACATATCTGCTGGAGAGTTTACTGCCGGGCATTGTTTATGTGTCTGTCACTGTCAGATGTGAGCACCTCGAGGGTGACCTATTCACTCTGTTCTCCAGATGCCTATTATGGCACCTGGCAAGCAGAGCTGAGGAGATGTTAGGTGAATGAATGCATGCATAAGATAGCAGGCGGATGAAAGAGACGAAGTATTCTCTGCATCCTTAGAAAGAAAGCATTTCCTTTGGATATAGGCATGTTTCTGCAGGAGGAAATGTTTCCTGATCTTCTGGTTGCTCCCATTTTTTCCATCATGTCTATAGTTGCTAGAGGGGGAAATCTGCTCTCTCAAGTTACTATCTTCCCTCTCTCTCATATTCATACTCGTGGTTCAAGCCCTGCTAACCTTAACCTTTGTTAAAGCATGAAGTTTCTTACCAGAAAATGCTCTGATCCCTCTCAAATCATAATGTCTAGCTTCTTCTGACAATTTCTGATAAGCCATCGCTCTTCTCTCTGTACAAAATATATTTCTTATGCTACCCAGATCCATGCAGCTTTGCTAGTCCTCGCTCTGGGTCTTAGCCATTTGTATCCTACAGACTAAAAGATCTGAGCATGATTTTGAGCTAGTCCCATAGTTACGATGCCATGCTGCTGCAGATGCTGGTTGAGGAGTCTTATATAATATGTGACTGACAAAGGGAGACTGACTAGATGCCTGAGGGCTCTGATCCAAGGAAGCCTGATGACATAATCTAGGAGTTAATAGATTTTTACCAGTGGGAGGCAGGGACAGGAGAAAGTCATTGGAGAAAGTATTCACCCTTCCTCAACCCCATGTAGTCTTCTGAGAACAGGTAGTTCATACCGTGCATATCTCTTTCTCGAGATGATGTGAGAAAAAGAAAAACCGCCCATGTTTTCTCATGAGGCTGTGCCCAAATGGGCAATGCACCCCCTCATCTTTGCATTTGTTCCTCCTGCAGCTTCCCTTCTTACTTCTGTTCTGGTTCTCTGGGCTGCTCTCCCAAGCGTTAGCAAATAAGCTTTTCCCTCAGTCTCTGTTTTTGACAGACTCTGGGCTAAGACAACTCCTTGGCCAACTCAGGTTAGTTTGACCTCCTTTGTGTTCCCATAACATGGGGTGCATATATATCTCATTTCCACATGACATCACAATTATCTCTTTATGTGTCTCTTTCTTTTTCTGGATTATATATCTCTTAAAGTCAGAGACTACATTGTACTTATTTTTGAATCTCTGGCACCTAGCACAGTGCCTGGCATAAATTAGACTCTGAAAATAGTAAATATTTGCCGGATGACTGACTGTAAAAGAGAGCTAGATTTCCTCTGATCAGGGAGAGATTCCAGCAGACCTAAGAAATATTTTAAACGGTTCACCATCTCAATGTGTGGTCTCTTTTGGCTTCACCTAAATTGAGTCAGGGATGCTGCTAGTAATTACATCACACTATAAGATTATAGCTATATCCAGGAATAATGATAATAATTACTACAATATGCTTGGCACCTACATATTACCATGCTGTTAGATATTTCACATACATAATCTCATTATTGCAGCAAACATATTAGGTTGTTATCACATACTTGGGACTTTGGGGATATGTAGCTGGACAAGTGGCCCTGACAAGACATTCCTCAGAGTATGTTAAAGGTTGTTTTAATTATAGTTTTTTTAAATGGGGGTTTCCATAGTGGTTAATACTGTATCTACCAGAATCTATGCCAATTGGCACATAAATGCTCAAGGGCAGAATCCTTTAAAAAGAAAAGAATTTCATTCTCAATTAACACAAATGTGACTTTACAGCCAACACTCTTACTCCACCTTTTGCTCATATGAATGTGCAAGTTATGTAGTGACACGAACTCAGGATCATAGAACTAGTCACCTCTGTCACCCTGCCTTTACCTGGTTCCACTAAGGTTTTAGGAGTGAGCAAGATACAACAGAGGGAGTTATGATCAGGACACATTATGGGATAATTATGGGACTGAAAGTTAAGTTTCACCTGTTCTATAAATCTTCTCAAATCACATAAATATTTTGCATGAGTATTTCAAAGGTGCAATTTTCCAGGGTAAGGGTTGTAACAAATTCTTAAATGGACTAAGGGTCACTGATTTTAATTCTACTTAAACTTCCAGCTTGAGGAAGGCTATGAAGAATGGGAACAGAGCTCTGTGCCTCAGAGGTCCCTGTTGGACAACTGAATTCTGAATGACCAGGAATCTCAGGAAGAAACTCCCCTGATCATTCATGCTTTAGGCACCTGAGTTGAAGCTTAGGTATAAAGGAACTCATAGTATTTGCTCTTCTCTTTCAAAACTGTGTCCTCCCTTTAGTGTGGCTCTGTTGTCAGGATTTCATATTGTGATGTAATCCAGCACAACTGGTCCAAAACAATATTAGATTTATTCCATTTGTTAAAAGAAGATATCACTAGTATGTGGCCCTTTTGGCAAAATCTCAACTCTTAGTTCTAGGCATGGGTTCAATCACCTGTTGCTAAGATACTGCAAAAAATATTATCTGTTTTTAAATGTTGCTTTTTAATTGAATATACTGCTGCTTTGAAATATCAGCGCAAAGGTTAAATGGGTCTTTGAAATCATATATTCTTTTTTAACTGAGTATTTTAAAGGGAGCAGCTGCTGTCTCAGTGAAGTTCCTTGATGGAGTTTGAAAATCTCACAGAAAGGAACACTCCTAGAACAACTGCATTATGGATATAGCAGAGGGAGACAATCAGAAATGTTCATGATGAAAATGCTAGTCACATTCGTTGATTCTGCATCAAAGGTATGAAGAAAAATGCGTACATGGGTCCAGAATTCCAATTAGCATCTCCATTAGCTCCATTCAATTTTTTTTTTGCTTTTGTTTTTGTTTTTGTTTTATTTCAGAATAGTAATACAGAGCATATGTCCCTGTAACAGTCTGGGCCAGCACCTCATAATCAAAATCATTAATATTTGTTTGACAAAACATTGTAGTGTTTATGCTAAATTGTCCTATCAGTTCAGGTCCAACTCTGTGGTCACGTAAGTTTTCTCAGACTTAGGAAAGCACTTGGGTGTGAAGAACATTTTTGATATTTTGTAATGCAGATAGGTGATTGTGGATCATTAAAATGGAGAGAAACTTCAGGATATACATGATTCAGAATAATTTTAGGATCAATTTAGACCCCTAATAGCCTGGCCTGTAGCCAGGTTGGGAGCCAGGAGTCCAGCAGGCTGTAGGGAATGGATTGAATACTCACACGAAGTCCAGACTAGGCAAAGTCAGCAGTGACCAGCAGGGAGGGACAGAGGTCTACAACCATGGTTAACACTTGCAAGGTCTGATAAGAAGAAGAAGCACTTATGAACAAAACAAGTGACATAAACTAGGATTCATACTATTCTGGAAGTATTAGAAGTGTTATGAGATAGTGAATATAGAGCCTCTAGATTATTCTGACACCAATAATATAATCCCTGTCTCTGTCATTTCCTGTATCCCTGTGGATATGGCAAAGGGAAGCAGAGTTACTTTAACCAAATGAAAGGGATTTCCCTATGATAACATTGGGTGGGTGGCTAGTGAGATGGCTTTAGGAGAGTATTTTTGACAGGAGGGCCCTGTGCATCTATGAGAGTAAATTGTGGACTGCCCAGGGAGTACTACCTCCCTGGGGAGTAAGACGGATTGTCTTACATTGTAATCACATTATTGTAATGACCTAGGGATTTTAAACAGAACTCAGAGAGGTTGGCTGTGATGGAGTAGATAAAGCTCTAGTCCAAGGAACAGAAATCCATCCCAATCCTTGGTCTCAGATTTGCTTTGCCTTTAGGAAATTAGTTACTATCTCTGTCTTTGGTTCTTCTTCTCTAAAACAGAGACAGCAACAACCTTAAAGGGCTATTGTAAATATTAAATGAAAAATATATGTAAAAGCATCTGTTGAGTAATATACACTCAAATACATGTGGATGTCTCAGAAATTCTGTTACCTGGAGAGTCAGTATAATGAAAGTTAAAAATATCATTCTATGATAGACTAGATTTTTTGATGTTAGGATAGGGAGATATGTTAGTGTAATCATCTGCAAAGTCATTAGATCAAGAATTACTTTAGTTGTCCATCTGGAATATAACACTGAAAAATATTAAAAACTCTACTTCAATATGTATTTATTAAGCAACATCTTCATCTTCATTGTTTTATTTTGTTTCGTTTATTTTTACAAAGTAGAGTGTTATCTAGACTCTCTGTGACTAGGAACTACACAAAGTCAAATCCACTCAAAGTAACCCTATATATTCACTTAATTATTAGAGCAAGACCATCTAAATATAACCCCACAATGATTCACAGTGAACTAAGGATTTAAGAGACAATAATTAAGTCAGCAAGTACAACCCTATGGTTCCAGTTTAACAAAGGAATGGGAATGGGCGAAAGGAGTAGAACTTAATTCTTATCTACCATGACAGGAAAATGAGAGATAGTATCTAAGACAGGTGGGACAAGAGACCAATTACATGTATGTTGTTAAATGCCTGAAGAAACAGTTCTAGAAGGAGTTGGCTGTGAATTGAGGAAAAGGATATAGGGGAATGTATAATGTATATACATAGATATCAATATGTACATACATATCACACATGTACGTACATTTTATACTTTTCAACATTATCAACTTTGTGTCTTTATAGATTTTATAAAAATTAACATAATGTTTAATACAGTTAACAAGCACATTTTAAATGTAATTGTAGTACACACGCACACACACACACACACACACACACACACACACACACATTTCCTCTAGCAAATGAGACCATCATATATCCTTTGTTATCCAAGGTTCTCACCTTTATCCATATTTGTTAATTTAAGAAAAATCTTTCATTGATGGATATTTCAAATCACTCAAAGAAAACATATTTCTTCTAATTAGTTTTTTAAATCTAAGCCTGTATATTCTTAGCAGGAAAAAATAAATTTAAGTATGTGTATACATTTAAAGCTCAGAGCCCTTAATAACATGCTTACTGTTTAGTAACTTTAAACTCCATCTGTGCCCCAATCATCTTATGTAGGATGTTTTATTTCATCTTCTAATAATTATCTACATTATATAGCTTTACTGAGGTATAATTGATAAAAAAAATTTTCACACATTTAGAGCATATATCTTGGTGAGTTTGGACATAGGCATATATCTGTGATACCATCACCAAAACCAAGACACTAAATATATCCATCACCTCCAAAGATTTTCTTCTGTTCTTTGTGGTTTTGTTTTTTGTTTGTGTGTTTGTTTTTATTTTTTGTTTGTTTGTTTGGTAAGAACACTTAACATGAGATCTATATTCTTAACATATTTTTAAATTCAAGATATGTATTGTTAACTACGGGTACTATGCCCTACAGCAGATTTCTAGGACTTACTCATATTACATAACAGAAATTTTATACCCATTGAAAAAAACAATTCCCCATTTCCCCTTCCCCCCAAGCCCCTGTCAATAATGACTGTATTCTCTGCTTCTATGAGTCTGGCTATTTTAAATATTTTGTATAAATGGAATCATGAAATATCTTTCCTTCTGTGACTGGATTATTTCACTTAGCATCATGTCCTCTAGTTTGGTCCATGTTGTCACAAATGACAGGATTTCCTTTATTAAGACTAAATAATATTCCATGGTGTGTGTGTGTGTGTGTGTGTGTGTGTGTGTGTGTGTATACACCACATTGTCTTTACCCATTTATCTGACAATGGACATTTGGGTTGTTTCTGTACCTTAGTTATTGTGAATCATGCTGCAATGAACATGACAGTGAAGACATCTCTTTGATATTAATTACTTTAATTATATACCCAGAAATAGGATTTCTGGATCATATGATAGTTCTTTTTATAACTTTGAGGGACATCTATACTGTTTTCCATACCTGCAGCACCATTCAACATTCCCAATGGCATATAAGGATTCTGATTTCTCTCTATCTTCACCAATACTTATCTTTTGTTTGTTTGTTTTTTATAATAGTCATCCTAATAAATGTGAGATGATATCTCACTGTGCTTTTGATTTAAATTTCCCTGGTGGTTAATTATGTTAAATATATTTTTTTATGCCTTTGGCCATTTGTGTATCATCTTCAGAAAATTTTTTATTCAGTTCCTTTGCCTGTTTTTATATCAGATTATATGGCTTCTTTGCTGTTGGTTTGTGGGAGATTCTTGTATGTTTTGGATATTAACCCCTTCTTGGATAAATGGCCTATAAATATTTTTTCTCATTCTGTAAGATGACCTTTCATTCTGTTGATTGTTTCCTTTGCTGTGCAGAAACTTTCTAGTTTGACATAGTCTCACTTGCCTATTTTTGGTTTTGTTTCCTGTGCTTTTGGTGTCAAATCCAAGAAATCATTGCCAAGACCAGTGTCAAGAAGTGTTCCCTGACTCAATGTCTCATATGTAAATATAAAGAAACACATCCAGTAAATAATGAAACATTAATTTAACTGATTTTGTTTGAAGATCCAGCCTATGTATTCTGAAGGTAAGTTGAATAGAGCTGAGAGACACAGGTCAAGATAGTAAAACATTAATTAACAAAGGAAGCAATGATCATATGGCCAGATAGGAATGTTCTGGAACTCAGGGGCTTCAGATTCCATGCTTTTAATTCTGAGACTATACATCCTCTCCTTTCTTCCATTAGGAAGAGTAGGCCCTGATATTCTCAAGCATCTTGAAAATGTTGTTATTGGTATTACATGCATCATGGAATTGACCATATAGGCATTTCTATAATTATTGCTCTTAAAAATCTTTTAAGGCATCTTCTTATATTCATCCATTACCTGTCCTATACATTTAAATTTTTTACTCCTACCTCTGTCTTCTCTTTGCTGCACGTAACTCCAACTCCCACTTTTGAAGCAGATAGAAAATCTGTGAAAGGTGTTCTGTTAGGGAAGGATATTCTGGTTTCTGTACTTAAAGGTGACTTAAAGACCTGAATGTTAAGCAGTCTGAAAGCATCTCTGATAAGTACTTTAACTGGCTGTTATTTCTCTGTGTTCTTATTTGAAAGCCAGTGTGGCATAGTAGTAGATTTTGGGATTGATATTCTTGGATTTGAAGTGTATCTACCTAGGTGCCCTGAAGCAGGTTTTCTCAATTTTTTCATCTAATAATGATACTCATACATAACTTTACAGTTGTAGTAGAGACCTAAAGTATATAAAACATAACACCTAGTGTCTGGGACATAATAAGTGTAATATAAATATGTAATATACTTATGATTAATATTAACAACAATAATTATAATAAACTGCTTTCATAATTTGTCTCCATAATAATAATAATAATGCTGTTGTCCTTGGTATTATACGTATCATGGAGTTGAGTAGATAAACATTTTCCACAATTATAATTGCTTTTAACAACCTTTTAAGTCATTTTTTTCATATTTAGCCATTACTTTACTTATGAATTTAAATCTACCTGTCTCTTCACTAATGACTTGATTTGAAGACTTAACATGAAATTAAAAAACTGTAATGCTTATTCCATTCTTGATTTCTGCAGACTAAGCATGTTTAAATTGTCTTTTAAAAAACCAGAAAAACTAGATAATGTGCATGATAGAGTTATTGAATTTTAAAACTTGAGAGGACTTTAAACCCAAGGCCGTGTGGGTAATCAGTAGCCCAAGCTGGTCTAAAACCCAGGTCCCCAGATTCCTACCCAGAGCTGAACGATAAAATGCACATGACAGTATAAAGTGGAGAATAAAAATATAAAAATGCCGTTGGGTTGAATAATCAAGAATGTCTCCATCTAGTGGGCACAACATGTAGATTTTGATTTGGGGGCCAGTTTTGGTCTATCAGTCTCAAATTCCCTGAAGTTCATGTTAGAGCAAGATACTGACATATGCCTACTAAGGACGTTACCAACATGGCCTTGCCACAGACGGAGAATTTCAACTTGAAGTTATTGCAACTATTCTCCCCTGTCTCCCAATAATCAGAGGGCTGGTGCAGGCTTCATTGAAGCTCAGTTCAAAGTGCCAGTTTCTCAGAACCTAGTTAGTCCTACAACCATGGGAGCCCCTGGAACAAATTATATGTAACTAGGGAGAAATAGGAAATGCATGATTCTGTAACACAAGTTTTGTGTTCCTAGTGTTTTCTAATGAAGTCACCATTTTTCACTCTTAGTTACTTTGATGTGAGATACTGGTTTTCCTTGTCCACTGGCCATGGTCTTTTCTATGTACTAGAACCCTAGGGGCCAGGAATGTTGGGGGTGGGACTGGCTCACAGTCTGGAGGTACAGACAAGACTTCTTACCTGTCCCTGAATAGAAGTAAGACAAGGTGAGACATTCTTTTGGAGTCTGGACAGGAAATTTTTGGAACTATGAGCCACTTGTCTTCCCTTTCTCTAATCTGAAGTATGTAGAACTATATCATAAATAGGGAACCATTCTAGACACTATGAGGGATAAAGAAGAATTATTTTTCCTTCAAGTTCAGAAGGCAGCTGAAGAATTTACACATAAGTATTGATATAATTAGCAGCTCAGATGATAATAATTGTTGAATACAGAAGTGACCATGTCTCCTCTTCCCATTTTGGCCCAGACAAAACAATTCAGGCATAATATATTAGTTAGAAAGATGTTCTTCTGCTAATAACAATATAGAAGCAGCAGTGGCTCAAACCAAAAGGAGTTTATTTTTCTAATAAACCAAGAAGGCTGAATTAGGCACTATTGGTGTTTTAATAATGTAAGGGCCAACTGCTCTGTGATTCTCCTGTCCTACAGAGACAAAGTGTTAGGGTCTCTATCTTTAAAAGAGATAAATAAAGAACCTGCATGCTTTTCAGAAGGCATTCTTTCTCTGGAATTTGGTTGAGATGAGTCCATTGAAGAATAGTGAAATAAATTACTCATGAGATAATCATGAGTATTCCATATGCTGATGGATGTTTTATTTCAGCTAAATTGCCCTATCTCCTATGTCTAAATCATAGCTGGTACACCTTCAGACATCACATTTGTGCTCAAGGCTATAAAAGGATGAAGGGGGAAACCAAATCTCTGAAAAATAAGGACTTTTCTGTTAGGCCTACTGGCTGAACCTGGATTGTGTAGGAAGGCTCCAAAGAAGGCTTGGAAAACAGAGAGACAGGAATGTCCCAACTGACCTAAGTCAATCATAGCATCTTTTGGGGGGCTCAGCACATTGCTGCTATGAATAAATATGGGCATATGTTGTCAAAGAATAAAAGTGGGATGGGTGTTTTTGAGCCAGTGTCTGTATGTGCCACACTCTTGTATGTCCTTCTAGGTCATTTGCTTAAGTAGTGGAGTAGATACTCATAGAATTATAATCAATTGCTTAAGTGTTTTGTTTTTTTTTTAATCTACCAATAAATTAATAGCTCTTGGAAGGCAAAATCTATGTCTTGTTTTCACTTATATTGTAGGATTTTACCACATGTCCTAGAATGAAAATGTTGCTTAATGTTCTGTGGAGTTACATTAAATTAAGTGCCTTGAGCAAAACATGTTGAATTACAGGATTCTAGGATTACTGTGTTAGATTGTCATAGTTTAGAGATGTGAGTGACCACATTGGGTTTGGGGTGAGGAAAAGGGGGATAAGAAAGTCTTCACATAAGATGTAGATTTTAAAGGACATCTTAAAAAATGGGTAGAGTTTATGTCTGATTTCACTTTATATAACATCCATGGCACCTACAAAAGTATTTTTCAATAATGAGCTCTGTATATATATTTGTTGAACTGAATTGTATTTGAGTTAGAAGAGAAATCCAGGGAGGGGACCTTTGCAAGTAGAAGTTTATAGGTTGAAAACGCAGACAGGAACTTTCCCCCACCTACCTCTCCCTTCCTCTTCCCATCTCACCTTAAAGCCTAGAGTCACAACTGTTATCTTATGTTCAACCCATGGGTACTCAGGATTTGGGCCTTAGAGGAACATATTGGTGACTCTTTAGGGTAAAAAAGAGGGCTGTTTTCCACCTGCATATACTCAGAGATCTGGTATGCATCTAATATTAATTTGAGGCATGCAGATGACAGAGCTGGCAAATATAAGAGCAGTTACTTTTGGACAAACTGAGCTAACCATAGTCCTTTGCTGAGAATGCCTGTTATCCAGAGGTTGAATGGATCTCTGGTTTTAAAGTCTTTGAGAAGACTCTCTACACTCAGCATGTGATAGCATGTCAGCCTCTGCTCTATCTCATTGAGGTCATGTCAGCTGAGTTAAATTTACTGAGTTCATTCAGATGGAGCTGTAGACCACATGGACAAATACATTACTAATAGTTACCTATTGATTTGGAATGAAATAGCAAAGAAACTCTTACTGGGCTAGTTTGCATGTATAAACATAGATCCATAGTCATCAAGGTTTTGTGATTCTTTAAAAAAAATTTTTTTTAATGTTTATTTTTGAGAGACAGAGAGTGAGTGGGGGAGAGGCAGAGAGAGAGACACAGAATCTAAAGCAGGCTCCAGCCTCTGAGCTGCCAGCACAGAGCCCAACACAGGGCTTAAACCCACAAACTGTGAGATCATGACCTGAGCTGAGGTCAGACACTTAACCGACTGAGCCACCCAGGCACCCCAAGGTTTTGTGATTCTTAAATTAAATGAAAATTCCTTTTGCTAGAACCAGGATGGGGTATGTAGAAAATTAAAGAATATCGAAGCTGTAGGGACACCTGGGTGGCTCAGTTGAGCCACGGGTTAAGCATCCGATTTCGGCTCTGGTCATGATCTCATAGTTCGTGAGTTCAAGCCCCACGTTGGGCTCCGTGCTGACAACTTGGAGCCTGGAGCCTGCTTCAAATTCTGTGTCTCCCTCTCTCTCTGCCCCTCCTCCACTCACAATCTGTCTCTCTCAAAAATTAAATAAACATTGGGGCGCCTGGGTGGCTCAGTCAGTTGAGTGACCGACTTCAGCTCAGGTCATGATCTCACAGTTTGTGAGTTTGAGCCCCGCGTCAGGCTCTGTGCTGACAGCTCGGAGCCTGGAGCCTGCTTCCGATTCTGGGTCTCCCTCTCTCTCTGCCCCTCCCCTTCTCAGAAATAAACAAAAAAAAAATTAAAAAAAATTAAATAAACATTAAAAAATTAAAAAAAAAGAATATCAAAGCTGCAAAAAAGCTGAGGTTGACATAAGACTATGTCACCTCTAAGCAAGGAATCTTGATCGTTTCCAAGCAAGTAGATACTATAATTGTCAGTCAAGACTCTTGACTCTCAGTCAAGTAGTTCTTAAGTGGGGCCTTACTTACATACCAGAACTTATCATTTAGACATCTGATTCTGTAAAGTATTACTACTCCATAATTCAACATGGTTTTCTAAAAATATGTTCCATGTGCCAAGCACATAAAAAAGTTTCTTTGCCTTTGAAGCAAAGGGTTTTAATAATTATTACATAAATGTGGCCCAACAAAGCAAGTCTATCACTTCCTGTCCAAGCAGAGTCTGCAATGGAGAAGACTTGTAGGAGTTAAAAACTACATCTGACTGTTGATAAGAATGATTGAAATAACTGTGTCTTAAACCAATTGGGAGATTACTTTTTCCTTGGGTAAAAGAAATCAAGAGGGATACAGTCCTGAGAGAGTGTGATAGATGTGTGCTATCATCAATGTTCTGGGTCCCTTTTATCTTTCTGCTCCACTGTCCTTAACACATGGCATCCATCCTCAAGATTACAAGATGGCAGCTGGAAGGCTTACCGTTACATCCATGTTGTGTGAAGAAATAAGAAGGAATGGGGCGTGAACAAAATTATGTACCTCCCAACTGAGACACCTTAAAGAGCTTTTCTGCAAACCCTACCCAGCAACTCCTCCTTTAATCTCATTGACTATTCTTTAGATGCAAGAAAACCTGTAAAGGATCCTGTGGTTGGTCACATTGCCACATCCAATAATATAAAATTTTTACCTCTAAGAAATATGGAGGAAGATGGATATTGGGGGTGTAGTTAGCAGTCTCTGCCACAAGGCATTGTAAGATAAAGAAGGAAAACATAGACTTGGTTGTCAGATTAATGCCAGCATTTATACATGGTGTCTGGTGAGCAACACCTGTAGCTGTTTTGCTTGTTTGTTGGTTGGTTTTTGTTTTTGGTTTGATGTCCTGACAAAATATTGCAAAGATGTGTACAACGATAAAAATTAAAGGCATTGACAAAATGTCAGTATCTGAAAAGAATTTCCACTAACTGTAAGGCATATGGTATTAAGGAAAGAAAAAATAAATAACTTCACCAGGTTTGTGAAAATAAGACCTACCTGGAAAAAGACAGGAAGATACTTAATCCTTCCATTCTTTTTTCCTGATGTAGATACCTCTGTTTTATGATCAATCAGAAAAAGGCACAGACATCACTGTCACGTTCATTTCAAGGCTTGTCTGAAGCCATCAGAGGACATTCCTTGTGGACTTTACCAAATATCACCCAGCTCATCTCTTTCAATCTCTGTACAACTGTCACTGTCTTTGTGAGACTTACTCAAGATGTCCACCACCTTAACACTCCCTATGGTCATGCTTTGTCTTACTTTTTTCCTTGCTAGTCATTATCATCTAATATGCCATATATTTTTGTTATTTATCTTTCTATTTTTGTCTCCTTCTAGTAGAATACAAGCTCTTTGACAGTACGGATTTTGGTTCCTTATTATTTTATTCAATGTTATATAATCAGTGCCAAGAAGAGCATGTAGCATATAGTAGGTGCTCAAGAAACATTTAACATTGAACTGTTGAACTTTTCATGTGCTCACTATACCACTTTCCTGCTTTATTTTTTTTTTTTACCATAGCACTTAACACCATCTTACTTAATATATACTTATTTTACCTCTCATCTAATTCTTCCAGTAGAATATAGCCTCCACAAAGGCACGGATATTGTCTGTTTTGTTTACTGCTCTTTTCCCACACCTGTAACAGAGCCTGGCATATTTTAAATGCTCAATATATATTTGTTGATCTCCCGACACTCCTGCCAACTAGGTCTATTCAGAGACAGCAACTCATTGAAGACATCTGGTCAGGAAATGTGGGTGAGAAAAACCATGATGCATTGCATCCTGAGGATATCACCCTTGCATTGGCATGTGGAACAGAAACAGGAAAGACACTGGTGGGAGACTTGCTGGGATTTACAGTTTTCAGTGATTCCGTATGTTTGGAGTATCAAAACCAAAATGGTACCTCAGTAGTACAAAGGCCAAATAACTGTATTACTGATAGAATATTGTAATTTCTCCAGACCTATGTAATCAGTGTGCAGATTGTAGGCATTCAATACCTATTTATATGTCTTAACCATACTCCTCTTTTTGAAAATTCTATGTGGACAGGATTTGTATTATATCCTTTGTTCTGAACTATGTACCATACCTGAAATGATGGCTATTGGATATTTAGTAAAGGTCTCACTGGTTCCAGGCTTGTTAGAGATCCATGAAGAGCCAAAGGAGAGATTAGAAATCTGAACTGCATTAGACCTTAACCCAATATCAAAAAACAGGAAAGGGGAAGGGGACATGTTGACCAATGTTGAATCAAGCAATTTCACCATGAGTTCTCTTTTTAATCTGTTATCACGAGAACAGTCCATCCAGTATGTAATGACCAACCTGAACTGGAGACACCTGGAGAGAATGAGTGGGTGGGTGGGACACAGTATCAGCCACTGTCCATTCTGATACTGACAGACATAAGGATAAGTGGAGAGCTGCCTCAGCCTGGCATACAGTAGATGAAACCCCCAAATCCTCAAATTTGTGGAGTTTAAAATAGGAAAGAATGGCGTTAAATCAGTTCTTCCTTGACTCCTGTTCTGTGAGTCAGAGTGTTGTGGGTGGGTAAAAAAAACCAAAAAGTCTCAGACTTGGGGTGTCTTAGGCATGTGAATGAAGTCAGTGGGTTCCAGGCAACAGACTATGACCTTGATATATTCAACCCAAAGACCCTGGCTACTTTGCACAAGATTGTTTATGTCCCCATTTGTTAAGTTCACCTTTCTGATTTCACGCAACTTACTTTTATCACAGCTGTGTCCTTCTTAAGCCAGCATTTCTTTTGAAATGTCCATCTTTCCCAAAGCATGGCTTTCTAAACTCTTAATCATATTTGTTTGTTTTAATTGAACAAATATGTTCTGTGTCTTGGGTACAAGTGATGGCTCCTAATTGGTTACATGTTAGCTTGGCTCGCAGTTTCAGAGGATGGGGTTTCTTTGGTTCTGGTTGGGTGTGTGGAGGGGGAGATAACTTTAAAGCTTGATTAAAGCAAGTTTCTCTAATGTCAGGGTTCCCTCTGAAGAAAGAGACATAATCTTGGAGGAACAATGGGGGCTTGCTCACATTTAGAAAGTTAGAACAGAAGTTTAAAAAAACAACCCTTGGTCCAATTTTCAACAGGATTGTATAATGTTCAAAAAATGAAAAAAATCACCCCCACTGTAACCACAGGAAGCCAAGCATTAAAGTCAGAAAAAAGAAACCCCCAATCCCACCCCCAGAATGAACTACACCATATTGTTTTCCTTTCGTGCTCGCCGATTTCAGATTTTCATTTTCTGTACATTAAAAAGCAAAGGAGACTTAAAAAAAATATTCGTTAGCGGTTTCTGTCTAAATCTCATCATCTAATTATTTTCACAGTGAACATTTGAAATGGCAGAAGCAATTCTGCCAAGATCCTTCTCTCTCTGGATTCCAGGGGATGTTTCACAATAATTAGAAACCCCAATGGGTCTCTTAAGAACCCTTAAAGGGTTCCATATGCAGACTTCCATATGAAGTGGTACAATGTGTAGTTCTTCATTCTCCACAATAGAGCCTGACAGGTCTTAATGTATATTATTACATTAAATGAGATGCACATTAGTTGGTCAGACTGCTGGGTAGCTGGCCCCAATTCACTGAGAAATACAAACCAACCTGGTAACCCCATTATTTGTTCCACCCCCACTCCATATATATATATATATATATATATATATATATATATATATATATATATGATACTATTAATCTATATGCAAATACTCCAGTACTAATTGGCTTCTCATACCTTGTCCTTGAGTGAAGAGCACTGATTTCACTGATTTTACTGGGATTGTAAGATGAATTAATGTATCTCAGTCAGGAAATATTTGAGCTAAGCTAAGGATCTCTTTTCCATTGAACTGGTAGAGGACTTGTAACTGTTCTTTGAGCAGTGAAATATTGTAGTTACAGAAGGCCCAAGGATCAGGTTATCCTGTATTTAAAATATATTGCTTGACTAGATCATAGCATTCTTTTATCTATTGCTACCATGGCATTCTCTGCTAAAGTAACAGGAAACCATTATATGTAGAGAATATTAGATATATTGTCAGGTCTGTTTATTTACCATATTTTGCTAAGCAAGGAACACTGATTATCAACTTTATCATGACTGACAGAAGTTGAATTGGTATACTTTTGTTGACAGTAAGATGCCATTCTTTTCTTAAAGGTTGTACATGGCTCACTACTGGGTGGGTAACAACTCTAATTGGTCTCCTGCTTGATGGGTGTTGAGGAGACTTTGATTCCTGATGCTTTGTGCATCCTTTGTAAGGCCATACTGTGTAGCTCCACAGGCTCTCCAGAGAGCAAGGCAACTGGTAGAGAAGAAGAAAAAACATAGTTTATTTCCTTGAAGGTGTTATGTTTTCAGTAGACTAGATGGTTGTGTTCTCACTTTAAAAATCTGTGAGATTTTCTAAAAAACAAAAAAAGTTTATCAGTATTTTTATCTTGACAAGTTATAAATATATCTCCCACCTTCCTCGTTATGAAATGCCTCCTCTCTGCCATTGGTATTTTAGTACAATGAGCAGTGTATACCACCTTCAGTTTTGGAGGATAGGAGAGGTATGAAATATGAAAAAAGAATAGCAAACCACTTCTCATTATTGTGTTGCTTTAAAATGTTTCTGATGCATTTAAGATTTTCAGAAGAGAAGAAATGTGGCTGAGCCCAGAATTTGATATATGATTATTGGTTCCTCTCCCTTCTCCCTGCAAATAAGTAGTCAAGTTAGGAATGCTAAGTTTTTGGAGATGGTGTATATCAATATTATTTTGAAATGCTAACATGGCACTCATAATATAAAGAGATCAGGGCTGGACTGATTTCTTGAGAGTCAATTCTTGAGAATATTTAAATTCCCTGTAATGTCTGATGGTAACTGGGTAGAAAATGAGGTATCCAAACAAAAAGACGAATGGACAATTTTGTGTTACTTTTAGGAATTAGAAGATCAAGATTTTATGTGCTGATAAAAGTTTCTTAATAAACACGGTTTCTTGCCAATAACAAGCTAATCCAAAGTGAGAGAGTGTGGGAAATTGCCTCTTCATAGCTCTGGAGGCCATTTGGTTCTTTGACTTAAAACATTATCTGGTGATGTATAAAGGCTAAAATTCCTCCACCAAAAGCCATCAATTAAACAGGCATTAGCAGATCTGTTGCCTTCTCTTGTTTCTGTAGCATGAAAGTTGAGATCCATAACTGAAGATAATTTGAATTAAAAGTAACTAGAAACAAGAGGCAGAGTCAGAAGGAGGAGGTCTAGCGGGCCAGGGGTAGGGAGTCAAAAATCACACTCTATTGATGATTTCATCCAATCAAGAGACAGGACACAGTATTGTAATAGGTCCTCTGGAAGATGGGTATAAGCATTTGGAGTAGAAGAGAACCAACCTTAAATCTCTGAGCCCGGAGGCTCCAGCAGAGAGGCTCACAGAAGAAATAGAAAAAGCTAAGGTCTAAGAACATGAGTTATAGGTCTACAAGGTATCCCCCAAAAGAGACATCCATAAACACTCATACACCCCTGAGCATGTATACACACTCCCATGCACCCCCCCCCCACTATAACAGATATTTGGGGGAAAAGATCTGACTGCAATTTTGAACTCCAGCTGCTCACATTTAGCATACAGTTATTTTCAGGGTGGCCAAATCATGTAACCAGTACTGATTCCCACTAAGGTATTTAGAGACCTGGAAATCAATGCTGACAAGATAATCTATTGCTGTGGCCAGGGAGGGAATCCTGTGCCTGGGACAATAAATAGAAGAAAAAATGCCTACATCAAACTCTGAGTTTTCTACATGCCTTTATGATGCTTTGTGAGTGTGGGGAAAGGGAAAAGTGAAAAGAAAAGGTATTTATTTTGTGATAGCCTTATGAGGTCACTGTTGGTTCCAATTTTCAGATAAAAATGTATCACATCGCAGAGACATTGCTGTGATTCCCACATACTCATCAATAGGGGACGGGATGGGTGGAGGAATGGCCTTAAGAGAATCTATTTCATCCAAACTCAGAACAACAGCTTATGGTGTAGATGCTGCTTACATGCACATGTGTTAACTCCAGGCGACTGAAGAGTGTCAACTGGTACTAATAATTAAATGCTCTGTTACTGGTTTGCAGTGGCAGAATTGAGAAAACAGGGAAAGTTCAATAGCAATTTCACATTGAGTTATGATTTATAAGTTGTATTTTATGTTTTTGTTTTCTCATTTTCTAAGGAATATCTTATTGCATTTTGTAAAGGTCTGAATCAAGGTGAAATTAGTAACTTAAACAAAGCAAAAAAAAAAAACATAGGTCCTATTTGTTTTGAGAAGTACTGGACAAACTGAAATGTTATAATACATAGAATAGACTAAGACTTCTACTCTCTTTTTCCACATTTTAATCTCAGATATCTAGCTTCTTTGATAGCTGGATGTTTGTTTGTTTGTTTATTAAAAATGTTTATTGGGGGGGACATGTTTGCAAGC
The DNA here is from genome assembly GCF_027475565.1 of Acinonyx jubatus. Classification (NCBI taxonomy): domain Eukaryota; kingdom Metazoa; phylum Chordata; class Mammalia; order Carnivora; family Felidae; genus Acinonyx; species Acinonyx jubatus. Next base: position 123,613,598 of record NC_069388.1, on the reverse strand, counting down.
AGGGGACGGGCAGAGAGAGAGAGAGAGAGAGAGAGAGGGAGAGAGGGAGAGAGAGATGCCAAGCAAGCTCCACAATGTCAGCACAGAGTCCAGTGCGGGGCTCAAACTCACAAACTGCGAGATCATGACCTGAGCAGAAAGCAAGAGTTGGAGATGCGACCGACTGAGCCACCCAGAGGCCCCAATTGCTGAATGTTTAATACAGCATAACATAAAGTCTCTTCACTGGATCACTGGTCCTTAAAAGCTGTTCTGTAAAACAAAAATATTCAGGGCCAAATACCTTTGGGAAAGAGTACCTATACTATGCGTACCTTAGAGATCCAAATGCGTGTTAGCATACTGAAGATTCTAAGAGATTTTGCAATAAACAGAAAGTATCAGTTTAACACAGAATTTCTCCAACTTATTTGGTCACAGAGCTCCTTGTGTCCTGTAACACCTTAGCACAAATTAATTCCCTATGAAACTCAGATTCCATGGAACATAAATTGGAAAATACTTTTGTTTATCCGCGATTGGAGACTTCAGTGAGAGCTGAAAAGAAAAGGAATCAGGTAGCAGTACATAGTGGAGACGGGAAGAAACACAGTGCACATACTGTTTAATCCCGGCTCAAGCAATGTGTTGATTCCATTTGAACTGGTATTCTGACGTGAAACTCTTGACTTCTTCCTGTCTTTCATCCTCCCACCTGCCTTTTCTAAACACTCCTAACCTCTCAGCAGGCTCTTTCTTCAGATACTTATAGAAAGATTTCTGCTCCCCTTGAGTTTTCACAACTGAGCCAGAAATTATGTGAAATTTAGGGTTTTGTTGGTTTCCTGACTTTTTGACATCTGGTCCTTTCTATGTATTTCCAGGCATTTTAGTCAAACCCCACTGATTTGGACTAACAAGGGAAAAGGTCAATCTAATTTGGTAAGAAGTCTGCTTTATAGGATATTTTAAAAGTGAGGCAGTTTTAGTTTTATTATTTGCAAAAGCCCATGGTGCCAGAAACTATGATTGTGGACGTGTACAGAGTTCCTATTTTATATACAGACATGAATGATTTGCATTAATTGAACTTAAAATAAGGTTTTATGGTAAGTTTAAATGTTCTTTCCCTTTCCCCGATTTATCGTGATTATGAAGCCACTTTAATTTGCTGAAGACATTTTACTTCTAGATAAAGATATTATTTATTTCAAGTCCTGTCTCAAACACAACAGTTCAAATCAGCAGATCTCAAAGAATAATGCTTGTTTGCATTTGGTTTCCATCTTTACTAGTAAGTGCAAGATATATAATATTGATGAAAGCAAAGAAGTCAGAGCCACCATGTTTTTTTCTTTCCAAATATTTACTCTGAAAATGAATCTTATTTTTTGATGCAAAAGATAAAGTACCTTACACTGTCTCTTCTCATATCTATCACTCTATTTTATTTTTCTCATAGTTATAATTGCTGTTTGAAATTACAATCCTTCTTGATTTGTTTCCTTACATACTTTCTGCCACTCCACACTGGCATGTTAACTCATAGAAAGAGGAAAGAAAGATCCAATCCCTATGGAATAACCTGGGAAAGAGTCTATGCAAAATTAGCAAGTTCAGAATAGGGTCCCCAAACAGAGGAACTAATTAAAGGTGGTTTAGAGAATAAAAACCTTGTTGGCTCTCCTTATTTCCACCACCACCCTCACACAACTGGCTGCCGGGCAGACAAAACAGGAAAAAAACAAAAACAGCAAGAGTGCTCTTCGACAGTACTCAACTTACCTCTTGAGAAAGGCTAAGGCTTTTGAAGCTTCTGTCATTTCTAGTGTAATGGCCATCTCCCTCTACTTGCAGACTTTGAGGTAAAGCCTTCCAGTTGGCAATTTTACACCAGACATAGAGCTCCCAATGAGCTCATTAAGGAGACCTGTAAGAACATTGCTGTAACCACCTACAAAATCAACAGTGTCCTTCATGCACAAATATAATAGAAAACAAAGATTTTACCAGCAATATGACAAAATAAATGGCACTTATGATGTAAAATAATAAAAAAAATAAATAAAAAGAAATAACAAATGAATAGATAGATAAATAAATAAAATAAATAGATAAATAGATAAATTAATTAAATAATTAAATAAATAAATAAATAAATAAAGTCAAGATCAACTAAACCTAAAACAAATATATAATTCATGGAACATAACTAAACTTAAAAAAAAAGTCACAAAGATTAGATCAGAAAGATTGTTGCCTCTATAAAACAAGAATAGTCTGTGGTAACAAAAGGGAAAAATGAAAAACTATGACGAAGAAACACATTATAGTGTCTGGTGTAATGTTAGTTTAAAAACTGTGTTTCCAAGAATATTTATTTGATGTCAGGAATAAAGTATTATAAGGAATATTAGGTAAGAAAAACAGGTCATAAAATAGGAAACAAGACTTACATAACTGTTAAAAATAATACAAGCAAAAGATAGAAGCCAAAAAACATAGACTGAAAGGAAGCCAAATTGTTTTAGGTGGTTATTTCTTGGTAGTGGTTGCATTTCTAATGTTGGTACAGTGAACATGTGTTATTATTGTAATCAGATAAATTCAATATACATTTACAATTCTTAGCATGTGCTATACATGAAATGTCCATTAACCTCATGCTATTTACTTTTCTTTTTTTCCCTACTATTTACTTTTCAATGCATTAGTGGAGAGAATTACTAGAACAATATCATGTCAAATAAACTGAGATTTATTTCTTATGCATTAAAAATACTATGAAGGATCTCTTGGAAATTAAAAATAGTTTGTTTCAATTTAAAGTTCAATAGAAGGGCTAGGAGCAAAAATTGATAACCTTTACCAGAATGGAGTTAAAAAAAAAGATAAATATTACAGAATAGATAAGCTGTATAGAGTACTAACAAAATTGACACTTAATAAAATTCTAGAAAGGGCAAACAATTTGAGAGGAATTTAAATAAATAAACAATAGAAAATAATTTACCGGAGATGTGGAAAGATAAGATTTGTCATTCAAAGGAACATCCAAATGACCTCAAGGTAAAACACACACACACACATACACACACGCACACACACACGCACATGCACACGCACACACACACACACACACACACACATTCTTTCATTATTTTTCCAATATTTCAGAACACAAAAGATAAAGAGAAGACCCTTAAAAGGTAAAATCACATAACACATAACTTTAGAGGATGAAAATCAAGTTTGTACCAGAATTCTTATCACCAAAAACGGATGCTTGAAGGCAGTGGAAGAACATTTTCCAAGCTCTTAAAATAGATTAGTTTGAATCTAGAATTCTATACATAACTAAGTTGTCAGAATATGTGAGAAAAAAAAACCTACAGAAATTTTCCTATGCACCATTCTTAGGAAGTTTCTAGATAATATACTCAAGAAAATAAGGTTTAAAAAACCAAGAGAGAAAAAGACAACAAAAGTTACAAGATACATTGGAATTAGCTGAGAAGTACAAAGAAAATAAATCCCACCATGGTACCTGGCCTAGTACAGGATGGACCAGGTAGAAAAAAAATTTTTTTCAAGAAAAAAAGAATAGATTATTTTCAACTGATAGATGGAATAAGCAAGATTTTTTATGTGGCAAAAGTAGTCATATATTTTTCTCAGCAAGAATAAAAGAAAGATAATTATCAGTGTCTTATTTTTAAAAGTATATAACCATCACGGTAAAAATATACAGCCAATAAAATGTGTCATTTTTTTTAAAAAAAAATTTCATGGAATGCAAGAAACCTATCATGATTTCATTTATGGTTTCTGGTTTCCTGTTTGGCTGAAAAAAAGAATTCCCTACCCTGAGGTTATATCAATATTCTTCTAAATGATTTAGTTTAAAAATTAATTTAAAATTTAGTTTAAAAATTATGGTTTTATGGGGTGTGTGGGTGGCTTAATTGGGTGGCCAATTAAGCATCTGACTTGGTTTCCACAGGATTTTGTGAGTTCGAGCCTCACATCAGGCTCTGCGCTGGCAGCGTGGAGCTTGCTTGAGATTCTCTCTCTCTCTCCCTCTCCTCTCTGCTCCTCCCCCACTCGTGCTGTCTCTGTCTCTATCAAATAAATAAGTAAGTAAGTAAATAAATAAATAAATAAATAAATAAATAAATAAATAAACTTTTAAAAATTATGTTTTATGTCCTTTACATTTAGATTGCTAATCCATGTAAAATGTTTTGTTACATGGAGTGTAATAGGGTTTTAACTTTATGTCAGTGTCATTTTTTAAACACATTATTCTTTCTTTACTGAATTGAAATGCCACCTTTATTATTTCATTCCAGATATTTTACGAAATGGTTTATGCTATAGGCCAAAGAAAGCTGAAAAAAGGTAAGAGACTTGTCTTTTTCTTGGAGAAGAAATAGATATTTGGTAAATTGAAACAACAAAAAGGCATAATACAACACATGTAGGTGTCATGATCTAAGACATGAGAATAAAAATAGAATGTATGATTTTTTAAGCCAGAGAAGACAATTTTAATTATCCCAGGAATGCAGGAAAGAAGACAAAAAGGGGGAAAAGAAAATACAGAAATTTGGAAATATGAAATAATGTGGAAAAAATAATGACCAAGAGAACAGAATGTGCACTAATTGAAAATTGGTTAATCTCACTAAATGAAAGACAGAACCATCCAGACTAGATTATAATAACACACATACACATACACGCTCACACATACAGCAGTTTTGTAAAAGAGACAATGGACTTGACATCTTGAAATAGGGATTTTGTAGTTTACTAAATGAAGATCTACATTCATTAAGAATGCAGGAAAAGTTTTTGATATAATCTAACATCCATTCCTGATGAAACAAACAAATCAACAAACTTCCCAGCAAACAAGTGATAGAACTTCTTCAACCTACTAAAGGCCTCTGAGAAAAACCCACAGCTAACATCATTCTTTTTTTTTTCAACATATGAAATTTATTGTCAAAATGGTTTCCATACAACACCCAGTGCTCATCCCAAAAGGTGCCCTCCTCAATACCCATCACCCGCCCTCCTCTCCCTCCCACCCGCCATCAACCCTCAGTTTGTTCTCAGTTTTTAAGAGTTTCTCATGCTTTGGCTCTCTCCCACTCTAACCTCTTTTTTGTTCCCTTCCCCTCCCCCATGGGTTTCTGTCAAGTTTCTCAGGATCCACATAAGAGTGAAAACATATGGTATCTGTCTTTCTCTGTATGGCTTATTTCACTTAGCATCACACTCTCCAGTTCCATCCACGTTGCTACAAAGGGCCATATTTCGTTCTTTCTCATTGCCATGTAGTACTCCATTGTGTATATAAACCACAATTTCTTTATCCATTCATCAGTTGATGGACATTTAGGCTCTTTCCATAATTTGGCTATTGCTAACATCATTCTTAATGGGGAAAGGCTCAGTGCTATTTTGATAGTATCAAGAACAGGACAAGAATGTCTATTTTCTTTCTTGCTATTCAACTGGAGGGAGGTTCTAGCCAGCTGAACAAAGAAAAAGGAAAGCATCCAGATTAGGAAGGAAGAAGTAAAATCATTTTTATTCATAGACAACATGATCATTTTTATAGAAAATCTGTTGGAATTTACAAAAAGCTACCGCAATAAGTGAATTCAACGAAGTTGTAAGACACAAGACCAATATACAAATATCAATTGTACTTCTATATATTAGCAATGGATAAAAAATTGAAGTTAAAAATAATGCCATTTACAAGCATGTGAAACATGAAATACTTAGAGATAAATCTCACAAAACATGGGGCACCTGGGTGGCTCAGTCGGTTAAGTGTCAGACTCTTGATTTCAGCTCAGGTCATGATCTCAAGGTTCATGGGCTCTGCACTGATGGTGTAGAGCCTGCTTGGGATTTTCTCTTTCTCCCTCTCTCTGCCCCTTCCCTACTTGCATGCACGAGTTCTCTCTCTCTCAGAAGAAATAAATAAATATTTAGAAACAAACAAACAAAAAAAGGGGTGCCTGGGTGGCTCAGTCAGTTAAGCATCTGGCTCTTGATTTCAGCTCAGGTTATATATGATCTCTTAGTTCATGAGACTGAGCCCCACATTGGGCTCTGTGCTGTCAGTGTGGAACCTTGCTGGAGATTCTCTCTCTCCCTCTCTCTCTGCCCTTTCCCTGCTTCTGTACGCTCTCTCTCTCTCAAAATAAAGAAATAAGCTTAAATGTTTTTTTTTTAAGATGCTCTGTACACTAAAACCTATAAGAACACTGCTAACTGAAATTAGGACCTAACCTAAATAAAAGGTGTGATATACTGTGTTGATGGGTCAGAAGATACACATTTGTTAAAATGTCAGTCTTCCCAAAATTAATCTACAATTTCAAAACAAACACAGTCAAAATCTCAGTGAACATTTCTGTAAAACTGGCAAGGTAATTCTGAAATTCACATAAATTCAAAGTAGTGAACACCTTTGAAAAAGAACCTAAGTTGGAGGAATAATACCATCTGATTTCAAGACTTATTAAAAATTACTTTAGGGCTGCATGAGTGCCTCAGTCAGTTAAACGTCCAACTTCAGCTCAGGTCACGATCTCACGGTTGGTTCCTGAGTTTAAGCCCCACATGGGGGCTCTGTGCTAACAGCTCAGTGCCTGGAGCCTGCTTTGGATTCTGTGTCTCCATCTCTCTCATCCCTTTCCCCGCTCTCTCTCTCTCTCTCTCTCAAAAATAAACAAACATTTAAAAAAATGTTTTTAATTACTTTAATCAAAGTGCTGTGGTATTGGCCTAAAGATAAACAAATATATCAATTGACCAGAATAGAGAGTCCAGAAATAGAATCACATCATTTATTAGCAACTTTTTTCCCCATAAAAGTGCAAATGCAATTCAGTTTTAAAAGGATAGTCTCTCTTTCTCTCTTATTCTTAAAAAATGATACTGGATTCATTGGATATCCATATACAAAAACAAAATGAACTTCAATTTATATTTTCTACAATTAACAATCAACTCAAAATGGATTTTAGATTTATATGTAAAATCTAAGACTATAAAACTTCTAGAAGAACACAGAAAAGAAAATCTGTATAGCCTTGGGTTAGACAATGAGTTCTTAAATACAAGAATAAAAGCATAGTCTATACATGAAAAATATGATAAGTTACACTTCAAAATTAAAAATCTCTGCTTTTTGCAAATCACAGAATGAAAAGATAAACCAGTTTAGGAGAAAATATTTGCCAGTCACAGAGTTGGTAAAAATTTGTATCCAGAATATATGTATTAAAATTCTCGTAGAAAGAAAACAAGAACTCAATTTTGAGAATTGAGAACTAATTTTGAAAATTAGCAGAGGATTTGAACAAATGAGATACATGAATACACCACTTGCAAATGAAAGGATCATTAACATCATTAATCATTAGAGAAATGCTAATTAAATCACAGTGAGATACTTTTACCTGCCTATTGGGATAATTAAAAGTAAAAAGAATATATCAAGTTTTGACTAGAATATACAGAAATAGAAAGTGTATCAAGTGTTGGCTAGAAGATACAGCAACTGAAACTCCCCTACACTACTGATAAGAATGTGTAATGGCACAACCATGGGTAAACAGTTTGGCATTTCCTAAAATGTTAGCTAGACACCTGCTATATGATTCAGTCATTCCATTTATATGTGTGGACCTGTGAGAACTGAAAAACTATGACCATAGAAAGAATTGTATATGGATATTCATAGCAACTTCTACTTTAATAGCCCACATCTGTAAACAACACAGATGGCCATCAATAGATTAATGGATAATCAAATTTCAATGTGTCATATAATGAATTACTACACATCAATATAATGAACTATTAACTACATGCGATGTAGATGAATTTTAACATAATTATGCTTTGTGAGGCGCGTGGGTGGCTCAGTTGGTTAAGTGTCTGGCTTCAGCTCAGATCCTGATCTCAGGGTTCCTGAGTTCAAGCCCCGCATTGGGCTCTCTGCTGTTAGCACTGAGCCCACTTAAGATCCTCTGCGCACCCCCCCGCCCCTCCCTCATTGGTGCTCTCTCTATCTCTCAAAAATAAAATAAACATTAAAAAAATAATTATGCTTGTGAAAAGTCAGATTAAAAATAAAAGTATTACAGTGTGGTTCTATGGTTCCAAAATTTAGAAAATACAAACTATAATTACAGAATTTATATCAGTTGCTTCCTGGGAATGGGGGCAAGGGCTGGGTGAATATGTTACTTATAATGAGAAAGGGAAATTTGGAAGATAAAGGAAATGAGTGCATAATTAAAACAAAAGTTACCGTCTTTGAAAGAACCATAATAAAGCAAATAAACTAAGGAGCATAATTAGTTCAATTCTCTACACCTGAAGACCAAAAATAACAGATTAAGACAAATAGAAATTTGCTGCTGCTAATGAGTAGGAAATAGGCACTACAGTTTTCACCACTTCTACTTCTAAACTTCATTCAAGCATCAATGCCAGAAACTTGACCTTCTAGCCACCATTTCCTGTCAATGCCAAGGATAGAGGCTTCCCTCACCTCTTTCTCCTCACATTACTAGCTCCTGTGTCAAAATATGACATGAGTGACAGATTGGTGAATCCCACATCATGACCCTGTGCTCTAACTATGAGGGAGGCTAGGAAAGGGAGTGTGTAGCATTTTTACTACTCAAATTAGGGTTGGTCACTGCACTTCACCAAGACTGATAATTCAGGAAAGAATTGCCTGGATGTAGTAGGCATTCAAAAGCTGGATGGCCAACATGAATGCCAAAAATATGGTTTTGCCAATTTATAGGTTATTTGATTTGTTTTATTGGGCATGTCTCTGGGATTATTTTTATATGCTCTAAATTCATTAACATAGTGGAGTATATATTGATGTTGATTGATCTGAATTATTTTTCTCCTGAGACATGATGTGCCTATCCTAAGATTAAGATATTTATAAATTTCACAAAAGCTTTCCCAAGTATATACTTGAATATTTTCTTTCTGTTCCATTTGTCCTGTACCTTTCCTCGGGGACACCAATTGTGAATATATTGGCACTTCTGCTTATGTATTCCACATCTATCATCTTTGCATAAATCCTCTAATCTCTGAAAAGTTTTGCTCAGGGTTCTCAAACCTGCCTTCCTTATATCATTTTTTTGTCGTATCTGTGTGTTTGTTTTTCTTTTCTTTTTTTTTCAGCTTCCCTCTGATGGTTTTTCTTTTCTCCCCTTACAATTCTTCCCTGTCCTCTGCCAGTGTGGCTATTCTAATGTTTTGTCCATTCATCCCCACTAACTCTGCATTGGGCTCTTTCCTCATACAGGATGTATTTCCTTTAAATTTGTTAATCTTGTGGGCAATGTTTGGTAAAACTTTCTGCTGCTTTACAGCATACTTTTTCTCATGTGGTTCTTCAACTGCCTTCCATTTGTCTTGTTGAATTTCTCATTTAAAAAAAGTTCCATAGATTGGATGTTGTTTTCTTATTTTAAAACAATACCATAATACTAATACCATAAAATCTACTAATACCATAAAAACTAGCAGTACATTTCTTTTTATTATTATTATTGTCTTTGAATGGAGGAAATTCTTCCTGGACAAGACATTTCTGAACAGATTTTGTGGACAAGTGATCAGTGGGGGAAGCTGCGGTTGGAAGAAACTTGAGTAGCAAGCAAGCAGGGAACTTGAAAGTCTGTCTATAGAAACTTACTCATCAACACTGCCCTGTAGGTAAAATCAAGAGCCAGGAGAAAGAAAAGCTGTCCTGCTTACAGTCAAACTACATGATGCTAAACGATGCAGGTGTGTGAGAGCGTGAGCGTGTGTGTGTATGGGTGTTTGGGGGTGGGGAGTGTGGAAGGAGATGATGTCATTCTATTGTAAATCTCAGGGCTATGTGATTTCTATTCTTTCTCTACTTCAGAAATCGTACTTACTTGTTCTTCTGCTCTAGTTTGCCTGCTGTTCCATGCAGTCAGACTGGAAGCAGAGAGGCTCCTGCTGTGTGTACACACTTCATTTTAATCATCCAAATACAGAGTCATGGTGCTTATCTGGCTCTGACCCCACATCTTTAAAAACAGATCCTTTTCTTGGGGTCCTCTCTGACCATCGTTCCCATTTCATTTCTCACAACAGGCCTCTTCATATAGTGTGGTTCCAAGTTATAGATGTTCCAGAGACTTGTCAAAGATAACATGCCCTTTTCAGTTTTGTGCTCTCCTTGTTGGTGTTAGTTCATTCTCCAGAGTAAAAAAAAAAAGAGCAAGTCATTTTTCACTTTTCAATCTAAAAACTGAAAACGTCTAAGAAATCTTCTGACTGATGATGCCAAGCTCTGTGGCTAGGAACAGCTGAGTGCCCTCATGTATGGTGGGGAGTCCACTTAAAAGCAATGCAAATTTTAATGCCCTGGCTCAAGGTCATGTGTTCCAATTACTAAGAAATATTAAATGGAGGTAAATGTTATACTAAAGAGCTCCTTGTCTCTCACTCAATGCAATTATCATTCATGTATCTTTTATCTAAGAACCGCATTTGTAAGTGGAATACACATTATGAAAATATATTCACTTGAAAATGTTAGTTTACTTGTGTTTCCTTTGCAGATGATAGCCCAAGTCAGAAGATGGACTTGAGCAGCATTTTGAGACCCTGATCTTTTCTTTTGCTTAGGCATATTTATTATTCTGGTATAATTTCTATTGGTTATTTAGAGTAGACATGATCACTATGCTCCCTAATTATTCTGGAGCATGTGACTTTGCTATGGACAATTGTTCTACATTCATTGATTAAGGACTGACTAGGGGCTCTGTTTGAGGGATATGGTGATTAAATAAGCTCAGACTTTCCCGTTAAAAAGGTCACATAATGAAGACAGCTTGATTAGACAGATAGCTAAAACACAAAGCAGGGCTCGAATCAGTAACCCACTGTATTATGACGTGGTTTAAATAAGAATACTACATGACACCTGCTAAATAGTCAATAAATATGAACTACTTTATTGCCCTTGTTCCTTTTATCATCTTCATTAGTACTATCACTACAAAGAGATAATGACAAAATTCTAGGAAGGAAAGAAGTGGAAGAATTTTGTTGTTGTTGTTCCTAGATGGATTCCGTGGATATTGACAAGGACTACAGTTGTGGTCATTGGATAAAGGATAATCTATGTGACAAAACAGAAGTGGACTTAAAGACAAAAGAAAAAGAGAAGGAGGGCTGGGGTTTTTAAAATTTTTTACATTTATTTATTTATTTTGAGGCAGAGGGAGAGACAGAGTGCATGTGAGCAGTGGAGGGGCAGAGAGAGAGGGAGGGAGAAAGAGAATCCCAAGGAGGCTCCATGCTGTCAGTGCAGAGCTCAATGCAGAGCTCAAACTCACCAACTGTGAGATCATGACCTGAGCCCAGATTGAGAGTTGGACACTTAACTGACTGAGCCACCCAGGTGCCCTGAAGCAGGGCTGTTTTTGATGCTGCTGTCTTGGGGCGCATTGTGACGGAACCTGCTTCACTATTGCAATGGTCCCATGCATTGACCTTTTGGTTCTATTTCACTCTCTTTAATTAGCTCACTTCAACTTGGCGTGTTTTCTTTAGCAGAGCATTTGGCATCAGCCTGGTCCTGGTATAACAATTTTGAGAGGATGAGAGACGTGGATGGAAATAACCCATCTAAAGTTATGATGACCTTCTCCCATAATGTATTGTAATGTGGTGGTAATGATAGATGCACTAGCTTCTGTATTTGAAGTTAAAAGAAAATTCAGTTGTGTTTTCTTTTCACCATCCACAAACCGTTATTTTGTAATAACAGAGGGAAGAGTTTTCTATAGCAGCCTCGTCAGTGGTTCCAAACTGGAAATAACATCCAACCACTAACTGCTGTTTAATTTTTTTTGTTTTTACTTTATTTCATGCGTAACTATGTTTGCACAGCAGGGCTGCAAACGTCTGAGGAAGTGTCACTTTGAATAGCAGACTTGGATAGCAAAGCCATCGTCTCTGCCTGGGGTTTTGCTTTTGGTCGGTGTACACAGTCCCAGTTCAGCAAAAAGACTTGATTTAAATGAAGTGAAATCTGTAGGAAGATAAAATATGGCAAATGGCAATAGTTGCCAAATATGAATTTCGTACTTGTGGTGCTTTATTGCTCTATGATAGCAAGAACTTCTAAGAGATAATCCATGAAGAGCATCGCTGGCTGTTGGGTAACTCAGGAGGCAGAAAGAGGGGAGGTGTGGTGAGAATTTAGCACATGGGCAAAACCAGCAGAAGCCTAGATGCTCAGTGTATAATCTGTACATGTAACCAAACCCCAGATGGACTTCTTGTATTTCTGAGGGATGCTCCTGGTTTTTCTCAGGGGTTTCTATTTTGGGGGGTTGGCACATGGCGATGTCAGCGGACATTGGCAAAAGCCATGTCTCTCCCCAGCTGCACCAATGGGAATCATCCCATTACAGTGACTCATCTTCCTTTGTCACTGGAGTTCTATACACCATCTTCCCTGCACAAAGTCATGCCTGGTGACCAGGAACAGGGGCAATCCTGGGAGCCCCGCGAGTGTATGACCTTCCCCTTAAAGGAGACGCCCAAACTCAAAGGAAATGCTCTAGGAGCCAAATCCTTAGAGGTTAAGCCAGAACATTTACCCCTTTAAGATCAAAGCAGTTCTTTTGTATCAGGGACAGGATAGTGGGCAAGGTAATGGTTTGCAGTTCTTCTGGTACCTTTTATGATATCACTCACCCTTTGCTTCTTCAGCTTACTTCTTATAGCAGAAAGAAAGGCATAGCATTTAAATTCATGAGTTTTGATAAAGTCCCAAGTCAGCATTTTAACTACTTTGCATTTCAGTTTGTAGATCTATAACATGTGAATAGTAACCACTTCCTTAGGATTGTTGAGAAGACAAAATTAGATAATAGAGTTCAGTACTTGTAAAATTTTCCCACGCAGTTCATAGATCCGAGATTTTAGATCTTAGATTTTACATCCAAGGATTCCCCCAAAGGAGCTCTACTGGGAAGGCTTTGGATGCACTAAACTCAGTTGCTCTATACACGATGTGAATATTTTTTCTTTTGTATATTATGTTGTTCTAAAGATATATCTGTGTATTTAACAAAAATTCTGCCTAGAACTATTTCCTCACTCAGCTTTCCTTATTCTGGTGTTGTAATAACTTCCCACAGTGTAGCAGGCATAAACACCATGCTATTTCAGAACTCTGCTGCCATTACCATGATGACTACAAGGCTTGATTACGGAACAGTTTATCAGGCATAGTCTTTGCCCATAGGTAGCTCATAGGCTGACAATATGGTATAATAATAAGACTCTGTGCAGTTCCCCATAAACTAGCCTGGAGTAGGGTGAAGGGAAGAGGTGAAGTATGATCACATAGGCTCCCTGGAGGAGGGAGACTTTGAGATGGGCCTTGAATTATGTTTGAGACGATATGTGTAAAGATATGGATTAGGAAGGAGTATGGCATATTTAGGGAATTAATAAGTGGCTGAAAGCATACAGCATTTACCCTTCTGTCCTTTCCTTTGAGTTTTAGAGGTCATTCTTGAATTCCATGTTGAGTGAGACCTGTGAATCGTGACTCAATCGGTGTTTTGAGAATGGAAGGGAGCAGTGAAACTGCCTAATCTCTAATAGCTCTTCTGAGTTACTTTTTTCAATTGCCAGTGTATGGACCAGCACAGAAGACACAGGTTAGCTTAGGTCCCAGATGAGAAGGTTTGCTAACCTTATGCAAGTATATTAAACATGATCTATGTGGGTAAATTTGGAGAATCCAACAAGTCCACATGAAAAAGAACTTCACTGGTGTTCAGAAGGTAGGCTTACACAGCTCTGAAAGAGTTCTCAAAAGAAACCAGACCAATCCTTCATGTCCTAGAAGTATTCAGAAACTTAAGAAAATAGCTAATAATACCATTCATTTCTGAAAAATGTACAAAGGGGCCATGCATTCTTTGGTGATGTGCTCCAGAAAAATGTTAACAAAAAGATGGTTTTTACTATTAAACCATCAACTGGCTTTGGCCTGTAAAACACCAGCTGGCTTACATTACTTGTAATGTGCTTTGGTGTGTCTCTGATGATAAATATGAAGGGTCCTTTAAGATATACAGAAATATTAAGCAACTAAACATGCTTCCCCCCCTTCCTTTGAAAATTTAAGGAGTCGAAAGAAACATGGAGGCCTTTTAAATGTAGGGGAAACTACATATGGCTAAATCAGCTTTGTTCTCACTACAATGAACCAATGAAACCTTCTTCTTAGGAAAGAGATTGATTGAGTTTGAGTTCCAAAGGTCAAGACTTTATCCTTGCATAAGTAAACAAATAAATAAACAAACAAGCCAGCCTCAGTCTGTGTCCCAAATAGTATCTTAGAAGTTTATTTTATTTTATTTTTATTTTTATTTTATTTTATTTATTTTCCACCAGAACTGATCATGTAGGTAAGATAGATCACAGCCTAGTGTGTCCTGGGTGAATTCCTACCACCCAATACTTGCTCATTCTTTCTGGGAGCAAAGTCTTCTCTGGCCATTTTTTTTTAATGTTTATTTATTTTTGAGACAGAGAGAGACAGAGCATGAATGGTGGAGGGTCAGAGAGAGGGAGACACAGAATCTGAAACAGGCTCCAGGCTCTGAGCCATCAGCACAGAGCCCGACGCCGGGCCTGAACTCAAGGACCGCAAGATCATGACCTGAGCCGAAGTTGGACGCTTAACCAACTGAGCCACCCAGGCGCCCCCTCTGGACATTTTAGTTGACATTGATCTCTACGCCCTCTTGCAAATGTACCCCCTCCACACCTTGTCTGTCCCCTGAGTACAGTACACACTGATTCTGAGGTTGGTGACTGTTAAATACAATCCAGTCTCATAAATAATGATGCATATGTCCTATAAGTACCTTATTTGCTCCACTTTGCCTCCCCTTAACATGAAGCAGAGAACTTAGTACACGGTGGGTGCCCCAAACTATGTTTTATTTGCTGGATGACCGATGGACTATATTTAAAAATCATGGGATTTTTTTCTACCTGAGCTTGTATCATATGACAAATGGGTCTCCAGTGTACTCTTCAAATTCAACTTCCCTTAAAATTTCATTATTGGTATAGAAACTTAAAAGAATCCATTCATTCATTTATTTATTGAACAAGAATTTTATTCCAAGCTCTGTGCTGGGCTTTGTGGATAAACTAGTGGGCAAATGTGAGTGACAGACATAATGAAAGAATCACACAGTAAATGTAGAGATTGATATAAAGGGAAAGAGAGTGATTCCTGTTCCCTTTAGGCTCTTTCTTTAAATTCCTCTACTTTTAGGAGAGTAACCAGAAGTTGACTTGATAAAAGAACTAGGTAGAACACTGAGTATAAGCACAGAGAATTCATTCTGAGAGAACTCTGTGGTCTATGATATGGATAGTAACCAGAAAAACAATGGGTCTTCCCTTTAGAAAGAGAGACCACATAGACTAAGGGAGTGAGGGCATTACTCTAAGAAATTAAAAGCACTCTTCAAAATGAGGACTGGAACTCAAAGGCATATAACCAATCTACTTCTGAAATACAGCAAAATATTTGGCAATGTCAAAATGATGAAAGTCTCCTTTCTCTTTCTAAGCTTCCATTTTCCTGGGAACTCTGGGAGATAGAACGGTTTAGTAGAATGATCTACGGATCCAGGGCTACATACTTTCTGGCTGAAAATCCCAGTTCTGCTGCTTACTAGTGGTGGAGCTTGGGCACGTTACTTATCATGGAGGCTTATTTTTCTGATCTGTAAAAAAAAGCAAATAATAATGTTTAATTTGCATAACGATTATTGTCTGATGGCCCATTCTAGGAAAAATAATCCTAGGACCTATGTCTAGAATGGAATTTTGGGAATCTTTTGAAAGAGAGAGGGATGCATAGTGAAGGGAGAGGAATGTATGTGTAACCATGCAAAATACCATATGCAAGAAGGGAAGCAGAGCACAAGAACTGGATCCAAAAGTCAGCATTCATGGGAAGGTAAATAGAGCTAATGCATTGGGGAGAGATACCTGGAAGGCCGGGCGATTCAACAGGAAGAAAATTCTTTACTCAGCTGGTCCAGACAATCATGACAATTGATGGTTGAGAAGGAGAAATATCAAGGACAGTGCCTGGCATGGAGCAGACATTCAAAACCTTTCTCTTAACCTATAGAGTTGTCAAAGTGGCACCAAAAGTTATGGACATTGTAAACAGCTTTTGAGTTTAACACCCATCACACACATGATCTCATGGAAATCATGGCCCTGTCTGGTGACCAAGACACCATCAAAGCTTAATTCCCTCTCACACTGTAGCATGGAATATGAAGCTCAGAAATATGATTTGCCCAAGCTTCCACAACTATGAGAGAACAAAACTCAGAGTTAAATAGAGTACCTGATACAAATAAAATATTCTTAACACAATTGATAGTTCTACATGGAAGAACAACAGAATCACCAGAGGGAGCTGTAAATATAATAAAAATTTCTGAGCTACTCCAAACTTACTGAGTTAAAAAATCTCTGAGGCTGGGAGCAACAACCTACATTTAAAATTACCTCCAGTAATGTTGAGGCAGCTGGTTGGCAGTGAGGGACAAGTCATCTAGATACAACTGTTTTACTCCACCCAAGCATCTACACAGCAAGGTCCTGTGATCAGCCCTAATTACTCACCCAGTTAGAGCTAAGATTGAGCTATAAAAACTTTGAGCTTCCTATTTAATAGGCCATAAAATTGATCCTGTTTTCCCTCTTGTTTTCTCTGACAATTTTTTTTTTGCAGTTACTATCTAAAATGTCCCTTTAATATTTTAAAAATCCTTCTAAGAAGAATTAGGAAATAGATAATCAATATAACTGATGATATGCTATAGATTCTGGGAACCTGATAAATAAATAGTTTTATATTTTAATTTCTCACTCAAAAAGTCTCATACATGGAAAAATCTTCTTGAATTCTATAGCATAAAAAGGCAAATGCGTTTTTATTAAGTACACAAGAAACTTTGAGAATTTGGGTAATATAATCTCTTCTTTACCAGCTACAATATACATAGTGAGATTTCTATCTTGAAATAAGGAGATTAACTGTGTGACCCAGGATGAGGTATTGACCTTCTCAGATCTTCTCTTTCCTCATATATTAAATATTAAACATTACATCTGCCTCATAGTGTTCTAGGAAGGACTGAAGGAGATTGTATGGATGAAAGTGTCTGCAACTGAATCAGTTACAAAAGAGGTACTCAACAAAATTTAGTTGTGTCTAATCTACTATCAGAAAGATTTGCAATGAAATGGTTCTTCAGTTCTTCTTTTCCTTCATTTTCTTATCTGCAAATGGAGCAACGTTCAGACAAAATAATTTCTAGAATCTCTTACAAAGCTGAAGTTCTTAATTTTATATTTCTGGAAAAGTTTTCTGTGTGACCTCTACTTAACCAAAACTACTTCTGAGAAGTTGATTGGTCACTGAGAAACCAATGGAAATTCCTATATAATCAATAACACTACATTAAAGGGTATATTCGATATAGTGCATAATTTTGTTTGTTCAGTGAATTCCAATGTTAATGAAAATATATTAAAGTGAACCATAGTGAATGCCATTCTTTCTCTGATATAGAAGGAGCTTCAAGATCTTGCATGACCTTTTGTTTATTCTTATAGGGCAAGAATTATTATGTTATTGGCATGTTGACACCCCAGTTAATGGAAATCTTCAGAAAATAGTGGGAACTAGGGTTCTCTTTGATTTGATGTTAGATGAATTCTGGTTTCATTCTCATAAAAGTTTAGTTTTTCCCCATTGCCTATCACAGTGTCTGGTACACAGTAGGTGCTCAACAAAAATTCATGACTGGAATTAACAAGTGCATTTCCTACTGAATTTCATTAATTGGTGTGATGTAGTGGGAAAAGTATGAATTTGAGGTTTTCCTGCTCCAATTCTTTTCTTCTTTTTTTTTTTTTTCATTTTCTTTCACCCTGCTCTTTTTCTTCCTAGTTCTCTCCTGATCCTGTCTCCTCCTCCCTCCACCCTCCCCCCAGTGTCACCAGCTGGTCCTAGGCTGGTCTATTTTCTGTCATGTTGTAGGGTCCACCAGCAGTGCCTCAGGAAGTAGTGGAATGTCAACAGGCAGAAGGGGACATGAAAGGCAGCAGGAGCTTCAGCATCCTATTTTCATCATTGACAATGAACCTGACCTATGACGAGTCAGTTTCTGATCTAGGCATTCAGTAAAACGAAACTCTGTATGAAGAGTTACATGCAAAAAATATTCCTACAGTGAGTTAAGTTGTCAAGCAAACATGGTTTATAAATATTCCCATCCCATTGTTTTTGCAAGAATGCAAGCCACACCTAAGAGCACATTCCTTATTTTGTAGGGAAATATATGGTGCTGCACTCTTTGCTGCCACTGTGCCAAGACTTATCCTTAAATTTAAGTCCAAACTTCTTGTTTTCCCCTTATGCCATAGTATGATTCCACAGTGCATTCTCCCATCTGTTGAAACAGAGAAGTGCTTGAATTTTAGGCTGAGATGACTAATATTCATGAGGAATGAATCCAAATTCAAACTAAATGCACATTTTTTGCATTTGTCCAAACCTAGCCATGAATTATCTCTGGCTATCAATAGAAGAAAAGGAAAGTTGCTATCTGTAAATCCCTATTTGTTTTCCCAAATTGCACCCTTGGCAATGGGTGTGACAGAAAAATGTTCAGTATTCCTAGTAGCCTAACCTGCCAAGAGAGATAAAGCCACTTTGATGTCCTGGGACCAGAGACGATACAGATTTTTATCCAAAATGTTTTTCAGAGGGAAGTGGGCTAAAACGACCTGTCTGCTTCACTGTCTTCTTGATCCAGGAGACAGACTGGTAGCCCTGCTGACCAAGAGGTGACAGGTCTGAAGTTAATAACGATAATGCTCTTTAAACTACCCCGGGCAATAATGATGGTAGTAGTAAAAAACGATTAATAGTAAAAGCTGGTGCAGTGATAATTAATATTATCAGTGCTTACATTTTTTATGTGATTGCTATGTTCCAGCTCTATGCCAAGTGACTTGTACATCTTATTCCATTTACTTCTTTTTTTGAGTTAGGTAGGTAGGTAGGTTGTTTGTTTGTTTATTCATTCATTCATTCATTCATTCATTCATTTATTTTGAGAGAGACAGAGAGAGCACCAGTGGGGGAGGGCAGAGAGAGAGGGAGAGAGAAAATCCCAAGCAGGCTCCATGCTGTCGGCACAGACCCCAATGCAGGGCTCAGTGTCACAAACAGTGAGATCATGACCTGAGTCAAAATCAAGAGTCGGATGCTTAACCAGCTGAACCACCAGGAGCCCCTATTCCATTTACTTCTTACCCTTTCCTTGTAATGAAACAAGTAAAGGTCAAGGAGGTTGTGTGCCAAAGGTCACACCGTGAGGAGCAGGATGGAGTCTCATGCCCACCTCTGCCTCCCAGTAAGACTTCTCTTCTACCTTTCCTGTGTTGCATATGCATCCCCTTGAATATGCTGCTGCCCTTCTCTGGTGAGGCCACCAAGGGCCTCCTCCTGGGACAGCTTTTCCTAAAACACTATTGGGGCACCTGGGTGGCTCAGTCGGTTAAGCGTCCGACTTTGGCTCAGGTCATGATCTCACGGTCCGTGGGTTCGAGCCCCACGTCGGGCTCTGTGCTGACAGCTCAGAGCCTGGAGCCTGCTTTGGATTCTGTGTCTCCCTCTCTCTCTCACCCTCCCCCATTCATGCTCTGTCTCTCTCTGTCTCAAAAGAAATAAACATTAAAAAAAATAAAAATAAAAATAAAGCACTATCCACAGCAGTACCCCAAGGTACACCACACACACATAAAATCCAAGTCTTTTGGAGGCCAGGTGGAAAGAAGACCCCATAAGAGATCCCATTATGTTGCCAAATAAATTGCATTTGCAAAATTTTTTGGCTTTAGCAAAATGTTCTCATACTCCTCTCCTCACTGGACTTTCTGTCGCTGCTGATATGACTTGGGGGGCACCTGGCTCCCAGTGACAAGGCCAGAGGAGCTGACTTGGGCAGCGCTTCTGTCTCTCCCAGTCTCAGTCACTTTCTTTCATGGGTAAGAATTTGTTCACATAGCCATGTTTCCTAGGCACCTACTTTGCACCAGGACTAGGTTAGATACTACACACCTAATATTGTCATTGGTCCTCATAAAAGTATTAAATTTTTTAAATTTTGTTTTCTTTAGTTGATGAGGAAATTAGATCAGCAACATGTTTTGTAACTTGCACAAGGTGCTGAGTGCCATTAAATCCGTGGTTCTCAACCAGGGAGACTTTCCCTCCCCTTCTCCCAGGAGACTTTGGCAATGTGTTTGGTGACACTTTTGTTGTCACATCTGGGGTGGGGGGGAGGGTCATGGGGGACAGAGTTACTATTGCTGTCTCCAGGGTTGAGGCCAAGGATGCTATCAAAGCCCCAGCAGGGCACAGGACAGCTCCCCCCACCCCCATACAGGAAAGGATTATCTGGTCCAAAATGGCAATAGTGCTACAGGTGAGGAACCCTGGATTAAACCAATAGGTGTGGCTGCTCTGGCTTGTGACTTAGATGGACTCAACTCTGAATCAGGGCCTCTGGTACTATTCCAGGAGAGTATCTACTCTCCTGTCATGTGCAGTAGTGTGGGAGCTGGGGTCCTCCCTGTTCAGCCATCTGGCTCTCCAGAATGTTCATGGCTTAGTGCCCCAGTGCTGCTGCAACCCGTAATCTCTCTAGATGTGCCAGACTCCCCTCCTGCATTTGTAGCAAAAGTGAATCAAGAAACATCATGACCCATGATAATACTGAATACTCTTAAGATTCAATGATCCCTTTGCAGAGAGAAACTTTGAGGAATGGCCACAAAGCTGGCTCTCTTATACTGGTTCTTGGCTGAAGGAAAAGAGGGAAGGGGGCTACCCAGTTATTTTCCAGAATACAGGCCAATTCAGTGAGACAGAAAAGGACTCAGGATTCAGGGCAGCTTCTCTGTCTGGGAAGAAAGATGGAAAGTTTGACTGCATGTATGCGCCACCAGGTGACCTGACAATTTTAAACAGAGAGGTACTATTCACAGTTATTCTATATAAATAGATGTTTGTTGGGGCAGAACTTGAACTGATGGTGTAAAACCCTGGGCTTGAGGCCTTTGGTGAAAATTCATTCACTTATTCTTGAAAAGATATGCTACAGAACACTTCTTCTGTGCTTGTCAGACACTGAGTAAGTCTTGGGCTATGTAGATTCTGATCTTGTGGGAGAGAAATCATAGGGAAATAAGATAGGAAGATAAGCCATTATGGCAAATGGGAGCAAGGAAGGGGGGGGGACTGGGAAGACATCCAACAAGTAAGGACAAGTGGGAAGACCCTAAGGCAAGAGAGGGCATGGGGAGTTTGAGAACTAAAAGAAGCCCAGTGTGGTTGCAGTACAGAGCACAAAGGAAAGATATATGGTGAGGAGAGTGAGCTGGAAACAGAGGCTGTGGGGACGGCAGGCAAAGTCAAGTCTGAGTCTGGATTCACGCTGAAGTCTGAGCCCTGCTGCTGAAGGATCTGAAATCAGAAAGCTGGGAAGACCACGGACACCAGGGAGAACGTTGCTGTGGAGGTGCGGACAAGGGCGGAGGGTATTTTGACTGGAACTGTGTTGGGGGGTATGCAGAGAGGAGGACGGATGTGATGTATACTAGGGTGGAGAGAAGGCCAGGAGTTGGTGATGAACGAGCTGTGATAAGTGAGGGAGATGGAGGTGAGAGGATCCTGTCCAGCTTCCCCTCTAGGCAACTGGGTGGATGCCATTTACCAAGACTGTGCAATTCTCACTCTCCTCATGTGCAAAGCAGGAGTGGAATCCTCACCTTTTCTAAATCACCAAGCTGTTTTGGTGACCAAGTGATGTAATAAATTTACCAGGGTTTTGCAGGCTGTAAAGCATAATAGATGTCTGGGCTACATGTGAGTGTTCGCAACTATTATGATAACATGTTCATCTCTGTGGCTTTGATATCAATCCCTATGTGCTATAAAACATCAACCCTAGCTCTATGATAATATCACTTGGGTGCCTTACAGCTTCCTTATTTCATGGTTACAGAAAGAGTTTACGGATCTTATAAAATGACAAGGGAAAAGGTGTGGCTTCATGTTCTCTAGCATGAACTTGGCTTTTAAATCTTGAAATTGACTCTGATTGCCATGAGAAAACCCAAACCAGCCCAGCTTGGTTGCTGACATGACTGGGGAATTGGGAGTAGACAATGGAAACTGTTTCTCGTGTATCATTGTACTGAGTTGCCAAAGAATGGCTGGGTCTCACCAGTTTTAGACTGGTAGCGATCCAAATGGCTCTGGGTCATCAAAACCACAGGAAAGAACCTACTGGCATGCTGCTGATCTGTAGCTCAAAAGTTATGTCCGTCCCTTCCTTCCTTCCTTCCTTCCTTCCTTCCTTCCTTCCTTCCTTCCTTCCTTCCTTCCTTCCTTCCCTCCTGCCTTCCTGCCTTCCTCCCTCCCTTCTCCCTCCCTCCCCCTCTCCCTCCCTCCCTCATTCATTCATTCATTCATTCACTCCCTTAGAGTGAATTCACAGCCTTAGAGAATAAAATAATGATGGGTTGAGTCCAGTCCATGTTACAAGGAAAATAACGCAGGCCCACCAGACTTAAGCCCAGCTCCAGCTGTGTCGCTTATTGCTTTCTTACCTTGAGGAATTCACCTTGAGAAGTATCAGTTTTCCTTGAGCATTATTTGGGGACGTAGATAATTGATCCACGTCAGAGTTCTGAGAAGCAGAGGATGAATACACTTTGTAAATTGCAAGATGCTAAAAATTGGGTGGATGGATGGATGGATGGATGGTTGGCTAAGTAATATTAATATAGTTCAGTTCCATTAGGGAGAAAGGATATATTTATATATCCCCTCATATCCTCATATCCTCACTTGGGGCAGGAGATAATATTTATTGGAAAAATTACATTAAACTGGAAAATGAGTGACTCAAATTTATCTATCAGTACAAGTTTTACAACTATGTTCCTCATTTATGGAGGTACAAATAATAGAGCCTGACTATATCTTAGAATGCTCCAGAACTGGAGGTTACCTCAAAGATTCAACCCACACATAATTTTTTAGGGGAGGTCAATGTGGGAGGCTGCTTTCTGTGTGAATCCTGGCTTGTTTGTGGTGATCCATGCAGGCAGTGGTGGTTTGGGGCTGAAGCCCAGACCTCTGACTTCTCCTTTAGTACTCTTTTTACTCAACCACATGGCCTCTCAGGAGTCTTTCTATTTCCTGCCAAACATCACAACCCTCCTTGAGCAGGCAAGTGAGGGTCAGTGTCCCAGGCCACTTGTGGTGATGTTGTAAGTCTGATAATGGCTGAATTTCATGTTCATTGCAATCACTGCTCAAGCCAGGGCAACATTACAGATTCTGTTCGCATAATTTGGAATTATTATTTTTTTTAAAAATATTACCTCACTTGTTAAGGTCATCACTTTATACTATTCATAGTTACTCTGTTTTATTTTGTTTCATTTTTAAAATGAAGCAAACTGGTTCTATCACTTTACAACAAAACAAAGAAGCTAGTTGAGTATTAAAACAAGAACTATGGATTGTTCCATTTGATGAGAGAAAGCCCTTCCTGGGACACTAGCTGATCAGCAGACCCTGAATACACTGATTTTGCCTTCTTTTTGGCAGAGTGATGTCAGGAGAGAGGAGAGAACATAGTGGCATTTTCTGTTTGTCAAAACATCTTGAACACTTTTCAAACATTTTGAGCTTGTTAAAATCCAGACTGCCTAGTGCCAAGCAGTTTTGGTTAATTTCTAAACCCCTGAGTATTTAAAGGGAAATTTAATCGGTATTTTTCTGAATCGTTTCATTTAACTCATCAGTGTGCTGTTTCATAAGAGTCATTTGATGCCAAAGTCCTTCTGTGCCAGTTTAGAAATTTTACTCGGGAAGGCTCTGAAGGGCTGAGAGCAATAAAAACAGCAGGGACCTGGAGGTTCTAGAATCTCACAATTCAAGATCTAGAAAGGGCTACGGGAAGGTTTTTCTCGAGATCATTCAAGCCACCAGCAGGAAAGGTGGAACGTTAATCCCAAAGCACATATATCTGCTCTAGACGTTGTTCTCTTTCTGTTCAGTGTCTTAAAGTTCTGTGGTGAAGAAATGTGAACTTCTATTCAGCACAGACTAGCCTATTAGTATGAATGTGGTATTTTCATGATTATAATACATAGGAATGAATCTTTCTAAAGTGTTCCGCAGGAATTGGTATGACTGTGTATCTTTGCTGTGAGACGGTTTTACTTCCTCAGGATCAGGGTCCAATGCCCTCAAGGGATAGCAGTGTCCAGAGATAAGAGTTTACTGAAGTTCTTTCTCTTTTACCATCTGCTTGCCTCATACCACCTCAGTAGAAACATTCAGAACCAGTTTCTGTTTCTGTGCATTCAATAGTGCAATACACACACACACACACACACACACACGCACGCACACACGCATGCACACACACAGGTATATTTCAATTCTATTTGTTCAAAGGTGTTTAGAACTGGATTTTGGGAACAGGCCAATGCCCACTAGTAGGGGACATATCAACACATCAAACCGACAATGGTGTGGCCACATAAATGCAGAGGTTGCTGATGTAAAGGCTTGTTTAGTGCCTCTTCTATTCCAGCCATAGCACCCTGTGGTTTATATATATTCAGTCATTCATCTTCCTATTGATCCTGTGAGTTTGACAGATTTTTTTCTCTTCAGTTTATTTATTTAAATACAAGTTAGTTAACATTCAGTGTAGTCCTGGTTTCAGGAGTAGAACCCAGTGACTCATCACTTACATAGAACACCCAGTGCTCACCCCAACAAGTGCCCTCCTTAATGCCCATCACCCAATTTAGCCCATCCCTCTATCCACCTACCCTCCATCAACTCTCAGTTTGTATCTGTATTTAAGAGTCTCTTATGGTTTGCCTCCCTCTCTGTTTTTATCTTATTTTTCCTTCCCTTCCCCTATGTTCATTTGTTTTGTTTCTTAAATTCCACATGTGAAAGAAATCATATGATATTTGTCTTTCTCTGACTGACTTATTTTGCTTAGCATAATACACTCTAGTTCCATCCATGTTGTTGCAAATGGCAAGTTTTAATTCTTTTTGATGGCTTAGTAAAATTCCATTGTCTGTGTGTGTGAGTTGCTTCTTTATCCATTCATTAGTCAGTGGAAATTTGGGCTCTTTCCATAATTTGGCTATTGTTGATAGCATTGCTATAAACATTGGGGTGCATGTGCCCCTTTGAAACAGTACACCTGTATCCCTTGGATAAATACCTAGTAGTGCAATTGCTGGGCTGTAGGGTAGTTCCATTTTTAATTTCTTGAGGAAGCTCCATACTTTTTTCCAGAGTGGCTGCACCAGTTTGCATTTCCACAAGCAGGGCAAAAGTGTCTCCCTTTCTCTGCATCGTTGCCAACATCTGTTGTTTTGTGAGTTTTTAACTTTAGCCATTCTAAGAGGTGTGAGGTGGTATCTCATTATGGTTTTGATTTGTATTTCTCTGAAGATGAGTGAGTGATGTTGAGCATTTTTTCATGTGTCTGTTAGTCACCTGGTGTCTTCCTGGGAAAAGTGTCTATTCATGTCTTCTGCCCATTTTTGCACTGGATTATTTATTTTTTGGGTGCTGAGTTTGGTAAGTTCTTTATAGATTTTTGATACTAACCCTTTGTCCAATATGTCATTTGTAAATATCTTCTCCCATTCCATTGGTTGCCTTTTAGTTTTGTTGATTGTTTTCTTCACTGTGCAGAAGCTTTTTATCTTGATGAGGTCTCAATAGTTCATTTTTGCTTTTGTTTCCATTGCCTCTGGAGACATGCTTAGTAAGAAGTTGCTGCAGCTGAGATCAGTTTACTGCCTTTTATCTCCTGTAAGATTGTGATGTTTTCCTGTCTTACATTTAGGTATTTCATCCATTTTGAATTTATTTTTGTGTGTGGTGTAAAAAAGTGATCCAATTTTATTCCTCTGCATGTCACTGTCCAGTTTTCCCAGCACCATTTCCTGAAGAGTCTGTCTTTTTTCTATTGGATATTTTTTCCTGCTTTGTCGAAGATTAATTGGCCATACATTTGTGGGTCCATCTCTGGCTTCTCTATTCTGGTCCACTGATCTCTGTGTCTGTTTTTATGCCAGGACTATAGTGTCTGATGATTACAGTTTTGTAATACATCTTAAAGTCTGGAATTGTGATGCCTCCAGTTATGGTTTTCTTTTTCAACATTACTGTGGTTATTCAGGGTCTTTTCTGATTCCATACAAATTTTAGAAACGTTTCTTCTAGTTCTGTGAACTGATACCTGAATTCAGCAAAATTGCAGGATATAAAATCAAAGTACAGGAATCGGTTGCATTTCTATATGCCAATAATGAGGCAACAGAAAGAGAAATCAAGGAATCAATCCCATTTAAAATTTCACCAAAAACCATAAGACACCTAGGAATAAACCTAACCAAAGAGGTAAAAAAATATGTATGCTGAAAACTATGGAAAGTTTATGAAATAAACTGAAGAAGACACAAAGAAATGGAAATAGTCCATGCTCATGGGTTGGAAGAACAAATATTGTTAAAATGTCGACACTTCCCAAAGCCATCTATGCATTCAATGCAATCTATATCAAAATAACACAAGCATTCTTCACAGAGCTAGAGTTTGACAGATTTAAGCTGATTTTATAGTGGTGATATTAGTATTTAGTGAGGTTAAGTAAGTCATCCAAGATCTCCCAGCTGGTAAGTGGCAGAGCTGGATTTGAGCAGAGATCTATTGCCTTCAAAACGTATGCTGTTTCCATTTGCCATTCTTCTTGCTTCAAACAATATTTGATTATTGATCATAACTTAATAAAAGTGGTGCAGCCACATGAATGATGTTAAAACTGATTAAGGGAGCTTAATTATCTACATTTTTCGGGTAAAATTGTAAGTCCCTATAAAGGTTAGGCCTTTCCTAACTTCTGAATAGTTATACTCTGGCATTTTATTATAATTCATTTAGAAGTCAATAGTCATACATTTTCCCATAGAAATAACATGGAAATAATAGTCAGGCTTCTGTAATAACCCATAAAAGCCTGTAAAATTCCATGATTCTGTGACAGGGGATACTTCTGGGGTTAGGGGCATGACCAGTAGCTGGTTACTTCAAGGGCAGTGTCATGGGGGAGCTGGAAAATAAAAACTGGGGACATGAGCAGGGTATGACAGTGGCTTCTGTGGACTGCAGCAGCTCTATCACTGGCATGGGGGCCCTTTGGCCAGAACTACACCCTAGTCACTGAGCCCCAGACTTACCATTGCTTTGGTTTGTGTTGATAATCTTCAAGGGAAGTAGTTCTGTTGTTCATCAGCGATTTGGGGAAACTCAAAAGTTGTTCTCTTCCTGTAAAGACTTGGGATCTGAAAAGCATCACATCTCTGGACAGATTAATAAGCCTATCTCCTATGTAGTTTTTCACATGAACAATGCCATTCTTCCTATGTAGTCCTGTAACACCAAAAAGACATAAGTCTTGCCCTTCATTGCAGCTTTGATAGCCGCACATGTTCTGACATGTCATGGGTCCTCAGTATATTTATTTTTCAAGTAAAAATCTTCAATGAATTGCCAATTTGGCTGCTCTCAGCCTTGTGATTTTCAGGAGATTTCATCAGCCGAGCTATAGAGGAAGGAAAGTTGCCATGTTTTGGTACATTAGGGATGTGAGTGACTAGAATGCCTTCTTCTTCACATACTGGATGGCTGTGAATCCATTAGGAACTAAACTCACACATCTCTACCTCCAAAAAATCTTCAACCATGCCACTGGCCACCAACAGATAGGCATTCTGATATTATCCTATGATGATTATAGGTACCCCATATTATTTTATTATTTTTTGCCTATCTCCTGGACTTAGAAACCCTTGAGATTTATTCCTCTTGGAAACCCAACATCTAACCCAGTGGCTGATTCTTTGTGCTTAAATTCTTAACTGGTACAGGCACTTTCAACCCCTGTGTCCCTAAAGATGTCTGTGTCCTCAACCCCACAACCTGTTAATATGTTAGGTTATATAACAAAATATAATTAAAGTTGCAGATGGAATTAATATTGCTAATTATCTGACCTTAAAAATAGCAAGATTATCCTGTATTATCTGAGAGGGTCCAGTGTAACCATAAGGGTCTTAAAAGTGGAAGAGGGGGCAGAAGAGGAGGTCACAGTGATGCAGTATGAGAAGGACTCAACTCTCCATTGCTAGCTTTGAAGATGGAGGAAAGAGGCCATGAGCTGAGGAATGCAGGCAACCTCTAGAAGCTGGAAAGGGCAACAAAATGGATTTCCCACTAGAGCCTCCAGAAGGGAACACAGCATTGCCAACATCATGATTTTAGCCCTGTGAGTTAGACTTCTGACCCATAGCACTATAAGATAATTCTGTGTTATTTTGAGGCACTAATTGGTGGTAATTTGTTATATGATGAATATGACAAATTTACTTTTTGGGATGTGATCATGGGCCTGTGCACTGATATCCCAGAGAGTAATCCTGGGGCTCCCATATATCCAGATGAGCATAAGGTCCAGTTTTTCAGGCCTCTGTCATTTATTTGTCAAGGAATTCACAAGGGATTACCAGTGTCTGAAGGACAAACCCTGTGTGTGTTGCTTTCATTTTTCTGAGATCAGAATTTAGGGGCATGCATTTTTTGACTGGACAATGATGCAACTGCCATTGGAAGGAGTATTAATGCCACCAGCACCAGGTGTTGTAATGTTTTTCAAAGGCTTCACCAGTTCTTTCATTATTGATCCCAATAAAGAGATGTTCTATGGAACCAAGAGTCAAGGGAAGAACCACTGTGTCTGCAGGGAGATGGCTAGGCTGACATTTTGCTCCTGCTACTGCCACATGTGTCAGAGTCGACCACGGCCCAGGAAACTGTGATTCTTTTAGAGGAATTATCCTCTCCTTTCTGGGGTCACACTTACCCAAAGCCTGGGACCCTCAAATAAGCATGCCTTTCTTCCCTCAAATAGTGCCACCAGGTCCCTGTGCTGAAGCAGCATTGTCAGCAAGGGTTCCATTTGAAGCCCTATGGCTAAGGCTTCTAGAGGTTTGTAAAGCTTCTACAGATCCCTGCCCCCTCTACGGTGGCTGTTCAAGAAAATTAAACAAATTTGTTACCCCTGAAAAGGGACAGTTCATTGGGGTGGAAGGACCAGGAATGACGAGTTAACTGATTCCAGAGAAGTGCTGGGGGCACATTCTCCTAGAAGGGTTAATAACTTGCCAAATGGCTCACCTTCTTAGGCACTCTCCCCTCCCCCAAGTTAGAAGGTATAAATCATTGACTATCAGGATAATGAGAAGCAGATTTGCCTCTGCTAATTTCTGGGATGTAGAAGGTCTTTAGAAAAAGCCTCATAAGACATTGCTGAGTGTTATGAGCCCTACCACCTTGATAGAGGGCACATGTGGGATGCAGACCAGCAAGTCTGTGTTCCAAGTGGTGGCTGCTGCAGGGGATGGGGGCGCTGCACAGGTAATACTTAGAAACCCATCACATGTTCTAGTAGATGAGGAACCTCCTTCCTACATTTTGAATACCAGAGCCAGGGATGAGGAAAATGTAGCCCACCATTCTGTGCACGCTGTGTATATCCTTCCTTTAGATTGAGACTGGCAACTCTTTAGAATATTTGTTTTCCTGTGCTCTGAATAGAGTCAGAAGGGGCTGGTCAGAACCCAATGACTTCCCTGAATAAATAGCTAAGTCAAAATCTCTGGGGATTCATAGGAAAAAAAGTGAATGCAAAAATCTACTTTGTGAGAAATTAAGTTAGTGTAAACCAGAAGGAAAAGAGCCAAGAAGAAAGATCTCTTTGAAAAGAAATTTCTTTAATGTTTATTTATTTTTGAGAGAGAGAGAGAGACAGACAGAGGATGGGTGGGGGAGGGGCAGAGAGAGAAGGAGACACAGAATCTGAAGCAGGTTCCAGGCTCTGAGCTGTCAGCACAGAGCCTGACGTGGGACTCGAACCCATGAACCGAACCACGAGATCATGACCTGAGCCGAAGTCAGACACTCAACCAACTGAGCCACCCAGGTGCCCCTCTCTGAAAAGAAATTTATCTATCGATTCTGAAGCATGATCTGCAGGAAGGCATGACTGAGTGGGACAGGGAGCGATAATAGATGGAAGGTTTCTGGAACATGGCTTCCTTTGCCTGAGCCTCAGAAACTCTTTGTTGAGGTGATCTCTCCTCATTTCCCTGGCAGAGACCCTCTGCAGGTGCTGCCCTCCCTCAGAAGCAACTGGCCGGTTTGTCCTCTGGGTGCAGAGCTGGACAAGGGGAGCATGGATGGGGGCTTCTGCACATGACCCTGCTGGTGAATACTGAACAGACAGCAGCACCCCTCAACCCTAATGGTCATTTTGTGATGCCAAGGACCTACCCCCTTATCAGGGACCTCTGACACATGAGCCATTACATTTCAATGTGGCGTTCCATGCAGTGGCAAAAATGAACACTATTTTACATTGTACAAAGGAATGGACTATAGAGTGTCACAGAATCTCAGGATTCATCTTTCCAACTCTTTCATTCTGCCATAGAGAAACTAAGCTTCAGAGAGGAGAAGACTTAGGTTACCCCTTTGTTGAACTTTGTAGAATATTTTGGACCTTCTGAACAGTATTTGCCAATACCTCTAAGTAAGGTTATCTCAAAGTATATTTTTGAAAGGTATGTTATCCCTCAGAAACTGATAACTCATTGCAAAGTTACAGGCGAACCAAAGGCCAATAGATGAGAAAGAAGCTAAGATATATTTTACACCATCGAGTTGCTCACGGTATAATAGAAAAATTATCTCTGATGTGGAATAATAAATGTTATAGAAGGGCATGCATATAATTACTTATTCTTAAAAGAAATTTACCAGATTCCTACATTTCCCAAAGTAGGAACGTGGCCATATTCCATACACTTAGAGTTGTCAGCCTGGTGTTTTCAGATAACTAAGGCATTATTATAAATACCTGAGATGTTATAATAAGAAAAGTATCATAAGAGGAAAAAAAAAGATAAAATAACTCTAGGTGAATTAAATTTTGTTACTATAATAGAAAAATAACTATATTCTGAAATTTTTAAGTATATATTATGAATATTATTAGTTTGATATGGCAGCTTACTTTTCTTTGAATAGAAAAACTTGTAATAACTACATTCATTATACTGGAAATCAGTATTACTCTTAGAATTTTTGCCTGCCAGAAAACTATTTGGAAGTTAATATGGTGAGGGTAATTTGAAGTTGGTGAAGTATTCAGTAGCTAAAATCAGCAAGTTTTTTTTGTAGCGTGGTGTGTGTGTGTGTGTGTGCGTAGGTGTGAGTGTGTGTGTTTGCGTAGGTGTGAGTGTGTGTAGGTGTGAGTGTGTGTATCAAAATAAGAACCAAACTATTGGTGAATACAAAAACATAAGGCAACTTTGGTGACACAGTCTATCATCTGTGAACCCTAACAAATATAACTCATGACCAGAGCCACCTCAAGTTCTCAAGAAGATAGGGAGCAATGGGTTATACAAGATCCTCACACTTTTTACCCTCCCTTTCTTTGCTCTGCCAATAATGATAGGAAGTGATCCCTGTAGCTTGGGGAAAGCCTCAACCCTCATCCTCAAAAGCTACCATCTCATCGTGTATGCAGCAAACTTTTTGACCCCACTTTGTCAGCTGGCAGAGTCATCAAGTAGAGGGAAATAATAGGATGAGGAAACAGATCATTACCTCCCAACATTGGCTTCATGTGTTGCTGAGACAAAACTGCCCTGATGGGGTTAAGGGAGCATTATTAACGTCAGCAGAAGGATAAGATGTGGAAGTTATGTTTGCACGTGGACTGGGAATGTGAGAGACAATACAAAATCTGGTGGGGCCTTAGAAACTCCTGAAAACTTATTCTAATGGAAGCAGAGAGGGGATGGAGATTGATATGTTTTTAAAGTTTCTCCAAAGTTGCTCTCCCAAGCAAAATCAGAGAGTAAGAGTCATTTTATGTTCAGCTTACTCCTGAATTTCAGCATTTGACTTAATCATTCATTCTTAAATCGTGTGGCCTCAGAAAACTGACATTGACCTTCATTATGCTGGCCCCAAATGGCTTCCACTTACGTGGTTTATTTCCAGTATATATATATATTTTTTTTTCTTATACCCTTGGGGACAGCTACCACATTTTAATCTAGCACAATCCTATATAAAATGAAATAGCTATAGCTATAGCTATAGCTATAGCTATAGCTAAACAAATTTGAGACCCACTGGACTCATTGCATCTTGGTCCTAGTAGTTATTCATCCAAATATTTCTTGTTCTGGCCTCATGTAGAACCTAAAGCTGTTGGAGAAAGTAGAATCTTGGGACCAGAATGGACTTTCAGAGATGCCCTGACATAGGAGAAGGCTGAAGAGAAACCCACAGCAGCCATGGCAGAGATAGCAGGGCACACAGCTGCTAATCTTGCTCCCCTGCTCCTGAGTCCCCTCCACCCTGACAGCTGCCCCAGCTCTCCTGGCAGTACTAATCTCTGTAGAATTGCCCTAGTAATTGTTTTTCCTTTCCATCAGTATAGATGAGTTATGATTGCTATTCATAAGTGAGATATGGACTGTACTTAGAGTGATTAACATGTTCAGATTTCTTGTTGAGCCTCCCTTAATAGATAAGGGAAATATAATAGAGTTGCACAGTGAGTGGAGGTCCTCACTGAATTGCTCAGGGAGAAGTTTTGATTAAATTGCAGCTCTCAGGTTGTGATAGAACAGAGTGCCTTTGACAGGATGGTACCCTCTACATTCTCCACCAGAATTTGACTATAGGTCATAAGCACCCCTCTGTTTTGGCCCCAGGCACCAAGTAACAAATGCCATCCTGATGACAGAGCACTACTTGGATCAGTCAAAGCTGAAGCTGAAAGTAGTGCAGGGAGCATCTGTAAATTGTTAGGATATTACATTTCAAAAGAAAGAAAGGACACACAAAGCTGATAGGCCAATCTTTTCTGTGGTGTCTGGAAGCTTCCTCTCCTGACTATTAATTAATCAAGGTATAGAGTAGCCTAAAAGGAAGAAGCACCCATAATTTTGACAGATGATAAAATAGGCAGGAATTTACCAACCCGTTTGAACAAATGTCTCACTTTTCCTGGTAGAATTTTTTTTAATGAAAAAACATAGTAAAATGTCTTAAAATTAATTTGAATTTTCAAATAATTGTCCTTGTTTTGCTACTTTTTATTTGACAAAAATTAAAAAACTGGCCTTGGAATGGAGGAAACCTTGGGATCCTCAGGGAATATGCTTCCACACATAGACTTGTGTGTGGAAAACTCTAGCTCAACTAGGATATCTTGAACTATGACAGGAAAAAGACAGGAGAGAATTCTGTATTGTGATGATCGTTAAGGCCTTCATTCCAGGGCTGGAAAGGGTCTGAAACATCACCAGTTGAGTTTTCCAATCTAATGAATTAGTCTCTGCTTATATAGTTCATTCTGGTTTGGACCATTGTATTAGAAAATTCTTCCTCCTACTGACCTAAACTCTGCCTCCCTGTCACTCTGTTGCCCCTCATCTAACCACCACCCCACCCCACCTTGGGTCCCTTCTGTTTAACAGTCTTCTAGGGACATGAAGATACTGACTCCTCTCTTCATTCCACATCCCTTTCTTCTCGGGCCAAGAACACCCAGCCTTCACAACTGTTCCATGTAAGATCTTCCTTCACACTCCGTGCCTCCCTTCTTTAGACCAATTACTAGTTTCCTGGAGAAATGCTTTCCCTTGAACGGAAAGAGCCTGATACTCCAGGTGAGATGAACACATCCCTTATTCTAAAAACTAGATATTCAACAACTAGAAAGTCTAAACATGAATTTTAAAAATGGCAAGAAGAGTAGTATTTCACTGATCATTGTGCAACTTTAGAATATTCTCAAGACCTTAAGATACAATCCTAAACAGGTATAAGTGATAAATTGCAAATGTACATATACAGATGTAGACATGTGTGCACACAGGGTGGTCCACTTGACAGAGGATCCTTATAAACCGCATTAGGTTCAGAAGCTTCCAGAATGCCTTGAGTTCAATTTATGAGGTAGGCTTTCTTTAGGGGTCTACAATGCATAAATAACTATTGATTAGCTTTCTGGAGACAGGTTTTTAGTAGAACGCTGAACAAGGGCATTAGAGAAATGCCCCCAATGGGGTCATTTTTGTTGACCTGGGACTACATAAAAATGGGAGTATTGAATGCTTAATGTCACATTTTATTGCTTGGTTCAGCTAATTTCTCTTGTGGGAAGCAAATGTTTTTGAAAGCATTCCAGAGCCTTTGTAGTGTTAAAGCTCATTACCTTGGATTTCATATGAGCCAAAAAATATACAAGAAAGTAAGTGCTCTGAATCTCAGCAAAATTTTATGACCGTACAGAAGCAAAGCTGTATCATGTCATGCAAAAATAAGGTGAATTTAGCAATTTGCATTCTTATTAATAGAATGCAGTATAATAAATGTGGGGTGATTCCTTTATTGTTGTTTGATTAAGGTACTAAAGATAATTTAACAAACAGATTAAAGAATAGATAGGAAATACCTTCTTTAGGGAGATTATATTACTTTTCTGTTAATTCTTCACTCTCAATCTGAGTGTATGAGCTTCAAAGAAAACTGTGCACATTTTACCTAAACAGAGTGCTTTTACAGAATAGAATACATTTTTCAGTTATCTCCAATAGGCTCTGTCTGTGTCCGGTTCTTGCATATACATAATTCCATTCTAATTCTTGAGGGATTGTTTATCCCATTTTACAGATAAGAAAACTAAGGCCCCATGTCACTATATTCTGATAAAATATTATCAGTGATTCACAAGAGCCAGTAGAATTGTATTGCTCCATTTGGACCTAAAATACCCCAATCTAATCATAATTTACCTTCTTAGACCTGTTTCCCACTACTTGTCTATAAGGCCCTCTACTATTAACTCAGTGGGCCAAGTTACAGACATCAGTTTGTGTATTCAAAATCCCACAATTTTGCTCCCTTAAAAATATTCTCTGTTTTCTATTCTGTCTGTGAAATTAACTTCCAATCAGCTGAATGACTGACTCCTCCTACAGGAAATACTCTCAGCTGGTCTCTGATGTGAGAGTGCTCTCTATGTTCTCCTAACTCCTTGTCCATAAATGCTGAGAGGACAGTAATATATTTTACCACTAATGGGATAAAGCAAGTCAATATATAAAATAAAAAAAGTTTAAACATTCTTTCTATTCTATAGATTAACTACAGAGTGTATTCTAGGACTGTTTACCAAATGATATAAATCATGCTGCAAATTATTCATAAAGTCATTCTTACAATTTTTAAATCACTTTTTAAAAAAAAATTTTTTAATGTTTATTTATTTTTGAGACAGAGAGAGACAGAGCATGAACAGGGGAGGGTCAGATAGCATGTATATTGTTCTCATACAAGTGTCACTAGCTAAATAATGACCTTGTTTGCATCTCGATTTTGACAGGGAGACACATAAATGTTTTCAATAATTTTTCATTAAGTAGATAGCCATTAGGTGACTTGGTTCAATAAACAGAGAATTTCTTTTAAAAATCCATTCTAGAGATGCCTGGGTGGCTCATTTGGTTAAGCGTCCAACTTCGGCTCAGGTCAGGATCTCACGCTGTATGAGTTCGAGCCCCGTGTCTGGCTCTGTGCTGACAGTTCAGAGCCTGGAGCCTGTTTCAGATTCTGTGTCTCCCTCTCTCTCTATCTGCCCCTGCCCTGCTCGCTCTCTGACTTTCTCTCAAAAATAAACATTAAAAAAAATTTAAAAATCCATTCTATTATTCATGGTACTAAACCCTTTGTCATCTTTAACTGAACTTATATAATCAAACCATTTTTAGCCCATGTATTTCTGTATGATATGTTAGCATAATAAATATCTCTATTATGAACTAGGTCATGAAAATAACTTCTTAAAATGTTATACTTATGAACTTGATTTTATTATATTTTGTTCACCTTTATTCCACAGAGATTTGCAAACTTTCTTTGTTCAAATTTCATTATACACATAAACTTATGATTTTTTTTTACTTTTTGTTGTCAAATGATGGACACATTTTCATATATTAAACCATTATTAGATGTTTCTCTTGGAATAATACATTATTTTTTTCCAAATATTTCTTCATCTTTTTTCCTGCATGTTTGGCTTCTCTTATATATTTTGTCAGTTTCTCTAAATAATAACTAAAAGATTCATATTCTGTAAAGCTAAAGGAATAATTAAAATTAGTGTTCCATTTATTAGATTACCATTTTCAAATTGTGTAATTTCTCCAACTTCAGAATTTTTATTAGCATGACTATTCAATAGGCTTGCTTCATTTTTGAGGGTTTTTGCTCTATAAGCTACTTTGAGGGCAAAACATTCCTCCAATAGTCATGATTTCAATTCTATCTATAGCTATCCATCTCTTCTGCCTAATGTGTATTGGATGCCTAATCAATAATATTTATTTATTTGTGTGTTTATTGCATTTTCTCTTCATCTGGAGGAATGACTTAGACAGTAACAAACCAAGACATTCAGAAATATTTTTCAAGCTGTGGATGTTTGGCCCTTCTGCCCAGCCATGGCACCATCCATACAGCCTAATCCTTTGATCTTTTGTGTCTTCATCAATGCATGGGGGAAGTACTTTCTCACGTCTATTCATTATGAGGACTACCTGAAATGCAGTTGTATGTAAAAACATGACACACATTGGGCTTGTCACAAATTATACTATAATCATTATTATCTGTGATGTACAATTATTGTTTCCATATGCCCAGCATCTTTGCTTCCTTATTTTGATAGTAGAAACCCTTTTTTTGGAGACCTTCTCCTCCCCTACTCAAACTGTGGGTTTCTGCATGCTGCCAGCTCCATGACCCCATTCCCAAGACGCAGTGTGAGTACATGACCCAGATCCAGATAATGATAATTTTCCATTCCTCTAGGAATAGTGATTGCTCTGGGAATGGGAATATGACCCAAGCTATAGCAATCAGAGTTTCCCCATGATTCTCTTAAGTAAATAGAAAAAGAATTTCTTTACTTCTCTGATAAAGGAGCATCATAGACGTGATGACTGCAGACCTAATGGTGACCTTGTCCCCTACGCTATCTAGACACTAGAGAGAGTAATAGGGATGCCAGGAAGAAGTAGCAGAGATGGATTCATGGAAGGGTAAATCCCCTGTCCTCAAAGTTTCCAGTTACTGCAACTCTTCATTAATTTTATGAGTTTGCATAGATTATTACAATGAACATGTGTCAAAGCAAGTTTGAATACTGTTTCTGCCATTTTTACCCACAAGTTTTTCTGACAAGTATATATGTTTGCATAAAGAAAAGCAGGATTATCAGAAGAAAAAAAAACAGCAGAGAAGACACATTTCAGGTAACTATGGTGGTGTCACCACACCACAGTGAAAACCTATCTACAACGTGAAAAGGAGCTACGGAATACAGGCTTTCAAAGCAAGGATTGTAGTTGAAAAGGAAGGAGACAAGACAGAACACAGATGCAGACCCTTGAAAGAGACAAACTCTCCCCAGGTGCTCCCGTTGAGATACCCCCAAGGAAGGTTAGATAAAACAAACCACTTGACACTTGGAGATATCACCTGGCAGAGAGTAGCTAGTGGGAAGATAGCTGCCAGATGGGGAATTCATAAGCACTGCAACTTTCCCTGACCTAATGTGCAACCTGTGTGATGTGCATCTCTGAAAGAACTCTTAATCAGAGTCAGTAAATATTATTTGCCTTTCAGCTGTTTGGACTTATACAGGGACCTAAATTTTCTGGGACTCCCACCCAGATCTTCTCAGTTCCAAAGCCCAAGCTCTTGACCAGCTCAGGGTATTTAATCAGCTCTGTTTTGCATGAGGGAGGGTTGTGCAGCTAGGCCTTTTTGCATTAGTTAGGCTGTAATTTGCACCATTGCAGGGAGCAGACCAAATTTCCTAGACTCTGGAATCCTGGGAAGAAGCTACCCAGAGAGGTGGGCTTGGTTTGTCTCCTTTCAACTGACTTCAGAAGAGCTCTGACATTCCTCACATTTCCATCCTGGATGTTATTTTCACAATAATTGGCTCCTGGTGGGGTGAGGGCAGGGCGTGAGATGGTGGGGGGGCATCTTTCTCTCAAGGGTGTTTTCCCTGAATTTCCACTCACTGAAATATCCTCCATACTCTAAGTCATTCATAGCTCAGGGTGAAATGCTTTGGGATTTTTTGTGGATTTTCATGTTACTGTTCATCTTTGAGGAATAGGGAGTCTCCTGTTGCCTGACACAGGTGTCACATCCCATAGAACCATGGGGTGTTAGAGTCACATCCCTCCGAACCATGGGGATGTTAGAGCGACATCTCACAGAAGCATGGGGTATTACAGTAACATACTGCGGAACCATGGGATGTTAGAGTCACATTCCACACGGCCATGTTGTGTTAGGGTGAAACGAGACTAAAGACACCATCTTCCACGCAATTTCATCTTACTGTTCTTGGATATCAAGGAGAGTATGTCCCACACATGGTAGGGACAGATCTGGGCCAACAACCCAGGCATCCTGATACCAGCTTCTCTCCCCCCACTACACACCACACTAAGGATACCTAAACTCAGTGGATCTTTGCTCTGCACTGAAGCTGGTTTTTTGACTGGGTTAAGCACCTTGTTCATACAGTGGCTTGTCTGTGCTTCAAACTGTAACGAGAAGGTATGTAGAGAGACCATCACTCCTGAGGCCACAGAATCCTAGTGGTGGTTAAGATGGAAGCTGCACAGAAACATGGAGGTACCATGACCTCCATCCAAAACACTGGGTGTTGTTCTAGAACAACAGACTGATTAAAGAGGCAGGGCTCCTTCCAGTGTTGAGTTTCTCATCTAAGTCTGGCTTTTGCTCCTTTAACAGACTTACAGTGAACACTTTCTATGCACTAGGCCCTGTGCTAAAACTGGGTAAAGAGCAGGAAAGGAATAACCCCATCCTCAGGAAGCTGTTTAGTGATAGAAGTATCACATAAAATGTGAAAACAGAGGCCAACAGTGCTTCTCACTTCTTAGGAAATATTCACTCTCATCTTTGATAGAGAAATAAAAAGCATTGGTTCTTTGTATTTTTATGAACCAAACACGATCCTACACATACACACACACACACACACACACACACACACACACACACACACAAGTACCCTTAGAATATCTGCTGAATGAACAAAGGCATTTGCCTTTCATGTCCCCTTTAACTTTTCACCAGTTCCTGGGCCTCAATGTACTTACTAGTAAAATGAGGGACTCAAGTCTAGGATGTCTCAGTTTTCCCCATGTGTGTCCACAGGTGTCAAGGTCAGAGCTCAAGTAATTGGCAGATGCCTGTGCAGGTGCGGGCCACATGGATTCCAAGGTCAAGACAAGGGTTGTACTTCTAGATCACATACGAGAAAATATCATGGGATAGAAAGATGCAGAAGTGAGTGGGGTAAGCATGGGATTCTTAACTCCTCAGAGGTGAGTGACAGAGGAGGGCACTGTGACCTAGTAACAAGTCACACCATCGTCACACATGACATCATTTGTTCAATCCTCAGCACTTTCATTGTAGGAAAGAAAGACAGGTTATAACCACATATTCTTTAATGGAAAATATCTGGGTTTGAGTCCTGAATTTACCACGGATTTGGGAAAATTGATTCAGTTTTCTTGAGTACAAAAAAGGGGTCATTATACCTGGTCCATAGGATGGTGGTGAGGAATCAGAGATCTATCAGTAAACCACCTAATACAATGCCTGTTATGTAGTAAGTACTCATAAATATTACTATGGTCATTATTATTATTATCACTGTGGAAATTTCTTCTAGAGAATACTGCTCAAAGCCAAGGCACACTCTTGAGAGCAAGCAAGAGGTGTTTGCCTGGTCTCCTCACTACACCTGGACACTGGGTTGAAGACACCGGACCTGACGTCTATTGCATAAGCCCACCTGGATGTGGAAAGAGAGCTGGTGTCCTTTAACATAACACACAAGGAAGGCCAGCTCATGCCCCTCTACTGCCTTGTCTGGACACTCACTGGTGACTTGTGTGTTTTTGAGGAGGAAGCGCTCATCAACAATACTATGTTGAACCCTTCCTCTTTCTGAAAGCCACACTCCAGCCTTATTTGCCTCCCACACAGGGATCTAGCTGCGGGTTTCTTTTACTTCATATCTTCTAAACACGCACTGCATTATGTAGCACCCTTCTCTTGAGGTTTCCCATTTGACATCTTAGGCAAAGCCTGATAAATGCTACTATTTATAAAATTATGTATGTGTGTGTTATGTACATGTGTGTTTCTGTGACTGTGTGCATGTATGTAAAACACTCTCTGATCTGCCTGGGATGGTCCCTGAGCCTTTGCTCGGGCAAAGCAGGCCCGTGGCTGATTCTGAAAAGTTCCATCTGTTCCTGGTCTGTGGGGCAGGGGGAACGGGTAGGTCCTTGTGCCCAACCCCTATCTCTAGACTCAGCTTCAGTCGTGGCACCCTCTGGAGAAGCAAACTGGGCAGAAAGTTAAATCACTTCCACATATGCAGAAGCACCCATGCACCAAATACTACTATGAATAAAACAAATCCATAAAGATTTGAAGCATATTATCATGTTTAAACCAAACTGTAGCTATTACCAGGCATATAGGCCAGAGGTTTTTTTTTTTAAGTTGTTATTCTTGAAAAACATGATTGATTTTGAACTTTTTTTAAAATTTCAATGTCATGAACCAGACATCCATAATTATATTATTTGTCTTACACAAATGAAAAAGAATAAATTAAAACTGGGCATGTTGCAACAGGACTGTTGACATTATATACAAAGCCTGCTTATTGTCATAAGATACTCTTAACCTTCAAGCCAAAATCTTTCAAAACTATTAGTGTTAAATGTAGCAGCTGTTGTCAGACTTCTCCTGTTCTCTGTTTTATGCATTGTGCTTTATTTGAAATGTTTGTTATATTTGTGTATATAACTTTCTGTGAGCTGTTCCTTGAAAGCTCCAAGGATTAAACATGAAGGTTGAGCCAGTTCAAAAGGAACAAAGTTAAGAAAATTAAAGAAAACTTGCTAAAATGAATGTTTAAACCATTAAAATATTTAGTAAGGTTTGCCTCGAGCTGTTTCCTTTATGTAAAACACGATGCATTTTTTTCTCTCTCTCTCATTCTTTCTCCTTTAAAACAAATGAGGTTAAGGAAAACATGCTTCTCCACTGAAGTTTTTTTTTAAGCATTAGAAATTTAATATCTAAATATTTTATGCAAATAGAAATGCTTGATTGAGGCAGAAATATCTCAAACATCTCAAGTATTTGGGCTAGTGGGCTATGGAAATATTAGAAGGACATGCAGAACCAAAGAGATTGTCCTCTTTGAACTTGGATCAACCTATGATTTTACTAAGCCATTAGGAATTAACTGTACGGTAACAGAGACTACGATTCTTATGTATCTTCAAAATGCGAAACAAAGGATGAACTTTGCAGAACTCAGTGTAGATTTAGGCATTCTGGTTTTACTTATTCAGTCCCTAATGAAGACTGCTTAATTGATGTGTTCAATTTCACACAAGAACTTCTGCTCCCCAGGTCCCTCTACCATCCCATGGCATTTGGGGTTTCCTCCCTGACCAACTTGTGCAAAAATATCAGGTCTCTGATTTGTACAGGGATCCATCCATTTGTCCGTCCATGCATTTGGGGGAGGATGGTGTGGTGGAAAGAGTATGAGCCTCAAGTGAAACCATCCAGCGTTCAAATGGCATATACTAGCTGTGAGACTTGTAAATTTATCTAACGTCTCTGAGCCTTGGTTGTCTCATCTGTAAAATGTGAATACTGTAACACCCACTTCATTGGGGCATCATCAGAATCATACAAGATAATGTACTGAAAATGGTTTATATAGTGCCTGGCTCAGTAAACGTTAAGAGAAAATATTCATCCACAAATATTGAGTGGGTGCTTACTAAAGCCACTTACATCCTTCATCCCCACAGATCTACAAAGCCTAAACTGAAATAGGAATCTTCTGACTTGTACATTTGAGGATCACCAACCAGCTTTACATAGGGCAGAGGGTTCCAAACTTTCTTGAATCACAGTGCCCCTGGCGACTCAAGAATTTTTTTCAGAGTATCTCTAGATCAAAAACAATACCAGAGATTTCCATTTATTAAATAGGTCCATGTAACTTGATATGTATTTATGTTCTAACAATTTAGTAGCCATTTAGTAGGCATTTAATAGCCATTTATATACATTTAGTAGCTATTATATATATATATATGTGCATTGCATATATATATAATACTGTACATAACTTAAGAGAAAGAAAAAAATTGGTTATTTCTTTTTTTAATGTTTATTTATTTTTGGGAGAGAGAAAGAGTATGCGCACGAGTGGGGGAAGGGCAGAGAGGAAGACAGAGGATCTGAAGCAGGTTCTGTGTTGACAGCAGACAGCCCAATGTGGGGCTCAAACTCAAGAACCGTGAGATCATAACCTGAGCCGAAGTCAGATGCTTAACCAACTGAGCCACCCAGGCACCCCTGGTTATTTCATTGTTTAGAAAACCCAATTACTCACTGATGTGTGCTTGTTGACTCTGTGCCACTTCTCAAAACTTGGAATCAGATTGGGTGCTGCCATTCTCGCTTCCTGCCCCACATTGATTTTCCTACACTGCTCACTTTTCTTCACAACTACCAAAAACCTGGCTTTGCAAAAATATGATGCCATGGAAAGGAATGTGATACAACCTCGTGTTCAACGGTGCCCCACCTCAAGCCAATAGTTCTCACGATGTGTGACAGATGTCCAGTGTCACCGTGCTTCCCTTGAAATTATTTTTGCAATTAAAAACCACTTGGAAAAGCCTGTGCACCCCGGTGCATAGGCTGCAGCATCCTGGGGCACCACTGCACAGTTCGGTAACCGTGGAGATGGAATATCCTCCGAAAAACTGTGTCTTGCATCCGCAAAGAAATTGCCTTGCCTCTAGACCCAAACCTGAATTTCACAAAGGGTGCCTGTGAAAATACCGAAACAACAAAGGCCAGAGCTTCTGTACATTTGCATCTGTCCAGCGGTTCAGGGCGCAAGTTCCAGCCCCAGCCCTG
The DNA here is from genome assembly GCF_027475565.1 of Acinonyx jubatus. NCBI lineage: Eukaryota > Metazoa > Chordata > Mammalia > Carnivora > Felidae > Acinonyx > Acinonyx jubatus. The sequence goes on along the minus strand of NC_069388.1, from coordinate 123,570,070 downwards.
TGTATCGTGGGGCCCTCCGACCAGGGTGCTAAGGGCGAAGGTCACATGGGGCATAAGGAAATACAGGAGCCAAAGAAACGCAGCTGCCCACCAACGTGCCTGCCTGTCTGGATTAGTGATCGCCGAGTGGCTCGCCTGCAGAACGACTGATCATCCCAGCCCCCTCTTCAGAAGCATCATGCTACTGATTACAATAGCACGCAGAATCGCAGGGGGCCACTCACAGCCCCAACCGAATACCTACCTGCTGGGTGCTCTCGCCGCCCCGGGAACTGTCTGTGCCTCACCTTCCCGTTTCCGAACTTCACTGGCGCATAATCAAGATCACACTTTTCCCTCCGGCACTCTGTCCTGCCCTCCGCAGGCCCACCACCCCTTACGTTGTGGCTCGGTATCTTCGCAGTGTTATTTCTATTAGACACTTTGAGAGGTGCCGCAGAGGCGTGCCCTGGGCTGTAAGTAGTCTGTTTATTCTCACACAATTGAACGTACATTTTTGTGTTCCAATTTAGAAACGACCAGATGCCTGGAGCTGTGTTATATTCTGTGGGTGTGAAAGGAAAAGTCTCTGACATTCTCTCTTGCCCCGAGGAGAAAACAAAAAACAAACAAAAGCCTTAAGTTTCTGTTTAGCTACACTTTGGGCTAACATCTTGCCTTCCACCAAATACAAATCCCGTGCTTGAGAGAGAGGCTCTCAGACCTTTAAGGCATGGGGCAGGTCTGCGGACAGAGAGGGTGAGGAGGTGGGAGCGAGCTTCCCCTCCGCTCTGGCCTGGGTGGAGGCCCGAACACGCAAGCTCAGAAGCCACGCTCCACTCTATTTGCTGATTCAGATCCCCTGCGGACTTGACAAGAGCCAACGCGCTCCTGGCTTCTCAAAGCTTTGACTTGGCCTCTGACTTACAGGAAGGCCAGTCCAGAACTCCTTTCCCTGCTCGTGAATAGCTGAGAGAGCCCTCCGCTGACACAAACAAGCCAAAATCATTCTCCCCCAGCCTCAAAGTTAAGTGTCCGTTTTATACTAACAAGGACATTTCATGTATTGAAAATAAGAGAAGCTATTAAATTTGAAAGAAAAACAGAAATTCTAACAACAATCTCATCAAGATGTTATCTTTCCTTCCGTACTTTTTAAAGATAAACTCTGAAAAATTAATCAAACTCTGGATATGTGGCATCCCAGCTTCCAAGTCTGTCTTAGATCTGTGCACTGCCAGGGGCCCCAGGTCCAGGAATAACATGATTCACCCTTCATTCTGCCATCCGACTCTCTCTACCCACAAGGCCTGCCCACTGATAGACTTGTACCAACCTCACCAACTATGTGATGGGAGTTGCAATCTCCAAATGGTTTCAGAAAAGGAAAGCCTAATAGAGGGTGTGGGGAGGGGTGACCATTGGACCCAAAAGGCAAGGCACCATTGTGGGAAAGAGACAGTGTTTCCGTTTTTCAAACTTTCAACTCTGAACCAGGTTGTAAATACTGGGGGGGGGGGGTCGAACAAAAGATCACTCTACATTTTTCAGGCCAGCAGGCTCACTCTATTCTAGAAGCACAGCAAGAATACATCCCAAGTTAACTTGCCCATTATATTTTGGTAAGATTTCTAGTAAGTGGAAATTCTTCCCAGGTTTGGCAATAGGATGGGCATCAGCTCTAGTTTTTGAAGCTGTTGTAGGCATCAGACTCATGGCTGGGAGACAATGAGGATTAAGAGATTCAGGGACTGCTAACCAGATGCCATTTGAAAGCTGAATTTCATATAATTCTTTAATAAGACAAGATAGTACATATTTCAGGCAGTTTGGCTCAGGTATTACAAGAGAATGAAAATCACTGGGGATGGCACCTAAAACTTACAAATTGGAGAAGTTAGATTATGTGACCTATAGGAAGGATTCTGGATGCTCTTAACCGCCTCACTTAACCACCCATTTAGCAGCATTTCTAGGCAAGTGTTGAGATAAAGAGGTGCATTTGAACCACATGTGATTTGTATATGTGATATGACTTCTAATATTTTCCCACTGGTATCAACTTGTTATTGTCCTTAAAGGTGGATAGAGTGTGATAGCCTCATTTCCAGGTGAAAGTTTATTATGAATGGATGGGAGAGATTAAGTAGATTTTGATACTACTATTTAATAGTTTATCATTTATCCACATAGATCATTCATCCATAGATTGACTCATTCAGCTATTTCGTTTTTCCTTTCAAAATGTGCCCTAACCCCAGGTCCCAGGCTCCCCTGAATTGGGTGGTTTGCTCATTGGCAGTGCACATCCCTCCAGCTTCAGGAGGACAGTTGGGGCTCTGTAGCCTTATAGACTCACAGATCCCCAAGTAGTCTGCTCTGGGCCCGGGCCCTCCCCAGATTTCTTGTTTCAGGGTCAAAGTTCCCCTCAGGCCTGTGCTCTCAATCAGCTTTTTTGTAAGAGGCTATATATTTTAGTTAGTTAGTCAGTTAGTTAGTTTTGAGACAGAGAGATAGCAAAAGAGGTGGGGGAGGGCACAGAGAGAGAGGGAGACACAGAATCCGAAGCAGGCTCCAGGCTCTGAGCTGTCAGCACAGATCCCAATGCGGGGTTCAAACTCACGAACCGGGAGATCATGACCTGAGCTGAAGTCGGCCGCTTAATTGACTGAACCACCCAGGTGCCTCAGAGGCTATGTATTTTAGAGCCTATGCTAGGTTTTGAGGATGGATGCAAGCAGTGGTATGCTAGTAAATGTTTAACAAAGTGCTCTTACAAGGGAGGTGGGAGAGTGGTTATTTTTAGTATTTGCCAATTTCTGTGGTATAAATATTCCCATCGTGGCTGATTTCTCAACCACCATTGTGACATCGCTGAACTCAGAGGTGGGGAAAGATATGTACAATGAGCTCTCTAGAGTGTTGTGGCTGGCCCAAGCACACCGCTGGACAAAATTGCCTTATACCAGGTAGCTTATCAGTAGCCAAAGTATTTCTTATAGTTCTGGAGGCTGGAAAGTCCAAGGTCAAGGCACCAGCATATACAGCATGTGATGAGGGCCAACCCCAGGTTCACAGCTATCTCACTGTATTCTTACTGTGGAGGAAGGGCAAAGGCGAGGCTCTCTGGATCTCTTACAAGAGTACTGATTCTATTCATGACAGCTCCACACTCATGACCTAATCGTATCCCAAAGCTTCCACCTACTAATCCCAACACACTGGGCATTGGGATTTAACATATAAATTTTGGGGCGACAATTTCAGTCTGTAGCAACAAAGTATAGAAAATAGTTCCTGTGTTTGTGTTGCTCATTGAATTACGCAAGGGAAACAACTGTAAATAAACGTTTATAATATGTAATTTTATAAATGACCTACTAAAGATGCATATAAGGCCCTGTGAGAAGACTAATTTTCCCAGAATGATTATCAGGTAGACTTTACAGAGGAGGTGGTGTCTGAATGGAGCCTTGAAGAATGAGTATTAATTCCCCAGGCAGTCAATGTGCGGTAAGGGCTTCACAGGCAGGGAAAAGGGGCAAGGGAGGGTTCGTGAGCATAGTATCAGCCAGGAAATGTGGGTAGTTTTGAAAACATAAAGTGGATGTGTCCTGAGAGAGTCTCCAGAGATGAGAAGGATGACCACCAAGTAAATTGTGTTAAGAAGTTTGGACTCGTTTCATCATGTGGAAACTAAATAGGTGGTTTTAGATTCACTTTTTGGCTTTATTGAAGAATAATCAACACATAAAAAAACATGTATAAAAGGTGTACAACTTGGGGGTGCCTGGGTGTCTCAGTCGGTTAGGCTTCCAACTTGATATTGGCTTAGGTCATGATCTCATGGTCGTGAGATTGAGCCCCACATTGGGCTCTGCACTAACAGTGCATAGCCTGCTTGGAGTTCTGTCTCTCTCTCTCTCTCTCTCTCTCTCTCTCTCTCTCTCTCTCTCTCTCAAAATAAATAAATAGAACTTAAAAAAATTAAAAAGGTATACAACTTAATGTTTTGATGTATGTATACATTGTAAAGTAATCACCACAATCAAGTCAATTTACATATCCATCACTTCCATAGTTACCATTTTCTTTTTCTATTTTTGCGGTGAGAATGCTTAGTATCTTCCCTCTTAGCAACTTCTGAGTATACAGTACAGTATTGTTAACTACAGTCACCATGCTGCACATGAGATCCCCAGAACTTATTTGTCTAACATAACTGAAACTACATTTTCTTTTTAATGCCTCACTTTGCTTGCAGAGTGGTGAACGGATTTAAGGGTGACAAGACGTGCGGTAATGGGACAATCAGACGGACCCCATAGGAATGCAGTCTAAAAAGGAAAGAAGGACTTGACAATCAGGATGTAGAATCAGCTGGGCAGACTGATATATGGAGACTTGAACCCGGTATCCTGGGTCCACGCTATCAATCCCCCCTCTTGCTTACTGTGCTGCTTTTTGCATACTGCGGGTCGTTTCTGGGGTGACTCTGGCCAGCGAGGCAATCCTTCCTGGACTCAGTTCACCCCAGTCTGGGAACCGTGAAGGTAGAGCCCCCCACCCCCCACCCAGCAGACCCTATCTCTTACCAAGTGCTGCAAAGATGGTTTGCTCCCTGCTTTGAAAGGCCACGCAGACCCAGGGCCACACTCCCGAGAACATGTGGTTGCTATTTCATTTATGCTTTATCATTTTTCATTCTGACATTAAAGCTCCTCTGCAGCGGGGTGAGAGCGCTGTACATTGTAAGGCGTAATGTGAACCGAGGGCTCCTGCTTCGTGCCAGAGGAAACGTGATTCAGAAACAATTTGAGGGCAACTGCAAGGTGATGTGGCCCAGAGAACCAGAAGCTATTGAAACTTTAAACATCATTTCTGGACAGTATAATATGTTCTGCAGGGCAGCTTGGAAAAACAGGAAAACCCTCTTTGGCCAATCCTTGGAGAATTAGACATTTTTAAATATCATCTGGAGCAAATGTTTCTTAAAGAGCCCATGCCCTTGCAATCAAAGACCACAAAGTTGAGATGGAAGCACCTTTATCCCATGGGCCCTTGAGAAAGCTTGGGCAGCGGGAGGGGCAGACTTGCCCAGGGTCTGGCGCATCCTTGGCCACAGACATGAGCCTTCCAACTTTCCCCATCCCATAGCAGGCTCTCTGTGCCACTGGCCAGCTGGTGCCTCTTGCTCTTTCTAACCTTAGTTGTGGAAAGGTGAATTTTCAAGGGGGCAGACCTGTCCAGATCTTTTAAGAAGAGGAAGACAGTTGCTTTATTTATCCTTGGACAACAAATGCAGTTTTTGTCATGTCCATGTATCCCTCCCCCTAGGTGGTGTGTTATTTGAACGTGCCTAAATCCAGTGCCTGGATCAGAGCCGATGCTTAGTAATTGTGGATGCAAGAGTGGAAGGAAGGGGAGGAGGAAGAACGGGAGGGCAGGGAGAGAGAATGAGAGAAGCATGGTGGGGGGGGGGGCGCTGCAGAATATGATTTTTAGTTTTGTGTTTTTACATAAGGAAAAGAAGACTAATGAAGCATTCTGCCCATTGATGTGGTCAGAAATAAAAGGGAATTCATACTGAATTGTTTTTAAATCTTAAATTCTGTTCATCAGTTTATCACCAAGAAATTAAGTTTTAGCAATGCACCATTAACATTAAAATATATCAAGGTTATTGGTAAATCCAGGCTTCATGTGCCAACAAATAATCAAATGCAGTTGCTAGTCTTTTGTGAGACCCAGGACACCCCTCCTTTGCTTTTCTCTGCTTTTCAAGCATAATATCCAATTCTTCTGACAATGATGATTTGATAGGAATGGGCATATGATTCATTGTGATATGTGAAATGGAATTTTGAAAAGAATGTCTCCCTTAGTTTTTTAAAAATGAACTTTAAAAATGAAGTGTAGCATGGTTTTAGATTTACAGAAATTTTGAAAGATAGTACGGTGAGTTCCCATATACTCTCACCAGCTTTCCGTTTATTAACATTTTCCATTAGTGTCATGTGTGGGTTCCAATTAACGGGCAATGTTGACGCTATTATTAACTCGTGTCTATACTATATTTAGATTTCCTTAGCTTTTGCTCAATATCGTTTTCCATTCCACGATCCCATGCAGGGTACCACATTGCATTTAACTGTCAGATCTCCTGAGGCTTCTCTTGGCTGTGACAGTTCTCATTCTTCATTTTCATAGCAGTAAATAAAAATCTGTTTGCTATGCTGAAAAGTGGCAAATTAGCTTTCCTGCCTAACACAGGCCTGTGCTTGTAAACACAGTTTCCACAAATGTAAAGTTTTAAACATGTTTATGTGTTACGGGTAAGCAAATGGCTATTTCTCTTCGAAGAGATAAACACTCACTGTACCCCCCGGGTATAAACATATTTTAGAAAGCACCAAAAATTATGAACATGTTGATAAAGACATGATAAAGAATGATAAATACCATATATAGCCAATGATGTAATAGTTTAGGTAGTTTGGTTGTAAACAATCAGAATATGAGAGTTGCCCCAGCCAATCATTGGGATGGAGGCACCCTGGGGCCCAGGCTCCTGATTAGCATGTATGTCCAGCCCCTGGCAGACCACAAGGAGCATTCACCTTGCATTGCTTCAGGGCTGCTCTCGGCTTTGCACACACTGACCATAAGGCAACAGAAACCAGGAAACACTGGCTGGGAGTGAGTGGAGGTCAAAGCAGTGACCTGCAGAGATAGGAATGGGCCTTATACCCCTATCCTTTGCTCGCTCACATTTGCTACTAAGCTTATTAAAGGAAACACATAAACGAAAGCTGTTTAAGCTAACTGGTGTTTGTATACAATTTCTTGTGGTATTGTCCAGTCCTCAAATAAAATACTCATGCCTGGCCAATTGGAGTATGTCCTCGGGACTTTTTTCCTTTTTTACCAAGGAAACAGAACTAGCAAGAAAGGCCCTTGTCATGCACTGCTTCTGATCTGTGAAGATAGAAGCCTGGAATTATCAGAATGGAGAAAGGAAGTTTATACTAGAAGCCAATGGAGTTGGGACAGAGAGAAAAACAGACGAGAGAAGTGGAAACAAAGGGTACTGATATCAGAGTCAAGTATTCAGAGTACTTGGATTCAGTTGTTTCTGAAACCAGCCCTGTTAGTGTTCTTTCTAAAATCCTGTCCCATAATAAACATTTAAAAAAGGGTGGGGGCATCTGGGTGGCTCAGTTGATTAAGCAAATGACTAGACTTTGGCTCAGGTCATGATCTCACGATTCCTGAGACAGAGTCCCTATATTGGGCTGTGCACTGACAGTGCAGAATTTGCTTGGGATCCTCTTTTTCCTTCTTCCTTCCCCCTCTCCCACTTGTGCTCCCTGTCTCTCAAAATAAATTAACATTAAAAAATTAAATTAAAATAACATAAAATCCTGTCCCATTCCCCTACATTATTGTTGCTTTTTCCCACTTGTGTAAGGTTTCTCTCACCTATAACTGAAGGAGTCCTGACTAATATATTTAGTGAAAATATAAACTACTTGGGTATTTGGTTTTATATTCATATAACATTCATATTTCTTTTTCCTTCTAATGTTTGTCACAATTTGTAATTATGTATTTATTAAATGTCATTTCCCCATTAGACTATATAACATGAGAGTGAGGACTGTGTCTGTTAGGTTCACTACTGGATACACAGTGCCTAGCATTATGCCTAACACAGAGTAAGCATGTGATTAATATTGATGGATGAGTGAGAGCAAATAAATGAACTATCTTATATACCCAAGTTATTTTAATTATTGAAAGGAATAATGAACTTTCAGTAACCTCTATAAAAATTAAATCAGGTAAGGATGAGGGAGTTGTTGTCAATACCCAAGAATTTAGGCTACTGACATTTATGGATATGTCATTCGAATGTAACATGATGGGTTATTTCATTTGGTTACTGTATCATATAGTTCGTAAGGTTTTTAAGTTGTTGACATCTCCATTGTCCTATCCCTTGATTTTGAAAATCAGATCTTTAGTCTTAGATCTGGTCGTTGTAGCCAAATAAAATGAAGATGCTTGTAATGTGTATATAATGTGACAATGACAACAAATTATAAAAAAGGGTTCTTTCTATCTCACAGAGTAGGTAGGTAGCCAAATTAAGAGTAAGATAGCTCCCTCGATAGTACTCTATACAAATGCACAATAAAAGTATGAGACAGTATGACTTTTGAATGGAAAACATTACTGCCTCTAAAAGCTAAAACTTGATAAAATTAAATCCAAGTGGATGAGATAAGATTTCTGCAGAAGTCCCTTTAGGGTGCAAAGTATCTTCCAAACCAAAGTGAAAGGATAGAAATTTAATTGAAGGATGTGATCTAGGGCATAGGAAGGAGAGATAAACATTAAAGTTGTACAAACATCATGGAAGAAAAGATGTGTATTACTTTCTTGGGACTGTAGTGACAAAGCACCACAAACTGGGTGGCTGACACAACAGAAATTTATCGTCTCACAGTTCTGGAGGCTAAAAGTCTAAGATCAAGATGTTGACAGGCTTGGTTCATTCTGAGAGGTCTAAGAAAGAATCTGTACAATGACTCTCTCCTAGCTTCTGGTGGTGTGCTGGCAACCTTTAGTGTTTGTTTAGTTTGTAGGAACATCACCCAAATCTCTGCCTTCATTTTCAAATGGCGTTCTCCCTGCACATATGTCATGTTGGATTAGTGCCCACCCAAATGACCTCATCTTAATTTGATTATGTGCAAAGACCCTATTTCCAAATAAGGTCATATTCTGAGGTAGTGGGGTTAGGACCACAACACAGGAACATGGGAGGACATAATTCAACGTGTAATAAGATGAAGCCACAGAGAAAGGATGCTTCACTTGGAGATTTAAAAGGGGGGAGCAAAAGAAAGTTCGTATTTGTTACTCCTTCATGGTCCAGGAGAAAGCGTACTCATATGGAAGGGGCTTAGCATTGACAGGCTTAAGTCTAAGGCAGAGATGAAGAATCATCTTTCTCCTGCTCCCTGCTCTGACCCCATGCTTACAAAACAAAATTATGGAAACTATTTTAGTGTTCCCAGTAGGGGAGAGCATGGCCAACCCAATGGCATACGCATTCTTATTCATTCTGGAATTTTAATTCTCCATGTGAATTAAAGTCATTGTCTAGCCTATAAGTCAGTTTCTGTGAACTTGACGTAAGGCAAATGAGCTCAGCACCTCCAAGTTCCCTGGCTGAATCCACTTTCTGGACAGGTCACGCCCCTCCATATAATGCAGATGGTATAGTCACCTTGTTTCCTCAACACTAATAATAATGGAGTACAACTTTTAATGCAGTTTAAATAACATTTACTAATAGTTGCTTACCTATTTGTACATATGATCTATTTCATATCTGTATTTCCAAAGCTTATGAAAATGCTCAGTACACAATAGGAGTTAAGAAGTTTGTTTTCTAGTAATAGTAACTGTGCTAAAAGAGCATGATTCCTCAAAGTTACTGTTTCCTCTGTATTGCATAACCTTTTCTAAATCTGAAAAAAATATATATATTTTGCCTTGCCTGTTTTGGATGCTTCTGAGTTACTTCTGGTCATTACACTGGTATTTACTTTTCTTGCTGTGAATTCCTTCTTTGTTTTTCAAAAAGCTCCTAAGGTCATATCTGGCCTTTATCTGTCTAGATAGATGCCCTGGATGGAGCCTAGAGGGAGTTGCCACATTTTATGTTCCCATAGCACCCTGACCCTATCCACCCTTTATTGAGACTCATCACACTTATACATTATTTAGACAGCTCCATGGGGGTATAATTGACATAAATAACCTGGCATAAATAATATAATTTGATATATTTGACATATATATATGTGTGTATATATATATATATATATATATATATATATATATATATAAACTCATGAAACCACCATCACAGTCATGATAATGACATAGCCATCACCCACAAAAAATTATTTGTACTCCTTTGTAATCTGTCTCTCGTGCTCTTCTTCCTTCCTGCTCCTGTCCACAGGCAGATCCTAGGCTTTCTGTCACTATAGGTTCGTTTTCATTTCCTAAAATTTTATATATGTGAAATCATACAGTATATACTCTTCGTGGTCTGTCTTTCTGCATTTAGAAGAACAATTTTGAGACCCGTCTATGTTTTTGGCATACCAATAGTTCATCTTTTCATTTGTGCATAGTACTTCATTGCATGGACATACCACAACTTATATGTTCATTTACCTGCCAGTGGACATTTGGGTTGTTTCCTACATTTGGCTACTACAAATAAAGTTTCTGTGAATACTGTGTACAAGCCTTTTTATGGACGTATGGTTTCCCTTCTATTCGGTAAATACCTAAGAGCAAAATAGCCCAATTATATAGTAGCTGCACATTTAACTACAAAACTGCCAAATTCTTTTGCTAATTGGTGCCCTATCCACACAGCATTATAGGAAAGTTCAAGTTCCTCCATATCCTTCCCACCACTTGATATGATCGGTCTCTTTCATTTTCGCCATTCCAATAGATATCTCTTTGTAGTTTTAATTTGTATTTTCCTAGTGACTAATGATACTGAGAATCTTTTCTTGGGCTTTCTTACTATTCATGCATCTTCTTTGGTAAAATGTCTGTTCAAATATTTTGCCCATATTTTTTTATTGAGTTGATCATTTCCTTTTTATCGTGAGAGTCTTTTATAGATTTTGAATACAAAGCCTTTGCCAGATATATGATTTGCAAATATTTTTCCAGTCTCCAGCTTTTTAAAATTCTTTTAATATTGTCTCAAGAAGAGAAGTTTTTAATTTTGATGAAGCATCATTTATAGATTTTTTTTCTTTTTAGAAATCATGCTTTTGGCATAATGATTAAGAAATCTTTAATGATTCTGTGAACATGAGGCTATTCTTCTGTTTTAATCTAAAGCTTTATAGTTACAGTTGTTAAATTAAGGCATAAAACCCTTAAAGGCATAAATAAACTAATTAATAAATAATTAGTATTATTTATTTGGGTTAACTTTTGTACATGGTGAGATGTAGTGATGGGAACTCTTTTTTTGCTTATGACTTTCCAAGTTTTTGAAAAAATTTTGTTTCTCCACTGAATTGTTTTTGTATTTTTGTGGAAAAAGTAAGTTATCCATATATGCATGGGTCTATTTCTGAACCCTCTCTTCTATTCTATTAATCTATTTGTCTGTCTCTACATTAATATTATACTGCCTTGAAAACTTTAGCTTTATAAGATGGTGTTAGTTCTCCCACTTAGTTAATATTTAAAATTACTTTGGCTCTTTTATGTCCTTTGCATTTCTACCGAATTTTAGCGTCATCTCTATTTCTAAAAAAATAACAAAACAAAGAAATTCTGCCTGCTTTTAATTGGAATGCATTGTATCTATAGATCACTGCTAGAAAATTGACATTTTTAACAATATTCAGTTTTTAAATTGGGAACTCAATATATCTCTGGATTTTTTTTTTTGGTCTTTTAAGTTTTTTCTCAGCACTGTTTTGAAGTTTCAGGAAATAGACATTGCACATCTTTTGTCAGATTTATTCCTAAGTATTTTATAATTTGATGTAAATGTATACTTTTACTTCAATTTCAGATTGTTCGTTGTTTGCATACAGAAGCACAATGGATTTTCGTATAATGGTCTTGAATCCTGCAACTTTTCTAAACTCCTTCATTCTAGTGGCTTTATTTTTGGTATATCTCATCAAATGGTCTACATAGATAGTCATAATGTCATTGAATAAGGACAGTTTTCCTTCTTTTCCAGTCTGAATGACTTTTATTTCTTTTTCTTGCCTGACTTTACTGGACAGAATTTTAAGCATAATGTTGAATAAAAGTGAAGAAAATTCTGTGTAACATTGAGGGCTTTTTAAGTGCTCTTAACTTTGCTTTCACAAAGCCTCCTGGTTCCTGCTTACTAGATATTCCTTCCAAGGCCCAGCTTCTGTTTTCATCAATTATATTGGCAGAATAGCTCTCATTAAATGCCTGCTTCTGCAACAGGTATTCTTTTAGGCAACCTATGCATCGTGTGCAACTCCATCTTCAAAACAGCTGCAAAAGGAGACAGCTTACACAATGCCTACCACTAAGCATGGGGCCTAAAAGCCTCTTACGGACTCTTAAAATGTTCACTTAAGAGATGAGTGAATATTTGTGTTACTATCTTTATTTCTTAGATGAGAAAATAGGTCATTAGAGAGAGGTTCAATAGCAGTGATGAAACCAGGATCCAAATGAAATCTCTTTGAATTCAAAGTTTGTGGTAGACAGCCTTACCTCAATTTCCATCATCATCACCTGGATAAATCTGTTGCTGAATTATCTGTCTCCCATAGCCTCATGCGCTCACTGATGATATCATCACTCTGTAAGAATCATATGGAAGCCACTATTTACATCATTGGTTTTTTTTTAGCTGGAGGATTGTGCCCATGTTGCAACCGCCAAGTTGAGGCTAAAGGAGGGTCTACAGCAGATGTGTATATATTTATATGAGTATGCTTAAATGTTTCTTTGCCCTCTGAGAGGCTGGGTAATTGTTTCTTGAAGTCCACATAGTTATCATTGGAAGACTGAGAATAGGTGCAAGAGGGTGGGAATCTGTGGCCCTACCCCAACTTCCACCAATGCAATATTTTTATCTATATTATGTATTGTCATGATACTTGAGATTTCATTTTGAGTGTGATAGACAGGTACAAAACTGTAACAAGAAAGCCTTCACAAAATTCTGCCTTAAACAGAACCCAAGATGTAATTCTTTGAGGAACTCCTTGAAATAAAATGTAGAAGTGGGGCATGAAGTCATCCTACAGCTGACTCAGTAAAACTAAAACCAGCATTGTGTGCAATTAATTATTAATTGAATCCCTATTTTAAAAAATCTTTGTGACAAACCCTACCCAACCCCTCAGCCTACTCACAAGGGCCAGTCCACAAGGAATAGCTTGTCATTTGTCATCACCACAATAAGGCAAATGAAAAACTTTGCTGAGAAAACACTGTCCCTGACTTTCCTCCGAGGGCATGACTATCTTAAATAAATTGCCCCATGCTTGATACACACTTGTCAACCATGTCTTTCGGCTTTTGAAGGACTGTCAGCAAATGCATGAATTGAGGTCAGGTTTACACTTCTGCTGTCAACAGTCAGCAAATTGTTGAGGCTGAATTACCCTTATTGCTAGTTATTAAATCATTAAGTGTCACAAGTTTATTCACCCTAACAGTGTTCAGTACAATTCAATTTTGTTTTTCAAATGATGAATAAAATATCTTGAAACCACAAGATCTTAATAAAGCTAACAAATTAACACTCTTCTAAAAGGACTCACACCAGAGGCATGACTTATAACTTTAAGAATAATTGTTTATTTACAGATACCAAACTCCTTTGCTGTCTAATATGTACCTGCTGACTTCACATTAACTGCCCTATGTCCATCAATGAGGAAACAGAGAGGTAAACTGAAATGTACCATGTCTCATGGTAAGGTATATAGGTTAAATTGCTTCCAGCTGCAAATTACAGAAAAACCCACTTCTAATTTCCTTAAATAATAAGGAAATGTATTATTCCTCATGAAAAAAATCCAGAATAATACAGTAGATACATTATCTCACTCATCATACAACCTTTCTCAAATGGATCTCTAGAGAATTGAGCCCTAATGCCCTAGGTCATCTATGGAATATAATGAATTGACTTTTCTCTTGTGCATCTAGAACAGTATACTATTGAAACCACCCTTGAGATAATTAAGAAAGTAGTCACATCTTTCATTTTCTTTATTTGGTGGTTCCAAAAGAGAATCCCAACTGAGGAAGGCTGAATAGTTTGGCTTCTTCCCCTTTCTTTATGGTTGTAAGGCACGTCAGCAGTACCTAGCATCACACATGATAGTTTTCGGAGGGAAGAGACCTTTTTCCTTTGGCCATTTCTTAGAAGTAAGAAAACAAGAAGTTCCCAGGACACTTTGGCCTACATCTTATTGGTCCAATGGCAAATCCACTGAATTTAGAATGTTTTCATATAATGAGCTTCCACAGAGAATCAAATACCTCTTGTAGTTCCTAAATCCTCAGTTGCCAATACTTTTCTCATAATGGTATTAAGAAGCCAGTGCTATGAAATAAAAATGTGCCACAACCATTATTTCTGATTCTGTAAACAATAAACACACATCTGAATACAAAGTCTAGAAAGTTCCAGCACAAGATAATACAATTTTGGGATATCTTAGAATACTCTTTCTAATATGTAGTTGTTCTGTAGCTGCAAATAACAAAAGTCACAAAGATTTCAGTGTCCTGAAAGGTTTAGGCACAACTAAAAAATTGAAAATTTGCAATAAGGAATCATCTCTAAAAGTGGACAGCAGTGATTCAATTATATGTACTTTATTAAAGTATAAGAGTATATTACTAGAAATTCATATTTTCTAATTCCCATCCATGTATTTTACATTTGTCTGTGCATGTGTGTCTGTCCATCTGTCCACTTATTTATCTAACAATGTCTCAAACAGAATCAAGGTGCAGATTAGAGAACTCATTCGACTATAGTTTAAAGAGAAGGGGATTCATTGCTGAATATGATCTGGCTTACAAGGTTCTTTGGAGAATGAAGAGAAAGACTGCTAAGGCAGATCCAGGTCAATTCACGACTCTGATTCTCAGAGAGCCACTTACTAAATTGGGAAATTACTATGACTACTGCCAGCTCCACAATAGGCAAAATTATTTATATGTGTGGACTTCCTTAATACTACATTATTTTGCCTGCCTTAATGTCTAGACGTTCCTTATTCCTCAACCATGACTGTCGTAAATCAAAGACTGATCTAGTCTCAGCATTTTTTCCTCTCACTTCCTTTAATTCAACATCTCCAAATATATCCCATTCTAGAGTCAAATTCAAAATGAGGTTATATGGATTTCTCTCCTTTAAGACTAGTTTGAACTTGAACACCCTCTAGTTTTTCTCTCAACACTTAGTGACTTTTCTCCTGAGGACATGAAATTTCTTACTCTCTTGGTGTATATCTTTCCATAATCCTTATCATCTTCCCCTCCACCCTTCCTGCTTGACAGAAGAAATTGCAGAGGTGCAGTGTGGGGTGACAGCAGAAAGAGACAATGTTTTCTTTTCAGTGCTTTTTGTAGTTCTTAATTTTCTTGTCTTTATATAAACATGCCATAAAGGAAAAGTTTAATAAAGAGATTTTCTCCGTACCAAGAGCTGGCATTTTAATAGAGCCTCTTTCTATTTAGAAAGTAAGAAAAGATAAGAAAAAATATTTCCAAATTCCAAAGCTAGTTCCAACAGCTCATGACTGAGCTGTAGATTATAAGACATTTTAAAACATAGCACTTTATTTAATAATTAAATTTGTCCCTAGAAATACAAATAATGTATGGCCTATCTTCTGAAAACATGGGATAATGCAACGTTTATCAATAATAAGTGTTTTAGAAAGATATATACGAGAATTCTATACTGGCTAGGAAATCTGCTACTGCTGATTGTAGGCAAACCATGTTCTAGAGATGCCAGGATAATTAAAGTATTATGCTGACAATCCCTTAGAGACTTACACAGATTAGGGTTAGCTAGCTCCAGAGAACTGGGAATTAGGAGACAGTCTAAGATTTAGCCAGTATTACTACTCCCCTAATGTTTAACGTTGCTTTACAGTGGCAGCCATGTAGGAAGGCTAACTGGACTTGTTGAGTAGATGAAAAAATATCTCATCTTATTTCTGTGTAACTGATGCTTTTGGTATATCCACGTAATCTTGAAATGTCTTCTGTTAAATACTTAGCCCACCTTTGTGCTACTTTTGTATTGAGTTTATACTCTGTACATATGTGGACGAGATTTAGAGAAGAAAAAAGTAGGCTTTGGTTCCTGCCATAGATGAGCACAGAAACATATTTTCTCCTTCTTTTGATATACCAGGGTTTAGAAAATATATTTCTCACATAGCCTTCTTTAAAAAAATGACCAAAGTCATGATCTTGTGTTTCATGAGATTGAGCCCAGTGCAGAGCACTGCTCTGACAGCATGGGGCCTGCTTGGGATTCTCTTCCTCTCTGTCTCTGCCTCTCTCCCACCGGTGCGCGCGTGCTCTCTCTCTCTCTCTCTCTCTGTCTCTCTAAATAAATAAACAAACATTTTAAAAAATAAAATAAAAAATGACCAAAAACTCACTAAAATTTAACAGTTTAAGATTGAAGAGATAATATAGTATTAATGTAATGATATTAAGTATTGAAAGTAGAAGCTAAATGATAATTTTAAATTTGATAACACAGAAAGCAAATACCAAAACGTACTCTTGAGAGTACATTCACACACACACACACACACATGCATGTAACAATAATCTGAGTTTACAGTTGCAAAAAATATTAGCCAAACCTCAGGGATTAATCACATGAGTATTTCTTATAATTAATAATAGCTTAACATTAAGTCATGGGAATAACATAAAAAATCAAAATCAATAGTTTTCTTGTGTAGAATCACAAATCAGTTTGAAGATGATCTGGGAAATATTTTATTCATATTATTAATAAAAATATCCAGCCCAACAAAAATGTCCAAATCACACAAGAGGACACAATAAAACTTGGATAAGACATTTTAAAACAGCAAAAAGAGGAGAGCCATATTCTGTTCCTAGATAAAAATATTGGGTTTTATAGATGTCCATTCTTCTTAATTGAATAATAATAATTGAATATTATTTATTCACCAGAAATAATAAATATGACAACAGTTCAAAGTCCATATAAGTACATATACATAGTTAAAATCCTAACTCATTTTTATATGCTACAATTAATTCTAAATCAATATAAAATGAGAAATTCTGAAGGAACCAGGTTAAAAAAAAAAAAAAGAAAGTAGGTACCTGATCTGAGGTACATGAGGCCTTTTATGCGAAAAAAAGAAAGAAACAAAGAAACAAAGAAGGAAAAAAAGAAAGAGAAAAGGGAAAGGGAAAGGGAAAGGAAGGGAAGGGGAGGGAAGGGAAGGGAAGGGAAGGGAAGGGAAGGGAAGGGAAGGGAAGGGAAGGGAAGGGAAGGGAATAAAACGACAACCACAAAGTAAATAAAATAATTATAATAAAATTGAAATATTTTAACCAAAAAACATTATGTTTCACATATATTATAAACTGAATGTAAAACACACAAAAAAAGCTTGGGAAAATATTTGGAACTAATATTAAGCTTAATACTTTAATATTTTATATATTCTTAGAAAAAAATTTTTAAAGTTTCTTAGGTGAAAATGGGGCCAAAAAAAAAACAGACATGAAGAACAAATTTTAAATACCCCAAATTCATACAGAAACAAATTTAATCCCATACAAAATGTACACAAATTTAGAAGGTACCATTCTTTGCCTGTCATATTAGTATAGATTAAAAAGACCTGGTACGGTGGACATGTAAGTGAATAAAGAGTCTTGCACACCACTTCTCTTGCACACCACCTAAGTGAGTTGCAAATGGTTTATTTTGGGAGCTAATTGACATTGCTCATACAAGGCTTTAAATGTGCTTAGACTGTTGCCCTGGTAATTCTACCAAGAAAAAAAAATCATCCTGACAAATAATCAGAACAATGTAAATATATTCATGTTGCAGAGCAGGTGCTGATGAGTTGGGTCATCCTTGTCAGGGGCAATAAGTAAGTAAATAAATAAATAAATAGTCATGAGTAATACTGTGCCAGGATCAAGTATTTAAAAAAAAAAACAACAAGTTTTATTGATGTATAATTGATATACAAGTACTGCACATAGTTAATGTATACAGTTTGATGAGGTTGAATATAAGCAAATACCCACAATAGCATCACCACAATCAAGAGAGTAGATATATCCAAAGGAACAAAAATCAGGATCTAGAGACATATCAGCACTCCCATGTTCACTGCAGAATTATCTATAATAGCCAAGATATGGGAACAACTCAAGTGTCCATTGACCAGTGAGTAGATAAAGCAAACATTATGCATGTGTATGTGTGTATATATATGAATATATATCATAAATAATATATCATGAATAATATATATTCATATATATATGAATATTAATCTATTAATCAGTCTTAAAAAAAGGAAATCCTGCCATTTGTGACAACAGGATTGAACCTGGACGACATTATGCTAAATGAAATAAGCCAGTCACAGGGGTGCCTGGGTGGCTCAGTCGGTTAAGCGGCCGACTTCGGCTCAGGTCATGATCTCACAGTCCGTGGGTTCGAGCCCCGCGTCAGGCTCTGTGCTGAAAGCTCAGAGCCTGAAGCCTGTTTCAGATTCTGTGTCTCCCTCTCTCTGACCCTCCCCCGTTCATGCTCTGTCTCTCTCTGTCTCAAAAATAAATAAATGTTAAAAAAAAATTAAAAAAAAAAAAAGAAAGAAGCCAGTCACAGAAGGACAAACAGTGCATGATTTCACTTAGATTAAGTATTTAAAATGATCAAATTAATAGAAGCAGAGAATATAATAGTGGCTGTCAGAGCCTGGGAGATGGGGAAATGGGGAGTTGTTGTTCAATGGGTATAAAGTTTCAGCTATGTGAGATGGGTAAGTTCTAGAGATCTGCTGGGCAGCACGGTACCTAGAGTTAACAATATGGTACTATATGATACTGTGAACTCCGAGATCAAGTACTATCCAAGAGGCAATCTCCATTGCTTAAAGAAAAGGATGTTTTTGTGCACTTGAATGCTGTGTTCAAATGTGAAATCTAAGGAGGAGAAGCAGTGACAGGAGTTTCTCTCCACCCCCACCCCAGTAAGGCAGCATACTAAGTGTTGTACTTGGGGCAACTGAAAAGAGAAGGGAAAAAGGAACCTTGGGGAAGAGTAGGCACTGTCTTTCTTTAAGATGGAGTGTAACTGGAAACAGCCTCTAGCCAAGGTCAAGGTCAAGAGTAATAGAATCCTGGCAAAATGTGCTAGTTTATCTTCCCCCAATGAACTGCTGCCAAACAATATACACAGTGTCGCCCAGCGCCAGAGAGTGTCTGATGCATCTCCAGAGTATTTATGAGGACTTCTGTTTTGAAGATAGTTTCTTAGGTAACAAAGTAAAAACATGTATGGATGAACTCTCATTTATCAGCGCCCTGGCTTCCTGTAAAAACTAAACAGCAAGAATTCTGATATTTTCTCCTGAGCAAAGCAAGTTCTTGAAAGGGACAAATGGGATGGGGGTGAGGGGAGGTCCTTTGAAGATGGTGTATGCCCCACGACTCAGCAAAAGCCTGGCATCTGTGTATTCAGATGCCTTGACCCCCTGTTTCTAGGCCCAGCTCTAGTAAAGAGATTACAGCAGCTGTAGGCCAAGAGGAAGCTGTTTGTTATGGTGCGTGAAGCCCCCTGGTTGGGGAGTGAGTACTATTTTACTGTGCTTACTCAAATCACCTTTCGATATCCCACCATTATGTGCTTCTCAAAACTTCATTCAGCTGCTCTGATGGCTGGAAGCTGTTAGACTAGAAATTCTAGATGTCAGTTAAACTAGAAATTCTTTGATTTTTAAAACAACCCCTTTCGTTTTGTAACATGAACCGGTCCCATATTTCCACAGACTGATTTTTGTCAGCAAGGAATGACCAGAAAATTGCCCAAGAATCAATGAGAATGCTTATGGGGAGCAATCCAGAACATGGGGGACTCTGACATGGGCATCCAGGAGGCAGAGTCAGGAGGTGCCAACAGAAGCATTTTCTGGGTGGCTTGAGATATTTAATACAGAGAAATGTTTTCTACTAAGATGCCAAAAATTTTTCGTGTTTTAATGTTTAAAAGTATATGCTTTTATAATAAAGTAATACATCTTTAACCGATAACATGCAATTAGAGTAGAAAGATTCCACTTCATAAAGATACAAAATCCAGTCTAAAAATGTAAAGATAACAGTTATATTTTAGACTATTACTTTTTAGGTGTTTTGAAAGAAATATATGTTCTAGACAAAGAAATTGAGAACATACAAATAGCATTACAAAATAATTAATCTTAATACCACCACCAAGCAATAAAAGTTGTTATTGCTTTCCTAAATATTGTTTTGGT
This sequence comes from Acinonyx jubatus, assembly GCF_027475565.1. NCBI lineage: Eukaryota > Metazoa > Chordata > Mammalia > Carnivora > Felidae > Acinonyx > Acinonyx jubatus. The sequence goes on along the minus strand of NC_069388.1, from coordinate 123,549,935 downwards.
CTAACACAGACATCCCTCATGATAGAGTGCTTTAATAAAATTGTACGTAATTATTCTATCACTGCCATTTTTATTAGTCACATCCTTAAAATTTTTGAAAACATCATTTTTAAATTCAGTAGTATATTGCATTTTATTAATATTCCATAATACTGTGGGTACCCATGAAACAAACAAAAATGAACAGCTTTGGGCTCCTGACCTCGTTATTCGAAGTGGGAATTCCCAGAGGTTTTGTGGCCATTATGAAAGTGCGGAAAATGAGTCTTAAAGGGTCCTTAAAATTAATCCTTAATTTTAAAAATTAAAAATCCTTAAAAATTAATGGATTTTTCTCTAGACAGAAGACCCAAAGGCAGCTAATCAACTACTGCCCCTCCCCCGCCCCACCCCCCACCCAACCACACCCCTGCCCACCATTCAGGTTGTGCTTAGATACCTTTGTAAAGGGTCCTCAAGGCAACCACTGTGCACAAAATCTGTGAAGGGTCATTCTTGTCTATCGAGCCGACAGGCCATTTATCTATGGATGGAAAAATAGGGGAGACTGCAGGTGGGTTTCAGGATTAGCAGTCACGGCTTGAACTGCTTGATTCTGTCACACGCTCTGGGCTTAGCATTTCTACCTGCTCCTGTGTTCCTGAGTTGGGCTCTAAGGGACATGCTCACTGAGAGAAAGTCCACATTTGGAAGCCATTTGCTTTTACAAAATGTTTACTGTTCCTGCCCCTGACAGTTATTGCTGGAGTCATTACTGATGGCATACAGAGAGAGGAGGGTTTCAGGGAACTGACATGTGGAAATGTATTTGTATGAGGGGACAGAGACAGGAAACAAATGTGTATCTGCCACTAGCATTATTTTACCTATTCTGAAATATTGGCTTTCTCATCACATCCCATAATTTGAGTTTTACAAAGAAGCAGCCATAGACAGTACTCTGTTTCCCCAATAAAGATAAAAATGTCCTTTTTTTTCCCCTCCTCTGAGTAGTTCTCCAACTATAACACATTTACAATTGCTAGTAACAATCCGAAACTGATTATTGCTTCGCAGATTGCTCGTGATGTGTGTATCTTCCTGAAGTTTAAGGTGTTTTGATGATGGGAAACCATTGGTTTATGTACTATCAAGAAAACCAATGACACAGAGCTTTTTAAAAATTCCCTTCTTTTTATTTGTACCATCTAAGTGGACCTCCTTTGACATATAATTTATGTATCTTTTTAATTAACGTAAAGTAAAACTGACCTTTTTGGATTAGACACTTGTATTGTTTGCCACATTTACATATTTGTGTAACCGTTATCACAATCAGGATACAGAACACCTCCATCACCCCAAAAAGCTCCCTCGCGCTGCCCCTTTTCAGTCATTCCGTCCCTCACACACCCAGTATCTGGCAATCATGATAGTTTTGCCTTTTCTAGAATGTCATATAGATAGAATTATACAGTATGTCTGTCATCTTTGAGACTGACTTCTTTGACTCATCATTATGCCTTTGAAATTCATCCATATTGTTGTGCATATCAATAGTTTGTTCTGTTTTTCTTTTTTCTTTTTTTCTTTGGAAGAGCAGCACTCTGTTGATTGGATATGCTAGAGGTTGTCATCCATTCACTGTAGAGGACATTTCCGGCTTTCTGAGATCATAAAGAAAGCTGCTGTAACATTTATATGCAGATTTTTGTGCGAACATAAGTTTTCAGTATTCCCGTGTAAATGCCCTGTGTTGGGATTACAAGTTCACACTAATGCATGTTGATAAAAAAACAAAACAAAACAAAACAAAACAAAAACCTGCCAAACTGTTGTCCAGAGTGCATGTACAATTTTGTATTCCTACTAGTAAGATATAAAATTCCAGTTGTTACTCATATTATCTAGCACTTATTCTCAGGTATTTTTAAAATTATTTTAGACATACTCATAGGTGTGTATCTCATCTTTGTTTTAATTTGTATTCCATAATGAGTACTGATGTTAAGTAGCTTTTCTTTTTTAGTGTTTATCTGCCATTGATATAATCTATTTTGTGAAGTCTTGCCCATTTTTTAGTTGGGGAGTTTATTTTCTTAGTGTTGAGTTCTGAGAGTTCTTTATATGTTATGGATATAAGTCATTGGTTGGATATATGATTCCCAAATATTTTCTCCCAGTTTATGACTTCACTTTTCATTCTCTTAACAGTCTTTCTCAAAGCAACATTTTTAATTTTGATGAAGTCCAACTTGACCAACTGTTTCTTTTATTGATTGTGCTATTTTGTATCATGTTTAAGAGATCTTTACCCAATCCCAGGTATCTAAGATTTTTGCTTATATTGTCATCTAAAAGTTTGAAAGCTGTACATTTTATATTCATTTAGGGTTCATTCTGAGTTAATTTCCACAGAAAAATACCTTGAGTTTTATTTTTTTTGCATTGGGCTGTTGTTTCAATACCATTTTGTTGAAAAGCTTATTCTTTTTTCAATTTAATTTTTGTGTTTTTTTTTCTTGGTCAAAAAGTGAATGAACATATTGGTGAGGCTCTCTTTCTGTACTCTTTATTCTATTCCATTGAGTTATATGTCTACACTTTTACCAATTTAGATTATTGCAACATTAGAGTAAATCTTATAATTGGATAACATCAATACTCAAATTTCTTCTTTTCAAAACTGTTTTGGCTATTCTAATTCTTGTGCCTTACCATATAAATTTTAAAAAATGTCGATACAAAAGTATTTCTCACTTTTCTTGGAGTAATCATAAAACTATTGCTAAATTTGAAGAGAATTGATGTCTTAACTATATTGGGTCTCTCAATCCACAAATGTCTTCCAAGTATTTAGGTGTTTGATTTCCTTCATCAGTGGTTAGGATTTCTCAGTATGTAGATCTTATTCATGTTTTGTTTAAGTTGTACCTACTTTTTGTTGGTAGTGGTGGTGTGGGGGAAGGTATTGCAAATGATATCACAATTTTTATGTTGAATTCCCATTATCCATTGCTATATATGGAAACAGGATTGATTTTTGTGTGTTGTCCTTGTGCTCTGTGACTTTGTTATACCCACCTATTAGTTATATCAACTGTTTTATTTTATTTTATTTTATTTTATTTTTTGGTATATTCCTTGGGATTTCCTATGTAAATAATCACGTCTTACACAAAAAACAGTTTTATTTCTTTATTTCCAATATGTAGGATTCTTATTTTTTTTTCTTGCCTTATTACACTGGCTAAGACTTCTAGTACTATTTTCAATACAAAGAGTGAGAGTAATTATTTTTGCCTTTGCTTTCTTCCAATTTTAGTGGGGAAAGCATTCAGTCTTTTACCTTAAATGAGATAAGTTGCTTGTACCTTTTTGGTCTAAGAAGGAGTGTATGTAAGATTTTCAGGCAACCACCAGGATTTTTATTTCTTCAGAAACTTGTCCTTAAATGGTCTTGTAAGTGAAACAATGAGGCGTGGCAGTCGTTCAGTCATTCTAATAAGAATAATAGCCAAATTCATATACGGGCCAGCAAGAACAACTGCCACCATGGCTGTCTGGCTTACAATGACTGTAAGACACCATGAATTTTAAGATGAATTCTGATTTTAGAAATATTAAAAGATAAACAATGTATATCTTGGAGATGGTAATATGTAGTAGTTTTTATAATATACTTTTAAAAACTCAACCCTATTTCATGAACAATTTCTCAGATCTTAAATACTGTTTATACTTATACTATTTTAATAGTGCCTAATATTTCCTCATAAAGAGTGATCAAAATTTATTTAATCAGTGTCATCTATTGAAACTTTATTTTGTTTTCAATTTTTACTATTATTAGTGATATACTGATAAGCATTTTTAGCATTTGGATTTTACGTTTACAATTATATGCCTGTGAGATTCAACTAGAAGTGGATTTGATCAAAGGATAATTTGTCTAATTTTTAGCTAATTGTCCTTCCAAGGGTATGGTTTTGTACCAGCAGAGAGTCAAATGATCCCTGAGAAAATGAGTCAGTGTTGATAATATAAACTTGTATTCCAAGGAGAACTTTGGTTGCCACATCATGGGACATGAGGTACAATTCAAATGATCAGAATCATTTTTTGTTCATCTGCTCAAGAGTCAAGTACAGGCAGGGGATTATTCTTTATTTTCAAATAAAACTTGCTGGTAAGATGAGAAAAAAATCAATTTCAAAATAATCTTCTTGTTAAAATATTTCCCCGGAGGGGCTACTGCTTACAAATGGTAAGCTAAAATGGGATGTTTACTGGATGAAGCATGAGGATTTTTATATCTAATACAGAGCAAAGTAATTTAATAGAAAAAAAGATGCATTTTTTAGTTATACAACAATTTTAGAATTTGTATTCTTACTCAAATTTGTAACCCAAAATATTCCATTAACTCCATTCCATCACTGTATGGATAACTACAGGAAAATCTGTTAACATGTCTTGGATAAGAATATCAGTTGTATTGAAGTTAAAACAAATATGTGTTGCAATACAATTTGCTCCAATGTTTAGCTTAACTTAGAAACAGAAAATGTTAACACAGTAATTTCAAATTGTTGATACTGGTTTGTATTTTGGGGACCAGCACTGAAATTGATATAAACAAAAAGTACTTACATTGGATTTTTAATTTATTCTGTCTTGTGGTTCAAGCTGCTGACTGTTTAAATGAGGAAGTAAGAGGGAAGAGATTAGGAATAAGTGACAGCCACATTTATGCATTTCGTAGTAAGTATAATTATAAATTACATGGAAATTAAATAAAGAAATGTACACATTTTTAGAAAGGGAAACATACACAGATGCAATGTGGTGTAGAGAAAGACTTGGATTGAGTTAGGAATCTGACACTTACAAACTGTGTGACCTAACATGTTTTCCTCTCTGAAACAGGATATCTGGCTAAGTTCCAAATTTGTGAAAATCAATAGATAATTGGTTGGAAAGTCTCTACTTTGAAGTTTTTTTTTATACAATTATAGACAAGTGAAGTATTATTAATGAAGGGCAAGAATATTCACCATTATTACTTACAATGTGACCTTGAGAAAATAATTTAACCTTAACAAGCCCTGTTCTTTTATCTGGAAGATTAATATTTACCCCAGAAAGGTATTTTAAAGGCCATATGAAATAATTTCGCAAAAGTGTAAATGATGCAGCATATAGAAATGGATTAGGATCCTTTAGACACATTTTCATAAGAGGTACCTTTATTTGGTTGGCCTAGGGTAGTGACTTGCAAATATTGGCTAACCTCTTCTCCATAGCAATTCTGGAAAGCATTTATCAGTTTAGATTTTACAAAGATCACCAAAGGATGATTGGAGAAGATCCAGAACTCTGTTGGGGAATGTGTTCCAAGAACCATGGAAGCAGTCTAAAGAGGTAAAATACATGTATATATACCACATTTATAGATGTTATTCATGCCATGAGGTGACATTAATAGCCAATCTCTCATACCAAGCAGAAATGAAGTCTTCAGTTGTGTTTATGTCCTCATCCACATGTAGATAATTTTCTATTACTGAGTACTTCTTTAACATCTAGAGATATTCATAATATTCCATGCTAGCTACTTTATTGGTCATGACTATTCTCTTCATTCTGGATGATTTTGTTTGTACTGATTAAATGATTGGCCAGTTGTCCAAAATTCTGTTTGTAATTGCCCTGCATCTATTTTTTTTTCAGCGTAGCCTCATTCCCTTATTTCTAAAACTCTCTTTGTTCCCATCCTAATACAATACCCCACAGAACCTACAAATGCAAGCAATGTAATATGCTTCATTCTGCCATGCTGCAACTGCGTTTGAATGGGTAGCGTGGGTAAGGGGACAGGGGTTTTGTTGACTTCCATGTATTTTTGTTAGAAGAAAAGAAGATGTCTCAGGAACCCTTAGGGCCCTCTCAACTCCAGAGCCCTCTACTTCAAGATTACATCTAACATCAGGGAATCAGACAAATACCCCTGCAGTTATATCTCCTCGTTGCCTCGTTTAACCTTTTAATCTCCATGCATAAGTGACTTACAAAAGCACTTTGTAAATTAAAATTCAGTAGACAAGAATGAATTGAGCTGTGATTATAGTTTTAAAATCAGACCCTGTCTCTGTTTCATCTAGGACCTTAAGGTAAAAAATGCCACCTCCATTCTGAAGGAAAATGGGAGGCAACCTAAACAAGACTACCTGTGAGCTACATGAAAGAATGTTAGCCTGAGTTTGACTTTAGTCTTGCCTCAAGAGTCCACCTTTAGGGTAAGGAAGCTCAGCAGACAGAGGCTGGAGGTTTTCTTACAGAGGTGCTTTTGCTATGTATGGTTGGACATTTTAATTAATGAAATAATACAGTTTGGTGACTAGCAGAAAACTGAGAAACTTTCATTAATAGGAAGTGACCAGGAATTCATGGGCTGTGTCATATTTCATGAAAGGTATGAGGAAGAATAACTCTGAAGAGCATATATGACTGGACCAAGGATGGGTAGAAGTAACACAGTGGTTTCTGATTAGCACACTCATGTCCCACTGGTTCAAAGCATTGCTTTGAGCACCAAGAGCTCTAAATGATGACTGATGAGCAATAACAAGACATAGAGTCAAATGTTCCTGTCTTCTTTCTCCTCCATGGAACAGAGCTCTCATGACCCTAAGACCAATGGTTAATATTGAGCAAGATTGATTAGGATAATTGTGACAAAGATATCTGTGGATGGTACTTCAGCAAATGAGTGACAGGAAATGAACCTATTGCCCTCACCTTCAGGAAATCCTCCTTTGTATGGTTGTCCACATTTGATTTTTAAAAAACTATTTGTTGGTCTCAGAGAAAACATTTCTTTTGAAATGATTTCACAAATACCAAGGTCAAGACCTCGGTTAGACAGAGGAAAAACTTCCCAAACCCCAAGGGAACATTCCTCCTAGGGTTGTGATTTCTGTTGAAGAAAGGGAGGTGTCTGAGATAAGCAGAGGAGACTGTGCTGGAAGAAAACAAACATGTTTGTTGTTCCCCTGGTGAATGTATCTCCTAATATAGTCCTGGACCTTGAGAACTCTGGCTGCCCTGCCCTGGCAGAGAAACTCAGAGCTCTGTCCTTTGGAGCCCTGATAACTGTGCCCAGTGAGAATCCCCGAGCTGACACAAATCCTTCCAGAGAAGAAGGATGGCTCCAAATGGATTGGTATAGGAGCAGTGCATTGTGGGTTTTAGATGGTTTAGGAACTGTACACTCTCACATCACTGCAGAGGTTGAATTGAATGGATGGTCACCTCACTGCAGACTCTTTACCCCAGGACTCTAAAGAGGAAAAGCTCACTACGTTGAGATGCCTTCCTCAAGACTGCTCTTGACTTAAATTAACCATAGGCAGTATTCACCATCCACGGACCATTTGCCAAAGTGAGGCTTTGCTGGGCACTGGTAATGAAAGATCAATACAAACAACCAATGGTATAGCAAGAACAGGGCAGAGATAGCAATAAAAGTGGGCAGAGTCTGTAGAGAATTTAAATACAATAATAGAACAAATTAAAAAGAGGTCTACTTTTGATTATCACTGTGCACCAACAATTCTAAGTAATATCAGTGATAAAATACTCCTCCCTGAAAAAAAGTTTCATTGCTCTAACTTCTAAAAAATTGTTGCAAGTACTACAGGATTTTATTTAGATACTGATAGTGAATATATAATAATACATTCATAATGAAGTATTATTCATAATATTTATTATTTTACATATTATATATCATAGGTTTATATATTTATATCTGTTCATATATAATTATTTGTTTATAAAACATTAATATTAATGTATATTAACTTAAATATTATATATTCTACAAATAAATATAACATTTTACAGTAAATATATATTAATATATCATATAAAATCTCATATATGTGTATACATCAGCTTCAAATGTGTTCATTTTCATTAGTTTTCCTTTACTAAGCATTCTATATAGATTCACTCAAAGAACTGCCAGTTGTAAGTTGATCCTTACACACATATACTCAGCTACATGCGTTTGTTTCAAAAATGCATGCTTCATGACTCATAATTGCTAGAACTCATTTTAGGTATAATTTGTGCCCATATACTCTGTGATACTAGGTATTCTTGTGTTTAAATAATATTTTTGAAATAAACAATGATGACATTATGATTTTTGAAGTCAAAGAAACAGAATTAGAGTGATTTCTGTGACTGCTTGAAATTTTTATTTCTTTTTAAAATATAAGAAATATAAATATTTAAATTTTTCTTTTTTTTTAACTTTTCATTTTTTTATTTTGAGAGTGCATGAGTATGAGCAGGTTAAGGACAGAGGGAGAGAGAGAGAGAGAGAGAGAGAGAATCCCAAGCAGGCTTTGCACTGTCGGCACAGAGCCCAACACAGGGTTTGATCCCACGAACCATGAGATCATGACCTGAGCCAAAATCAAGAGTCTGACACTTAACCAAATGAGCTACCCAGGCACCCCTAAATTTTGCTTTTTAGTTACTGGACATTTACTTAAGTAAAATGTTCTTATATCAGACTGTAACAAAGAATCAAAGTTCAAATGGCTAGGTAAATTTAATAGTCATTAAATAAACAATTGTGCATGTTTTTTTTCTTTTTTTGAACTATACCATTAGTTTTATTTTTATGAATTATTATATATGTGAATGAAATATGTTTGTCACTATCTTTTGGTCCTTATTTTTTTTTGACTGTAAATGAAACTAATTTTCTCATGTAAACAAAATGGGTGTAAAAAAATGATCTTCTGGAGGCACCTGGGTGGCTCAGTCAGTTGAGCGTCCAACTTCAGCTCAGGTCACGATCTTGTTGTTCACGAGTTCAAGCACCACGTTGGGCTCTGTGCTGACAGCTCAGAGCCTGCAGCCTATTTCAGATTCTGTGTCTTCCTCTCTCTCTCTGTCCCTCCCCTGCTCACGATCTATCTCTCTCTCAAAAAATAAATAAACATTAAAAAAGAAAAAAAATGATTTTCTGTCTGTCTCAAATACACTAGGTATACCAGTGACCACAGTATTATTAACAAAAACAAGTATTTACTAAACAGCTACTATGTGTCAGGTACTGTTCTAGGGCTACACATAAAGCAGTGAACAAAACAGGGCTTTGCTGAGCTTATATTCTATCAGAGAAAAAATAAACAATAAATAAAATAGCCAAAAATTGTATAATAATGTATGGAAATGATAAGTGCTTTGGAAAACAAGTAAGGCAGGGGAAGTTTGTCAATATCTGCTTTGGGAGGTGCTATATTTTTAAACAGGATGGTCAGAGTAACTTCAATGAGAAGCTGTCATTTGCACAAAGACTTGAAAGAGATAACAGTGAGACACATTCTTATCCTCAGGGACTTCATGGGTCAGTGTCTTGGATGTCATCTCATTTGCCAACTTCACCACTGTTTACTATAGAGACAAATTAATTCTGGTCCTTGGATATGGCTTAATTGAACAAAACATAGACCTGTTTAATATAATTTCACTACTTTTTAACTGGAAAATAAGAATGTTTATATTTGAGAAAGTTACAATAATCTGGATCTGTTGTGGTAAATAACAATAAATATTTTATTAGAAAAATATTCAGTGAATACCTACTCTCCACAACACATTTTGGTAAGCATTGCTTGCATCTAACATGAACAAAATTCAGTCCCTGTTTTCAAATAGTCACACAAAAGGATACACTCTAACGAAGGTGCTGGGGAAGTAGTGCCATATACCATGTAAAAAGTGTTCAAGTACTGTGAGTGGTTGGGGGAAGGCAAGGTTAAGCCTGCCAGCGTGGCATCAGAAAAATCAATGGTATTTAGACAGACTTGGAAACACATGTAGAACTGGGATAAGCAGGGATAAGTGCTGTGGAGCCCATTTGAGCTAAGGCACAGAGGTCAGAATCTTAAGACGTTGGGATAATCATCTGTGGGTTTCCATCTGAGATTGAGACACTCAAGTGAGCAAGAAGATTTGAGAGAAGCAAGGACTCTTGCCAGAATGCTGGGGTTAGGACTGGAAAAGGTGGATTAAATCAAAGGGGGGGGGGTTGGTTCATTACATGGTTTATTACACATAGACATACTTTTGCCTAATGATGAAGCCAGAGCGTGGCCATGCTCAAGACTGGCTGAAATAGGCCATGCTTAAGGGCCAGAAGACTTAAGGAGGCTGAGAACCAATGGGTGGGAGGAGTGAACCATCAATGTGAGGTCTAATTTAGTGAAGAGAAACACAGAGGATAGACAGTAGGGGAAGACTGTTCCTGGACACTGATGTGGGTGAGAACAGTGCAAACATGTACCAATCTTAGTATTAAGAGTGGTGAGAGTGGGGAAATATTTAACTAATGGCTCCTTATAGTGTAGACTACAGCCCAGCTTCCTTCTCCATTTTTAGTAGGCTATATACTTCTATTGTGTTGACTGGGGTGGGGAGGGAGTTGGGTGAATGGTGACAAATGGGGCAGCATACACTGTTCATGGTGTCAGATTTAGTAAATGTAATATTCAGTTGGGCGGCACCAGCAGTTAAGTTCCAATTGACTAAGTGCAAAAACTACCAAGATGTTGTGTGTGTCTCCTTTATGTACGTATGGTTGAAAGCCAAATGACAAAGGATGTGTTTTATAAAACCAAAATAGAAAACTAGACATTCACAATAAATATGACCCTCTAGGGAAACCCCAGGGGACCTCCAAACAGGGCAGTGTTTACATAAGAGACCATAGAGGCCCTGCCCTACATCTTCTGGAAGGAAGATGTGTAAGAAGGAACTATTTCTGAGCACTCGAACACATTCCCTTGACAACACATGCTAAAAGCTTTCCCCAAACACATTGTTCTTCTTCCAGGGCCATTTAAATTTTGTAATTCTCTTGTCCAGCTGAATAATATCATTTAAGGAAGAAAGAGCAGGGGCTTTTGAGCTAAGAACAGATGTACCAACAACCAGACTCTAAGCCAACCCTTTGTAAATTGGTAAGGAAGAACCATCTTATTTGCAAAAAGACCATGTATTGAGAAGTGAATAATCTGGTGAAGCATTCATTTTACTTAATGTTTAGATGCCTCATTATTACTTCTAGGCTCTCTCAAAATAGCTTTTAAAAACAACCACAACCAGGTTAGAAGAAGGTGTCATATTATGAAAAAAAAATAAAACCACACAGCAGTGACATTGAAAACTAAAACACCAGCTGGCATGTTCAGAGACCTCAGAGTATGTAGTTGAAGGAGAATCCTCTTTGGTGCCAGCTCTTTATCCCCACCCCTACACACACGCACACGTGCGCGTGCGCACACACACACACACACACACACACACCTGTTTCCCCCTCCTTCCTCCTTCATAAAACATGTACTATAAGTGAACTGTCCTCAGTAGAAGCAGAAATGACTTTTGGAATCTAACAAGGAGTCTCAAAACCTTCTCAATGATTTTTCTCTTTGATGTTGGGATTAACACTCCAAATATTAAAAGTGTAACATTTTCCCTAATGCTGGTTCAGAATAGGAGCGAGCTCCCTAGGGAAGTCCTAAAGATCCATTTTTGGAAGAGAATGTCTGTGTTTATATTTCCAGTGTATAAAACATGTACCAATCACTTGGCCTCAGAACATGTTTACAGAGGAGAAAAACACCCACAAAACAAATAAACTGCTGCTTGCACAGTCCGAGCTGACAATCCTTGGCTCTCCTCCTTCAGGGCACTATTTTTCCCTGCCTGATGGATTCACTGTCCCGGTCAAGGACTTTCTGTGGAACATCCATTCTTATAACCAAACTTTGGTTCAGATTCCCTCCTGTCTGATATGCTGACACCCCGTTGAAATTATGCAAAAAACTGTTCTTACTGATTAGGGCTCCTGACTAATTAACAGACCACATGTATTTCACCTTGGGGCGGCATCTCACATCCCAGGCAGTGTGGACTATTTCCTGAGTCTGTCCTCCAGGGAGAGGTGGAAACACTGGTATCATGATCCCAGTTCTTGACCTGGGCTGCTGTTCAAGTTAGCAGAGACTTGAATTAGCAATTCCTATTCTGATGCAGTTTCTCCAGAGGAACATGGCCTTTGGAAACCAATTTACCTATTTTGTCAATAAACTCCAGTCCTACTTTTTGGGTGCTGAGGAACAGATCGTTGAGGGGTGCATTAGCTGGTCCCTTCAGCAGCTAGTTTGTTCATGAAAAACAAAAGAAAACTGAAGTCATGCATATCGGCATGAAATCTGGTAAGAAAGAGATCAGGAGCCAGAGGACTAAAGGTGTGAATGTGAGGAAGCCAGGTTTGCAGGAAGAGTGTGAGGATGAGTAGCAGAGGGGTCTGAGTCATAAACAGGGAAAAATGAGGAAGCCTGTGCCCTGGGTCACTCCTATGTCTCTAATGCAGCTCCGAACTTTTCATTAACTAAAGCTAGGTTTTGGAGGTCCTAAAATGCAACAATCAGCAAGTCCCCAAATAATTAGCAAGAAGTTATGCTTTGTGAAAACCTGTCACCTCCATGCTTTGTTTGGAAAACGTCGTGTGTGGACTCTACCAGCTAAGTAGTTTCGTGTGAATTCGTATTTCTGCAGCATTTAAGATCATATCTCTTCTCTAGTCATTGTTGTTGGACATGTCATTAATTTTGAATAATGGCTGTTTAGGACCATTCAAAATCAAGCACATTGACTCATATAGTGGGGACTCCAGAAGTATTTCTTGAATGAATTCATCAATTAAAATACCTTCTGATGCTAGAGAGGAGTCCTGTGTAAATGGTGGGGGCACTCACCAATGTCTTCATGTATTTTCTTCCTATTTTCTATAGAAATATGTAGGTGTACATGTATATCCTGAGTGTTGGTTTGGCCTATTACGCTCAGGTGTTTGTGAATTTACCATTCATCGCCAACTTGGACTTGCATTCCACATGGTCCTGCTCAACTGATAAGTTACCCACAAGAAGTTGTTCCCTAAGGCTCTTTCTTTCCATTTCCATGGGTTCCATTGGAATGTCATCATTATAAATCAGATAGAAAAGCTTTTAAATCCTAGTCTTCTCCAAAATTCTTCTCCCATTAGAATTTAAGTCCCATGAAGACAAGAGTGATATCTGTCATTTCTATTACTCTACCCTAAACTTAACCTAGTGCTTTACATTTGATAGGTGCTTAATAATTTTTATAATTTAACAGCAGTTAATATATAAATAGTTAATATTATTTGTTGAATGAATAAAGGAATAAATTAATCAATGCCCTTGTCAAACACATCTCAGTTGAACCTTTAAAACTACTTCCCTACACACTAAGGAATTGACATCCTAGATCTTATGTTCATTCCCTTGCTATATTTTTATTGCATCTTGATATATTTTTTAAACGTCCTTTAAAGACGTCCTAAAAATATAGGATGAAAAATAATAGAAAATATAGGATAATATATTAAAGATGTCATTTGCTTTAATTTAATTTTATATTATTAAGGGGAATCCCTACTGTCATATATTGTTGTAGTTCACCTTTTTGGACTACTGTATAAAAGGGCTTTGCCCATACTTTGTCCATTTTTCTGTTGATAGGTATCCAGGATTTTGCTGTTAAAAATAAGGCTGCTGTCATGGCACTTAAGTGGCTCAGTCGGAAGAGCATGAGACTTTTGATCTCAGGGTCATGAGTTCAAGCCCCACGTTGGGTGTAAAGATCGCTTAACCAAATAAACTTAAAAAAAGAGATTGTTTTGAACATTCAATATACGCCTCCTGTTGTACATGTGCAAGAGTGTTGTTAGTGCATATCTGAGACTGAATTTATAGTGCCATAGGATATATGAAGAAGGTAATGCAAAACCATTTTCCAAAGTGGCTGCACCAGTTTATAATCTCATCAGCAAAGTTAAAGAAATTCTATTGATTCATCCTTTCAAACACCTGGAAATGTCATATATGTTTTTAAATGTATCCATTGTAAGAAGTATCTGGCTGTTATATGATACCTCATGGGATCTTGATTAGCATTCCCTTGATCACTAATGATATTGATCACCTCTTCATATGTTTATTGGTCAGGGAATCCATTTCTGTGTTAACATTTCCTGTCAGAATTTCCATAATTTGCAGGGTTGTGGTTCTTTTTTGCTGCTTCTTTTTCAAAAGTTGTCCCATCCCAGTTAGTCACTTGTGAGCCAGAGATCATGAAAAGACTCTTTAGTTCCTGTATCATATGTAACAGTCCCTCAGGCCCTGTCGCTCTCAGCTTGATATTCTAAGGCTGACGAACAAGCATGTGGTGACTTAACATGTTTCATCTGTAAAATGGGCAGGATTACAAAGCAAGCATGGTCTGTGTTGAATGGCATTTCTGTAAGCACTTTGCCTATTTGTAGTTTGCTCTTCCCTCAATGCTAAGCTCTTAGGTTATGTTTCTCTCATCCCTAAGTCTGTCTCTAACTTGGTCTGTATCAAATTCCTTCTGGCTCGTTATTTCAAGTTTTGACTGTTAGAAAATAATTAATAATATTATGATAGCTATAATAGTAATACTTCCTAAAAATTACTGGGTATTTAATATGTGCCAAAGATTGTGCTAAGCATGTTGTAGATGTTACCTCATTTAATCCGTATAACCACTCTACACAGTGGATACTGTTACTATTCTTATTTATGTCTATCCTATAGAACAGTGATCAGCAAACTTTATCTGTAAAGGGGCAAATAGTAAGTATCGTAGGCCTTAAGGTTATTGGTCTATACCGTTACTCAATGCTGCCACCGTGGTGTGAAAGCAGACACATATAGTATGAAAATGAATGTTACACTAAAGCTATTCACAAAACCAGGCCATGGCACAGATTTGGCTTGTGGGCCCTAGCTTGTCTACCTCACCTAGAATGCTGTTGTGTATGCAAGAGTGAGAGCCACATCTCAAAATTGCCATCAGAGCTGGAAGCTTACCTCAGGAACTGACATGATTTTGTAGAACCTTTTGCTTCAATAAATACTCTTCCTTCAAATTTAGTGAATATTTGTTAAGTACTCAGGGTGTGCGAAGCATTAAGCCAGGTGTCAAAGACACAAATAAATTAAATCATATCCGCTGCCTTCTATGTTCAAAGGCTAGTGACAGGAAGATCAGGTAGACAAACATGGAACCCAGCAAGTCCCAAATAGAAGTGCATAACCAGTGCCATGAGACACAGAATGGTGACTCCATCCGACCACGGCCATCATATGTCATCTACTATGTCGCAGATGCTGTGATAACCCCTGGAAATGAAAGTGCAGTACAGAAGACAGACACAGCTTATACTCTCATGTACTGACAGTCTAGTGAGAAAACTCTGTTTAAGCAAATAATTTAATAAATATTTACAAGTGTGCAAAATGCTAAGAAGTACTAAGTACTAGGAGAGCATATGAATATGTGCAATCTGGGAACAGGGAATTTGTCTTGTATGACTGGATTATGAGGTGGTGGGACATGAATGGAAAGGTGAATTGGGGCCAGACCAAAAGAGGTTGAACGCCAAGTTAAGGAATATGGACTTCATTCTGGAGCCACCTGGTAGGCATCAAAGGTTATTGAACAGGTGAATGACAAGACTAGTCCTTTTGAAAGAACACTCTGGCAACCATATGTAAAGTGCAAGTAGAGAGAGCCAAGGCCAACAGTCTCAGCCTCATCATAGCCTTAGGGGGAAACCATTATTAATGAAGGGATAAATGTGGCAGGAAGGAAGACACTGGCAGCAGTAAGGCCATTTAATAAACTCAAAGTGAGAAGTGAATACTCTCTGTACAGGTTTTAAATATTTTTAATTAATAGCATATTAATTTTCTGTGTAATTTTTGATATGGCGGCACATTGTTAGTTATCTGTAAATATTATCATTAGCCAAAATACACTGGGGTAAACCTTTAATCTTTCAAATATTAAACACAATACCTGCTATTTATTTGCCAGTTATTTTTCTGAGAATCTACTTTCTGTAAGTATCATCCAAGGGCCAAATGATCATAAGTCAGTGTGAGAATGGATTGCAAGGAAGTGGCATCCACATGTGTGAGATTTCTCCTATGATACACCAATTTGTGGCTCTGGGCCAAGTGCCTTAGAAAAAAGATGCCAGTCATGTATTTCCCCTGCTCTGTAAGAATGTATAATCCAAGAGATTCCTAATGGCAGTTTTCTCATTCAGTGGCTTCACCATAGATTGGATCATCCAGACTCCCCTAGCAGTGACATTGGACTCTTCTTATTCTACCCATAGTTGTCGAGTCCAGTTAAGGCTCTGTTCAACTGTATCTCAGCTTTCATCTTTCCCTTCCACTGTCATGACTACAGTCCCAAAGGATTAATAAGTTTTGCATGTCAGAAAAAAAGAGATGGTGAGAGATATGATAGTCTTGACAAGGGCAGTGGCTTCCGGATGCAAGGTCTTGGCCCAAGCGACACCAAAGCTGTCATCTGCCTGGTGGCACCAAAGCCTCATTGCTGATCTGTAGCAAAGCAGGAATCCCCTCTGGGAGGCAAAATATTTCACGGGTGGGAAAGCAGATGCAAGAGCTGTGAACAACAGAAAGCCTCGCAGGGCCACATCCAGGAAAGAGATGGTGACTGTGAGTGAGGAGAGGGTTACAGGTCCCCTGGGGCTCTCTCCATGCACACACATACATGAACTGGGTATCCACAGAAACACCTTCCTAACTGAAGGGCACCTGATCACTTCTGCAGCAGACGCTGGTTTTAATATCTGTGTCCTAATTTATTTGACATCTGCAGAACATCCAAAGAAAATATTCAAGTACGGGATGGGCAATCCGGCTGCTTTCTGAGTTCATCAAATATCTCACACTCCTTTTTCAAATGTTTTCAGTTTTGCAAAACTCAAAATGCATTTTGCCAAACATGTTCTCTGTTAATGTTTATTTAGAAGGGAATTTAATCCGTATGCTGCTGATGCATTTACACTTAACTCATCAAAATGTTTTACTAGAGTCATTTGATGTCCAAGAAACCTTTTGAGTCTTTTTTATAAGCCTCTTCAAGCCCATTTCACTTCGAAACAGGAAGTCGCCTGTTACTAACCATAAACGAATGCAATCCCTGGAGGATTTGGTTTCATTTAAGACGCTGAGAGACCACAAGTTCTCAGCCTCCCCTGAACTCTACAGAAAAGATTTTCTCCCAAACTTACTGAGAATGTGCCATGCACAGATGAGGTGCTGTTATTATTTTCCAAAACAAAATCCTTTATGAAGAGGCATCTTTCATGCAGCTCCTGGGAAAGACAGTTAGCAAAGCAGAGCGCTAAATCATTGGCTTTGCAGGCTGCACCTGGTAAATGTAACTGTCTCCTGTGATCCACTTACCATTCAGAGCTCATTTGCTAGTATTAATAGAACAAATAAAATGGAATGGGAGATAAAGATGCCGGGATAGTGATTTCTTGCTTCAGGAAGACCTTCCTGGGTTACAGACCAATACAATGTTCCCAACGATGAGCCAGGGAACCGAAGCTGATATAAACACAGAATCCAAGCCACAGAACATGACTTGTTTAAGGCTTAATTCTGTGAAGTAAGGCAGGAAACAAGATTTATCCTTCTGGGAAACTTTTGGCATTTGCCTCGAGCTGGGTCTGATTACTCTCTGCCGTCCTCACCATCCATTACAGCTATCTGAAGGAAATCAATTTTTTGCCCAAACTAAGGCAAAAGAGAAATGTCTCCATCAGAGTCCCATGGAAATCCTTCTGTTTGACGTGGCATTAAACAACCAAGAGTGAGTGACCCTGTTGCTGAGAGGATCGCCGTTGCTATCTTAGGCCATTTGGCTGTGAAGGGGGGTGAAATTAGTTGGGTGAACGCCATTCTACAAACATAATAAAAGTAAATTACTACACTTAATAATTGAATCTTAAACTTGTCACTATGGCGAACTCTAAATGATTCCAAGAGCCTTCACTGGGACTTGGCAAGAGTGGTGGGTGCTGGAGGTCAGTTTTCATGCATGAAATCCAGCTTAGGTTATAACTGCACGGGCTACAGAGTAAATGTTCAAAGGATGAATGGGCCATTGAGAAGTAAATCAGACTCGTTGAGACTCTGAAATGAGTCCTGGAAGGTTTCAAGCCATCAGTTTGGTAGTCTACCAATAGAATTGGCTGTTAATACAAGAAAATTTGAGGTTGTTAATACTAGGCTTTTTTTTTTTTTTAAACCCGTGTGTGTGTGTGTGTGTATGTGTGTGTGCGCACCACACACGCATGCACATGTCTGTTTATGTATATACAAGAGTTTGGTTTTTTAATGTGTCTTTATTCCATGTTACCTTAATTGTTTTAGGTGTACATTGATTGGGCAGTAAAACCTGTGTGACTTGGTCCTTGGCCCACGAGCTGGCACAAGGCTGGAGTGTTGACACTGGGGGGACTGTTCAGACTCTGACCCGACCAGGAGACATTTCATTTAACATCTGGCTTTGCTTACTTGTCCTAAATATTAAATTAGTGGACTGTTAATATCAGACCATTTCATTAGTTCAATTTTTTTTCTCTCTTTAGAATCATATTTAAAGGCCACTTATTTCAAGCCCTCTCTTAGTATCACTGCCTCTGAATTTGATGTGCATAAAAAGCTTCAAAAGGACTCAAGCGAAAGAATTACCAAAGCAACAAAGTCACAAACCTAGCAGGGTTTTTTTTCTATTTTTAGTGAGATTGGGAAAAACAAATTAATTCATTATTCAAATTGAAGAGGTAAAAACGTTTATATCCAAATACTAGCTTACTGCTAATAATTCAAAAGGCCCTGAGAAGTTGCCTGATCAGGTAGCTTACGTACCTGAATATGCTGGCCAGAAATAAAAATTTTACATTTTTTATTCATTCTGCTCTCATGAATTATTTTTCAAACCAGGTCTAAACAGTCATGATTGCCTAACTATTTGAGATAAGATCACTTTTGCTTCAGAGATAGGCATATACATATTTATTGACTCAGTGCCAGTCTACTCTTGCCAGAATAAGTCATGGAGACATCACGCCTCATGAGAGAAATGGCCTCAACTGACAGACTCTGTTACTGTCTTACCCAGCTCATCACCACGCACATACTCATGATACTTCAGTGGATCAGTTTCAGAAAGCATGTAAGTGCCTTGTATCATGGCCTATATGGTATATATTTCACTACTTGAGTATGAATTATTAGAAAATGACGCCTTTATTTTTGGTGTGTCTTCTTTTTTCTAGAAGAATCCACAGTCCACTATGGACCACTAGCAGTTCACACTTGAACGTGTCATTTTTCTCCCTGTATCCACTATTCCTCCTAAGCCCTCAGTTTTTGTTCATGGTACAAAGATACTATGAACTTCCAAGGCTCCCAATCTGAAAGTGAACAAATATTGCCCATTGCACAGGACCTTGAATCCAAACATACATGCTATGGCCCATTCGATATTTCCCTTTGTGTAGTGGCTGGAATAACTCAGGCAGAGTTTCTTCTGAATGTCTCACTGGCACTATATGTGCGGGAACTTTAATAGGTATTATGATTGTGGATGTACGTGTAGAGATACATGTGTGTAGCATTCTGTACTTCAAGAATAGTGAGTATAAACACACTCAAAGAAGCAAACCAAGATCATCAACAAAAATAAAAATAATAGCCAAGTTTTATTTAGGGCTTTGTGTTTTCACATATTCAGTTCCAATCAGTGCTCATGAAATCCTTATGATTTTTTCTCTCTTTTGTCCTTCTCTCTTCCTTCTCTTCTTTTTTTATTTCTTCTTCTTCTTTTGCTTCTCATCCTTACTATTTTACACTTTGCCAAATACTTGGAGGTGAAGATTACTTAGGCCGTGCAGAGTGAAGCTTGATGCCAAATATGTGCAATTTAGGGTCAAGCTCTTTTCACCAAAGCCACACCCGAAGGTTTTGCCACCATTGTCAAGAAGCCAGTCTAATGAAATTCACCCTTTGTATGCAGGCACACATATAGGTCCTGTGTATAACAGCTGTGAGGGAAAACAAAGTCGGTATCTACTTTGACTGAATAAAGACAGATTCTATAAAGACATTTCATACTACTATGCAACCATGCCAGCTTTTAGGATGAAGTGAAGCATGGAGGGCATGAAGTTTAAGGACACACTCACTCTCAGGGTCGTACAAGAGCAAGGTCCACAAACGAGGGTAAAAGCCTGCTTAAATTTTCCCTCTGGGCACATCACTTGTTTCATACTAGCCCTGGCCCTGCATGCAGCAATTAACATGTGCCGATCACCTTGCCTTAGTTCCACAGAAATTAAAACCAATCAGTAGGTGACTTATTAAACATTTACCATGTGCTATAAGTTGTGGGGAAGGCGAAAACATTTCCAATTATATTGCATAATCCTGTACTGGAAGAAAATGTTAATCCAACGATAAAGATAAGAAATACACAGGGTGAACAATCAAATCTGACATATTGTCAACTTTATAAAATATGGTCACATGAGGTCACAGATGGTGGCTTCAGTATGGTGGGAAATAGGGGACATTACTGAAGCTGCCCTAAAGGATAAGCTCTTGTGCTATAATTCATATATGAGTGGGTGAGGCAGGGCCCTGCTGGGGAGACCACAGGACTCCGAGCAAAGGCTGATTGATGTTGGCCGTAGGAAGCCATTTATGTGTTTGAACAGGGGAGCAACGTGCAGAAAGCTCTGTGATGGATTATGCATCATTTTGCTGGAGTGGGTCAGGGTGATGGATGAATGGTAGGTCCATCCAAAATAAGAATATTGTTTTAAAGTGGGGGCATATTAGTTTAAAATTTATTTTAAAGTGATCTCTGCTGCAAAGTGGTTTTGATCTGTTACAGGGAAATTGAAGTTGGAAGAAAGGAAACGGTAGAAGTTGAAATGTCCAAATCAGGCATCTTATTTATACCATTTTGTCACATTCCTATTTCTCCTGAAGTTGGCTTCATGATGCACTTACCGTTGTTGTTGGCTCCAAACTCCCTATTGTCTGACCCACAACGCTGGCTACTCTATCATGTACTGCCTAGATCACTGAGCAGTCTGTGTGGGTGACTCTGGTCTTCCAGACTAGATTGCAAGCCCTGCAAGGTCAGGGCTCAGAGCTCGTTCTGGAATGTTCTATCTCTGTAGACTCTGGCAGCAACTGGGTACATGGAAAACAGTTAAGAAGGGTTTCACAGCTGTCTGCTTTGGAGGAAAGACATCGAAAGAAATTGAACTTGATTACCCAATGTGGAAAGGTCTGCATTTGTTGTACTTTGCAATGCTTGGACTGATCTGAATGAAATTTCCAATGGCTAATTTCATTTCTAATCCTTACATGAGCCAGAAAACTCCACCTGCGAGGGAACAGTTTTTCATGGCCTTTCTTTTGAAAATGGTGAGCACCCCATTTCCTGTCAACAGGAGCTGCAGTAATGAGCAGGAATTGGTTACTTCTATGACAGTGGTAGTTGCTTAGGAAGGAGGCCCAGGACTCAGCTTCCGTAAAAGTTCTTGGCTTAGGGTCAAACCAGAATGAGCAATGCAAGACCCACATGTTTCTTGATAGACAGATATCTGAGCTGAGGACGCTGAGGCCCAAGACAAGTTTACCAAGAAGGTAGAATTATGTAACCCTGTCACTCAACAGGGCTTCTTTCCAGTTCAAGGCACCCTGGGACTAAACACTACACATAGCAACAAAACAAGCTGACCGTGTACACTCTTTGCATTGTTAAATGGAACACGGTCCCCATATTGATGCATAAATCACCAAAAGTGCAATGGAGTGATGCCTCATTTATTTACCATCACTAGGAAATAGACAATTTATTATAGATGATATTCCAAATACCTAAGGCCTGTGACTTTAAGTGCCAAAACTTTAAAAAAATGTCAACCATGTATGATGAAAATCCTTCTAAACATTCCCTACTTTTTTTAATGTTTATTTGTTTATTTTGAGAGAGAGAGAGAGAGAGAGAGAGAGAAAGTGGGGGGGGGGCGAGGGGCACAGACAGTGAGAGAAAGAGAGAAGCTCAAGTAGGCTTCATGCTCAGTGCAGAGCCCAACACAAGGCTCGATCTCACAACTGGGAGACCATGACCTGAGCCAAAATCAAGAGTCAGCCACTTAACTGACTGAGCTACCCAGGTTCCCCTAAACATTCCCTACTGTCTTAAACACTATATTCAGAATATAATTTGACCTTCCGTATGTTTGAAGAAAAATGGTAGAACAAGGAGTGTCCAGGTGCACAGCTAGATCAGATGACTAGCCAGGAGAAACAAAGTGCTTCTAAACTCAGTCTACTTCTTTTTACTTTGAGAGGAATTATTGGTGGACCAAAGGGGTAGCTTAGACATCCCTAGGGGGAAACGGAAACCTAGCTATAGAGCAGGTGATGGGAATATGCTGCTGCTGAATATGTTTACCTGATATAAATCACCTGATTCAGATCAGCTATGTTTCGTACTAATAAGACAATATAAAAATGAGGTGTCTGAAATTCTGTACACGGTCTTTAAGGAGATCGTGGAAGTCAAGAGAAGTGCCAAAACACTGGAAATGGAATAAGTGAGCTTAATATCAATATAAACTGAAATTCTAGAAAGCGATATTTCTAAACACACAGATAAGGAGACTCATCCTTAGTTTTTCTTTTTGTCTCTCATCCCATATCTGACAAACTCATGAATCCTGTCAAGCTTTATCTGCATAATATATATACAGCTTGACCACACCCTGCCTCTTCACTAACTCTTCCATTGTCCAAGCCACTACTGTGTTTCAGCAGGGGCAGTAGATGGAATTATTGGCCCAAGTCATCACTTCTCTCTGTGTACACACATTTGCCATGGTATCCTGGTGGGAAAAATCTATTTCCCTGCCCCTTGACTTTGATCCCCATTGCATGCTCCCCAAGAATGAAGGCACAGGCTTGAAATGTGCCTGTATAGCAGAGTTTTATTTCTGGTCTTTGCCATCCCATTAAGAATAGCTTCCCCAAGCTCACTGATGCCTTCTCACCTTGTGGCAGATAAAGCATCCATGGAGCAGACTGAGGAAGGCACTAAGAATAGCCAGACCCACAAGTTGAACAGAGCTGCCAACCCCAACACAGTTTAGTCAGCCAAACCCTAGATAACCTGCAGATCCTTGAGAAGCAATGCTGTAGTTTCAAGCCATTGCATTGTGGGATTACTTATTACACAGCATTACCATGACCATAGCTTACTGACTCAAGGGGATCATTGTATTGTCCATTAGCATCTTACCTTCCTTCTCCTGCTTTGGTCTTTTGTCAACACAGAAGTCAGAATGATCTGCTAAAATGAAACTCAGATCACATCTTCCTCTGGTCAAAAGTGTCCAGTCATTATAATGCCCTACAATGCCCTGCACAATCTTTCTAATCTCATTTGCTTTTCTCCCTCTTCTGAACATTACTGCAGGGACCCTGGCCTCCTTGCTCTTCCTCCAAAATGCCAGCCTTTAGCAGAGATTATCTCCACCATAATTCTGTAATTCAGTTCTCACAAACCATTGTTAGTGCAGCCAAATTGAAAAGAAATCATACGAAAGGTATGAGTCCCCAACTTGACCAATAATTATACACTTCATAAAAAATACCATAAGAAAAAGAAAATGTCCTTTTACTGGGAGAAATCCAAAATGCCATGTGGCTCTTTGCCAACAATAACCAAACACAACATACCTCCAACTACACACAAGTTGATTGTATGTCTAGGTGGCTCCTGTGTTCTTTCTCCTATGTGGAAACTACTCTTGGATGCCAATCCAGAATCAAGGTTAACTGTTCTTTATTATTAATTAAGGTTCTTCTGTGGTAAGCTTCTTAATCCTTGTACATCTGAAAGTGCCTTTATTTTGCCTTCCCAATAACATAGTAACTTACCTAGTTATAGATTTCTAGGTTCATAATTTTCTATCAGAATTTTAAAGACAACTCTCCATTGAGTTTTTGGAAATATAGCATCTATCTTCTATATCTTTAAATATTTTATTTATTAACTATTTTTATCCTCTGATATTGTATGAGTATACTTCTTGGTTTGAAACCTAGGTCATTAATTTTTCTCCGCAGTTTATACTTTATATAGGGATTTTAAATTTTAAAATGATATTGTTAATTATTGATAAATGACTTGAATTTTTGGTAACATTATTAAAGTTTTTTTATTATTTACAGTAAACTGTTCTGCCATGCATGAAGTTTATGCTTTTATTTACAATTATTCTATTTTTGTATTTCTATTCCCCCCTCTGGTCTTAGCTTTTCAGTGATTCTTTTTCATGCTGGTAGTTTCCCACATATATTGGGTGATTCCTGTCTGTATCTTCCTCCTTGTATATGAGAGTCTCTGTTTGCCCAATCGTCTATACTACTGTCTCTGTTTAGTGCCACTGGAATCTGATATGGTCAAGGGAAGACAAGATGTTCTGAAAGAAGGGTGTGTCAGTAGGGCTGCCAGCATAAGGTTCCCATTTGTAATAGATTTCCTGAGAGTTGGGAGTAATGGAGGGAAAATTCAGCACAGCATTGAAACAAACACAATCCCCGAACATTCTTATTTGAAATTTTCAGTTCCTCAGTTGCACAAACACAAATAATGTCTCATAGAATGTCATTCTGCCTGGTCTCTTAGTAGGCACTGATTACTGGACCAGTTGGCCCTATTTCCCTGCTGAGTTCCCATGCCTCCAACCTCCCTCCTCTCAGGTTTCTTATAGCCATTGACTTCCTGAACTTCAAAAATTGAAGGGAAATTTCCCCAATCCTGATAATCACACAGAATGATTGATTCCTTTGTTTTCCTGTCTTATGAAGGGACAGGAAAGTAGGTGGGTGAGTGGGTAGCTCACTCTTGATATATAAAAATGTATATTTTAAAGGTGATTTCTAAAAATTGAGTATTCCTACTAAATGGACAATTTTTTTCATGTTTGAGTCATCTACCTCTTGAATGTATGTATAGCATAGCCTTCTCTGTCTTTCTGTTACAGGTTTTAAATCTAAAGGATTTCTCAAACCTTTATCTATTGATGTCCTCAAGTCTCTCTTAGTGATTAAGAACATCAGCTTTATAGGGCAGCTGGGTGTCTTTGGCTCAGGTCATGATCCCATGGTTCCAGGGTTTGAGTCCTGTGTTGGGCTCTGTGCTGACAGCTTGGAGCCTGGAGCCTGCTTCAGATTCTGTGTCTCCCTTCTCTTTGCCCCTCCCGCTTGCGTGCTCTCTCTCTCAAAAATAAACATTTAAAAAATATTTTAAAAAAAAACTTCAGCTTTAGAGGCAGAGTATAGTGGACTTGAATCTCAGACCTGCCACGAACTAGTTATGTGACCTTGCACAAATGTATGCTTCAGTTTCCTCATCTATGAATTGAAAAACAAACAAAACCCCCCAAAACCACTATCGTGTCTATTTCATAGGCTTTTCATGAAGACGAAGTATGAAATTGAATGCAAACTTTTAAGTGGTGATTAGAATATGATAATTGTCCACAAAATGTAGTTGTCGTTATTTCTTTATGTAAGACCAAAGGCGGCAGCGGGGGGGGGGGGGGGGGGGGCGGGGAAGGGAAGTATATTACCATCTCAATAAATGCTCAATGATTTTGAATCATTTTAACTTAAGAGAATCAGTACCATAAAACATGAAAAGGAGTACTTTCCTAACCTGACAACCATCACTGCCCCTAATAGTGAAAACCTAGATATCATCTGTTAAACTTAGGACAAAACATGAATACATGTTCTGCTTCCTTATTAGTCTAATGGTTGTAGGGCTCATGGCTATTACTGCAAGATACGGAATAGAAGTGGAAATAAGATTATAATTATTTTCATAAGATATAATTTCACAACTAGAAAAACCCAAGAAGAATATTAAAGGACACCTTTTAATAAAAGTTCAATAAAGTGCTTAGACACTAAAAATAATCAGCAAGAAAATACAATGAAAAAAAAAATAAAAGCCATTCAAAACCATCAAAAAAATTCAAAATCCAAAACATTTAGAACAAAGATTAAACATAGCTTCAAAACATAGACAATTTTAATGAAGTCCTAAGAACTTCTTAGGAAAATTTTTAGACAGTTTAGTGACCTTTAGAGGCAACCCAGAGCCCTAGGGTTCTGAAGATATTGTGGACTAAAGTCAAAGCACGGTTCCATCAACTTACTGCTGAATGATGATGGCAAAGCTGTGTAATTTTTTTATGCCTGAACTGGATTCTCTGTGAAAGGGCCATAGGAACAGCATATGCCTCATAAGTTTGTTGTATGGATTAAATGTGATCTATCGGTAAATGCAAAACCTGGTAGCCCGTAGGCACTCAAGAGTTAGAACTAGAGTTTAGTTTGTCATTATGATTGCCACTGATATTGTTACAATTACTCTCGACTTCAGGTGTAGATTTTACAGTCCTATGCACAACTCTAGAACGATTTTTCAAGGAATAGTACTGGAAATTTTATTTAAAATTCATAAAATATCTACTTAAATCGTGGAATCACTGACTACATCATAGCTAATTGAAAACAGAGTAAATAATCAAATTGTAAGAATTTAAATAAAATGAGATAGGCTTCTCTACAGCTTAATAATTGTGCACTTAACATACAGAATTTAAAACAAAGGTACAACTGGGAAAAATATTTGCAACTCCATATGATAAATAATGTAATGTCTTTATAAATAAAGATTTCGTTCCATTTATATTACTGTACAATGTAAGAAAGTAACTCACACAAGAGACCATATGAATGTCTGAAAAGTAGTTTAGTTGTGTCAGTTTTACTAAGAAACAAAGAAATACAAATCAACAAATAATCCTATTTCCTTCATTCCAAATTAAATAATAACAATGATGAAAAGGAGGAAGAAAAGGAGGAAACTCTGCAGGTGGTGATGTGATAAAATGGAAGTAATCACATCCTGTTGCTCTGAATAGATATTAATTACAATGATATGTTGTTACATTTACAACATATAGCAATATTCTTAACTGTTCATTCTGCTCATTTTACTTCTGAGACTATACTCTGTCCCAACATTATAATCAGAATTACAGATGATACGGAGTATACAAAAATAGAAAATAAAGCATTATTTATAGACATAAGAAAAATTTGGACATGGGGATATTACTAAGTAAATTGCAGTTTGTTTACATTATTCAGCCTCTTAAATGTTATTTAGAGAGTTTTAGAAATACTTTCGTCATATTTTTGTCATAGAAATAAGGTGCCATAGCATTTATACATGATGATTTCAAATGGATAAGTATTCCAGGAAAAAAATAACTGACTGTGTTATCCTTAACACCTCTTCTGCTGTTATGTATATTTTAAAAAATTCAGTTCTTTTATTTATTTATTTTTTACTTAATCATGGCCAAACAAAACAAAACAAAAAATAAAACAAAACAGAAAACACTTGTAACATCAGATTTACCACTTTAAGCATTTTTAAGCATCCAGGTCAGCGGTGCTAAGTATATTCACATTGTTGGGCAGCAGATCTCCAGAATTTTTTTCATTCTGCAAAACTGAAACTGTGGCCATTGAGCAGCCACTCCTTGCTTCCCTCCACCCCCCAGCCACTGGTAACCAGCATTCTACTTTCTGTTTCATGAATTTGACCATGTTAGATACCTCATATAAGTGGAATAATGCAGTATTTGTCTTTTGTGACTGACTTACTTTCACTTACATAATGTCCTTAAGATTCATCCATATTGTAG
This sequence comes from Acinonyx jubatus, assembly GCF_027475565.1. Taxonomy (NCBI): domain Eukaryota; kingdom Metazoa; phylum Chordata; class Mammalia; order Carnivora; family Felidae; genus Acinonyx; species Acinonyx jubatus. The sequence goes on along the minus strand of NC_069388.1, from coordinate 123,522,118 downwards.
CAGCTGACAGGAGTTCTTTCCTTTTTAATGCTGAGAAATATTCCATTGTATGTATAGGCCACATTTTATCTGTTCATTTGTCAGTGGACATTTGGATTGCTTCCACCTAGTGACTCCTATGAATAATGTTTCCATGAACAAGGTGCACAAATATCTCCCTGGGATATATACCCAGAAGCAGGATTGCTGGATCACATGGTAGCTCTATTTTTTAATTTTTGAAGCACGACCATACTGTTTCCCATAGAATTCTACTATTTTACGATCCTGCCAGCAATACATAAGGGGTTCCAATCTCTCCACATCTTTGCTAACATTTTCTTTTCTTTTCCTTTCTTTTCTTTTTGTATTAGCTATTCTAATAGATGTGATATGGCATCTCATTGTGGTCTTGATTTGCATTTCTCTACTGAGTTTTCATGTTGAATATATTTTCATAATCTCGTTGACTCCTCTATGTTATTTTTTAACTTGCCTCCACCTTTGTGACATTAGCATGAGCAAAGAATTCTTTTTACAGGTCCCCAAATCGCCATTTGTGAAATAAGGAGGTTAGGTTATCTAATCCCATCGATGACTTTTTTTCATAAAGAAAATAATCTTTTCTCATCTCCTCCAATGTTGTAAAGGTAGTTGCATTTATAGATCTCCTAAATTTTGGAATTATTTTGAGAACAGGTGGATGGGCAAATTAATGATCTGGTGGTGGGTTTTTTTTCCAGCATTTCTTCTTTATGTAACATTTTTAGAGCTCCATCACTATGACAAGCATTGGATCAGGGGTCACAAATACAAAGATAATGCAATCTGGACCTTGCCTTCTTAAGTTACAAGTTTGGAGAGGCAAGCTTATAAATAAATAATTACAATGCAACTGTGAAGTTGATATGATACATGTATAAATAAGGTTCACTGGTGTTACAAAGGAGCAGACATCTGCTTCCAAGATGTTAAAAAAGTGAAGACTCATCTAATAGTGGGAAAAGCGTCATAATAGTTCTCCCCCAGACCTTGGTGTTTACAAAATCCATGGCATTGAAATTTAGTGAGAAGAAATTTAATATTCACTAGCAAAGACAAAGCAGAATTTCCATGAGCATTTAACCATTATATATTTTTTTTTAAACTAACCAATGGCTAAAATGTTTTCCATTCAATCAAATGGTATTTTAGAAATTGTGGTCTACACAAAGGATGTCTCTTGCTGGGCAGAGTAATATAATACATTCTGTGTGGAGTAGGAAACTTTAATGATATATGCAGTTTTGTTATTAAAACTGAGTTATATATTTTGCTCTGCTCTGGAAAATTGTGACCCAGTATAACATATCTTCACATTGTTTATAACTTGAGGAAAATCAACATTTTGGGTTCCCAGTTCACACAGTAGGAATTACATTTGTTTTGGCCAAATATAATTTATATAACTGCAAGGAACAATAAAACATGAACTCTACAGTGTTTTCTTACCTAAAAATAATATAGACCTTGTAAAATTGAAGAGATTATTATTATAAAGGAAAAGACAGTAACTTAAAAGGCCGGAGCTCATTTTACAACACTCTTTAATGCCTGTGCAAATAGGCAGACACCTGTGTCCCCATTTTCCTTGACCCTAGCCACAGGAGTGACATTCCACGCGGTAATAAATAACCTTGCAAGTAACACTTTGAAATATAATTTGCTTGAACAAACCCAGTTCTTCTATGTTCAGAAGTCATTTTTAAAGGGACTTCTTAAAATGACTCAGTATTCTTTGTTCCCCTGTGTACAAACATCTTCCTAATGTAACAAAAACATCTGGTTCATCTTGTTCAAAATGTTCTAGTTAGTGAATGGGGACATTGTGGATTTAAGAACTGGAATTGAGGGACTGAATGAACTGATCAATCAATCAATCAATGATTGGGCATTTATCTTTAAAGTCAACTAGCCTAGACAGAAATTGTATAGGCTAGCTCAATATCCTACTATAAACCATGGTTCCGTTACAGTGTGATTTCCTTTGAGGAGATATGTTCAAGGGTCATATTGAATGTATATTATAAAATTGCTGATTGCCAAAATAAATCAGACAGCTAGAAAAATAATGACATTTGGGGGGCAAGTACTGTGCTCAAGAATCTAGTCCAGTGTATTTTATTTAATCCTCTGAAGTCTAAACAATTCCATGAAGTTGGCAGAATTATCACTATCTTACATGGGAAGAAACGAAGGCTCACAAATCTTAAGTGATGTGTTTCACATGACATAGCCAAGTACATGATAGAGTTGATCCTAGACCATGAGTCTTCTGATTCTGCGTACTGCTGTCTTTCCACTTCACCACTTATGACTCAGCTGGGTGAGGACTCTAGGCTAGTACAAGTCACAGCATAATCAGGTGGCAGATGGGGCTCATTTCCCTACTAAATGACACCTATCTACTCTTGCAATTCTTACCTGTCCTCGAGGCTCACAACTTTTCTTCTCTTACAGAGCAGATTTTTCTGCCCCGAGATTTGCTTCGATTTCACATTGTTTTTAATTTTCAGTGTAACCTTTGACTTTGTCTTTCAAGTCTTAATATCTGTCTCAAACTGGGATTTGAATTGTACTTAATAGTATTAGGGTTTCTAATTATATTTTTTTCTGAAGCAATTCATTCTTAATGCTTATTTAGTCTTAAGGAATCCTTAATGACAGATACTTGTTTCTCAGAAGCCAACAGAGAGTCCATTTTCCTTTAAAAACGTTTGCAGCCTCTGCAGGCATTGAATCATCTGGCCTGAAGCCAGGCACTAGAGGGTGCTTTAGAAATATTATTTGATGATGAACTCGGATGTTGTCCACTTGCTTTTCAGAAATCATTCTTGTAAATCATGGCTTTGAAAACTTGTCAGCATTTCGTTCTTTCTTTTGTGGATTTCTTCAAAGTGAGAAGGAATGCTTGAAAAGTAAACATTCAACAGCCATAACTGCATCCCAAGGAGGGTGGAATAAGAAAATATTATAGATCCTTATAGATACATAAATATTTCTGGGAGATAAAAAGAGAACCCTGTGGATAACCCACAAAGAGCCTACTGGAACTTTATCAGTCAGCTGGGCTTTGTCAGAATGAAGTGGGTTTGTGAGGGGGCCAGGGCAACATGTGTTTCTCTCTATTCCACACCCTTCTATTTTGGAAGCTTGCTGTAAGCATAACCCCTCACATTTGTATGAAACTTCTCTTTCTTTCTCTTTTTTCCAACAGACGCTTTTACATATATTATCTCTCCAGTGATATTTACAACAACCTGTGTGGTAAGCTTTACTATTTGTATTCTTTAAATTAAAAAAACCCGGAAATTTAAGGAAAATAATTAACTTGCTCAGATCCATAAGGCTAAATGGCAGAATCAGACTTTAATTATAGATTTCTCCCAGCATATACAGGGAGTCAACCCATTCTTCTTCCTTTATACTGTTAACATTACCATATTTCCATATTGTTAACAAAACTGTATTTCTTTCCTTCTTCCTTCAGACTTCATCAGATGTATTTTCCCCCTCTTCATTCTTTTTATTTCCTTTTTAATGTCTTCATATCTTAAATTAAAATAAAATTCAAAACAATGAAAACCAGAGGTCATGAAATATAAACAAGGACCTGTATACCTCCCCTGCCCTCGAACACCCATATAAGCTGGTAGGAGAGTTTAAAAAGTCCCGTGGAAGCTACACTACGGAGCACAATGAGGTAGATCCATGAATGTAGTATACTATGTGGTCTTGAACTTCAGAGGAGACAGAACTCTGGGAATATCATAAATAGTTTCTTAGGAAAAAGAGATGTATTTCTTCTAGACCTTGAAAGAGAGCAGTATTCCCAAAAAGCACTCCAAACCAGGAAATAGCAAACACACAGTTGGCAAACCTCAAGGCTTTTGCAGAAAACACTAAATATTCAATTTATTGGAGGATCACTTGCCTGAGGAGGACCAGGGGGAGAGGAGGCTGGCAAGCAAGCTTTTAACCAGGTTGTAGAGCAGTTGTATCCAACAGAACTTTCCTAGGTGGTGTAAATGTTTTATAACCAGTGTTGTCTGATAGGGTAGCCATTGGCCACATGTGGCTATTGAGCACTTGAGAAGTGGTTGGTGTGACTAAGAAATTGAAAATTTAGTTTAATTTGATTTTAATTAATTTTTAATTTTAATTTAAAAGCCACATATGACTAACTGGTCTACCATTTTGGACAGAGCAATTCTAGGGGCCTTGAATGATACACTGAGTTCTAGGTTTACCCAGGCAAAACTGACACTTGCTGACTGAAGGAGAGAGATGGACTGAGAGAATGTAGAGAGGCTGAGAAAAAAAAAGTAAGAGGTGGAAGAATTGAAAGTTGAGTCAAAGGACACATCAGGTTGTAATTGCTATATCTGTGAGCCACAGAATTCAAAATGCAATTCTTATACTCATTTTGTTTGAATAATAAAATTTTTTCTCCACCAAATTTATAAACTCCTCCAATGTCAAAATTATGGCCATTCTTTAATCTCTTAACAATATCTAGCAGCCTGCACCCTGTCTTACACAAAATATGCTGTGCATGTGATATTTTTTGACAAAAGTCAAGCATAGATATGTGTTAATATGATATAGTTAAATTAAATATCCATTATATAAATTGGATGGAAGATAAGAATGGTGGTAGTTAACATACAGTTACTTAAACACAACATATATAACCAGATAAGACTTTAAAAAATGTATTGGCTTGTGTGTGTGTGTGTGTGTGTGTGTGTGCGTGCGTGTGTGCGCATGCATTGGTTTATTTCTCCCTAATCTTTCTTTATCTCTAAAGCACTTGGAATTTAAAAACCCAAACATGGTTTATCATACACATTATCTGTATTCTTTTAAACCCCATAGGAAATAATATGCTTGTTTCAGCTTCACTAGATTCTTAAATTATGGATAAATTGCTCTGCAAAACAAACCAGTGTCCATTCCTTCATTCAATGGCTGAAAGGATTATTAAAACAAAAACAGCAAATTGGGCTCTCCAAGGCTGTAAGGAGTTGATCCCCCAAAGATTTAAGATCAAAATATCAAAATCACAAGTAAAAACTGGTGCTAGAGTTGGTAATGGTTTTCCTATAATACTTTGCAAAAAAGAAAAGAACAAAACTAGAGGGCCACAGCGGTGCAACACCATAGACTCAACTACATATATATATATATATATATATATATATATATATACTTTTTAAATCACAAATGGACTCATTATGTGGCTGCCTTCTCAAATTAGTCTTAAATATTTTTTTTGCTGGTGAATCTTCACACGTTGACATTTTGGAGATGAATGGCCACCAAGTAACCTTCCTGTGCACTGTGTTATGAACCAATGTTCACCAGGTGACCTGGTCTCTCCTATCCAAGGATGTGAGAAAAATGTGCAAAGTTTCAGAAAGAAGGACTGGGAAGTCAGTAAGTTTTTCCTTAAAATTCATCCAAAAGTTTGGGACACCCGGGTGGCTCAGTCAGTTTGGCGTCTGACTTCGGCTCGGGTCATGATCTTGCATTCTGTGAGTTCGGGCCCTGTGTCTGGCCCTGTGCTGACAGCTCAGAGCCTGGAGCCTGTTTCAGATTCTGTGTCCCCTCCTCTCTCTCTCTGCCCCTCCCCCCACTAGTGCTCTGTCTCTCTTGCTCTCAAAAATAAATAAAACATTTTAAAAAATCATTCAAAAGTAGTGTTGGCCAACCATGCATGATATAGATGGGGTGGGTTTCTCCAATTCTCCAGGGAAAGGCTTCTGTGTTCTGCCTCCCCCAAAGTCTCATTTTGGAGACATTCTTTGCACCTGTGGCTCTTGCCAAACTCTCCTGCCCACCTTTTTAGACCTGAAAGGAGAGTGAGGATCAGCTGATGAGGTCACCAGAGTACCTTGGAGATAGAACTCTGGAGATTATACTCCTAGGCCTTCTTGTCTCACAATTAAAATACTTGAATCTCTAGAGATACTGTTTTCCAGCATCTTAATCTCATCCAAATTTTCTAACGTTTCTTTGGAATTTGGGCAGCAGAAACATTGAAAGGGTTTTAGCCCCCAAATTCTGTTATAATTTTATTGTTTGTGTTTTTAACCTTGTGTTTGAGTTTCTTTACAAAATACATAAATAAATAAAACAGCCAAATGTGGAATCAGTGTCTTTTACTATACATTTACTTGAGTTCAGGCAATTTGCTATATAAACCTGAGGAAAACAATGCAGTTATCAGTAGCAATGTGTTAGTGGATGCTGGCATTGTTCCTCCAGTCACAGAATCCTAAGATCTTAAAATTGAAATTGACCTTAAAGGAAGCCACCTTTTATCATGCTTACAAATGACTGTACTTTTGCAAGTATTAAATGCCTGGAATCAGAAATGGGAAGAATGTTCCTTCATATTCTCCTTTCCCCCGCCCCTACCAAATCTCCCAAGTAGCCAAGTCTCTGGTATGTATCAGAGGAACAAGCAATTTTCAGAGTGAAGTCAAGTGAAAAGTATGCAGATGGCAGTGTAAACGTTAGGAGCGTTTTGGGGAAAATATGCCAACTATGTGCTGTTTTGCTATAGTAAGTATAGAACCATTTCTCTGATGCCATGGACAAGATCCTTGCCAAATAGAATACCCTATTTATAACCCTATCAAGAAGAGGAAATAGTGCCAGGAACGAGATAAAGCTATTAGCTGTATTAACAAAAATACTTAAAAGCATTTTGTATTTGAAAATAAATGTTAGTGGTGAAGGGAAAAAAATAGAAGTAGTTGTAGATCTGGGTGTTGAAACCTGTTGCAAGACCATTAGTTAGTCATCATCTTATCTTCACTGCCATGTCTGCCAACTTGCCTGTTTGAAGTTGTAAATGGAGCTCATAAATGGGCTCTTTGGGAGATATGCAGAAAATAAACAATTCCTCTTATTCAGTAAATAGTTAAGAAATCTCCCTGGACTCACATGGTTTTTTTTCCCTCCTGTTGGCACCATTGATTCAGTGCCCATCTGGGACGTCCTCCTGATCTGTCTTGAAGCTGCCAGTCTTTTCAATGCAAGACTGTAATCCCAGAGGTGGGAAAAATAGATTGAGTCCAAAGGAGTGTCATGAGCATACAGAGGCTGGTCACAAGGATGTCACACTGGGAAGGGCCTGGTAGCTAACCTGCACCTGCCAGCATCAGGACCTGGGCCATGAGCTGCCACCCCACCTCATTCCCTCCTTCCCAGTACCCTGAGGAACAGCATGTTGAATAAGTGGGAGGCTAAGGGAATGCTTGGGCTGATTCGAGGGCTGGCTTCCTTTGCCTTCTATATTGTATCAGTGAAACTTGGGATATGCCACGCTCTTCTCTATTGTAAGGACCAGACAAGCATTAGGATCCAATTCCTTTTGTTTTGTCATTTTCTCTTCTCCACCTACTCACGTAACTTAGTAAAGTACAAAGACTGTACGATTTGAATGAAGTTAGGTTTAAATCCTGGCTCTTGTGCTGGGTCTCTGTCTCTGAGGGAAAACCAAAACAAACCATTTAACTTATCTAAGCTTCATTTTTTTAAAAATTGTTTTTTTAACGTTTTATTTATTTTTGAGACAGGGAGAGACAGAGCATGAACAGGGGAGGGTCAGAGAGAGGGAGACACAGAATCCGAAACAGGCTCCACGCTCTGAGCTGTCAGCACAGAGCCCGACGCGGGGCTCGAACTCACCGACCGCGAGATCATGACCCGAGCCGAAGTCGGACGCTTAACCGACTGAGCCACCCAGGGCACCCCTTCATTTTTTTTTTAATATTTATTTGTTTTTCAGAGAGACAGAGCACGAGTGGGGGAGGGGCAGAGAGGGAGACACAGAATCTGAAGCAGGCTCCAGGCTCTGAGTTGTCACCACAGAGCCCAATGCGGGGCTCAAACTCACAGACTATGAGATCATGACCTGAGCTAAAGTCAGACACTCAACCGACTGAGCCACCCAGACACCCCTAAGCCTTATTTCTTTTCCACTGATGGCACCCACCTTGCTGGTTTGTTGTGAGGTTTAGCCGAGGTGATATATGGAATGCTTAGCACTGTTTATAACACATGGTAGGCAATAAATGTTAATTTCCCATAGGTAGAGGCAATACTATGGATACTCCAATCTATTAGTGATTTATTAATTTTATTTAATAATATAGTTCAAAGGTGCCTGGGTGGCTCAGTTGATTAAGCATCCGACTCTTGATTTCAGGTCAGGTTATGATCTCAGTGTCATTAGATCAAGCCCCACATTAGGCTCAGCGCTGTGCGTGGAGCCTGCTGAAGATTCTCTCTCTCCCTCTACCCCTCCCCCTCACTCACTCTTGCTCTCTCTAGAAATAATATAAAAAATAATGATATAATAATATAATTCATTTATCATTATATTAGATAGTTATATAAAATATACCCTGTAAGTATCTACTTAGGAAAATAATTATTAACCCTCTATTTATCAAATTATATAATTTTATAAATAATTATATATACTTATTTAGATAAAATTGCCACTTATATATTATGTATTATATATTCTATATGTACATTTTACAGATATCACACATTTATTATGTTTTATATGTCATCTATTATATTATGGTTTGTATTATATACAATGAATGGGTATCATGTATATGTCCTATATCATGTCTCATGTTTTATATACTGTATAATATATTAATACATATTAATTATTAATTTATATTTATATAAATTATATATAGTTATATTAATTTTATCATTTCATTTATATAGACAATTGAATATATAAAATGATACAGTAGTTATATCACTAGTATTTCATATAAAGTATAAAATAGATTATAATATGGATTTTATATTATTAAAATGTAAAAGCCTAATTCAAATAATACTCTCTATGTGCTATTATATAAATATAAATGTAAACATACTCAGACAAAAATAATTATTACATAATTGTCAGTGTACTCGGGCCACAGTTTTCTCATGGTTAAGAATTACCACAAAGGGAAGTCAACTATCAGGGAAAGACATTGTGTTTCAGAGTAAGAAAAGTATAAATCCAGGCCCAGCCAGGTGTGGGAGCCTGGGCATGAAATTAACCTCTCTGCATCCCTGTTTCTCTATTCTCACAAAAAGAAGGGGGCTCACAGACTTAGATCGAAATCATGTATGGAAAGTGCACAACACAGCCTCTAGCACATAAGTAATCAATGTTGGATATCATTCTTCATATCACTGTTGAAATTAATTTTTATTAAAAACTAATGATCATTGTTGTTTTCAATGGAAGTCTTAGAAATACATTTAAGAAATAGCCACTCACCTACCGGGGTTTCTCCTTACAGAGCTGGCTACTGAGTGTTCTGTTTTGCTTGGGCCTCATTTGGAGAGAAGGGCCAGTTGCCCTCACTTTTGAGTGGTTGGAGAATATTCAAACTGATATCCCTTGTGGGGTAAGATCTTGGGGACAAATATTTCTTCTATTTCAAGGTTTCTTAAATTTCACATGTGATTTAAAAAGCAAATAAGCCCCTTAATTGCTTCGTTAAGCTAGTCAACACTAATTAAGAAAAGTCAAGAGTAAAAATATTAGAAACTGCTGTGCTTGACTTTTCGCCTCCTCTCTTTCTTCCAGAATATGTCTTGCTTTGCTGAAGAAAGGGAGTTTGTGCTTTTCCGTGATGGAACCCACTCTGACCTCCTCGGTTCAGAGTTTGAAACTGAGCTCTAGTCTTTTGGGGTTCGATTCTGTTTATTACTGGTGAAACATGATTTCCCAATCCCATGAAAAAAAATGCCTAAAATGCCTTGTAAAGTAGTGCAGGGGGGTAACCCGAATTATTTTGATGAGTTAGAATTCAACAGGCTGGAAACCTCCTCTTCTCCTCTGGCACAGCCCAGGGGCTTCAGAACAGGGCCACTGGGGGTTCTATTAACTCAGTCCTGACTAGTTCCATGATATCAGGAGTGTCCATTCTGCTTGGTGAAGCATGACAGTGGGCCTCTACCTGTGATCAGCGTATTTCTGGGGGTTCAGAGACCTGCCACTCAGGAGGTAGCTCGGGCCGAGACTGGGAGCTCTATGGTGAGTGTGTGAGTGTGTGCACATGTGTCTGCATGTGTATGCACGTATGTGTGTCCTATACAGTAAGGATATTCTACTTCTCTGCAAGACAAATGGAACTTGAATCCGGCCTTTTGCTCTTACTCAGACTTTGGGACAGTTACTTCTTTTAGCTCTGCTGAATCTCAGAAGAAAAGTAATTTTTGTTACGGATTTTTCTAGAACTAACTAGGCCATCTCCCTTGTTACATCAGCTCTTGGAATCTCTCAGATCCAGAGAGAATGATAAAGTAAATCCAGCCATCTACCTTAAATTTTCTTTCTTATAGTAAATAGCTGCTATAAAATGAGCACTTACTCTGTACCAAATTCCATGTAGGCATTTTATAACCTCGGCCATATTTAACTCACAATAACTGCTTGAGGTGCATTTGTTATTCTCATCAATTGATGAAGCCATTAGGGCTAAGAGAAATAAAGAAAAGGCTCAAGAGTTGGTAGGCGGTTGAGTGGGGATTAGAACCCAGAGCCACATACTGCAAACTCAAGGTGATTTCCCCTTTACCTCATCCTGTTCAAAAGGTTCTTGTTGTGATCCTCTGAGTAGACAAGCAATTCTTTCTGGTCTTAAATGAAAAGAACCCAGGTTCCTCCTTGTTCTGAAAATGTTACTTAGCACAGTATCCCTGCTAAGCTTGCTCTGTGTGCAAACATCCCCTGTGGCTCCAAGGTTGACTTTCCCCACAGCCTTCAGGACCTCAGAACATGTGGAACCCTTTAGAGGAATTTGGGCTGCTTACAGGAATCTGCTAGAAGAGCAGAAAGTGTGATGGATTCAGGGATTAGACTCAGAAGGAATTTTACCTATATTCTCCCTTGTGCGAGGGAGACCAGGACTGAGTTATTTAGGATTGCAGGTGAATTCCTCTAGGTGCATCAGCACTCGCAGATGGCTTCTCTCATTGGAACTGAGTGAGTGGAAAGAATAAGGTCCTTGCCTTCCATGGCAAACTCAAGAGATTCAAATTTTTAAGACTCAAATGGCTATTTGTAAGGCACTAAAGGCATTCTGGGAGTCAACTGCATGGGCCCATTGAAGGAACAAAAGCTTCATGAAGAGGCCCTCAGTGAATGTTGTCAGGGGTCTGGTCCACAAGCTCCAAAATGGTTCTATTAGCTCAGTACTGACTTGTTCCATGATATCAGGAGTATCCATGGGTGTCTCCCTGTGACAGGTGTACTTCTGGGCATTGAGAAACCTGTCATTCAGTAGACTCCTAGATGCTTAATATCCACCCCAGTTTCCTTGAGACCCAGGACTACTGGACAAGGACCAGCTATAGGTTCCCTGTATAGTGAGTCTGAGCCAGCTGATAACTCCCTAGGCTTGGACTGAGGAAGACAAAATCTTCAGGATGGGGATGGGGGAAGAGTCTATAGCTCTGATGCCTCACACAAATGTCCATTCTCTTTAGAAAACAAATTACCTCTGGCCAGGAACTGTATGAAGATAAACTAAGGCACAAAGTGTGCACAATTTAAAAGACTACAACATTTGTGCAACTAATGACTTTTATTAAAACAAGCAAATAAAGGAACAAACAAACCTTACATATTTCCTTCTATTTCTTGATGTTCTGAAGATCTACAGCAACTGATTATAAGCCTAAAAAGTTTTATCAAGTAGTTATCAAATTATTCCCATAAAGAGTATGAGCTAGTGTCATGAGATTCTTTCTCAAGAAGATCTTTAATGAGAGTAAAATGAGGCCTTAAAAATAACAAACAGTTTCTGAAATTTCTCTGGGGCCTCCGTTGCTCCAACTACTTACAAATCAAGGACAAAAAATCAAGCGTAAGCAGAAAGAATGCATGATAAATGTTCAGGGGATGGGAGCATGCCACACGAGTGGACCTAAGGAAATGGGTGTGTGAGGCTGTATTACAGACTTGCTCATAGCTCAGAAGGTGATCTCTGCAATAGCATCTACTAGTCAGGTAAAAAATACAGGGTCTGGTAAGTTTAAAGCAGAATACCAATACCCTAGATAAATGAACCAAGTTCGTCACAGAGCTAGATGGCTGTGGTTCGGGGCGGGGGGGGGGTGCTGGGACACTGAACAAAATGAGGGTTCATAACTAAGAAGTATGTAAGGGTAGATCTCAGTCCTAAGGACAACTGCAGAGTGGCAGAGATATCAGCAGGATTGAGCCAACCATCTGGGCAGCACCAAGCCTCAGACCTCATTGTGACCAAAGTGATTAGAATCTAGTGAGCATGCCTGGCCACCAAACCAGTCAGTAGATCCCAACAAGGATGCATGATATTCTGAGCTCCGTTGCCCCAAATATTGAAGAGGCTTCTGACAACCTCTGTCATGAGTAGGACTGGTTTGGGTCCTGGGTATTCTTAAGACCCCTTGAGGTTCAGAGGACTAAATCCTAAGAGTCTGGAGAGCAAAGAAAACCATAGAATGGAAGATTTTCTACATTAGCACTCTGGAAGGTCATCACTCTCAGAATCTTTTCTTGGAGGCTCTCCCAAAAGGAGAATGACCTCATTCTGCAAGCAGAAGGTGAGCAAAATACAGCCCTATGAAGGAGCTAGTGTGAAAAGGAATTTATGTGAGAACACCTGCCAACTGGCCAACTGAAATGAGTGGGTCAAATCTCAGCTACAGCTCTTGATGGGCAGGTGAGACCAGCAGGCCCCTGACCAGGAAAGCCAAAGATGTTGACATTTTTGAGTCCAAAAAGGCTTCCACACACTACACTGAAGTGTGTCCCTGGAAGTGCCCTCAGAGATAGCCCCAGAAGACCCCTTCTTTCCCACATGAAGTCCTGGGAAAGCCATCGTGGTTCTCTTCTTGTGTTTCTTCCAACCTGTTCCAATGACTTCACTCTCCCCACAGACTCTCAAATTAGGGCCTATTTTCCACACTTCAGGCCTCTAATCAGAGCCTTCTCTTTGCCTGAAATTCCCTCCAGTCTTTCTACTCCCCTCAGGGCTTTGAACTAAAACTTACCTTTCTCCCTATCAGGATTCCTTTAGTTTGCAGTGACTTTTCCTTGCTCTAATATCTGAATCATGTATTAAGTAACCACTGTTCAATACAGTTTCCTAGAAATCCCATGGACAAGGGTCAGATTCACATTAAGCTACAGATTAAAGGGCGGGAAGAGCCCCTTACAGATGTCTACCTAGCCCCACCATTTCCCTCTGTAAAGGTGAGCAGGCAGAAGTCCAGAAGGGAGAAGTGATTTCCTCAAGGTCACTGGGGAACTACTAGCAATGGAAGGAAAATCTGTATCTCCTGACTCTCAAGCCAGGATGTCTTCCATGACTTTCTCTTGCCTAAGTAGTTCAACTGGAGATCCAACCCAGCAAATACCACATTTTCAGAGAAATTACAAGGGACGGGTCAGGGCTCTCTCCTGATGTTCTGGCAGCTGTGAACCTTGCTAAAGAGCCTTGTTTTTGTAACTCTGACTAAATCATAAAGTTTCTGAATAAGGAGGAAGAGGCTAGGGCTGGGTGAGCCTACCTCTAAGGCACTGCAAGCCCTCCCAGGAGGTAAGAGAAGGAGATCCATTATATTAACCTTGAGATTTCCTCCCATGTTCCCTTTATGGCCTCCTTTACCTCATGTCGAGTTCTGGGATATGAATGTGCTCAGGGGTAGGGAAGGCGGTAATCCCCAGGGCCTTGCTCTATAAACTTCATTTCCTCCCTTTATTGCACTTAACTGCCCGTGAACTCTATTAATATTTTGCAAATTGAGATCCCTAAAACACATGTTACTGTTAATTTTAACCTCATGCTAACTAGGATGTGGTCAAATTTTCACAACAAATTCCAAGGATATTTTGATATGCCTTGGAAAATGCATTTAAATGTGGCCCTGGATTTTTTTTTTGTAAATCCACACATTTTCTTTCAACTCCTGCTGGAGGCAGGAATAGACTCAGTTACGATGCAGGAGTGGCAGAAAGAAGCATCTACCAGACCAAAAGGCGAGTTAGAGAATCCTATATTTCTGAGTTTGCCATAGTAAAAAATCTGATGTGCCCTTACTCAACAGAATGAGTGCATCCTTTGCACACAGGATCATTTTTCTTAGAAACACTTTACCATTCCTAAACACAGTTCTTCCCTTAAGGTTCAGCTATGGAAAATAATACAATGACTTCTATTAATAATTGGATCCATTTTTTTTCTATTTTTAAGAGTTTTTATTTCCCCAAATGATTCCCCATTTTCTCTCAATCATGACCCTGAGTTGAGGTTCATTGAAATCTTACTCAAAATGAGAAGGTGGTGTGTATAGTGACAGCATTATTTATATCCTCACAACCAACTCTGAGACAAGTGAGGGAGAGCAGGGCCACTCAAGAGAAGAATGTCCAACTTTCTCTTCTTCCTGCTCTTCCACAGCGGCCAAGATCACACCTGGGCCTAGAGGAGAAAGCTTCCTCTCTCATACATATACTACTGACTCATTCTCCACCCTCCACTGTCCTCTCACTTCCATTTTCCCCCACCCTCTAGCACTAACACAGTGGGTGACATTCTCAATGTGTAAGTGCCAACTTCTCCCAATATCTTCAATAAATATTTAGTTATTTAGGGAAGACAGCATCTCCAGAGGAAAAGGGAAATATTCTTCCTGAAGGACCAGTGACTAGTGAGCTAATTAATAATCAGAACAAAAGTGTGGTTACATTCGACCAGGCACCAATGAACATGGCAGATTTTATTCATCAAATTGTATTTTGCCAAAATGGGAGGGTGGAAGTATTCTGGATTAAAGAATGGAATCAAGAGTTTGCAAACTTTTCAGTTTCATAAAGCCTTTATGCACTTAGAAATTATAGAGGACATCAGTTTTTAATTGAAGTATAATTGGCATATTATATTAGTTTCAGGTACACACAGGACTTTAAAATTTAACATAGATCTTATCTATGAATATTTACATATTAGAAACTAAAACTGAGAAAACTTTCAATGTTTATTAGTCTATTTTAAAATAATAATAAACTCATTTTGATATAAATAATATCTTTTTATGAAAATTACTCTAAGTTTTAAAAAGCAATTAATGAGAATAAGCAAATGTCTTTAATGTTTAGTTTCATAGAACGCTGATCTAACTGCTTCTGCATTCAATCAGTTGTCATATCACATATCATGGAGCCTATGGAAAACTGTATGTTCATGAAGGACCATACATTACTTAGTATATCTGTGCCTCAGTTTCTTTATCATTTCAATGGATATAATAATAACACTTACTTGTCTGATAGTATAAGAATTAAATTACTTTGTATTGTAAACTGTTTGGAACAATATGTGGCACATTGCCAACAATACCATTGTTATTAGCATTTACTCTGCTGAACCACTCCCTGAATGAAGAAGGACCTGTGTGGTGACCCTCCAAGTCTGGATGGAGGAACACCTGAGACTTAGTAAGCATTGCACTAGGGGTGAACTCAGCATCCCTCTCTCTGTATCTTCTATGATTTCCACGTGGGATACAGCACTCAGGCTTTTACTTGTTAAGTGTTGGTGTAGGTTTGGACCAGTGGTTCTGAGGCTTCTTAGGCTTGAGGCTATCAGACTGATCTATATGGGATTAAGCAATAGAGACATATCTATAGAATCCTTCTCATAATCTTCAAGGTATTGAGTTCGATGAGACCTCAAGGGCAATTTGGTTTTACTTCCCTCCGGCCACAGAATTTCCTGCACTCTGTCTCTAGTGTTTATTCTACAGCCTTGGGTAGGGCACTTTCAAG
Organism: Acinonyx jubatus; assembly: GCF_027475565.1. NCBI lineage: Eukaryota > Metazoa > Chordata > Mammalia > Carnivora > Felidae > Acinonyx > Acinonyx jubatus. Next base: position 123,506,241 of record NC_069388.1, on the reverse strand, counting down.
GATTCAGAGGTCACCTAAATCAGATGTTCTCTCAACTGATAGCACATCAGAAGTTTACAGACCTTAGTCTTGCTTCTTGAGAGCCAGTCAAGAGCCATCTCTTCTCTAAATCTCCTCATTTTCCTTATGTGGGCCATTTCTCTAGTAATAGGGTTTACTATTACAGAAACAGGAATGAATAAGGGTGACAGCCAAGGCTTTGAAAATAGATACTCTCAGACTTGAAGATGAGCTGTATGACTTTAAGCAAGTTACTTAACTACTCTGAGCTTTGGTTTCCTCAGCTTAATCATAAGGGTTAATGGGAATATTATCTCACAGGTTTAACAGAAGGTTGTATGAGATAATGCACTTAAAGGGCCTCCCATGATGCCCAACATAGCAAGTGTGGGCTTGACTTAAGACTAGTACCTACAAACAGAGCCTAAATGGGGATTTGAATGCTTTTAGGGGATAGAGAATGAGGGGAACAGGATTTAACAAGAGGGGAACTGAGCAAGGCCATGGTCTCAACTGGAGTCTACCTTCAGCCTGATCCCACAGTGAAATGTGGGTGAATTGCACCAGAGTCCCATCTTAAGACAATGGAACTTGGTGTATTTGTACTTCTGTATCAACAAGTCATTGGGTGAGGCATGAAAGATGGGGGTGAGGGGTGGCTAGGTAGAGGAGATGCATAACATCCTTGATGACACTGTGTCTCCCAGGGAATAGGACATAATTCTCTAAGGAAGGGAGAGGGAATGAAAAATGGGTGCATTGGGCTAAGAAAAGGGATCCTGGTAGGCATTAGCCGCATCGACCTCCCTTCACCCTCCAGCCTGCTCACAAGCCCAGGCTTCTCACGTTATGATCAGTTCTTCCAGGTATAGCTTCTCTAAGATTCTGGTGGATCACAACTTCCAGAGGAAGCATATTAGAGAGAGTTAGTCAGACTAACTCCAGTTCTTGCACTGCAGTGCGTCCTAGAAATAAGTGAGATTCCATCTCCCTAGAACACAAGGCTTCTGGATCCATCCCCGCCCTTCACTTGGTTAGTACTTACTTATACCTGCCTATGTGGGTTGCCTGGTGTGTTAACCCGTCTCTGAGGGTTTGAGTCCTGGATCACCATGCCTTTAAACTTGTACATTTATTAAGCACTGGGAATAGCAGAACCAAGAGTGGCTGGCTAGTGGATGACATGTAGCCACGTGCACCAGCTTCCCCTTTGTGAAACACCAGCCCTTCACCTTAGGTAGGAGTTGGTTACAACTGCCAGTGTATATAACTCCTTTGTTTAACAGCCTAGTGGCACAGTGGGCCAAAGTGACTCAGCAGTAGTCATAGCTTTAAGTGAATAAGATTCCTATGTTTTAGAGTCTAAAGCTTCAGGGACCAGAAGCATCAATTCCCCAAGCAGTTGACTAGGAGCACCACTGAGTGGGCACCCAAAGAGTTCACTACGGGATTCAACAATAATAGTCCCTTTCTCTTTGGAGAGGGCCAGATCCCACCTTGGAGTCCCAGTACAGTGACTGGCCAGTGCACAGAAGCCCGGGGAAGGCTGCTCCAGAGCCGGCTGTGTTAGTGCATGAGGCTCTACTCCCAAATGACAGAGCTCTGTGATAGCCCACGGCTGTGCGGGGCCCTGCACCCTGGGCTCCCTCAGCTGAAGTCAGCAGCCCCAGAGTGTCTCAAACCTGCTGCTGGCCTCAAAGCTCAACTAGCTTGGCCCAGGCCCCACATCCCTGTAGGACACCCAGGGCTTCAAAGGAGCAGCCTCCTCCTCCCAAACGCTTTTTGCCAAAGCACAGCTGAGGCAGGCTCGAAGCTAAATATTTGGATTGAGTGGGAGGGAGAATCCAGTCCCTCCAAGGGGTATTTTACCCAGGCCATCAGGAGACAACCAGCTCACAGCACAGGCATGCTGGGCCCCACGGCCCTGGAAAGCAATGGGATTGCTGTGCAGTCAGCTGGATGATATGCCTGCAAGCCTGGCAGAAGGAACAGCTCCGCCAAGTGCACAGCACTCCCCAGCCTCCTTCATCTCATTTCACCCCCTTAACAACCTCGGGAAGCTGCAGGGTGGAGTAGCTCTGCCCTCCTGCGTGCAGAAATTGAAGACCTGCCAACAAGAGAAAATGACCTTCTCAAGGCTGCACACTGAAGAAGGGCTGGAGACTGGACTCTGCCTTAGGCCTTCAGCAGGCAGGTTCTACCCCTTTCTTAGCAATCAAGGCTGCCTGCTTAGTAATGACAATGTCCAGAGTAAGCACACATAGGAGGTAGAAAGAACATAGAAATTAGAGACAAAAGCGTTCACCCTTTGTCAGTTCTGTGACCCCAGACCTGTTACAATGGACTTTATTGAGCCTCATTGTCATCTGGAAACTGTAGGCAATAATGGAATCCCTCCCCCTCCCCCATCACTGGACCACACTGAGGACCATCTGAGTGTATATATATATTGTTTTAAATGTTTATTTTTGAGATAGAGAGGGGGGAGCGGCAGAGAAAAAGGGGGAAAGAGGATCTGAAGCAGGCTCCACACTGATACCAGAGAGCCTGATGCAGGGCTCAAACTCATGGGGCTCAGGGTTCAAACTCACAAACCCTTAGATCATACACATGAGATCATGGCCTGACCCAAAGTTGGACACTCAACCAACTGAGCCATCCAGGTGCTCCCACCTGAGTGTATTTTACCTTTTGCACATTGCATGGACCCTATACCAAGATGGCAATGATGATTGTGCTGAAGAAAATGGTCATCACAACCTGAAGGAAATTGGAGATGGAAGTTATCTTAGACATCATCTTGTCTATCCCCTTCATTTTATAAATGTAAAAACTAGTTTGCTTAAGTTGACCCAGGAGCATGGTAGCAAAGCCAGGCTTAGATCTTCCAGGCCTGGGTGGTATCATTACTCTTTTTTTTCTCTTAATGTTCCCAAACACTTAGAGACTACAGCATTTGTTCTCTGTCATGTAGATGGAACAGATGATTTGTCCCAAGTTTATGGACAAGGAAATGTGACACCAGGGTTACAAGAATGACCTCAAATGGCATGGTAAATAACTAGTGGCCTGGGGTCTCACTGTTTATTTTCCCAAAGAAATGTCATTAAAAAAACTACTCAATCAAATATTTGCCATCCAAATGTTAGAAGGTCCCTCTGTACAGCTCTCCTACCCATTACATGGACTTGTCATTATAACAATCCTAACTGGTGGGAAACTACCTCTGCCTCATAAGCTCCTGTGTAGCCCTCCTCAGACAAATTATTCAATTGTTAAACATCCCTGACTTCAACTAAAATTTCAAACATTTTACGGTGTGCAGGGTACTAGTTGTATTGGTTGTTAGAAAGGTCTCCCGTGGGTTGGAACACAATCTGCCTCTCTGTGGCTGGCAGTCATCTTTTGGTCAGACTGTAATGCAACTTCCCTGTGTGACTTTTTGCTATGGAACTTGGCAAAGTTAACCATTCCCTTCTTCTTGATACTCTGTCTTCCTTGTCTCCTGGTAATCAGGCTCCTGCTTCCTCCATTATACCCCCAGCTGATTATTTTTAGCCTCTTTCACTGGCTAGTCTTCTTCTTTCCTACCTCTTAGATAGCAGTGTTCCAGACAGTGCCAATCCACAGCCTCAGAGACTCAATTCCCAAATAATAAATTGGCTCAGACCTGCCTGTCTACTGAGCATTAGACCTGTACAGCAAACAGCACGAAGACATCTCCATTTGGATGTCCCACAGGCATCTCAAATTTGGCATATCTAAAGCTGAACTTCTTTCCTCTGATCCCTGGGAAACCTCCTTTCAATCCTGTATGCCTTATTATTCCCTTTCCAAACCAAAACCTTAGACATCATCTTATCCCCCACTTCCTTTGTACATGTTCTACCTCCTCAGTTTTCCAAACCCACACAACCTCTTGAACCTATCTTTCCCTCTACCCCCACTCCTACTGACTTAGTCCTGACCCCATCTTAGTTCCCCTAGAGTATGTGACAGCCCTCCAGCTTCCAGCTCAGCCTCCTTATAATTAACACAACACCACTCAAGTGATCTTTCTAAAATATGATATGTTTGGTCATGCTTTCCCTGTTAAAAACCAGTCAATGGCATTCCATCATCAAAGGATAGTGTCCAAATTTTACATCATGAGCTAAGGAGCCCTGACAATCTGGCTTTTGCATTTCCATTTGCTCCCCAAAGTCCTCTGGGGCCCTTTTGCACTAAAGTTGGATCATTTCCTTAAATATTCTGTGTTCTGTCTAGCCTCTGACCCTTATCAAAGTCCATTTTCCTTCCAAAGGATACATTTAATTATCTTCTGCTTCGTGAAGAAGCATCTCCTTTGAGAAGTCAACACCCATCCTCTCTCCTCTGATGACATAGTTCTCCATGGCACCATCCTATATAATAAGGCTAGTTACCATGTGTCTCCTCTACCTGGTAGATGATGACATCTTCATGGCATACCATTTTTTATTAATCTCTCTGCCTTCTATTGCTTAGGACAGGCTTGGGACAGTGTAGATGCTCAAAGATTATTTGTCAAGTGAATTAGTAAAATGAATAAATTGATGGTTGTATCCATTGCCTCTGCATTATTTTAGCCTCTCTAAGCTTACCCCAAAATGTGTAGCCAAAATTGTTCATAGCTACCCAGCCAACTGAACCAGCTCTTTATGATTTAAATCTAACTGGAATGATCTTTCCATTGACAATAAGCAGTTCAATGAAGATAGGAGTGACAAGGAGAAAATTAAAGACAAAAACACTTTTGAAAATAATCATATCTTCTCTTCAATGACCCCCAGCTCCCCAATATGTCATGTCCAGAAGGGATTGCAGTCCCTGCTCTTTCCATCCCTACTGCAAACCTAAAAGTTGGTGACAGCATATTTTTCTATCTTTTCCATTCTGCTTCCTGATAGTCCCTTCAATCTGTGTTGCCTAATTCATCATCAGTGGATGCCACCTGCTTGCAGGAGCTGTTTCTGTCTTTATTGCTATTCAGGGCTTCAGATTTTAAAAAAAAATTTTTATGTTTATTTATTTTTGAGAGAGAAAGAAAGAGACAGAGTGTGAATGTGGGAGAGGGAGAGAGGGAGGCACAGAATTCAAAGCAGGCTCCAGGCTCTGAGCTGTCAGCACAGAGCCCAACGCGGGGCTCGAACTCACAAACTGCAAGATCATGACCTGAGCCAAAGTCAGCCTCTCAACCGACTGAGCCACCCAGGAGCCCCCAGGGCTTCATATTTATTTCCAAACTAGTTGATAACCAGCTAGAAGTTGGGAGAGGGTGACTTTATGCATTATACTGTTTTCTGGCCTACAGAAATTTTCAGAAAGTATACCAAGGGCGGGGGTAGCTTGAATTACATTTGAATTAGTTTTGGCAGATTTTTCTAGTTGGATTATTTTTATGTTTCCTTAGCTATCTCTGCTGACCTACTATGTAATATAGTCTGGTATCATAACATAAGATATTCACAATATATTTTTACCTTCCCCCCATCAACCTTCCTGATTTGCCACAGGGACTATTTGTTAGAATAGGATGAGAAGATAGAGAAGCAAGTTCTTAACAGTTAAATTTAACAATCTGGATGTTATGAGTAAGACAAAAATTTAGAAAGCAAATGTGTTTATAAGGATTTACAAGGAAAGCATCCTGTCCTTTCCACTTAGCTTCAGACAATCTGGGAACCCACCAACTGGGAAGGGAAAGAATAGTTAGGGGAAGTCATAGCTCAGATGTTGGTCTATGACTGGGCCCTGTCTACTCCCCATGCTGGGTTATCTCCTGAGGGATGAGGGTTAGGGAGGCTAGACCCCTCCATGGCATGTAAGTCTCGGCATATGGAGAGATCTTCATCTTCCCCTCAGAGTAAAGAGCATAGCTGAGAAGAAAGCAAGACTCAGCAAGACGCATGGACAGCCCATGTGCCTGAGTGGCAGGCAGGTGGCTCTAGCAGCCTCACCAGAGACAGGCCAGGGGCAGCCTCAGAGCCCTGCACACCCCAGGGCAGCATGAAGAGAGAGTTAAGAGCTGCATTTTCTATACCCCGATAAGAAGAGAAAGCAGGAGGGCCACAGATCCAGGGAGTAGAGATATGGGAAAGACTTGCTGCCAAGAGGCTAGTGGTGGCCCAGGCCATCCCTTAGTGGGCCTCTCTAGTGGGAAAGTTTTGTGCTGTGCTTACTAGTTGTACTAGTAATATTTTGATTCATTAGAGAAAATCATGAGGATATTTATTTTTTAGATAATCCATGAAGAATTAGAAAAGAATGATTTTTGAGAACAGGGTAGAGGGAGAGAGCTGAAGAGACAGAGCAAGGAGGGAGGAAGAAGCTTCTCCTGAGCTGAGCCTGCACAGAAACAGATCCTGAGCAGGATTCCTGGGTGAGTGATTTAATAAGAAGTGTTTCTAGAGGGACCAGTAAAGGAGAAGGGGAAATTTTTACATTTACAAAAATGGTGAAAATGCAATCTGAATGGGGTCTGCATGTAGAGTTGCCAGAATTAGCAGCTAAAATACAGGACATCCAGCTAAATCTGATTTTCAGATAAACAAAGAATAATTTCTTAATGTAAGTATGTCCCATGCAGCATTTGTTGTTTATCTAAGTTTGAATTTAACTGGGTGTCCTGCATTTTCTCTGACAACCCGAGATGGGTGGAGCCCTGACAATGTCCACTACAAGCCCCAAGGAGATGGAGTCTGGAGGGGAGAGGCCACAGCTGCTCTCGTTCCCTGGCCGCCGAGTTCTGGAATGCGTCGGGAAGTTCAAAGCAATTTGGGGCCAAAACATTAGGATCAGGATGGATGGTGGATTCAACCCATTTCAGTGCCCAGATCTTCAAATCCTTCTTCGGCTGCAGATGATTCTTGAATACATTTGATCGTTTTAAAAAAAAAAAATACACACATGCAATGACATTCTATTCCCTTATATTTCAAAAGTAATGAATGCCCATTTTAGAAGATTTGGAAAATAGGGTATTCAGAAGAAGAGATAAAAGATAATCCATTATTAGCCAAATGGTGCATTTGTACTCTTTCTATATATATGTATTTCTGAATTTCTTTTCTTTTGGCTTTTATTTTCAAAAATTAAGACAATACTTTAATATTGTTTTAAATCCCACTTTTTTTTTAAGTTTATTTGTTTATTTTGAGAGGAAGTGAGAGACAGCAAGAACACACAGGAGGGACAGAGAGATAATCCCGAGCAGACTCTGTACCATGAGTGCAGAGCCCAATGCGGGGCTCAAATTCACAAACCATGAGATCAGGACCTGAGCCAAAATCAAGAGTCAGATGCTTAACTGACTGAACCACCCAGGCGCCCCTAAATCCCACTTTTAAAAATGACCATGATTTTGAGAATTTTCTATCTTTAGTTTATTATTACAAAAACATTAATTTTAATGCATGCATATAATACTGTATGGTCAAATTATACTTCATTAATTCCCTTATTTTAGATACGTATTTCCAATTTGTGGATAATATAAGTGACATTGAAAATAGTAAATAAATATCAGTATAACTTACGGTTTCCTTGAGATTATTCCTAATGCACTTGATATCCAATATTAGACTTATGTTACCAATAGACCCTGGACAGTTGGCAAATTGTTTAATTATTGAGTCCTCCCATTTTTCTATTGGGCCAAGGCTGCTTCACTAACCACAAAGATAATATTCAGGTGCAATTGATAGAACCAGTTAATATCTTCACATCTCTGGAGGCTGTTAGAAGAAAAAAAAGAGAGGGGGGGGTGGGGGGAAACATGTTCTGGATGCTCCTGGGAGTCAGATGAAGACTAAAGTGAAGAGTTGGATACAGGCAGATGTAGCTCAGTATGTGAGGCAATAGAAGTTGCTTCCTTGAATAACAGTGAGGCCGGCTGGCTGAAAGCCTTTATGGTGAGCAGGGGAAGCATCAATCCTCAGAAAAGCAGAGAGCACAGGAACTCCAAGAGGGTTGGAGTTTATTCCCAGTTACACTACTGTCCAGTTATGTGACCTGGAGCAAGTGGTACAACCTCTCTGTGCTTCCATATCTTCATCTGTGAAATGGGAATAAGTCCTAAAGGTTGTTGTGAGCATTAGGTTGATAACTCATGCATAGCACTAGAACTGTGCTAAACCGTCTACAAATGTTTGATAAATATTAGCAGGTTATTTCAGGTGTTGTTACTGCAGACACTTGATTAGGCAGTACAATCGGCTGGCAACTCTTAGAACTTGTGAGTCTATCCCAAGCCGCCGAGTGTTAATGTTCCACTATGGTGACACCAGTGTAATGCGCCCTACTAGCATTCTGCAGGGGACCCTCTGGTTCTATTTGTTTTCAGATGTGTGTGTCACTGTTTACCTTTTCATGAGCAAAACCAACTTTAGGACTCTGTCGCTTTGCAGATGTGATGGAGGCCAACTGTAGCTTTGTAACTTACCCATTCTGGAATCAAATAGCTGCCTTGTAAAAGCAGTGTTGCAATCTTTAAATGCCCATAAATAAGGATTTGAACATTTATCTCCCATCATGTGATTTGGTAAAGTAAACAGAAAGTCTTTCGGTTGAAGACTAGAAGTGATGACTTAGTGAAAGAGTATAAAAGAGAGGAGTTGGGTTCAGCATGTGTGTTGATTGTAAATATATGCAGAGCCAAATGTGGCTGGTACATTTTTGTGTGGCAGGAAAGGCCATTTCACATGGGTGGGGGCAAGTGGATGCTGCCAGCAGAGGGTGAGCATGCTTGCACCACCTAGGACCCCCTTCCTATTTATGTCACCCCCAGAAACCTTCTCATTTCTTGCCTGCAACCTCCCTTCCCTCCCATAAATAGCCAGGAGGATATACGAAAACAAGGAGATGGCTTCTATTTAGAAGACCAATGCTCAATGGGAACTAGAATTGAGGTCCATGGAACACCATGGGCCACAGCAAGTACGCTCACCTGCTAATTCACTAAGGCTGGGCTGGGAAAAGCAAAACACTAGAACCAGTCATCTTTTCAAACTGCTCAGGATTAAGCATAGACACAGGACCACGGCAGAGAGCAGAAAGCGAATGTTAGGAAACCATTTCAAAAGACAGCTCATTGTTAGAAATGAAAAATGAAATTGTTGAAATTAAAAGCTCAGAGAGTGCATTAAACAGCAAAGTACACCATGAGGGGGATGCAGATGAGGCTGAGGAGGACAAGAGTAGCAATGATAGGCAGAAGGCATGTCAGAGTGATAGGTGGCCCTCTGAGAACTCCCTCCTGCATCTCCTGGGTGGACCAGGTGTCCCAGGGCTACTTAGAATCAAGAGAAGAGAGTCACATTTGCTTCCAATGACCCATAACCTACTAGAGCTTCTGGAATTCAGGTCTCTTTTGTCCCAGATCCTAGAAATATCCAGCCCAATAATATCGCACATACACAAGGAAACTTGTGATCTCTCACTTTGTTAGTGTTTAAAATATTGAAATTTCTGAGAAGGACAGGTGACTTTTTCCCCCCTGATTATCCCCCATTGATAGATTTGGCAGAATGTCTGGAGAGGAGACACCATCCCTGGCCACTTACACTATTAGCTCCCATGACTTAGCACCAACTCATGATAAGACTCTAAAACTTTATTTCATCCTGTATTTTGGTCACAAACATTTATTTGAAAAGGCTTGTAAATTTTTAAAAAATGTAAACTCCAGAACAACATATGTAAGCTTAAAATCCATGCTGCTTTTGGAGAATGGCTCCTGGGGGATGCCTAAGAGTTAGACCATGAAATCTAATATGTCCTTCAGTTAAAGACAGCCCTCAATTCAAGGGGAGGCACAGGAAGCCACATGAGGGCAGATGCTCATGGAAGTGTTGAGAGATGGACAACAGGAGACCATGCAATAGTGGAATGGTGCAGGAGACCTGACCAATGGAAAGGTTGAAGAGCTGTTTGCTAGGGTTGGTATTAACATAGAGAAGATGCGGGTGGTTTTGTGGGTGATCCATAAGTGCTCACAGAAAATAAGAGAGAATGACAATAGTAGTCATGTGTTTGTCATCAGTGGCGGTGGTGGTTGCTATCCTCAAATTCCCAGCCTCCTGAGTCAAGCTTGTCTAAATCACATCAGTAACTGCAGTCACTCTTTTGTCTTCTTGTGGGGGCTGATTTACTGCTAATAGGCTCCAGTTAGCCTCCCTCCAACCCTCAAAACTATCAAAGATACATTTAGTGGATGCCTTCCTTCTTTAGAGGTGACTCTAGGAACTTTACCCACCAGCAGGAGGAAGCTGAAGATAAATTTTAGAGTGGACATAGAAGGTTCCTAAATGCCTGTGGGTAAGGAGGTTAGGCTTAGACTGTGGTGCTGGTATAAATGCTTTTCAATTTAATTCAACAAACAGTCATTGCCTACCTACCAGTATCCCCAGGCCATGCCAGCATGAAGATGATCCTGACATGAATAACAAGAGCAACAGTCTCATTCGTCACCTCCATGCTCCCAAAGTTCCTGAGGAACACCTGTCCTTCCAAATGTCCTTACTTTTGAGAGGCATCATTGTGTGGCAGGAAGACTATGGCTTTGGAGGCAAATCGAGATTTTGCTACTCTTAGCAGAGCAAGGCTCAGTGTTTTCATTCACAGAATGTGGACCGTATCTATTTTAAACCATAGTTGTGATGGTCAACCATGATACACATAAGCACCTGGCAACTTGCCAGGTTCAGAGTAAGTTCTCAGGCAATGGCAGCTTTCATGGTTGCTTGTGTCCCTGAGGGCTGCTATGCTGCTCCTCCTGGCTCTAAACCTACTCCTGTCATTGGGACTACAATTATCTCTGTTGTTTTGACCACCACCCAAAGGTCCCCCAGTTATGGGAATAGTGTCCCCAATAATTAGAGTTGTTCACAAGACTGTTTTAATCTAAATTTTAGTTGGCTAACATACAGTGCAATATTGGTTTCTGGAGTAGAATTTAGCGATTCATCATTTACATAGAACACCTATCGCGCCCATTTCCCACCCACCACCCCCGTCCATCAATCCTCATTTTGTTCTCTATTGTTAAGAGTCTCTTGTGGTTCACAAGACTTTTTGAAAGGTTGTCTAAACTTTTGGATATTATCATCTTCCATCAGAAAAACTTGAAATGAGTTACCAGGAAGCTACTCGATGAGCAGCCAGGTGAAATTCTTTATTTCATCCCAAGCACATTTCTTCTCTAAAAAACCAATGTCCCAAAATAGGGCCCTTACCTTTCAAAGCCAGTTTACTAATTAGCCAAGACTTTTCCCCACTTTTGTATTTCTTTTATTACTCCCAATAAGCCTAGCACAATGCCAAGCCCATAGTAAGCACTCAGAGATTTGATGGAACATGTAACAAACCTAACACACTGGACATACTTAAAATAGAAATCAAAACTAAGAATTACATGTATTCATTTCTCTCCTTCTTTTCATATAGCACCCTGTTGGGATGTCCTTATAAGCCCTTACCACACTTTATTTTAGTTGGCTATTTGGATTAGGCCTTTAATAACTGTTTCAGGAACAAAATGATATACTGCAGCTTACGAAATGAAAAAGGTAAAATAAATATGACAAAATATTTAAAAACGAAGAAAGTTCTAACAAAATTTTGACAATTCACCAACATGAGGATGTTTTTACGATTCATCTAGAATTGCAACTCAATATTATATTCAGTTTATTTTGGAATATTATCTCTTTACCTGGAAAGTCAATACCCAAATATTACCAAATATTAATTTTTTAAAAAATTAAGTTTTTTAAATTAAATTTGCACATGTGAAGAAGTTTTGATATCGCTGGAATAATAATTATAAGTAGCATTTTAAGTACCCACTCTGTGCCAGCAGTCTGCAATCTCTATGCATGCCTTGTGCAAGCCTAGGGCATAGGAGTGTGCACTCGGCACTGAATTCCTGGTTTTCATACCTGGCTCTTGGAGAGGATGACAAATGTGATTTACTGGGACTGGAAACTGTTATTTATCTATGGGAAATAAAATGAACTCTGAAGCACAATGAGGGTGGATGGGAGCCCAGAGGATTCAAGGTGGCCAAGACTTTAGACTAGGAGAGTCTTGGCTCAGGGGAAACTGGAGAAAGGGAACAGAACAGGAGGCCAGTAGGAGGAGAACTTTATGTCTAAATAAAGGTGAAAAGAAGAGAAACCTGGTTCTATAGCAATGGTTCTTCCTGGTATGACCCCCTTTCGAACCGGGACCCTGTCCAGTTTATTGTAGGATAAATCATTTTCAAAACCATCTTAGGAACCTCTCAAGACAGTCCATAGCCTTCCTTTATAGTCATTCCTGGATATTTGGCACAACAAGGTATATGTAGTATCTTGTGTCTTGACTGTCATGATAGATACATAGATCTACACATGTGAGGAAATTGCAGAGAACTAGGCTCACACACACACACGCGCGCGCGTGCACGTGCGCGCAAGTACAAGTAAAACTGAGAAATCTAAAAAAGACCAGTGGATTCTACCAATGTCAGCATCCTAGTCATAATATTGTGCTATGGTTCAATAAGACATTGCAATTGAAACTGAGTACAGAGTGCATAGGATCTGTGCATTATTTCTTACAACTGAATATGAATCTGCAATGATCTCAAAATAAGTTCATTTTTTTAAATGCATCATGATTGAAAAATGGTTGAAAGCTGTCTTTCTAATATACTTCTTATACTGCAGACGCTGGGTAGTTAAACACATATTCCTTGAGTCTAGGGGTCCAAACATGATATAGATTTTACATCCCAGAGTTTTGAGCAGGTGGGATAGAGTCAGTGTGGTTGTGAGGACAGCTGACTATGCCCTCCCACCCCACTGGACTTCATCCCTGATTTGAGCAGACATACCAGTATCCATTCACTAGCTTTGTGGGGATCAAGAGGCAGTGCATGGGCAGCAGCTTTTTGGTTTGTTTTTGTTTTGTCAGTGCAGATGCAGCAGACATGGAGTAGCTCTGAATTTAATAGTTCTAAAGAAAATGTTTGGATTCCTGGATTATGGTTAACACTGGGTGTTCCTAGAGCCATATTCCAGTGTGTTTTTTTGCCAGTTCTCCATTTTGCCAATGGTAGGAGACACAACAGCTACCCTGACAGGCCTGTTCAGTGATGTTACTCTTGGAGTCATCCACGGAGGCCTTTCAAGGCCTAAAGCCTTTCAAGGTTTTTCTAAGCATGTATGTCTCTGCAGTATATCCCCTTTGCTTAGAAGAGTGGGTATTTTTTGTTGTTGATTTTTATTTCTATTTTTTTTAATCTTCAACTGAACTTTGATGCTGATGCCTGTGACTCTAGACCCACCATTCCACCACTGAATTCTCTCCCAAATGAGACATCATTAGTCTAATAGTCAAATTATCCATAAATAGTTAGCTAAAGTCATAGTATGGCCAATGAGATTCTCTAACAGCTAGAATTCTCTGGAGTGTTATCTGAAAGAGAAAAGAAAAAGCAGAAAGAAACAATAAGGGGAAACTGTTGATGTTTTCACCTGTATAGAGACTGGGGTATTGTTGATGGAAGCACAAAGAAAAAGTCCCAGAGAAACCATAAGGAAAGCTAAATGTTGTTTTGACAAAGTTGCGTTTATGCAAGACAAGTAAGTCTTGAGATCTAATATGCAGCATGATGACTGCAGTTAATAATACTGTATTGTACACTGAAAATTTGCTAAGAGAGTAGATTTCAGGTGTACTTACCACACACACACACACACACACACACACACACACACACAAGGTCAGGAGAAGATGGATATGTCAATCAGCATGACCATAGTAATCATTTCACTATGTATATGTATCTAAATATACATATATGTATAAGTATCACTATGTATATGTATCTAAATATCATGTTTTACTTAAATATATACAATTTTTATTAAAACATAAAATTTTAAACATTTCTAATCCATTTAAACTCTTTGGAATTTTAATAGATTTGTTTGTTCTTAGTGAAAATCTTGGTGTGATTGTGTTGTGCATCCTACAGGAAATGAAAAGCAGATGAGATTTTTTTCAGGCACCTATCTAGCCCCTTTATGATATTCCTTCTCTCCATCCCTCAAAATTTAAAGAATCCCCCTTCCACAGTAAATAGAGCGACATAGAAGTGGCCTTGAGGCCAAGGTAGAGGGATCCGCTGGGGCTGAAAGGGTCGGGCTAAAAGGCAGTGGCTTTGTGGGGCACTGCAGCTTTCACGTTTAGAAAGGGGAGGCCAAGAGCAGCTGCGCCCTGGAGGAGAGCCGCCTTCTCCATGGCCTTAGCCACCCTGTGTTCTTCCTCCTTTTCCCTTTCTCCCCACCCACCTTTCATCGTCCTCAGAAGCCCATGTGTGTGAAAAGCAAGAGAGGAATGTGGGTGGGTTGACTTGTATAATTAAATCCATGTTGCATCGTGTTCTTTAGAATTAATAAGGAATTCATCCCATTGAAACTCACCATGACATCTTCCCTCTGACTCAGATTTCTTTTGCTTTTCTCTCTTTTTCTTAGCTAAAAGCATTAGACATGGGGCTATGGTTCAAATTAGGATCCTACATTTCTCTTCTTCTTTTTTTAATTGAACTTTTCTGTTCAGTGAAGAATTTAGTTTGTTTATATTTCATTTTTCTTCTACTCCACTTATCTGCCATTGTCTTTTTCCTTCCTTCTCCTAGAAAACTTACTCAGTAAAGGAGAATACAGGAAAGCTCTTCCTCTTACTACTGCAAAGTTGGAGAAAGTACACTGCTGGCCAAACCTTGACAATCTGAGCATTGTCCTTAGAGGCTCTTCATTCCCTGGGTTGCCACACCTTGCCCTCATGAGCCCTGCTCCCACGTATGTCCATGGAGGCCATAGGGAGCCGTGTATGTGAGACCGAGAGAAACAGTGAACAAATGGTACTTCTGAATTCCTGGGTCATGTTGCAAAACACCTTTTTTATTGGGGGTAATAATTTGACTTCATTCCCTTATAAAAGTAGATTTATGTGATGGATATGTGATATATATTTTTCTGCCACTGTTCTTGCGGGATAGTGGTTGTATCAGTTAGGATTAAATTCAACTGTGAGTAACATAAACCCAAAATAACAGCAGCTTAAACCTGATAAAAGTTTTTTCTCGCTCATGTAGAAGACCAGCTGTGCGATCTCAGGCTGGCTTGGGGGTTCTGTTCCATGAAGTTCTTCCCTGGCAATCCAGGCCCTGTCCAGCTCAGGGCGTGGCCCTCAGCTTCATGGTCCAGTCAGGGAATTAAGTCATCATCTTAAGAACTATCTTCTGAATGATCCAAAAAAGTCCATCTCCTTCCTTTTGGGGCTCCTGCCTTTTGGCCACAATAGGGTGCTTCAGTTTAGCCTCACGCATGAAATTTGGGGCTAAGGAGTAAGGCCGGCATGAGCTTGAGTCTGAGCTGTGCTGCCTGCCAGATGTGCAAATATGAACACATTCTTTAACCTTTCTGAAGCTGTATTTTCCCATATGTAAGATGGAAGTTGTAATATATATATCTCTTAGAGCCAGAGAAAGACAAAAGAAAACATACGTGAAAGAAGTGGCCCACTGATTATCAACTTATGGTGCTTTTAAATTTCTTGTTGGGTGGTTTTTCCTTTCTCAAAGGAAACCAATCATATGTTTAGGAACTGGACATTTGCTGTTAGTGAGAAACCGCCCTGCAGTGGGCTATATGTTCTTTCCAAGCCCTTCTCCCACTTAGAAAAGAAATCTAATGAGGGGCGCCTGAGTGGCTCAGTCGGTTAAGCATCTAACTTCAGTCAAGTCATGATCTCACAGTTTGTGAGTTTGAGCCCCGCATTGGGCTGTCAGTGCAGAGCACAGTTCTGATCCTCTGTCGCCCTCTCTCTCCGCCCCTCCCCCACTCACTTGTGTGCTCTCTCTCTCTTTCTCTCTGTCCCTCAAAAATAAACAAATAAACTTGAAGAAGAAAAGAAACCTAATGTGAAGAAGGCAACCCCATAGCTTGCCCCATCTATTTTTCAGTGGGGAATAACGGTGGGTTAATGGCAAGTATCCCCTAACCCCCCTCCCCACTCCCTTCTCCTGCAATGTTTTTTAAACTGCAAGTTGAAAGACGGGGTTGGTGGTCTGTGAAATCAACTTACTGGGTCATGATCAGCACTGTTTAATGAAAGAATGGAATGGAGTAGAATAGGTTAGGAAAGAATCAGAGTACATCACAAATACTATATCATTTTCATGAGATGGGTTTCATATTTATGTGTGTGCCTAGGTTACAGAGTAAAATATATTTCTTAAAATGGATCTTGAATCTTGAAAAAAGGGGAGTGAAGTGGAAGGGATCACTCTCCTTGACCTTAAAGCTTAATATAAAGATACAGTAATTAATACAACATGGTATTTGCAGAGATAGGCGCATAGATCAATGGAACAGAATGGAGCAGCCAGAAATACACTTCCATAAATATGCCCAACTGATTTTTGACAAAAGCGGGAAAGCAATTCAAATGGAGGAAAATTCAATTGACCTTTTCCATTTAAATGGCCCAAGTAAATCATCATCATCACATCTGTGTTTTAAGTAGCAGCAAGAAGACAAGAGAAGCAACTGTGTGCCAGCTGTCTTAAAAAAAAAAAAATCTTGGAGCTGCCACCAGGCTTTAGCTGTGTCCCATTGGCTGGAGCTTAGTCACAAGACCACACCAACTGTCAAGAAGGCTGAAAAATGTCATCTTTATTCAGAGCAGTCACATAGCCAGTTAAATTTTCTAATTATTATATATCACTAGAGAAAAATAGACATGGGGGGACAATTTCCTGCCTGTCTGTGCTACACAGAGATGTGCAAGTAGAAAATTCTACCTCTCACGGACACCAAAGTGGTATTTCCACAGCACATGCTTGACCCCTGATTAAAAAACTCAGATGTCTCTGTAACATACATGGGGTAAATTCCACACTCGTCTGGGAGGATATTTGGGTTTCTGAGCTCACATTGGCAGCCATCTGCTGCCCACTGCATTCTCTCCAATACTAAGACTCTCCCACCTTCGTGCTCCCGCCCGAGCTCTCCCTTCCCCTAAACGGCTCCCTCACATGCACCCTGCCCTGTACATCTGACAGATGTACAAGGATGAGTTCCTTGCAGGCTTAGAGAAATTGTCATTTTCTCTCTTTGATGGCCTTCCTGACCCCTCAAACCCAGAAGAAAATTCCCTTCCCTAGGCTTCCATTAATCCGTAGGTAAGTCAATTATTATGGCTCTTACCTCATGTCTTACAGGGACTTATTTATCTGTGTTGTTGTAGTTTTGTCTTGTTTTCTTTTGGCTGTGGACTCACTGCTGCTCCAATACAGGGCCTATCTTCCTGAATTCCATTTCTGCAGATCTTGGCTTCTCTCCATGCCTTTAAAATTAGTTGTTGAATTACTGAGAGGTTTCTCAGGGTCAAAAGTAGAAAGAGAGAAAGAAAAATGTATCCATTTACAACAGGTGTGTTTTGAATGGACAAAGTTGTTAACTCACAGGTTTTCGTTGTAAAGAAATAATCTGTGCTTAGAACTGATTTAATAAGCTGAGGTGAAAAGGATGATTCTTTAATATCTTGAGGTTCCCATTTCATTGTCATGAGCAAGTCTCATTCAAACTAGATCATGGGCAAGTCCCCTCAGACTTCATGGCCCTTTAGTGAGAGCACCTGTCTGCTTTAGGGACAAGGATTTCTTCCGATGTCAGCACATAAAGACAGAGTAGCAAGGGCGACTTCAAAACTATCATGTCTCTTGTTATTTACCTGTAAGAAAATCCTTTTCTTTCTAAGGAAATACTTAAGTTTTATTCTTAAAAGCCATGGTTTTTGAACACAAAAAGTACATTTTATTATTATTTATCAATTTTTGCTTGGCATCCTTTACCTCAGTAAAATTTATTTATTTTTTTTTTTGGTGGTGTAGGGAAGTTCAGTGGAAAAACTTTATACTGTCGAACAACAATTTCCAATTTCCCCCTCTCCCTAACTCCTGGAGATTTCCATCCTATGCTCTTCTTGACTATTTTAGATGCCTCACGTAGATGGAGTCGTGCAGTATTTTTTGCCTTCTGTGACTGGCTTATTTCACTTAGCATAACGTCCTTCAGGCTCATCCAGGTAGTCACATTAGCAAGACTTCCTTAAAGCTGGATAATATCCATTGCGTGAACTGCCACATTTTCTTTATCCGTTATCCACGGGATGGACACAGGTTGCTTCCACATCTTGGCCATTGTGAATAATGCATGCCTCTTTTTGGAATGAAATACCAGGTAACATTCTCATCATTGACATTCTTCAAGTGTAATGCTACTGTTAATTGGCTTTCCTGAGCCTCAGTTTCTTAAAGCTGTAAAATTTAGATCCCCTACTGTGTCAAAGACAGTTTGTTTATCAGATCTGCATGTGCTCCTTTGTATTTCCCAGCCTTCCCGTTGGATCAGGGCCAGGTGACTTACTTTAACCCACAGGCTGTGAACAGCAGTGTCTTGCATCAATTCCCACCATGATAGGTAAGAGCCAGTGTCTCCTATCTTTGTTTTCACATGAAGGACATGCATTCCAGATGGCAGTTAGAAGATGGAGGAAGATATTACATGAGTAAAATAAAATGTCAGTGTGTTAAACCACTGAGATTGAGGAGTTTGTGGTAACAAGTAGGATTAATAACCATGACTAATAGGCTAACAGTGCAAGGTTCTTACAAGGATTAAACAGGTCATTTACATACCAGCCTGAGCGCAGTGTCTGAGAGAAATACACATCAGCCATATGCGTAAAGTAAGGAGGCCATTGCATAATAAAATGGTTGTATAAAGAAAAATGTCTAGACTACAGAGAAGCTTGGTTCTAGAGTTGTAGAACTTTAGACCTGGACCTTGAAGTCATTTGGTGTAGTGTTTTCCAAACTTGTCTGATTATAAACCTCCGGTTCTGAATAAAAAATACAGATTTCTAGGCCTTGCTGAAGTTACAATGAATCAGAATCACTAAGGGAGGTTTTGATCCCAATTGTTTTGTTTAGTTTTATAAGGAAGAAAAGTGAATCATAAGAGGTTAATGACTTTTCTAAGACCACAGAACTAATTATTCAGCGTGCTGACACTAGAACCCAGCTTCTATGAAGTCTAATGCTTTGCTTCTGGGCTAACAAAATAATGTTCTAATAGAGTGAGGCCAAGACTGACCCTTTATCCCCCTTTCTCTGATAAATCATGTCAAGACCTGCAAATGATTTTACCCTTTAACAATGAAAAGAAGATGTAATTTTAAAATTACCTTGGATGTACAGTAAAAGCAGCATTCCCATAATCAATCATCCAAAATCATGGGGTTATTTGGAGCTATTTGAAGGAAAGTAAATTGAAAACATGTTGTTAAACAATGCACCAAAGAGTTATCAAATCATAAACATCTAGATTACTTTAACATGTTGATTATTTCACATTTAGGGTCTCCTTACAAAGTAACTCTGGCCATGAAGAGACCTGGAAAATTCAATGAATCCTTTCCTAAGTTGTTAACTGTATTAGGTTCAATCACTTTGCCATGTGGGAACATATGTTAAAGTTAATATATGTGTGTGTGTGTGTGTGTGTGTGTGTGTGTGCGTGTGTGTGTGTGTATATATATATATATATATATATATATATATATATATAAAATCTTTTTGGAGCTATTATTCACACTTCTCACTAAGTAGAAGACACGGAGGCCTGTTATTAGGACATGTCTCTGAGGATACAGAAATAGCTTAGGGAGTGCAGTGGTATAACATTGAACACATTAAAACCTATACAGAGCTTTGGAAATCAAATATACAGACATTCCATAATGACCCTTGGGTTTTAGCATAATTCCTGAACCTGAAAATTCATAACTAAATAATGGCAGCACATTTATGACATAAAATGCCTTAAACCATTTGTTTATTATTATATGTGGATTTTAAGTTTTATGTTTAAGAAAATTGAAAGCCTACCCGTTTTTCCCCCCTTGGAGAGGTGGTATACCGATTACCTTTGAGAGTCTTTGTTTTTCTCACTGGAAGAGAGTTAAACCAGGACTGAAATTTACGTCAAGGCATCTATTTGGTTATCAAATATATGATCATACACTCTTGTTAAACTAAACCAAATTAAATTAATCTTTGTTGAAAAATAAATGATGTAATTCCTGGAGGATCCTGTTTTACTCCCAGGATGGTGGCCTGGTTCTTCTAAGTAGCTTGGAAGAAAGGAAATTCTGAAAAAATTCTTAAAACTGAAAAGAGGAAATTGCTTTGAGTACAGCAGGTGACTAGAAGGAGCCACTACCCACAAATGATCTGTGATCTAAGGGGTCATCATTACGAGACTAAATTATATCTGGATTCTTCCTGAGACCAGATTCAAAGACTGAACTCAAAAACGAATCTAGATGTTGTTTCTTCTTTGAGTGCTAAACTGAGCCCAGGGAAGAGTGGAGCCATTCACCTGACTGGGAAAAATCCCAGTGCATCCTCTGACTTCTCTTGCAATGGATTCCTCATGTGGACACAATGTGAGTTAGATCACATCTGGTTATTGTTTTCAGAGAATTTTGCTGAAACACAAACTAAGCCTGTGTACCGTGGGCTGACTTATCAGTGCCTGTCCGTGTGAGAACCAGAATGGAACTGAGAGGTGTGACAATAGGAAGTTGCACTGCGGGCCTCTCTCTGTCCAGGCTCTCATGTCCTAGTGGCATGGCCCAAGGTCAGAGAGAGCAAACGCAGTGTATTCCCACACAGAGACACCTGCCTTCTCCTTGGGCTCTGATAACAGCCAAGAGGCAGAGAGAACAATAGCAGCGTGGTGGAAAGAAAATGGCACTTGAAATCAGACTCAGCTGTCTCACCCTGGCTCCACCATGTAGGAAATACCTAATTTTTTAAAACAATTTTTTGTTAATGTTTATTTATTTTTGAGAGAGAGAGAGAGCACAAGCGGGGGAGGGGCAGAGAGAGAGAGAGAAAGACAGAGACAGAGAATCCAAAGCAGGCTCCAGGCTCTGAGCTGTCAGCACAGAGCCCAATGTAGGGTTTGACCCAAGAACTGTGAGATCATTACCCAAGCCAAAGTCAGGTGAACTGAGCCACCTAGGTGCCCCTGAAATACCTAATTTTTGAGTGAGCTCTGTAATCTCTCTGAGCCTCAGGTTTCCTGTTAGTAAAATAGGAGTAACAGTGTCTGCCTCGTGGACTTGTAAGAATTAACCAGAAACTTTCTGCATAGTACCTGGCATCTGGTAGGTCACCAAAAAAAATTGGAAAAATGGTCAGTCTTCTATAATCCCTTCAACAACTAACATATGAACACTTATTATGTGTCCAGGACTTTACTTCCTACTGATGCCTAGCACATGCCTGGCGTTAGTGGAAACTCAATAAACCAGTCATAAAATGACAAAACAAGACTGGATCTCTTCATGGTCACTGCCTTTGGCCACGGAAAGAGAGACAGGCAAGTCTAGAGAGGAAATGTACGTGTGCCAGTGCTGTGGAACCCTGGGTTTCTGGGGGGATGGCCCTCTCCTCACCTCAGTCCCCTACTCTTCCATGGATGGCTGTACCCCTAGAACCATTGAGTATTTTGTGGTCTTGCTTCTTCTGAGGCCAGAGGGTGAAAACTGAAACACAAACTAAAAATGTCAAGTTCTATTCTGCTCCAGAAGCTCCCAAGGGCCGGGCAGAGGTTTTGCAGTTTTACCACAAGCATTTACAAGGGCCGCACACTTTGCCAGGACCAAGTCTCCAGATAGCCTAACCTCTGCAGACCCAGAATGCAGCTGAATTTCAGAGGTCGTGAAAGGGGGAGGTTCTGGGGGGTCCTGGAAAAGACTAATTCAACCTTGGATCATCATCATGCTATGCTGGAACCCCCCGAACCCCCCGTGTAGCCAGGGCTTGCTTGGTGTCTGGTTTCAGAATGACATTTTCACACAGCCCCAATCCCAACCCACCCTAATTTAAAGAAACAGGCACTTGGCATACGATCCAGATAGATCAGCAGTTGCTCACATACAGCTGCGCACATCTGGCACACAGGTATGTGATTTTGCATGAAGATAAATTGTGTGGGGACCAAATGCACAGTTGTTAAACTAAAAATGAATCGCTTCTTGGAAGCAATCTTCCTGCACAGCAGGGCCTCTGGGTGAGCTTGATCCTTTTCATTAGGCTTTTCTCAGAACGCACAGCCTACTCCAGAAGGTCTGTGGGTAAAGGAAGGGGCATGCCCACACCTGCAGTTGGCTCTCTGCTGCTCCTTTCAAATCAGAACTTGGACACAATCTCTGATAGCCACAGTCAGACAGTCTTCTCAGAAGAGTTACTCAGGGTCTGGGATCAAAGAAGGGGCCAGGTCTTCCCTTGGTGCTGCTTCGCTGTCCAGAAATTATGTTTCATCCACAGCCTATTCCTCGGGGAGGGTCTTTTAGTGGACAGCTACTGAAGGATTAGGGCCCTTTACCAAACTTCATGGGCAAAGAAATCTACCTCCCTTGCAAGCTTCATGGAGTCAATAGCGTCCACCTAGTGGGGACAACTTTCCCAGGGTTCATGTGCTTATGGTAACTCATGGGACAATGTCATGGTCATATGCTCTTCAGATCACAGAGCTTCACTGTGAGGTACCTCACTGGCATGGAGAAAACAGAAGGAACGAATCCTGAGCTAGGTAGTCTCTGGGATTCCATGAAGTGCTGTTCTGATCCAATGACTAAGGCTTTGACATAAAAAGTTCTATCCCAGGCCCAATTCCACAATTTCAGCAATAGGAAGTTACTGGGTGTTTGCACAAACGAATCAAAGGGTTTAAAGGAGATTCTCCCCATCTTTGTTCTGCGTGGTGGCAATACAAGCAAGGGTCCAGCAGATTATTCTTCCTCTCTTTCTCTGTCTCTCTCTCTCCCTCCCTCCATATCTGTTTGTCACTCATAGCAAACATCCAATAAGTGTAAAGGAAGTTGCAATGACTTTAGAGGGAAATACAATCGTCATATTATCCCACTGAGTACAGAAGTAGATTAGCCATGATATCCATTTCTGCAGTGTCATATATGCTGTGCTTTATGTCTGTAATTTTTTAAGCCCTTTCCTGGCTTGGTGAACCCTGGATAGTTCTTTACAGTTCAATGTGGGTCTCAACTGTTTTATTACTCCTTCTCATAAGAGGGATGACTTTATTCTGTACACTACCATTATTCTCCATGCATACCTGTCTATTAGCACCACAACAGTTTTATGATCATCTGTTTATATGTTTGTTCTCCTGCCACACTGCGGGTCTCTATAGCAGGGACTGTCTAGTTCTTTCTATTTCCAACACGTAGCCCTATTTAAATATACTAATATTTGGTAAGTGCATACCAATGCTGTCTTTCCTTCCTTGACATGACTTTGTTAGGCATTCCCAATTTGTAAATTCCGTGATAGCCCAGTATGAGAATGGAAAGAATCCTCCAAAAACATTATCTGGACCTCACCCAGAAACCAAGCAGAAAACAGCTACATTCTGAGGTATCCTGCAGTTGCCACAATTATCTGGGGGTCTTGACAAGGGATAAAATAAGAAGGAACATGTGAGTGAAAGCAGGACAGCTTGTCTTTGTTCTTATAGAAGAGAGTCCTGGAAAATGCAAGTATTTTTAGGCCTCACTGCTAGAACCAAAATGAGCGTGAGTGCAGAAGTCAAGCCACTGTGGGTGTCACTAAGGGTATTCAAGACCAGCCACTGCAAGAGTTCCCTGAGGGACCCAAGAACCATCAACAGCAAAGCTTCCCAACAGATTGTCCCCATTAGCACTCCCCATGTTTCCCATTTGCCCAAACTTTGCCTTAGATTGGTAGTTTATAGCTCATAGAGAGCAAAAGCCTTGAGAAGTCTTGTGTAGAAAACAACATAAATTCGGCACTCATATGGGAACAGAAAATTGAGAACTGACAGCATATGTGTTTGCTGATTAAAAAAAAGCCCATTTACCAGCTGTTTTTCCATTCAGTTTTTAGGAATAAAACCTACAAGTGCTCAATAAATTAATGACTGATAAAATTGTCATCCCTCTCTTCCTGGCAGAAAAATTTTATCTCTGGGTCCAATGTGATAATAAAAATCTCATGATTTTGATAGGTCAAAAAAGAGGGCTTCTAAGAGGAGTTTCTTGTGATTTCTTACCCTGACACCTAAAACCCAGGCACTGCCCAAGTTTGCTCCTTTATCCCTGTCCTTTACCTTAGACTTCCTGTTCTCTCCTTTGAGCCTCTATCTCATGATTCCCTAAAGCACCATTGCCTGTCTCCCCTCAGGGTCTGCATGGGGGCCAGGTAGCAACACATCATAAGCACTGTCCTATTCTTTACAATGTGTGGGAAGAGACACAGCCACCTGGAGTGGGGGGGGAGGAAAGGATCAAACCATAGCTCTATTACTGTTCCTATGGAAAAATACATGTTGAAAACATAACCCTCTGAGGAGGTGACCAGATATAACTAGAATGTTTTAGTCATCTAGAAACCTTCTCTACTTGCTGTCATGGTATGCCACCCAATCAAAAACAGCCCACACTCCCAATTGAGGATGTAAAAAGCCCAGATGCCCGCATGCAGCCAAATGATGATTTCCTGTATATTTTATCCTGGCTGTTTCAGAGTTGCTGCACAATAAACTAAAAACTATTAAAAGAAGCTCAGAAAAGTAAGAATAAAGTGATGGTTAGGTGGGGAAGGAAAGCAACACTAACCTTGGAACTAAGAAGTTGGAGTCTCACCTAATTTTTCCTTTACCTTATCCCTAAGTTTCTTTCATTACAAAATGAGGAAACTCAGGCAAACAAATCCAGGGTTTTTTTTTCACCTTTTCAGATCTTTATAAAAACTATTTCTTTACAGAACCTAAAATTTATGTTTCTACTGCTATTATTATAGCTTATTGCCTATTTCTTTTCAGGGATTTTGTTTGAAAGACACTTGTGCTGGATTCCCTTTCAATCCAGTTTGCTAGATTCTCTGGAAGCCATCTGAATCTGGGTGAGCCTAGCACTCAGAACCAAGTCTGTTTTCATGTTTGGGTTACTGACCCATTTAGGTGTTCAACAAATACTTGATAACTGAAATAATCGCCCATCTTTTAAAACCAACATTGGGAAATGTTCTCTCTAAAAGTTCAGTCTATACTGAAAAATCCTCCCCATCCCATTGTTAAAAGCAACTGGTCCACTATGAACTATTTTCTGAATTAGTTCAAGGAAGACTTCCACTGTTGATAAGGAGATACCAGTTATCAGCCAGCTCTGCTGGGCTGAGAGATCTTTAGGGCATCTGTAAATGTCTCCTCTTCCAGATTTTCCTGGTATTTATGACATTCTTCCATCTTTTCATCCAAAGCACATCGTTCCAGACCTCCAAAACTAGTCTCTTTCTTAGGAAATTGGGTAAACTTTGTAAGCTTCTTGCCTCTCTTTCCAGGAGTATATCACAAACACGGTACAGCTGAAATCAAGGTATTATGAAAGCCTGCCTTAGATAGGAGTGGAGTCCGCAGTTGTCTGTTCCTAATGCCTAGCAGCTAAAGATAAATACACTTTAAAAGAAAATCCCACGATGTGAAGTGCTATTGATTTTTCACACTCACTTTCAATTCCAATCACATAGGGTCCTGGTACCTTCTCATGCCTAGAACTCAACTCCCAGCAAACAAGTAGGGACTCTTCCTTATGAATCCTAAAGTAGGCTGATAACATAGAGTGTTCATCTTTATTTCCCATTATTTCTCTCACCCTGAAAGCATCATCTTTTATCTTCTCTCATCAGCAATCACAATACTCAAGATTATGCCCCACACATCACCGCCAAAATTGCTTTGGGTGGGGGAGAGGGGAGACTGTAAACCCATTTTTGATGAGAGATGGATGACTGAAGGAATCTTAACAGGAGATATGGAGGGAATGGCTTCATGGTAGAGAAAAAAATCCTTAAAGTAAAGGGATGGTGAAGTCACAGGAGGTGGCCATTGGCAGAGGGAAGGGCAGAGAGCTTTGGAGCCCTACATCAACTCTGGGAGGGGGTGAAACACTGTCAAGCTTGGCTGAGGAGAAGGTCTGGTGTATTTGAGCCACTCAGTTCTATTAATAAGCCCTCAGTAAGATCCCAATGTGTTTCTTCAGTAAGCCTACTTCCTTGTAACAGAGAGCAATCAGAAAGGTTCTCTGCTGTCCCCACAGTCACTGCTCATGCTCACTTCCTTCAGGGGACATCCTTTTGGTGAGCAACACCACAGCCTTCATGGAGAGATGTGTCATATGTCTCATAGAGAAGGACCAGGGCCACTTGTCCATCTACTTCTGAGATACTCAGGCAGAAGGAGGCCCTCTGTGCTCTACTTTCTGAATGGGGTGCCTGTCTGTAGATGTCTAAACAAACAACGCTGAGTGGAAATGTCTTGGGCGGGGATGAGGGGGATGGGGCAGGGAGCGTTCTTTAAGAATCTGGCTACCGTTAAGGCACAATCCATCATCTCCTCAAACACAGTTTAAAGTACAGTGTGTGGTCCTATTCCCTTGGGTCTTTCTTGGCCTAGAATTTAATTGAAGTCTTTAGGGGAAAAACTATGATGTGAAACAACTGGTCTGTCCCAAAGTGTACGTTTTAAATGTTTGTAACTGTACAACCCATAAGCTAATTTTTATTTATGAAAAGCCCCAGCGAGAATAAACAAAGCAGAGGGCATAATAAATGGCATCTTCGTTGTAAGTAAACCAGGCAGACTGTGCTGGCCATGTTTCCTTCTGGGACCTTGGATGAGACCGTATGTCTGCCACCCAATTGGCAGTGGGTGATCCAGTCAAGCCTGGGCCACCTTCCCATCAGAGTACACAGTTGTACTAATCGTCCCCAATGTTGATGAAGATCAATTTTGACGAAGATACCCTAACCCTAAGCCATTTGCCCAATGATGAGGCCAACATCCCTGAGAATGATAGGACCCATACACTACCATCCTAAAAATCATAAGTCCCAGTGCTTCTTCTAAGTGGCAGCAGCTTCAGTGACGAAGAAGACACCTGGCAGAATCAGGGACCCTTGCTGTAGGATGGGGTGCCTTCACACCTGAGAAATGCCAGAAGCTAACTTTGATTTGGGGACTAGAGAAAGCATTTGAAACAATAATTTTATTAAGAACATACTGATTTGAACTTACTTACTTCATTCCTCAGGATTGCCAAACCAGGGAAACGCAGTAGACATCCTTCTACTTTTTGTGCATTTATTTATCCCAACAGTGTCTACATGCATTTTAAGGTTCTCATACATATATGGAAAACATACAGGTTTTTTTTAGTTCATGGATAATATTGGTTTGTGCAAGTGTACGCACAGATCATTT
Source organism: Acinonyx jubatus (assembly GCF_027475565.1). Classification (NCBI taxonomy): domain Eukaryota; kingdom Metazoa; phylum Chordata; class Mammalia; order Carnivora; family Felidae; genus Acinonyx; species Acinonyx jubatus. The sequence continues at coordinate 123,478,795 of NC_069388.1, read as the reverse complement.
CTATTAATTCTACTGTTCTCAGTAGCCACTGGGAATCAGGAAGGCCCGACATTAGCTCCAGTATTCAACCAGGCATAACAAAGTTCCTCATGATATATTGTGAAGACTGAAAAAAATAAAGGTTGATGTCAACATAATAGGTAAATACGAGGTAGAATCTACTTCCATAGGTGCTGATAATAATCAGGCAAATGGGCTGGGGTATCTAATGAGTAACTACAGCTGTATCCCTGGTTCCCTTCTCTCCCACCCTTGATCTCCCACTGACTCATTGCATGATTTGAGAAATGTCATTTTGCTCTCTGGGCTTCAGGTTCTTCATATGGGACATGGTAGGAGGGATGTGAAATACCACAGCAGTTCCAAATCTTTTTGGATTTCTATTTTATATCATAGAAATTTTTGTGAATGATAAGAGCCATCTTTCTGGAAAATACAGGCACAGTGTTTACATGTAATTCAGGGAACTCATGGATTTTCTGAAGCTGTAAGGAACCCCCGTGGGTGATCACTACTGAGGTACCCACCCAGCACGACACTATGGTTCTAGAGAATCATACTTCTATGACCATCGAACTGTGGTGATTTCAGTTTTATTTCAAGCACCTCCTTTGCAGAGATATAATAGGAGCCGGTTCCAAGGAGGCATCTGGAAAGCATGTAGCATGACCTCCAGCTGTGTTCAGTTTCAGTTTGTTCCAGCTGGTGACCCTGCAGTGCTCTTTTTCTTCCCCGACCCAGACATGCTCTGTCTCTCTGGCTGCCCTGTACCTTCCCTGGCCTTGTAGAAATGATTGTGCCAAAGGCATGATGACTCCACCCAGAAAAGGGGCCTTGGAGCATCGTCTCATATTCGGACGGCTTCTGCAGCCGAGTCAAAGAAGTTCATCCCCTCTTCCTTGATTTGATTCCCCTGGCTTGTGGCTATTGGATTGGACAACACAGATATAGAACATGCCCATCACCGCTGAACGCTCTATTGGACACCAGTATTCTATACATATATCCAGTCAATGCACACTCTGTGCCAGCACCTGAGTTTTGAAAATATAGAGACAAAGAAGACAGGCTCCAGCTCTCAAGGGGCTTGTGTAGAAGAGGCAGACCTTCAATTATACCACCACCCCTGAGGTGGAGCCGGGAGAGCGATAGTCCAAGCATAGGCAACAGCATGTAAAAAGGTACAAAGGCCTAAAAACACTGCATATTCAGAGCATGGAAAATTGCAGATGATTTGCATGCAGAATAAATGAATCTAGTGAGTAAAGTGCTGAGAGGGGCCGATAAACCAAGGTAGGAAGATAGACAAAGGCCACATCTGATGGATACATAGACAAAGACCAGATCTGTATTCCATGCTTATTTGGTAGTTGCTTTATAAATGGTAATTCTTCAACCACTTGATCTTCAACTAGTTTTGATTTCTTCAAGTGTGTTTTCCTGGAATCACATGGCATTTCCCCCTTCTCTGTCAGAATCTTATTATAGAGGATTATTTCAGAGTCTGGAATCCTGACCTCTGTCCTCTCCGAGGCTTAGCTTGTCCTTCTTCTAGGCACTTCCCCTTGGGTTAACGTCTCCCATTATCATATTGTATGGTTGTTGGAACATACAATGTATGGGGTATGTTTGGATTTAACTAAGAATCCAGAAGCCCAGACATATACCTTAAATTGACCACAAGGGATGATGCTCACAAAAAATTTGAAACAGTGATGCCCAGAAAAAAACCCTTAGCTGGTCACAGAAGGAGGATCAAGGAAAGCCAATGGAAGAGCAAGTGAAAAACAAAACCAACAATAACAAACAAACAAAAGACACTCGAAGAGTACATTCTCCAGGAGGTACTCCAACCACTCATCATCTCAAAGACTGGGAACTTTCCTTCAAACTATATAAATCCCCCTCACCACCTGTGGTTGAAATTCATTTCTGTATGCCTGCCCTACATGCATCATGATGACCACTGGCCATCACAGGACACCATGAAACCATGGCTGCATTCCAGAAAACATTTATTGAACATCTAATAAGTGTGGAGACTTTGTTGCATTCAGTGGAGACCAACCTCATGGGCCTATAGAAGGAAGAAAACTCTCATCTCATCCTTATGATCCTGACCTCTGGAATATTCATTACAGACTTAAACCCTTCCACTGCTGTCATCTTCTGTGGTCTCAAAATATCCCTGCTAGGTAGATAAGATCAGGTTTGTTATACTAGTTTTACAGGAGGGCAAAACTGAAGTCCAGAGGTATGAAGTCACTTCCTGATACCACAGCAAACTAGGGAGCGAGAGCCAGGTCTCTTATTTTCAAATCTAGGCCTTGAAAAGCATTCTCAGAAGGCAAGTTATGTAATTAGATCAAATTCTCCTAAAATCAAATTTCCTAGCACATTGAGATGAAACGTCCAATCTGAGGCAAAAGAAAAAAAAATACTATGAGGTCCTTGAGGATTGCATGTGGTTAAAAACAGACACAATATTCAAAGAAGCTCAAAGCCCTAGATACTCCTCTTAATGATCAAAAGAAGCTAGAAACTGATTTCTTCTGAAAGTCATCAAGATTAAACTGTTAAGGTGGCCATAGCTATCAATGGCCTTCCTGTTACGTAAGAGTAACAAGAGTTTTGCTGAGTTTTAAATGTTCCTTAAAAATAACGGAAACAAAAGTGCACCTGTATCACTTCTCTCATCATGTCAATGGATCTTAAAAGTTTGTGGCAAAAATCACAGTGGCTCATGTTGAGCTGGTTGCTGCAAAGCAAACAATAAACAGAGACGTCTGTTTTGAGCCTTCATCAAATTGCAACTGCATAATTGCAAATAAATCCCAGCACATGCTGTTTTAATTAATGGCAAATAATAAGATAACAGTCACAATCATGAGGCTTAACCAACCATACAGTTAAGCATACATTTGTTTTCAATTAGAGTTAAAATGTATTCAGCTGAATACAGCTTAAGTGGTAATTGCATTCTTTACAAGTTGCTAATAATCCCTGGAATGGCCACTCTAATAAAAATTTGCCTCTAATGGGTACATGTCCTGCTTCCTCACATGTCAAGGCCAGTGAAGTCAATAGGGGCACCGACAACACAGTCATCTATCTGGAGAGTTAGACTTCTGTCCAAAGCCCACACGTGAACCATTTGCTGTGTACTTAACATGGGAAGCAGCATGGTCATTTGATTGTGGTTTTATGCTCTTTCCCAGGAATGTCTCCCAGGGGCAATTCTGCTATTAGAGAGTGTGGCTATTTGTCATTTCCTATAAGGTGAGGCCTTCAACAGTCTCTACAGAAGAACGCAAAGGGCTCTCTCTACTCAGTTATCCTGGCTACAGGGACTTCACTTCATTTTGAGATAGTCACTGACCTCCTTCCAGGACATCAGTTTGTGTTTAACGGGTGGGTGGTTGTAGGACTGGACTGGCCACAGCATTCCAATCCAGGAAAATATGTCTGGGTGCACACACAGTTTGATAAACTGCTTTTAATGTTAATGAGTCAGGAAAAAAATCTTAGGCTTAACATTATATGCTCCCTTTCTTTTCTCTTCTCCCAATATTTATTTACTGTATCTTTCTTCCGTTTCTGCCATGCTCCTCTTTCTTCTCTCCTTCTCCCTTCGTGTCTGTCCTCCCTAGGGAAGAATTCAGGGAAAATAACAGACTTTGTCTTAGAGTGCCTATGCGGGTTGGCTCTGAGCTGTATCATGTCCTCAACTGCCATCTCAACTATTTGTCCAGTGATACAGACCTGGACCTCTGGGTCTGGAGAGCCATTAAAATTTAAGTATTTAGAAGATTATTATTTCTAACATCTACTTGAAATTGAGAGGAAGACCATGAGAGTTATCTGTGCCCCTGGAGAAGAGAGTAGACTTGAAAGAGAAGGAGGGATGGCATTTCCCAATTTTAAGAGTTTAAAATAGGAACTTGAGCCTGCTATTAGCTGTGCTTTTCTAAAGGGAAAGGTACAACGCTATGCAATAAACATATTAAACAAATAAATGGGAGTGGAAGCAGTCAAGAAGGACAGCTGTCAGAGAGGTGACTGTGCTCATAACAGATGTGATGCTCTAGTAGCCGTGGCGGTGTTTGGGCAACTGTTAGATTTGCATATAAATTCAGAAGGCAAAGTTGGCCCCTTTTAATTCCTAATAGTTGACATCTTTAAACGAATCCTTCCTCCTTCATTTGTGCATCCCATACCTGAGTGTCTGGTGGTAGAAGGGGTGCAGATTGTATCTGGCCTATCATTGAATGACTCTGGGAGATAGGACAATTACTGTCTCCTCTTTGGGTCTTAATTCTTCATCTTTTAATGATTGTGAAAGTACTTCTCATCTCTGACAGTTGTGATTCCATAAAATTACAGCTCAGATTAAGCAAGTCTTCTCATGATTGCTGAGGTTTAACAATCCACTCTTTCCATAGTATTGATGGATTTGTTAGTGGAGTTACTAACTCTACTCATTATATAAGTAGATAAGGAGAGATGTATTTAAGGCTTCTACTCATCTCCTACTTCTAGAATTCCATGGCAGTTCTGTTTAAATTCACTCCTGCTTTGTGCCTTCTTGTTTTGCTTGTTTTTTGTTTTTGCTTATTTTTGAGAGAGAGAGACAGAGTGTGGGGTGTGGGGAGGAGGTACAGAGAGAGAGGGAGACATAGAATCCCAGCATCCAAAGCAGGCTCCAGGCTCTGAGCTGTCAAAACAGCCCGATGCAGGGCTTGAACTCATGAACTGGGAGATCTTCACCCGAGCTGAAGTCTGATGCTTAACCTACTAGGCCATCCAGGTGCCCCTGCCTTGTGCCTTCTAATTGCATGTGCTCAGGCCTTTTTTTTAATTGATATATAATTAACATACTATGTTATATTATTTTTGTGTGTACAACATAGTGATTTTACACATACATTGCAAAGAGAATGGTATAGCCACAGAATAAGTAATCACAATGGCTGCAAATTGGCAGCCACATTCCAGACAAATGCTGGAAAGATAGTATGGGCTGATTGCTATCTGCTTCTCTAGCTTATCCTTCCACTTATTCCCCAGACCATGCCACTGTCATTACCACAGAACATGGTGGCTCACACAGCATCCCCCAACATTGTCCCACCTACTGGAATTTAATTTAGTTCTCATTTGAACCAGATTCCGTTCATTGCCTAAATTCTAATTTGGACCAGGCTAAATTATCTCATCCCAAACAATCTTTTGAGCTTTTTTCCCACTGACTCCCAACATGTCCTCAGAGCTTCAGCCACACATGATAGCTTGGACTATTAGTTTTTTTTACTGCTGTGTAACAAATTATCACAAACTTAGTGATTTAGAGAACATTCCTTTATTATCTCATCATTTCTGTTGGTCTGGAATCCAGACATGCCTTAGCTGGATCCTCTGCTCAGGGTCTCATAAGACTACAATCTGGTGTCCTCCATGCTGCTTTCCTTTCTCAAGTTCAGGGTCCTTTTCCAAGCTCTGCTATTTGTTGGCAGACTAACGTCCCTTACAGTTGTAGGACTGAGGTCCTGCTTTCTTGTTGACTGCCGGCTGGAAAATGCTCTCAGCTCCTTGAGACCCCATAGTTCCTTGCCAAGCAGAAATCTCACAAATGGCAACTCACTTCGTCAAATGCATGATAATTACTTTATTTACTATATAACATAATCTAATCAGGGAGTGGTATTAACCACCCCTGACATAGTCTATTGGCTAGAAGCACATCACAGGTCCCAGCTGTATTCAGGGACAGGGAGTTATACAAGAGTGAGTTTCACGGGGGATCATCTTAAAATTCTGCCTCCAAAATTATCATTCCCAGAGCATTTTTCTTACCCCTTTTAGACAAATTTTACTGCTGCTTAGTAAGTGGCTTCACCTTTCTCTGCCAGTCCCTAAATCGGTCACATGCATAGATGATGAAGTTTGTCCACCTTCTCCTCTTGGCTTCCATTGCATGTATAATCTTCTGAGCTCATTTACTCATTCTGGAGTGCATTATAGTTTACAAGACCTTCTCCCCAGGATGCACACATCTTCAGATGAGGGAAATTAAATGATTGCCTTCAACCCCATCCTCCACCACCACACTCTGCGTAGTGTTTTCTACATAGGCGGTAGCTGGCAAATAACTGTGAGTGGAATTCAATAAATTGAACCAAAGCGTAGAATTACAGTCTCTGCAAGGCTGGAACAGAGCTTCGAGGTCAGCTAGACCAAACTCTTTCCCTTATTGCCCTTGGCTGGAGGTATTGGCATTTCTTTGGGTTTCTATGTCCCATCTGCTATCAAACATTTTTATGACATTTATTTCCTCATTATAGTCCTTATTGTGTTTTTTAAAAATGTATCTGTGAGGCACATGAGGGTTGGAAATTCTCCCTCCCCTTGCAATTCTTCCTTCCCCGAAGTCCCAGCCTCCCTATGCCTGTGGCAGGCCTCCCAAGCTCCCGATGCAGCATCACTCCCTGCTTTCCTGTATGTCTCTTCTGTCTCCTCCACACCTCCATCATCAATTTCAAACTTCCTGTCCTGACATTCAAGGCCTCCTTACACTTTGAGGCTGTCTTTATCGCCTCCCTTATTTTCCCTGTGTCTCCCTCCCTAGCTCCCACTCCAAATTCTGGGCATTCCTCCAAGTTTCTCCATATTCCTGGAACCATCATCCCCACGCTCCCCCTTCCCTATTTCCCCCATCATCTGTCAAGATATCTCTCATTTCTCTTATCTTCCCCCTAAAATTTTTTTGTAGAAACTCTCCTTTGACACAATAAGCAGATGTATATTTAATGTTCTATTAGCAAATGTTCGCCCATGGCTGTTAGACCACTGAAATATACACAGCACAGATGACATAGTACTTTGATGCTTGTCACAGCGAATCACAGGCAGCTTCCAATGTTGGACACGGTGATGTAGGACAGAAACCCACAGTGGAACAGATTTAAGTTGCCTTGGTTTGTCCATGCGGCTGACTAACTCAGGAAGATGAGAATTATTTGGGGCTTGCTCTATCACTCAGATAGGTCTTTCATCATTTCAGCCAAGGGGCAGGCTAGGCAATGGAGGTATTTTTAAAGTTAGCTCTCATAGTTACCAGCTGGGGTGAGTTTGGATAAATTATGTAAATCCTGATGTTCATTTCTTTACTTCCAAATGGAGATGACCTTAATGAGAATATCTAAGGATGTCAGTTAAGTAACTTAACATGTAAAAAAATGCAGATATTGTAAAACATACGTACATGGCACACATGTCTGCCTGCAGCTGGTGTCAGGTGGTCAGTTGTGATTAACTATGGGAGAGCCACTTAGTTCCCTTGGGACCTTGATTTCTTCATCTTTAAAACCAGGATAATAAATTCCTGCCTTCTAAATCTCAACAAGCTGTTTTGAAAATACCATAAGAGAAGAGACACAGACATTTTACTTAGGAAATGTGGGAAAATAAAGGTATCGTCTTCATCATAGTTGGAAACATCACTGTCCCCTGAAAAAAGTAGCATGAGCTGCCTACATTTCCTGTCTGTTTTCTCTACCTGGAATGCTCTCCTCCTCCCCACTTCCCCACCTCACCTGACTCACTAGTAGTCAGATTTCAGGTTCCAGTGGCCCTCTCATCCCCTCCCTTAGCCCCCAGCCCAAGTCAGCAATCTCCGGAGCTCTCATTCATTGTACACCCCAAAGAATTGATGTGGAACCACCACGGTTCCCACCTGGGGACACCCACCCAGAGATTTATTTTTAGAAGCCATCACAACTTGACTTTGCCAGAAAGCAGGGAAATGTCTGAACACAATCCTTAATTTCTGTAATAGTCTGAAGTTTTCAAGGCCCTGATTTCATAAATAGCTTCTACTATTCTTTGTACTTGCTAGGCCCAGGCCACGAATGTTGCTACACCAACACATTATTATATTCTATAAAAAGAAGTTTGCTTACATAATGACAATTTTTGATACACAAATGATATGCCATTCTGAGACAGATCTATAGAAATGAAAACAGTTAAAAATCACCAAATTGATAAATTTAAGACTTGATTCTTTGACATCTCTAGATCTTTTTCACTGTAGCTGCTTTCCAAATTGAATACTTCCAACTTTATTCATAAACAACGCATTTGAACCTATATTTTATTGACTTTTTTAGGTAAAATCCTTTTGAGAGTTTCAAAAAGCTTCAGAGCAATCTGATGTGGTGGTCTCTTACAGCTAACTTTCTTTTATCTTTAATCTTATTCTTCTTTTAACATGTGTTTGATATTCACAGAGGCAAATATCAGAGTAAAAATACAACTTATCTACAGCTTCCTAGTTTATCCCTCACTTTGTATGGAGGCAGAAAGGAAAAACATAACATAGAATATTGCCTGGAGATTGTCTAAATACATAATTTTTTTCCCTCTCCAACCTAATTCCCTTTACCTGTAAAGGCAGTGGCTATTTTATAAGTAGTTTGAATCAAATTCTCAGAATTTATCCATCAACTTGTCTTCAATATTTCTGATTCTGCTCTAGTCTAGCCTCCTTTTACTTTTGCAAATTGTCATTACTCATTTTTATTTACTTTTAAAATTGCATTAGGAGATTCGCTTTTGGGGACACCTGGGTGGCTCAGTTAATCATCTGACTCTTGATTTCCACTCCGATCATGATCTCAGGGTTCATGGGATCCAGCCCCTTGTTGGGCTTCTGGCTGACAGTATAGAGCCTGCTTGGGATTCTCTCTCTTCTCTACTCTTTCTCAAAATAAATAAATAGACTTTAGAGAGAGAGAGAGAAAGAGAGAAGAGACTCACTTTTCACATGATTGTGTCAATGTTATTCACATCCACTTTCCACACTCCTCCTTCTCACACTGTATCGTTAAGTGAGTTTAGGCATAATTTGCTAATGTGGAGATTTCAGTTACTGGTAACTGAGTAACAGAAACTCTGTGCCAAGTTGTTTCCAGTTCTCTTTGAATAAGGCAATATTGCAATTCTAAATTCGTTATTTATTTTTGGTCTGCAATTCTTAAATTCGTTATTTATTTCAGTATGGTTGGCACACAACGTTACATTAGTTTCAAGAGTAAAACATAGTGATCCAACTTCTTTGCACCTGTGATATGTTCACCATAAGTGTAACTACCATCTGTCATCATCCAACACTCTTACAATACTATTGACTGCACTTCCTATGCTATGCCTTTTATTCCTGTGATCTATTCCTTCCGTAACTGGAAACCTATATCCCATAAATTAACATTATCTAAAACATTAATTAGAAGCTTCCCCTAACCTTGGTATTCAGGAAATATTATGGTTTGTACAGACTTAACTCAATGAACCCAAAGATCCCGTGTCTGTAGGTACTGGATCCAGAAACAGGAGGAGAGAAGCACCACACAGCACAACAGCTGGGAATATTACTTTTCTCTTGTTGTGTAACAAATTACCACAAATTTTCCAGCTTCAAGCAACACTAATTTATTATGTCACAGTTTCAGTAGGTCAGAGTTCTGAGCACAGTGTAACTGGGCTCTCTGCTCGGGGTAGGTAGGTAGGGCCAAGTGGGGGGCTCTCATCTGCAGGCTCTGAGGAAGACTGGGCTTCAAAACTCATTCAGGTTGTTGGCCAAATTTAGTTCCTTGTGGTTCTTGGTTGGTGGACAAAGGTCTCCATCTCCTGTTGGCTTGTCTGGCCGCCCACATTCCTCCTCCTGTCCCTTCATCTCCATAGCGGCAGCTGTCGCACTCCAAATCTCTCTGAGCACCCCCTGCCTCTACTTTGAGGGACTTACGTGATTATATCAAGCCCACCTGGATAACCTCATTTTAAGGGCAACTGTGCCATATAGCGTACACAAAATCACAAACATTATCCGTCATCATATTCGCAGGTTTGGAAAATTAGGCCAGGACATCTTTGGCAGGAGGAGGCCATTTCAGAAATTTTGCCCCACACCAGAGCATGTTTTGTTCTGGTATGAGGAAGCTTCAGAAACCAAGAGATATCACATGGAAAATGACACCTCCTTGAACAAGAAGAAGAAGACCTTGAACAAGAAGTAAGTTTCCAGTAATCCAATGGGAAAATTTTAAACTGCGTCGGTAAATTTTCTGCATTTGTTGCTGGAATCAAACTATAGGAAAAGGCACAGATGATCAAACAAGGAGAGAAAGAAGAAAGGAAAAAGTAAACAAAGTTTTGTTAGAAAGATTCCAGAAATACCAGGCCTGATTTTAAGTATACTGACATGAACATCATGAAACACATGAAAAAAATGAGCCATGAAGGGAAACCGTGCAAGTGAATAATCAGTGAGGGGCCTGGGAGCAGAGACAGCAGGGAGCCAGTGAATATAGAACAGACAGTCCTGGATGAGAATTCTCAGAAGAAGGAAAACACCAAGTAAACAAATACCCAGCTCAGAGCCAACAAGCTGCTTCAAGGCTGAGAAGTCCTAAGATTCAGAAAATAAGGGTGGTGATGGTCAGAGGAACAAGGACATTTCACTGTAGGTCCATGTAGTCAACTGTAAGGAGAGACTCATATACTAGCTATAAGTAGTACAGCAAAATGATCCCACTAAAAGGAGATATGGGCAACAAGTCTGAAAATGAGATATCCTAAGCTAGGTATATTTTACTCTTCAGAGACTCCTATTCTGTTACTGCAGTTATATGTCTTTACTTTGTACCTAATTCTAGGAAAATGAATTATAAAAATATTAAAGATGATGAGAAGCTTTAGGGGTCATCTAGCTTAACCTATTTCACAACTTGGTAAGTCAAGGACCAAAGAAGGGAATAAACATGTCTGGACCAAACTGTGAACCTCAATAGCCAGTTCTAAGGATCTCAGCCCTCTGCTTTTGCCCAAGGTTGAGTATTTTTTAAGAAATCACTGTGGGTCTTCTTTTAGTAATTTGTATAAGCTTTTACTTCTATGTGCCATGCTATCACTACTCCTCCATAAGAATGATATTTATTTTTTCATGCAAGGAATTTTGGAATGAAATTTTTATTTTAGTTCAACTATCAATGGCTTTTAAAGAATGAGGATGTGTTGGTCAAGGTAGGTCTTAAATTTCATCAAAAAAATCTTTAAATAACTTTATATGTTCAAAAAATATTGACCCCCCCATCAAGTGTTATTAGCATGAAATGGGGATTATGGTGAGATTTGGGGTCTATACATGAACTCATACATCCACTCAACAAATAGCTGGTTGTATGAAAATACATAAGAGCTTCCATTGTTGGGCCTCAGTTCTTCATCTGTGAGAGGTGAAAGTAGGAGTAGACTCTCTATACTCTCCCCTTTAGTGCTAATAAACAACTAGTCTAAGAATATACATATCACAGGACGGCTATTGAGCTGTATACTCAAAACACCAAGGGAGTGCCATTCTCACTGCAGTGTGTGTGAATGGACCCCTCTGGAGTATGGGATATGAAAACTGCAATGTTACATATGTTGTTATATGGGAAAAATCCATCTCAAAAGAAAACATCACGAAAAATTGGAGATCGTATTAGACCATCCAGCCCAATAAAGAATCATCTCATATCAGCTACACTTCTCCGGAATCTCCCGTGTTGGCTGAGAAGAGTAGAAGATACTCCTTTCATTCTGGCTGAGAAGGGTCCTGTTGCCCTTGAGATACCATCTTAATGTAGTGAGAATGCTGCCGGATAGCTGTCCAGCTTGGAGGCCGGGGCATGGGAAAGAGCCCAATAGTAGTTGGAGAAAGAGGAGTGTGGTGATGAGCTCAGATGTCTAAACATAGAAGAAAAGCCAAGAACTGAGTAGTAGATTAGCCGTGGAGCAGTCCAGTGAGGCGCTATATATCCTGTAGGCATGGTGACAAAAAACAAGAATTAAAAATGCTCAAAATTCATCCAGCCAATTTTATTAAGAATAACATTTTCTAACTAAAAAGAACTTGAGTTAAAGGCATTTCCATATGCATGTCCTTTGATATTGAGTCTTAGCATGACTAACACTGATTTGAGTTATAATCTATGGAAAGATTCTTTTCAGATTTTGAATTTACCTTGGGCAATCAAAGTGCTAGTGGCAGATACTTGAGGTCTCCATTCTAGGACAGGCAGGGACACTAACAGAGTTATAGGTTGAGGGAGCGGGGGGCAGGGAGGAAGAGAAAGAAGGATCCAGGAAAAAACCCTTCAAGGATTTTTTTCAAATTTAATTTTATTTTGATATTCTCTAATTTTAGAATAAACAATCAAATAGTAAAGTCCAATGATCTTAAAGTTAAGAAATCAGCATCAGCTTGGCTCACACCCCAATATAATCCATACACTTCACTCAGCCTCAATAGCTCCAGAAATGTCAAATACCTTCCTAGTCAAGGTCTAGACTGGGCCACTGGGGAGCAGGTGTCATGTCCTACTATGAAGCTACTGATCACAGCAACAAGAATAACAACCCTCCTTTTTGCACTTTGGCACCTGAGACTAAAGGAGCAACACAGAGAGGCAGCCATATAGAAGAAGAAGGTCTTGCTTTGGTTTTGGGAAAGCATCCTCTCTACAGCTCTTTGAAACTATAGAATGATTATTAGAAATTAAGCTGAATTTACACATTTTTCTTTTATGTTTCTCAGAATCAAGCTATTGGGAGACTGAGCAATCTATCATTGATGTATTCATTCAAAAACACATAATAGGAATGCACATATTATGAGCAAGGTTCTAGGAATGAACACAACATTAGAAATGGAACCACTCTGCTCATAGAATTATTGAAACAAAGGATGAAATTTAATAATTTTTCAGGAAACTTAATAAATGAAAAATAATACCATATTTTTGATGCTGGGGTGCCTCGATGGCTCACTCAGTTAAGCATAGGACTCTTGATTTGGGCTCAGGTCATGATCTTCCAGTCGTGAGACTGAGCCACGCATTGGCCTCTGTGCTGGGTGTGGAATCTATTGGGGATTCGGTCTCTCCCTCTCCATCTGCCCCTCCCCTGCTCGCTCTCTCTCTCTCTCTCAAAACAAAAAAAAATTTTTTGATGACATGAATCCCTGCCTATTGCAGTGGGAGTGATTTTTTTAATGTTTTTCCCATAGCTGACATGTAGCCACATGGGGATTAAATGAAACGAGATAAGAACTGCAAGGTGCAGAGCATGGTCGTTTCCATTATCAAATGGATGTGACTTAGCCCTCCATAACGTTAGTGTGTTAATTCACGGACTCACATAGTTTCAACTGCCCAATTACTTTTATTGGCATTAAGTTCCACTTTCTTACCTGAATCATATATGTTCATGAAGATGCTTAACGATGAATCTGGGTACATCTATGAAACCTCCTGAAATAGATCAAATTTCAGTGAGGCTACCCATTCCCTGCTTCCACCACCAAGATCTAGATGCAGAAGATGATACCTGAAGTCCCAATGCTGGGACAGGACAAATCACATTAGCCTCCGAACAAAGTCAGTCATAAACGTCTGCTGCTATCTTCTCATGCGGTTATCTTTCCTGTGACTCCTCATCCAAGCCCTCCGCCACTGCACCTACTTGGTCTAAAATGTCAGTGTTTTGGGGTATATTTACTTAGCCATCTACTTCCTGGCTCTAGGATTCTGTTTTGTTAGATGCTGTCGTCACTACCAGGCTGGAGGCCAATGTTTGTACTGGGTGGGAGTTGGAGGGAGGCATAAACAGAATCAACCCTCTTGTGCTTTAAAAAATCAGGCTAGAATTATATACATATTTCATGTCAGAAAAATAAAATGTGTCTTGGCGGCAGATGGGAAGTTGGAGCGCGTGGAGGGGGAGTGGAGAATTGGCAGAATTGTTCCCCTTTTCTTTGGCCCCCCGCCTGACAATCATTCAGCCCTTTACTCTTGGAGTCAGCACCTTCCCCTTCTTCTGAGGCCTTCCAAGTGCTACAATTTCCTTGCCGTCATCCCTAGCATGTTGTCAGAACTCCGAATGGCTTGAAAAGGAAGAACACTCTCACAAAATGGTGTCCATTCCCTAAATTATCTAAGACTTGTGTTCAAGTCACTGGAGTGAACCTCAACTTGGCTTAGAAGAGAAAGCAAGGTTCAGATGGCAAGACAAATCCACACAAGGATTTGATGATCTAAATGAGGATGCGTTTAGGAATCAAGTTCTTCACCTGAAGAAGAAATTCCACTTCTGAGCTTTGTAGGGAACCAAGAGTATTACCTACCTAAAAGGTTTGCTAAATTTCTCTAAGCCCCATCACTTCCCTCCAACTGGAGTGTTTCTGTTTCTCTAATTCCTGGTGCTTTCTAGGACCACCCAGAGCTGCAGTCTCTTCTGAATAATTATCTACACAAAATGTGACCTTCGCCCTAGTCCTTTAGCCTCAGCCTTTCATTAAGCAGTTCCCAATGCTTCCTATCATGTTCCCAGAAAGGACCGCTCCGTGATAAACAGTGCTCCTAAGTCCTCAAACTCCTCAGAAAGTTCTTCTCCTACCAGTGGTCTCAAAAACCCTGAAGCCTTCCGGTGGCGGCTACTTGTGTCCATGTGATCCCTAGATACTAGTTTCAGGGGACATAGAATAAATTTGTAAAGACCCACAAGGCTTTTTGGCCACTCCTTTCCTACTCTCCTTGAGAATACACTCCTCCTTGAGCCTGATGCCACTAATGAGCTCTCTTCACCTTCATGGCTGTCATATGTCAGCCTCTATGTTGGTCATTTCTTCATATTTAACACCTCTTATAACCTGACACAATGTCTTACTCTCCACCTTAAATCCTAAAATGTAGTGCTGACTTCACCAATCACAATCCTAAAACCTTGCTAATTCGAATGGCCTTAGACTCTCCTCCCCACCTATATACAATTCATTCCAAAGACCATCAGCCAGACCCTGGAACTCTTCCTCTCTGAAAGTGCCCTAACCCCCACCGAAATATCACCTTTGGAAGCCCACTCTTCTAGCTTTGTTCAAACAGTGCAACAATATATTTAGTAGAGAATGAGATCTTTCAAATTCAAGTGGTGTATCCAGATATCAAAATGGAAACAAACACCGTAGTTAACCCCAAGCAAAATATTTTGTTTGGAAAGAAGAATAAGCAGTGAGAAGAACAGAAAAAAAATATGGGTGTCAATGGCCTTTCCTCCTGTAAGAAATGCCTACATCTTCTGTACTGGGGAAACAAATTCAGTACTTAATAGCAAATAAATAGGATGCATTCCATTACTTCTTCAGGAGAAGATAGCATTTCTGCTTAGCCTCCATTGACTTGCAAGGAAAAATAACACCGGCATCACCAAAAATCATGATTTCTGGGGTTGTTTGTCGTAAAGAACCCACCTATGCCAGAGTGCCAGTGACTAGTCTGAGCAGTTCCTGCTCCATGGCCAGCCTACCAAAGGCAAACTCAAGATGAAGTGTTCCATCCCACTAAAAACGTATATGCACGGTCCCAGATTGCTGTACTTTCTTTATGACACAACTGAAATAGGAGGCTGGGAAACTTGCCTTATCTAGAATTGAGTCCCAGATCTTGGCATTGTCCAAAACAATCCTCAACTCAAGTTACACTAATGTAATCTTCCTTCTTGTGCCAAAAACAACTTTTGATGGGTCTTCTACACTTACTCTGCAGGTCACACACTCTCTCCCAAACGTGAGTGTTGAACTAACATCAGCTGATTTCCGAGAACTTTCAGGGCAGGGGAATAGCCCCAAACACTTCTGAATTTGGCTGATTTTTGTTGTTGTTGTTATTGAATGGCTATGCCTCCCTCAGCTCTGTGTTGTCAGCAGAATTAACCTGTCTATATCATCTTTTATAGATTGTGAACAGGGAGGACCTCAAGTCTGACCCCTGTCGGGCCCCAGTAAATCTTGCAGCACACAATTAAAGGCACTCCTCTGGTCTTTGTTTTTCTACCAGTCCATCAGCTCCCATGCACTCTGGATACTCATGAAACTTCTTTTCATCTGAGGCTCCCAGTAGGATTTTTTAAAAAAACATCTACTGAAGATCCAAATAGGTTGTTATACTTCCTCTTAAAAACTAACCCATGGGATTGCTTCTCCTAGACAATTTTTTTTTTTCTGCTGAAAGTGAACACCCTTCACTTGTTCTTTTATTTCAGTTTGAAACGAAGTTGCCCAAGGTAGGAAATAATGCAATTACCAGCCCTCCTTTTTTTTTTTTTTTTAATTTGTGGATCATTTGGCTTTGTTATCTCTTGGGTTAAAGACTCTCAGGAAAACTTGGAAATCTCTTGAGAACTTTGTTTCTTATAATGGTCTACTTCTAGGCTCTGCCCAACGGTTTTATTGTCATATTAAAACCAACACCTATCTTATAAAATACAATGAGAAAAAAATTCACGTGCATTTTGCAGATAGACCAGGACTTCGTGGATCTTTTCTATTCAGTGCCTACTTAAGCCTCTAACCCCACAAGCTCTCAAGTTGTACGTTCTGTTTTCTCTTCAGGAGGGAATATAGGAGAAATGCACCTTCCAAAGCCCCTCACAGCAAAGATGAGGAAGCCAAGGGGACAGGAAGGGCCTTGCCAATAATCATGTGCTACTTGGGGGCCCCTTGGGCTTGAGCTCAGAGCTCCTCTCTCTTGTTGTAGAAAATAAAACAAAGTAGAAGACATTGGAAAATACGAAGAAAATGATAATAGCAGTTCATAATCCAGTCATGGATAACTATTATTCATGTTTTGGTCAATATCATTTTTTATTATGAAAAGTTTAGTTTATATAATTTGGATCATAATTATATATAATTTTGTATAGCTTTTTGAACACATAATATAACACAAGTATTTTCCAACATGAATAGAAACTCTAACATATTTTTGATGATCATCTGATATTTTATTAACACACATACCACAATTCAACTAACTACCTTGATTTTCTAGAGCTTTTGTATTTTAAATAATCTAACAATATCTTTCAACAAACTTTTTTTCCTCTGTATTTTGTAACTAACTTTTAGGATCAATTCCCCAAAACCTAAATTAAGAGTATGGATATTTTAAGGCCCTTGGTATTTGTTGACATTTTTTTTACAGATAGCTTGTGCCAATTTACATTTCCTTCAGGGATATATTAAAGTAACTAATTCATTAGACTGTCATGAACATTAGTTATTCTAATTTTTTAGAATTTTTATTCTTACAAAATTCAAATCTACAGACAACATATAAGATCAGTACAATGAACTCCTGTATGCTCTTTGTCTATATTCACCAATTATTAATATTTTGTTACGTGTGCATTAATGGCCTCAAACTATTTATTATCACTATCATTATTATTATTATTATTTGCTGAACCATTTGAGAATAAGTTATAGACATTTTTACCCCTAAATATTTCAATTTTTGTCTTCTAAGAAAAACACTTTTTTATATTGTTGTATTTTCAAATTAAGCACCTTTAACATTGATAAATATTATCATCCAACACACAGCCCTATATTTAAGTTGTCCTAATGTTGTCCTTCGTAGGATTTTGTTTTCTGATCTAGAAACCAAGCCAGGATGATGTATTGTGTTTTCTTGCCATGTCTTTTTAATTCCTTTAATTCAGAACAGTTTCTCAGCCTTTAGTTTTCATGACTTTGACACATTTGAAGAGTACAGGCAGATTGTTTTGTAAAATGCGCTTCCATCTGGGTTTTTCTGAGTTTCCTCATAATTAAACTCAGGTTGTGCATTTTGGGCAAGTATGCCACAGAAGTGATGTTGCTCTCAGTGTATATACATCATGATGTCAGTTTGTCCTATTTTTAGTGATGTTCACTTTAATCACTAGGTTAAAATGATTCTACCATGTTTCCGCACTGTAAAGGTAGCTTTCCCTTTTGTAATTAATAAGTAATCTATGGGAAGTTACTTGAGACTGTGTAAATATCCTGGACCTCAACAAACTCTCGCCCATGGGTTTTAGCATCCGTTTTGATATGTGTCCGAAATAGTTATTACTATGATTGTTGCAAAATACTAATTTTTCTAACTCCAGAATCCCTTCTGCATTTATTATTTGCCATTTTACTTTAACAAAAAGCTTTTGCTTTTTCTTGCTATTTTGCATGTATGTATGTATGTAGTCAGTCATTTGTTCATATATATTTTTAATAGAATGGATACAGGGATTCTTTTTATATTCAGTGTGTTATAATCCACTACACTTATTATTCATTTTGATACTGAAATTGTCCCTGATTTGACTAATGGGAGCCCTTGTTTCTAAGTTCTTTGGACATATCTTCATCATTTTATTAGCCCTTTCTTATATCCTGGCTCCCCACTCCCCACACACAGACACACAAACCCCACATTCCAATTACTCTGCTCTCGCAATTATCCTGTTCTCATTCTGGAATTGGCCATTTATCCAAGGACCCCTGATTTCTTTTACTGGAAAATAGAATTAATTCTATTTTTTTAATGCAAAATGTTTTGGCTTTAATTTACATTTCTTTGGTTATTAGTGAAGTTAAATTTTTTTCAAGTATTTATGCCTTGCTTTCATTTCATCTTTTGTTATTGTCTTTAATTTGCATAGTGTTTTCTTTAGAATACCTAGAATACATACTTAAGAATGACTTTGATTCTAATATTTAGATGAAACCATTTGTTTAGAAGGATAAATTCAATTTGTAATTTCATTGTTCTAAATGGTTAAATCCCCCAAAAGGCTCTTCATAAAACTCTTGTAAACATGTTAAAGGAATCCAGTCCCATTTTAGAGCACCATCCCGATAGCCAAATTCAGAACTTCAGCCTATGGGAGCTGAACCCATTCTCCTGTGCTTTCTACATTACGGTGGCCCTGCCAAGATTTCCTAGGTGGGAGAGTATATGAAATCTGTGTTGGTGAAAGCAGCAGTGGAGCTTGGGGAGAGGAAGAGCTAAATTTGAGGTCGAAGGAATCTGTGGCAGTGGAAGGACTCATGGTAGGAAAGGAAACGAAAATGGTAAGATTATTACAGAAGCAGCTGCATGGAGAAAGGAAGGGCTCTCAAACAGTAGTTGTTAAAAGAGAAATCATATGGGTGCCTGGGTGGCTCAGTTGGTTAAGTGTCTGACTTCAGCTTTGGTCATGTAATCATGGTTTGTGAGTTCGAGCCCTGCTTCAGGCTCTGTGCTTACAGCTCGGAGCCTGGAGCCTGCTTCCGATTCTGTGTCTCAGTCTCTATTCCTCCCCTGCTCACACTCTGTCTCTCTTTCTCTCAAAAATAAATAAATATTAAAAAAAAATAAAGTAGAAATCATAAACCAGGGTGGCAATTTGTAAAGAACTTTACTTTTATGAAGAACTACCAGAAGTTTGAAACATCCTCTAAACACCTACGGGTGGAAGAGATCGTCCCTCTGCTTGTTACAAAATAAGCATACGTATCTAAATCACACAGTGATCTATCTTCAAATGAAATTATAATGAAAAAAAAACAAATATGTTAAGCCACTGAAATTCCAGGTTTTTTGTAACAATAGGCAGAGATACCCTAACTAATGCAGTTATTTAAAATAAGGTAGCTGACAGGTTCATGCAACTAGAAATGGAGGGGTGGAGGGTAAAAGAGAAAACATTAAGATAAAATAAGAGGGGGCCATGGACACACCTGGAGTAAGTAGGTAGCCCTTCTCTATGTGCTGCAATCAAAATATATATTTTTAATTTTTTTAACATTTATTTATTTTTTGAGAGACAGAGCATGAGCAGGAGAGGCGCAGAGAGAATGGGAGTCACAGAATCTGAAGCAGGCTCCAGGCTCTGAGCTGTCAGTGCAGAGTCCAACGTGGGGCTTGAACTCATGAACCACGAGATCATGACCTGAACTGAACTGGGACCCTTAACCGACTGAGCCACCCAGGCACCCCCCAAATATATTTTAAAGAATTCACCAAGGATTGAGAAATCAAAGCCAGTCCACCAGTCAATCATTCCATCCATGTATTCTTTCAAAAAGTGTTTGTTAATTCCCATCAGAGAGACACCAGAGATATATCAAGGATTAAGATGTGGTCTTTTCTCTTATAATTGTCAGGAGAAAAATCAGCTTTATAAGTCTGTTATGAAAAACAGCTATTTTCTACCTGTGCCCTCCAGGGAGAAGGAAGAATTAAATGAAGAACTTTATTAGTCTCACATTTCATTAAAGTCTACTCTGACTGTTTTTCCTTCCCCTGATAAACTACTAAGATTTAAAATGGATTGGTCTTAAACCTTTGCCATATTTTTACTTTCAGCTTCTAAGAAAATTCTAAGATTCATAAAACTGATCAAAGCTATCAAAAAAGCAGGGGGAAAAGACAAACAGTCCAGATAAAACAGTGGTCAGAAAATCCACACCCTTGTTTGACTCATCTTGGCTAATTGTATAGAATTAGAAAAGATTCTTTAGAATTTGGAGAAAATTGACGTTTTAATCTCAGAAGCTCCAGATCATTGACTGTTTGCCTCTCTGAGCCACTGAGTAGGCTAGTATGTGTGGCACAGAGACAAAGCAGGCCCTCACCATCTAGTGAGAAATACCACTAAAGATAAATGTTCTCTGCGTCACAGAAGGGTTCAGATCAGTGCCACCTGCCTAAACAAGAGGAGACATGTTTACCATGGGACTCTGAACAAAGATTAGCAATTTACTCATATTCCCTCCTTTCCTGGGAATTTCTATTCCCTCTTCTGTATGGTGGAAGTGACTCTTCTGCATGAATTCGAGCAGGTGGAACCAGAAACCCCGCCTTTGCCACTCCAAAATGGGCCACATGAGACACCTTCCTGACCATGTCGACACCCAGAAAGCCTGATCCTAGTGCCACTCTTGCCAGTTTGGACTTCTTAGCCCCTGGATCTCATACCAAATGAGAACTTCCCAGCTGTATCTTTGTCTTCTTAATATTCAACTTTCAATGAAGAAAAGATTCAGAAAAGAATTATATATCTCCTTCAAATCTAGAAAACATTAAGATGGCTCTGTCCTCAAAGGGCAAGTGATGTTTTAGAAAGAGGTGTAAAATTTTGGTAATGTTACATGTTTTCCTGGGAATAGGGGGACCGGGAACATTGGAATCCTGCCCCAATCTCATTGCTCATTCCCATAAAGTCCCCAAAGGAATTATTTTTAAAAAGGGGAGTACAGCAAACGGGAAATTAAAGTACACTTTATTATTAGCCTGGCCAATGCCAAATAAACAAATGTAGAACTTTCTGGTAATGTGTCTAGGACACATGGCATACTCTCAGATCCTGATCCAGATCCCCAAACTCTAAATTGAATATCTTATCTTGGAATCTTCACATCCTTGGGCTGCTCACATGGAAGAGGGAACAGAAGTAATAAATGAGGAAAGTACTGCGTGGAAAAAGAAATAAAATTAATCTGGAGAAATTTCAGAAACAGAATCCTTTATTAAACAAAACAACAAGCAAAAGTACTCCAGCATAAAAAACAGCTCTATCATAAAAAATAATTTCTCATTATCAGGCAGATAGGTATCCTGGACCTAATCCCTAAGTGACAGACACGGAGGGATTGCAGGTTCCAACAACAACCCTGAGAGTAAGAAAAGGAAAAGAGCTCAGTGATGTCGGCTGCCCTCGCTGATCTGGCCATGTGACTGCAGGAAGAAAGAAGATCGTAGCATACAATGAACTGCCTGCTAGGGAACATGGCCCGAATGGCAGCCGGCATCTGGCGCCGTTAGTTTAGGACTTTATTCTCCGAGAAAGAAGTGAGAAATGGGACAAGAGCGTGAAGACTCCGCTTGCCAACTCCCCCCACAAGTCAGAGATTGGTCAGGAAAGAAAGGTCATCGTTGATTTTGGGTTGTAGCTCCGGGTCAATACTGCCACTGTGAGTCTCTTCGCTCTGCAGGGAGACTTACGTAGGAATTCCCGCAAGCATCACAATTACCTACTGCGCCAGATATCCCAGTCCTCACTGCGTCTATTAGGAAAATGTGCCTCAGAAAGGTCATTTTGACCAAGATCTCACAGCTGTTAAATGTGATCTTGAATTATGTGTATCCAGAGCCTATATGCTATTTGTCATTTTTTTCATCTGAGTTTATTATACCAGAATTGCATTATTAATTAGGACAGGTTTTGGAAATCATTTGATTTTTTTTTCTTATTAGTCATTACAATTTGGCCTTAATGGAAATAGTCAGTCAGTCCTGAGTTACATTTCGTGTACACAAATGACACAAAGCAGGCACTGTTCACCACGCCCTTTGCAGCATTCTCTAAGGCATCTTGATACTGTCAAGAACAGAAGCTTCTTCACACACAAGTTCTTATACGTCCTTCCAAAGAAAACATTCTTTCTTATAAGTAGTCATAATCACCGTATTCATATGCTTACTCACCCCAGGTAGCTAGGTACCTGAGTTGAAACAACCACTCAGTGCAAACAATCGTAGGAATATGTACATATATTCTGCATTATGTATATGATATATTTATTTCCCATAAGGGAGGTATGACTGGCCTCATTAAAAAGTTCCAGAAAAATGAGGGTTTCCTAATTTATGCATAAATTTATATGAATATGCTTTCCAGCTTTTGCATAATTTCACCATCTAAATATTCAAATATATGTATAAGTGCATATATGTACATCCTTATTGACACAGTACACACTCTATGGATATCATGGTTATTACTATTAAGAAACATGTAGACACCTGGTTTCTGCTTGGGATGTAAAGAACCAGAAGGATTATTATTCCCACCCCTGCAACAACAACAAAAGCCAAACTACAAGTTCACTTTTCTTGACTGCATCAGAGAACCAAAGTTGCAGGAAAAGATGGGACAGGAATCATGGCCTACCTGGGGCAAATGCAGTCAGACATCACTTAGGAAATGTCCACTAGTATAGTCACAAAAATTGATGGCTGCCAGGTAAGCAGGCAAGAGAGTTTGGACCTCCTTAGACCTAGAGAGACAAGAGGGGTTTGCACCTTCTTCTCCACAGACCCCACTGGGAACTAGCATAAATGATTGACCAATGTCTTGAGAAAGTGTTTTTGTGATGTAGGTCTGGACCTTTCTCTCTTCTCCTTCACAAAGGGATGCAATCCTTAATCTGTTGGGGAAGGAAGGCACTGGTGACAATCCATTGCATTTGGTCAAAAGAAACAGGAAGAAAACTTCAGTTTCTGGGTCAGGTGCAGAAATCCTTTCAGAGCTCAGAAGCACAGCTGAGGCAGGGGTGCTGAGAGATAAAGCATGACTAAAGGAACTGGAAGCCCATGATGCACAAAGAGAAACCACAGCGATAATATGACCAAAGACCCAGCAGTACCCTTGACTAGATCAACTCAAACCCCCACATTAAAAACATAGCAGAAAGGAATGTACATTCATCCCCCTGCATAACAAATGATTTATCTCAGTCTCTGTCCTACACAAAATGTTTAGTTTTAAACAAAAACTTACAAAATATTTGAAAAGGTAAGGAAAAAATGATATAATGCCAAGAGGTAAATCAATCAATATAAATAGATTCAGATATGACACAGATGTTGGGACTATGTGAGAAGGAATTCAAGAAACAACTAGAGGTCACTATTGATTATTTCCAAGCCACCAGGTTTTGATGTTTTTGTGGGATATTGCAGTCTATACAGCTAAAAAAAAATCCAAGCTGGACTACCCAATAAAGCTGGTTCCTAAAGACTCTGTAATGGGTCCTCCAAGAACACCACTATCATTCATTTCATGTATATTTACTCACTATTCATTGTATATGGGACCCAATCCCCAGTCTTTTTTTAATGACAGATATTATTCTCTTTAAATGAACACAATTACATGTTAGATCCCACCACTCCAGATCCTTTTGGGCCTCAGGATTATATCAAGCTGTATCATAGATTTTCTTGGATTCATAGCATCATTTGAGGACATTTCTTGGCCATCTGCATCTTGCACCTTAGTTCCACATAAGTGTGTGCATCAGAACATGTTCTCGCCATAGCATCATCTGCAAATTTACAGATGTGCAGCTGGAACCACAGATGTCCCCTGATGGAACAGCTCCCTTATTTGAGACCAGTTGGAGGTGAAGACCATTACTGTCCCCTGACATTTAATTTGGCCTAGAGCTTTGTTGCTGCATTATCACCTATTTTTCTCTTATAATTCTGTTTAAGTGTAGATTTGGATCATTCATTCATTCATTCATTCAATAAACCAATCCCCAGAGCAATATATGATTGAATCCTTGTATCATGTGATAACCAGTTTTTTGCCAACATCCAATATTGTCAGGAACTGTTTCATGTATTTTCCATGCATTATGCATTTCTCACAATAATGCAACAAGTATTATTAACCCCATTTTACATTTAAGAAAATTATACACAGTGGGTTTGAATAGCATTGTCCAAGGATATATAGTTAACAACAAATCTGGTTTTTAAAATTTTTTTTTAATGTTTATTTATTTTTGAGAGAGAGAGAAAGAGACAGAGCACGAGTGGGGGAGGGGCAGAGAGAGAGGGAGACACAGAATCTGAAACAGGCTCCAGGCTCTGAGCTGTCGGCATAGAGCCTGATGCAGGGCTCGAACCCACAGACCGTGAGATCATGACCTGAGCTGAAGTCAGACGCTCAACCGACTGAGCCACCCAGGTGCCCCAACAAATGTGTTTTTTAATAACCTGTCCAAGTTGATGTCCAGTAGGTCACACATGAGTTTATACTGATTTTCAACAAATCTCCATGGAGAAACATTTCATATTGAGATGACATCTATGGATGGTCATCTTACTCTTTTTAGTTCTCTTATACTTTGAGAGAACTGAACTGGATCACAAGAAAGTTAATGGAGCACAAAATCTCATGAGAGACTTAGAAAGGCCAGCAGGGATGAGTCTATAGGATCAGAGCTTCACAACCCATGAAATAAGGCAATGGAGAGAAATTCTCCCTTCTTTACATCCCCACTGGTACATTTCTTGTAATTTGTTATTCTACTGTATAATATCATTATCTTGTTAATTCAGAAGACACTATTCACCTTCTCCCTTTCTGTCAGGTGTTAGAGTCCCATACTTTTACACAGCATTTATCATATTCCCTAACATTTTCCTTTATTTCCTCTGGTTTTCCTTCCCCCACCAGAACATAAGCTCCACAAGAGCAGAAAGTTTGCCTATCCTATTCATTGTTGTAGGCATACAATAGATACTTTCTGAATGACTGAATCATGTCTAATATATGGTCAAGATTCTTTTATTTTTTTAATATTTATTTTTGAGAGGCAGGAGGGGCAGAGAGAGAGGGAGACACAGAATCTGAAGCAGGCTCCAGGCTCTGACCTGTCAGCACAGGACCTGACATGGGGCTCAAACTCATGAACTGTGAGATCATGACCTGAGCCAAAGTCAGACACTTAACTGACTGAGCCACCCAAGTAGCCCTGTGGTCAAGATTCTTACTACAACGTCTATCCTTTGGGGTCAGACAATTGTGAGTAGAAAGCAAGATTGCCCCTTGGGGAGAACCACATCCCTACAGTCACCCTGAAACAGGGCTGAGGGAATGCTCATGCTTCCATACAGAGCCAGAGAGAAGTCTGGTGTAGAGTCTTAGGTGCAGAGGTGCCTGCTTCACAGGCATGTTTGGGTTTGGATGTGGACATTATTTGGGGTTCCCCTCAGGCCTTTGATAAAGTCCTGTCAAAGTCTTAGCCTGCTATCAATTGGGCTGTGAGAATCAGAAAGAGTAGTAGTATTGACTCCCTAAGTCCAGAGTAGAGGGGGACTTTGGGGTAGACATGCACAAAGACAACAGTGCCAGGACAGCAAAGATCTCACACAAGGGGGTTACTAGCAGGAAAGACACTAAGAACATGCCAGCAAAACAGGTCAAAGCATAAAAAGGAAAATTGCTTAAGATAACAAGAAAGTCCTAGGTTTTTGGAGACAACTAGTAAGCTTTAAGGGGGAAAATGAATACTCATTTTTTTTTCTTTTTTAACGCACATGTCATATTATTTCCTTGGATGACTCCATTAAGTGTATATGTCTTCATTCAAGAAAGAACTTATTTTGATTCCTGATAAAGCACTTATTTGCATTCTACAGTACTCTTTGATCTAAAACCATTTGTTTTATTATCATAAAATCCATTTTCATCTGAAAAATACCAAATCACCATATACTTGGTGATAGGCTTGGTCTGGACAATCATCTTGTGAAGCTCAAAACCTTCTGGAGCACCACTCCTCTGGACGAGTTCATGAATATTTCCCACCTATCTTCATTCTCTGGTGCCAGAGAATCCAGCCAGGCATCCTACTCTTACTTCCCGTGTCCCCACCTATCCTCTGGCTGTTTCAAAACCATTTCCACAATCTGGTGCTGTATTTGTTTTCTGGGGCTGCTGTAATAAAGTAGTACAAACTACAAGACTTAAACAACAGAAAAGTATTGTCTCATAGTTCTGGGGGCTAGAAATTCAAGATCAAGGTACCAGCATGTCTGGTTTCTTCTGAGGGCCATATGGAGAATCTGTTCCATGCCTTTCTCCTAGCTTCTCGTGGTTGCTGGAAATTTTTGTGCTCTTTGGCATCACCGTAGTCTCTGCCTTCATGTTCACATGGCATTCTTCTCATGTATATAACGCTACTTCCAAATTCTCCCTTTTTAGGATACAGCCATATTGGATTAGGGCTCACCCTAATGACCTCATCTTGATCATCTGCAAAGATTCTTAACAAACACAGTCACATCTATAGGTACTGGAAGTTAGGGCAATAAATCCTTTGGAAGGATATGATTCAATCCATAACAGATGGGGTGAGGGGGAAGAAGGGGTTGGGGAGAAGGCTCTGCCTGAAGGCCCTTCTCCCCCTTTCCACTACACTCATAATGGTTTCCTAAGTTAATTTCCCAGTCTAGTGGTCATGTCTGAAACTTTCTCTTTCCTTCTCAAACTCTACCTTTCCTACTTCAAAATCCAGAATTTTAACCCTGTTGATTAAACATCCCAGATAATTTTGGGGGTGTTTGATTTTCTTCTGAAAAATAAATCAATTTTTCTCCCAACAAAATTCCCACTATTAGAAACTCTGGGTGATCTTTCTCATTCAAAAATTTCAAAGAAAAGCAGTGTTAGAACACAAATGAAATAATGAAGTGGAAAGTTATTTTGTTTTCCATGTTGTTGTTTCTTTTTCCTTTTACAAATTATTCCCATCTTTATAAAATTTACAACTAATTCCCCTATTCACCTTCAGCCACTATCCCTGTAAATCATGTTCCAGCCACATAGGACTTCTAAGCAATTCTTGAACCAAAGTGAGATTTTTGATTCTCTTTTCCTCTGTCTGGAGTAACCTAGCCTCACTTATGAATCTGGAAAACTCCAGCCAACCTCCAACACCTGGATTAAGTACCATCTTCCCCAACTTCCTTAGGGATTTGAACTCTACCTGCTTTCCCCCTTCGCAAAGATTTATACAAATTTCTATCATCATAGAAGCCATTGGCCATTTTTCACTGTGGTTTGTTGACAGTGTGGTCCTTCTGATTACCCCATACCTCTGATAGTATGGACTGTCACTTTCCATTGTATCTGGGCCCTCACTGACACTTCATAAATGTTTGAGAGACACATAGAAGGAAAGGGTGTACAAGTCACAGAAGAGCTCTTTCCAGGTCTTCACAGGCCTTTTGAGTAAGGCCTTTTGAAAACATAATCATTCTCTGCAACTTGCCACTGATGTAGGGTCTTGCTAAGAGTATGCTCACTCTAGAACAGAGGAAGACATTGCAGTTCAGTAAGATAAACATGGAAGTTTCATAAGAATTCATTTTGTGTTTTATGGGTGTATAACAGAGAGGAGTTTGGGGGGAAAACTGTTGAGAATGCTGGCTAACCTCAAAAGATTCTGGTCTTTTGTTCACATGAACAAAGCATGAACATGTTCACAAGCCATAATCTGCAATTCAAAAATCAACACCCAAAGTTAACTTAGACAAGAAAAGCATCCAGAAACACTAAGAACCCAGCTCTATTATGCCTTTGCCCCTTCACTATAATACTCTATGATTGCTTGTCATGTGACAAAAGTGTAGTGATCCATTATCTGAGTCTTGAAGGAGAATATGAGTCAGTGGCATCCATTCACTGGGCAGAGATGCACCCAGAATGACCATGTGAGAGCTTCATGCATTCACCATTCGCAGTCCAAGTGGCTGCTACCTCTTGCCTCAAACATTGACGTCTAAACAATCAGCAACTTCTACCAATAAACTCCTTCACTCTCTAAATGTAGCATCTGAAGCCCCATAAACAGGAGTGAACTAGTAGCAGTCTGCAGTTGTCATCATTGACAGCTTATGATTTATCTTAAACTCTCCCTCGCCATTTGGCCATGACTTTAAGTAAACACTTTCCGTCTTCCTCATGTTCTCGTTACTGCCACCTCCCACTAATAAGAGAGACTGCCAAGAAAAGCATCCAGACAGTTCATTTACCTCCCAAACTTGCCTGAAAGTAGCCGCCCCAGTTTAGACAAGGGGCGAAGCAACTACTGCACATTTTCAACAGATGGAACAATGCTTCCCAAATTATTTACATTAACATTATTTGCTCTGAGGATGTGTGTAACGAATGGGTAGTTGAATGAAATATTATGGCACAGACTGAAGACACCAGCAGTTCAGGCAGGCCATTTATGGTGATAGATGGAGATGGGCCGTTTTGCTTTCTAAGAAGCTGAGGAACTTTGGGCAGTCTGTCTTTGCTAAGTTCTTGGCACTGTCTTGTTCTGTTGGGTGGCTGGGGGCTTGGTCCAAATTCACAGGGAAATTCCTCACTTAAAGCATGGTGGCCAGAGGATCCCAAGACTGTCTCCTCACCCATCAGCCTGTGAATGAAATTGGTCTAGAATGTTGGCTGCCGCACAATGCAGCTGGCCACAAGAATGGTAGGTAGTCCTTAGATTTTCTGTGAGTGTCAGGAAGCCATCCCTAGTAGAAGTTGAGAGACCTTCCCTCAAAACTTATGGGACCCACTTCTGATTCAGCCTTCCTGAAATTTTTAATGGCCTGCCCACACCAAATCCAAAGTGGTATTGGGTATAATAGAATAGGCCATCATGAGGACCCTATGCCTGATAATATTCCTTTAGTGCCTTGTAAACCTAACCAGGAGTAGAGTAGAATGGTCACTGGCAGATGATGGGCTACAGTATAGGAAGAGAGTGAGCAGAGTCCTACCGTTTCTTCAGGTGAGCAAGTGGATTAGTAAGGGTTGGAAGGATGCCACAATGAGCCCCCTCAGTGTCAAAGTCAGTCTCATAGCAGGAGTTTCCAAGTTCTATTTGGGTACTCACACAACAATTCTCCACGTGGACTGTGTTAAATGATCATATATTTATTAAATATTTATTGAGTACATTCAATATCCAAGGCTCTGTGTCTTGAAACACAGATGAGGGATATCTTGAAAAATGCCTTTTCAGAAGCTCCCTCTGCAAGTGGATAAATAGAAGGCCATCATAATACTAAGTGATAGACCTAGAGGGGGACATTTTCTTGAGGTGACAGCTGAACTACACAGGCACTTGCTTGTCCTTGGTGTTTGTCAGAGGACTACAGAGGGTGAAACAGGGCGAGAGCTGGGTTGTTCCATTACTACATCCACCATTACGGGGTTGTGTGTTATATGGAAAGATGTGACATCACGGGCTGTGCAAGCCAAGTTGTTAAGAAGTCTACAGAGCAACTTAGATTGTGGGAAAAGGTGTCAAGCTCCTTCTCTGGATTTGTCCTCAGAGTATTATCTGGTGTTTTGTTCTCTTTCTCTCCCTTCCTCTCTCCCTCTTCCTTCTCCCATTCCCTCTCTCTCTTTCTTCTTCAAAGAATCCTCACAAGTACCTCATTATTCCCTCTAACCTGCTGTTAAATCTTCAGACATCCGCAGTCTCAGAGTCCTGAGCTTCTCATTCACAGTTGAGTTTCTCCTTCTTACATGTTATTTCCCTTTCCCAGAGCAGTGATGGTTTGGCCCAAGTGGAATGATTTTCTCCCCACTGCTCCTCTGCCTGACTGTCAATCTTTAGTCTAAGAAGTATCAGACACCAGCAGTCATCGCCACATGATGGGGAGGGGACCCTAGAGTGGACCGTGGCGACCATATGCTGGACTACCAGTCCTCATGATGGGAGTCTGGATTGTTCTGGGGAAGAAAGCGCAACAAATGACATTTTGCCCTTATCACTCTGACACATTTTTAAAAATTTATTTTTGGTATCATAAAAAGAAGACACAAAATTTCTGTATCTAGGAAAATGCTTGGAGAAGGTGGCAAATCCTGACACACAACTCTCCTGCCCCCACCCCAACTGCCCAGGCCAATGTCTCTGGCCACCAAACCACAGTGACCATGTCCATGCCTTGTTCTTGGCTCTGCACAAACACTCCTGGACAGCAGGCTTGGCTGTCATAAGAAAGTGCATGATCCAGGCTGACTATACACTACAGGGCTGGTTCTTTTCAGTGTCCTAAATAGCCCATAGCATAAGGCCTTGCACATACAACGAAGTTTTTTAAACCCTTAAGGATTGCTGCACTTTGACCAAGAAAATTCTACAACAAAGTCAATTATGATTTCATTTTCCAGGGGAAGCACACCCAAACACACAAGCCGACAACACACATAGGCATGAACACAGACATATACGTAGATTCCCAGAACATACACTCGAGAGTCAGGGGGGAAGCACATGAGAGCAGCAGATCACACTCAGATGCAGGGACCCCTGAGCAGACGCCTCGTGGGGCTCTGCACACACCGCACCTCACCCCCGCTGACATCACTGCCATTGCTCAGAATTCCTGGCTCTGCAGTTTGGTCTCAATTCCTTTGGGCTGGAACCAGTGGGGCCTGGCCTGGCCAGGCTAAGCTGAGCTGGACAAGGCAGGGCAGGGCAGGGCCAGCCAGGGCAAAGCCGCAGATGGGTTCAGGTGTCAGTCCCCACCCGATCGGGAGCTCCCTGAGTCCAGAGTGACTCAGGCCCTGCTGTACTCGGGTTACTCTAGCTTAACTGCCCTGAAATGGCCTTGCACCCCCGCTGACCACACCAGCCCCCCCTCCATCTCCCCACTGGCCAGATGTGCGGTATACATTTCAGTCTCGGCTCAAACACACCAGTCTGGCCCCACCGAAAGGCGCAGGAATCTGTGCTTCCCTCAGGGATTCAGAGAAGGGGCTTCAATGTTCTTGCCTTGACCAAAGGCTCCTGGGAAGATGCCTCAAGATTCTTTCAGGTCTAACCCTGTGGGCTGCACTCCTTGTGCTTAACTTCCTAGAAGCTGGGGCTGCTGGCTCCTGAGTGGGTGCTCAGGGAACAACTGTAGGGGATGGTTACTCTAGCACTCTTTATCTCCGCAGTAAATAGAGTGGCTCCCACCTTTGTGAATCCCAGTAACACTCTCGGGCATGAGAGGCCATGTTTTGGCCCACGCAGGTTATTCTCCGATAGTCTGAACTATCTTTGGGTACTTAGAGGCCACTTGCCATGTGGCTGGCTCGGGGCTAGGTGCTGGCAGTGAGAGAAGAGTAAAACCCAGCCTTCATCCTGGGATTATGGTCAGTTTGGGAAATACAGGAGTGGGAATAGCAAGACAGAAAAAATAACAAAGGCCTGGACTTCACACAGACTACAGGTCAGCCCCTGTCTCTGTCTCCGGCTAGATGCATGACTTTGGGAAGTTACCCTATGGCTCACTAAACCTACTTTTTTTATCAGCTATAAAATGGCAAAGTCTATTTAACACAAAATTGTGTAGATTCTGTATATGATAACAATAATGATAGTGACAAAAGCAATTGTTACTTACAGAATGCTTACAACTTAAAGAAACTGGACCAAACCTGACTCTCATTTAGTCCTTACAACCACCTTCTTATTTTTAATCTGTTTTTTTATTTCTAAATTATATTTATTATGTATTTATTTATATATAGTATATATAATATTTATATTTATTACATATAATATAATATATATTATTATATTCTATTTCTATTTCTAAATTATAAAATTTGCCAATAAAATGTGAGAAGATAAAGATAGAACTCCACAAGATATTTAAGTTTTAACAGGGACTCTTGAACATGAAAATACTTATGAATCCTAAAGAATGAATCTCAAGTGGTGGAATTTTCACAACATGGCAGGAAGCAGGGAAGACAATTTTTTTAATGTTTATTTATGTATTTTGAGAGAAAGAGAGTAGGGGAGGGGCAGAGAGAGAGGGAGAGATATAATCCTAAGCAGGCTCCCTGCTGTCAGCACAGGGCCCAACATGGGGCTCTATCCCACAAACCATGAGATCATGACCTGAGCCAAAATCCAGAGCTGGTTGCTTAACCAACTGAGCCACCCAGGCGCCCAATGAGAAGATAATTTTTGGTAATAGATCTCATTAGTTCTTATTATTTATACCACAGAAGCAAACACTTTACCTTAACACTTTTCTTTAACTTTGGCCAAGATCAATGGTTTAGCTAATGCGATAGTTAATTTTATACATCAACTTGGTGAGACCATGATGCCCAAACACTTAATCAGGCATCATTCTTGATGTTTCTATGAGGATGGTTTTTGGATGAGATTGACATTTAAATTGGTAGACTTTGAATAAAGCAGATGGCACTCCATAATGTGGATGAAAGGCATGAATAGAACAAATACTGACTGCCCCTGAGCAAGAAGGAATTCTGCCAGCAGACAGCCTTGAACTTGAACTGCAACATAGGCTCTTCCCTGAGTATCCAGCCTGATGATCCATCCTGTAGATTTTGGACTTTTTAGCCTCCATAGTCACAGGATCCAGTTCCTTAAAATAAATCTGTCCCCCCTCCCTCTGCCCCTCTCTCTCTCTCTCTCTCTCTCTCTCTCTCTCTCTCCACACACACACACACACACACACACACACACCCTGTTGGTTCTGCTTCTCTGGGAAACCCAACAGATACAGACTAGTAGGTTGATATTGGCTCTGGCCCCAACAGAACTCCAGAGTGAATGGGAAGAATTCTGGTATCCTAGACTAGGACAGGGTTCTGCAGATTTTGAGGGGAAAAAAGCCATTCTTATAGGCTCTGGCCTGAATGCTTCAGATCCCAGGACCTGAAGATGACTAATCCCAGCCTGTGACTAGCAGCTTCACAGGGATTTTGTTACAGAAAGGAGGAAGGGGACTTCAGTCAACATCTTCTTGTTCTTCGCTTCTTAAGGCATATACCCCTTTATGAGTCCCTCAAACACAGGTTCACTGGCATTTCAAAGTTATTAAGCTCCCTTACTGCTCTGCTGTGCCATCTTTTCAGGGCCAGTTTCCCACCTTATCCAGTCAATGAGCCATTCTTATCTCCCCACTTCCTTCTTGTGGTGTCTAAAAGTGGTGTCTCTTGTTCACATGGGGGCCCCCAAATGTGGGACAATTGATATGAAGAAGGTGATGCTGGCAGTGAAAGGACTCACCAGAGGCAGAACAGAGTAGATAGAGGTTTACTGAATACACCATGGGGAGCAGCAGGTGGAACAGCAGAGGGGAAGCTGCCAACCAGGAGGCAATGGGTACAGGCTATTTTTAAAAAGGGAAGGTGAAGAGGCGTGGCAACATATGGAATTTTTCCTTTTTTGGTAACTGTGCCTAGTTATAAGTAGCCCATTGGTTAGGTAGGCCTTATGGATATTTTGAGGTGGGTCACTTGATGGGCCTGTATGTATTCAGCCAGGTGGTTGCTGTGGGCTCTTTTGCCTTGATCAAGTTTCCATTGCTCAAGCCAGTTGTCTAAAAGCAGCTTCTACACTTCTGGTCAGAAAACTCTAACAGACTATCTGCTTAACCTTGCCCAGTTACACCAAGCTTCTTCCCAGGGGAGAAGAAGGGGCTCTGGATATGTGGTCAGAAGACCTCACCCTAACCTACTGATCACTTATTACCTCCATTATAATGGACAAGGCATCTGGATGGATTCATTCATTTATTCATTCGTTCACTCATTAATTCATTGAAATATTTCATGGAACACTACACCCTCCATGTCAGCATTTTGATTGTCACTAGGGCCACGGTGAATGAAAACAGACCATGCCATTGTAAGCTCCAGTTTTAATTTGACCATTCACTCTCATTTATCATTACAAACTGTGGTCAGAGATTCGAAAACGTAACAGAGGAAACTTACATTTAGCAGAGGATCAGGAAAGTTTGACATTTAAGCGAATATCTTACACTAACTAGGATAAAGGGCAGTAAACAGCATTTTGTGTTGACAGAACAATAGCATATGGGAGGCCAGAGAGAGAAAAGATACAATTGACAGAAACTGGCCATAGTGACACAGTGGCTGACAGAAAGGTCAAGGGAAGTGTCCAAGATGACTCCTGGGCTTTCAGCTTTTGGAAAAGATGGATCATAGAGAGGGAATATTGAGGGAGGGGGGCGTGGGGAAGACCAGGTTTGGGAAGAACAGTGTTAGTTCCTATAGTGGTAACTTGTTGCTTTGCCACCCAGAGTCAATTCAACCTTCCTCTGATAGCACAATAACTTGCATTTTCTTGGAGAAACAGCTTTCTCCCCCTTCAGTGTGTGTGGTGTGGGAAATTGCCTCCAATATTCCTGGAGCAAGTACTCATTGGTTGAAGCTGAACAGGGTAACCAATTTCACTGGGAAAAGTGATTCGTTCTGGACTGTATCTATCCCCCTGCCTGGAAGTCAGGCCCTGGGCTGGAGAGTTATGAGGGAAACTTTTTCCTTATGCTATACTTAACAGTGGGGGTATGTACATTTAGAAGCTCCTAATCTTACAATCATTAGAGGAGAGTCAGACCAAAAAAGGAACAAGCTCACAGGAGCTTATGTTGAGTGGAAATGACAGAAACTGAGTCATAAACATCAGTGAAGCCCATGGTCCAGCCATGTCTGATATTTGACTTTTTAGTCACATTAGGCAATAAACTCCTTTATAAATTTAGATCAGGTTTTCTATTCCTTGAAACCCAAAATTCCCAACTGATAGAATTCTTGGAGGTTTAACATGGACTTCTTGGCTTCTCATACAGCCTATCTGGACTGTTTGAATAAAACAATAGAGGGTAGAAGGATAATTTCAAGAGTGAATGAATGAATGAATGAATGGAAGGTAGGTATTTTTGCTGAATGCTTTCTATATAAGTATCATGTTTGATCTTTTATATGAAGCAGCCACTGTTGTAGACCAAAAATATAACTTGTTTATGCCCTATAACAATTCTTGAACATGATTGTTAGCATTATTGCCAAGGATGAAGAAATTACAGTTTGAAGAGGGGGAGTGAAAGATGAAGTCAAACAACCGGTGCATACAAAACCTAGGATTGAAGCCCAAGAACTTTCTACAGTGCTTCCTGCTTTTCTGAACCTTAGCTTTCTCATCTGTAAAACGGAGATAATAATACAGTGCCTCTTTTCTAAGATTGTTAATTGAACCAAAGGATGTGTGTCTGTGTGTGTGTGTGTGTGTGTGTGTGTGTATGTATGTTAAATCTCTTTCTAATTCTTTGGCCTGTTTCTCTAGCATTATCAAGTGACATGGACATAGCATTTAAAACAAATGGTTTTATTTTTTTTTTGTCCTTGACAATTTTTTTTAAGTTTCCCTAATGTGCACGCTTAAATTTCACGCATCCAAAACTGATTTCACTTTTCACTTTGCATGTTAACTTTGCACCATTGTTCAAGGCTTATGTGCCTGGAAAATTAAGGAAAGTCTATGTCTCCAGAGCCCATGTTAACTGAAGCCTGTTGTCAGACTCCCCATAGAAGTCTGGAGGTCCTCTCTGTGTGACTCAGCAACTTTCTAACCACCACTGCACTGCTAACACCACCTTCTCTCTCACTTTCACCACTGTCACCACCACCGGCAGCATCACCAACACCACCACTTACACCAACAACTCCATGAGCGCCATCTACCCGCAATAATTCCACCACCATAACCACTACATCTGTGACTACAGCAGCGCCCACACTTATAAGGGTCAGAAGGCACTTATGATCCCTAATCTTATAATCCCTAATCTTCCCTGGAACACTATAAAGAATGAATTTTATCCTGTTTTGCCTGTGCAGAACCAAAGTCTCAGAAAAGTGAAATAACCTTTCCAAAGTCTCATGCACTGTAAATAGTTGAGTGAGGATTTGACACTCAAGGCTACCTGAATTGGGAAAGTGTGGTCTTTTTACTCTAGTTACTATTTCCTTCTCTCGCCCAATCATCTCTATTCTAAAAGGCCAGACTCTGTTTTTTTTCTCTGGAGTATAGAATGAGATTTCCCCTCTCAGCCTTTGTTGACTGCAGATGTGGCAAAATAAACTTGCCTGACAGTAACTGTCTTAATTACGGATATGATAACAGGAAGTCAAAATCACTACAGAGAAGGTAGAGAGGGAAGGTTGAAAGTGGGGATGGTAAATGTGTACGAATCTCATGTGAGACTTAACATGTCACAACTATGGGCTCTATTGTCCGAAAGGCAACAAAGTCTTTCCAGCTGGTGGGGAAAGTCCAGCTGAGGTGGGGGAGGAAGAGATACCTGGCAGTGAGGCCATCTTCCTGTCAAGATGGGGG
The DNA here is from genome assembly GCF_027475565.1 of Acinonyx jubatus. Taxonomy (NCBI): domain Eukaryota; kingdom Metazoa; phylum Chordata; class Mammalia; order Carnivora; family Felidae; genus Acinonyx; species Acinonyx jubatus. The sequence goes on along the minus strand of NC_069388.1, from coordinate 123,442,134 downwards.
TGTAGGGTTGCTGTGACATCGGAAATGAGGGCAGCCTGAAGGCTGGGGTTAGCATTCAATGGGAGGATTGAAGGGCACTTTGAAGTCTAGATAGCATTTCTGAAGAATGCCCGACAAGAATTCCAGACTTTTATAGAGGGATATGGAGATTGGATATGTTTTGCTTTTGAATGCTTTTTATTTGCAACTTTATAGTTTTCTGCCATAAATTTGAACTGAAATGGATATTAAATTGCAAAAACAACACAGTTCATGCCTATTTTTCACACACACCACAAAGACTCTCAGAGTAAACTTTGTCTTGAGTAGCACATAGAATGGAGTTTGGATAATGCCTTTACCCAGGTTTTACTACCCCACCGGAACTATTGCCTCCTTTATCCCATTAAAAAGAAAATTGATTTATTAACTGTTGATATTTTCACTTGGGAAATTCATCAGGCCCCTTGGTCAGTAGAACTAGGAATCCTGAACAATGTTTCTGTAGTATAAAGAGAAGGTACCAATAGGATATCATCCATGTGTGTACTTAAGAGTGTTTATGTGTTTGAAATGTTAACACCTCTACCTTGCTTGTCCATCATGGAGAGCATCTTATTTTCTAAGCTAAGCACAACAGGACTCTGTCAATTCTAAAGACGTTAAGCCATTTTTTGCCACTTTTATTGTAGCTTCTAGAAGATTGTTTTGTGAGTGCAGATATCACATGTTGTTATTACATTGTTGTCCAAAGAAAGGTACTCACAACCTCCACTATGTAAGAATAATTGGGTGAGAAATTCTGATTAGCCACCTCCTTTTATCTAATAAGATAAATTCTAGGATTGATGGCATTCGGACACTCTTAAAACTCTTCCAAGTGTTTTGATCTTCATTACATTTATTAAAATAAAAAATAGCCTCATCAAAGAGTTTATAGAGTTTAGTTCTCTTTGAACCTGTTATACAAATGTATCCTCTGCAAGAGCTGACATGTAAATATATGTAACATTTAAAGTGTAAACATACAGTTAGGGCTCACAAATTAGTCCCCATGAAATAGTCCTCAGGGCACTGAGAGCTGCTAAGATCAATGTTTTAGAAACTACATTCTTTTGATGAGTGAGATAAGTTCTCTGATTTGAATCCTGGGAAGGCCACAAAGTGCTGAGAGGAAGGCTCTTGGCTGGGTGAGGGCCTTTATGAAGGGAGGAGGCTAGTCCTTCCTCCAGGGAATATGACGCCACCAATGCAGCCTGAGCTACATAGTCGGCGCTTGTGGCCATATTGGCTGCTTTTAATCACTCTGGGTAATAATCTGAATGTTGCATTCATGGTATTAATGATTAGTAACTCCTGTGGCCATGGTTGGCACCAAAAACAGCATGTTGATGATTACTTCTGGTCTTAAAGAATGAGTAGCACAGGATGCCTGTGTCCCACTCTATATGAGGCCTTCTCTCCCCTGCAGAGTAAGTTGGCATCTTTCTTTGGCTTAATTCAGAGAATGGGTTTCCAAGCCAGCCTTGAGCAGCCTCTGGAGCATTTTCTGAGCCAGCTTCTGGTGGGGTATTGGGCTCTGGTGTATTTTGAAGAGAGTAGTTGGCATACTCAAAGAATGAGTATATTTGTAAACCACAATCACATAAATGTGAAGGGAAACACAGTGTCTGCCAGCAATGTCTCTGGCCTGTATGTGGAACAGACTGGCAAGCAGTGGAACAGGCCAGAGCCACGAGTGTCAGAGCTGGAAGGGACCGCAGCATAATAAGGGCCAAGTCCACAATGACAGAGAACAAGCAACTTTCCCAAGGCCACTCCACCACGTCCCTCGGTTGCTTCATTTATAAAAGGGGAACAGCAGTACTTGTCTGGCAGATCACTTGAAACAGGTTAACATTTAATCTAAATACCTAAATGGGGTAACGTCTATGTGAGTGCCTCACATGGAGATTGGCCCCTGACAAATGTTTACCAGTTGTCTTATTACCAGGGTATTACCCCTTGGAGCCCACACCTCTAACCATTGTCCATTCTTGCCTTGCTGCATGCTGATGCTACACACGGATAAACCCTGGTGTGATGCTGGATGGTCACACATGCCAGGTATGAGTTCCTGCCACAGAACTCGCCTCTTTGCAGTACAAAACATATAGGAAATTGTCTCCTTTTTAAAATAACTGTATAGAAACTTTTCCACTTCCACGACATGGAAGCACCACAGACAACCCGGGCAGGACAAGCCCAGAGCCTCTTGACTTGGGTTTCCTTGGGATTTAGAGCCTGTCATCGTAGAGCAAACACTCATGAATTCCTACTCTTCTCAGGAGCACATTGTTGACCCTTGTCTCTCTAATTCAAAGAAAAATATGTTCCAAGCTCAAGAACGTCATCTTAACACCCAAGAAAAGAAATCATCTATCCCTTTACCTTTAATAACATCAATAACTAATAGGAAGGTAACCAAATCTTTATAGTTTTTCAAATATCGCCTAGATTTGTAATTCTAACCGTGAGAAAACAGCATACACCTGTGACAGTGCAGTGTTCTGTGTCCTCATAAGAGTCAACAGGGAACTTAAATAGTGCACCCATGATGGTGCAAAGAACCTGGAGGCAATTTTCTTGAGCCTAGTTTCCTTTGAACATATGTTATAGGCTCGGGTAGACTGTTGCCATTGAGTATTTGGTATTTTGTTCCAAAAGAGAAAACCTCTGCTGGTAATAGGGTATCCCTTGACAGAAATCAGCCAAAGAAGACTATCATAGAATCCACATCACAGAAATTTTACCCAAACCACACTTTATAATATTTCATATCATGAGAGTTTAACTTCTTCTATAGAAAGTTACAAAAACATCGAAAAATCAAACTCCAAAACCAAATTCCCAGCTGCCTTTTCAAAGAACTCTACACTCAGACCATTGGAAGCAATGCTTGATAAAGTGTATTTAAAAAGAGCTATTGATTGCACAGCTGCAAGTGGAAACAGGGGAGGGTTATAAATTAGGAATCCACCATCCAAGAAAATATCATACAGATAAGAAGAAATCTCATCTTTCTGAAGCAAAGCCACTAAAACTAACAATGGTCAGAAACTCTCTTCTGGGTGCTCAGTGAGGTGCAAGGGGACATTGCTTCTTAAATGAAATACTACTCTGATGGGGAACAGAAGAGATATCCCAGAGTCTTTTTTTAATGCAGTGACCAATTTTTTTTAAATGCATCATAAAATTGAATTAATGGCATGAAACGCAAAACTGGAAAGCAGCATCACATGAGGAGGAAGCAGAAGAGATGTCAATAAGGATCGTGACAGATATGGGAAAAGAGGCTAAAAGTCAATATATGAATTCAAGTTCAGAAAAGCAGGGAAGAGAAGAACCAGCATTTATTGTCTATCACGAGCAGTCCCTCTGTTATGTTGTTTTCTGCTTTTGTTCAAGAGCTCAAGGTGTGACTAAGTGGAGGATAAGAAAATATTTTAAATAGAAACAGCAAGTGCCCCCTTTCTGTGGCATTCTTAATGTGGGCATATGATTTATTCATGCAGCACAGGGCTAGACTCTTCATCCTTCATCATGAGTAATTCTCAGAACAATCCTGCTAGATAGGTCTTATTTTTCTGATTTTATAGATGAGGAAAGGGGCATACAGAAATTAAGAAGAAAATACAGCAAATGGTTAGTGTAGTCAGCTCAGGCTGCTGTAAAATATACCATAGTTTGGGTGGCTTCAACAGATTTATTTCTCACACTTCCCGGTCCACCGAAGACCAGGGTCCTGGCAGATCCCAGATCTGGTGAGGACCCACTTCCTGGTTGGCAGATGGTCGGCTCCTTGTGTGCTCACAAGGCAGAGAGCAGAGAGAGGAAACAAGCCTCTGTATCTCTTCTTAGAAAGGCACTAATGGCATTTATGAGGGCTGTGCCACCATGACTTCCTCACCTCCATCCTCAACTACCATCATTCTGGGGATTAGTCTCCCACATATGAATTTGGGGAGGAGGGGACACAAATATTCAGTCTATAGCAGACAGAAGCAATAATGAAATGTATTACAAAAATAAACTTCTTTATCTGAAAAGGACCTAAGACAAGAGAGGAGATGTAATAAGGAAAATTTGTGAAAAGAAATCCTTACTTAGACATCCTTTTTTCAGGGCAATGAAAAGGAATTCTCTAAGCACTGGAAAAAAAAGTAAATAAACAAAAATTTACATCACCTGCCAATGAATACAAGTCCACTTTTTGTAAAGCTGACAGGAAATAATGAAGAGGCCTCTGGAGAGGATGAGGGGAAATGGGAGGAGCCCTCAAATCTGTGCCTACTAGAATTCTCATTCTTATGCGATGAAAAATAAATAGTATTTATTTATTTATGCTGCTCAAGGCATCTGAAAAGTGGTTTATACACACTGACCTTTTTCATCATAACAACTCCTTGAGGAAGAAACTATTATCTCTATTTTACAAATGAGGAAACTGAGGCACCAGAAGGCATCTGACGTATCCAAGTTCACATAGCCACCATGCGGTGGAATCTGAATTTCTCTCTGGCAGCCTGATTTCCGAGTCCTTGCTCTTCACCAACACACTGAGAGGAAGTCGGTGGATGACACGAATGGGGTAATTCACACCCACGAATCTTTATGTCACAAAGAAGTCAGGAACAGGATTTGAAATAAGGATGTTTAGAATACTAGAAAAAGCAATCTGAAAGAAGTACTGGATGTTTTGGCAGAGGAAGGATCATCAGAACTGAAAAGGAACCAGTATCAATTCTGAATTTGAAAATCATACAGAATAAACCAAACAAACACCCCCAATTTAGTAGTGTAATGGTCTACTAGACAAAAACCGAATTTGACACTGCATCCCTGCATCTGAACTTGAAACTTGCATTTGAAAATGGAATCTAGAGCTGGAGAAATCTCCCAGAATGAAACAGAGAGATCAGGATGATGGAGGGAAAAAAGGGAAGGAGATCTGATAGCAGGAAGCAAATGCCAGGAGACAATTCAGTATACAATATACAGTGGCTACTCCAGAAATACAGAAGAAAAAAAGGAGATGAAGAAGAAAAGATTAGATGTAATTTTGACACTTACACTTTTGTTATTTAGCTTTTGCAATTAATTTCCGTTATGATTTCTGCTTTAATCCAAGAGATTTCTTTTCAACCAATTTTCAAACATCTGGGGTTTTGAAAGTCATCTATTTATCGGTTAATGTTCAGTTGCTAATTCTGCCACATTTCGTTATTCATTATTCATAATAAAAATATTTAGTTCTTGTCATTGTTGGGTTTTTTTGGTTTCTATTTTCGTACAATTTCAAGAAAGAGATGAGTACTCTGAATAAAAATCAGAGTACCAACTTGGTTAACAAAATCTAAATCACACGCGGCCAAAGATTAAAATCAAAACAAACAAAAAAATAAATAAAAAGTGGTGGAAAAAGGAGATTACTTACTAATGAATGCTAATCCAACTAATGGCAGACTTCATGTCAGCAACAATGGCTGTAAAAGAACAATGAAAACAATGACCTCAAAGTGCTGAGGCAATAGAACTCAATCTAGAATTCTAAACCAGCTGAACCGTCATTCAAGAATAACAAAAGTGGTGCCTGGGTGGCTCAGTTGGTTAAGCATCTGGCTCTTGATTTCGGCTTGGGTCATGATATCATGGTTCCTGAGTTTGAGCCATGCATTGGGGCTGCTTGGGATTCTCTCTCTCCCTCTCTCTCTATTCTTCCCTCACTCATGCTCACTCCCTCTCTCTCAATAAATAAATAAATAAATAAAACATAAAAAAAAGAATAACAACAAAATAAAGACATTTTTAGAGTATTGCCCAAGGACCTTGGCTGAAAGGCATACACTATAGCTTATATTTCAGCAAGAAACATGCGTTTTCTCTTTTAATTTTTGGAAGTGAGGTCTTATGCTGATATGATTGTTTAAGTATCCGTATTTTTTTAGACAAATTCCGCTTTGATATGGTGTAAAATGTTTCTGAAGCACTATTGTCTTTGTCTTCCTAACACTCATCAAAGTCTGGACAGAGATTAAAATGCCAACAATCTGAGTGCTCCCCAGATTCCCTGTCCCTTCTGGACAGAGCCTGCCTGCCTGCTCCCCACCTCCTCAGGGGTGACTGTGGGGCTGAGGCTGGCTGCACAGAGGTTTCCATGAGGGCCCAGAAGTGGTCGGGTTGGCCCACAGGATGAGCCTTCTGCCTTCCTGTGCCCCCACTGCTTCACAGGCCCTCTGCCTGCCAGGCACCTTTACTGAAGTCACAGAAAAGCAGAGGCAGGCAAAATGGGACAACACACTTAAGGATTCTCAGGGAGGAAGGTGTGAATCTAGAAGAGCTGACAGCTGTTGCACAGGTGAAAGCATTTGAAGAGAGCTTCCCAAGTGATGAAACCTATAAAAGTAAGTCACTTAGAGACCAATTAAAGGTCTTCTGGATCTGAAAATGTATATGATCGAAAATGTTTAACAGATAACTGAAAAGGGTGTGGGCAGAGCTGAACACGAATTTAGATCTGAAAGATCCAGTGGAAGAATTAGTTCACAATACAGAGCAAACACAAGGGGATTGAAGTCCCTAACTCGGTGAGCCAATCCTCCATATTTCATTGCTGTCTGTAAAACTGAGGCAACTATAACTAAAATTCACAGCCCCACGTTGGGGCTCAAAAGATGTCAAATCCCAAGGAGACTTCTCTTTTTTTTAATTTATTTATTTTGAGAGGGAGAGGGAATGGGAGGGGCAGAGAGAGGGAGAGAGAGAATCCCAAGCAGGTTGGGCACTCTTCAGTGCAGAGCCTGATGTGGGGCTCGAGCTCACAAACTGATCTGAGTTGAAATCAAGAGTCAGACACTTAACCGACTGAGCCACCCAGGCACCCCATGAAAATTCTGGAGGTATGTCCTAGCTTTAGATGCCCAACCAGGTATTCACAAAATAAAAAAAAAACATTTTAGTCAATTATTTTATTTTGAAATACATTAATGTGATACACAGAGACCTAATGAACATTGAAGCGAGTTAGTAGTTTGTTGGTGGTGTGTGTATTTGTGAGTGTGTGAGTGTGTGTGTGTGTGTGTGTGTGTGTGTGTGTATTCCATTTTGGATTCCTCCTATTTCAAAGAAATAACTATCTTCCCTAAAGACTTGGAACACAGGACTTTTTACCTTCTCTTTCTTGTTTGTCATACAAAGAAGGTACTTTGGTATTTTATGCAATTGGATTTTTAAGCCTGACTTTCCCTTGGAATAAAATTTGACTCAAGGGAGTGAATGCTCCATGCTGTGAGCAGGGTTAAACCACTGTTTTCAAAAGCTGGCAAACAGGTGAAAGGTTGGAGGTGCATCTAAAGAGATAATCCAGGAATGCTTGGGGCAAACCCTGTTGAGAAGTTCATGACAGACTAAGGTTTCAGGAGTTGGGCCAGAGAGGCAGTGGTGATATTGAGAATCACCTTTTGGCTACGCCAAAATACATCCACCTATCACCAGAAAGGCCATGAAGCAACTGCTCAAAGAGGCACATGAAAGTCTATGTGAAACCAGACTCAACAAAAGGTGGAGAAATAAATGAGCAAACCAAGGCTGAGTATTACGTTTGGCTCTGAGACTTCTGGCAACACAAATAAAAGGTGAAACATGGTGAGCTATGTGGTTCTTGTCAGAAAGGATGAAGGGGACCCATGTTTTTCTTGGTACTTAACTATAAACTAATTTTTCCAATGCATCCTTATATGGGGGCAATGAACAAGCATATCAACATGCAAAATAAATTATTTAAAGTGGTACTTCCGAAGCGCTAGAATCACAGTCTTTACCAGGACTTTGCAAATACTTTTTTCTTGGGTTTTTAAAGAAAATTTGATTTACAATAGCTCCTTTCCCTCCTGGTTTGAAAATCAGATTGTTATTGGCTGAAGTGTGCCCTCCCCCCCATTCATATGCTGAAGTGTTAACCCTCAGGACCTCAGAATGTGACCTTACTTGGAGGTAAGCTTTTACACAGTTAATCAGGTTAAAATAAGGTCATTAGTATGGGCTTAATCTAATATGATGGTGTTCTTACAAGAAGGGGAAATTTGGACACAGACAAGCATGTATCGCCACATAAAGATGAAGCCAGAGATAAGGATGATGCTTCTATAAGCCAAGGAATGCCAAAGATTGCCAACAAACTAGCACCAGCTACACGGGAGCCAAGGAACAGCTTCTCCCTGACACCCCTCAGCAGGAACCAAGCCTGCTCAGACTTCTAGCATCCATTCTTGTTAGATGATAAATGTCTGCTGTTTGAGCCACTCAAGCTGTGGTACTTCATCAAGGAAGCCCTTAGGAAACTCATGCACATGTCATTGTATTTTTTTAGGCTGAGGGATCCTCCAATGCAGCTTTGCCTGGCAGTGAACATTTCTGATCAGGGCCTGAATCAAAGATTCTAGTGATTCAATTACAAACAAAATAATTGAGAGAAAAATGCAGTCAGGCTAATTCCAAGAACAGTCCATGACTGAGAGCATTTTCCCCGTACCCAACATCCCCAGCAACGATGTGCTCACATCAGGTCTGATCGTACCATGAAAAGTTCACATTTCTACAATAAAAAGTTCACATGTTTTCTTTGGTCTCGTCCTAATTTATATTGGTTCCCTTTTATGACAGGAGTCCAGGGACCAGAAAGAACTGGCCCAGGACCAAATGTAAATAAAACTTGAAATCTCTGTCATTTACCTGATCCCTAATTAGAAGGGCAGCCCCTCACCCAAGCCTTTGCCAGTGCAGGTAATGCTGCTGGAGGGTCCCAACAGCTCCTTTTATGACTTGGGTGAATTTTGCCAAGTATTTGCTTGGTGTCACATTTATGAGCTTACTTAAGAATCTTTTGTACAAACGTTTTGAAGACTTACTTTGTGGACTTGCTCCAGGACTAGATTCCTGGGGCCCACTGCACAGTATTTTAACGAGGCCAAGAGGTAAGCTTTGCCTTCTGGGTATTTTCTCCTATCTTCTTTCCTGCCTCTTCTCCCTTCCTCCAGGAGTTCCTGTTCCTATAACAAACAAGTCAGCTACTACCTATGGGCAACATTCCCTTAAGCACCAACCATTGTCCTGCATCTTCCTGGGCATGGGCCTGATCTCTATGGGGAAGCTTACCATCTTAGAGCACCTGTGAATGTTCATGTGTGTATGCATGTGTGTGCACGCGTGCATACCCTTGCAATTGAGGGAGAGCTTCTTGAAGGAGAACTACCCACCTATTTGTAGAATCCAAGTATCCTGGCATTGCAAGAAAACTTTTAAAATGTCTGATGCAACTTCGACTCCAGCAACCTTTGCTCCAATGAAAATTTGCTATACGGTGTCTTTGCCAGCTGGTCATACAAGTTCTGATGGAACTCTTCCAGGATTAAGTCATCTCTGCATTTCATGGAGCCCACAAAATTCCAAAGACTTTTCATTGTTCTTGGAAGGTCTTCCACCTATTGAGATAGAACTTCTTTCTTGGCTCTAACCCACTGCAGCTCTTCCCCTAGACAGTCTCACTGACATGGGCATGGACTTACAGCAAAGTTAAATTGGGAGGGGAGCAAACTCTTAGTAATTCAGATATAAAGCACTGCCAGTTCTTCTCTCAAATGTCTGGGCCATCTTGGTGAAAGTACCCTCATAAATCTGTATAATTTGTGACAGGATCCCATCTCCTCCTTCACTCTCCAGATTATAGAATCCCCTGGCACAGGGCTGGACTGGGCTGGACAGCTTCGCCTGAGTCATATGTCTGTGAATGGTAGAATAAAGGGAAACAAGCAATATACCCTGGAAGTTCTAGAGACGGTGCCCCCTTGGGAGGATTTGGAAGACAGCAGTCAGGATCAGTGGGATGAAGGCATGCCGCACAGGAAGGGGAAAAACTTAGCCAAGAAGACTGACCCTCGGCAGCCCTGGCATAGGGAAAGGGGCCTTCAAGGACTGGCATCTTGGTCCACTGGGGCTTTTCTGCTTCCTTATGTGATTTTTGGACTGTAAAGATTCTTCTGTTTTCTATTATTGAAAGGTATCTTCCCGTAACATTCTGAGAAAGCTCCTGATAAGAGGTATCTGCTCCAGAAATGTGGAGATGTGGCAAGGATGGCTGGGAGAGGGGCTGGAGGCAGGAGGCCTATGGCAGCAAAGGGAGGGCTATGTGATACCAACTCCAGAGAAATTGCTGGATAAGCCTGTTGACCCAGGGAGAGGTTACCCACGTCTGGCCTGGCTCAGAATGCTCTGCAGAACTCTGCCTATCTGCCCAATCACCATTGCTTTACATACTGCTTCCTTACACCTTAACAGAATTATATTATTTGAACAACTCAGAAGACGGCTTTTTGATAGATGAGAGAATTGAGAAGTTGAGTGATTTCCTCCAAACCACATAGGGAGTTAATAGTAGAGAGTTTTCCCTTGACCTTTTGATCTTTCTGTTTCTACTGATACAAGTGAATGAGGGGAGTGAATTTCACCTCTTGAATTGTCTTGGCAATTGTCCCACTGACCCTTTGGCTCCATACCATATGACTGTGACCAAGGGGACCACATCCAGAGGGAGGAGGCCTGCCATCTCTCTCTGAGGCACTTGGTTTCTCTAGCTTCATCATAGGTGTTTTGAAAGACTGAGCTAGGGTCCCATTCGTTGAGTAATTTGTTCAGAATATTTTTGCATTTTTTCCATAAGGGTGAAAATAGACTTTAGCCATCAGAGAATAATATCAAGTATTCATGCAACGGTAAAATCAGTGTCCAGAATAAGAGTTGAATCCTCCTTGTTCTATTTATACGTGTAAATTATTTAACCACACTGGTTACATTACCAGTTGGGAATACCTCCACCTGACTAAATATATATTCGTACACGTTGGCATCAATCTCCATTAACATAATATTCGCCATTATGGGAGCATTACACCATCATCCTACTCACAAATGTGACACAAAGCAGTGTCACAGACACCTCAATGCACGGGCCCTTAAGTCAAAATGGAAAGTTAAAAACACCTTCTGCAGGCAGCCACTGGCATTACTTCATATTTACATTAGTTTTGCTAATCTAGTAGAGTGAACTTTTTCCCTAAGAAAATGTAATAGGAATATTTTATTTGAAAATTTTATGTGGTAAGCAGCTGTCTAAAGTCTTAATTCCTGTTTTCAGTAGGGTAAGTGGCAAACGCAACCAGGAAGGAAAAAAAATGCAGTTTCCCGAGTGCTAGCGAGGGCAGCAGGCAGTGGAAAATCCGTGCAAAGTCTTTCCAGGAAAACGTTGCTATATAGATCACTGTGCAAGTACTTAAATGTTGGTGTAGAAAAATATATCCACATTTCTTAATGAGATTGAGCAAAAGAGCTGGAAAGGCTCCCAGCAATTAGGAACCGGGCAGAGAGAGGGCCAGCAGATTGCAAAAGTCACACAGAAGGAGAGTGATCACAGGCACCCAGGCCCTGGCAGAGTGGCAATCTGCATCCTTTGTACCCATTGCTGCACCTGCCACTGATCTCAGGGGTGTTACAGTTAGGACAGCAGGAGGGGAGCTCCGTGGACCCCCACCATCACTCCAGCCATGGTGAGTCACATACCCATGACATCTGCCGTGCCCTGTCGTTCCTCTCACCTCTCTGATCAATTACTAAGCAAACACAGGGCCATGTTGCAGTCTCTGCCTTTTTCTGTCACAGAAATTCAAGCAGGAGCAAGAGCACAGTTTGTACTTACCTACATCTTGCATGAGTTAAATGAGTTGAATTGGTATAGTAAAAAGAGGAGTTTAAGGGATAGTCAGATGACAGTTCCTCTCTTTGTTCAGGTATAACTTTGGGAAAATTGCCCAATCTCTGAGCCTCTTAAACTAGAACAATATTTTTCTCATAATCTTTCCTAAGAATTAAATAGTGTACTGTATAAAAAGTTCACCCTAAAGGAGTTACCCAGTAAATGTTAATTTATAATTATACACAATTATATTAAAATTTTGTATAGAAAGATATATGTAACCTATATAATATATAGATAAAATATAGCATATATCATAGAATAAAAACAACATGCAATAATCTCATCAGTGCCATGTTTTGAGGCAACATGGACTTTGAGACAGAAGAAGTGATGATCCCAGGAGCAGAGTATAGGCCTCAAAAAGAAGTAGAACATACAGAGGACACCAGTGTCCCTGGTGGACAGAGCTTTGCCTGCCCTTCCATCTTTGTTGTAACTGTGTGGAGGTTCTAGCAGAGTCTGATTCAGAAAAGTCTAGAACTCACTACAGACGAGGGCTTTTCTTCCCTGCTGTCTAGTTTACATTGTTTTTCTAAATATGTGTAAGACTGATGCCTACCTCACAGGACAGTCTTGTGGATTAAATAGAATAATGTATGTAAAAGTTCTCCAAATATAAGGCATTACTATGCTTAATAAATGGATGGTGTTGGACCGTTGAGTAAGATGGTACCTGAAGATATTGAGAGAGCAGTGTAACGAGAATAATATTAAGGGAGACAACCCTAGGTAAAATATACCAATACATTAGGTTGAGAAAAAGACTGAAGTCAAATTAGTCGGAACAGCATGGTTGCAGAAGCCAGAAACCCCAATACTGGGGGTACATCCTCATAATTAGTCCAGCTACCTACCTGGAGCTGGTGGAAGGGGCCATAAAGGAATGGTTGGTGCTTGGCTCCTCTGCCTCCCTTGGACAGAGCGAATGGAAGATACGCACATCGGTCAGAATCTAGAGCACCAACAGAAGGCAGTGTTAGGAGGCCATGTGGAGCCTGGTAGGAAGTGTGGGAAACCCCTGGTCATCCCAGATCAAGATCCCAGGTCCCATGCAGCTAAAGAGAAAGCCTTTAGTGAGTCATACATCAAGCAGATCTTGGTTTGATTTGGTTTTTCAGGACAGTCTTTTGGTTGGTTGTTTGTTTTAAGATATAAACGCATGTTATTATCTTAGAAGTAGAGAAGGAAGGAGAGATTAAGAGTTTGATATATGGGCAAGTTTTGCATTATTTCAGAGGTGGTCAGTCAGGTGTGGCCACAAGAGTTGACACAGGAAAGGAACAGGAAAACACATTGTATTATACTTACACATCCTAGGGATATAGGGACACCAAAAGCCATGAGGGAGCCACATGGAGTGGGAGCATAAAAGAAAGGGGGTCAACCAAGCAGGTGGGGAGCCAAGAGAGAGTGAGGACCTGTGGACTAGTGTCTTTATTGGGAATCAGGCACGAGGGGATTTTACCACTGTGTATGATTATCACTAGGTCACACTCAGGGGACGGCAAGAAGGGAACTTGTGGCAAGGAAGGACCGGCCGGCCTTATCGTACTGGTACTCCTGGTCAGCTGGATGGCATGTTCACAGATTGGTTTCGGGAAGGCTGAGGCATCTGAAAATGTGAAGTTTCAACATTTATAGTAGAGGACTTCATTGTTTAATCTACATTATGTCTCCAGTAGGAAGAAAAGTATGCAAATCCTCCATTTGACACATCCAAGTTAAAACACAAGAAGTGATCCTAAAAATAAAAGCCCTCCCCAGATTACACTGCACAAAAATAAGATTAAATTAAAACCAAGATATCCTTTGTAAATGTTTTTCTTTTGTATGTTGGGTCTAAGAGGCATGAAAAAACTGAGAATTTTTGTATATGAATTATAGGTGACTTAGTTCACACCTGTACTCATATACACATCTTCATACACACACACACACACACACACACACACACAAGCATTGGGTCATTTGTTGATAAATTCCAAAGGGATTGCCACAGTACTTGGCACAGAGTATGTACTCAATAAATACTCCTAGAAAACTTGTGGAATAAGTTAATAGATGAATGAATGAATGAATGATATATATATATATATAGAGAGAGAGAGAGAGAGAGGGTGGGAAGAAGACAGACAGACAGACAGACAGACACAGAGACACAGAGAAAGAAAGAGAAATGTTAATCCCTGACTTCAGAACTAGGATTCAGAGGTGCAGAATGTAAACCACACTGACCATTCAATGGGCTTTTAGTTTGGCTTCAGAGGAAGTTCTTCAAGGCTTTGGATAAAGGGTGATATGTGTATATGAAATAAGAAACCTGGACTCAACAGGACCTTAAACTAGCAAGTCTAAGGAAAATCAAAGGGCTATAGAGCCAAAATGTCTACATCATTGTGATGCATTTAATTTTCGTTACAAAAAAAAAAAGGTAAAACCTATATGTTGCAAGGGTACCAAAAATCTGTCTGTGGAGCAATGGAATGTTGCATGTGGTTATAAGCAAGTCATTTTATATCCCTATGACACAATTTGGCCATCTGTAAAATAAGATGAAATCACCCACTCACAATTCTTTTTATTTTTTCATGTTTTTGTTTATTTATTGATTGATTGATTGATTGAGCATAAGTGGGGGAGGAGTAGAGAGAAAAGGAGAGAGAATCCCAAGCAGTTTCCACACTGTCAGTGTGGAGCCTGATGCAGGACTTGACTTCACAAACTGTGAGATCATGAGCCAAAATCAAGAGTCAGATGCTTAACTAACTGAGCCACCCAGGCACCCCCACCCACTCACACTTCTTACGCATATCATTGAAAGGTTGAGAAGCACAGGCAGGAGCTTGGAAGAAAATGTCCATTGGGGAAAACCTGAAGGGCTGTCACTAGGTGACATTGTCCCCTTTGGTAATAAGGGTTTCTAATCACAGACATCATCCAGATATGCCAAAGAGTGGGCTGAGTCCACCTCTCCTTGGAGGAATACTTCAAGGAGATAAATAAAAAGCAGTATTAGCTTGTCATTAAATTGGGGCCCCCACTGACTAATCCTACTTGAGCTAAATGCCAATTATTGAAGGGAGTGAATAGTGGAACATGTAGCTTATTGAAAGTCTGTGGGCTTCAGGTCAGAAGACTCAGGTTTAGGTACAAGTTGTACCACTTAGAAGTTGTATGATCCTGGTCAAGTTACTTAATCTCTCTCCCCAGTTAATCCCACAAACCCCTTGCCAGGCACACAACACACTTGCCATGTGTGTGTTGTGTGTGTCATCCTATGAATGAATGGGAGAATGATGTTGTGCAGATCAAACAAGATTGTGCATGTGCACATACTGTGCAACACTACATGGAGGTGTGACTACTATTTTCCTAATAATAGACATTCTGTAACTCAATATGAATCCCCGAAAACTGGATTGATTGGCTTACCAGGACCATGTGGGCAGAACTTGGGGTGCAAGCTGACTTATTCTGTCATATAGATTTTCCCAGCTAGGAGCTCCAGCAGTTGAAGCCAAAGAGACCCCTTTCTTGGAGTCCTTGTGGTGCATGCATGTGTGTGTGTGTGTGTGTGTGTGTGTGTGTGATATAAATGTGATTTGTGACTATGAACAGGACAGTAATGGTAGCACAATTTGTTGCACTGCTCAAATACATTAACAAATGAAATCTTTCTTCTCATTGCCTGTTCAGTTTATTTTTTCCCCCAACCGGCTCATTTGAGCCAAAAGAGAGGCAAGAATTTTCCACCTTGCTGCTTAATTGGCAGTCTGACATTTGGCCTCTTGCACCTCTCAGAAGTTTGGCCACAATGACTAGCCTTCTTCATGCCAAGCAGCATTAGCGCTCTGTTAACACTAGGCAGCGGCACAAGCAAGAAGTCCCCTTGTGGGAACAATGTGACTTCATGTAGCTGACATCTGAGCAAAGAAAACACCAAATAAGTCTGGACAGTTTCTTTATGAACAAACAGGAAGCAAAGAGAGAGCTAACTCATGGTCTAGTGTAAGAAGGCAGTGAGTCGCTGTGGATACCTCAGTGATAGAATTTGTAGGAACTGATAGGGATGTACACAAGTTTAAACATCAACAGTGCGTGTTTGAGAGGGGGCGTGTGTTGGTGGTTGATGGGGAAAAGCAAGCCTGCAATATAATGTGCCACCCTTTCAGCACCTTCTCTACATGCTTCACAATCTGGCTTTCCACAGCCTTCTCTAATGCCCTTTTATCACAGAGTAGCCAACAACTGCCATGTTCAAGTCTTTGTTGGAAATTATTGAATACGCACCACTTTTGGAGAATTTGCCTGGGAAAAATGACTACTCTCCATGATTTTCCCATTGTTACCTTTTAGAGAGGCCTGTCTGTGGGTATCTGAGGGTTCCAAATCTATCATCCCACTACCTGCCGCAGGTGTGCAATTTCATTCCCAACTGACTGGATAATACTGATCAGTGTATTTTTGCAAAGATGGAAAACCCAACTAATTAGGGGAAGCAGTTCACTATGTCCATCTTTCTCAATGGAAAGATCCCCACGGGGGTTGATCCAGGCTGCTCATCTAGATCCTGCATTCTGTATTCTCTAGGGGACTTCTTCTTTTCATGCTCCTCTTTTCCACCAGCCATGAGTAAAGCCTAGGGACATTCTACTTTTTTGTTTCATTTCATTCTGAACTCTTAACTATAGCAACAAATCCTAACAACCATGCCTTTCTAGCATAGATTCAGGGTAACCCTCAGCGAAATGAAAAGTTTGCCATTATGTGTTCCTCTCTGTGCTGATGGCTTCCAACTCCCCACACAAAGGGCCTTTCCCCATTCTGCTTCCCTCTCCCCCTTTTCATAGCCTCTTTTATTTATATTAAGGCAGGATTTCTCCACTTTGGCATTATTGACATCTGGGGCCGATCAATTCTTTGTTGTGGGGGGGGGGGGCTGCCTTGTACACTGGAGGATGCTTAGCAGCATCCCTGCCTTCTACCCATTAGATGCCAGTAGCACCCTCTCTCTCTCCAGTTATAACAACTAAAAATGTCTTCAGACTTTGACAGATGTCTCCTTGGGGACACCATCATCCTAGATGGAGAACCACTGCACCAAAAGGACCTCAACGTGACCCTTTCCTAGGAAATTGACAATGAGCTGTCTTATAATGATGAAATTTGGAGCATTCACCAGCTTAATGCCCTTCCTGGGGATCCTGAGGTCACTTAATGAAGGCAGGCTCTTCTTGAGGGTAAGGCATCCCATGCAGTCATTAGCATTTATCAGAATTATATAATTGAGACCTATAATAAAGTGATCACAAGCATTTGGCCCAAAGCAGTAGCAGTTTCAGGTGTAAAACCTCCGATTCATTGGACTTCTGGGCCAGTGCACTCCCTTAAGATCCCAGAACAACACTCAGCTAGGCAGAAGCGATGCTCTCCATTCCTCAGATGATGTGTTTTCAAGCTCAGAACATACACCTATAAAATCCAGCACTTAGGAGCCAGTATCTGTATGCATAGTCTCACACAATTTACGGCCCTGACCAGAAGGTGATGTCATCAAATGAGGCACATATTCTACACCTCGTTTTCCCGTGGTAGGATTTACACTTTCTTGGAGAATGTGGAGTTGGCAAAGAATGTCAAAAGCAAGAAGCAAAGACCCAAGGCAGGCACAAACTATTCTTTAAGAGTAAAGTCCTATTCCTGTGTGGTTTGTGATCAGCCAAAATGTGAGCACTTCAGCACATTTTGTGCAGTGTAAAATCATTTACCATGGTATGAGTGAGGGTTGCTTTAAATAGAATGAAAGAAAATTACTATTGCAGTAAGGAAGCTGGCTAATGAGCATTTGCTTGTGGCAGAACCCTTTCAGGGATCTGGCAAACTTAGACAACTGACTGAAACCCAATATTAGGTCTACTGATTAGCTTGGATGACTCCAGTCACTCAGCAAACAAAAGATGTGAGCACAGATTCTGAGTCTGTGAACTCTTGTGAAGTTAAGACAAAGATTCTAACTTTTTTCTCTTTGAAAATAAAAAGGACTTTACCACCAATTCTTAAGGAGAATTATATATTTATATATTTGGCCAATTATCTGTCTTAATAGAACATTTATAATTCATTCATTTGGACTTTAAGATTTTTCAAGTCTATTAAATTTACATAGCAAATCCCCTGATATTCATATT
The DNA here is from genome assembly GCF_027475565.1 of Acinonyx jubatus. NCBI lineage: Eukaryota > Metazoa > Chordata > Mammalia > Carnivora > Felidae > Acinonyx > Acinonyx jubatus. The sequence continues at coordinate 123,424,122 of NC_069388.1, read as the reverse complement.
GATTCCACTGCTACTGATGAAATTAAAAATATTGAATGATGTGTCCTAAATCCTCAAAGGTTATTTCCAATATGGATTTAATTTTTTAAAACTCAAACACTTACTATCTGAAGACTGATTTTTTTTCCCCCATTTGAAGACAGCTCACAAAGCAAAGCTTTAACCTGGCACTTGGCAACTCCAAAAGCACTTCATTCTTCTGGCAATGTGATCTTCCTGCTAGAAAAAAATTAACTCGTAGTATGATTTTTGAAAATCTATGGCTTTGGGATTATTGCCTATGCAACTGGGTTGGAGGCAGAACATTCTTTCTTGGCCATTGAGCTGCATATTAATCATACAGAGTAGAGTTTATGCAAGACCAAAACATGAAGCCAAAGCCCAACACTTTTCACCAAAAAGGAGAGAAGTACATCATGGAAGACGTAACATCATATTCTGTTGCTCAAATTTAAAAAAAAAAGTGTTATGTCTTTGGGGAAATGGGCAGTCACTAGCTCATCTTTTGAGGCATGGCCATCAGACAGCCCTGCGTGTGCCCAGCACATGGCACTGTGCTTCTGGCTGATTCTGTCAGCAACCCACGTCAGAGTGTTAATGAATGCAGATGGAGAAGGTTTGGCTCCTAAGAACACCATGTTAAAATTTAAATTAGTCATGTGCTTAGGCATTTTTTTCTTTTAAAATATAATAAACAGTCATGGTTTGTGGATGAGATAGTCTGATCAACTCTGCTCTGTGCTCCTCAGATTTTCTCTATTGCCCAAACACATGCTCACTGCCTGCTATAAATATGTTTTTCTCCCCATCAATAATATCTTTCCATCCTTCATTCTTTGAGGGATTTGTGCCAGGACTGGAATCAAGCATCAACTCCACTAGAAGTCCATCTCTGGCCTCCCAGATGGTAATAATGCTTCTTTTCTCCCTATTCCCCATCACATTGTACATATCCCCATTACGGTGCTTCTTGTGTTGTGCTATGATCATCCATGAGCATTTTTGTCTTCTTTTTCATTGCATAAGCCCTTCCAGGATAGCACTGTGTCATACCCACCTCTATGTCTGCAAGGCAGGCACACAGTCACTTTCTACACACTTCTGATAAAAGGATGAAGGAATAAGTGGCAATGAATGGGCATAAGAATTGCAGTACTTTCTGTCTGAAGTTGACAAGAATTCCAGGAACATCTGTAATATTATCCACCTGTTAGGTCAGAAGGCAATGGACACGACTTGGCTTTCCTGTCTTGTGGACAAAGGAGCTCAGTTAGGTAAGAAATGTAAAATCTTAGAGCAGAACCTGGTATTCCCATCCCCTCAGTTGTTGTTTAACTCTTATTTTTCTAGTTTTAAAAAGTTACTGTTTTTGGTAATTTTCCAAGGAAACTTTGAATCTAATTAGAGAAACTATAAGTAGAGAGAGAAGGCAAATCTGCCCCAAAGGTCACCAGACAACTCAAGGCAATAGAGACATGTGCAGGATATTGGGGCTGTCAGTCAAGCAGCCCATGGAATGACCCTTTGAAACTCATTGCCGTCCTGACCATTCCATAGATATCATGGGAATAGTATTAATTAAATTAGTGATCTATTTCTGAGGGGTCTAGGGAAGATAACTTTAAGATACGCTTTTCATTTAGTTTTTCTTGAAGATACAGTGCATCGTAACCAATCACTATATCTTCTGCCATTGGCTCCTGGCAGGTTTAGAATCCAACAAGTAGCTCATCTCTTCTCTAGCAAGTGTCTCAGACTTACAATCTACACTTTTGTGGTGGTCTCATTCCTGCATAAATTTATCTTTCTATCCTTGTATTACTTTTTGCTTCTTTACCTAGTTCTGATAGATGTTATCTTATTGTTGTCTACTTTTATTAAAATTTTTTTTAATGTTTATTTTTGAGAGAGAGACAGAGTGCGAGCAGGGGAGGGGCAGAGAGAGAGGGAGACACAGAATCCAAAGCAGGCTCCAGGCTCTGAGCTGTCAGCGCAGAGCCCGACGCTGGGTTCGAATTCACAAGCTGTGAGATCATGACCGGAGCCTAAGTCAGACGCCCAACCAACTGAGCCACCCAGCGGCCCCTACTGTTATCTACTTCTGATAGATGCTATCCTGCTGGTTTGTGGTATTTTTATAAACAGCCATAAATCCTTTTCGAATTAAAGTAATGTAGTAGAAATATTACATATTTATACAAAAACAGAAGCAATAATCAAAATATTTAATAACTACTATGACATTGTCATCGACCAATCAGAAAGGTGCTATCCATTAATGAACAAAAATGTCACACTGGTGCAAGCAAGCAGAACACCATCCTTGCTGATCAACAAACTAAGCAGCATCATTTCAGGTGGAAGAGAGAGCATTTGGCTTGGATTCAAAGGACTAGGAAAAGCACTGCCAACAAGGAGAAGTACTGAAGGAAAAGTCAAACAGATTTGATTTGGAAAGCCTGGCTCTGTTAGTCACTTTCTGAGTTTCAGATTTCCCACCTGCAAAAAAGGAAAAGAATACTTGCCTGCTTCGCTGGGCTGGTAGAGAAAAGAAGATATATGAGTTTTCTGCAAAAAAAAAAAAAAAAAAAAAAAAAAAAAATATATATATATATATATATATATGAACTAATGTAGAAATGTTGCACCCCAAATGATTATTTGGGCCTTTCAGCAAAATTTTTCAATGAATCACATCTCCTTCCAGTTTTTCTCATAGCAGGGAACCTTTTCACACATTAGCAATGTCTCAACTTTGGTCTTCTTGGATAATTTTACAGATTGTTACTCAAATTAGTGGATTCTGTAATGGAGCAAAGTAGATACACGAGGTGGCCAGGAGCTACAACTCTGTGCACAGACTACTCTATAGTGGCCTTGGGATTGGGCCACATGGCCACAGGAGCAGCCAAAAAAGAGGAAGGGGCAGGTGAAGCCAAAATTCAAGCCAGGCATTTCAACTTCAGCCCTGAGCCAACAAGGTCATTTTCCACGTGTTCTTGGCTTCCACTAGATTAAATGTCTCCTAAATGTTGAACACACAAATCTAAGCCCATTTGATGAGCCAGCCAGGCCAGCACAATGGTACTTGCCATCCTGGCAGTGTCATCTGGAGCTGGATCTTTGCGAGCACAGCTACCAAGCCAGGGCTTGAGGTTATAATTTGTCCTTTATGTCCATGAGTTGCTTGTCCTCAGAGGGGATAACCTCCATTTCTGGGGAGCTCACTCCATCATATCTCTTAGAGGCAGAAGGGTATGGTGGTTAAAACTTTCTGACATGGACTGTGTGCTTTGTCCTTCAATTTATTCATATATCATGTGGAAGTAATAAGAGTACCCAAGTCAGAGTGGTAGCAAATATTTAATGAGATCATTCACATAAAGCAGAGTGCTTACTGCTCACAGAATCATTCTATGTGTGTAAAGTATAATTACTATCCATGCCCCCACAAGAGAATAATATAGTTTCAAACTCATTAACACAGCAAGGCTGCTACTGATTGTTCAAGCTCATTCCCACCCTCTCACAGAAATTCGTTATTATAGCCACACCTCACATTTTTTTTCACACCTGCTCTGCTTTAATTGCTCTGCCCCCTCTGCATGGAAAGCTGTGATACTGTAATATAATAAGAAGTGTATACTTGATCTTTGTTCCCAATTCCTGGCACAGAACTGCCAAACTCTTGGAGTTTCCTGAGTGATAGAGGAGAAAGGAACATGCTTTATTTTTCATAATATATCCCTTTCAACCATACGTGAGTTTATACTAATGGGGTGACTTGTGGAAAGCTCCAAAAGATGGAGGGATGCTTCCAGGAGAACCAGCCATGTGATTACAGGGTTGTAACTTTCAGTCCCTTCCCCAACCTCCTCAGGAAGGGGAGAGGGGCTGGAGATTTTCCATTACCGGTGGCCAATGATTTAAGCAACCATGCCTATGTAATGAATCCCCCACAAAAGCCCCAAACAACAGGGTAGAGAGAGTTTCCTGGCTAGTGAACACATTGAGGTGTTGGGAGGGTGGTGAACCCAGAGAGGGCATGGAAGCTCCATGAACCCCTTCCCACCTTGCCCTATGCTTGCTTCTCTTCCTTCTTGCTGTTCCTGAGTTGTATCCTTTTATAATAAACTGGTACACTAGTAAGTAAACTGTTTTCCCAAGTTCTATGACCTGTTCTAGCAAATGTACCAATCCAAGCAGGAGTTGTGGGAACCCCCGTTTATGGCCAGTCAGAAGTACAGGTGACAACCCAGGCCTTGCAATTGGTTTATGAAGTGGGGGACAGTCTTGTGGACTAAGCTCTTAACCTGTGTGGTCTGTCCAGTTAGTGTAGGAATTTAAATTGTAGGACACTCAACTGGTGACTGCCGAGAACTAGAGAATTGCTTGGTGTGGAAAAACCCACACATCTGATGTCAGAAATGTTGGTGTGAATATAGAAAAGAACAGTGTTGCTGTGGTTGTTGCTTAATGCCTTTACGGATTTTTATTTCTTACTACATCCTTGTAGCAACTCAAAGCCATCCCACTCAGGAAGTCTTCTCATAGATATCTCTCAGGATGAGATAAGTGTCCATTCCTTGCTATCTTGCTTTCTGCATGAAACTCAAGTCTTCTCCCACCTGGATTGTTGAGACAGAGACTACATTTTTCCATTCTGCTATCTTCCCCAGCATGACCTAACAGAAAGTTGGTGCTCAGTAAACATCGAATGAAATTGTAAATGGACAAATAAGTTTAACATATTGGGATACTTGCATTGTGTCCAGGCTTATGAGGTGTCAGCCAACATGGTATGACTTCATAGATGCAAGGAAGGTGGCCTGATGTCCTCAAGCGCCCTTCCACCAGGGGCCTCATCTCTCAGAGCTCTACTCATTCATCTATCCTTGCATAGGCACAACACTGTGCTGGATTCCTGTAGTATAAAACACAATCAGACCTGGATGCTACTCCACAACAGTCTTCCCCTGTGCTGACGGTTTTAAATCCCTATTTTGAGTTTGGACAGTGCGTGCACAGGAAGATCTTCTCTAAATGTCCTTTATGCCTTTGGAACATGAATGAAGGATCTCAGATACATTCTGGCTGGGGCACTGAGGGAGAAATAGGGAGAACCTGAGGCCTCTGGGCATTTAGAGAGGGCCAGGGAAATGGTTGTCAGGGAGGAAAGGAAAGAGCTAGAGGGGGCCAAGTCAGAATGTCTCTGCTTAAGACACATCACTGAAGGAGCTGGCCCAGGAGGAAGGCTTATTAATAATTAGTCTCAGTGGGAAAGGGATCTGAAAATAATGATGCTCTAAAAGAAAGAGTCTGTCTTGGAGCTAAATAGACCATAGTTTGAATCTCATCTCTCCACTTAGTGGCTAGAAAGACCTGGGCAAACTTCATAGTCTCTGATCTTCAATTTCCTCATCTGTGCAAATGGAGATGGCCTCATGGTGTTTGTTGTGATGTTTAAATAAAATTTAGTGGGGCACCTGGGTGGCTCAGCCGGTTAAGCGTCCAGCTTCGGCTCAGGTCATGATCTTGCGGTTCGTGAGTTCAAGCCCCGCGTTGGGCTCTGTGCTGACAGCTCAAAGCCTGGAGCCTGTTTCAGATTCTGTGTCTCCCTCTCTCTCTGACCCTCCCCTGTTCATGCTCTGTCTCTCTCTGTCTCAAAAATAAATTAACGTTAAAAAAAATTTTTTTTAATGATAAATAAATAAATAAATAAATAAATAAAATTTAGTACCAAACAGCCAGTTAGATTGCATGTGCTCAATAAATGCCACTCTTTTCTCCTCTCCTACTAAGTACAAAGCAATCTCTGTGCTTTGATGTGCTTTCAATCCACATGGCTATATATCTCTTCACATACAAATCAAGAAAGCAGGTAGGGCACCTGGGTGGCTCAGTCGGTTAAGCGTCCGACTTCGCCTCAGGTCATGATCTCACACTTGGTGAGTTCGAGCCCCACATCGAGCTCTGTGCTGACGGCTCAGACAGAGCCTGGAGCCCGCTTCAGATTCTGTGTGTCTCCCTCTATCTCTGTCCCTCCCCTGCTCACCTCTGCGTCTCTCTCTCTCTCTCTTTCAAAAATAAACTTAAAAAATTTCAAATCAGGAAAGCAGGGGCTGCAGGCAAAGCAGATGCTGTGCTGACTTCAGGCACGATGTGGCTAGGGCTGCTTGGGTCTACATCAGGTAAGACAGCCTAACCAGGATTCAGAAGAGACTTAGATGGATTCCCTCAAGATGAGCCCAGTCCCTCCTTAAGATAGAGCTGCTGGAAGTGCTATCCTTGTAGCTCCAGACACTAGGAGAGCGGACTGGCGGGGCAACACTGGCCCCCTAGCTCTAGCTCTTACCTGTTGGTAGCCAGAAGCTGGTCCCACTGCTCTCCCAGAGTCTGACTGATACTGTGGGCAGGCACATAGGGTGAGAGGTGGGGTGGGGCTGTGCTTCATTCAAACATGCAACTTCAAAGTCTCTGGGGATGTCGTCTGGCATGGACGAGAGTCAGGGGCAGCTGGAACTGTGGAATTTCCAGTTACAAAAGGTCCCATTCAGAGCTGCATGCCCTGTTGCACAACAAGGGAACAAGGAGACATTTGATGGCATTAAAAAGCCCTTGAGCTCAAAACAAAGGGACACAACTCTCTCTGCGTTGTCTTCTGAGCTTTAGACCTGGCTTGTGTGATGGGAGGTCATAAAAACAGGTGACATCTTATCTCAGTCTGCCTTGACAGAGAGCTAGCTTCTGGACATAGACCCGGAGGCAGTGCCCTCTGACGTGGGTCCCCCCAAAGGCTCTAGCATCCATTTAATCTTGGCAGTAAAGGAGCTGGGTCAAAGACCCAGTCAGCTGGTACATAAATACGAACTCTCTGAGACTCATCTCCCTCATTCTGGTAACCAATCCATTCCCCCACTGCTTCCTGCACCACTCCCATAACCATCCCTATTATACTGTCCATTTAGCCCACGAGTTCTGAAAGTGACCTGAGAGGCACAATCTCTGAAACCATGTCTAAAAACTTCCACAACAGTCCCAAATCATAGTGTCACCCTGAGCTGAAATTCATATTTAAGAGGTTACTCCAATAAGCTGTATGTGCAAGGGCATCTTATATACATAGTTTATGACTTATTCCTTATACCTGGATGAGGGAACAGAAGCTCAGAGAAGTTGTCCTCGGCCCAGTACTAGTAAGTGACAGAACTGTGGATTTTCACCCATCAGCATCATCATGACATCTGCGTCGGCCCCTCACATACAGTATTTGCCATTGTAAGAGAGTCCACCTCCCCCAGTGGTGATCATGCAATGGACAAGAGCCATGGTAGACATTGGTGGATACTGCTGGAATCTTCTGGAGTGCCTTTAAAAGAGCTTAGCACAGAGCTTTTAAAAAATTGATTCTAAAAATAATCTAATTATTTATGCTGAGTATATATGTACACTGATCAGTATCTGATTTTGCTAATTTCTCCATGCACTAGTGACTCATATCCCATTTCTAAATTAGAAATTTCATAAATCGCTGTAAGTGTGCCCCTTCAGAAGCATAATTATAAGCAGCACAATGTACATTTTAAAGTGTGAAACACTTAAGTTTCAGGAACACGGTATCCCTGTGCAGACAGAAAAGGTAATTACTTACATGCCAACTCACAACTGGGAAAATGAGGTCACCAAAGAGACTTTAACAATGGAAATCTTGTGTTTCTGGGGCACATGTTCAGTCAGAGACATGAAATTTTAAAGAATCTTCATCTGCAGGAATGATGCCAGCTCCTCTCTCCTGCACATCCTCTCTGTGGATTAATCATCGGGCCCCCGGTAACCACAATGTGACCGCTATGTGAGGCGCCTTCTTCCCTGAAACAATGAAGTTCTGTCCGTTTGTCTTTGGGAGGCATTTACAGCTCGAGGACATCGCTCTGTTTTATTTCAAGTGTTCAGTGCTGGCTTCTTGGGACATGGCTGGAAGGGGTGTTGAGCTGGATTGGGCAATAACAAATGTTCCAGTGGGACACTGAGACATTCTTACCATGGGGCACCTAGCAGGGACACATTTTGAAAGGTGAGGAAGGCAAGAGTGTGTTTCATAAAGCCCAGTGTGAACACGTTTCCCCAGTACTCTGGTGAAGCTGTGAGGGTCCTGGTCTCAAGGCCTTAGTGGGGTCTTCCTCATGAAAAGGTTATATGACAGGGAGGAACACAATTGCTAGAGCCCTGACTTTGTCTCGATAACTGGCGAGATGAAATAGTCTCTGTTCATCTGGCTGGGTAGAGCTCCGGAATGCGGTAGCTCTGCCTGAGGGGCCCCCGTGGAGTATACAGAGCAACATTGTCATTCCCAGAAGGTGGCAGCCGCCTTGCACAGTAGGCTGCCCTCCCACCCCCATGCATAAAGGCAGCAACCCAGAGTTTTTAAAATAATAAACAGCTGGCCATGGGCTCCCAACACAAACTGCAGAATACCAGTACAATTCGACTTGACTGAACAGGTTTTAGACCACAACACAGGAAACCCAGAGTCCAAAGGCTTCCCACTCTACACACTGTGCTTCGGAATCCATTAGAATGATCACCTTGAAGCTTCGTGTCTGGGAGAGAATCTCTTACATAGCAGCCAAGGAGGGGGAGATTCAAAGGTCTTGAGTTAAGCCATCTTGCTTCCCGTCTTTGGGATATGCAAATGCAAAAGCCACTGGGGTTCTGAGCGTCATGTGGACATGACTCCTTCTCCCCAGGTCTGAGTGGGTCTCTCTACTTGAGTGATTTGCAGAGCATCTGGGGAGCTCAGTCAGTTGAGTGTCTCCACTTCAGCTCAGGTCATGATCTTGTGGTTCAGTTTGTGAGTTCAAGCCCCACATCAGGCTCGCTGCTGTCAGTGCAGAGCCCACATCAGTTCCTCTGTCCCCCTCTCTCTATGCTCCTTCCTTGCTTGTGCTCTCTCAAAAATAAATAAAAACATCTTTAAAAAAGTAACTCTCCAACCTCCCTCCTCTAACTCAGAGCTGGACGCAGGGAAAGCACAGGCTGGGAGATGAGGAAGGACAAGATCTCAATCAAGTTCATAAAAAAGACCTCTTTAGCAACCCTGTTCTGAACTTCTAGAGTGATGTTGGTGCAAGAATGGCAGTAGTAACTCCTCTGCAGTCTGAAAAAAGTGGAAACAACCAAAGACTGGGAATCGGAGAAACTGGATTTTCTTTCTGGCTCTATTACCTGAAGATCATGTGACTTCGGATAGATTATTTACCTTTCCTGGGACTCAGTTTCCCCATCTACACCTATAAAATAAAGGTAATAACAAACTTGCCCTGGGGTCATGCCATAGTAGATAACTAATATCAGTTATGTAATTAACTACTGATTGAAGGCTTAATAGCTACCTCAAAGTTGCTATATTAACTGAGATGGTCTCTGACACTTGTCTCATAAATGATAAACATGTGCAACTTAGAAAGTCTGATAAGGAAGCCTACCTCTCCAAGAAGCCTGGAGAAAGCCTCTCAAGATGTGGGGATTCACAAAATGTGGGCTGCAGAACACTGATTCTGTGACATATTAACAGGTATTCTGTGCAGGGAAATGTTCATGGGGAAATAGGAAATTCTGAGTTAAACAAATGTAAATAGGTTTGTGTGCTGTAGATTTTTCTAGGGTGTGTTGTAAATTTGTGAGAGACATCCAAGGCCACTTTTTCCAAGTTCACCTAGTCATTGAGCGCCTGTCCACGTGGTTCTCCAGAATCTTGTCTTCTTGAGTGATATACTGAAGACCAAAGTCAGGAAAATAACTGCTTTAGACATATCCTTGCGCAGGAGTTTCCATGGAGCCCCTCCTAGGCAATAAACCTTTTGGTTTCAGTGGCTGAATATGTATTTATTTCCTTGCCAAGTATTTCACAAGACTGTGCCCACTTCAGGTTATTTCAGGCTATCAGCATGCTTTCATAATAAATTGTTTTCATCTGCAAAGTGGAAATAAATATTGGTAAAGAGAACGGAGCAGCCAGCAATTTGAGTTCCTATCTCACCAGTATCTAGATACTTCCTGGTGATGGCATATGAGCTGCACCCTTTAAACCCTGAGCAGGAGCCACATCCACAGAGGTTAAAGTGAAGGAGCTGGGTGACAGAAACAGCCCCACAACTTCCAGACTGAAGGAATGAGGTAAAGGAACCCTATTGTCTCCTAAGGGTCTGAGATACTCAAGAAGCCACCAAAGGCCCCTGCAGGAATCATGAGTATGTGCCATAGAAGAGCCTAGAAAACAAAGGACTAGCTTCTCCAAAATAACCCATATGCCTAGGTCAATCCAGTGATATCAAGACCCAGGAGCTGGTGACAGATCTCCATTCATGGTTATCTTCGTGTGTATGAATAGAAACAATTAGCCCACGACAGAGTTTTGGAGCCCCTCAACGGAAACCAGATGATATCTGGCATTGGTGTTTTCTCACCATCTTAGAAAAAAAGCTTCCCTTTTGGGGAGATGAACTTGATAGTCTGGGGGTTGGGGAATATCAGAAAACTGGTCTACCACCTCAAAGAGGGGAGCTGTTTTTCCAGGTTGCTGGGACAACTCAGTGACAAGCTTAAGGAAGCCCCTTTGTGAGGAGCTTGAGGCACAAGTCCTGCCTGGGATCAGCAATTCCGAGCCTGTCTCCAGGGTCCTGTCACTCCACAGTTAACACTCCTGAATTTACAGTCTCCGCAGTCATCTTCAAACTTGCCTGGATGAGAAGGGGGGGAAAAAAGAAAAAAAGGCAAAAATATTCAGAGAAAATACATTTATTCATTAGTGATTGCTAAAAAGCTTCAAAATGCTGAGTTTAAAAAATATATTTTGTGTATTCATTGATGTATTCACTCAGAACCAATCAAGACTCGCCTGTGTTAGAGATTGGTGATCAAAGAATGAATGACGCTAGTTGATGCCCTTGAGGAGTCCACAGTCAGTCGGGGGAGGGGAAAAACTCCGTCTCACAGCCCACAACGTGGAATATTCCATAGAAGACACAGGGAACTGTAGGAGAACTGAGGTAAGGTTCTGAATCAAGCCGAAGGGAGGCTCTGCTATAACACATCCTCGGCTAAGGTGGAACATGACAGCAGTTGGTCAACCAAAGAAAGGGGCTGAAGAGAGAAGGTTTCCAGACCAAGGAAGCAGATAGAAGGGATGTCCTTGTCCCAGTTTTTCCTATTCCCTGCATCTGCTTTCTGTTGCTGCTATAACAAGCTACCACAAGTGTAGTAGCTTACAACAATACAGACTTATGACTATAGAGTTCTAGAGATCAAGAGTCTGAAATGGGTCCCAAGGAGCTGCAGTCAAGGTGCCCGCAGGGAGGCTCTAGGGGAGAATTCATTTCCTTAGCTCTTCAAGATTCTAGAGGATGCCCACATTCCTTGGCAGGTGACTCCCAGCCAGCAATTACATCACCCTGACCTTTACTTCCATGTTCACTTCTCTTCAAACTCTCACTCGCCTGCCTCCCTCTTCCCCTTATAAGGACTCTTTGATTGCACTGGGCAACATGGATAATCCAAGATAATCTCCCCACCTCAAGATCCCTAACTTTATTCTATATTCACTCATATCTACAGAGACGCTTTTACCATGTAAGGTAGCATATTCACAAGTTCTGGGATTAGAACATGGACATTTTTGGGAGGGCCACCATTCTGACTACCATACCATTTATGGCACTAAGTTTCTCCACTCATAAAATGGGTTGGATCTCATGGCCTCTAAGAACCTGTCCAGTTCTGTCTACCAGTGGGTAGCAGATAGTTATCCAAAGATTAGAGCCTGGCAGACCATATCAGGAGACTGATATGACTTTCCACTCTAGGTGCCTAAACGATTGAAACAGCTTTAGATTCCTGGTCTTTGGTATGAGACAAAAGCCCGAGAGTATCTCCACTACACATGCTCTGCGAATGGTTCTGCAGTCACCTGATAGAGACATCAGGAGATTGACCCATCCATACCTGGAACAAAGGGAAGGAAAAATAAGATTCTCTTCCTTTACTAGAAGGAAAACCTTGTTCTAAAAGTCCTCAGGTCTCTAGGATAAAGGACCTTTTATAAATTTTTTTAAAACATTTTTTATGTTTATTTTATTTTTGAGAGAGAGAGAGAGAGAACACAAGGGGGAGGGGCAGAGAGAGAAAGGGAGACACAGAATCCAAAGCAGGCCCCAGGCTCTGAGCTGTCAGCACAGAGCCCGATGCAGGGTTCAAACTCACGGACTGTGAGATCATGACCTGAGCTGAAGTCGGCGCTCAACCCACTGAGTCACCCAGGTGCCCCAAAGGACCCTTTTTTTTTTAAATCACAAACTAATTCATTTTTAACTGCTTCTTTACCGAATTCATTGAAGAGTTAATTAAAACCCTGCACAAATCATCATAGCAAACATGAGAATAAAGTAACGCTTGAAGTGCAGAATGAGACTGAGTGAGCAATCATTTTCACTGGAAGGATGCCTAATCTCCAGCGGTCATGGAGGAGAATTAAATGAGAGAGGGAATAGCATGGCCTGGTGGGGGGAACAGAAATAAAAAAACCTTAAAATGAGAGTCCAAAACTGGGTACAAGATTTCACTTGGCTGCTACATTATAGGTCACTGTAAACAAGTCCCTCTCTTTTCATGTTCTTGGTTCTTCTTCCTCAAGAAAAAAAGACAAGTGTTGGGGCTGGGGCTCTCTGAACTCAGCATTCCAGAACCAGGGGCAGGGAGTGGACGATATGTCTCCTAACAGTGATTTTTGGATACATTTTTCTTTCTGTTTCTGTAGGTCAGAAGAAAACCAGTGATGTGAACTATCCAGCGAACTCCTGAGAAATAGTGTCTCTATCCACAAGGTAGAAGATGTTATCAGTATAGAACTTTCCACCTTTACTGACATTTCTTATCTTCTGTCATCTGCACAGTGACTGTGAAAAATGCTCTCCGTTGGGTGTTTCTGATTCATTTTTGTGATGGTTCCATGATGTCTGAAGAAGTTAAAGTTTAAACTCTTTCCCTTCCCTGTTGGCCTTTACAGCTCTGTGGATTCTGCTCATAACTGGGCTGACTCCTAAGTCCTGAGCCTTCTAGAAAGGCAGATGGCTTGACCAGAGTAAGTGGCTGTATTTGCTGAGGAGGAAAGCTCCACCAGCTTTTAAATGGTTCTCTTATGCAGCAGCAATAAATGTGAGCCAGTCTGTCAATGCCTCCATTTTCAGCTGGTGTTTGAAGATCTCTATCTAGGAATAAACTTCCTCAAAGATAAAACAACAGGCTTGAGCGTTGGAGACAATAGTAATATTGTCTTGGGAGGTGGAGACACTGGTCCTAAAGGCACTTAGAGAACACAGTGTACTCTTCTCGTTGATCCCGACAATTTATGTATTGTTCAGGAACTAGCCCCGAGCAAAGTCAGAGGAGAGTCAGTTTTGGGGGTCCTTTAAAACTCGGAAGTCAGCCTGCAGTCTCCAGGGAATAACGAGAATTTTTTTTTTAACGTGATGTGTTGTGACTGCCACAGCAGCCAGGATTCAGGGTGTTTCCCTACTCTCAGTCCCAGCTTCAAAGTCATCTGGAGGGCATGCAGGTTTGCATGTGTGCGGGTGCCATCCCGTAGTGGCTCACATGTGTCTGTGCCGCTGTGTGTTGGGGGGGATACTTGGCTGTAAATATGGATGGGGGAGTGTCGAGTTTGGGTGCAGAAGAGGTGAATGTCAGCCCTTGGGGGGGCACTAGGATGCACACTCATGCACGGGTGTGAGTGTGCAGGTGCATATGTACACATTCAGCCGCGTCAAATGTGTTTTTGTGGGTGGTAAAATGGAGTTTTATAGAAATGCATGACTGTGGACAGCCCACAGAATTATCGGTCTTCGCATTCAATTCAGTGAAGATGCTGCTGGTCCAGCCCAAATCCCGGTGGCTCTCAGACTCATCCATTCATCACAGAGGTTTTCCTGAATGCCTACTATACGTGAAGTCCTGTGTCAGAGACTGTACAAAAGGTAGAAAAATAGACATGAGGTTTATGCCCTCAAAAATGTCACCATATAGTGTGAAAAATGAGAGGTATATACTTGAAAGGGAGAACACTCTCAGGCAGAAAGGAGCCTGATTGCGGAGCCCAGATACCTGTATGTTACCTCTCCTGAGGATGTCTTTAACTACAAAATTTATACAGGCAACAAAAGGAATGTTTTCAACACATTGAGTGAATTTTCTGAAGTGTAACTGATGTTCTTTTTAATGTAGAGTTATTTAGATTTTGTCCTGTAAGACAAACTATAAATAATTTATTTACTAGTTGTAAGTGTGAGATTGGCTTTTATTTTTTTCTCAAAGAAACTGACAAGTATGTTGTAAGGTTTAAATAAATGAGGAGATGATGATGATGATGATTTTAGCACAAGAAGATTAATGATAGATATTTATTAAGTCCTTAAATATGCCAGGCATTGGATTAAGTGGTTTACTTAGATTCACATGATGAGTTTAGATTGCATCCATGTGCCCTGGGAAACTCTGAAGACAGACTTGATGGAGGTCTGAAAGGAGACCCAGAGGAGAACTGGCAGAGAAAGTGGAGGGCGTGATGACCTGGCCCTTTCCTACAGGACCTTTGAGCTCTCTGGGGCTTCTTAGCTTTGCTCTGGGCCCCACCGCTAAGTTCTCTCCAAGACTGGAGAGGAGGTCGCTCCTCAGGGATTGGTGGTCACTCTTGTGGCCAAGATAGTGATTCAGTGCTCAGTCCATTCTACGTCCAGCCATTCTACCCCTGATCACAGGTTTAGAAAACTGCCCTGGAATAAAAACCCCACTATGTCCTCTATATGCTTCCACAGGGGCTAGATTTCAAGGTAAGCATAGATTTTAAGTTGCCCACAGCATCTCTGTCAGTATCCACTCAAATAAACATATCTCTTCAAATCAATAGTTCTCTGCAGCTTATGTGTAGCACTTTCACATCCGTAGCTTGATGAATCTAAGCCATTACCCTTGGGGGTAAGAATAGTCTACCTAAGACTATTCTGGGGGCAGATCACCCCATGGGAAAAGAGTAAAATTAGTTACTATTATCAAAACACCACATATTAGAAGTCATCTACTCAACAGAACTCTCCAATAGCCAATATGCATTAACACACTGTACCTTCTACTTCACAGAAACACCCAATCATTTGATGGTGTAACATGTAGCCCCTGGAGAAGACCATTGTTTTGAATAGGCTCGTTCAGGTGGAGAGTAGCTAGGTGATGACTATGGATTCTTGCACCAAGAACCAAGGCCATAGGAAGACCTATTCTAATATTTAGTCAAGGGAGGGATCATTAAGAACTCAGCTGTAATAACAGTAATCTTTTCTTACTTTTATTAAGAGATTTGCATATTGTTAGTGTTCTGAAATTACTACACTTTTTTTATATCGCTTCTGGTTAAAACGAGTCCAAAAGAATTTGTTGTTGTTGCTAACAATTCAAGTTTTTCCCGCATTCCAGGGACATGTTCTGAGTATGAGTGGAAATGCTCATTAACCTAGACTTTTGACCTAGAAAGCAATCTAAGGTAAATGCAGAATGCCCCAGGTATACTGAGCTGCATATATGATGTTGTCTACTGTGCTGTGTGGGCCTCTGAACCAAAGTTATTGCCAGCTGATTGTGTGGTTGAAGCTAGTTAACTGAGATTATACCATGCAAATAAAGTGCATCAAGCTGATTTTCATTTCTTCGACTATCTAAATTCTTCTAAAAAATGTAACCCTGGCTGATTTCTTAGGAAATGTCATGTAGGAAAATATAATTTATAACCCCTTTTCATTTCCACCCACCAAATATTTATAAATTTCCCTTCCCCCGGGGGTCATAGCTAGGCCCATTTCTGCTTTGCAATTTTCTTGCTATCTTTCTGCCACAAGACAATTCTCAGCTTGTCTAATGTTTTGGCCAACCAGGGCCAGGGCTACCCTCAGCTTCAAAACCCAAAATGCTTGAGGAGTTTATCCTTGGTTTCCTCTGCAGTGGAAGACCAGTAGATTTCCTTGAGAAAGAGAGTGGCACGGAGAAGGAGATATTTAGCTCTGCTACTCTATGTTGCTGGGTGTGGGAAGAGAATGTTATGTATAGAAAAGACCCCTCAACAGTAAGTATGTGGGAGGGAGACTGGTATGTTGAGTCTTTTGGTTAGGAATCAAGAGACGAAGAAAATCTGATCTAATAATTTCTCTGCAACTGAATCACTGGTTACTTTGGCCACGTGATAATCTCTCTCTGGGCGTCTAATTTTTCCTCTATAAAATACAACTTTCTAAATATCCATCCAGGTTTGGCACACTATGGTATTTTCATTATAGTCCCGATTTGTGCCGTATGATAAAATGACTTTCCTGTCTCCTGGTTTCTTCACCTGCCTAGTGTCAAAGAAGAGACAAGGTGGGGCACCTAGATGGCTCAGTCAGTTGACTGTCTGACTTAGTTTCAGCTCAGGTCATGATCTCACAGTTTGTGGGATCGAGCCCTGCATGGAGCTCTGTGCTAACATTGCAGAGCCTGTTTGGGATTCTCTCTCCCTCTCTCTCTGCCCCTCTCTGCTCACATTCATTCACTCTGTCTCTCTCACAAAACAAATAAATGAACATTAAAAAAATTAAAAAGAAGAGACAAGACAATGTGGGAAGCCCCAGAAAGCTTGTAGGAACTCTTCACTGAAGAATAAGTAACATCCAAGGGATACAGTCAATATTATTGTAATAGCCCTTGTGTGATGACACGTGGCAACTACATTTACCATGGTATTTTGTAATGTGCATAATTGTCAAGTCACTATGTTGCACACCCAAAACATATAACATTATATATAGATTATACTTCAATTAAAATTTTTAAAACTTTTAAAAAATAAAATAAAATCTCATCAAATGTAGTTTCATGGAAGATACATGACCAGGACTTTGTTTTAGCATTGCAGATCCAGTGCTATAAAAAGGGGGTAGGGGAAGCAAGGGAGAGGAGTAGGAGAAGGGGGAGGATGAGGAGGAGGAGAGGAAGAGGAACACTCAATGCAAACAGAAATGTGCATCCTAGGATTTTTCATGTTAAAGGGGATAAGAGAATCTGGCCAAAGTGGGAAGAGAAGTCACCAAGTCCATGGTCAAGAGGATAACACTGAAGCAGTTATAATCACAACCACTTTCTCCTCCAGCCCCTCCCAAATCAGTCATTAAACCAAAGCAATACACATACAACTTTCAAAACTTAGGCATCATAAATGATGCCCACAACTTAAAAGGATACATCATCCATTTGGGACATTAGAAAATATGAAGATAAATCTTATTTTGTAAGATTTTATTCCATTCGAGATATTAGAAAATATGAAGATAAATTTTCTCCTTATTTTGTAAGGTTTTAAATATCCTTAAGGGAAAAGCTCTTGTTTGCCCTAGTGATGCACTGCTGGAACGTAGTCAGGGCTCAGAAATGAGGAAGGATGCCTCCATCTCATTCAATGATTTACAAGGCTGACTTGAACATTTCCAAATGAGATTTTTTTTAATGAAATTTTGCCAGCTTCTTTTTTTTCATCTCCCTCTTGGTAGCAACTGAGATTCTGAATTCAGTGAATATATGTTAGACACTGTTTACTTGAACTTTCTAAAGCAAACTGTTCATCTTGGGTGTAACAGAAATGCTCTCTTTTTATATTACTGTTCCCATGCCTCTCTGCAGAGACTCGCCAACACAAACACCTACTTACAGGGCTGCGCTTTACCACTGTAAGCTCTTTGGCGACTCCGCCATTGGATTTCAGTCGATAAATTTGCATTTAGCGCTTAATTTGTTCAGTATGCCTTACTAATTTGGCAATATTTACTTTGGCTCGGAAAGCATAAGGCAGCTAAGTTCTATGGTTTTGTTTGGTGGGTTTTTTTTTCATTTTCATAAAAGGATTTGAGATATGAAAAAAGTTACAATGTCATGGACAGGACCGGTTTCCTGTTTATGAGTCACCATAAATATGAAAGGTGCTGGGTGACATTTCTCAGCCGAGAGAGTCCATACAACCCTGTGTGGAGAGCAAATCCTCAAGCAGGGTGGTCTTGAGGTGACGTGCTGACCTTGTATAATGTCAAGAGGAATTATTGTTAAAGTACAGTAGCCAGATCTCTCTCTCTCTCTCTCTCTCTCTCTCTCTCTCACACACACACACACAACTAATGGTTTTTCTCACTCTCACTACTCTAGGGATGAGAGTTTTGTTAGTTTTTATTAGTTTTATTAGTTTTATTTTTATTTGTTTTATTTATTACTAGCAAAGATATTACTCTTTGTTTGCTCAAAATCAACACTGACTTTCAGGAAGAAGTGACAGGAAATGCATTCATGTCTGTCACTTTTTTGTTTGTCTGTGTGTCATTTCACAAGTCTCCTCCACAGAAACAAATCCTCCTCCATAGCACTACACCCAGAAAATTCTCCTACTAGGTATGGAGTGTACCCTGTGCCTCTCCTATTTCCTCAAAGGAATGCTGCAGCTCACAGAGCCTTGCAAAGGCCATGAGGTCTCTGTATTAATCTCTGAGAACACAGTAGTTGCCAGACTCTGAACTTCCTAAGACTTGTGTGTTCAGGGAAGAGTGGCCCCGACAGAAGGGGGTTGCACACTATTTGCTGGAACACAGAGGGCAAAAAGAATGCTCCCTAGAGAGGAGGCTGTTCTCACTCAATGACAAGTAGTTTCAATGCCTGACATTTTGTGAAAGCCTCGGTAGAATGGGGCTTATAGCATCAGACTACATTCATCCATCTCAGCTCTGGTCTCTTCCAATTTCCAGCCCACAACACTCAGAATTCAGTCTGCGATATTAAGACTGCACTTTTTACAAAAGGAATCAACTTGAGCCATGAACAGCAGTGCAATCGAGGCTGTGATTTCTCCTCATGCAGGAAAAATACTGCCCATGAAATTCTGAAGACCCTTTCCAGATCAGTGAACTCCTACCCACTTCCTGAATATGCCATGGTTTTGATTTTAGCCCAGCTCCATACATTTGCCAAGCTATTCCCTCTGCCCAGAATGCCCCCCTCTAGCTTTCCTTCCCTAGTAAACTCGCCTACCCCCTCTAGTAGCCAGTTCCAATGTAACCAACCACTTTAGTGACGCTTTTGCCCACTTGCCAGGGAGAAAGTCTTTTCCTCTCTGCTTCTTTTGATCTTTGTACTCTTCATTTGTTCCTTTCTCAGGCATGCTATATTCCATTTATTCAAATAGTACGCTTTTAAATGCCAAACACCATGCAGGCTATTTATCCTAGAAAATTGCAGTTTATCTGTGAAAATTGTCTCTAACAAAATGGCAGGTCTTATGACATCAGGAGCTTTTTCATTTGTATCTTAAAATTTCAAGGGCCCAAGGCTAGGTGCATGGTTTCCTGGCTCAGAAATATTTATAGGGGCAATATTGTGGGTGGCTCAGTTGATTGGGCTTCTGACTGATCATAAGGTCATCATGATCTCATGGCTCAATTGGTGAGTTCAAGCCCCACATTGGGCTCACTGCTATCAGCGCAGAGCCCACTTCAGATCCTCTGTCCCCCATCTGCCCCCTCCTACTTATGCTCTCCCCAAACTAAATATTTTTTAAAAACTTAAAAAAAAGAAATTAGGGGCACCTGCGTGGCTCAGTCAGTTAAGCCTCCTACTCTTGATTTTGGCTCAAGTCATGATCTCACGGATCATGGGATTGAGCCCCACATCTGGCTCTGCGCTGGCAGCACAGAGCCTGCTTGGTATTCTCTGTCTGCCTCTCTCTCTGCCCTCCCCCGCTGATGCTAAAACTATCTTTCTATCAAAATAAATAAATAAATAAAAAAGATTTTTGAAAAAAAGAAATTATATTTATAATAGACAAATTCATGTCCTGCTCTCTGCAGATTCAACCTAAATGAATCATTATCTGATCATTGTGTACCTATCTACCAGATAACAAACCATATTTATTAAGCCAAAGTAGTTACACTTCCAAGTAATAGACTTGAATGCAGGAAGCACTGGATTGTTCATACCTGGAAAAAGTTGTCTTAATTTCGTTGTCGATAAAATAGAGAGTAAAATGCTTATGCTGTTAACGTGGGAATTAAATAATGTGTAAAATATATTTTGCTCTTACACCAATGTTCTGAGTGGTAGCCATCAGTCTTAATCTCCAATATGTTTAGCAATCATGTCAAAAATAACATTACAAACTTTCAGAACAACACATAGTGAACAATTTAGAGACCCTATTAGGGCTAGACTGAGTGGCTCAAATACAATAAAGCGATGTCCATCTTGTTTGTTCAACAAAAACTACTCTAGGGTGAGCTCAAAGAATCAAGAGGATACCATTATCATTCCATTACTTAGATACAACATTTCTCACAGATATAAGATTAAAAAATGACCAAGATACCCAAAAGAAGTTCTGGGGCATGTAACTAATCAACTCTAACTCACTCACATCAATAACAAGCACATGTGAAATGGTCAAGCCCTTACAGTCTTGCAGCCACTGTTTCTGGATAGCTTCAAGGACTGGACATCTTCCCCAAGGGCACAGACTGGCATCTTGGCAGTAGAAGTGAGATTTACATGAGGACAATGGGCATAAATAGAACTGTCCTAGGCAAACTGGGACATATGGCTGCCTCCTTATATATTAATTTAAAGAATACAGGTGTTATTAAAGAAAGGTTTTAAGTATGGAGGTGAATGATGTGATTTATGCCTCTAGGAGATCACCACTCTGACTGCTGCTGCTGTGTGGAGAATGCATTGGAGGTCAGTAGGATGCAGAAAAGGCACCAGGGAAGCTATTTCAGTGGACCAGGTAAGAGATGGTATTATTGTAGACCACCATGACTGTGTCAGTTGAGAGATTCCATAGATCAGTAGGGAAAATGGAGATATAAACTTGACACTTTAAGTATAATTTAATGAAAGCTTTGCCTTTTATTAAAGGCCTTATTAGACACTTAATAAGTGTTTATCCATTCATCCATTTCTATATTCAACAAATAGCTGAGCAGTACTATCGACCAGGAACTGTTCTGAATACTAAAATACATATCCCTCCCCAACCTTTACATCCAAGCATGGGTAGCATCATGTAACCTTGAGAAGAAGGAAGATAGAACTAAAGATTTACATATGTACATGCACCTGCACATATGTATAAAGAGATAAATAACACTATAAGAGCTTGTTATGGAAAGATTTAATGAATGAAATGTTAACCACGATAACTTAAAGGTAAGATAAGGCTGTCTTGGAGGTCAGGCATTACACAGAGATAACTGAAGAGTATCTTAAAGGAAGTGTTAGAATTTTTGAAGCAGAGGATAGATTTGGAGAGGCAGCAAGCTTTCCATGCCAATAGGAAAGTATCAGCAAACCAAAGATGCTTGGGCAACTTCTTGTGTCTGCAGAATAGAAAGGAGTTTACTCCCACTAAGTCCTTAGAGACTGAGTCAGAAAAAAATTAATAGAGGAAAAAACAATATGTTAGTACCTCTTATGGATAATGAGGTCTTAAATGACACTGCTTTCCTAAGTCTTAAATTTCACTAATTACACTACTTTCACTAATGTCAAGATACTGACATAAACATCGATCTGGATGCATCCAAACCTATGCAATTAGTAAAGTTATAATCTGGAAAGCATGATTAGTAACTTTGATTAAATAGAGATATATGAAATACTGAACATGCCATATAATATTTTTTTTCAACCACACTTATCTAAGATAGTGCCCCAAAGCCCAGCACCTAGTATACATATAACTTCTCCCAGTTAGTTATTCATCAAACACTGAACTAGGTACCGCCTTAAAAGTTTTTAAAGATGTTACTAAGGCCCTAAGTCATTTGACCTTAAGATAAGGAAATTATCCAGTTGAGTTCAACCTAATTTCATGAGCCCTTTAAATCTGGTTCTAAAGGTTAGAGACAGAGTGCATCAGAGATTCAAAACATGAGGAAGATTTGATCCAAGAGAAAATTTCTGTTGCTAGCTTTTGAAGATGGAGTGAGTAATGAAGCTTGGAATATAGGTGGCCTCTAAAAACTGACAGCAGTCTCCTGGCTGATAACCAGCAAAGAAATAGAACCTCAGTCCTACACCACAAGGAACTGGCTTCCACCCACAACAGGAATGAGGTCAGAAGCAGATTCTTCCCCAGGGCCTCCAGATGCAAATTTGGCCAAGCAGACATGTGATTTCAGCATTGTGGGAACCTGAGCAAACAACCCAGCCACGTTTCTGCGACTTCTCACCTACAGAACCCTGAGCTAAAAAAAATGGTATCTCACTTAGCATAACACTCTCCAGTGCTAAGTGAAATAAGTCATACAGAGAAGGACAGATTCCATATATTTTCACTCCTATGTGGATCCTGAGAAACGTAACAGAAAACCATGGGGGAGGGGAAGGAAAAAAAATGGTTAGAGAGGGAGGGAGCCAAAACATAAGAGACTCCTAAAAACTGAGAACAAACTGAGGGTTTATAGGGGGTGGGAGGGAGGGGTGTGTGCGTGATGGGTATTGAGGAGGGCACCTGTTGGGATGAGCACTGGGGGTTGTATGGAAACAAATTTGACAATAAATTTCATATTAAAAAAATGGTATCATTTTAAGTCTCTAAATTTGTGATGATTTGTTATACTGTAATAGAATACTAATACAGTATCAGTCCGTAATGAAATCCTAACAGATATCAAATAATTTATAAAACACAGGCCACTATCTCTGACTAAAATTCAATAAAATTAGAAATGATAAAATGTACCCCCCCAGAGTCCCAAAGTTTGGAATTAAAGAAAGCAATTCTAAACAGTCCCTGATTGAAAGGACAAATCATATGAGGAATTACAGATATTAAGAAATAAAGAATAAATAAGACTGTGTCCATGGATGAGGAAACTCAATAAAATATGTCAATTCTCTATAAATCTACTGATTCAATACAATTCCCTTAAAACCTCCAATAAGAATTTTGTGAAGAAAGTGAATTGACCCTATTTATTCATAGTGAAAAAGTACTTTTCAGGTTTCCAGGATTCAAAACTAAGTTGCAAAAGAAAACACTCTCATGCACATAAATTGGTGAACATGTGTTAGAACATCAAAAGACAAATGAAAAGTGAGAAAAATTATTAAAACACATATGATTAAGGACTGTTAGCATACAGAGAACTGTAATAAAAAGAAAGTAAAAAATAAAATAAAATTAAGCAAGACTTGTGAGTAGAAAGTTTATAGGGAAAGAAATTCAAATGACAAACTTGTGAAAAACGTTTAACTTCGTTTAGAAGTGATAGATGCAAATCAAAAATTGCAAGACAGGGGCACCTGGGTGGCTCAGTCGGTTAAGCGTCCGACTTCAGCTCAGGTCATGATCTTACGGTTCGTGAGTTCGAGCCCCGCCTCGGGCTCTGTGCTGACAGCTCAGAGCCCGGAGCCTGCTTCGGATTCTGTGTCTCCCTCTCTCTCTGCACCTCCCCTGTTCATGCTCTGTCTCTCTCTGTCTCTCTCTGTCTCAAAAATTAAAAAAATAAATAAATTAAAAATAAATTTAAAAAACAAAGGTTCTTCTTTAAAAAAAAAAAAATTGCAAGACATCCTATCAATTAATCCCACACTAAAAAGTTGCAAAATACCTAACGTGGCAAATGTATGGAGAAATATATTCTCCTAAGAGTTGCTGATGAGCAATTTTAATAAAAGTTATCATTTAAAATGTAATAACCTTTAACACCAATACACCTTCTAGAAATGTATGTTATTTAATACATGATGAGAAATTCTCCCTTAATATTACTCTAATTATCTACATTTTCTTAGTATTTTTGCCTGCTTATTCTTTTAGGTAATTCTTTAAATATTATCTCCGAACAACAGGAGACATTTATTTAGGTTTATTTATTTCATTATCATATATTTAAATTCTTAAATTCACATATTAAATTTTATTATAATTTTGATTAATAATAAAAAATTAAACCAATGTATTTGTCCCTGACTATAGATTTTGGTAATACAATTCTAAAGTTCTTTATTTTCCAATATTATTTTGGAATAAATTATTATCTAATACATATTTTACTTTTACTTTAATGGAAAAGAAGTTCTTTTCAATTATAGAATTATAGAAAAAAATAATTAGTTTTATTGCACTATCTGAGAATTAGTCCTATAACATTTCTTTTGTATGTTTTGGAATTTATTGTGATTTTCTTATGATCAAGTGTGTGATTACCTACATGTCCACTAGGAACTCTGATTCTTCCTTGTATGTCTAATAGATTTTCCTTTATATATCCAATATTATGATATTCGATAAATAAAGATTAACAACTGTTACTATGTATATTGTGGATATTGGCTCTAGCTTTTCTTAAGAATCATATTGTATTAGTCATGTTTTGTAAACTTTCTGTATATTATGATGTTATAACATCTTAAAAACAAATCTTTGGTGGAAAAGACTGCCCCTTGCAGGGGCTAACCAATTTTTTTTTTAATGTCTGTTTACTTTTGAGAGAGAAAGAGACCGAAAGAAAACAGAGTGTGAGTAGGGAGGGGCAGAGAGAGGGAGACACAGAATCTGAAGCAGGCTCCAGGCTCCGAGCTGTCAGCACAGAGCCCAACGTGGAGCTCAAACTCAGGAGCCACAGATCATGACCTGAGCCGAAGTTGAATGCTCAACCGACTGAGCCACCCAGGCTCCCCAGAGGCTAACCAACTCTTAGTGATAACAAAGGACTCAGCCAGGAACATGCTTTTTTTAAAATTATTTGTTAATTTTAGCTTTACTGAGATATAACTCACATATAAAATTGTAAGATATTTGAAGTGTGCATTATGATCATTTGAAGTACATATACATTGTGAAGAATTCCCCCAACTAGTTAATACATTTGTCACCTCATTTTTATCTTTTTTTTAGTGAAAACATTTAAATCCTACTCCTTTAGCAAATTTCAATTATGCAATACAATGTTATCAGTTATAGTCACCAGGTTGTACATTAGATCTTCAGACTTTATTTATCTTATAGCTGAAAATTTGTACCCTTTTACCAACTTCTCCCTATTTCTCTATCCCTCAGTCCCTGGCTCACTCATTTCAATTAACATAATGTCCTCCAGGTTCATCCACGTTGTCACAAATGACAGAATTTCCTTCTTACTTGTCACTGAATAATATTCCATATTTTATGTACATATATAAAATATATATTCCATGGTATATTCTATATGTAAAATGTGTTATATACATTATATTATTTTCATATAGGTATATGACAGTAAATAAATATGATAAATAAATATACATATATCATACCACATTATACACACACACACACACACCACCACCACCACCACATCTTAAGGAACACGCCTTTGATATGTAAACCAACAAATTCCAAATCATACTTCCTCAATCTGGCCTGTTCACCCAGGAAGCAATATATTTCTCTGCTTTAATCATCCCAGGGCCTGCCAAAACCATTCAAACTAGCCAATCCTGAATTGCTTTCCCTGCCCTGTCTCACCTTCCCCTCATTAAAGGTTCTGGCCTTGATCTATCATTTGCTCCTATGATCTGATATTCATCCAGTGGCCCTCTATGTCCAGCCATGCCTCCCATTTCTAGGGGGAAGTAGGAGTAACAAACTTTTCTTTCAACGGCACTGAACTCTCCATGTGGTCGTTCAGTCACCTTTATAAATCAAGATCCAGGCACACATTTCTGCCCAGTCAATACTTCTGCTAAAATTATACTTTGCCTAAAATTGATATTCCTATCTATATTTTTCAGGGTTCAATCAGGAAGCAGAACCGCTCTGAGTATTATGACATCAAGAATTTGATAGGAACAAGTCTTTATATAATTATGGAAGAACCTGGAAAAGTAAGGGTCTAGAAGGAGGAATAGAGGAGCAGAGAAAACCACAACCCAATTCTCCAGAAGCACTGGCTTGGGTAGTAGAAGTGCAGCTTTCAGGGAAAGCTGGGAGGCCAGCATCATGGAGCTGCCAGAGTGGGGCCATGAAGGGGAGTCGATGGAAAGGTGCATGTAAAATTAAATCCTCTGCTTAACTACCTCTTCTGCAGGTCTACCACCAAGCTTCTGGTAATGGGCTGGAAGAGACAGTCAGTAGAGCCAGCAGGCAGGAGAAACAAATGGATTGGGTGAGTGAGAACAAGCGGGAACCTTCTAGTGCCTCTACATCTATCTGCCCTCCTTCAAAACCACAATGACCTTCAGAGAGAGATGAGTCAGTTCTGCCTTGCAAATACAAATGAATTCCTTTTTTGCCCTACTCTAATCCGGAAACAGAGAGAAGGGGATTCTGGAAAACCATTCTTAGAATAACCAACTAGACGTAGCACCAACCTCCAATTTTCTCTACTCTCATTATATTTGCATTTACCAGACAAAATTTTGCCCATATTACTATTCTGACCTTTTCTGTGTTATTATATATCGAGCTTTCCCCTTATAAAGAGTAGACATTTATTTTAATAATGTTATTTGTATTGCCCAAAGAAGGTTGTGCCTCTCGATAAGGATGTTAAAACCATTTGTCTCTATTTTCAAAACTCATTTGTGTTACTTTCCTGTCACCATTCTTTGTGCTTTGCATTTGTCATTTGTATTTTATATTTCTTTTGTTTTTCAGCTTTGAGGTCTTTGCTTTTATCTCATCCAGAACTTTAATAGGTGTGCGTTTATTTTTCTTTTAATGATTGTTTTTAAGATTTTCAAAAATATTCTTAAACATATATCTACCAGCCTGACGAGCTCAAGACAAAACATGGAGGTATAATTGAAAGAGTATTAACCAGAAGAGTAATCAGATTTCAGTTTAAATGCAGCTGCTGTGGCTGGTAGCCATGTAAAGTCTCCATTGTCTATTTCTTCTATTGACCTTGCAGGACTGCTTTGGGGTTCAGTAGTATGACAGGAATAAGGCCTAAAATATTATTATTGCTCCCAGTTTTGAATACCAGTTATGTCCCAGGCCATACACACTCCATGTAATGCTTGATTTAATTTTCACAACATCCCTCCAAAATAGGTATTGTCATTCTCATTTTACAGCTCAGTAAACAAGGTTCATGGAAGGTAAGGGACCTCTCAAGGTTGCATAGCCAGTTAAGAATCAAAATGAGATTCAAGCTCAATTTTTTCTTACCTCAAATCAGTCCTCTAAACCACCAGTAAAATATATCTGTTTGTACCATTTTGCTAGATTTTCTAAGCTCTGAGTCATACTAATTTATAAGCATGTTTGGGGAAAGGAATCATTTTATGTGTATACTCAATAAATTGCAATTATTATTATTACTGTCATCTTTGAATCGCTCCACATGTAAAATGTTTAATATGCTTTTCCTTACCCCTCTACTCCCCCATTTTGCCCCCTCTGTCACCACATCCATACTCACCCATGCCACAGCCCCACCCACAGTATCCTAGTTACCTCCAACACTAACTCCCATAAAACAGAGGGGCCTTGAGTCTTACTAAAGATTTGGTAATTCTGAATTGACTGGCAGTGCAAGAAGGAAATACTATTTCTCCATGATCCAGTGAGAGCAGGTTTCACTGTTCTTAGCAACACCCCATGAGCAGGTCTCAGACTCTGTTTTTCCATACAGACTCACAGTCTTGCAGTTGTGGAAGTGACTCCCAGTTCTGAATAAAGTGTGGATGTTAGTCTTAAATGTGGGTGGAGGTGTGAGTTTTCATCCTTTCCTATGTTTCCCGGGGATTTTTTGAGGAGATTTGAAAGATCAAATTCGATCATGATCTTGAGATACTTTGGCAGTTAAAAAACAAAAAACAAAAAACAAAAAACAAAACAAAAAAAAAAACACCACACCTTATCAGCCAAATTCGTTGACTCACATCTAAACTTTTTAGCCATAGAACTGAAAAGGTTAAAATTATATGAGTCAGTTTTACAGAGGCAGAATGCTGGTAGTGTAATAGCAGAGGAAAAGGTATTGGCACTGACCGGACTTAGGTTTGAATGCTGGCTTCACCAACTACTGGGTGGGAGGCCTTGGACACATCACCCAAGTTCTCTGTACTTCACTTAACTCATCTGTGAAACGAGAACAGCAATGTCTACCTTGCCAGGTATAATGAAGATAATGAGTTGTTAGCAGAATTTAGCAAATATTCAATGCATGGTAGTTGCTACGAAGGTGAGGTATCGCTTTCTGTTATTGCTCTCCCACGAATTGCTTTCCCTTCTGGGCGACTGTAGGGACTGCCCGGCAAAAGCAAATTTATGTCAAGTCCCGTGGCATTGGTCAGCAGGAGCTCCGTTAACTGTATACATAGATTACAAACTACTTAGTCAATTTACACATATCTGCAGCTGTAGAAAAATATTTACTGGGCAGATTAAATTGAGTTAAAACAATCAGATTAAAAGGAGCCTGGAGGCTGCCCCTCGACCCAACAAAGGACAAGTTGCCTTGCTCTAAGTAGCAAACTCATGCCAGCAGCTTGACTAATTTAGCGGTAACATGAGGAGGTGTGACCAGATCTGCACAACGGGCCGAAATGCTTGAGAGGGAGGGCTTTTCTCTTCACGGTGTATTCATGTCACAGCTCTGGGGACAGGGTCATTCACGAATTCAGAGCAACATCGATAAGGAACACAAGATCTGAACGAGGGAACAACGGCTAAAACACCTACGATGGAGGCCAGGTCGGTTTTCATTATAGAAATTGCCATCTTATAAGCCATTTTTACGTGAAATGGGAAACTAGCCCTTTATGACTCAGAGCAGATTTTCTTACAAATGTGAATTTATACTCTGTGATCAGGTGATCAGCCTCCCGGGTTGGCCACATAAGTATTTCCAATCCAAGAGCATAATGTGGCAAGTACCACACACCTGAGCAGCTGCAGCCCAAGAAAGCAGTAGCCAGATTGCTTGCTTGTCCTTTAGACGGTCCGTGTAAAGCTGAGTTCTCATCGGGCGCTATTTTTCAAACAGAATTTAATGGCCATGAAGAATGTTACTAAAACAGCTTAGGTTGCTTCTATGGGTCTTCTAGTGCTTCCCAATCTAAACTAAGCTGGCTACGTTAGGTATGTCGCAGGAAATACTGCTTAACCCGACATTTACCAAACTGTGTTCCATAGCTCCGTATTTCAGGAGATGTTAAGAATTCTAGAAAAAGAAAGGAAAGTCACTTTGTAAAATAAATTTGGAAAATGCAGCACACTTGGAGAGTCACAATGCACGTTCAGTTATTAAAGATTCCAAGGTAAAAACAAAACAACTTTTTTATTTTTTAACTTTTTTAGTGCTTATTTATTTTTGAGAGACAGAGCACGAGTGCGGAGGGGCAGAAAGAGGAGACACAGAATCAGAAGCAGGCTCCAGGCTCCTAGCTGTCAGCACAGAGCCCGACGCGGGGCTCGAACTCACAACCCTCGAGATCATGACCTGAGCCAAAGTCAGAGGCTTAACCGACTGAGACATCCAGGGGCCCCCTCCAAAAAAAACTTTTTAAATTCATGTCATCAGCTGTCATTAAAATTAATTTCCATACAGAATAAATTTTTGTGTCCTATCACCCTAATTAACATCCTGAATATAAGTGTAGAGTGAGACATTCGTTTGGAAAATCCCAATCTACTTATTTCCACCCAAGAGTGTATATGTTGTACAATATCCACAGTAGAATAACAAACAGCCCAACGTACACACTTTCAGCTATCCTCAACACCATCATAATAAAACAATATACTATAGCTATATCATAAATAACTTAAATTTTTAGACTGTCCTGAAAAGTAATAATTAGATCTGACATAGAATTCCACGGAAAGAAAAGTTAAGTTTCTGTGTGAAAGGACCATAACTCCTCTTACTTTTATCTCTGGAGTTTCAACCATAACTTCTAGGATAGAGTCTTTTGCAATGACTAGTCACCCCCAGGAGAATCTGCGCACAGAGAAGTTTGGTTTCAGTGTTTGCTCATGAGCAGGGGAGTATTGATTTATATTGGCACTCCTGCTGCTGAAAATACTCTCAATGATACGTAGATAAATTGGCTGCTTCTAGTGTTTCCAATATTATTGTTTCTTCTTTTCCCAAGGAAATAATTAGTATAGTACCCCCCACAGACTTTCTTATTCTGAAATGTATGTAAAATACCCTGTCCCCATATAAGAGTGTAAAGGTACATTTGAGGTAGGGTCCCTGGCTCTGACAGAGAGGGTCCCAAGCTAATGAGACTTCCCAATGTGCTCATGGTAGAACACATTAGGCAGGGAGAGTCCTACCCCTTCTTGTGCTGGAAATATGTATTCTGGCTGCACAGGCCAGAACCTTCTGGGGGGAACAACATGGATTCCCAGCATGCACTACTGATCTGAACCAGAAAGGCCCAGGCTTAGCTCTCATTTGTCGCTCTGGCAGCACTGCTGGAGACCAGCAGCTTGCTTTGGCTTATTTAATTACCTCCCTTGCCCGTGAAGTTCATGCTGCTTTCTATGGCACTTGAGAACTGCCAACACCAAAGGGTTTGGTTTCGTCTGCTTGAACTTGGGTGACACAAATATTTCAGTGGTGAATCAGTCCTGGAAAGGGGAGGTAGGTAAGGTAGGGAGTGTTTGTAGAAGACATTTCATCACCACTAGTCAAACATGTCTCATTGTTGGTTCAGGAGGTGCTGGTATTTTCCTCTTTGAAGGAGATGCTCGGAGAGCCAAGAGCTTCCAGCCTGGAGCTCAGCTCCAGGGCAGGGCAATGGCCATTAGCAGGCAGGAAAGCCGCAGGACTAGTTGCTTTGGAATGTTGACGATCTTAGGGAGATGGTTTTATGTCTTTCTTGGGGGGGGGAATGGGGAGTGGGGGGAGGGAGGGGGTTGATCTGTGTAAAGAAAGCGTGAGGCTGTGTTGGGGCTGCAGAGGGGAACTTACTTTTCTGCCTGGCTTCCTTCTAAAGGCTTCCTTAGTTGTAGAACCCCAAAGATGAGGTCAAGAAACTTGTGATTTCAGGAAACCAGTAGTGCTGATACCAATGGCAAAAACACTTGGTTGGAGGATGAGAACATAGGATTCTTTGGCTTGGATACATCACTTGGACCATGAGTAAGAGTGACCCGGGTCCTACACGGCAGCGTCCCCCTATGAGCACTCACCCTTCAGGAGAAGGGGAGGTGGCACCATGGTCCTGAGCGCCCTTCCAAGCCTCGGGAACTGGAAGGCACTTTAACAGCTTGCCACTAGCATGGGGGTGTGGCATTGTGAATGGCAAGGGGGTCGGAAGAAGATTGCATTTAGAAAAACCATAGCTGCGCCATGCCAAGAAACACAAACCAAAAGGAAATATTTTAAGAAAATAAACAAAGCTACTGAGTCAAACATACAAAGCAGAAAAGCGGAACAAAAGATTATTTGAGGCCTGAGGTTTGAGCGTTTTGAAGCCACACATGTGATAGGCCAGCCCAAAGAACATGAGGGTCCGGACAGCTGTGTAAGCGCTGAGGCGGCCTGCTCCCATCAGGGGCTCCCAGCCGCTGAGGCTCCAAGCAAGCCCACCGAGCTAGCTGAACGGGCTGACTTGAGCTCTGGAGCTCAGCCTTGAGCCATGCACAGTAGGGCCCCTCTGCCGGTGGGCCACACAGAGAAGTCTGACAGGAAGGATCCCTCCAGCCGAGTAGCTCCTGTTGTGCATGTCCTCCTGTCCTCAGTCTGCTGTTCAGGAACCCCAAAGGATGTCAGTGTGATAGCTGTGCTGGGCCTTTTTACAAGTTTGGCTGTCAGAGCTTCCAACCAAGAACCTGGCACATCAATATTACCCTGTCCTCGGAATCCCAGCATTTTGGAACTGAACTTGTTGGGCCGAATCCTTTAAGTTCCCAAGAATTTCAGCTCTGTGAGATAAGATACAAGTTAGACACAGTTTTCAGGTTTAAGCATATGTTCTGGTAAATAGAGCAAGGTCCCAGGGCACAACAGCCTCTGTCAGAGTAGGGTCTCAGCAGTATTGAATTCTGAATCCTTTTTCACCTTCTTTGTTGTAACCAGATGGCTTTTTGAACCAATTCCTTTAGCCACAGCAGAAGCCTCTCACCAAGATGTGCTACAATGCCATGCCTTTGGCTTTTCTGACGGGCCCAGGAAAGCACGTGATGTGTGAAAATGGGTCTGAATTTGTTGTAAAGCTACTGTCAAGAATAAAATCATATCTGATTGCAAGTTATTTTTGTGATTGAAGGCCAGAAAATGTGTGTCCCTTGACGAATGAGTGTATTTCCTTTGTTCTGTTGATGGAGGCTCAACAGGTTCTCCTTGTTGCTGTGGCTGCCAGGAAACTCATCTCTAAATGTCATAATCATAACTGTATAACTTCTCATGATCAGGATTTCTAAAAACATATAGATAGATATCCTTTCCTGGAATTAGGACACAAAGATCAGGAAGTATTACTCTAGTGAGTGAAGAAAGAATTTTCATAAGTATGTGGTCCTGGCCATCTGCAGATACTATTTCAGGAAAAACATTAAGTATCCAGTCATCTCCCAGTTTGGGAGAGATCATTTATTTCAGTGAGGGAAGGGTAGCATGATTCATATCATAAAGGCAATACTCTCTGCCCTCGTCCTTGTTCCTGGAAGAGGTCGGTCGGGAGAGGAGAAAAAGCGTAAGTCTCACCATTGTCTAGCTGAGCACATTAATATGTTTCTTAGTAAGTACAGAGAAGTCAGAAACTGAGTCTAGGTTCAGAGCCGGAGATGAGGAGTAGGCTCTGCGTGATAAAGTGGAGGGTATGGTGGAGAATTTGCTAGAGTTTTGTGATATTAAGGAAGGTGTCAGGAAAGGAGAGAAAATATAGCAGCAAGCTGAAGTCTCTGTAGAAATGACAAAGGGAACTTTGTTGGAATAGGAAATTTGCATCCCACTGAATTTATCTAATCATCAGAGCCATAAGGTAATCTGGTTTATCATTATTTTATTACCAAAATTGCACCTTTTGAAAAAAAATTGCACCTTTTGATTCATATGTCATGGAGGGGGGTTATTGCAGAAGGCAGAGAAGTAACAGATTTAGGGAATATTATCAGGGAGAAAGGATGGGGGGGGGTCCCCTGTTTGGCTGAATGTTAAGATGACATAAAAAGAAAAAACAGGTAAAGTGTGGAAAAAGAGAGTTCAGTGTAAGCAAGTTTTAGAGTGACACCTTGTTGGCAGAAACCGAAGGCTTGAGTATCTGCAAACACGTGTGG
Source organism: Acinonyx jubatus (assembly GCF_027475565.1). NCBI lineage: Eukaryota > Metazoa > Chordata > Mammalia > Carnivora > Felidae > Acinonyx > Acinonyx jubatus. The sequence goes on along the minus strand of NC_069388.1, from coordinate 123,390,791 downwards.
AGAAGCCGCTGTACCCCAAAGTACGTGGACTGTGGGGAGGGGTCATGGTGACAGTGTCCAAGTCTCAGAGGTAACAGGGAGACCCTGCTCGTCTACATGTGCAAGTATTTTCTATTTTAGGTCTTTCGGGGGATATCAGCCTAAACTTTTCAAGCTTCCTTTCCATAGATCTGAGGGGCATGCGGCACATGCAGGTGGAAATCGCCTAATCATACAGGAGGGAGGGTAGGGCAGGTGTGCTCAGAGCCCAAGGAGACACTTCAGGGACTCAGAAGAGAGGTTTCTGCAAGTCGAAATGACTTGTACAGGCTTCATGTAGGACGCGTGACTAGGGGAAGACCTCAAAGGGTAACAATTTTTCTACCCTTGTTTACTAGCAAATGGATGAATGCATGAATAATTAGACTAAATGTAAATATGTACTGTTTATACCTTATAATAAAGGCTCTGTGATCTGAAGTACTTCTAAACTGAGCCTAAACGTAGGAACAGAGTAGAACAAATAGAAGAATATTTATGAGTTACTCTCAAGGAAACAAATTACCAGTGTGTTCCTATTTTGGAAATGGTGATATCTACATATACAGAAATCATAAGTACACATCTGATTCTGGATATAATAATTTCTAAGCATCAAAATGGACTGAAGTAGCTATCCTAACTGGATTATCCATACGAAAACAATTCAGTTTTAAGAGCTTTATCACTAGAACTCTGAACTCAAGAAACAAAGACAGCTATGGTTTAAAATTTAGTTAAAACACTTTAATATCTAGTGATACATTTCTCAATTTAAGAGGAGAAATTTAAGTCTACATTCTATTATTCTATGTATGTATGTTGGGTGTATTAAGACTTTTAATGAATCACTTATATACTTTTCAAGAAAACAATGATGTGACATAATTTTTAAAATGAGAAACTTAACAGAAGACCATGGGGAGAGGAAGGGGAAAAAAAAGTTACAGAGAGGGAAGGAAGCAAACCATAAGAGACTCTTAAAAACTGAGAATAAACTGAGGGTTGATGGGGGGTGGGAGGGAGGGGAGGGCGGGTGATGGGCACTGAGGAGGGCACCTGTTGGGATGAGCACTGGGTGTTGTACGGAAACCAATTTGACAATAAATTTCATATTAAAAAAATAATAAAATAAAATAAAAAATCTAATAACAGAAAACAATTACAGAGAAGGGTGTGGTGGAGTCTTTAAAACACGGTGCCTTGAAATAATATTTCAAGAGAGAAGATAAAATTGAAACTTCATAGACACCTTTCACACACTAAGCTCTTCATTCCCTTCAACCTCAGTGCTTTCCAGATACTCAACTTTTGATGTCACCTAATTGAATATTTAATGTGCTCACCACATGTTAGAAATGTACTGATTTGGTTAGACTATAAAAGCCTAAAAAATTTATATAGCTCTTCTTACAAATAGGTATTTACAAATAATAATCAGCAATGTGTATGTAGGGCTGTATAGTCTACCTAACACACATCCATACATCCCATTATATCTGAGTCTGAACACTTGGAAACTTGAACTTCATATGCCATATTCTAACACTGTGCTTCCCCTAGTATTCTTATTTCACCTTAAGACTATGAAGTAGTAAAGACTTACTACTGAGAATTACTCATTCTCAGTTTATAGTTGCGGAAAATAAAATGCTACCATCAATTTGACTTACGCTTTAGAACTGTCATGAAAAAAAAACTTATAAATATCAAAATAATCCCACTTATAATTGCACCAAAAATAATAAAATACCTGGGAAGAAATTTAATCGAAGAGGTGAAAGACCCGTACTCTACAAACTGTAAAATATTGATGAAAGAAATTAAAGATGACACAGAGAAATGGAAAGATATTCCATGCTCATGGGTTGAAAGAACAAATATGTTAAAATGTCAATATTACCCAAAGCAATCTCCAGATTGAATGCAACCCCTATAAAAATAAAAACAGCATTTTTTCACAGAACTAGAACCATCCAAAAATTTGCATGAAACCACAAAAGACCTGAAGAGCCAAAAGCAGTCTTGGAAAAGAAAAACAAAACTGGAAGTATCACAATTCCAGACTTCAAGTTATATTACAAAGCTGTAGTAATCAAAGCAGTATGGTACTGGCACAAAAAACAAACACATAGATTGATGAAACAGAATAGAAAACCCAGAAATAAGCCCACAGTTCTATAGTCAATTAATCTTCAACAAAGGAAGAAAGACTATACAATGGGAAAAAGATAGTTGCTTCAACAAATGATGTCTGGAAAACTAGACAGATATATGCAAAGGAATGAAACGACCACTTTCATATACCATACACAAAAATAAACTCAAAATGGATTAAAGACCTAAATGTGAGACCTAACACCAGAAAAATCCTAGAAGAGAGCACAGGATGCTCTCTGACATTGGCCATAGCAACATTTTTCTAGATATATCTCCTGAGGCAAGGGAAATAAAATCAAAAATAAACTCTTGGGACTACATCAAAATAAAAAGCTTCTGCACAGTGAAAGAAACAATCAACAAAACTAAAAGGCAACTACTGAATGAGAGAAGATATTTTCAAATGACATATCTGATAAAGGGTTAGTATCCAAAATATATAATAAGCTGTTACAACTCAACACCCCCCCCAAAAAATGAGACAATTAAAAACGAGCAGAAGACATAAACAGACATTTCTCCAAAGAAGACATCCAGATGGCCAACAGACACATTTAAAAGATACTCAACATCACTCATTATCAGGGAAATACAAATCAAAACAACAATGAGATAGCACCTCATACCTGTCAGAATGGCTAAAATCAACAACACAAGAAACAACAGGTGTTGGCAAGGATGTGGAGAAAGGGGAACTTTCTTACACTGTTGGTGGGATTGCAAACTGGTGCAGCCACTGAGGAAAGCCATATGGAATTTCTTCAAAAAGTTAAAAATACGGGACACCTGGGTGGCTCAGTCAGTTAAGCGTCTGATTCTGGCTCAGGTCATGATCTCACGGTTGGTGAGTTCAAGTCCCGCATAAGGCTCCATGTTGACAGCTCGGAGCCTTGAGACTGCTTCAGATTCTGTGTCTCCCTCTTTCTCTGCCCCTCCCCTGCTTTCACTCTGTCTCTCTCTATCTCTAAAATAAAATAAAATAATTTTTTTAAGTTAAAACTAAAACTACCCTATAATCCAGTAATCACACTAGTGGGCATTTACCCTCAAAATACAAAAACACCAATTCAAAGGCATACATGTATCCCTATGTCTATTGCAGCATTATTTACAATAGCCAAATTATGGAAGCAGCCCAAATGCCCATTGATAGATGAATGGATAAAAAAGATGTGGTATATATGTATAAGGGAATATTATTCAGCCCCCAAAAAGAATGAAATCTTGCCATTTGCAACAAGATGGATGGAGTTACAGTATAATGCTAAGCAAAATAAATCAGAGAAAGACAAATACCATATGATTTCACTCATATATGGAATTTAAGAAACAAGACAAGCGAGCAAAGAAAAAAAGAGAGACAGAAACCAAGAAACAGATTTTTAACTACAGAGAACAACCAGAAAGAAGGGGGGGATGGGTGAAATAGGTGATGGGGATTAAAGAGTACACTTTTCATAATGAGCACTGAGTAATGTATAGACTTGTTGAATCATTATATTGTACACCTGAAATTAACATAACACTGTATGTTAGCTACACTGGAGTTAAAATTAAACACTTAATGTGGCGTGTGGATGGCTCAATCAGTTGAGTGTCATACTTCACCCACATACTTCATACTTCACTCATGATCTCATGGTTTATGAGTTTGAGCCCCGCTGCTTCAGATCCTCTATCCCCTCTCTCTTTGCCCCTCCCCTGTGCTCTCTCTCTCAAAAATATACATTAAAACATTAAACACTTAATTTAAAAAACCTATACACATCCCTGCCATTAAATTCATTCACTTCTCTTCTTTGACTTAACATATCTTATTTTTGTTTTTCAGAAAGTTCAATATTGTGTTGCCTTTGTTTTCTCCCCTCTTAGTACCAAAGAGAAAGTCATTATCAAATCTAAGATGTATACTTGTCTCCCAATTCCAGCAACACAGTAGACTGACCTAAAATGGAACTCCTTTTTCCACAAATAAAATATTGCCAACAGAAAAGTGTTTGGAATATATAAGAGAGCTCACAAGAAAAAGAAATGACCAATTGTCAGAAATAAAAAGCGAATTAAAAGACTAAGGCTGGAAAAAAATCACATATAAAACCTGTGGTATGCAATTAAAGCAGTACTTACAGGGATGTACAATATGCGTACATGTATATACACTTATGCAAACGTATATATTTCATGTTTATACAAACAATAAATATTTGAAATCTATATGCTAAATGTGGAATTTAAGGTAACCTAAAGAAAGTTAGAGGAGCACCTAGGTGGCTCAGTCGGTTAAGTGTCTGACTTAGGCTCAGGTCATGATCTCAAGGTTCGTGGGTTGAAGCTCTGCCTCAGGCTCTGTGCTAACAGTTCAGATACTGGAGCCTGCTTCGGATCCTGTGTCTCCCTCTCTCTCTGCCCCTCTTCCACGTGTACTCTGTCTCTCTCTCTCCGTCTCTCAAAAATGAATGAAAACCTAAGAAAAAAAAGCTGGAAAAGGAAATAATATAAGAAAGCAAGATAAAATAGAAAAAAATAACACATGAAAACATTCTTTGAAAGCCTAACGAAATAGGCAAATTCATCACAAAACTAGTCAAAAGGGAATATAACCATAGTTACAGTGGAGATTTTTCTGATCTTTACAGAATATTAGAAATAGACATATGCCATTAAATTTGAAACCTAGGATGCAATGAACAATTTTATAGAAAAAATTAATAAATTATTGTTCGTAATCAAAGAAAAAATAAACTCAGTATCCATTAAATAAATTAAATTGAGTGTTAAAAAATCCATCTCACCATCCCCATCTTTTCATACCCTTGCCTTCTCAGCAAACCTAAATATCAGCACCATCAGGCTCAGTTTTATAGAGAACTTTCACTAAACTTTCATGCAACAAAAAATCCCTGTCTTACACAAACTGTTCCAGAGAATGATAAAAGAAGGAATTCTCTAAAACTTGTTTTTACAAGGCTAGGACAACCTGGATTCCATTCTAGAGTGCACTAAGAAAGGAGAGAAAATAGAATTACATAAAATGCTACAATAAAACCACAATAGGCAGAAAAAGAATGGAAGACAAAAATAGGAACAGAAAACAAGGTCCACAGTAAGAAAACCGTAACAAATATGGTTGATACGAATCTAACTAGATCAGTAATCACTTTGGAAGTCAATGTTCTAAATGCATTAAGTCAAAGCACAGATTGTCAGAGAGGATCAAAACACAAGACCTAACTCTATGTTGTCCATAAGAGACCCACTTGAGGGGTGCCAGGGTGGTTCAGTTGGTTAAGCATCTGACTCTTGATTTCTGCTAAGGTCATGATCTCACAGTTCATGATTTTGAGCCCCACGTTGGGCTCTGTGCGGACAGCATGGAACCTGCTTGGGATTCTCTCTCTTCCTCTGCCCCTCCCCACTCACACTCTCTCTTTCTCTCTCTGAAAATAAATAAATAAACATTTAAACAAGAAAAAAAGAAACCCACTTTAATTATAAAGACATATATAGATTAAAACTAAATGGATGGGGGGAAATTTTACCATACTAACACAAATCAAAAGAAAGCAGGAGTGGGTATATTAATTTCAGACAGAGCTTATTTAAAAGCAAGGAAAAATCAGGGAAGAGAGGAACGTTACATAACAATAAGGTGTCAATGTAGCACCTAAGAACAGAGCATAAATTTGTATAAGGCAAAAACTATGTAAGGTAAAACTAATAGCATTGCAAGGAGAAGTTACAGTTTCTATTCAACATTGCACTGGTGGTCCTAACAAATACTATAATATATTCAAAAAATAAAAGACTATTAAAGAAAAAATGTCATTATTGACTGATAGTATGATTGAATTGAAAAAATCTATAGGGTATTAGAACTGATAAAAGAGTAAATCAAGTTAGCTGGTTATAAGAAAAATATATATAAATTAATAAATTTCTTGTATGCCAGAAACAATCAATTTAGAAATTAAAAATTTCTAATTTTTAATTTACAAATTAAAAATACATAGATACATTCATAATAGTCACAAACATTATAAGATACCCAGGAATTGTTTTAACAAAGTACATGCTAAAAGAAAAACAAATCATTATTAAGGAACATCAGAAATATCAAAAATATATGGGCAGATATACAATATTTATTGGTGGGAATATTCCAAGCTCAAAATATGGTAATTATACCCATATTAACCTACAAATTTAATGCAACTCTAAAAAAAATTCCAGCATGTTTTTTAATAGAATTTGATAAGCAAAAGTCAATATTGGATTTTAAAATACCCAGGAGAGCCAAGACAAATTTAAAGGAGAATGTCAAAACTTACCTTACTACTATTTCAAACTTTTGAATTTATTTCATATAAGGTAAGTTTATTGGTAAAGGAAAAGACCAAAGAAACAGAAAAGAAAGCAAACTTTGTGTATTTCAGAGGTAACAACATAAATCAACAAGAAAATCAGAGACTAGGCAATAAATATTGTTGGGACAAATGCTTATCCATGAGAGAAAAATATAGAACTGAATTTCTAGCTCATATTTTAACATAAATATCATGCATAGTAATACTTTAAAGTAAATTCAAAAAGATTAAATTTAGAATAGAAGGAAGTAATTTTTCCTCAAAACAGGAATGTCATAAATAAGATAAAAATCGAATTATTATGGATAAGATTGATTACTTCATCAACTCTAAAATTAAACTTAAAATTTCTGTATGCAGAATTACCATGTTCAATAAAATAAAATGTGAATGATATTTTGAAATTGTATATATGAATAGCACTGTGCTAATGTATATATTCAATATGGAAACCAAGACAAATTTTAAAAGCAAGCCACAGACCACAGGCTGGGAGAATATATTTACAAACATGTAACTGATAAAGGAATAATACTGAGAGTATATCTAAAACTCTTTAAATTTAGAATATAAAGACAAATAGCCCAGTAGAAAACCGGGAAAATGGATAATGACTATTTAAAATCACAGAGGGGAAAAAAGGAAAAGAATCTAGACACACATCTTACACTTCACACACACACAAAAATGGCTCAGACTTGATCATATACCTCCATGGAAAAATGCAAGGCTATAAAACTTCTAGAAGAAAATATTTTAGAATATCTGTGTGCCTTTGGGTTTGGTGAAGAGATATACCACCAAAAAGCACAATCCATAAAAGGAAAAATAGATGTTTGTCATTATTAAAATTTAAAAGTTCTGCTCTACAAAATACAATTGTTGAGAGAATCAAAAAGCCACAAACGGGAAGGAAATATTCACAAAATATGTATCTGATAAAAGACTCGCATGCAAAATATGCAAAGAACTCTTAAAACTCAACAATTAAAAAAAAAACCCTAAGAAGATATACCTATCCCAAATAAGCATATGAAAAGATGCTCAACACCTTGTGTCATCAGGGAAATACAAATGAAAGCAACAATGAGATAATTCTACAGGATCCAAACGCCCACAGCACCAGTTTCTGGTGAGCATTCAGAGCAGTAAGAATTCTCATTCATTACTCCTGGGAATGAAAATGGTAAACTTCTTTGGAAAACAGTTTGACAGCTTCTCACAAAGCTAAGCATGGTACAATCCAGCGATCAGGCTACTAGGTATTTACCAAACTGAAAACTTCTGTCCACATAAAAATCTTCATGTGAATATTTACAGCAGTTTTATTCACAGTCACCAAACCTGGAAATAACCAAGATGTTCTTCAATAGGCGGGGGATAAAGGTGGCAAATTCGTGCAGTGGAATGCTATTCAGCGATAAAAGGGAATGAGCTAGCGAGAAATGCAAAATCATACATGCATATCGCTAGTGAAACAAGCCAGTCTGGAAAGGTGACCTACTATAAGATTCCAATTATATGAGATTTTGGAAAAGACAAGCTATAGAGATGGGTAAACACATCACTGGCTGCCAAGTGTTTAGGAAGAGGAGAGTATTAAAAAGATGAGGCAGAAGGGATTTTTTTCAAACACTGAAACCAATCTGTATGATAATGGTAATAGTAGATACATGTTATTATCCATTTGTCAAACCCACAGAAGTTTACAGCACAAATAGCGAGTTTGAATACACACAAATTTAAAAACATTTTGGGGCTCTTGGGTGGCTCAGTCGGTTAAGCATCCAACTTCTGATTTCAGCTCAGGTCATGATCTCACAGTTCATGGGTTGGAGCCCCCAGGCGGGCTCTGCACTGACAGTGAGTGGCCTGCTTGGGATTCTCTCTCTTTCCCTCTCTGCCCCCTCCCCATTTGCACTCTCTCTCAAAAAGAAATAAATATTAAAACAATTTTAAAAACATTTAGTTTGTTACGGGGGAGTAGTACTAGGACAGAACATAGACTGACGAGAGCAGTAACTTTACTTCCCTGAATGAAGAGAGCAGGAGAAAAAGGGCCTGACCTCAGTAACTTTGGAAATAAGTGGCATCTGTAAGACTAGAATGAAAAGAACTGCACATGAGCACTGTATGCTAGCTGACAAAGCCCATAGTGGTATGGGTTAACAATTCTGAAACCACTATCCATCTATACTGGAATTGAACAATGAATAGATGATAATGGTGGGAACCATATTTCCCACTGTTGGAGTTGGAGGCTACAGATAAGCAAGGGAAGTCTGCAATGATCCACTTAGTAATGGATTAGAATTGGAGAGGTCAGTGTGAACTCACGTTTAGCTTAATACACATGTAGATCAGCACATGTACAAACCATGCAATCCATTTTGTTTACTGCATTTCAACCTCAACACATCTCTATAAGGTAGCTAATCTCATCCCAATTTATCAAAAAAGTAAAAAGGAAAATGAAACATTATATTTTGCTTGAGACCCCATGGATTATGTGTTGGGGGAATCCAAGGCTGACTGCAAATCCATGCTCCCAGGCACTTTTCCTATATTACCTCTTATATTTAAAAGGAGAACGTTAATTCTTGCTCCATAAGGATGCTTTGCAAATTTGAAAAAATTCACATTAAAGTAGACTGTGAATGTTCTTCTTTAATTTCTTCCTCTTCTTGAAACAGTGGAGAATTAAAGTGCCCAACCCAGCCTGCCTCTGGATGGGGTCTTATGACTAGTTCTTACCAATGGGTTATGGACAGAAAGAGTTATGTGCACTTAATTGTCAGTATGGGACCATCCAGTTCTCATCCTGCCCAAGAGAGAATGGAAGTGTGTGTTGATATGGAAGTGCCATAAGATTCAAGTACCCTAGAATGTTGAGCCAACACATGGAGGACAGCTGCCTTGGAAAATTCTGCACGGTGAACTTTGTATGAGAGAGAAATAAAATTTTCTTGTCTTAAACCACTGAGATTTGGGATTGTTTGTTACCATAGCAAAACCTAGTGCATCCTCATCTATACCACACAGTACCTGGGATGGTGATGATGGTGTTCATATTTTAGTGGTGGTTGGCCTTGATGTTATTGTCCATAAAGACCATCGAGCCATTTCTCAAAGGTAACCTTTTATGGTCCTTGACCCCTCTCCCATAGACAGGCAAAATAATATTTTCAATCAAAGCAGCAAAATTAAGATGATGTATGTGTAAAATGTAATTCAATGGCATGGATAAGGAATGGCTATATTGTCTGGAGTGTTCAGCTGACATCTAAGCATCAGATAAACAGCCTTTCCCCTGGAGTTGATTCTGGAGGCTCTCAATCTACTTACAAGTAATTATAAAGGCATTATACTCACAAGCATGAATGGATTACAAACCATTCCACCACTAAGCAAATTTAAGCAGACTTCTTGATCTCTATCAGGAAGGACTTCCCCCCCTTAACAAGTTCCACATTGCAGACAAACCTTTTTGCCATCTGCTCGAATGGAAACATGTGGCAAGATCCTGCATTTGAACACTTTGCCCTTGGTAAGGAAAGAGACCTTTGGGAATTTTTTTTGGAAAACCACCCTCTTGGCACACAATTTGTGGCTAAGTTTTGCCCTTTGTCCCTTGTGTGAAATGATCTATTTTGATATAAATGTCACATTGAATGACTGTATATGAAATCATATTTACATATGCTTACCCCCACTGTGGTTTCCAGTGGTGATGGTGATGGTGGCAGGATCCCCATACATACAAAGGAGCTAATATGCTATACCAAGGATTTTATTTGAGTGAGGATATCAATATTTTCTGAGCCACAAAGAGAAATGAGCCATTTTTAAAGCTCCAGAGTCTTTTCTACCGTAGTTGCCCTGGGTTGTATTATCTTCCTCCTCTTCATCAAGATACTTCTTACTGATCCTTTAAAATTCATACCTTCCCAAACACTTTCTCTGACTACCTTATGTGGGTTAGGCAAGACTTCCCCTTGTTCCATTTAACCTGTTCTTACCCCTCTCCCAGTATCATACAGAGGATATTCAGACATGATATGGTGACATATAATGCTAGAGATTTTGCTAGCTACAGGAAGTTTAATGATATTTCAAAGTTGTACCATCATGTGTATTTTTTCCTGTGCATGGGCATCAATTTTCAGATTCAATTTAAAGCAAGAAATGGGTTTTTTCCTGCTTTCTCCTCTAGGGTTTTGATAGTTTCCTGTCTCACATTCAAGTCCTTCATCCATTTTGAGTTTCTCTTTATGATTGGTGTAAGAAAGTGGCCTAGTTTCATTCTTCTGCATGTTGCTGTCCAGTTCTCCCAGCACCATTTGTTAAAGAGACTGTCTTTTTTCCATTGGATATTCTTTCCTGCTTTGTCAAAGATTAGTTGGCCACACTTTTGTACGTCCAATTCTGGAGTCTCTATTCTATTCCATTGGTCTATGTGTCTGTTTTTGTGCCAATACCATGCTGTCTTGATGATTACAGCTTTGTCGTAGAGGCTAAAGGCTGGGATTGTGATGCCTCCCGCTTTGGTTTTCTTCTTTAATATTACTTTGGCTATTCGGGGTCTTTTGTGGTTCCATACAAATTTTAGGATTTCTTGTTGTAGCTTCAAGAAGAATGCTGGTGCAATTTTGATTGGGGTTGCATTGAATGTGTAGATTGCTTTGGGTAGTATTGACATTTTAACAATATTTATTCTTCCAATCCATGAGCATGGAATGTTTTTCCATTTCTTTGTATCTTCTTCAATTTCCTTCATAAGCTTTCTACAGTTTTCAGCATACGGATCTTTTACATCTTTGGTTAGGTTTATTCGTAGGTATTTTATGATTCTTGGTGCAATTGTGAATGGGATCTGACCTCAGCCGCAGCAATTTCTTACTTGACACTTCTCCAAAGGCAAGGGAATTAAAAGCAAAAATGAACAGACACATAGATCATGGAATAGAATAGAGAGTCCAGAATTGGACGTACAAAAGTGTGGCCAACTAATCTTTGACAAAGCAGGAAAGAATATCCAATGGAAAAAAGACAGTCTCTTTAACAAATGGTGCTGGGAGAGCTGGACAGCAACATGCAGAAGAATGAAACTGGACCACTTTCTTACACCATTCGCAAAAATAAACTCAAAATGGATAAAGGACCTGAATGTGAGACAGGAAACCATCACAACCCTGGAGGAGAAAGCAGGAAAAAACCTGACCTCAGCTGCAGCAATTTCTTACCTGACACATCTCCAAAGCCAAGGGAATTAAAAGCAAAAGTGAACCATTGTGACGTCATGAAGATAAAAAGGCTTCTACACTGCAAAGGAAACAATCAACAAAACTAAAAGGTAACCGACGGAATGGGAAAAGATATATGCAAATGACATATCGGACAAAGGGCTAGTATCCAAAATCTATAAGAACTCACCAAACTCCACACCCGAAAAACAAATAATCCAGTGAAGAAATGGGCAGAAGACATCAATAGACACTCCTCTAAAGAAGACATCCAGATGGTCAACAGGCACATGAACAGATGCTCAACGTTGCTCCTCATCAGGGAAATACAAATCAAAACCACACTGAGATACCACCTCATGCCAGTCAGAGTGGCTAAAATGAACAAATCAGGAGACTATAGATGCTAGAGAGGATGTGGAGAAACGGAACCCTCTTGCACTGTTGGTGGGAATGCAAACTGGTGTGGCCACTCTGGAAAACAGTGTGGAGGTTCCTCAAAAAATTAAAAATAGATCTACCCTAGCACCCAGCAATAGCACTGCTAGGAATTTACCCAAGGGATCAGGAGTGCTGATGCATAGGGGCACTTGCACCCCAATGTTTACAGCAGCACTTTCAACAATAGCCAAATTATGGAAAGAGCCTAAATGTCCATCACCTGACGAATGGATAAAGAAGTTGTGGTTTATATATACAATGGAATACTACTTGGCAATGAGAAAGAGTGAAATCTGGCCTTTTGTAGCAACACGGATGGAACTGGAGAGTGTTATGCTAAGTGAAATAAGTCATACAGAGAAAGACAGATACCATATGTTTTCACTCTTATGTGGATCCTGAGAAACTTAACAGAAGACCATGGGGGAGGGGAAAGGGAAAAAAAAAGTTACAGAGAGGGAAGGAGGCAAACCATAAGAGACTCTTAAAAACTGAGAAGAAACTAAGGGTTGATGGGGGGTGGGAGGGAGGAGAAAGTGGGTGATGGGCATTGAGGAGGGCACCAGTTGGGATGAGCACTGGGTGCTGTATGAAAACCAATTTGACAATAAATTTCATATTAAAAAAATAATAAAAACATAAAAATATAAAAAATGTTTTAAAAATTAAAAAAATAAAGCAAGAAATGGACCATCCTACTAGAGGTGATGTTAAGCATTCTCCTCCCCTCAGACATAACATATGAGATCAATCTGTAGAAAGCACCAGAGAGCACTCAAACAATTTGGAGAATTCTGAAATTAGGGAGGAGAAAAGATACAGCATCACAGTCATTTTACTAAGAAAGAAGGCAGCTTGCATTTTACAGAGCATACTTGATGAAATGAAACCCACCCGTGGATATCAATGGCTACATACTCAGAAATCACACTTTGATAAAGTGCATTGGCAAAAGCTAAGGACTTGGTGTGACTGGTCATAAGTGTCCCAAGACGAGGCAAGAAGTAGACATCCAATCAAACACACAGTTCACTGGAATGAGAACAAACAGCACATACCAAAGATGGTCCAATTTGGGTCATCACCAGTTGTAGCTTTATAATTCAAATGCTCACACTATAATCTTAGCTGGGGTAGAAGGGTGAAGTTATTTTCAAACTCACACAAAAACAGACACATAAAATGTGTCTTATAATCAGCTGTACAAGACTCATTCTTAACAAATTCTTCTATGGCATTGAAGCATTTTTACAGATAAATGAGTAGACTAGATGCTCCCACCTGCTTCAGTCAAGTTTGGGGGGCAGATGTGAACGAAACTACATTAAGTTACCTACAGAATCTTCCCTTAAGGGGGTAGATTCTACCCAAGTGGACTATATGATACAACAGCACTTACCACGTTCTACATAATTATCTGTTCATGGATCTATTTCTCCACTGGGATGAGAGCTTCTTGAGGACAGGGTCTTACACATTTTCAATGGCTCACATGTATAACATGGTAATTAATGAATTAACACATCAGTTAATATACTTGGCATAACATCAAAACTATCCGTCTAACTTTGAGTAGGAAGGAATTCTTAAAATGCTAAAGGAGCTAATAACAAAAAATTGATAAATTTATTTATATTAAAATTAAAATGTCTGTTTATGACAAAACACTTTTTATTTATTTATTTTTTTTAATTTTTTTTTCAACATTTATTTATTTTTGGGACAGAGAGAGACTGAGCATGAACGGGGGAGGGGCAGAGAGAGAGGGAGACACAGAATCGGAAACAGGCTCCAGGCTCTGAGCCATCAGCCCAGAGCCCGACGCGGGGCTCGAACTCCCGGACCGCGAGATCGTGACCTGGCTGAAGTCGGACGCTTAACCGACTGTGCCACCCAGGCGCCCCTGACAAAACACTTTTTAAGAGAGGAAAATGTTAGCAGCGCTGGGGTGGCCCAGTTGGTTAAACAACCAACTCTTAATTTTGGCTCAGGTCATGATCTCATGGTTTGTGGGACTGAGCCCCACATTGGGCTCTGCACTGACAGTGTGGAGCCTGCTTGGAATGCTCTCTCTCTCTTTCTCTCAGCCCCTCCCCAACTCGTGCACACACACTGTCTCTCAAAATAAATAAACAAACAAACATTTAAAAAAGTAAAACACTGAAATATAAACTGGGAAAATATATTGTCACACATGTAACTGATGTTAGCAGAAGCACTAAATATAGAACTTCTATCCAAAAAATCCCCCAATAAACAAGACAAAAGACATGAATACGTATGTCATAGAATAGGAGTTATATGTGACCAATAAATATGTGAAAAGACATTTGATTTGATTAGGGATGAGGAAAATGCATCAAGATCACAATAACATTTTGGAGCCAATGACAAAAATCAATGTCAAGTATTTGAGGGAATGTGATCAACAGAATCCATTTCATATTGCTGATGGCTGCAGCCAATTTGGAAGACAACTTGTCATTATCTTGTAAGACCTAACATTAAAACCCCTTACTATGCAGCAGTTCTATTCCGGGGTATGTGAGCGTGAGCGGGTGTGTGTGTGTGTGTGTGTGTGTGTGTGTGTGTATGAGTTACTTTTAAATATGTGCTGGACACATGTATAAGAATGTTCATTAACAGCACTATTTATAAGACTGAAAATGGGAAATGTTACAGGGCTCTTTAACAGTCCAATGGATAAATAAACTATGATATGTTTACACAAGGGAATATTTTATAGCTGTTAACAAGAATGAACTATATCTATATGCAATGATATGAATAAATCATAGCAATATATAACTGAATGAAAAGTAAGTCTCAGAAGATTACATAACACATGATACATATTTTATAACTGTGCAACAACAAAAAACACACCTTGCATTGTGAGTAACATCTGCAAATGTTCCACAAGACGAGCAAACATTTCTAATAAATTTTAACCTGATAAATGAGCGATGTCTTGCAATACGAGTAGTACGTGATGCCGAATGTCACATGATCACAACTGAGCCCATGGTTCTTGAGATTCGCTTTGATATACAAGTGCTTTGGATTACAAGCATGTTTACAATGAATTATGCTCACAAACCAAGGTTTTCCTGGATATGCTTTTTAAGGGATATAGAAGTAAAGGAACAGGGGGTGGGGAGGTAGGAGGAGCACCCAGGTGAGATAGACATTGTGAGGGACCTGGAGGTACAGCTCGGGGCTCACGGAGCTCACCTGAGCTTGTGAACTGCATGTGACACATTGGACTAGCACAGCATATGCAAAATGACCAGCTGATGACATCCTGAAGATTATTAATTGTATGACTACTATCTATGATCGCCTGGAGCAAGCAGAGAGCAATATCATCAGTGTCCCTATCTGCATGGATACGTGTCTCAATTAGCTGCTGAACATTTATGATATACACATATGGAAAAGTTTTGTGGAACTCTGTCACCCCAGGCTTCACCTACAGAATGATGACGGTGTAATTAACATTGAAAAACGACCTCTGTTTAGAAATACAAACAAGGATGCAAGTTTCATGAAGCTGCATGGCCCAATGCTTTCACTGTGATGATTCAGACCTGAGCTTATTGAAATCGAATTTACAAAGTTACCTCTTACTTAGAAGTCAGAGCTAGAAAGCAGATTTCTCTCAGATTAGAAAACGAACAAACCAAACCCCGAGATACTAATTTTTCAAATAGTAGAACTAATCAGTGCTTAGTCATAGGTTATTGTCCTTTCTCACCTGAGCCCCCTCAGGCGTCTCTATCTCTCACCTGGCAGGAATAGATGTGCTCCTGAGAGTTCACTGTCACACCCATCACCAAATCTGAACAGTGGTCGTTGATACTCAAGAGAATCTTTTTTTTTATGTTTATTTTATTTTAGAGAGAGACAGTCACAGATCACGAGTGGGGAAGGGGCAGAAAGAGAGGGAGACACAGAGTCCAAAGCAGCCTCTCCAGGATCTGAGCACAGAGCCCGATAAGGGGCTTGAACTCATGAACCATGAGATCTTGACCTGAGCCGAAGTCGAACGCTTAACTGACTAAGCCACCCAGGCACCCTTGAAGAAACTGCTCTTTGATCATACAAAAACAGCTGTGAAAAACATATTTTATAATTTTCTTTTTTTTTTTAATTTTTTTAAACGTTTTTTTTTTATTTATTTTTGAGATAGGGAGAGACAGAGCATGAACAGGGGAGGGTCAGAGAGAGGAAGACACAGAATCTGAAACAGGCTCCAGGCTCCGAGCTGTCAGCACAGAGCCGGATGCGGGGCCTGAATTCACGGACCGCGAGATCATGACCTGAGCCGAAGTCGGCCGCTTACCCGACTGAGCCACCCAGGAGCCCCTATTTTATAATTTTCTAATATCACTCATCTTTTCAAAGAGCAGAGTAGAACTACCCAAGGAGAAAAAAATAAGTGTCCATTATAAAGCAGTGAATAAAGAAAAAAAATTAACAATCTGACAAGTAGTTCCTTGAGAAAAAATCAGGGGTTTGAATAATGTTTCCATTTTATCATTGTAGAGTAAGGTAAGTAGAGATTATCACCAGTTTAGAAATATATATTTTTCAATTGTGAGCCTCATTTTTAGTGCCACTTGTAAGAACTAGGTCAAGGATTTTTAGTGTGTCTCTCCTTCGTGCTCAAAGCCCACTTACATTCAACCGTGAAGGTTACCTTCACAGACTGCCTTTACCAGGCACCTGGGTGACAGTCTATTAAGCATCACTCGTGACTTCAGGCTCAGGTCATGATCTCGTGGTTTGTGGGTTCAAGCCTCACATGGGGCTTGCACTCTCAGTGCAGATCCCACTTGGTATTCTCTCTCTCTCTTTCTCCTCTCTCTGCCCCTTTCCTACTCATGCATGTTCTCTCTCTCTCTCCCTCCCTCCCTCTCAAAATAAATGAATAAAGTTTTTAAAAAATGTCTTTACCACAGAGGGAACCTAAAATACATCAGTGTCCTAAACCTTAACGGTGAGGACTATTTGAATGAGGTTATAGAATACTTCATTAACAGAATATGTGAGCATATAAAATAAATATTAAGTGTGTACTCAAAGTCATCACTCATGATCAAGGGTAGGTAGGCTATATTGCTTTTCTGGTCCTTTTGTTACCACGTAAGTTCCGAGGAGGTCTCCGGACAGACAAGAATGAGACCTTGACTAAGGACCAGCGACCCAGGTTCTTGGCTTTGCCTGAGAAAGAATTCACAGACAAACCAGGCCGGTGAAAGCAACAATAAGTTTACTGAAAGCAAAAGTTTATACTCAAGACCGGAGTGCAGGCAGACTCTAAGAGAGAGCCCCCCAAGAGGTTTGGGTCTTGTCTGCTTACAGGAAGGTTATGGGAAAGGGTGGAAGATTCATGGAAGGGGTAGGGATTTTCTTCTTTAATAAGAAGGGGCTCTGGGGACCTCATGCATGTTTCCTTCTAGTTGCCTGGAGTATGCATCCTAGCATTTTCCATGAGTATACCCTGAATATACACAGAATATACTAAGCTCTTCCTAGCACTCCAGGTGGAGGGGTAATTCTAGATCATTCAAGGCCATAAGCGCATGCATGCTTGGATCTCAAAAAAGGAGCCTGGCTTACTACGTCTTTAGTTAGGTCCCTGACATGTTATAGGCTGACCACAGCCTTCCTGTTGGTTAAGGTATGACATCCTGTTTTGAGCTCTGTCCCCTCATCCCTATGCTAACCTGCCTATAACTCTTTATCCGAAACCCTCTCACGTACGCTATATCCACCTTCTAAGTGCCACAGCACACTAGCTCTTCGGTCATGCGACAACTCAGCTGGAATACGAGCACCTAACGTGCAAATGTCCCGTGCAGATAAATGTCTGACTCGCCCCAGGCCGAGGTCAGAGACCCTTTCCCCCAAACCCTGATAAAGTAAAAATATGTGACCTGGGCTAACAGCTACTGCCTCCATGGGAAGGAAACAAATATGCTTCTCTTCTGGCGTTTTAGGCTGGAACCAGAAATCATCTCAGAGAAACATTGTGGCTGTTTCAAGAATGTACATGGATGCCTATTTGACTCATTGTATTCCTGAAATTTTAACCTGGGGACTGCTTATTATATAAATTAACTCCTAAATCAAGTTATCAAGAGAAGACCTTTACCCCAGATTATTGCTGTATCTGTCCCTCAGCATATGAAGATGAGTTCAGGGAGAGAGTGAATTCAACAAATACTCTTTGCATGTTTACTCTGCTAAGCCTTCTCCTGGAAGCTAGGTAAGAAAAACCACCAGTTACTGATTCCCGACTGTGTGCTGGACAGTTTGCATTCATGTTCTCCAAACAGACTATTCTACATATTAGTTATGAAGTCCCACATTTTACATATGAGGAAACTGAGTTATCCAAATTCACAGGACTAGTACACGCTGAAGCCAGCATTTGAATCTCTTAGTCTGAAACCCGAATTATCTACCAGAAGGTAGATAGTTTTAAAGAAACTTTAAACTTCAAACTGGATAGTTTGAAAAGGCACAAGTTCTTTACAACTAGAGAACGGGTTCATGAACATTTGGAAACTATAAAAGGTCAATCAAGCCCCTCTTCATCCCCATCTGTTTATTGTAACAATGTCACATTACAAGCTGAAATCCCCAGCCAAGACCACCTTAATTATCTGCTAGGTTTGTTTGTTTTTACCACTTTCCCATTTTTCCCAGTGTGTAGATCAGGGCACCTCACCCTGTAGTAGGTTACACTTGGCTGTGCAGGGGTCTGGGGGTGGCAGTGGACAGAGATTTCCTATCCTGTCTTCTGGGCTACAAGAGGTTGCTGAGTAAATAGCTCATCCAAGGGACCCATAAAGGTATTTTGTAAATGGCCTACTGTCATAAATATTAGCATTTATAGCATTTGGGAAGGTACTTTCTTAACATCAAAAATCAAAACTATCGGGGCACCTGGATGGCGCAGTCGGTTAAGCATCCGACTTCAGCCAGGTAACGATCTCGCGGTCCGTGAGTTCGAGCCCCGAGTCAGGCTCTGGGCTGATGGGTCGGAGCCTGGAGCCTGTTTCCGATTCTGTGTCTCCCTCTCTCTCTGCCCCTCCCCCATTCATGCTCTGTCTCTCTTTGTCCCAAAAATAAATAAACGTTGAAAAAAAAAATTAAAAAAAAAATCAAAACTATCATGTTGATCTATCATGTCCAACTTTAAGAAGATTGGCAACTACTGTTCAGCAACTTACAACTTTAGGAAATTAGGAACTGGTATCTCTAGGAAAATAAAAATAAGCCACAGGTGTCCTGTGGGAAATTAAGTGGACAAAGAACTTTAAACTATTTCCTGTTCTTCTCCCTGTGAATGCACATGGGCTTGCAAGGCTCATCTCCAGGTAGTAAAGCAGCATTTGTTAGCAGTGGGCCAGGAAAAGCCATCTCTCAGATGGGGGAAAAAAAAAAAAAGCAAAAAAGCAGTTTGAAGACCAGATGTAGGAATGTAATTTGAGACAGAAGAAGCTGAATTTCGGAGACCAGAAAGGCCGTGACGAAGAAGCAGCCCAGTGAAGGGTGTTAGAGGGCAGTGCTTCCAAGTTGTATATAAATTACCGGGGAATCTTGTAAAATTCAAATCCTGATTTGTGAATTCGGGGTGAAGCTTGAGCTTCTCAGGTGACACGAGGCCACCGGTCCTCACACACACACTTTGAATACCAAGTTTATAGGGTATTTGGTTGGTTTAATGGCGTCAACTGATATGTTATGGTAGTAAATGACAGTGACCAGGGGGGAGCAGTCATGCCAGATGAAACTAGTGCAGGACAGGCAAGCTGATGGAGCTAAGCATGCACAGTCCCACCTGCAGGGAGGCCATGGGAGGAACCCAGAGGCCTGGGTCTGGCCCTAGGCCACTGCTTACTTGCTGTAGACAGTAGACAGGTGTCCTCTGGGACTGGCTTTACAAATTCACTCATCCGCTCTATCCTCATATAGTCAAAGGGACAAATACATTTTAGAGTATGGTCATTTCTACAGTCATTTAGTAATTCATTCAGACATAGTGTCACGTTGCCATACATCCTATCTGCTGTGGTGTGAGTGTGCCCTCCTCCCCCAAATTCATATGTTGAATTCCTAATTCCCAAGGAGATGATATAAGGAGGTGAACTCTAGGTTGGATATTGTTTTGATGGATCCTCCCACGTTACCCTCTCAAGTAGGAGGTAAAGTGACTCCTAGAGAAACCCGGGTTGTGTCAAGGTCACCCCAGGAATCTTGCCTGACTCCTCTGCCTCGCTCCGCTACTCACATCCTAGAGTGGGGCACGGCTTTGAGAACCAGGACATCCTCCAGGCCAAGTTTAGATGGCTCTGGACAGAAAGCATCTGGTGAAGCTCAAGACCAGTGCCACCCAACAGATAAATCAGGTGATCCAAACATGTTGTTCTAAATTTTATGGGGCACCTGGGTGGCTCAGTCAGTTGAGCATCCAACTCTTGATTTCGGCTCAAGTCTTGATCCCAGGTTCCTGGGACTGAGCCTCATATCAGGCTCTGGGCTGATCGTAGAGCCTGCTTAAGATTATCTCTTTCTCTCCCTCTGCTTCTCTCTCCTGCTCACACTCTCCCTATATAAAATAAGAAAATAAATAAAATAAAATAAAATAAAATAAAATAAAATAAAATTGATTTAAATTTTCTAGTAGCCACAGGAAAAATCTAAAATGAAAACAGGTGAAATTCAAATAATGTAATCAGTGTAAAAATTATTAATGAGGTATTTTGCTTTCTCTGAGTCTTTTTTGCACTTAGTTTCACACACGCAGCACATCTCAATTCCAACCAGCCACACTTCTAGTGTATAATAGCCACATGAGTTTAATGGCTAATGTTTTGGACAGCACGCTTCTAGGCAGTTTCATCGTGAGTCTCGACATCACAGTAATGCCTCCTGGGCATTCCTGCAGTTATCAGGATCCAGAAACACCAAGTCACTTGCCAGGGCTCATACTACATGTCAGAGTCAGAGCCAAGACTGGATCAGAAGTCTCTCAAACCTAATCCACTGTTCTTTCCCACACAGCGTGCGCTGACTTCTCTCTTCAGTGCCACAGCTAAGCCGTCAGCAGGCTCCCGGGAGTCTTTCTCCAGAGCCTTTTCACGTTATTCGGCTTCCCACTCCGGCTGCCACCACCTGACCCAGGCCCTGACTGCCTCCCCCCCCCCCCGCCCCGCTGCCCCCAGGACTCCTGCAGTAACCCCCTAACTCATGTGCCTGTTTTTGGTTTTCTCTTCCAGCCCTTCCCACAAAACCTGAATTTCCTACAGCTCTGAGTAGAATAACTACGGTGCTGAAGATTCCTTAAATTAAAAAAATATATATATTTTTTAATTTTAAAATAAAACTTTAAAATATATGTATATATTTTAAAGAAGTTCCAGGTTGAGAGAAAAATTGAGAAGAAAGTACAAAATTAGGTGGCTCAGTCAGTTAAGTGTCTGATTCTTGGTTTTGGCTCAGATCTCACGGTTTCTTGGGTTCGAGCCCACAAGGCTCTGGCTGGCAGCACGGAGCCTGGTTGGGATTCTCTGTCCCCCTCTCTCTCCGCCCCTCCCCTGCTTGCACTTTCTCTGCCTCTTTCAAAATAAATAAACTTAAAAATTAAAATTAAATTAAAAAAAAAAAGAAAGTACAAAGAGCTCCCATATACCCATATACCCTCTCTTTGGGGACCCTGTTTCCTCCATTAACATCTTACATTGGTGTGGTACCTTTGTTACAATTATGAGCCAATATTGATACATTGTTATTAACTAAAGCTTACATTTGGCTCACTCCTTGTGTTGCACATTTCCACTGGTTTTGATAAACACATAATGTCAGTGTCCACCTTGAAGTATCCCAGAGTAGTTGCACTGCCCTAAAAATAGCCTGTGCTCCACCGATTAAATTCATTCCTGTCTGCCCCACCCAAAACCCTTGGCAAACACTGATCTTTTCACTACCTGTAGAGTTTCTTTTCCAGAACGTCACAGAGTTAGGATCATACAGCGTATAGTCTTTTCAGAGTGGCTTCTTCCGCTTAATAATAAACATTTAACCTTCTTCCCTGTGTTTTAAAGACTTGATAGCTAATTTGTTTTTATCATTAAACAGTATTTAGTTGCCTGAATATACTTTGGATTATTTATCCTCTCATGAACTGAAGGACATTGATTGTTTCCAAGTTTTAGTCATTATGAACAAAGTTGCTATAAACATTTGTGCACAAGTTTTTGTGTGGATTCCTTATTGTTAAATGATTAAAATATAATTCAAGACTCTCCATGGTCTGGTATTAACAAATACCATCATAATTTTTCTACACAAATTCTCTCTCTGTCAAACTTATTCTTCTTTTTTAAAAACTTATTTTGGCTACTTGAAGTCCTTTGCATTACCACAAAAGTTTCAGGATCAGCTTGTGAGTTTCTACAAAAACAGCTTCTGATGTTTCTTTCTATTGTTTTTTGTTTGTTTTTTATTTAGAGGGAGAGAGAGCACAAGCAGGTGGTGGGGAGAGGGGCAGAGGCAGAGAGAAAGAATTTTAAGCAGTCTCCATGCTCAGCACAGAGCCAGACACTGGGCTCGATCCCACAACCCTGGGGTCATGACCTGACACGAAATCAAGAGTTGGACGGTCAACAGACTGGGCCCCTTCTGATGTTTCTACTGAGATTGCATTAAATCAGTAGATGAATTTACAGATAGTTGACATCTTAACAATACTGAATCTCCTGACACATCAACAGACATTCCTCATCATCCATTCAGATCTTCAGTTTCAGCAACGTTTTGTAGTTTTCAGGGTGTAGGTCCTGCACATCTTTTGTCAGATGTATCTCCGTGCATTTCGTATCTACATGCTCTCATGAATGGCATTGTTTTTTTCTTTAAATTTTGGGTTGTTTGCTGCTTATATATAGAAATACAATTGGTCTTTGGATGCCAATGTTTTCTCCTGCAACCTTAGTAAGTTCAGTTAGTTCCACTAGCTTTTTTTGTAGAGGATAGCGAATATTCTACATTTAATGCCTCACACTGGCTAGAATCTCCAGTACAGAGTTTAACTGAACTGGTTAGAGTGGTCATCTTTGTCTTGTTCCTGATTTTAAAGAGAAAGCATTCAGGCTTTCACCAGTAAGTATGATGGTAGCTGTGGATTATTAATGACCTTTATCAAACTGAAGAAGGTCCCTGCTGTTTTTAGTCTACTGAGGTAGTTTTTATCAGGAATAAGTGTTGGTTTTTTGTTTAATGCTTTAATGTTTTTATTGAGATCATCATTTCTTTCTTTTTTACTTTGCTAATATACTGGATTACATTGATTGATTTTCTTTTTTTTTTAATTTTTTTTTTTTAATGTTTATTTATTTTTGAGACAGAGAGAGACAGAGCATGAACGGGGGAAGGTCAGAGAGAGAGAGGGAGACACAGAATCCGAAACAGGCTCCAGGCTCTGAGCTGTCAGCACAGAGCCCGACGCGGGGCTCAAACTCACGAACTGCGAGATCATGACCTGAGCCGAAGTCGGACGCTTAACCGACTGTGCCACCCAGGTGCCCCTTTTGATTGATTTTCTAATGTTAAGCCAACCCTACATTTCTCAGATAAATTAATTTAGTCATGATGTATTCAATCCACTAAATTTTTGTGTAGAATTTTTACAATATGTCCACGAAAGTGACTGTTGGTGATTTTCTTGACATATCTCTGTCTAGCTGTGATAGTAAGGTAATGCTGGCCTCTGAGAATGAGCTTGGTAGTATTCTCCCTTTTCAATTTTCTGGAACAGTATGTTCAGAATTTGTAATATTCTTTAAGTGTTTGGTGGAATTCACTAGTGAAACAAACTTGTCCTGGAGATTTCTTTGAGGGAGGGTTTCTAAGTATAAATTCAATTTTTAAAATAGACACACGGCCATTTAGCTAATCTTTCTTGAGTGAGGTTTGGTGGTTTGTGTCCTTATCGTCATAAACCTGTTTGTTTTCTTCCCTAGTTATCTTTTAATATCTGCAGAATCTGTAGTGAATGCCACCTTTCTCGTTCCTTATATTTATAATTTGCGTCTTCTCCTTTTTTCTCCCTCACCAGTCAGACTGGAGGTTATTGCTTTTCTCATTCCTCTTAAGGAGGCAGGTATTGGTCTCACTGATTTTCCCCATTGCTTTTCTGATATTAATGAGGCTTCTGTTCTGATCTTTACTATTTCCTTTGTTTTACTCACTTGTGTTCAATTTCTTCTCTTGTTTTAGTTTTTTAGGGTAGAAACTAAGCTTATTCACTGAAGACCACTCTTCTCTTTGATATAGACACTTAACATTCTAAGTTCTCCCCCAATACCACTCACAGAGCCCCCTGCAAATTTTAATGTGTTGTATATATGTTTTTTTATTCTGCTCAAAATTCTTCCTTTCCTGCTTTTACTTGCTTTTTTGATTTACAAGTTTTTTATACATTTGTTATTTAATTTCCAAACATTTGTGGATCTTCTCCTGATATCTTTCCATTATTGGTTTTTAGTTCTACTGTGGAATCATTTACTCTTGCTTTTTATTCCCATTTCTAAGAACATTGGGATTTCTCACTTGTGACTTTATGCCTTTTTCCACCTGTCCAGTCAGCACACTCCTAAGCATTCTTCAATGCCCAACTCAGAAACGATATCCTCTGTAAAATATTCCCAAACTCTGACAGAGGAAGTTTGTAGCTTTCTCTTTTGTGCCTGAAAAGCCCTTCCCATGCATTCATCTAAGAGTTCTTGCCACACCGGACTGCAATTATGAGGCAACGTTTGTCTCTCCCACTGGACTCTGAGGTCCTCAAGTTCAGCTCTGGAGTTCTGTGCGGGTTTGTCTCAAAACAGACTGGCACACCGCAATTTCTGAAAGAGGAAGGAAGGAAGGAAGGAAGGAAGGAAGGAAGGAAGGAAGGAGAAAAGAAAAGAAAAGAAAAAGAGGAAGGAAGGAAGGAAAGAAAAGAAAGAGGAAGGAAGGAAGAAAGAAAAGAAAAGAAAAGAGGAAGAAGGAAGGAAGAAAGAAAAAGAAAAGAAAGAGGAAGGAAGAAAGAAACAAAAAAGAAAGAAAGAAGAGAAGAGAAAGAAAGAAAGAAAGAAAGAAAGAAAGAAAGAAAGAAAGAAGAGGGGGAGGGAGGGAGGGAGGGAGGGAGGGGGGGAGGGAATCAATGACAGAGCCATTGAATTTTGAGTCATTCTCAGCTCATCCCTCCAGCTTCCAGAACGACTCAGCTATGAAAACAGAGACGGGAATATTAAGAAAGAGAGGGAATGTGTAAATAAGTTTCTTTGTGTGAAAGAACCAGAGACATGAAGCAGGCCCTCTCAGGTACGGCAGGATGCCTGCTTTGTGTCCAGGTTTACTCTGTGCCTGTAGGAGCTGGGCTGCTGGTTACCTATGCAGATGGTTCCCAGGCCTGCCTGCATGTGAGTGTGGCCAACACAAAGCAGAGCCACGCAGGTGTCCCCACTCCAGCTGTCGGAAACCTCTGGGCTGGACATGGGAAATGATGTCTGCACCAGGCTTGGGCACGGGTGTGCACAGCAGTGTGTGCAGGCACATGTGTGTGTGTGTGTGTGTGTGTGTGTGTGTGTGTGTGTGTGTGCAGAGGGGCGGGAGGAGGAGGAAGGCGGAGACGAATGACTACCAAATCTGTACTCTGCAGGAAGGAAGACGGCAGCTTCCTTATTTCCATCCCTGCTGCATTAACATCCTACACTTTCTTAGTGATTTGATCTAAAAACATTTCACCTACCCCACACTCAAGCTGTGCCATCCGTCACTGATACTGTCATAGAAATTGGCACTTCTATAGCATTCCACAGCAGAAAAGGAGGCTCCCCCTGCAAAATTACACACCTTTTAGGAAAGTAACTTTATAGAAAGAGATCAAATTACCTGGCTTCACTGGGAAATTTTAGACACCAGCCAGCACACAGGGCAGGTGTAGAACTGACTTCCCAGATCACCTAGTCGACCCCCATATGTGTGTGTGTGTGTCCGTACCCTTAAAAACTACTGAAATAAATACTTTCTATGATTTGGTATTGTGTGCACCTAGTCTAAGTGCAGAAGCTGAGGAAAACTCTTCCTAGCAATCTGCGATCCATCACTAAAATGCACACCCAGGACAGCGCCCACAGAAATGAATGGCTTGACTGGGGAGGGTTAGACCTTTGCATGCCTCTCTCTGCAGCCCTGTTCATCGTTTCTGTACAAGCTCCCTACCCTCCTAAAACACCTGACCTCTTAGCAATCTGAAGAGAAACAAAAAACAGGCTCTGTTTATTCCCACGTCTTTGACAACACGTAAGGCATTCAGGCAGCATCCTGCAGAAAGGTCTGCCTACTTGGTTTGGCTCCTCCAGTGAAGTGATGGATTCCATCCAGGGCATATCTGGAAAAAGCTTTCAACCTTTTAATTCAAGGCTGCGTGGAGAACACAGGTATCCTCTGCGTTTCAAAAGGTTGTGATGCGCCACTCCGCTTTTACAAAAAGACCTACATTAGTGCCTGTTTTTGCACTGATTTGAACGAAATCTGAGGCGGGTTTTGCTTTTATGAAAAAAAGGTGAAAAGTGAACATCACATTCGGCTTTTATTCTGCAGCGAGGCGTTATAGACGCACCCGGAGCAGAGCAGCGGGAGCAGAGCAGCGCCAAGCTGCTGCCCCAGGAAGCACACGCAGCATCCCAGCGTCCAGCTGCCCTCACTTCAAAGTTCATCTGTGAGCATCTGTGCTTTATCTGGATTTATTTTGTGCATTTTGTGGCAATACGTATCCTAAGGTATCAGAAAAACCTAAGAGTGGTTATTTTGGGGGTCTGGAAACTCTCAAAAAATTTTTTTTTCATGTAAATGAATAAGAATTGCTTCTTTGCCTCACACCATTTCAGCCTAAGCAAGTTTTCCTGTGAAAATGTGCTACTTTCAGATAGCGGGGGAAAGCTGTCACTGGATCCACTCTCTCGTGAGGACCTGGTAGTTTACCCTGGGTCCTTATGGATGACAGCAGGTGAAGCACACACCGCAGACTGACCTCGGTCCCTTGTGGCCCTCTCTAAGGAGCTGGTGAGAACCCGTAACTAATGTGGCTGGGGTTTCAGGCGTGTGCAAATCCTCTTGTGTGCAGTCCACTCTGGAGCTCCACAGAGCCAGCCTGGGGCTGTCTGCTCCTTGCTCTGAGCTCAGCATTTACAAACTCGGAACACCTCTTGTTGATTCCACAGGGTGCAGCTTTCCCGCAAAGTGCTCTGAAAAGCAACAGCTGTATTTCTGAGGGAGTGCCCAGAGACTGTATCTGTTGTCTGATACTGTCTCGTTTGGAGGCAGCCCTAACCCAGCCGGCGGGCAGCTGGCTTATACCCTGAGAGGTGGTTGCCACTTTGCATTGAATCAGCTCACTTCAGGCTCTGAGACACGAAAGAGGTGAGCCTTTCTGAGCTCGACCGTAACAGATTGACTACCTGTTCTTCAAGATCCTAACCATGAACTTGCAGCCTTCTGTTGAATCACCTATTCCCAAAGAGAAACTTTTATTTCCTTCTGCCAATACTTTTATTTGTTGACTGCTTGACCAAGAAAACTGATCTGTCATCTACATCTAAAAATAAATTTAAATCCTATTATGTGACATGATTTTCCGTGCTGAGGCAGAGATTACCAGTAAAGATGGAATAAAGGGTCTTTGACAAAGCAGCTCCTTGCCAAATGTTTGTTTCATTTACTTATTGGTTTGTTCATCACACACCTCCTGTGTTCTGGCTTTGCACCAGACATCATGCCAGGCACTGGGGACACAGAGATGAACAGACTTCCGCCTCCAGGGAGTTCATAGCCCGGTGGGGTGACAGACAGCAAAGATAGGAAGCCATTACTTTGCTGTATTAGCTATGCTGACTATCCGTGGAGGGTGTCCTGGGGAGGAGTGGTCTGGGTTACAGTGGGAGTAGGGAAGCAGAAGAGCAGGCATTGTCATCAGATACAACTAAGCTTTCATCATAGGCCCAGCCCTGCCCCTTACTAGCTGTGACACATTAGGAAAATTACTTAACCTCTCTGAGTTTTAGCTTTATTATCTGTGAAATCAAAACAATTACAATGGGCTTTTTCAGAAGATGAAAGGAGCTCGTATTCATGAAGCACTTAGCACAGTGGCTGGAACCTGGCTAGCATTCAATAAATGTGACCGATGTATTAATTGTATCAGTATTATTTTCTGTGAGTCAGCTTCTGACACACTAGCAGAAGAGATGTGGGGCGGCAGACAGCAGCTTCCTATCCAGGTTACAGAGAAGACCTACGTTCTGTTTACTGGAAGCTGTCAGACTGCCTCAGTTTGCTGTAAAACCCACTTCTTTTCCAGTTGCTGGCTGGGAAATTCTACCCCGAGTTATCAGTTTATGAGGTGTATGGCAGAGGCAAGATTGAGAATGGTTCCGCCACCCTAGCTGGTTCTCTGCCTGGGCAATGCCCCGTTCCACAATCCTCTTTTCACTATGCACTCAGAGTTTAAAGCAGAGAAGACATGCCTCTTGTCACTGGCATGACTGTGTCTGTCTCCTGGACAAGTGCCAGTTGTAAATGGTTCCTACTTTTCTCCCATTAATACTGCGTCTGCATATGCCTAAGCCTTTGTTTAAATATTAAGAAGGAGTGTGTCCAGACAGTAAGTGCGCAGAAATGTAGACACGTGGCCAAGGAAAAGAGTGTGGCTGATATAAAATACAGTGTGAATAAATATTCAGAATCTAAAAAATTGTGAAGACTCATTCAAATTTTTTCACTCACAGATTCATGCAGTATAATCAGGCTGGGAGGGAGCCATGTGATGTTCAGACACAGAACTAGAATGAGTTTGTAATACGATGTGTCTATAAATTCACGCAACATGCAAATTTGCCATCAGCCCTTCTCTTCTTCCGCTAATCCTAGCAAGGCTGGAGAAAATGAGAAGGTAGGTTTCCTCAGGCATCTGCAGTGGGCCACGTGGGATGCTGGCTGTCACCTGGAGGAAGTCATCCCACAAACACATCCTCCATCACCCCTCCATTCTGAGCCAAAGTTCCAGGGCTGCAAGGACAAGAGTGTCTACTCATCCATTCGTTTAACCAGCATTAATGGCATTCCCTACTGCCTGCCATTTCAGGAGAAACAAAAAAATGAATAAAGCCAATCCTGGTTTCCAAGGAGTTCATGGTCTAAAGCAGGATGCATAGCACGCTACCACCAGATACAAAGAGAGGAAGAAGGCAGGAGCAAAGATGAGTCAGGGTTATTAAAAGAGACCAATGTTTGTCACATAATCTATAATAAATGCACTATCAATGGTTCCGTTTTTAAAGAGCAGAGTGTTTATTACGTAACTTTGCCAACTAGAAACAAATGGCGATTCGAACGAAAAGTTGAAAGTTTAAGCCAGATATTTTGCCTACAATAAGCAAAGTGTTTTTTTCCATGCTAGCTTCTGTGTATATAGCAAGCATTAAACACACAGTCCTATCCATCAACCTATGTATTTAGATTTGGAGATGCATTGAATTACAAGCCCAAAACAGGTTCCAAATTATTCAGATATCGGGGTGTCAGTAAAGCCCATTGTAAAAATCAAACCTCAGAATGTTTCTGCTTTCCTCAGATTAGAGGCACAACATATCTGAAGCAACGTATAGCTAAAGAATGGCCTAATGTGTGAGGGAAATACAGATATCTAAGACACACACACACACACACACACACACACACACGTGTACACACACAGGCTGATGTATTAGGTTTAAATGTAAAGAATACTGAAATCCTCAAGTATATCACCAGTTTATTCACACATCAGATCTGACTCTGAGAAGTGAAGGACCCTCCTGTCAGCAGCCAGAATCAACAGGGAAAAGTTTCAGACAGTTCAGAAGCACCACATTTACTCAAAGTGTATACTACCTGCACATCGTTCTTCTTCATTCTGTTAAATCCTGAGGCTTCTGCCAGCAGACGTTTGATGCCTCACCTTGAGAAAAAGAAGGGGGAATAGGGGCTTCACTGGTAACAAAATGATATTTCTTTCCTAAATGGAATATAATTCTGACAGACTTTCTCCTCGTTAGTTGGGATTTTTGATGTTTGACATTGATTGAGCAAATGAAAGACAGATATACCTTGTCTTCTAATCTAACTCGCCATGCTGCCTTCTGTGTAATAAAAGTGGTTTTTAAAGGAATATCAAGTAGAAGTATGAAGTGTGCACACTGTTCCAGAAAGCAACCTCGTAAACTTGACATGATATATTGATATATTGAAAAACGACATATTGAAAATAGCTGGTATTACATCAATGGAGGAGAAGGGACAAAACATTTTGATAAATTCTTATTTATTCTGATAAATTTAAATTGGCACTAACTTTAAAAAATACCAACAACAGGGCCACCTGTGTGGCTCAGTCGGTTAGGCGTCCGACTTCGGCTCAGGTCATGATCTCACAGTTCATGGGTTCGAGCCCCGTGTCGGGCTCTGTGCTGACAGCTCAGAGCCTGCAACCTGCTTTGGATTCTGTGTCTCCCTCTCTCTCTCTGTCCCTCCCCTGCTTGCGCTCTGTCTCTTTCTGTCTCTTAAAAATGAATAAAGGTTTTTAAAAAATTAACATTCAAAAAATACCAACAATAAAAATAATGTATTTAGAATTTAAATGCAAAGTAGATTAAATTAAGAAATACCAGCAACAAGAAAGATGTTCAGAAGAAAGATAAGGATATTGATTAACATTGGATTACATGTTAACTGAAGTGTGAATGGTAAAAAATTTTAGAGTGACCACCAAAAGAATAGCAGTAAAATGTACAATTTTTCAACCCTCTAGAGGAAGAAATAGAAAAAAAAGAAAATAATCTATCCAATAAAAGCAGGAAAGATGGAAAAAGAGATAAGAAAATGGCAAACTGAAAACACAATATTGCTGAAAAATATCACAACAGAAATTTAAACATTTAGAACTGAATTACAATAAAAGCAATATATATCTACAAATATCAGCCATTATAGCTGTTGCTGTAGTCATGGTTATATAATTATTTCTATTGAAAAAGTTCTCAGAGAAAACTCTGAAGTCTTATACATTCATATATTAGAAAAAATAACTATGGGAGGCACATAGGTTGGCTCAGTTAGTTAAGTCTCTGACTTCAGCTCAGATCATAATCTCATGGTTCATGAGTTTGAGCCCTGCATCAGGCTCTCTGCTGTCAGCACAGAACCTGCTTCGGATCCTCTGTCTCTCTCTACCCCTCCCCTGCTCACTGTCTCTCTCTCTTTCAAAAATAAATTAGCATTTAAAAAACATATTAAAGAAAAAAATATTGAAAACTAATTATATAGGTTTTAGCCTTTCAAATAAAGCAGTAAATTCAGAAATAATGTTGAAAAGTCAAAGGTAGAGGTAAGAGGAAAATTTATAAAATAAAACATAAAATTATAGAGATGGTTGATAACTGAAAGGCAATTGAAAGGTCAGAAAGAAAGAAAGGTACAAAGAGGGACAGAAGGATTGAATGAAAGAACTTCTGAGAGGGTTACTCAGGGGAAAAAGCAGAAGAAAGAAAGCACATAGATACAAATAATATTAGGAGTGTAAAATTTGCCATAGCTATATATAAAATTTAAATGACATTATCTAAAAGTATATTCAGAAGAGTTTTGCATCAATAATTTGAAAATACAGTAAAGTGTTAATTGACTCAAAATATATTAAATCCCAAATTCATTTATAACCATTAAACAAATGGCATAGGCAGTCAAAGCCATATAACCCTTCAGACCAAGATACCATGTCAAAAAGTTTTATCAAACCTTTGAAAAACAGCTAATTCCTATTTTATTCAAAAGTTATAAGAAGAAAAAAAAGAAGACATACATATCTTATTTCATCTGGCTAGTACAAACTTAGTTTGAAAACAGGATAATTAAGAAAGTTATAAGCAATCTGACTTATGAATATACGTGTGACTCTCCTAAACAAAGTACTAACATATCAAAAGCAGGAGTATATGTTTTTTAAAATATCATAACAAGGTAGAATAGATAACAGAATTGCAGGTATTTTTCATACACAAAAAAAAAGCATAAAAATGGAATTTACCACATGAACACAGTAAGAAAGATGTTTAATAGTATTAAAATGTATCTATTAAAATATAACAATCTATGATTTTTTAAATAACAACAACAGAAAGCACTTACCTAGGATCAGAAAGGACCCAACTTAACTTGATAAAAAAAATACGAAAGACGAAAGCCATACTAAAACACTTCCCTTACATACTGGTAAAATGTTAGAAGTAGTCTCATTCAAATCAGGAACAAGACAAACCAACTCACTGTCACAATCTTTAGCTCACATTATACTGGAGAGCCCAGTCAGTGAAAAAATTAAGAAAAACACATATGTTTAAGGATTAATGGAGAAAAATATTTGATGATGTCATAGATGTCTATCTGGAAAATATAAGAAGACTGACAGACAAACTATAAAAACTAACAGGAGTCAGCAATATGGGGGTAAAGTTCCACTTGTACATTTACACCCTTCTCTATTTACCCCACTCTCTCTGTGCCCTGTGACACTACTGTGAGCTTCAGATGGATCTGGCCAGTGGTGAGAGGGAGAGCAAAGGCAAAGGCAGATTTACCAGAGGAAAGCAAGGTCAGGCTATTATTCCCCCAACAGTAGATCCCCTCCATGAAAGGCTTAGCATTTGTCAGGCAGACCTCCTATGGGGACTTCCCTGTGTCTTGCTCTAATCATTGCTCCTTCCTGCCACCCTTCAGATAGAAGGCTGATGATTGAGCCTTAAAATTACTAGCCCAGGGCAGCTACATGATCCATGGTGATTTTATATACCCTGCTCACACCTCTGTAATTAGTCCCTTACACTAAACTCTTCTCAAATTAACCTGAGTATTCCATCTGTTTCTTGCTGAGATACTGATTTATACAAGCAAGTGTGTTGAACACAAGATCAGCAAATATAAATCAATGTTTTTACCATAAACTGACAGTAACAAATCAGAATATGATCATTAAAGATCCTGGGGACACTTGGGTAGCACAGGTGGTTGGGGATTCAACTCTTGAATTCAGATCAGGTCATGATCTCATAATCATGGGATAGAGCCCCATGTTGGTCTCCACACTGAGTGTGGAGCCTTCTTGGGATTCTCTCTCCCATCTCTGTATCTCTCTCTCTGTCTCTCTCTCTCTCTCTCTCTCTCCCAAAAATAAATATACATACATACATACATACATACATACATACATACATACAGATCGTGCAAATTAGTCTGGCAAAGAAAATGGGTAGAATATTTACACAGAAATAATTTAAAATTCACTGAAGGCCCCAAAAGACAATCAGGATAAATATATGAATATACAATGCTCACTTTCGGAAGACCCCATCTCGTAAAAAACACCAAATCTCCCCCAAATTAATCTGTGAACTAAAGAGGTTCATATCAAAATTCCAACGAGATTTTTATGAGATGGAATCTTTCATACCAATTCTAAAATGCAGAGGGGAATACGAAAATCTAAGAAGGGTCGATCAC
Organism: Acinonyx jubatus; assembly: GCF_027475565.1. NCBI lineage: Eukaryota > Metazoa > Chordata > Mammalia > Carnivora > Felidae > Acinonyx > Acinonyx jubatus. The sequence goes on along the minus strand of NC_069388.1, from coordinate 123,356,917 downwards.
GTTTAGAGGAGTGAGGAGGAAGAAGAGGCAAGTCAAGAGAATGAGGAGGAAGAACAATTTCTCCCGCCAGAAATCAACCTGTACTTTAGAGCTAGACAGATCATAAAAGTGATGCATTTACATAAAAGGGGATTAACAACTGAACAGAAGAGAAAGCCCAGAAGCAAACTTGCACATTAATGATGACATGTGTTATAGCAAAAATAATATTATAAATCACTAGAGAAAGATAGTCTCTTTTATGAAAGGTATTAGTATAATAAGATATCCATAAAAGGCGAAAAAAAAATTACCTTGGTTAAATAGCACCAAAAAAGAAACCCAAATACAAAAAGCAAAAACTTGAAGCTGCTTACAAAGTAGAAGACTACCTTCATCATCCATGCATAGAAAGGCATAGAAAGACCCTCTCAAACAATAGACCAAAAGCAAAATTCACAAATTAAAAGATCATCTCATCCTATCTTCATGTTAACTATATGTGACCAGTTCCTACGTGACTTGTTCTAGATGACACGGATGAGATTTTATTCCAGGTCTGACTAAAACTCCAGTGCTTTGGAAAAATGACCACTGTTTTCCCTTTTCCTTGTATCTGTAAGAACCTGTTAGTCACTTAGTTTTGAAAGTTCACTGCTCGTTTGTTTGACTATTTAATGATGACCTGGAGGAGATGGAGAGGTGCTCGAAGCAAGGTCCATACCTGTGTTCCAGTAAGAGTGCCCCAGAAAGGTTGAAGGCAGAGAGGAAGAGCAGGATCCTGTGTCTCCGACAGGGCTGATGCATGCCAAACCTGAATGTTCCTGCCACATCAGAGAAAAGGCACATGCCCCCAGGACCACCATCCTTCCAGCCCTGGATTCTTTCTCTACTTAGGATGTCAAAGGGTCCACTTGCAGAGAACGTGATTAAGGGTACATAACAGCTTCCTCCCTAATACATACTGGACTTGTTATCTCTGAATTGATTCAAAACTCTTTTGGGTCCATTGCTACATCATCAGGTTTTCAAAATGTATTCCCCATCATGGAAGGTAGTAGCAGTCTGTCTGCCATAAAGCTCTCTTTAACCTTTAAGCATGGAGGCATCCAAGCTCTGGGATGTGGAAACTAAGTTGAATGCACAGCATCAAGCCTCCTGATTTCTGATCCTTTCTTCCCACTTGCCGACCTGGTCTCTAAGTTCTAGCATGTTCTATGCCTAGAAATGCCCCTGTCATTCTCTTGTACCTTCCTGACTGAGGTGGACCATCCCAGCTGTAGTTAAGCAACTATTTAAAAGGGTAAAGGTAAAACATGAATCTCACTCTATGAGGCTGGGACTCATCCCACGGTTACCTTAGCTGGAGGGGAGGTTTGGTGGGGACCTTGAACAGCACCAGGATCAAAGCCCATAGTTCAGGCTTTCTTGCAGGTGTGTTTGATTGCTTTGTGTCTACAACCAGGAACTGTGAAACGTGGCTACCAGTTTGTTTTCATCTTTTGTTTGGCTGTGTCCAATAATGTCAAAACAGTCTGTCAGTTCAACACAAAGATATTAGCTGGTTCATTGGAGATACTCACTTACTGTTTGACACTGCAGAGCCAGAGAACCTGGGAGCGGGATGCCCTCTCGCCTCCCTGGCCTCCCTCCAGCCTCCTGAAGTGCATTTGCTATTGTATGTACTTGATTGCAAGGTGTGAGAGAGGTAGCTCAGTGTGAGACCTGATGAGTGAATAGAGGGGATTTTCTGCTCATGGTTATTTGATCTGCGTTATTACTCACAATGAGCCCTACCACCGCTGAGGGACTCACAATGCTTTATGAAATTCAGTGTACTCAGATATATCTGTTGTTGGTCTATGGTTGGATGAGGATAATTACTATAGTAATTATTAGATCATTTGCAATAATAGGAATTTGCCCATTATCTTCACCTTTATCTTCAAAGCATTAGACAAACGCTGACTTGATCCTTTAAACACCCCCCACTTGGCCTATCCACATCGGTCAATTGCTATACATGTTAATCTTAGAACATAGCAAGGGAAATACCCCCTTCCTGTAGCTGTGCTCAGTAATGACAACACGTTGAGGTTTGTGGCTGCCCTTTATTTGCAGTCACCTTCCTTCCGGCATTTGGTCGACTGAATACCCCTTATACCACTGCTGGCTGGTGAGAGATCCCGAAGGGTGCACTGCATGGAACTTAAATCATCTTCCAATACATGTTTTGCAAGTAAAAGTAGCTTTCTGAGTGTGTAGGGTTTCATTTGGAACTCTGAATTATAGAAATTAGGGACAGAGTGACCACACGGACATACAATAAGCACACAGCTGCAGAAATAAAAGGTCTCAGTGCATTGTGGCAGTCCAGCCAAAGCATGAAGAGAATCTAACATCATTTTCAGCCTGCAGTGCATTTTCTGTGAATAGAGATACAAGAAGTATTTAATTTTTTTTAGTTTGTTTATTTATTTCTTTTTTGAGAGAGAGAGAGAGAGAGACAGTGAGCAGGGGAGGTGCAGAGAGAGAGGGAGAGAGAGAATCCCATGCAGGCTCCGCACTGTCCATGCAGAGCCCGATATGGGGCTTGAACTCAGGACCCGTGAGATCATGACCTGAGCTGAAATCAAGAGTCAGACCCTTAACCGACTGAGCCACCCAGATGTCCCATTTTTTAGCTAATTTTTAAAGTAATCAAAAGGAGGAAAAATATCTATCTTCTAACTCTAAAAAATCTTGATTTATTTCAGTCAGCAATTTGCTTGATAGTTTTATCTTTACAGACTTTTTAAAACAAATTATTTTAATGTTTATTTATTTTTGAGAGAGAGACAGAGTGGGGGAGTGACAGAAAAGGAGGGGGCAGAGGATTCAGAGCAGACTCTAGGCTGACGGCAGAGAGCCCAAATCAGGGCTCGAATTCATGAACCACGAGATCATGACCTGAGCCAAAGTCGGACGCTTAGCTTAACCGACTGAGCCACCCAGGCACCCCATCTTTACAGAATTTTAAGTAGTAAATTAGTTTAATCAGACAGCTCTAATCACACAGCTGTGCAATATTATGAGGAATGGGTGTCTGATCAGGTGATAGTTCCGGCAAACAGGCTTTACTTTTTTGTTTTTTTTCCTTTACACACACATACCACATTAAACACTTTTCTTCTTAAGCTGAGCGACATTTTTCAACTGACAACTGTATTATATTTGTACAGCGTACAATTAAATGTTTGCCTATTTCAAATTGAAAATCAATACTTTCCTTTTATATCCCTCCTTTTTAAGGAAGCCACATTGCCTCCAAAGGGAAAATACTGTTTCTAGAGCTTCGGTTGTTAAGGTGAATGAAAAGGTCATTGGCTGCGTGTGGCATTGCACACCGTGATGTGCCTCACTCGAGCTGTGACAGCTTGCTGAAAGAAAGGTTTTTAGTCAGACATGAATTTGGGGGTGATGAAATCTGTTAAACATCTTCTCTACCTTACCAGGACACATTAGGTGATTGTCCCCAGCAGCTGCCTTTGCCCCCCAGCCCATTCCTGCAAGAAGCTCCGTGCTGAGACCTGCCCTTCAGCTCCGTTTCTGAGCACCCGGGGGGACAGTGAAGAGTCCCAGGGCTTAGAGTTGGGAGACCTGAGTACCTGCTCAGGCTCTGGGATAAGCCCAGTCTAAGGCCTTAGACCAGAATGTTCACTCTTCTGAGCTTCAGATCTCCACTTATAAAAAGAGAAGAATATTTTTGATAAAGATGGCATTAAGTTGATGTCTAGTACCCTCTGTCAGCTTTAAACACATAGCAGTGATAAATTAAGCATAAAAAGAGAATTCCAAAAAGAGAGAGTTGGCCTCGAAAGCCTAACAAACATCACCCCGGACTGAAATAGAACTTAAATGCAAAGCAGTGAGCAGAGCTGAAGCCACAAGCCTTGTGGGTCATGATCCAAACCAAAGCAGTGGTGGCCAGGAACCCATGGGCAAAATGGACTAAAAGTCTCCACTCAAACTGGGAGATTAAAGCTATGGTCCATACCTGGAGCAGAGTGCTGTAGGGGCCGCTCCCAACCATGAAGCGAGGCCAGAAGAAGCTGTGGTTGATTCTGCTTAGAGCTTATGCTCATAGAACAGGGTTACAAATACCAGAAATGGAACTAAACCACCTGATGGCTCAGTGACAGGTTTCGTCATGTCCACAAAAGCGCCACAGGGAAGGAATGCCAAAATGCATTGGAAGATGTGGAGCTTATCTGTGACCTTAGTAGAGCTATGAGGGGGTATCTACTAACTTTATAGAATAAAAAGGATACATGTAAAGGAGGTAATAAGTTTTCAAATCAATCTGAGACTAAAATTTTAAAGGCATAACTATATCTTATGGTAAGAAAGACAGCCAAATGTTAACAGATTGAAAAGCTGTTCTCTTTATATGAAATTAATTTTATAGAATAGCTTGAGAAAAATTACAAAATAAATTTGGGTAGGGACATCAAAGAGATAAAAGAATAATCTCTATGAAAACAAACATGAAAATATTAAACAAAAACTGGCAGAAATTGAATAATAACAAGAAGTGAAAAATAGAATGACTTAAATGAGAAAGACATAATACTATCCAGACTTGACATAGCAAATGAGGAATCAGAAAATGCCTCAAAGGAATTTAACTAGGATATCAGTTAAGGGATATAAAACTAGAGTTAGAAAAAAATTGTCAAATGTGTATTTCAAACAGAGAATTGGAAGAGTAAAAAAACAGAAAGACAAAATTTTACAGAATTTGAGGAACAGAATTGGAGATGAGTTTGCAGGCTAACATTTCACCTCAACAACTAACTAATAAAAATACAGTCACAGGCAGGTATCATAAAATTAAAAATAAAGAGAAAAATTATAAAAGCAACTGGAGAAAAAAGACAGGCTGCCACAATATTTCAATAGTGGAACCTAAAGCAGACTTCACAACAGAGTCAGAAAGGGCAGAAAATGATAAGTTAAAGGAATCAGGGGTGCCTGGGTAGCTCAGTCAGTTAAGCATCTGAGTCTTGATTTGGGCTCAGGTCATAATCTCACAGTTTGTGAGATCCAGCCCCACATCAGGCTCTGTGCTGATAATGCGAAGCCTGCTTAGGATTCTCTCTCTCTCTCTCTCTCAAAATAAATAAATAAATAAATAAATAAACAAACAAACAAACAAACAAACAAACATTAAAGAAAAAAAAGATTCAAAGTGCTGCAAGAAATTAGCCAAATCTGGTATTTCACATATAAAAGTATATTTTGGAATGGGAACAAAATAAAGACATGCAAATCTATACTAAATACAAAATTGGTTAATATTTATAGATCCTCATTATAAGAATTTTTGAAGTGCCACTCCGGGAAGGATTTAAAAAGAAAAAAATGCACTCAAACTCGAGTATAGAATACAAAAGACAACTATTAAATTGCCCCCCCCCCACACACACAGCAAAAACTGATGAAATTTTGATATCAGAAAAGGAAAGCAATGAAGACTATCAGTGAAATCAAAATATTATTTATCAAAATAACCAAAAAAAATAAAAAATCTCTAGCCAGATTTAATAAGAAAAAAAGACAAATTGCCAATTTCAGTAATGAAAGAGAGACATGGCTAGAGAGCTTATAGTTAATTATATATTAACTTTATATAAATAAATTCCATACATTATATAAAATAGGCAAATTCCTTGAAAAATATCTACCTTTGAAGTCATCAAAGAAAAAATAGCTAACTGAAATAGACCTATACTTATTAAATAAATTAAATTATAGTTAGAAACCTTCCCCACAACCAACATACACACATGCAAATACCCCAGACCAAGTTGGTTTCACTAGCGAATTCTATCAAACATTTAAGGGGGAAATGTCAGTTCTACACAATCAGTTCAAGAAAATAGAAAATAAGAGAACATTTCTCAATTTATTTTATGACCTGAAGGTAATTATTTTCATTTACCAAGGAAATGGTGAAAAATAAGCACATGAAAATTGCTCAGTATTCATATGTCATTAGAGAAAATAAAAACTCCAAAAAACTATACAACATCAGGAAGTGTTATATAGTGTTTTTTTTTTCTGACAATACCAAGTACTGGTAAGATTTTGTAGGAACTAGAACTCTAATTCATTGCTAAGTGGGAATGTAAAGTTGTACTACTTTGGAAGACAGTTTTAGTTTCTTACAAAGTTGACTATCACACATACCATATGACTCAGACATCCCAGTCCTAGATATTTACTCAAGAGAAATTACAACTCATGTTTACATAAAACTGTATGAATGTTTACAGAGACTTTATTCAAAATTGCCAAGGGGCTTCTGGGTGGTTCAGTCAGTTAAGCATCAGGTTATGTCAGTTAAGCTGACTGCACAGAGCTACTTGGAATTCTCTCTCTTCCTCTCTTTCTGTTCCCCCACCCCCTTTCTCTCTAAAAATAAATATTTTTTTAAACTGCCAAGAACAGGACCATCTCAAATGTTCTTCATCTGGTATGAATAAACAAAGTGGATACAGTGGAATACTATTCTGCCATAAAAATAAATGCACAAACTGATAAGTGCAATAATGTGCATTAACTTCAAACGTTATGCTAAATGAAAGAAGATTATATATTGTATGATTCCATGAAAATTACTATATGAAAAAGGAGGAATCCATTTAAAGGATTTAACAACAGACTAAATAAAGCAAAGGGATCAGTGAATTTGAAGACAGGTCAACTGATACTATATGAGGAAGGAAGAAGAGGAAGAGAATAAGGAAGAGAAAAAGTAATAATAAAAGAAATTGAGCAGAGCATCTAAAATCTAGAAAACAAAAATCAAATAGTCTGACATCCTTAAAAATTAAAGGCCCAGGAAAAAAGAAAGAGAAAATAAGAAAAGTAAATGTTTGAGGTTATATTGGCTGAGAATCTTCAAATTAATAAAAGGAATTAATCCACAGATACAAGGAGCTCAGATAATTCCAAGCAAAATAAAAAATAACAAAAAAATCACCTAGAAATGTCATATTATATTAAAAATACCCATGGTGTACTTATAATGGGATATTACTCAGCGATCAAAGAAAAATGGAATCTTGCCATTTGCAACAACATGGATGGAACTAGAATGTATTATGGTAAGTGAAATAAGATGGTCAGAGAAAGACAAATACATGATTTCACTCGTATGTGGAATTTAAGAAACACAACAGACGAACATAGGGGAAGGGAAGGAAAAATAAGATAAAAACAAAGAGGGAGGCAGACTATAAGAGACCCTTAAATACAGAGAACAAACTGAGGGTTGCTGCAGGGGAGGTGGGTAGGAGGATGGACTAAATGGGCATTAAGGAGGGCACTTGTTGGGATGAGCACTGGGTGTCATATGTAAGTGATGAATCACTGGGTTGAGAAACCAATACTACGCTGTATGTTAACTAACTTGAATTTAAATTAAAAAAATAGTGAAAAAAAACCTGGGGGGGGGGGTGAAAAACACAATACAAATTGTAGAACAGTAATGAGAATAACAACACAACAGAAACCAGAGAAATCAGATGACAAAGTAACAACATCTTGAAAGTGCTGAAATTTTTAAAAACTCCTTTTAGTCAATATATATATACAACAAAAATATCCTTCAAAAATGAAGATGGGATGTTTGCTGTCAGTGTAATTTAGTAGCTCCTACTAGACTGGTCACTCATGCAAATAAAACTATAAATTCTGGGCAACACGTACAACCACAACTAAAACAACCAACTAAAATTACTAGAGCAGAACAAAAGTAGCAATATTCTGGAGACAGATGAGTACTTGCGAAAAGTAATGACACTGTGCGCATTTCTGTTATCACAGCTTTTAGCCAGAGGGTAAACCCTAGTGATTGTCTCACATCTTTCTGGCTGGAAGAACCAGAAGAACCAGAAGAAAAAGTTTAAGCCACCAGAGAGGTGAGAAGTGAAGGGAGATTTCCAAACAGAGAAGGACTACGGAGAAGTAGTTACAAATGTTGTGTTTATGTTTTGCCCAAGTATCTGGCCAATCCCTAAGTCACGCACATGCGCATATGTGGGCTAAAAAGGGAAGGAACTGAGATTTAAACATCTTCCCCCAAAGATAAGAGTGTGCAGTTACCTTCAAACCAAATTAATTCTCTGCCAAAACAAAAACATCAAGACTCTTTGTAAAAATATTTAAAAATTCATAATCTCTACAATATAACATTCACAATTCTCAGGATGTGTTCCAAAATTATGTGACATGAGGAATCAAGAAAATGTGGCTCAATCTCAAGTGAGAGAAATATCAATGGAAATGAGACCTGAGATGACAAGGGTGGTTGCAATTACCCCACAGGGATTATAAACCAATTATTATAATGATGCCTAATGATATATGTTAAAAGGCTTACAATGAATGAAAATATATAAAATAACATCAGAGAAATAGAAACGATACAAAGAACAAAGTAGAAATCTCTATGTTTAACAATTACAATATTTAAAATAAAAATTTCACTAGACAGGCATTAACAGTAGTGTAATGGTTAATATTACGTGTCAACTTGGCTGGACTACAGTGCCCAGATATTTGGCCAAAACATTATTCGAGGTGTTCCTGTAAGGGTGTTTTTAGGATGCAATAACATCTAAATCAGTGAACTTAGTAAAGCCGTGTGCCCTCCATAATATGAGTAGCCCTCATTCAATTAGCTAAAGATCTTCTTAATAAAATAAAGACTGACCTCCCCCAGGCAAGAAGGATGGCATTGCTTAATGGGTTGCTTGATAGTCTTACTTGATGGTCTTCAAATTTGAACTGCAACATTGGATCTTGCCTGGGTGTCTAGCATGCCAGCCAACTCAGATCTTGGACTTGCCACTCATAAAATTGTAAACCAATTCCTTAAATTCTCTCTATCTCTCTTTCTGTACACACACACGTGCGCGCGCGCGCGCACACACACGCACACACACACACACTATTGGTTCTATTTCTATAGGGAATCCTAATAAAAGTGAAATGGATATGAAAAAAGAAATAAGTCAATGAAATTGAATATAGATTAATAGAATTATCCAATCTAAAGAACAAATAAAATAAAAGTTAAGGGAAGGATAGTTTCTAGGACATGTGGAACAATGTCAAAAGGCCTAATATATGGATAATTGGGAGTCTCATAAGATGAGGGAAAAGAATATGGGGCAGGGGAAGCCTGGGTGGCTCAGTCAGTTAAGGGTTCAACTCTTGGTTTTGGCTTAGATCATAATCTTGCAGTTTGTGAGTTCAAGCTTCACATCAGGCTCCATGCTGAAGGCATGGGGCCTGCTTGGGATTCTTTCTCCCTCCTTCTCTGCCCCTCCCCCATACATGCATGCACTCACATGCGTGCTTTCTCTCTCTCTTTCTTTCTCTCTCTCTTTCAAAATAAATGAACTTAAAAAGAACAGGATATTGTGCAAAAGAAAATATTTGAGGAAACAAACATTTCAAAAAAATTTGATGGGCATAAATTTATAGAATCATGAAATGCAGCAAAATTCACGCACAGTAAATATTGAGAAAACCATGCCTAAGTAAATCATAGTAAAATAGCCAAAAACTAATGAAAAAATTACAAAAGAATATAAAAACAAAAATTCACATTTGATATACAGGAACTAAGTCCAAATATATAGAAACTAGAAAACAAAGGAACAGCATTTTAAGGTTCTGGCAGGTGGGGAGAACTCCCAACCCATAATTCTATACTCAGGAAAGATATCCTTCAAGGATGAAAGTTAAATAATGTCAGTTTCAGGAAAATAATAAATAAAATAAAATAAAATAAAATAAAATAAAATAAAATAAAATAAAACAAAACATAGAAAAAATATTTTAGACAGAAGGGAAATGAAATTAGATGGAAACTCAGATATTCAAGAAGAAATGACTACCACTGGAAATGGTAAAAATATTGGCTTACATAAAAAGACAATGTTTTTCTCTCTTAATTATTTAAGATATGCAGAACTGGTTAAAGCAAAATTATAACATTGTCATACGGCATTTATAATGTGCAATATAAATATATAACATTTATAATACATGGTATATATATAATATGTATCTGTATGTAATACATGTAAAATATGTCAAAAATACTCTAGACTGTAAAAAGTTAATGGTGTATATTTTAAACCTCAGAGCCCTCAAAAAACCACTAATAAATAATGCAAATAGGTAAGAGTAAAAATCCAGTGGATACTTTAAAAAACATATACTCAAATAACCCCCCCCCCAAAAAAAAGACAGGAAGAAGTAACAGGATTAAAAAAAAAAAACATTGAAATGAGCAGATAATAAATATTAGAATGGTAGACTTACATCAAATGTTGATAACAGCATTGAATGGCTATGAATAAAACACTCTAAGCAAAAGGTAGAAAACCGTCAGAATGGTTTAAAACAAAAACTGAAGAAAATTTTACACGGGAAAGCAAGATGTTAAGACTCAAATCAAATATAAAGATAGATAGTTTGAAAGTGGAAGAATGGAAAAATATATACTTTGAATACAGTATGCATAAGAAGACAAAATGTCTGTACTATTATCAAATAAAACAGATCTCAAAACAGAAAGTAATACTGGAGAAAAAGAGAAACATTAGATAATGATAATAGAGTCAATTCCTCAGGTATTTATGACAACTACAAATATCTGTGTGCCTAATAAAAGAGTTCAAAACACATAAAGCAAAAACTGGCAATAACTAAAAAGAGAAATAAAAGAAAATCCAAGGAATCCATAGAAAAAACTCCACAACTAGTCAATGAGTTTGGCAAGGTCACAGGATATAATACCAGCATTCAAAATCAGTTGCATTTCTATGTATAAGTAATGAACACATGAAACTTAAATTTAAAATACCATTTTCAATCACTAAAGATATTAAATACTTAGACATAAGTCTAACGAAATATGCACAGAGTGTATATGCTGAAACCACACATTACTGTTCAAAAGAAACCAAAGAAGATATAAATAAATGGAGACATATATTTGAAAAAGAGAGAGAAATAGACAATTTCACAATCACAGTTTTAAAATGTCCTCTTTGAGAAAATAATAACTATACAAAAGTAAAATATTGCTCAGATCATTGATGTAATTATCATTTGTAGAACATTATTGCCAACAATAGCAGAATACATGTCCTTTTCAAATGTATGTAAGATGTTCACCAAGATAGATCATACACTGGGCCATGAAACAAGACCCTACATATTCAAAAATATTGAAGTCATACCAAGTACATTTACTGACCATAATGAAATCAAATTAGTATTCTTTATGAATAAAACATCTTTAAAAAACCAACTACTTGGAAAATAAACAACACATATTTAAATAATCTGTTAGTAAAAACAGATAGGACAATGGAAATGAAATATTTTAAACTCAATGATCATAAAAATGCAACATGTTAAAATTGGGACTCAACTACACCAGGGTTTAGAGGAAAACATATAGCTTTAATGCTTATAGATAGATCTAAAGAAAGATCTAAAAACAATGACCTACAGTACTACTTTAAGAAGCTAGAAACATAAAAGCAAAGTAAATCCAGATAAAAGGGAGAAATAAATATATATAAAAGCAACAAATCAATTAAATTGAAAACAAAAAAAATAGCAAACTAAGAAACTCAGGTTTAGTTCTTTGAAGAAAAAAAAGCAACAAAATTGAGAAACACTTAGACACATTCTTGAGAAAAGAATGAAGAAGAACACAAATTGACAATAGTGTGAGTGAAAGATGTTATATCTATGGACCTCACAGATATTAAATACATAATAAAAATATGAAAAACTTTATACCAACAAATTAAACATTTTTGGTTAAATGGATGCATTTTTTAAAAATATGACTTACCAAAATGGCACAAGATGATATAAATTCTGAATAGTGCTTTATAAAGAAATTGTGGGTTATTTTAATCAAAAATTTTTGCATGATAAAATATCAAATAATTGATTTTACTGGTGAATTATATCAAACATTGAAGGAAGAAATGCCACTAATTTTATACAAATTTTAAAGGAAAATATAGGGAGCCAAATGCTTTCCAAATCACTTTATAATGCCAGCATAATCCTAACACCAAAACCTACACAGACATTACAAAAAAATAAAATTATAAATCAATATCTCTCAAGAACATTCATGAAAAATACTCAACAGGGGTGCCTGGGTGGCTCAGTCACTTGAGCGTCAGACTTCAGTTCAGGTCATGATCTCACAGCTCGTGAGTTCAAGCCCCCGTCGGGCTCTGAGCTGACAGCGCAGAGCCTGGCTGGAGTCTGCTTCAGATTCTGTGTCCCTCTCTCTCTCTCTCTCTCTGCCCCTCCCCAACTCATTCTCTCTCTGTCTGTCTGTCTCTCTCTCTGTCAAGAATAAACAAATATTTTAAAAAATTAAAAAAAAATACTTAACAGAGTACTGTACAAGTACATTAACTTCAGCAAATGGTTTCCAACCCTCATGTCCCTCTCCAGGAATAGGCTGGAAGCATCAACAGTGTGAGATACCCCAACTCTTACAGTACTTGAAAGACTCATGTTAGAACGTGAACTTCCTAAGGGAAAAAGAATGTAGCCTTTCTGAGGTCATCAAAAACCTGTTTCTTTTTCATCCCTGTTCTCCCTTCCACGGGTTCAGTTTTATCCTATGGCTGGTTCTCCTTGCTGTCACAGGATGCCTACCAATAGCAACATCTCCTCATTCTTGCCAACAGGAGTAAGAGAACATCTCTTCCTGTTTTTTTTCTCCCCCCCCCCCCCCGCTTTGGTCAAAGAAAATTTTACCAAAAAAAAATTTGTTTCCTGCCCACTTAGAATAAATTCTTGTTAACAGGGAATTCCAGATGGTGATTAGCTTAGGCCTGAGTCCTCACATCCTTCTTCGTCAAGAGATGTAGGAGTGACTAGTATTGACTGAATGTATTCAAGGGCCCAAACCCAGAGCTGGGAAGCTCCACCACAGGGAGGGATTTGAATGATAGCTGGAGGGACCCGTACTATTCACTGAGTATTGCTGCTTGCACCAGGAAGTGCCACGAAGCATTGGTGGAGCTGGCTAGCTTTTTGATATATCCCTTCCATTTTATATTTTGTCTCCCATTGGTCTCTCACAAGGATCATTTAGCCAACAAAGCTAATCAAAGGCCCAAGGTGACACTGGCCTATTCTGCCCTTCAGGGGAAGACCACGTGGCAGGAACATTGTGTTGGGAAGGTGAATAAATGAAGTCTGCTGGTTCAAAATCCGATGGAATTCAAAATCAAGATAGTCCGATGAGACATCAAGATGTCTCAGAATCTGTTAGGTTCCCTGAGGGGTTGAGAAAGATCTCTGGGCCTTTTGTGTCCCTGGTCTTGTCTGATGTCAGGAGGATCCAGGTGTTCGGAAAGTTAGGGAGGCACTGCATGGCAGTGACTGACTCAGCAAAGTGACGTCTAAGAAAATGTGCTCAGCTTTATACTCTACAGGTTATGTAGCACTTTAAAAACTCTTGCCTCTGTGGCCCGATTAGATTGGGAAATACATTTTTGTTCCAGATATTTATTTAAAAGTTTCATTTTCACTTAATAAATCTATAGCCATGGCATACATGGAAGGTTTCCCCAAGTGGTAATTTATGCTTATTGTAGAATTACTTTTGAAAGTGCATGGGCTGCCTGTCATTGAGGGAAATTGTGGCCACTCAGTTTTTAGACTTATTGGCTGTTATAGATTTGGGAGTTGATATATATTTGAAATGTTTATGCCTTTTCTTTCTTGTTAATTATCGATCTAAACCTTTACGGATTCCAAGACATTTGTGAACAAGGCTTTCATTAATCCCCAAGGCTGCAGAGGGGTCTGGGCAGTGGAATTTCCAATTTACAGATATGTAAAAAACTTGGGGACTAACATGCTAATTCTCGGGGTCACACGGTGGGTCAGGGATGGCCCAGCTCACAGAGTTTATAACAGGGGTACAAGACATCTGACTTGCTCACCAAAGACGACCCCTTAGCTGTACCTAGACCACATGGTCAAGGTTGGCTCCAGACACAAATAGGATGTGGACACAGCCCTTTACAACCCTCCTGGGGCCTCCTCCACATAGGGACACCTATCCTGTGTCCTATTTCAGCCCTTACCTAAGTGTAATCTACCTCCAGTGGATGTATCCCCTTATTCTGAAATGGGTATGGAAGACTTCCAGACCATTGAAACCCTCCTCTTATCTTACACTGTTCCTCTTCCTTTCCCTCCTACCTCCCACCTACCTTTCTAAGGCAATGGAGGGCCTTAGAAACACTGGTTAGAATCTCTCAGAACTTAGTCACCAGAGCCTGAGAACATTGCAAGGTGAGGTAGTTTCTTGATTCTCCTCATTGGTGGGGACCCGTGTAGGGCTTCAGGACTAGCCGCAGCCCTGCAACAGGAGACAAGCATAGAAGCTGCATCTGTCCACATGCAGACCCTTACCTCTCAGGCCCACAGAATGAAAAAGGAATGGGGATGACAATTTTATTTCCTGTTCTTAAGGGTCTTGCAAGGAGCATCTAGCTCCAATAATTTGCTAAGAGGATTACTTGCTAAAAAGAAAAATTAGGACTGTTTTTCTTTCTCTATACAAGACCACTTTTATCTGTCCAGCCTTCCAGAAATACTCTAGTGACTCTGAGTACTGGCTTTGAGTCTTCCTTGGCGCTTTTCTTACCTCCTTGTTTCCTGGGAGGTCAGGACTCTGAAATAACATGATACATTTTGATGGGAAAAACGGGAAAGCAGATATCAGATCCTGGAGGCCTTAGGTACAGAGGTGAAGAACCAGATGTTACCTGGTTGGAAGTATGGGGCCTTTCCAAAGTGCCTGCCTCCCACCTCGGGAGACCAGAGAAGGCCCAGCCTCCTTCTCCATGGGTCAGGGACACTGGGGGTTGTACCGCGTGCTCTCTCTCGTGTGTGACAACCAGCGGGTTCTTGGATGTAGCCTGGCAAGCATCTCCCTGCTGGACACAGGATAGCAGCACTGAAAGGTCCTGCAAATTCTGCTCACCTGAGCCCCTCCTACGTGAGAAATGAGGATGGTGAGGCCCACTGAGTAGAAGTGAAGTCTTCAAGCCTTCGATCACATGCTCTTGATTACCAATTCAAGAATGAGGGGGTCTTCATGGGGTGCTCGCTTCCAGGAGGCCTGTGGTTTTATGTGTGTGAGCAAACACATTTTGTTTAAGTAGACCTTCCTCCTGCCCCCACCTCCAGCTCCGCCTCTGCCACCCCGTCTTTATTCATTGCTAACAGATGCCGCTGCCAGGCTGCAGCCAGACAAGAGCAGGAGCACACAGGCTCCCACACTGGTGAGAAGAGGGAGGACTGATGAGCTGCCACAGTGCAGTGCATAGGGGGGCCTTGGCTTTGAATTTCAAGCCCCCCTTCCTCCCCCCACCCCACCCCACTAACCAGGCCTTCCAACAATCTCTGTTCTATGTCCTTTCACATCTGGGAGCAGCCGGATGAAAGCAGGCCTGTGCAAGCTGCTGAGGAGTTGGGGCTCCCCCTGGCAACCGCACTGAGGCCCAGGAGCTGGTGCACAACCTCCTCCCAAGGGACTGAAGAGAAAGAGGCTCCTGCCGGGAGCCTGGAAGAAGCAGTTTCCCATCATGCTCATGGCCACCTTCTATGAAGTGGAAAACATGCCATGTCTGGGGCCCAGAGCACCCTGAGCTGCAGACAGAGCAGGCCAAGGCCTGAGCAGAAGGCTAGAGAGAGGCACTGATGGGACTCAAGTAAGATCCCAATGACCACAGCTCTCTCTTGAACCTGTCTGCATCCACCTGAATGTGCTAACACTGTGCGATGTCACATGAAAGATTTCCCTGCAGTACCGGGTGTGCCTGAAACCTGCTAGGTAGTAACCACTCCCCTAATCTCTGCCTAACTCCTGACCATCCTCAGGGCCTAGGTCAAGGGACCCCTCTCCTTTGAAGCCTACCCTGATCCCCAGTCTAAGGTGGTCACTGCTGCCTCTGAGCCCCACAGCTGGACTAACACACAAGGCACTTTGTACCTAGGGGACTTGTGTGTGTCTCTACCATCCCTCAGGGAGCCCCTCTCTCATGCCCCAGCCCAAGGTGTATGTACAGCACAGTAGTTGCTCAATAAAGATGAGTTGGATCAATGACATGCTAGAAATCTTAACGGGCTTGGTGTCAGAGACCTGAATTGGAATACTGGCTCTGCTGTGCATGTAGGCTGTGACACCCTCAACTATGCCCCACAGCCGCATACAAACTTGGACTCCTCATCTGAAAAATGGAAACACGGGTCTCTTTCCCTCCATATACACCATCGTTCCTGCAGAATCAAATAAGAAACGGGATGTTAAAAGGCTCCCTCACTTGTTCAATGCAGTGCACGAGTAAACTGGCACTGTAATTGCTGTGCCTTTGCTACTTCCATTATTACTACTCCTTCATTTATTACTATGAATAATGGAAACCGAAGGAGGACCCTTCTGAATAGTCCATTTCAATTGCTCAACAATCTCCTCCAGGAGATTGTTTTATTTATTCTCTTCTTGCACTCAATTTCAGCACAGACCAGAGCGCAGAGAGGAGATTCCTCAGCTGTAAAATGGAGATTGAGCCAAGCACTGTCTACCCATCCACCCCAATGTACTGACCCACTGATCTCATCTGGGTGCTTTCATAACTTCAAGAATCCCTGATGTCTCAAAATGGACAGAGACCAGCTTCCTGGGATCTAATACTGAATGCATGAAAGTTTAAAAAACTGAATGTGCCATGAGAAAACATGAAGAAGAAACTTAAATGCATATTGCTCAGTGGAAGAAGCCAATCTGAAAAGGCTACATACTGTATGATTCCAACCATATGACATTCTGGAAGAGGCAAAACTACGGAGACAGTAAAAATATTAGTGGTTGCCAAGGGTTGTGGGGGAGGGATGAATAGGCAGAGCCCAGAGGATTTTTAGGGCAGTGAAAACATTCTGTATGATACTATAATGGGGGGTGCATGTCATTATACATTTGCCCAAACCCATACATTGTACAACATGAAGAGTGAACTGTAGACTATGGACTTTGGACTTTGGGTGTAGACTATGGACTTTGGGTGCTTATGATGTGTCAGTATAGGTTCATCAGTTGTAAAAATGGACCACTCTGGTGCACATTTTGACAACGGGGGAGGCTGTGCATGTGTGGAGACAATGCCCAGCTTGCTGTAGGAAATCTCTGTACCTTTCCCTCAATTTTGCTGTACCCTTAAGACTGCTTTAAAAATAAAGTCTTTTTAAAAAGTGAACATGTCCCTCATAAAAGAAACTGATATCTGCTTCTTTGGTAATCCTGAAAGCCGAGCTAGCAGTAAGACTTTTTATGAAGTTTGGGACCACTCTCAGGGCTTCCTGAGGGAGAGCAAGATGGGACAGGAAATGAGCAGGGATGTTAAGGATTGGGAAAAACACAGTAGGAAGAATTAGGCAGGAGAAATACAACACAGGGCATGCCCATATCCCAGCTCAGCCACAGACATGGAGGCATAGATGGAGGCATAAGGCTTCTAAGTCAGGGTTCTTAAAAATGTTTTTTTCCGGAATGATGAAGAATATTTCCTGCTATGTGGTCACAGGCATTAGCTAAGAAGCCAACCTTGGTATTGCAGAGCATTATTTTCTATACCAGACACTGGTCATCACCATGACATGAGCTTTGCCATTGTGTCCCTCCATGGGTAAAAACAAGAGCAACAGCTGGACATTAGGGAGGTGGGCAGTCCTGGGGTCCTTTCCCTTGTTACTCTTCCGGTGAGCATTGTCTATATATTTATGGGTGTGCTTCCCAGTTCCCGTACTGGCTAGGCTTTCTTCAAGGCCACCTTGGGGACACAGCTGTGTGGGGTGTCCTATGGGGGAGGCCTCCTGTGGAAAATCCCGAGGAGAACCTGGGTTACAGGCACAAGGGCTCAGAAAATGCTGCTCTGGGGTCAAGGAGAAGAAGGTGGTTCTGTTTCTTCCCATGAAATGAAACTCCTCCAGAATTCCAAGCCTGCTGTGTTGCCTTTCAAGCATGGTCTAGTGGCAGAATTTAGACTTAAATGGGTCACTAGTTATGACCCATCATGTGTCAAGGACACAAGTATAAGTAGTACTTCTTAGGTCTTGAGAATTGAGAAATGTTTGCAGTTACCTGAACTGTCCCTGCCAGGAACTGTTCTTGGCTACCCTTTCCACTAACCCCACAGGAGGGTACATGTCCCTACTCTGTGCTCCCATATCACCCCATGGTGACCTCTGCCTCTGCATTTATTACATGATATTGAAAGGATGTGTTTGTTTCTCTGGCTTCCTCAACAAACTAAAAGCTGTTAGAAGTCAGGGATCCTGCTTGTATGACCAGTTTTGGTGACTCAATCTATCCTTGTGACCCATGGACTTGGCAAAGCGTCTGGTGATTAGCAAGTATTCAGTAAGTTGTGGAATGAATGAAGGAATACCCAAACTCTAGGGAGTCAGGAAGCCATAACAGGGGTAAAGAGGGTCAACTGGACCTCCAGAATCCAAGAGGTTTCAAACCAAGAAAATAAATAGTAAGGACAAAATTGATACAAAGATAGATAATAGTAACAACACTGCACAGTGAGTCACTAAATATGTGTTAAGCACTTTGTAGACATTATCTCATTCAATTCCCCTATAACCCTGTGAAGTCGACAGCGTAAGCCAACCACTTCAATGTAGGAATATGGTCTGGAGAAGACAATCTTCATCAGAAACACTCTCGACAGATCTCCTGCCCCTGCCTGGAGTGATTCCTGGGGCTTGATGGATTTATGTTTCTGAGCATGTGCAGAAAGGGGAAGGGGATAAGAGACATTGGCGTTCACTAAATGCCCACCTTATACCAGGCAATGGGCTGGGTGTGTTACACACGTTTTCATTTAAGCTTGCAGGAATCCTGAGGGAACTCTATTATCATCTGTAACAATTTAATAAATGAAGAAACCAAGACCTAGGGGATGAGAAAAGGTTGAAACGAGCCCAGGCAACAGACAGATCCATAGAATCTGATATATAATTGGCACTTAGTAAATATGTATTGAATTAAATGGAATGGAATTAAATTGAATACTCTCTATGCATGAAGTCAAATTCTATTTTAGGGCTCCTCATTTCAGCAGACCTGGCAGAATACCTCCCTCAATCTCTCTTTAAAAGGCTGCAATGAGCCCCAGGAGCCCATTGGGAGAAGTGAGAGCAAGAAGTGGCACCTCCCACATTAATGAAAGTGTGCAGTGGTCATGGATTTGGGTTGAGGCTACGGCCTGTAGGCCACAAAATCTCATCAGCCTTGTAAAGGGAGATGTATTTATGCAAAAGTCTTGCCAGTTGGACTGCACAGAGCTCTTTTCTCCCAGAACACCTTAGGAAGGCAGTTCTGGTGGTAGCAAGGGTGGCCGTGAGCCAATTTAGAACTGTGTGTGCCCCCCGCCCTGAACATAACTGGAATGTTATTTATTATATTTGACATAGCAGCCTATGGCACTTGGATGCCTGAGTCTCCAGCAGTGATCCAGAGAGGAACAGGGTAATCATTTTAAATAACTGAAAATAATTTGCTTTAAAAAAATGTGCATATTGGTTGTCTCATGCCTAGAAATATCTCTCAGTGAGGGAATGATAATTTTGGATTTCTGTAGCTAGCTTGAAAACTAGTACTTATAACATTTTCAGTTGGTGGCACCAAAAGTCTGTGCAGTGTAGTATCACCAGATTTAATATTTTAATTGGAACGTGAGCTAGACATTCCAGTGCGTGAATCTTCCCGAGAACCTTGCCATCCTCTTATTCACCCAAGTAATCCAGTCAAGGAGTTCATTTATAGTCAACAAGAAAGTCAACTGGAGGTCCCACCCTTTGGACTGTTTTTCTCTTCTCTTGAATATGTCAAAATGTTATAAATGTCAGTTATTCCCATTCTCATGGCTCAGACTGGCTCAATCATCCGTAACTTCCCCAGCTGTATAACAAATGTTGGGGGGGGGGGGTTGCAAGAGAGGAGAGCTTAAGAACTTGAAAGCAATTGCAGTCAAAACAGTTCACCTCTTTTGTTTCTGCAAGTCTCGTGCAAAAGTCCTTCTCTGCTACCGTTCTCTGGGCGCCAGAGTCTACTTCCCCCTTAGAAGCAAGCAACAGCTTGCAGCAAGCTTTTGTTGACACAAATTCCATGTTGCCTGGTGCTTTTGTTTGTTTCACACATAATTCACATTTTTCTATCTTACATGCATTTTTCATAGTCCGTCCTGAAGCAATGTCCTGGCTTCCATCTGGGACTCCCCGTCTGGGGTCAAAGTCCTCGCAGATAACTGGGTTAAGGGTGTTGATGGAACACTCAGCAGGATGGAGCTGACATATTAGAAACTACGTTCTTACAGCACAGAGATAAAAAATCACCTTGGATCAGACCCTAAACCAAACACAAAATGAGCCATAGCTCAGGTAGCCCAATCTTAAGGACACAACAATGAATCAATTTGCTTCTTTTCTAAAAGAGTTTTTACAAAATTTAGTTGGGAAACAGAAGGAAAGTGTCAGTTTTGGATGAGTCTTAGATGGGGTTTCGAGGGCAGAAGAAAGGGAGGACAGAGAGCAAGAGTAGAGGACACACTGGGTATCATCGGTGGCACAAATGGCATTTGTAAGACTTGTTATGACTTGGTAACCTTCAAGGAAGTATCCTGAAAGCCAAGACCACTTTTCTATCTCCCAGCTCAAGGATACTTGAAGGGAACTTCTAAACATGGCTTTTTCACTAACAACAAATTCCACGGTAGGCACTGACTTCACAGTAGTTAAGAATACCAAGACTAGAAGAATCCTTAGAAACCACTTACCCCAACTTTCTTCATAATGCAGGACTCAACACGGCAGCATCTCCAATGACATAGGCACCCCATTAATAGGGCACTCACTGTTCACAAGGTTGCCCATTTCCTTATTCAACACTCCTCTGTGATCAAATGCCTCCTTCTACTGAGATAAAGCACAAGACCCTGTTTCCCATCAATGAGTGTAAATTCTGCCTTAAAATCACAAGGAACAAATCCCTTCCTCTAACCATGGCTGGATTACATGATGGTTACCAGCATGCGGTTTGCATTCATTGTGTCCTCTCCTGACCTCTGCCACTTACTTAACTTGAGCAAGTTACATAAGTTCTCCAATATTTAATTCATCTGAAATATGAGCACAATAGCAGGATATGCCGGCTTTAGCCAGGCTTGCCAAAGGAGGTTATAATGGTGGCAGGACCACATGGCAGAGAAGAAATACTGACCAGGAGTCAGAAGACTTGTGCTTTGTCCTAGCTTTGTCCTGTGGGCTGTGTGACTCGTGCAAGGCTTCCTACAACTCATGCCTCCCTTTTCTAAAATATCCCTCTTAACACTTGCCCTGCCTGTTAGCATCTGGGTGCTTTCATAGAGATCAAGTGCAAGCAGGTGACTTGCACATCTGTGTACCTCTGGACCTATGGTATAGTGCCACTGCAGGCACAGGCAAACATTCTGTGCCTAATGACTAAATTGTGCCTGTGCTTTCTGAGTGAAAGTTTAGGAATTGTGGGCTGAGAAGAGGCTTATTAGACAATGCTTACAATTTGGTAGGCTATCTGGGAGGATAAAAGCCATAGAAAGCAGAAGGTGTATGTCTGCATTGCAGAAGAAGGACCTGGAATGTAGGCAAGGATTTAGTCATTACCTGTTGTGACAGAACTGGAAGGGCAGAAGTGATGGGAAGAGCACACCTCTGGGCTCCAGAAGGTGCTTAGTAGTAGTATCTGGGGTGCTGGTCAAAGGAGCTTTAGGCGGAGGTGAGTAAAGAGGGGTCTGGTGTGCTGAGGGATGGTGGGCTGCCTCGCGGTCAGCTCCCTTCACCTTGCTCTAATTCCCCAAGGTTCACTCCTTCTTCGAGACCAAGCCCTAATTTAATCTTCCCTAGAAAGCCTTCCTCCAAGTCTGGAACAATGAGGAATCTACCCCCTTCCTAAAATCTCTATAAGAATTTTGGTCTGTATAGACTGATGAATGAATAAAAATTATGTGGTATATATATGTATATATAGAGAGACATACACACACACACACACACACACACACACACACACACATATACAGTGGAATATTACTCAGACATCAAAAAGAATTAAATCTTGCCATTTGCAACAATATGGATAGAACAAGAGTGTATTTATTATGCTAAGTGAAAAAGTCAGGAAGAAAAACATAAATATCATATGATTTCACTCATGTGTGGAATTTAAGAAACATAACAGATGAACATAGGAGAAGGAAAGGAAAAGAAGATAAAAACAGAGATGGAGGCAAACCATAAGGGACTCTTAAGTAATAAACCAAACTGGGGGTTGCTAAAGGGGTGTTGGGTGGGGAGATGGGCTACATGGGTGACGGGCATTAGTGAGGGCACTTGTTGGGATGAGCACTAGGTGTCATACGTAAGTGATCAATCACTGGGTTCTACTCCTGAAACAAATACTACACCATATGTTAACTAAGTTGAATTCAAATAGACAAATTTAAAATTAAAAAAATAAAAAGTGAAAAAAAAGAATTTGGTTCTGTATAAATCATCTAGTAATGATGACTATAAAAAATAACTTCTGGACAATGTACCTATTTCTATCTTAAAATAAGGTTATTTAACATTTTACAGGTAGAATATATTATGTTCCACCATTCAGCCACCTAACATCCCCCTGGAGCATACATCAAATGTTATGTAAAAGAGATTTCTGGCTCATCCCTTTCCTGCCTGAGCTCCTGACCCCTACTCTCAGTCTTGCTTGGACGCCTGAAATAATGGCCAGCATCCTTCGACTGGCCATGCCTTTGCCTCCTCTCTTCTTCTCCCGCCTCTCCTTGTCAGTCCCTCTGCCCGTATGCTGCCTTATGGAAAGCTTTTCAACCAAGCTGGCTCAGGAAGGAACCAAACATCTGGAATGAAAACATGAGGTCCAGTCTGTGCCTCTCCTTTATCTTCCACCATCTTCATAGCAGAGCCATCCACAAGCTGGTCACTTAATAAAGATTGGTAAGTTTAACTGGTCTTTAAAGAAAGTGGCAAGATGGTCACTGGAAGGAGCAGTGTGTGAGAATTGGTGCCAGAAATCAGCCATCAACGGATCTCCTTTAGTTACAAACAGTGGGTCTTGCACATAGCAGGTGCTCAGTAAATGTCCGCTGAATGAACTCTGGAGAGCCAAGGCAAAATGAGTACGTATTGAACCCCCAAGTGGAAAAGTGGGAAGGGTTGAACTAAGAAGCACTTGTGGACAATCAAAAAGTATTTCATCAGGCAGAGTCTCTGCTCTTAAATATCAGCCTCTGCTCGCTATGCAATGCAGAGTGGCTGGCACTCTCCTGTGACCCCCTGAATGTCAGTCCTACGTGACAAGTTGCTCCTGGCACTGCACTGTCCACAGCAGATTGGGAAGGTTGCCAGAGGAGGCAGATGGAAGTTATCATGGCTGACCTTCACTTCATACCACTTTTCCACTTTCCTTGTGCCTATGTCCAGGTATTCCCTTAGGAATGCTTTCAAAACAACTGACTCTAACCCAGTTAAAAAGTTGTTTTGCTTGAACTCAGTTATGTGTCGGCATTGGAAGACTCCTGTCCAAAGAGGTAGGTGATTTATCTTTTCACCACAGTGGGGATTGTGATGGAGGAACAGCTCATGAAGACAAGAGGACACATAGGGCAGTGGATAATTTCTACCCTCAAATCTATAGTCATTCTGAGAAGTCCAGCGCTCTACTGACCCTTAGTCATCACCATGCCTACATTCGAAGCCCTAATATGCCTCTTTCAAATCTGTTCTTTTCCCATTTGTCTGTACATGGCACATGTGGGCCTCCTATACAAATGCCAAGTTCATGTTTTTGTTCCTTCTAATAACAATTATTTATTAAGTGCCTTCTGTGTATGTGGCATAGTGCTAAATGCTTCTCTTATTTTGCATCATTTAGCCATTATATCAGTGACCGTAAGATGACTATTGTTATCTCCGTTGTACTACTGAGGAAACTTAAACACAGAGAAGTTAGGTCACTTGCCCAAGGGCACACAGCTAATAATAAAATTAGATTAAAATCCATATTTTCTGAAGCTAAGATCAGTGCACCACACCTGCCTTTAACAATTATATAATACTTTGAATTCAAAATAATAGTTATTAATTATAAATACTTATGAATTATGAATCCCATAGTAGGAAAGACTATGATTTATGTATTACATTTAATTCATTAATACATCCGTAATTATTTTTGGGTTTAGAGTAAATACACAATTCTGCTGCTGTATTTTGCAAGTTACTCATTTTTCCCAGCAATGTTTCTGATATTGTTTCTTTCCAGACATCTACAGAAAGGTACTTTTCATGCTTTCCATCTATTTTGCAACCCCCCCCTCCCCCCCGCCTCGCACAACAGGTATGAACACTACTGTGCCCTCCTCCCTGTTGCAGCCTACAGGACAAGTGCACGGCCTCAGTAATGGCAAACCACACATATTAGGGGTTCAGTAAGATATAAAGGCTTTTTTTAAGTTCTAAATAACAAAAATTTGGGACTTAGTCAAAATAGAGCCTACAGTTATAACTAACACACGGCATCTTGGGAAAGAGCAGAGTTTCCGGGGAGTTAAGACAAGATTATGCAGGTGGAATATTTGGATCTCTACTTCAATCAGTCTTGACATAAATCTGGGAATAAGTGGCTATTCCCTGGCCCAATCATCTGGCCTACAATCTAGTGGGTTTTGGATATGTGCAGTTTGGGTTGAAAAAATTCAAAGTGTCCAATAAAAACAAAAACTTAAAATGGGAGACACTGACATAAAGTAGTGTGAAAACATGCTCTGTTCCAGTAAAGACAGCTGAAAGAATTCTCCCTTTGTAACACTGAGCAAAAGTGATGACATATTTGGTCTCACACTGAATTCATGAAAACAGAGATTTTTCTGCAGAAGATGAAAACATTATTTGGTGTCCTTTTCCAGCAACAAATGCTAGCATTTCACAACAGGTGAACTTTGGAAATCTGAGAGGACAGTGGGAGAGGACAATTTTTCTAAGAGCAGAGTTTTGGGTTCCTTCTCAATGTTCACACCAGAAATTTCTGAAGGTCAGTTTACTCTTCTACATCATTTCGCCTGTTGTGAATTAAGTTTGAAATACCTTCTCCTGACATGTGGCATTTCACCTTGGTGCTCTTTCCCCATGGAAAAGTCTTGCCCATCTGTTTTGAGGCAACTTGGCATCAGAATCTGATTCCTCTTGGAAACTTTAGGATAGGACTGGTCATCAAAGCACATTAATCTCAACTAAACCTGCAGCTGGACACATGCATCAAGTGCCCCACTGCCCGAGGTGCAAGCATTGTCGCCATGCACGCTGCAATCCTACAGTTCACTGTATAGGCCACAGAGCTCCCCCTTTCCTGCAAGCTCCCCATCCTGCTGCTGGGTAAGAGCTCTTGGCTTGTTTGCATATTTTAGCCTGCACAGGCTCCTGTTTAGCATTTGTTTTTCTTGGCATTTCAAAGCATTATGTCCATTTTTATTATACCCTTGACAGACCAAATCCTAGTGCCAGCAGGCCACAATGAAACAAACACTTGAAATTTATAGAAGAAATTCAGAATATATTTTCCACAGAGCCTAGAAGTTTCGTCACCTGGTAAAATACTGCAGGCAGGACAGTGGGCTTCCACTGCACTTGTGTAACCTTCAAACCTGCCTCTGATCTTGGAATCTCTCTCTCTCTTTCTCTCTCTTTCTCCTTCCCCTACTACACACACACACACACACACACACACACACACACACACACAATAATTAAAGTAAACTTTGATACAGATACCTGTTAACCTTCATAACATAACCACAAACCTAGATGTTGAGTTTTGAGCACTGAAAGTGAGCAGTTATCTTTAAAGAGTTATAAAAGGCTCAGAGCTCCAATCATTTCAACTCTGTCTATATAAACATAGCCTAGGCTAATTATGCTCAGCTCTATCTTTACAGACAGATAATTTTTCCCTAAAAACTAAAGATTATGAGGGATGTCTGGGCTCAGCAGCACATGTATTTTCTCACCAAAACATCTTACCTCCTGACAAATCCCATCTGAGCTCCGAGACTGCTCAGAGTTGTCAAATAACCAATAAGTGATCACCAACATGGCACCCATGATGTGGTAATATCCTCCAGATGGACAGGAGACAAAACCTTTGTTCTTAGGAGAATGTATCTACTTATAAAGGGAAGTCTTAATATACTTAAAATAATCAGTATATATTCTACGTTCCACTGATATTCATAATTATAAGTTTAGTTACATTTCCCAGTTATCTTTGATTGTGGACTATATTATAAAAACTCATGGGAGTTCTGATCAGACAGGGCCACAGCAGGATTGCAGGGATGCTAGTATGGTGCTCTTTTGCAATCTACACAGGTACCAAATGGGTATTTGCTCTCTAACAGTTGGTTAAAATGTACATGTAATTACTTGTTCCCAAGTCCTCAAAATCATCTACCATGGCCTAAGAGCTGAGATACAACTTTGTAAGTATCACTCAACACTGTCAGATTTATCTTCCCAAAATGCTGTTTTTCTTTTCGGCTGAAGACCTGAGATGTGCCCTCTTGCCCAGGATATGATTAAGTCCAAGCTTCTCTAAAAGGCACCTTTAAGGTATGAATTCACATCTGTAACAGTTAATTTTATGTGTCAACTTGGAAGTTGTTTTTGAAATTATCATTTCAATCAGTAAACTCTGAGTTAGCAGACTGTCCTCCATCATATGGGTGGGCCTCATCCAATCATTTGAAGGTGTGAACAGAACAAACAGATCAGCCTCCCAGACCAGGAGGGAACTCTCCAGCAAACTGCCTTTGGACTTCTTCCACACCATTGTTTCCCTTGGGTCTCTTCCTGCTGGTCCACATTGAGGATGGATTATCAGTCTCCATAATCTCCATAATCTCACAAGCCAATTCTTTGACATCTCTCCCCCTCCCTCTCCCACCTTTCCTTTCACTCTTTCTCCACGAAAATATATACATGCACGCGCGCATGCGTGCGTGTGTGTGTGTGTGTGTGTGTGGTTTCTCTGGAGAACACTGACTAATATAACACCCATTGCTGCATAACAAGTTATACCAAAACTCAGAGGTTTAAAATACATTTACTCTCACACAGTTCCTATAAGCCAGAAATCTGGACGTGGTATGTACAGGGTTTTCTACTTCAGAGTCTCTCACAGGCTGCAGTCAAGGTCTCTGCCAAGACTGCAGTCTCTTCCAAAGGCCTGCTCGGGGAGGGATCTGCTTCCAGCTCCTTTATGTGGTTGTTGGTAGAATTCAGTTGCTTGTCGCTACTGTAATGGGGAACTCAGTTATTTGGTGGCTGTTGCCCAGAGCTATCCCTCACTTCCTAACCATATGGTCCCTTCCATAGGACAGGGCATCTTGTTTCATCAGAGCAAGATTACAAGAGGAGCCAGAGAGAGACGGCTAGCAAGAAGCAAGTCATAGTCATTATGACCTAATCACGAATATGACATCCTACCGCTTTTGCCATATTCTCATTTGTTAAAAGCAAGTTACCAGGTCCAGCCTAACTTCAAGGGAACTAATACGAGGAGGCAGGGATCATTGGGAGTCATGCCAGAAGCTGTCTACTGCACCCATCCAACTTCCTCTTTCTTGATTTTTCTACATGAATGCTCAGTGCAGCCTTGAGAACTCTTAACCAGCACTCAACATAACCCGAACCTTTGCCAACCTGTTGTTCTACTTAAAGGGCTCTTCACTGTTTCTTCCCAGCAAATGTTACCCACAACTCTGGATATGTACTTCAAAACTTGTCTGTTATACATGTAAACACTTTGACTTAAAAACATATGCCTACACCTATCTAGAGCTGTGCTATTTAACCTCAGGAGACGTGTGGGTTCAGTCTGAACAAGCCATCCTTAGTGTCACCAGAAGAAATGTACCTAATTTTATTAGAGAATTGTTGCTCAGGAATGTGGGCAGTTTGCTGGGGAAGCATCCAGATCTTCTGGACCATCTGGAAACAGAAATGGCCATCCTTATCAAATTTCTACTGCTAAAACCATAATGGTAGAAACACAAGTCTAATTTCATTTGAAGGAAAACATTTTCAACCCTCAAGAGAATGACTGGTTTTAGATTCTGGGTTCTGTTTCAGGGAGGCATTTTTGTTTTCTTATTGCCTCCCTTCCATGCTATGGAGGTCAGTTCCATTTAAAAGAGAATAGTATTTAGGGTTGGCTTGCTATATGGCAAGGGGTTTGCATGCCACTTCATCATAAAGGTATTTATCTTTCTGAGTAAAGTAAAAAAATAAAATAAAATAAAATGTTACCAAATTATGCTTGCCAAAATGAGCTTAAAGATTCAAATGAAGGGTCAGACACATAGGATTAAATTCAAATGAAGGGTCAGACACATAGGATTGCTATAATCCACAGGTTTCTTTCAATCCAATAGAAAAAGACATAGACAGAGACACACTGAGTGATAAGTTTTCAAGTGCCCAACCTAAGGCTTTTAAAAATTAAGTTCAGGGAATTAATAGTTTAAAATTGGGAAGTTAATTTTATTACCCTTATTCATAGCGTCCTCCTTCCCTCTGCTTTTCTCAGGTTTATCAATTGGTCTACTTTTATGTCATCTTTCCAGATGAATAGCGGGTAGAAAAATAGCATTGGCAATCACTTCGAATAATAAGCTTGGACACCAGACCCCAAATGAAAGTAAGAATGCAGCGGCACACGTGTGCTCAGACACTGGCACAGAGTTTTTCAACATGAAGGTATAAAGGTATGTATGGAGGAGTGAGAAGGATTCATGAACACTGACAGAATTAAGAAAGCTGCTGAGGTGGTTTCTTTGGCTCCAGCCAAGTTTGAGATTATTTTTTTGGCAAGAATTACATCTTTAGGGATGCTAAGAAAACAATAATATAGTACAGAAAGAATTAACTCTTCTGTTTCTTCAGAAGCCTTCTCTGAGTTGTGGACTCATATGGCATGTCACAGGATTAAGAATGGTGGCGGGGGTAGGGGTGTGGGGCTGCAGAGGTGAGGAAACCAGTCCCACCAAGCAGTGTGGAGAAAGGCACTATGTTAAGTCACCAGTGTAAATAAATCCCCATTATGGCCATGAGCAGCAGTGACAAGCAGTGACATTCATTGTTTTCTCTCTTTACCTAAAATGGAAACAACTCAGATATAGACTGGGGAAGCCAACTGGACAGGAAGAGCAGTGAGGGAAAAAAGTTGGCGACAGGCTACGATGTAAATAGGCTTGTTGAAAAATCATTTTGTCTTAGTCTGAAAGCCTGGTTAATTCTAGCATACTGAAATTTTTATAACTCCAATGTGCAACCAAGAAGCAATTCTGTGTGTAATCTCATCTTAATAATAGCTGCTAAGGGACTGTTCAATGAAAATTATGAATAAAAAAGGTATAGCTTCAAAAACAGCTGGTAGAAGGGATTAAACAAAACCATTCCCTACCCCTTCCCTTCAACAGTGGTGTCACACAAACTAAGGTCATCACATTCTGTTTCTTTTTTTAACTTTATTTATTTTGAGAGAGAGAGAGAGAGAGAGAGAGAGAGAGAGTGCGCACAAGCAGGGGGGAACAGAGAGAGAGAGAGAGAGAGAATCCCAAGCAGAGCCTGATGTGGTGCTCGAAGTCATGAACCATGAGATCATGACCTGAGCAGAAACCAAGAGTTGTATGCTTAAATGAGTGAGCCACCCAAGCACCCCTTCTGTTATGTTTCTTCATCTATTTTGCTGAAAGAATTCTAAGAAAAAGATCAGTATACTCAAAGGAGTAAACAGGAGTCTTTTCTTCAAGAAATGGTTCTTTACATATTAGTTATTGGGTTAGTAAGTGGTCACAAAAGCTGGTGGCAAAAGAAAAACTAGGAAATCAATTCCTGCAAAACTTCCTAGGGAAGACAAGCCCTGGGAAACCACTTACCCTGAGATAAGACATGCATTATAGGGAAGTGCTATCCACAGAGTGAGGATTAAATTATGGAGGTACTGATATTAGCTGAATGTCTGTGAGGAGGTATGCTATTACAGCTGTTTGCATGAAATGTGGCTACAGTTTCATATCTATTTTATTGTTGTGCTTTTTCTAATACAATCCATCGGAGTTAAAATGAAATCTGCTGTGTTTCCTATGCAACCCAGTGGTAGGAAGGAGGGTATGTAAAAACTCAATAACATGTTTTAAAACCAAATCAACCATCCAATAATCAACTGTCTTATACTGAGCAGTTACTATGAGCCTGGCATAGTGTCAATTTTATATATGTTATTTCATTTAATACTCACAAAAATACAGTGAAAAAAGGGTTGCTACTATCTCATTTTACAGATGAGAAAATTCAAGTTCGGCACGTAAATGTTTTAATTAAGGATTCCCAGCTGGTCACTGCAATGCTGAAGGAAGAAACAAATTCTCTGAGGGCCAATTCCTGCTACCAGCTGTTCAGGTAAGATTAAACCAGGGCACCAAACCTCAGTGTTATGCCCCTAGAGTTATAGATTCATGTAGTCTTTGATATTATATCTATCATGGGATAGAGGATGATTGGCATTTTGTTTTAAATGTTCTTACTTATTACAATCAAAATTTGCCAGTTTTTAAAATACTTATGTGTATTCCCTATACTATTTTGTTTCATTTTTGTACTGGTTCATGAAATCTAAAAGTCTTAGTACCGCTGATTCAAGGAGGCCATAGTGTTCTAAATAATAAGAGTTAGGCACTATGGTAGGCTGCAAAAATAGCTAAAATCCTCCATTCATCTCTGTATCCATGTAACCTTGACTTTAGAACTCCTCCCAATGAAGAATAGACACTATTTCCCCTCTCCCATAAATCTTCTGGGTCTTATGACTTGGCCACAGAATGATATGGAAATAATGGTGTTCCAGTTCCCAGTTTAGGCCTCAAGAGACCTTGATTACTTCTACTTTGCCTTTTATAACCTCCAACCACCAAATGAACAAGCCCAGGCTAGCCGACAAAAGAGAAACCATGTGCCCAGATGCCTCCATTACCCCAACAACCAGTGGCCAGCTAACCCCCAGAAGCAGAATCATCCTGGATGCATGTGAATGAGCCCAGCCCAAATCACCAACTCACAGGGTCATCAGTTAAATAGAAGGCTATTGTTTTAAGCCTCCAAGTTTTGGGGTGGTTTGTTATACTGGAAGGTCTAATTGATACAGGCACATTTGTAGGCATTAGATAGAAACTGGAACAGGTATTAGAAAATCTTGTCATTCATTATAACTCTGAAATCAATCTTGAAATGATTCCTTAACATATACATAAAAGGTAATTTTGCAATCATCTTTTCTGATCTTTATTTTATTTTTTATAAGTTTTTTTTTTCTTTTTTGAGAGGCCGGGGGGAGAGAAAGCACAAGCAGGGAAGAGGCAGAGAGAGAGGAGAGAGTGAGAATTCCAAGCAAGGCTTGAACCCACGAACTGTGAGATCATGAGTTGAAGTTGGATGCTTAACCAACTGAGCCACCCGGGCACCCCTTTTCTGATCTGATTTTAAAGCTGAATAGATTTAAACGTATGTTCTTGTGAGAATTATGCAAACTCACGCATCTAATTATTGGTGGAAATAAGTCTAGAAACCTCAAACAATAGAACTATTTCTCTACATGACCTAAGTGCACTAAAATTACCTTTTGTTTGTCTGTCAGTCATTAAGTGGTGTTTTTATGACACTGTGTGTGACACTATCAGTTGCTTCCATGGAATAAGTGAGGCTCTGGGAGATGTGTTTTGATGATGTGATGAAAGGAACAGAAACCCCAATCCGCATGTGCCAAGATGCCCCCATTTTAAGTTAGAAATACTTTTGATGCTTGTCAGTCTACTGCAGGAGTTAGGAGCAGGGAGACCCCAATCTAGTGAACATGGGTCTTAGTCCTATCTGTGCTTGTTATGGCACTGGGACAAGTTCCTTTCCCACTCAGCCATTCAGATTCCTCTTCTGTGAGGTAAGGGGGTTGGACAGTGAACTTTATGGCCCTCACCATTCCCACAGCATCTCAAGCCCTTAATCTGGTCAAGGCTTAGAAACGAGGCCCCAAAGATAAATGCATTAGAACTCTCTAGAGACCGAAAACCTGGTATCTACTTTAGTAGGGTTTAGCCTGCTGCTTTTCCAAAATCCAAACAAAAGAAAATTTGGTGCACAGGTGTTATTGTTATGGGTTATTGTAGGTTATTCTAGAAAGAAGACTTCTACATCTTTCTTCACTAAAGTTGCTTTTGTGCACACTAAGATCGTGGTTTTCCACGGTCAGTCATTAAATGTATTCTGTGACTTGAATTAAAGTGTATTCAAGGATCCACATGAAAATAAAACCAGGCACATTGCAACCTCTATTGTGATATTTATCACTGATGGCGCTCACATGACTGCAGAGCTCCATAAAACTCTGGAGGGGTTACCTTCACTTAATGGCGTCCTTCCCTTTCACTCACCAGCCACTTCTTATTGCAAACAGCTGCTTGGAAACGAAAAAACATTTTCTATTTCCAAGGGACATTGTTGGCTCTCAAAGTACTTTGCTCATTTTATTTAACAAATGTTTAAGTTTAACCAAATTTCTAATTCCAAAAATGAGCCGATCTTGCATTTTGAATCACTAGCTCATGAGACCTGCGCATTTAAAATAGTATGAAAAAATCAAATTCAAGAGCCAAAGTGGGGGGAAAAAAGTGAAGTCTGTGGCTTCTATGGCTTTAGCTCACTCCTGTGATGTTTCTGCCACCCCCTTGGACCAGCTGGCTTCTGCCCATGTGGTGATTCTGAGGGCACCAACGACCTGGCTTATAATGAAGGCTTCCCTAAGTTCTGATAGAAAGCTCATTTCCAATAACCTAAGGAAACTGCATCAGCACCAAAGTAAGGGAGGAAAACAAGCATCATATAAACTTTATTAGCACTCTTTATAATGAAATAAACTAGGCTTACACTTCTCTTGGAGGGGGAAAATGATGAACACAAAAAACATACCGTATTTTTACTTACTAACGTGCACTTGTAAAATGCATGGCATGCTGTTTTACAGGCAGTAGCATATAAAATACTTTTTCCAGATGTGGATTCATAATTCTCCAAAGACTATAATAGTTATCATAAGATTTATGGAGGATAATTATTAATCACATTTTTTTCTTTTAGAGATCTGTTTAGTAAGATGAAAGAGAACCTTAAAATGTCATTTTAACCAAATGTAGATGGCATAATATCAAGTTACTCCTTTTGTTCAAATTATTTTTAATGACTTTATTTGTTTTATGGCCTCCACAAGTCAGTACCAACTTGGTGGTAATGATCTATTCGGGAAATCTCTTGAGATTTTAAAAGTAAAATAGCATGGAGCTATTTTAAAAATTAAATGAACTGAACTGAGTGAGTTGATTAGTGTTCGTTTATTTGAGGGACATGGGAGCTACTAAAGCTTATTCTTTGTAAGATTTGGAGGAGACAGATCTTGTGAAAGCTGTGGCTCACTGAACATTCATGCAGCTTCCTCAAGAGAAACTTAGAAACCCACGTGTGTCTGAAGTGCCACAAGTAACACATTGTTAAATAAAACACACGTTTCAAACATGGATCCCTTTAATCTGGCTTAGATTATTAAAAACACAGCTGTGCTGAATCCATACCGAGCACCTGAGTCACATGATGAGTAAAAAAGTCTGAATGACTCTCCTTTTGTCATCAATTTATCTGAAGTCAGTTCTGTCTAAAGCTTAATGCTGCCAACGGAAAACAAGATAATTCTGAAGCTGAAGGGAACTAATCAGTCCTCAAATAACTCTCCTCTCACACACCATCCCTGGCTTTCTAACCCACTGCTCACCTGGCAGGGAGTGCTGACGCAATGCCTATAGTCCATTATTGAATGGTCGGCATATAGACTCACCTTCCTTTTTCCATCCGGATTCTTACAACGTCCACCAGACTTGACTCACCTCTAATATAAGTATCGTAACACTTCCTTCGCAAGTTATCATAAGGGTTAAAGTCAAATGATGTGTGCAAGTCATTTTTGCCTGGCACATAGTCAATATTCAACAAACAGGAGCTATTCGAATTACCATGTGTGTTTAAGTGTATGAGAAGTTTGTTTTCATTTTGGAAGAGCAATACAGTCAAGTGGTATTTATTGACAGACTTGAAAATCAAAGGTATGAAATTCTTATGAAACAGGAACATCTTGAGCCACTACCATGAATGACCCAGTATTCTAGGCTTTGTAAGCGACAGCCAAATACATGAGGGAGGGCATCTATGTTCCAAAGTGTTAACGATCTACGAGAGAGCTCTGATACAAGTGTTGAAAATTTCAGCAGCATTTTTAAAAATGTTTATTTATTTTGAGAGAGAGAGAGAGAGAGAGAGAGAGCAGAGGGAGCAAAAGAGAGAGAAAGGAGAGAGAGAATCTCAAGCATGTTATGCGCTCTCGGCATGAAGCCTGATGCAAAGCTCAACCTCACAAACCACAAGATCGTGACTTGAGCCAAAATCAAGAGTCGGACGCTTACCTGATGAGGCACCCAAACGCCCCTCAGCGGCATTTTAAACTGATGGCAGGGGCGCCTGGGTGGCGCAGTCAGTTGGGCGTCCGACTTCGGCCAGGTCGCGATCTCGCGGTCTGTGGGTTGGAGCCCCGTGTCAGACTCTGGGCTGATGGCTCGGAGCCTGGAGCCTGTTTCCGATTCTGGGTCTCCCTCTCTCTCTGCCCCTCCCCCGTTCGCGCTCTGTCTCTCTCTGTCCCAAAAATTAATAAACGTTGAAAAAAAAAAACTTTAAAAAATAAAATAAAATAAAATAAAATAAAATAAAATAAAATAAAATAAAATAAAATAAAATAAAATAAAATAAAGTGATGGCAATATGAGACCCTGATGCCAGACACAGACCTGGGGTGTAAGCGGCAGTTGCCACATGCAGGGTACAGGTGGGGACTCCTGAAATTCAAGAAAGGATTGAGAATGGATGGGTAGGCTATGAAGACTTCACCCAAGTTGGGCCTGAATGAGTATAAGAATGTAGGGAGTCTAGGAGAAAGGAAATCAGGACTATCTGACATTTAAGTGAACCAGGTAATAGGCGCAACTGAACAGCTTTAGCAGTTAGGTGATGATGCCAGAAAAATGGCTCTGAGAGACTTAGAACCACGCTCAGCTTCTGTGTGGAGGCACCAGGCCTCTCTGAAAGTGTGAAGGAAGACTGTGGTCAACATCAGTATCAGTCCTCAAAGGAGGAGATGTTCTACGTCTGATGAAGACTAGTGTCCCTACAGGAACTTCGTCTCCCACAAGAAGGGAAGCCACCCCAGGGGGAGAGTGCACAAAGCAGCCATCAGGAACACAGCCTTCCAGCCATGCCTCATGCGTCCCTCCACAGCCATGGTCTCTGTTCTCCCGGCAATTCTCTCTCCACTCATCTGCCTGCCACACAGAGCTGTGAGCTCCTTGAGGACAGGAACTATTTTCTCTCTGTTTCACCAAGACCACAGACAGAGCTGTAGTCTGTGAATGTCTGTTGAACGGTCTTGTTCTTGGCTGAAAGTCCAGTGGTAATGGCAATTGTCAAAATAAGGGGTTTACAAGATTCTCATCTGTGTAGAAAGTGCCACATGGAAAGAAGAAAATAAGGCGGGCAGAAAGTCCTAAAGTCCACTTGGGATGTGGAATTAAAGTGTTCCCTCACACCTCCTGCATTAGTCTGAGTGCAACCTGGAAACGCTCACTCCGGGGACACTTCTTAACCAGTAGCCAACTGACCATGGTGACCTACTCAGTATCAAACCAGACTCCATCTGGATCCTTTGTCCTCCAGAGGAAGGGATCAGATGGGACCAGATCATGAGCAAGAGGCAAAGTGTCTTGAGTGTCCGACCCAAGAGCCCTGTGCCCTGAGAGTGAACACAGGCCTGACCTCTGCCTGAACCTTGCAGCCCACAAAGCAGCACCTTTGGACCATGGGGGAGTATGATCTCCTACTGGGTCAGCTGTCACTGATCTAGAAAGCAAATGTGTGCTCTGTCCACATGAGACAACAGGCCCTCCCTTGCCAGAGGGAGCTGGGCTGGAAGACAATCTGAGTTTCACCTCGGCAGTATACGTGTCATCACTCTTCCCTACAAGCTTTCTCTAGGTCTCTTCTACTTACCTGGAAGGCAGCATCCAAAGTATGGGGGAGATGCGTCAGAATGAACTAAGTATGTCTTCCAAGCCACGGCTCTTCTTTTCTTTATAAATGCCTCTTAGATGAGACAATGAACACAAACCAGAGGTTGACAGATGTGCACAACACCAAAGAAGCCATGTAGGTAACAGTAAAGAGAACCTCACAGGATGAGTGAAAACTACACCAGCTCTGCAGTCAGTGCAATAACCGGCCCAGATTCCACGGCCCAGAATACCTGCATTATAGAATTTCAGAGATAACAAGCAGAGCAAAGATTGGGTGGATCTACTCTGAGGAGGTGGCATGTCGATCTTTTCCAGAAGAAATGGCCAAGGAAGAAATCCACTGTACATATGACTGTCTCCTTTTGCTAAGCTGGGCCTCAGCTCCTCCTCTTAGCTCTCAGAGGAGTTTATGCTAGATAATGGGTAAAGATAGTTCTGAATGAATTGTCAGGATATAGACTCACCTTCCTGTTACCAGCCCCCTCCATATCTGGTTCCTCAAGGTAACAACAGGTCACACATATATATAACAGCTTGTCTCTGGCAATATTTTTATGAATACTCAATTAGCTCACAACCACCTTATGAGTTCACACTATTTTTATCCCCATTGTTATAAGTCCAAGTGCTAGGAAGGTGGACAGACACTCCAGAAGGTGGAGTCTCAAAGGGTGTTTTATCTTCTAGCCGGCAGATGCTTTTCAGGGCCCAGAGTCTATAAAAAAAGCTAAGTCTCAGCTCATCTCTGTTGAAATCCAGATAGTCTGTAAAGTTTGAGGACTAAGTGGCATTTAACTCATTAGTCTGCACCTAAAACCACTGTGTATTCTCTTCAGCAGCTTAAAGAACAGAAGTGAGAGCAAAGGTGGGAGCTCAGGGCATAAATTTACCATCTGCAGTGAAATGAAATCTGATCCGAGGAGTTTCCACTTTGAAGTCTTCCTGAATCTGTGTGGGTTACAGGTCTGAACATATCACCAGCTTTGACAGGTGGCTTTATTTTTCATTTCAAAGAGGAAAAAGAAAGGCAAGGAAACCAAGGGAACACGTGCACAGTGGAGCTTTGAGTGTTGCCCTCTGAGCGCTCACAGAGGCACTTCGTAAAGTTCAGGTCACACATTCAGAAGAGCAAAAGCAGTTGGGCTTCGGTCCATCCCAGACTTTTCCTTCCCCAGTCACAGCATGGTGAAAGCAGCCATTGTCCAGCTTCCCCCTGCTTGGGGTGCCCACCCTTCTCCTCAGCTCCTATTTGGACTGCAAACCCAGCCCACGCTTGAGCCAGTGCTCCTGGGGCCGGGCAACTGCTGGGTGACTCCAGCAGGCAAGAGTGAGCTCGACTGGAGGAGTGGCACTTGTCATTTAAGAGCCAAATGACAGCATTGCTAAAGGCCAAAACTCAGGTGCCTTTCAGAATCATTCAGCCCATAGCCTGCTGGTTACAACACTGAGCCTGTCTAACCAATTACCTTTAATATCCTGGGCAAGGCAGGATGTAGAGGAGTGAATATGGCCAATAGCTCACTCCAGGTATGTGGTCATTAACATGTGATTTAAGTCCTACCTACTTCCAGAAGGATCACCTGTTATTGATTCATGAAAATTCAGCAAAGCACAGCCTGGGTGTTACCTGGTGCAAATTCAGGCAAGCTTTGGCCTGCCAGGAGCTTCCTGCATGAGGTCCCCAGGACTCCCCTGGAAAGGCCAGTGCTGACCATCACCACATCCCATCAGGTATGAGAACCCATCAGGCAAGAGATCCCTCTCCACAAGGCAGTGCACTGGGTGGGGGAAGGACTTTCTTCAGGAGGAATGGGTCTGGTGCATGAACTCAGGCCAGGTGCATGGTCTTGTAGGGGAAGTGGCACTCAGATTGCCTGAGTCCTCAGGAGGACTGAGGGAGTGGGTCTCTTCAACAGCTATGTGGCCAGAGCTCTCATATGAGAGTGAGGGTGTCAAGCAGCATAATTCATGGGTGTCCTGAGCCAAATGCTAGAAGGCAGGATTTGGCTTTGTATCTTTTCTCCTTAATGTTTGTTTATTTTTGAGAGAGAGAGAGCACAAGCAGAGGAGGTGAGAGAGAAAGGGGGACAGAGGATCTGAAGCAGGCTCTGCACTGACAGCAGAGAGCCCAATATGGGGCTCAAACCTGCAAACCGTGAGCCAAAGCCCAACATTCAACTGCACCCCTGACTTTGTATCTTTAATAAATGACATTTATTTGACATTTTTTTTCCTGACTACAAAAGTAACACGTGCTCATTACAGAAAAATTGGAGAAAATGGAGAGGCAGGAAAAGGTAAACAAATCCCACTACTCTGGGCACTGTTTTATTTACTCAAATCTTTCTTTTAGACTATCAATATGCTTTTCAGAAATCAAAATAAATACTGTTCTGTAACCTGTTCTTTCCCTTAGCAACATTGCAAGAAACCTTTCCCCCATCAGTATATATTCTTCCACAACAGATGCTAAGAGTTACTGCCATAATTTACTCGGACTTCTTCTTGACCATTGGTTTAGTTCTATTATTTTTTATATTATAAATAACACTGAAATGAGCATGTTGTATGTACAATTTTGTGTACATTTCTGATTATATCCTTAGAATAAAATTTTAAAATACAACCGTGGGAACAAAGGACTTGCATTTCTTATTTTCAAGATCTTTGTTATGTATTCTAATTCTAAGTTGACTGACAAATCCACGTAGGATTGCTTCGTTAACACCCTTCTTCATGGAGACTGGAGGTGACTCTGCGTCCTGTGTGCCAATGGGAGCATTTCAGGGTACTCTTGGAGTCCAGTTGCTATCATGAAGAAGTGATGTTTAACTAATGTGTGATGTCATCTCACCCAGGGAGGTCCCTTCTCTCATAACTGGACTTCAGGAATGTTCTCCACTTGCTAGTATTGCAAAGTGCTTCAGAGCATGGATTTGGGGGTCAGGAGGGCCTGGGTTTGAATCTCTGCTTCTCTTGTTATTTTTGTGACCTTGGGCAAATGACTTCATCTCTATCCATTTCCTCTTAGACTTGTTAGTACTGTAGCTACCTGCTAACCCCAACCAACCCAAACCCTACCCCAGATTTGCAGTTTGTGAGGATTGCCTTATTTTATGATTGAGACCAAAGCTGAAGACTTTGGGTTGTATGCTATCAAGATATGAGAAAAATTGTATCAGAATTTGCTGGGTGTCAGTAAGTGAACCAGAGACTGAGAGTCAAAGGGGAGCCACACTCTCCTGTGCAGCTTTGCAATGTGAGAAGACAAGTGGAAGAGAGGTGAGGATCAGTCCTATTTGTGAATATCCAAAATAAGCCCTTATACTCCAGCTTTTTTCTAATGGCCTCCTTCACCAGTGTTCTATAGCTCTCCAAAGCAGCAGAGGGAAACAGGGAAAGTAAATGGCACTTCCCAAAGAACTTTTAGCATGGAAGGATTTGTGATATTTGACCTGCCTAAGGTCTTACAGGAAATAGTGGGAAATTGTGAACTATCCCCAGGTCAAAAGGGATGCACTCTGTGTGCCATCATTGGCTAGAAATGTTGTTTGCTTTTTGTTTTGTTTGTTTTGTTTTTTATGGGCTCTATCTTTGAACCACGATGTGGATGGAAGAGGAAGTTGGGGTTCCAGTAATAAATGTTGGGCATGAGCAGGAAACCTGCTCCTGGGTATCTGTTACCCCAACTTTGCTGAGCACTACAGGTTTGTGTATCTGGAAATTGCCATCAAAAATGAAGGCTAGTTAAACCTGGGGTTCCTCAACTCTATAAACAATCACAAATTCCTGAGAAAATGTTGAATCTATTTCCCAGCAATTTAAATGCAAAGAAATTATCGCAAATGTATGGGGGGGGGGAGTCATGAAAAATCCATCCTATGACATGCTGCAAGGACCCATGTACTCACCTATTCATCCGTTCACAGCTTTTTTCCTAAGGGCTGTTCTATGCCCGAAGTTGGATTAGGCACTAGCCAACAGGAACTGACAGATAACGGATGAGAGAATGAAATATGGCCAGAAAAAGGCAAACTGATGATCTATAACCATTTTCACCTGTGAATCTCCATATGCCTGAGTCGTAGAAATGAGTTCCTCTATCCTATGTGAAATACTGTTGCCTTTACAACAGCCAGAGTCTTCTTAAGGTCAAGGTCTATGTATTGTGTCTATGTTACCTGCAGTTTTGATGGTGCCACTGGGTGTTCAGTAAATATTTGCTGAGAGATGGGCTCACATCCTTTCCTGAGCCATTAGGTTTTTTTCTAAACCTATGGATGTATGGTCTGACCCCTTCTGGAGCCTGGAACATAGCCCTTCCCTTAGTCCAAACCTTCTCCTTCTCATTGGGCTTATTAGATAACACTTCTTTTCCAAGCCTGATTCTCAGAGCCCCACATCTTCTCTGTGCACCAACCCTGCTCATGTCTCCAGCTTCTGGCACTAGAAGCAAGAGAAAGGCAGCAGAGAAAGTAAAAAAAAGCTTTTATACTTTTAGCTTCACAATAGAGTTTTAAAATAAATATTGAAATTAACAACTTAAAACAATATTTAAGGTGAATACTGAACTCACTAAATTAATAAGATAAAAAAACATGATTCCATTCATGTCATTCCTAACTCTTATTTTTAAGGAAAAAGTCCAAATCTTTAATTTTGGGCACTCACACCACAGCTAGAACTCTGAAGAAACTTAGGAAAGAAAAGAACCATATTTAGTATAATTATTCCTAAAAGCAAGCCCATAGGAAGAACATCCTTGTGATGTAGGATTGTGTAAGATGAGTTCAGCTAAGGGAACTGGAA
Organism: Acinonyx jubatus; assembly: GCF_027475565.1. Taxonomy (NCBI): domain Eukaryota; kingdom Metazoa; phylum Chordata; class Mammalia; order Carnivora; family Felidae; genus Acinonyx; species Acinonyx jubatus. The sequence continues at coordinate 123,315,674 of NC_069388.1, read as the reverse complement.
AAAGTGAAGTATCTCAGGGGACATTCTGGTCCAGCATGAACTGGTTTTATTTCAGCCTGCACACAACAGCAGCTCACATCTATATCTATGGAGGGCCCTCCAAGGACCTGCAGTCTGAGTGTTACACACATTATCTCACTGAATCCTCAGTAACAACCCTAGGAGTCCACCATTATTATTCCCTTTTCACAAATGAGGAAATGGAGACTTTAGAGGTTAGCTTAAATATTTATAGGTGACAGAGCTGGGATTAAAATCCAAGTTTCTCTGAGTCCATTGCTCAAAATCTTGCTATATTTAACTACTGTATCATATTTAACTATATTTAACTATTGCTTATTTTTTTTAATCTTTTTAACATTCATCTTTGAGAGAAAGAGAGAGAGAGAAGGAGAGAGAGTGTGAGTGGGGGAGGAGCAGAGAGAGAGGGAGACACAGAATCTGAAGTAGGCTCCAGACTCTGAGCTGTCAGCACAGAGCCCCATGCAGGACCCGAACTCAATGGCTGCGAGATCATGACCTGAGCTGAAGTCGGATGCTTAACCGACTGAACCACCCAGGCGCCCCATAACTATTGTTTCTTTTAAAGCAGAGGACCAGATCCTGTGATTTCTGTAGTCCATTTCCAATATAATGTGTTGCATCTACCACAAAGAACGTTTTGGTTGTGTTTGTTAATAATGTCATTGTGCTTAATGACAAAGGTCATTAACAGTTATTGCTTTTGATAAAACTAACATATATTTATGTAATTTTGTAAATATTATATTATTAATTTTTCAGCAACTCTGAGGTAGGCATGTCCCTGGTTTACAGACAAGCAACTGAAGTTCAGAGAGTTTAACGACTGTATGACATCTGTCAACCCATCAGTGTTAGGCAGCACTAGAGTGACCCTGTGAGTGACCTGTCCACAGAGTTTGTGCCCTAGGCATCTTACCTGCCACACCCGAGGCCCTGCCCTAAGGCCTCGTCTCTACCTAACTTCAATTATCTTGGTTATGCAGGTTATATCACATTCCATCATCTTATAAGATACTGGTGTTCCCTATCCATTGGAAAAGGTTGATACACTAAGTTAACAATGAGTAAGGAAGCCTGGACACAAACGCAGACAAAATTCCAAGACTCTTGGTGAGATGCAGCTTCTTGGGCCCTGAGGCTGAAGGCTTCTTGGAGGCCACAACTGTGAATCATTTACCTCTTTACCTCCAACCTTGGGCTTGATGCGCAGTGGATACTTAACAATTTCTGAATGATAAACGAATGACTCAATCAATAAACACTTCTGAGTTTGGAGTTCTTCACAATCTTCTTACCCAGCGTTTCCTCTTTCAACTCGTTCTTGGCATTTGGAGAAGACAGAAAGAAATCTAGGGAGCTTTGCTGAGCCCCAGATCAGGCAGGATATAAGAGAGGATGTGCAGCACAATGGCCCAGCCTCTCTCTGTCTTGTCTCCCTGCTTCTTGCTGACTCAGATCCCTGACCCCAGATGCTTCCCTCTGTTCCCTTGGAGGTGGCTGGGGAGATTTCTTACAGTTACAGAAGGCCATTCACCTCCACTCCCCTGTTCCAGATTATTTGCTGGGAAAACTTGGCCCTTTTCATCTGCAATCCAGGGGGTACCACCCCTCTGGAGAATGCTAAGATCCAATTTTATATAAAGAAGGGCTTCTTTTATTTCTTCTTTCTATTTTAGGAAGAAAGAGAAGCAAGACTGATCCCAGTTTTTAACATGGATTGAAAATGGAGTTTTGCCAATTTTCTATGTTTTACCCTGTAGTTCTCTGCCAGCCAAGGTAGGAAGGGGAACAAGCAGCCTGTGTTCCTGGAGCATTTTTCTGAGAACAGGAAAATGTCAGTGATTTGGATAATTGAATGTCTGGATTAAAATTTACCTACTCCACATCTTTGAATAAAAAGGGTTTTGATTAAATAATATCAGCAAAGCAAACAGGATGATAAAGTAGAATTTCTGTCTGATTTAATGAAAAAACTATTTATATTGATTATATACGTAAGTAATATTAATTGTGATCCAATTCAGTCTCCTTATTAAAACATAACCTGTGGGGCCCTCTACTAATCAGGAAACATTTATTAGTCTAGTTTGGGTATATAACCTGCTTTCTTGGGTTTTGTTAGTGTTGACAATTCAGAGTTCAGTTTCCCTCTTGCCAGAGACCGTTCGCTCCCAGAATGTCTCATCAGGGTTTTACCTGAGGAAAGTTCCCTTGGGAAGGGCCTGCTGGAGAGTTACTTGTCAGGACCAACCCTGACCTAAGAAAGGTGATGAAGCTGTTCTGGGTGTCAGGGTCAGGCACATTGTGGGCTGTGAAAGGGGGTGGAATGTATATGGAAAGGTCTTTGGACAGAATTCCAAAAGCAGATGAATCTCCACTTTGGTTTTGCAATCTTCGGTAGCATTGAGATCTTTCAGCATGCTGCTTTACGTGATAAAATTTTTTTTAAAAGAGGTGAAGAAATTGGCCTGTGATGCAATAATTCCATCTGTGCCCACATATCTTGTAAACAAGGAAAGATTCTGAGTGCAGAGTGACGTTGCTTTCAGGGACTTCCAGGGCAAGACGGTGCTGAAGGAAGAAGTTGACAAAGAGCAGAGGGAGTCTGATGAGGGCCCTTTCCCCTCCTGAACCAGAGAGCACTGCCAACCCTTTGTGGGCACCCTGACTCCCTTTACAAAACAAGTCTGGCTCAGAGCTGAAAGGATCTCCAGATGTTACGTGGGCAAGTCCATCACAACTAGCTGAAATAGAAATATCTACCTGATAAGACACCCCAGTTCACTGAAGAGACCAACAAAAAGTGAGTCATACCAGAGAGTGAGAACTCAGGTTTCCCACCACTTTAGCTGAAGGAATGTGTATTATTGCACTCTGCTTTCTCGGGCCTGACCCCACGTGTTTATAGAGAAAACATCCCATAGAACATCAAAATCAGTCATGAATCTTCATGCATCACAGATAGAAGTCATACCATGGCTTTCCAAATAGCTAGCCTCTGAGTCCCTTGTGGACTCCACTCTCCTCTCCTCCTCACCCCCTACACACACACACACACACACACACACACACATGCACACGCACATACATATGCACACACACATACCCACACACGCACACATACGTGCACACAGATTTGTGTTGTCAGAGCTCCTCTCCAAAACCCTCCTGGACCATGCCCACCGCAGTGGTCTCTCCATCAGCTGAATTCCTGAGGAACTCATTATTCTCTCTGTCAGAGAGTCTTCTCAAAGGAATTGAAAGCTCTTAAGCAAGCACTTCACCATCTTTCACAATGCCTTCCACTGAGCTGGCACTTAGTTACGGCTTTTGGATTGATTGAATACTTTCGGTATAGTAAATACACACACAGAAGCTATTTTTCCTTCCCACACATCTCCATGTGTATCCCCATCCCATAGACTTCCTGGATGCCAGTGATCCCTGCTCTGCCTGATCAGCTGTGTAGCTGGGGGTTAGATCCATTCCCTCTCAGTTCCCTCAGTGAAAACTAACAGGCTTGAGCTTAGAGTCTGTAAGAACCCTTTCAGGTTTAACCTTATAGGTTTATGCAATACATGACTTTTCAAAAAGCCATTCAGTTAGTTACTCAGGAAGCAGCTTCATAATTTCATTTTCAACCTTTGAATGGAGATTTTCATTCAACCTTTAAAATTAAGCTTTTTGGTCTCATTAGTCTTTGCGGCTTGTCTTTATCTCTTTTTTAAAAATTTATTTATTGATTTATTTTGAGAGAGAGAGAGAGAGAGAGAGAGAGAGAGGAAAGGCAGAGAGAGAGGTAGAGAGAGAATCCCAAGCAGGCTCCACACCATCAGTGGAGAGCGTATGGGGGCCTGAACTCACAAATCATGAGATCGTGACCTGAGCAGAAACCAAGAGTTAGACTCTTAACTGCCTGAGCCACCCAGGCGCCCCTCTTTATCTTGATTATCCAAGCTCCTTTCTGCCCAGGGAAAAATGTAAAATACTGTCTTCAGTGTTATCCTGGGATCTACTAAGGACCATTCACCCCTGCCCTGGCCCCTGCGTGCAGGGATTCACGCAGAAGTCCCTCCTCCTTGGTCCAGTAGCACTGCCTCCCCCCACCCAAGCCCTCTGTCCCTCAGTCCTCCACACCTGGGAGGCCCCACCTGCCCTGCCCACCACACTGACATCCAAGTGAGGAAGGCTCTGAGCACTCTGCCTCCCAAACAGGCCCTGCTGCCCACTCCCCTCAACACTGCCACTTTTCATTTGAAAGTTTTATTATTGTTACTATGCGTTTCTGTTTGTTTCCTATTCACAGACCTCTTTCACTTTCATCTGCACTCACTCCCCAGCCCCTGCTCTGCTTCCTCCCACATGCCCCATAGATCACGGATGACCCTTCATGTGGAGATGACCACAGGTACTTTCCAGGCCTCTTGCTTTCCACTAACCTACAACCCAACCAACCAGATGGGAAGTGTACCTGTATTCTCCCTCCCCAATAAAATATCTTTCTGACTGAGAGCCAGAAAGTCAGCTAGAGTGTCAGGGAGAGCCCCATCAACCTAGCCAAGAGGCCTGGTAGCCTCCAGAGGGACACAACACCTGCCCAGACACTCCTGCCCTGCTCCTACCCCGGGTGACTGAAATGTTCCTGTGAGCACTCACGACCATCTTTGCTACCAGATCCCGTGTTATGAGTACATGCTGTGCTTCCTAGACTATAGCTCTCAGAAAGCCAAAAATAGATGGTTATCACAAGGTAATCCCCATGCACTGGGGCCTGGCATGTGGCTGTGAGCAGCAAACTTTTTTGGATGAATGAATGAATGAATGAATGAATGAATAGCCATTCATTGGGCCATGCCCCTTCCTCCACACACAGATTTCTCAGATGTCACGTTTCCTCTACATTACAAGCCCTTTGAACTTCTGCTCTCCACGCCATGACTGGCTTCTTGTCTTCCTCCTCCTCTCCATCCTCTTGTCATTGCCTACCATAATAATATTTGTGAACTACAAGTTACCCCTCTAGGATTTAAACTAAGCAATATCAAGTCTTTTGCCTTTCTTCACAAAACTCGTCTTTGGACCATTATCTTCCTTCTATTTGGACTCTCTCCAAATGGTCCGCCTCCCATCTGAGTTGTAAAGCTGAGAAAGAGGTTAGGTTTATAAGGCCAAACCATTAGGTTTTATCTACTCAGATGGGAGCCTTGGAGAGTTTGGTTTCTAGCCCTCAGAGGGTATAATAAGTTTCAATTAGCCAGAATGACAAAATTACCCCAAAAGCAGCCACTTCTTGTATGCACTGGCCACGGCTGCAGTGAGGTGTGAACACAGCTCATCACGTTGTGAACATATTTGAGGAGGTCTGTGACACAGCGAGACTGTCTCTACAATCAAGGCGGGGATTAATTGGCAGGAGTATGATGATCCAGGATACCATTGTGGTCTCGGCACTTCCACTGGGAGGCTTATCGTCCTCTTCTGTTTACCAAGGTCTTTTAAAAATTATTATTATTATTAAACACCTACGATTGTGGGGTTCATGAGCTGCATGATAGGAAGGCTTAAGCTCAAGTTGTCTAAGTTGCTTTTGGAAGAAGATCAAAATCCAAGCTGAAGCTCCTTCCCGCCTGACTCACAAGGCCATTGTTATTATATTTAGCTTTGGATAAACTTTCCTATGGAAGGTGATTGCTCACAGCAGTTCATTTTAAACGTGCAGGCTTAGATCTGGCTTCATGTGTGAGCGCAGGCCTGTCATCGTGCATTCCAGGTCACTCTCCGAAATGAATTTGTCTTTCCTCAATGTTTCTCCGAGCTGGGGAGCAGACATTCCTTGGGCTCTGCATTAATCCAATTACTAAACACCTGCAGACATGCAATAACAGTTTGGGTGCCAAGAGCCTTAGAAATGGTTTCATAGCCGAATGTAATCTGCTGTCCTGCTATCAGGAGTCACGTTACACACCTGCCAAGATCCAAGCCAAAAAAATAACACTCACAGTTCTTACTCCAGGCAGGAATGTTCAGTGCACATTAGAGAGACAAAGTGACAGGCATTTTAACCTGACTGCCACAGAGCCCATTAAACATCTTGAACTTCTTAGTAATTATATTCAAAGTCATTTTAGCACTAAAATATTTATGAGAAATGTATGACAAAACAGGATTTTTCTTCCAGGGACAGTTATGGCAAAATCCTTCCCCACCAAATATAATTCAGTGAGCAGAACGACTCGTGCTGATCCCGTGTGCTTCAGAGAATGCCAGAGGTGGCTTCTTCCGGATAATCTCCAGGATGCCCATGGCCACAAGGATGCCTGAAATGAGAAAATAATCCCCTCCCACGTACTCATACTCCCACTCCCTCATACTCACTGCAAAGCTTCTAAATAATTTGGATGCTCAGAAACCAAAGAGACCTGGTGTTCCCAAAGGTCCTGAGCTTGAGCCCAAAACCAGGGACACTTGGAAGGTGACACTGACACGGCCACAGCCACCTCCCAAGGAAATGAAAGAAGACTTTGGAGAACTCTTTTCTTTTTGAGAGTCTGTCAGAACACCTCAAAACCAGCCTTGATTGAGAAGTACTTGTTCAGTTTTCCTTTAGAACTGGTTTTGAAGAAACTCTATCGCTGCCTATGGCAAGAGTTAGATAAATCATTCACAGAAATCCCTTGGCTCCATGTTTTCCACAAGAAACAAATTTGTCTACAAGCAGAGCTGCCATGTTATCTAATTGTCACCAACATGAGCTCTCAAAGGATAAAGACAGTATCTCCCCAAGTCGGTGTCCCCAGGACCTCGTAGCGACCGGGCCTGAACTACTGTGGGCCCTCAGGAGACAGCTAAACGAATTTCTGGGCCAAAGGCCATTTCCCACAATGCACTGCCATTGGATGCTGAGCAAGCATCCAAATGACCGTGAGGAGGTCCTTTCCCTCCCCTTGGCTACTTAGTCTACATAAACAAGCAAGCAAACAAACAACCACTGGAAAACAAGAGTGACAAGGACATAAGAGAGTAGTAAATCCTGGGGAAAGAGGCAAAACATGTGTATCAGTTTCACAGTTTCCTTTTGAGTCACCCACCCTCACCTTGGAACAAACCTCACCTTGAGCCAAGATTTCCAAAGCCCCTCGGACAGCCTGCCACTCTCCAGAGCAGAGCACTCAGAGTCCGGACCCCCTCGTCTGGCACTTCGGCAGCGAGAAAGTATGACATAGGACTGATCTCTGCACATGTGTGAGTCTTGTCCTTCCACATGCCCACTGCACATGGGCAGGAAGTGGCACCATGTTTCTCAACTCTGTCAGGTTTTGTCCCACACAGTACCCCAGGTCCAGGCACTCAGCAAATTGGGTTCCTTAGCATTTACTCTTCTTAGATTTTCTTTCTTAAAAAAGTACACAGCTTAGAGGCAGGCCACAGCTAACCTGGTTTCTAGCTGTAATCCAAGTTTCTCCTAACCAAAGTGTGGCCCAGGGACCAGCAGCCTTGGCATCACCTGGGAGCTTGTTAAAAATACAGCATCTGAAGCCTGATTACTAAACCCACTGAGAAAGCACCTGCATTTTAGCAAGATCTCTAGGAGATTCAAATGCATATAAGACTGGGGAGTCTAGTTAAGGTATGACCCCCTCTTCTTGGAATGCAGCCCCTGCAGAGCCTTGAGAATTCACTATCTCTGGCAGAGAAGGTCTCCCAGCAGAGTAAGTTGTGGAGTGAGTCGTGTGTGTGATGCACAGGCCTCCCGGCTCAGTCTAGCTCCCCATAAGGGAGAAACATACTGATGATCCAAGAGGTCGGAGCAGGAGAGAAGAGAAGGCAAACAACAGCATCACCATGTGCCTTAGAAGACAACTCTCAGTGTCCAGAGAGAGTGAGCACGCAGCCAGAGGCGAGGCGGCCAGAAGCTGGCTCCAGAGCAGCATTCCGGGGCTGGGGCTCCATCTGCCAGCCCCTCCCTCACAGCCCAGTGTTCCCAGCCCACATGTAACCTTCAGCCCCTGCCCAGAGCAGTCAGCGTGACAGTAATAATAGTAGTCACAAGAAAATGCAACCTCGATCATGCTAACAACTTCTGAAAAGTAAAATGCTCGGGATATGATTTCAATTAAAACTCACATTGTCTGACTTGTCTCTCTGCATAGCAGAAGTTCACCTCCTCTTGCCCTCTTACCTCCTCTTTTCAAAACTAAGGCAGACTGGAGGAGCTGCGGCAATGCCTGCTCTCACCTGGAGGTGCAGGGGTCTGTGTGCCCCGTGTCACCTCTCCTGCCCTGCTCTGCTGATCCCCCAGAGGGAGAGAAAAAGAGGGCTTCATGCTAACTTTGCCCCAAATCAATCCCAAGGATTGTGAGCAGAATCCAAGTTTCTCTCCCTCTCTCCTCTCTCCTTCTCTCTCCCTTTCTCTCTCTCTCTCTCTCTCTCTCTCTCTCTCTCTCTCTCTCTGTTGATCCATAAAGCATTCTGAACTTAAAAGGAAACAGCTCTAACACAAATGGAAAGAGCCTAAATTCCTTGCCAGGGCTTGTCTATGCAGACGGCCCCAGTGATTTAACCACATTTGTGTTGAAGGTGGCTTTTTCTAAATCAATTCTGATCACCTAGCAGGTGAGTGCCAGACAGCCAGGTGGGGTTGGAGAAACACAAGCAGAGTCAGAATCCTGGTGCATAATTTCCCCCAAGGAAAAAAAACTGCTGTCATCCTAGTGATCTCTGATGCCTCCTTTCAACAAGATGCTGAGCAGAATATGACAAGGAGGCTGGCATCAAAGCCATTTGGTTATGTGTAAACAGTCAACCTTGTGCTTCCTAAGAAATTTCTGAACTAATACAGCAAGTATTTGTTGAGTGTTTGACCCTCCTTCTGGATCGTCTTCCCATCTTTTCTTACCCAAGTAATGCCTGTTCACAGTGCTTTACAATTAGCTCAAATGTTATCTATACCTAAATTTTTCCAAATCTCCCCACATTTCCCAAATGCTCTCCCATGCTGCTTGGGGCAAGTGTCCTCCTTTGATAGGGCTTTTCGGGAAAAACAAAATTAGCAATTTTTGCTCAGATGGTATCTGTCTATTACTTTGGGAGGAATTCACCGTGACTTTGAAATTCAAATGAAGTAATTTCTGTTATAATGTCATATATATGTCCCTGATAAACCTCACATTTTATCAAACCACACATTAAAAGCAGCAGGACTTAGGGGAAAACAGGTTAAGGGCAGACCACTCAAAACATCTGAAATTTTAACCAGAACACTCACAAAAATAGTAACAATTAGTAATACAAATAATAGAATAGTTAAATCACCACTGGCATTTGCTCTCAGCATCAAAGCCTCTCTATCCTTCGCATCTTTAATTCCTTTAATTTAATTTTTAATTTAATTCCTTTAATTTCTGCCTTTGAGACATAGATCCTGGAGGGTATTTACATCTATTAGAGATCAGTTTCACCAAAATGCAATATATGATCCAACGTGTAAATCCTTTTCATCAGTTGATTTTTTTTAACACTAGGGAGGATGTATTTGCAGCTTCCCCATTTGCACAGATAGCTTCCCCACAGAGTGTAAAACAGAAGAAAGAGTACTGGTATTTAAAGTCATCATATCAGTGACTTCTAGCTCTAAAGTAAAGCATTATTGTGCAGGATTTTCAGTTTCTTTTTTAAGGTCTTTATATATCACAAAGGCTTTCTCTTTACTTGAGAACAAGCTTGCCCTCCTTTGTTCAAACATTAAAACATTTTGTTAAAAATCACCATTATACCGATGCCATCTTTCCTACTTAAAGAACCATGTTTTAGCAAAACTGTGTAGACATTTGCAACTAATATTATATGAATGTTTCAAGAATCAGTCGTGTGGTAGACAGATTTATGTCCCTTACACAGCAAAAGGAAGCTGACTTTGCAGACATGATTAGGAACATTTAGATGGGAAGACTGTCTTGGATTATCTAGCTGGGTTTAACAGAAGCCTAAGAGTCCTTCCAAGAGGGAGACAGGCAGAGTGTGAGTGTCAGAGTCAGAGGCGATGATGGCAGCAGCTGCCGGAGTGACGTGGGGCTGCAAACCAGGGGATGCAGGTAGCCTCCACCTGCTGGAAAAATCCAAGAAATGGATTCTTCTCTAGGCCTCCAAAGGAACACAGCCCCACTGACCCATTTTAGACTTCTGACCTCCAGAAGCAGAAGAGAATAAACTTATGCTGTTTCAAGCCACGATGGTAATGGTAATCTGTTACAGCAGCAATAAGAACCTAGTACAAATGATAAAACCAGCACAGTAACATCAACATGTGTCATTATCATTTCATCTGCCTCCTTTACCATGACCACCTCCGCAGTTTTTCAACAGGGAAGCCATTATAAAACATCTTTGCTGTGGCATACCAGTTCAAGAGTTTTGCCAATATTGTTTCCTAGCACATATTCAGGTACCCAAATATTGAGACAATAAAATGATGAATAATAATCAAAATGGCCTTTGTTAAATATTTTACATAAACAGACAGCACCTGGGTGGCTCAGTCGGTTGAGCGTCCGACTTCAGCTCAGGTCATGATATCACAGTTCATGAGTTTGAGCCCCTTGTCAGGCTCTGTGCTCACAGCTCAGGGCCTGGAGCCTGCTTGAGATTCTGTGTCTCCCTCTCTTTCTGCCCCTCCCTAGTTCACGCTCTGTCTCTCTCTGTCTCAAAAATAAACAAACATTAAAACATTTTAACATAAACTGAATAAATTATATTTATACTTGTATTTATTTTATGAAGCCCCAATGTTAAATAATTCTTCAAGGTATAGCACTGAGTAATATTTAGACAAAGGAACTCATCCAGTTATTATCTTCAAGGTCTTGGAATCAATTGTGTCTGTAATAGGTGGAATGAGGCCTGAACTCCGTTTTATCCAATCAAAGAGAATTACTTCTTATCCCTGCAAAAGTGCATTGCTCCTGCCCAAGAAGACTGCACAAGCTAGAGGCTCATCCCCAGACTGGCTAATCGGGGAGGCCTCAGGCCTTCAGCCATAAGCAGGGTCAGGGTCCCAATCTCACTTCCTTACTCCAAGCTAAGCGTTTTCTTTCTAGGACTAGAAGCAAGCAACTTGAAAAAGTACATAAAATGCAACACATGTCACAAAATATCATTGTCAAACCAACCTCACCAACTTCCTATTACACTTCATTTTAATGGACAAAGAGAAAAGAGAAGTGGCCAGAGGCCTTTAACACCTTCTCAAGGGATTCTGACTGGCCTCCCAAGGCAGAGCATTCACAGAGGGTGCTGCCCCCAGGAGTGTCTCCTCGAGGAATTCCCTGTGCTGTCACTACCACTCTTTCCATTAAAGCACCATGTTCATATTATTGCCTTTCAGTATGGGACAGAAAAAGCCTCAGTGCTTCACTTTTCCTCTGCCAATCCCACACATTTTCAAATCAAAATCGGAGTTCATGAGGTTATGTAATCAATAATCATTCAACAAACATACAGCCTTGGGGGTTTTATGCAAAGTCCAAATAGAAACATGATTTTGGCTGATTTGATAGATCTGCACTGTCGTTGGTAGAGCTCAAAATACATGTCCTATTCCCATCGCACCCCAATTTCTTGCCATCATTGCTCCCCCCTCACTTCCTACTATTTTCAGATTAGTCTAAGAGAGAACTTCAATTCATTCCTCGAAAGTAGGAAGAATGAGTTCTTTCTCCTGGGACTCAGGAGCTCCCAGCCATGCCACCAATTCACTAGGTCACACAGTGTTCCAGGGGTGCAAGTGCAGCTCTTTGAAAAACATGGAATGTGGTGCAAAGATGTCTGCAAAGACAATGCCAAATATCCCTCCTACTCCCAGCTCATGCCGTTCATCCCACCAAGTGGAGTCCACTTCCTCTCCTCTAAATGCCAGGCTGCCCTATGACTTGCTTTGGCCCATACAATGAGGTGGAAGCCAGTTCTGCGCCAGACCTTAGGAGGCCAGGCAGCTTCATCTTGTGTCTCTTGGAGGCCAGCCTCCATGTAAAGATGCTCAGGCTGATGAGTGAATGGTGAGACACCACATGGAGGAAGAATGGCCACCTGGAAGCAACCAAGGTTCCCAGCCCAAACCACCTGGTATAGAAACAGACATCTTCAGCAAGCCCCACCCACACTGAAGAATCATGAACAAACAACTGACAGTGGTTGGTTAGCCATTGCATTTTGGAGTGATTTGTTATGTAGTCATAGAAAATTGAAACAGGAAGTCTGGAGTGAGAGATGAATAAAATCTCTTCTTGTCCTCAAATCCTTTGCTTCTCCTTTCAAAACAAAATATTCATCTGAAAGCACCAAAACTAAGATGTGATTAGTTGAGAGGACATTATTTCAAAACTCATCCCCTTACCTTCACTGCAGAGGGGCTCTGTGGTTCTCATACCTAGCCATGATGGAGTTCAAAGGCTGAGCCAGTTACCACCCAGCTTTGGCCCCTCGCATATTAGCAGGAAAAGGGGATCAAGAGATGGGCATCCCAAGCCTCAATGCCCAGAGCCCCTGACAGGGAAAGGAAGGGAGAAATAAAACTGTTACAGAAAAATTGGGTGGATAACTGAACAAGGATTATGCTATAATAACAATGAGGATTGGATTTCATAAAATCCTCAGTTCATAAGTTCATGTCTGGAAACAAGGTCTCCTCTGGAGCACTGAGCTCAACAGTCTTGAAAAAGCTAGCAAAACGTTTACATCTCTGCTTTCTCCCCTCTGTTAGGAACCTGGTTTGCACCACCTGGTTTGCAACCACAGCCCAGGTGGTCAAGTGAGAAAACAATATCCCGGTGATATGGAAAAGCAGCTACCCACAGGGTGTGCCTTAGAAATCCCTTTCAGGGGTGCCTGGGTAGCTCAGTCAGTTGAAAGTCTGACTTTGGCTAAGTCATGATCTCGCCTTTCATGGGTTTGAGCCCCACATCAGGCTCTGTGCTTACAGCTCAGAGCTGGAACCTGCTTCAGATTCTGTGTCTTCCTCTCTCTTTGACTCTCTCTCTCTCTCTCTCTCTCTCTCTCTCTCTCTCTCTCTCTCAAAAATAAATAAACATTAGGGGCACCTGGGTGGCTCAGTCGGTTGAGCGTCCGACTTTGGCTCAGGTCATGATCTCACAGTTTGTGGGTTCGAGCCCCGCATCAGGCTCTGTGCTGACCACTTGCTCAGAGCCTGGAGCCTGCTTCAGATCCTGTGCCTCCTTCGCTCTCTGCCCCTCCCCCACTCACGCTTTGTCTCACTCTGTTTCTCAAAAATAAATAAATGTAAAAAAAATTTTTTTAAATAAACATTAAAAAAAAAAAGAAAAAAAGAGAAATGCCTTCCAAAGAGGAAGAGGGCAAGCCATCCCGGGTGCCTGGAATAGAGGCGAGAAAAGGAAGAGACAGTCAGATCCCGGGGAAAAATAAAAAACAAAATGAACCTTGACAAAAAGAGGTCATAAGGGCGTTCCAGAAAACAACCCCAGCACACGTTTACGTTTAGTGATTCCAACGTTTAATGATGTCAGAGGTGTTTCACAGGTTACCTGGCAGAGGTGGAGAGCCTATGATTTGGGTAATAACAACCACATTGCTCAGGTTCTCCTCACGAGACAGAAAGAGCCTAGCCGCCAAGGAGTCCCCTGGGAGCAGCGTCTTCTCTGAGAGGCAAATGAGCACACCGTAGTCACTCTGACCCGCAACTGAGCCCTTGATCTCCATGTGTGATGTGGGCCCCCATTCTTGCTTCCAGATAAACTTGTAGAGCAGGACAAAGGCATAGAACTGAGAACCCACCAGAAGACTCAGGCACCAGCCAGATTTAGTTTGCTGTAAGACCTGGGACAGATCCTTTCCCCTCTCTGGGTCTCTATTCCCTCCTCTGTAAGAGGAGATCGTTGGACAGAATGATGTCTTAAGAACCTTTTTAACTCCTTAGTTCTATTTTTTAAAAATCATTTCATACATTTCTGTTTCTAAAAACTAACTCAAAGTTGCCTGCAGTAACTTTCTATTCACTCCCCACTGGGGTATATCATTTCATGCTGTTCCCCTTATTGTGAAAATTCTAACAGCACAGGAGTACAAAATGCCTGTCCTCAAAGGCAGGGCTGTGGTGGTCTGAACAGAGAAGCTAGGAGTTCACAGAGGGCTTCGTCTGATGACTGGATGCTTTATTAGTCATTTTTTGTTAAAGCTTTTTGGTCAGACATTGTGGTCAGAACACTTTCTGTTTGGGGCCTGGGAGGTTTTTTTTATTGAGATGCTGTTTGTGGCAGAAAAGAGGAATAATTCAATGTTATAAGTGTCCTAAGAACACTTGAAAAGAAGGAACTTTATCTGTAAGGACAGAAAGGAGATCGATAGTGAAGAAATTCAACCTTGTTATTTGTCCCAGACCTCTTGGTTCTTATCATGCTCTCCTCTTTCAGGATTTTATTATTACTTACCTCAGCTATTACATATTGATAGTGCTCTGTTGACATCTAGCATAATTGTGCTGTCGATTTTTCCTCAGATTTCTAAGTTTTAGCAGTACCTATGTGAATGCTATGTATTCATAACACAAATTTTCATCATGAATTGACTCTTAGACCAACGTAGAATGACGTAGGGGCCCCCAAATGCTTTTGGTCTTAATTTCTCCTTTATATCCGTGCAGCCACCTGATTTCTGATTTCCCTCACACATTATTGCTCATAATTTTATTTTTAATCCTTTCGTGTTATTTTCCTTGACTAGTCTCTTATCAACATTCAATTTAACTTAAACCAATCTAATTGGGGCTCTTCCCCTTGTCATATAAATCGGTTAGATTTGTTCTTGTTTCTGTCATCTTATTTTATACTTTTATTCCCCATTTTCTTGCCATCTCTGTCAGCCAGGGAGCTTCTTCTATTATTTATTTATTTTCATCCTTGCTACATCTTCACCATTTTCTCTTTCAGGATTTCTTACTGTGCATAGTTTGGTTTCCAAGGTCTATTTCTGATATTTCTTCAGCAATCTCTCATTTTCTTTTTAATTTTTCCTTAGCGCTCCACAAGACTTTTTCAAGCTCTTGTTCTCTTCATTAATTATTTTCTAGGGTATCAAGTCAGCCATTCACTGTTGCAAAAATAATTTTAAAATTTTTTAATAAAGTACTTCATCCAGATGAGGTTAAGTAGCACCCTCCTTGATTTTCACCTTTCTTAAATGAGGTAGTGCATGTCCCCTGCTCTGCTTTGAGTTTAAGAACTCTCATCAAGTACTTTCTCAAATGTTCTTGTTTTCTTATGGTGAAGTTATTCCAGAGCAAGCAGTTGTGCTTTGTCAGGGTCTCTGGCAGCCACCTCCTGATGTGCAGAAAGCTCTCAAATGTCTGCAGTGTTGCCCTGTCTGGTCACCCCACAGAAGGAAATCTCCCCTCTTTTCTTTGCAGCCGGTGCTCACTTCTCCACTGCTCCACAAAGCCCACGCAGGGTCTCCTCCTACCTCCTCCTTAGTCAAGACCTCATGGTTGAAAGCGGGAAGTGGCCAAAAATATGAGTCACACTGGAATGAGGAGGGTCGTGGGTAATGAGGCTAGAATGGAGGTTTCAGTGGTAACGAAGCTCTAGAATCTTAGGGCTCTCTCAGGACCACAGTCTAGTCCCTTATTCACAGTGTAGCAAGACAGTCAAAAGTCAGATTGCTTGGGTTCGGATTATGTTTTCCCACATGTTAGTGCTGTGACCTTCTCTCTCCTCTGTTTCTCCATGTATAAAATGACCAGAAAACCAGTACCTCCCTCATAAAAGTATTGCCTGGATTAAATGAAACTATGTAAGCATATTACAGTAACTAGCATATAATAAGTGTGATAATGTCACCTAACATTGTCTCACAGTCAGGTAGGATTGAAGTTGGGATTTGTGCGAACCTGGTCTGTACTTTCCTGGTGGAAACTTTAATAGAAAAAACTCCATACAGATGAAAGAAACCAAAACAGGGGAGGAAAAAAACCAACTCAACAATGGATTACCAATTCATAGAACTAGCATCCTGAGCTCCTGAGCATATGGAGTTAGGAAGCAGAAAGAGTCATCCTTGAGTGGCAACTGGGAACTTCATCTCAGCACAGAGGGGAAAGCCAGGATCCCCTGGCCAGGTGTCTTATAGGTATGACCACTTCCCCCAGTAACTAAGCCAGCTCAGTGCCTCTTTCTCTTGTTTATGGGAAACCAACACTCCCTCTCCAAGGAGGGCCTCACTGCCAAGGCCCTCATTTACCTGGAGTATTTCCTGTCTTAATCAAGACTCTTCAGTTGGAAGTAACAATAATCAAAATCACACTCTATCAAGGGGATAGTAAACAGCAGAGAGGATGGGCTAGACTGGGAGCTTCATCAACAACTAGACCTGGGGGCTCAACATCCTGAGACCTTCTTCAGAATCTCTACCTTCACGTCCCCTTGTGGACATTTTTTCTCTTACACAAGCTCCCCCATGTGCCAGGGTCATAGTTGTGGAGAGTTCCAAGATTCTCTATTTTGTAACCTAAGAGAGGCAGCTCCTGTTAAAAACAAATTATCTGAGTTACCTGGCTTGAGTTACCTATTCATCCCTGAACCAATCACTATAGCCGGGGTAACGGGGAGCTATTTGTCATCCTCATCAGAACTACGTTTAATATAAGGAAGAAGCTGTTCCCACAAAGAAGAAGATGCTGTTTTGAGAATATAAACACTAAATGACAACAATACCTCCCTCAAATAACATCTCAGTTGGCAAATCAACAGTGCTGACATTCAAACCATCCAACAAGTAATACAGATTGGGCAATCATGACGGCCCCTGGAGCCAAATTCTGGAGATGTCCCTATGGTGCCAAGCACTCTCCTGTTATTTGCTGGATTGTGGGGTGACTGAAGTGTTGGCAGAGGAGGGAACCATCTGATCTCAAGAACGGCATGAGAGCACTCAAAATGCTCCAGGAAGTGGCCATCTACCAATCAATATAAATGTACTTCAACATTTTCACAACTATTTGGTCACTCCACCATATACTGGCTACATTTGGTTCCATGGACATTGCCTCTAACAAATTCCCCAAGTGTCTAGACATGTGAATGACACCCTTCTCTGTTCACTCATGTCGATAAAGATTTCTTTTCCCTTTTTGGCATATTCTGTTGATTGCTTCATGGTGAATTTGAGAGGGAATAGTTCAACATCGGTTCTCATGTTAACAGCTTGCCTAGAAATCTCTGGAATTTTTAAGATAACGTTTTTCACTAAAAACCAAAGCTCAAGGATGCCTGGAAACTCAGGAAACTGGTCTGGTCCCTGCAGCTGAATGTACCTCTACTCCCAGAATGCTCAGGGCCACCAAGAAGAATTCTGAATTAAACATTTGAAAGCAAGTGGTCTTTGCATCACGATCCAGACAAGTGAGTCCCAAGTATCTGCTGGCTCTAAAAGCTAGTAAAAACACAAATATGCGTCTTCTAAGGTTTTGTTGTGCTTGTCATTATTATTTCATTATTTTGTTGAAAATTTACCAAAACTAAAAACCAGAACTGAATATTCCTCACAACCCACTAATTGTTCTACAGAAAACCTTTCTGTTCCTTCCTAATCTCAACTGGACTCAGCCCAACTGGACTAAAGTCGTGAGCTTTATCAAGCTGATTACACCCTCCCGCCACACACATGCGTTCCCTCCTCATTCCCCAAATGACCACATACTTTAAAGAAAAAAGGCCACAACTGATATCTCTAAGATATTTCAACTTGTTTAAAAAAATATAATATGCTTCCCTGAGGTCATTATTTTTCTGTTTCTCTGCCTCTTTCAGAGCTATCAGAATTCTCTGAATTTTTCCCCATAAAGACACCTTGCTTTTTCACTGTTATAGACTGCAAGTTAGTCATTTTTTTTAAATAATAAAAGGTATTCTTTGTTAACATAACATTGAGGTGCCTGTAAGTTACTTCAGGCATATGTGGAATTCCTATTTAAAAATAGAGAAATCCCAAATGCTTTAGGAAGCCTGTGGACTAAAGTGGAAAAGAATACTACATCTTCTGAGAAAACATCACCCACTTCTTGCAATGTCCATGATGTACTGGCCATCCTTTGTTAATGATGGCTGCTAGGCCCTCACCAAGTCCATCTTTCCTGGAGCCATCAAATGACCAGGTTCAAGGTTTCTCCTTCATAAACCTCACGTAAAATTCCAGAGAGCATCTTCCAGGGATTGGAAGACAGATGCATACACCATAAGCCAGTCCTGGAACGCCTAATGGGATCAGCTTCCCACAAAAGTATCCAGAGAGCTCTAGGTATTACTCATGTAATTCATAGGGTATTTGGATCTCTTTAATAGTCTGGTCCCTATTCCTCCCCAATCCTATCTCATATTACAACTCTCCATGTACCCTGGACCTTGAACACAACAATGGTTTTCTATTCTACACACGCCAACACACAAAATGTTTCTTCTCATGCTGCTGTATCATCTGAAATCCTCCCCTTCTGCGTTACCTATCAAGACACTAACATACAATCTGTTTAGCAAATAATACAGAGATGGGCAAATCATAGGTATTCAATGATTGGCACCTGCTCTCTCTTCCTCCTCCTCTTTCTCCTCTTCTTCTCCCTCTCCTCCTCCTTCTCCTTCCTCCTCTACCTCTTCTTCTTCTTCTTCTTCTCCTTCTCCCTCTTTCCCATTCCTGTCCCCCTCCCCCTCCTCCTCCCCTTCCCCTCCACCCCCCTCCCTCCTCCTCCTCCTCCTCCTCCTCCTCCTCCTCTTCCTTCTCCTTCCCCTTTCCCCTTTTGCTTCATCACCATCATCATCACCATCACAACCACCCACTACCACGCTCACAATTATCCTCAAAGTTGTAGTTCAAATGCAACATTTTCTGAGAAAATTACCTGATCCTCTAGTCAGAATTAATTGAACCACCTCCTCATATTCAATGCTTATTAATCTCAGCTCATCACAGATTTCATGTTACTTTGCATTATAGTCAGTTTATTGTTATCATTGCTGTTGTTATTTTTATATATAAGCTCACACACTGGTGTCTACTTTCCTTGAAAATAGAAATCATGTCTGACTTTTTAGAATACTCATACACATCCTGATCATGCTTTATGCTTTCCCTTAATAGGTACTTGGTAAACATTAGTTGAATTGGATTGGCTGTCGGTAAAAGTTTCTTTATTTTGTTGCTGTTTCTTTTTCTTTCTTTTTTTTTTTTTTTTGCTGGATAATGAATTTTATTTTATTTTTTTATTTTTTAATATAATTTATTGCCAAGTTGGTTTCCATACAACACCCAATGCTCATCCCAACAAGTGCCCTTCTCCCTGCCCATCACCCACTTTCCCCTCTCCCCCACCCCCCATTTACCCTCAGTTTGTTCTCAGTCCTTAAGAGTCCCTTATGGTTTGCCTCCCTCCCTCTCTGTAACTTTTTTTTTCAATACTTGATCTGGGTTCTTCATTTTACTGGACTGCATCTCATATTCTGTAACTTCTTCTGCAAAGTTAGACATGCTTATCTTTTCAAATATTTACTTCAGAAATTAATTGTGGGATGAGTACATTAATGTTCTTAATAGTGCAATTTGGCTCCTCTGGAATGAGCTTCATGCTGTTCAAATGTGTTTCCCTTTGGGTCCACATAGTAAAAGACTAGGTTGCTATTGATATTTTCACAGGATATCCTCTGACCCCTAAATTAATTTAAGTGTACTGTAGGAAGGCAGGGAAACATTTGTTTGGGTTTTAAATCCCAAAACCTGACCCCCTAACTCTCAACCCCAAACTACACAGGAAATTTCTAACAGTAAATCAGGAGCCAAACGTGCATTTGTGACAGAGTCAAAGAAAAGGAAAGCTAAGACTGAGAATGACCAATAGGATCATTGCTACTGTAATTTAAAGATAATCCGCAGCATAGCAGAAATCTAGTCATTGGCTGCATCGTGTAATGATGTAATTCTTTACAAGAAAACACAGTTGTCCCGTCTTTATCCCCACTCACCTCAGCAAGGGCACCTCCCTGGAGCTGGAGGCACAGAGGATATACAGACCACATGTGCCGCTTCCTAACCACAGGATTCATTACCCAAGATCTAGACCTAATTTCTTCACTTCTATATAATCTCTTCCTCTATCCAGTCCCCACATTCAGATCTTACCTCTGTGCAGGTGACTCTCAATTTTGTAATTTAAATCCAGCTTCATTAACCTCAAGACCAGATACCAATTCAACATCTCCAGGTGCATAATCCACAAGAATTCACAATCGAATGTCTAAAACCATTGTCCAAAACTCTAGTCCTCCCACACCAGACCGACCCTATTAACATCATGCCACATCTTCCAGGCTGGAAGTCTCAGAGAACACTTTTGAGATCTTGATTCTTCTTCTCATCTGATTAACTGTCATAGTTTGTAACTCTTGGACCACACTCCTCACTCACACTATGCAGCAGTGCTTGAACTCCTCAATTATCACATGTGGCTGCTCTTAAAACATAGCTCTGGTCATGTTATTCCCCTGCTCAAAAACATTCTATGGCTCCTCACTACCCCCTCAGTATATCATCCAAAGCTGACCAAATCATCCTCATTTCTCATTGTTACTATGCACACTAACCATAGATGTCTTACATACGTTCTCTATGAGGCAGAGTTTCTGTTGCTTCATTCATATCCCCCTCATAGCCTTACTCTGTGCTTAGCATACAGTAGATATCATTAAATATTTATAAATTAAATCTCACAAGCCTATCTTGATTCCAGAGCCCTAGGTCTGGACCCACTCAAACGAAACCCTCCTTTCTTGATGTACCATTTTGTACCTGATCCAAATTTCCCTAATCGGAATCTCTGATAATTTGCGCAGAAGCCAGGCTAGATTTTATCTTTGCCATAGCTACTTGAAAAGTAAATTAATAATGTAAAGCAACTAGCATGGCATATGTTTTACCTACTTAAAAAATTTTTTTAAAGCATTGAGAATGACTTTTTTATACTCACCTAGTATCCTTTATATATACATAAATATATATATATATATATATATATATATATATATATATATATATATATATACTTTTATTATACATACCTAACCCTGAATGCATCTCAACTTTATTAAAATACACTTCTCATTAAATATTTTATAATCAGACCAATCCTACCCACTGACTCAAATAAGTAAGGCTATACTGTGTATAATGATTACTCAACTCTTCCTCTTCCTTTGACCTCCTACTTTTCAGTGATCAATGCAAAGTGGACTTCCTCTGAATGACATCAAAATCAACTATGATTCTCTACTTTAAATTCATGTCAAACTATCACCATGAGACTGAGATGTCTTCCTAGAAACAAGGGCAACAAGTTCAAGATCTTGAGTCATAATGCCTTGGA
Organism: Acinonyx jubatus; assembly: GCF_027475565.1. Lineage (NCBI taxonomy): Eukaryota > Metazoa > Chordata > Mammalia > Carnivora > Felidae > Acinonyx > Acinonyx jubatus. The sequence continues at coordinate 123,294,223 of NC_069388.1, read as the reverse complement.
GAACTCATGCAACCTCATGGTGCCTGTGGGCTCCTTGCCTGTGTAAAGGGCGCTCTCGTGTCTAGGCTCCAGCACTGCCTGGACCTAGGAACTTAGAAGCAATTCCCTTTGACCAAGCAATAACAACTAGTTAGCTGAGTTCCAAAGAGTAAGTTCTTACTCCCTGGTTATGGCCAGGTGGACATAACTGGCTCCGGAACCAGCCTCAGATCAGATTTCACCTTTTTACCCCAATCTGCCGTCCACACCTCCTCAGCTGACTGATGAGGTTCCTATTATCCCAATTGCCCCTAGCAAATGATACTCAATCATTGCTGAATCTAGCACAACATGGGAGTAATTTGGAGAATTCTAGGCTACAATGCCTACAGACCTCATCGAACCGGGGGAAAATGCTGTGGTTGGATGCGTCATGTGGCATTAATTAAAAACAACCTGTATTTTTACAAATGCAGCTGTACTGCCCACTTACACTCCTCTACAGTTTCCAGTTAGCAACGAAAAAAACAGTCTCCGTCCCTTTAACTTCACAGAAACCACCCGTAATTCACTCCGAAGCACAGAATTCCAGAGGATTGGCTCTTAATTAATCTGTGCAGGGGAGACATTTTCCCATGCAAGTTACCATGTGAGTGATAACCCAGTGTTGCAATATCCCACTCAATTTGCCTTAATATTCACACAAGTAAGGAATTTGAGACCTGGGGAAACCAGCAACAGCTTGGAAGACTGCCATCTACTATCAAGTTACTTTAGCCTGGAGTCTGCCCTTCAGGATATATCACATTAGGAAGGGCTTCCTTGAGAAAGGGGTGCTTCAGGACAAATTATTCTGTGTGGGCTCATGCCTACATACACAGATACTCAGACGAGACCTTGACGTGTTAATTTAACCCTCTTGGCCTCTGTTCTCTCATCTGTTCAATAGGGATAATAATCTCTAGTCTAGTAAGTTTTGTAAAATAAATAGTAAACAGCAACTCAATATGCAGTACAAGAGAAGCAAGTGCAATGCCTTCTTTGCAAAAATGAGCGCCCCACTGATCACATCTATGACCAGTCCTCAGCTCCCCTATGACCTCTCCTCAGGCACAGGCATATGACATAAAATGACAGGCAAATGTCACTAGATACTACCATTAAGAGAAGAAAAAAAATTAAGCGATGGTTATCCATGCACCCATATTTTGAGAGAGGGAAAAATTGGGTCAGTCCATGGATAGTAAGCATATTGTGCTTTTCTAAGTCAAACCATCAAGATGGAAATGATGATCTAGCTGAACAAACACAATTCAGCACTGCATAAAAAAAGATATGTAGAGATGGTAGGACACACACACACACACACACACACACACACAGGTAAATTGTTATTAGTAGGTAAAAATTGGTTATAGTACATATTAAGGACAGCCTTGGAAGGTAGGTAATCAGAAAATGGCAATCTGGAGGCTGGGCATGGAAGAGAATGAAGCAGCTCAAACTTGATGGTGTGTAATGGGAGTTAGAGTTTATAGGATTCGTGCAGAGATAGAGTTTCTGTTATTTCTAGTACCTTAATTATAGGGTCGCCTCTTTTGCTCACAATCAGAAGTCCTGCCCTGAATCCAGTCACTTTTGGTCGCTTGGGCATTAGTGGTTTCATGATTAAAATGATCCTTCACTGAAGAAATGAGCAAAGACAACATGACCAACAAAGTTATGTCTTGGGTGAGAGTTTTGTGGATTAATAATGCATGGTATTGTTTGAAGTTAGAAAAGGTAAGGATTACAAGGGTTTTCACACAACATGTGGCTCAAATCCTTCCCCTCAGAAAGGGGAAGAGACTTGCCCAAGTTCAAATCAAGGAAAGGAGACAGCTGGTAGGAGTCTAATGAGTAGGGCTGGCCTCACATCACACATGAGCACAAGGAATCACTGCCATTTTCACACGGACTGACACTCAGAAGGCCTAATGTCATTGTTACTCCATTGAGTAACTATAATTTAATTTAAAACAAGTATTTCATTAGGAAAATTGGTAGAAAATGAAAATATTATCACTCATTTTTCTCTTCTTGGAAATTTTGGTGAATCGTGGGCAATTTCTCAAAATTTCAGCTTTTTAATTCAGTATTATATAACTTATGAAAGGCTTGGTTAGGGTGATAAGGTTTGTCCTTTATTTCTTTTGCTTTCCAAGTATTTTCCAAGTTTGTCCTACTTTTTTCTGTTCTTGCTTAGCTTCCCTCTTGAAATGAGTCATCTGAAGCAAATTTGTCAAAAATGAGTGTTTGCAATCACCACTCCACATTCTTTAAACCTGTGTATAGTCAAGATTAAAATGCCGGTTTTGTCATAGATTTCTAGCAATTCTATTCACTCAGTAATTTGGCCTTTTAATTTCTATCAACATTGCCTACTTTATATCTTTAGCTATTCTACCACCTTTTCAATTGCATGTTCCTTTTATGCTTCAGAAACTCTTGTGTGACTCCTCTGCAACATTATATTGCAAACAAAACTGATGTTTTGTTTTGTTGGTCTTTTCTAAAACTTGAGGCTAGGGAAAAGTATGAGAAACCTCAGTAAAGACTTAGGGACAAGCTATGTCTAGCTTTTAAACCAGCTGTTGGGGCACCTGGGTGGCTCAGTCGTTAAGCATCTGACTTTGGCTCAGGTCATGATCTCACAGTTCATAAGCTTGAGTCCCACATCGGGTGAACTCAAGCCCCACTTCAGGAGCACGAGCCCTGCTTTAGATAAAACACAAGCCCCAAATGAGCCCCACTTCTCTCTCTCTCTGTCCCTCGCTCACTTGTGCCCTCTCAAACAAACAAGCAAACAAACAAGCTGTTGGCATTAAGGGCACAAATGCAGAGGAGAGAGATATGATTGGCAAGGTGTCCTCTGAGTGAAGGGCATGCCAACAGCTGGGAATCCTAGAGATCACATCACCACCAGCCTGGGCACAGAAATCTACATGAGACATTTGTGGAAGAGTCAGGAGTTGAATACCAAGTAAATATATTATACACTCTGAGATGGCACAGGTTAATTCCATATATATTTAACGTAATAAAAAGGAAGGCTTTTATACAAAAACCTGCACACAGATATGTATAGCAGCTTTATTCATAATTGCCAAAACTTGGAGGAAACCAAGATGTTCCTCAGTAGGGGAGTAGATAAATATTCTATGGTACAACCAGACAATGGGATACCAGTCAGCAATAAAAAGAAATGAGCTATCAAGCCATGAGAAGACGTGGAGGGAACTTAAATGCATTTACTAAGTGAAAAAAAAAGCCAATATGAAAAGGCTACACACTGTATGATTCTAACTGCATGGCATTCTGGAAAAAGCAGAAAACTATGGATAAACTGAAGGATAGATGGTTGCTAGGGGTTGGGGGAAGGATGGATGAATAGGTGGAGCATAGAGGATTTTTAGGGCAGTAAAACTACTCTGTATGATTCTATAATGATAAATATATGTCATTATACATTTGTCCAAATCCACATGATGCACAATGCCAAGAGTGAACCTTAATGTAAAATCTTCACTTCAGGTAATAATGGCCTGTCAATGTGGGCTCATTAATTGTAGCAGAAGTACCCCTGTGTTCACGATGTCAATAATGGAGACTGTGCACGATGGGAGCATGCATGAAAGGGAACTCTCTGTACCTGCCCCTCAATTTTTCTGTGAACTTAAAACTTCTCTAAAAAAATAAAGCCTAGGGGCTTTTATTTAAGTCAGTCAGTTAAGCGGATGACTCTTGATTTTGGCTCAGGTCATCATCTCACAGTTCATGAGTTCAAGCCTGGCATTGGGCTCTGTGCTAACAGCATGGGGCCTGGTTGGGATTCTCTTTCTCTCTGCCTCTCTCGCTCTCTCTCTCCTCTCTCTCTCTCTCTCTCTCTCCCTCCTCTCTCTCCTTCTCAAAATAAATAAACTTAAAAAAATAAAGCCTATTAAAAATCCAGTTTGATTATTTTTATTATTAACAATAATAGCTAACATTGAGTGTTTAATCAGTGCCAGAGATCATTCTTAGTCCTTTATACGCATCAATTTATTTAGTCCTCAAAAGAGCCTGGAAGGTAAGCACTACTATGACCTGCATTTCACTGAGGAAGAAGCCAAAATGCAGAACAGCTTAGCGACTTACACAAAGTCAAATGACCTAGCTTTCATATGTGAGGAGTCAGGCTCCAGATTTGTTTCTTTCATTGTCTTCAAGGCTCTATGCTGAGCCCTCACATCTGAACAGCAGTTTCAATATGAAAGGGAAGGAGGGAATAATTCAAAGCCTGGATTGCAAAGAGTGTTTTCTGAGCAAAGACAGGAGACCTCCCAGTTGTAGCTGCACTTTGGCCTGAGCTGAGGGACCCTGACCCCTTACCCCACACCAACGTGGCTACGTCTGGAGCCATGTGCAAGCATGCTGTTCGCGGGACTCTGCCACGCTGCCCGTGGTGAGCTCTAGGATGGATGGATGTGAGGGTCCTCACCCCTACAGAAGGACCTGATTGAAGAGGTGGCATGCACGGGAAGTTCACGGGGATTTCACAGCCATCTCTTCCGACTTGGGCAAAGGGCACCGATGTTTGTTTTCAAGAGAACTGAGCTGGGGGAGCAGAAGGTGTTTCCAATGAAAGCCCACCTGTATCATGTTAAGGAACGCACAGGAATCATGGCTTTGAACTTCTGCACTGATGACTGTTTCTCGTGCAAGGCATAAAAAAAAAAAAAAAAAGGCTGTGAATATCTGTAGGGTCCATAGTGGGCTGAGGATCACTGCTAACCCCCTGACCTGGTACATATGCCCCCCACGCTGGCTCTGGGCTGACCTTGCCATGCCCAGAGTCCATCATTTCAGCACAGAAGGGTGTCCTATTTCTAAAATCAAGAGCCCTGTGATTGCTTCCCCCAAAGTAATCACGCATCACACAGACCAGCTTCCTTCTCTCCCAAAACATGCCTTGGCTGCCTGCTCTCTCCTGCCTGCCTGATACACCCCTCTGACTTAGGAAGGTCATCAGGAAGGAAGCCCTTATTCTGCCTCATTTGCTCCCAGCACAGCCTCGGAAATGTAATGTCTAAGAGATGCCTGGAGGAGCAGTTGTCCATGACTAGATAGAAGTCAAAGTCTTCTGGCCAGGAGCACAAGGATCTAGAAGCAACCTGAGGATCTCTGTGTTCTCCCCAGCACCCCCTGTCATACCCCCCCACCCCAGTGTGGCCCACTAGTCTACTCCCTTGGATCACATATAAGCTCCAAAGTTTTCCTAAAATGAACAAACAAGGCAAATTTACTTCACCTTAGAGTTCTTTCCCAATAATTGGTAACTCAAATAATTCATAACCTGAGCAATTGATAACCCAACTGACACTGCAGTGATATTAATTGGTGGCTTCAAACTTACGTCTTCCTCTCCTACAGGCATGTCTGGTTTAAACATAAGACCAAAGCAGGCAATATTTAACCCAACAGATGGCTTTGTTAACAGTGGTATTTCTGGTAGTTCCTTATCAGCCCTTCTGGAGCCCCAGTGGGTGCTCTTCATCACCCACAGTTGTGACTGTCGACTCAAACTGCAGTGAAGGCTAGCTCCCCTAAGAACACAGGCTTACTTGGCTACAAGTTTAAAGAGCCCTGCACCAATTCAGGGCCGTGAGAGCCACCTTATTCTCTGGGTCTCTCCTGTGTAAGTTTGCAAGTCACAGCTTGACTCCTGGGTCTTCCCAATGACAGCTCTGCTCTCCTGGAGAATTAGAAACCTAAATTTCAAAATAAAAAAAGGGGGTGGGGAGCTCCACCTGGATGGCTCAGTTGGTTGGGCATCCGATTCTTGATTTTGGCTCAGATCATGATCTCATGGTTTGTAAGTTCAAGCCTCGCATCAGGTTCCATGCTGATGGTGCAGAGCCTGCTTGGGATTCTTTCTCCCCCTCTTTCTCTGCCCCTCTCCCACTAGCTCTCTCTCAAAAATAAGTAAACTTAAAAAAATTAAATTTCAGGTATATCTGCACTAATGCAAAACTGTGATACTAACAAAGATGTCTGCCCCCGAAGTTCATTGTAAAGACCCAATGAAGTATGGGACAATGTTTTGTGAACTGTAAGTCCTGCACAAATATAGGCATTTCTGTTATCAGAAACCAGGATGTTAAAACATATTAAAAAGTTCATTGGAGATGTAGCTTCATGTACAAATGTTCAGTCACTATATTATTTTTATTCTTTCAGTCACCAGCACTGCATTTAAATTAATGATCAGCATTGTGTTCTGTGCCACAGGAAGAGCACAAGGCACGTGAGAGACCAGTCTGCCCTCCCTGCATGTACAGTCTTGAAGGCCAGGTCTCACATGGGAAATAACTATGTAAGCAATACAAGATAGGCATCCTCATTGCTGGTGCCTCATTTACAAAGACAGACTTGTGAACAATGCATATCCAGAAGTGTCACCCATCTGACCTCTTTACCACACAGTTGTCCAGGACCCCTTGGGCAGGGCCCCCCATCCCTGCAGCGGTCCCACTCCTCCTGCCTCCATGCCAAAGCCCCTGCCGATGCTGAGCCTGGGGTAGACATGTGGGTTTTAAATAATCCCAAAATGGGACTTGGAACACGTTTTTCCAGAGAAGCAATGAGCCCAGTGGTATTAACTGGGTCTACACCTTGCAGCCTGGTCTAGATGCCCCTTGTCTCTCATTGCACTAAGCATACATTCTTGTAACTTCCTGAGATCTGAGTCTGTATTCAGTTCATCTTGGTGCCCATAATCCCGAGCACAGGGCCTGACACGAAGTTACCCAAAGCAGATATTAGTGGGAAAAACAAATGAAGAAACAACTATATTGTGGGCTAAATGTGTTTGGGGAGGCTAGCCTAAGAACAAAACCCCTACGCTCCCCTGGGAACTACTGTTTAAAATGACACAAAAAAGTGAAAATATATATATGAACATTTGTGTTTGCACATAAATACAAGAGTGGGCAGAAACAGGAAGGAAAATGTGCTGGGTTGTTAACATAGATGAGGGCAGGGATTGGCCAAGGGTGAGGGGCAGAGAGAAGAGAGAGAACCACACATAAAAAGAGAGAATTTAAAGAAAAAGAAACTCCAGTATTTATAATATGTAAAATAGTATTTTCATATATGTGTATATACATACACATATATACACATATATGAAAATACATATATATGTATATATACATATATATGTATATACGTATAAATACATATATATATGTATATGTATGAAAATACATATATATATGTATATACACATATATGAAAAATTAGAAAAGGGGAATGATAATTCTCTGGTACAAATCAAATAAGAAATTAAGAAATGAGAACAAACCCAAATGAGGAGATGAGGTGAACGTTCCCAAGCATACATGCAAAGAAATGAGGCCAGAGGCTAGGAACCCAAAGGATACCTTTACAGCAGCAATGTTAGAGCCTGGGTGCTCCCTAAAAGTTCTGGGGCCCCCAGACTGCTGGCTCTGTGGGCTCCAAGCTTTCCCACTAGCATTGTCCAACTCCAGCCGAGGATAGGTCCAAGTGAAATGGTTCACACAGCCTGCATCATATGAGCTGAACTAATATCAACAATTACATCAGGAAAAATGTGTTTACCTTGGTTTCCCGCCACAGAAAATGGGTCCAAAATGATGTTGAACATACGCCTTTCATTCCTGCTTCTATTAGAAGGACAAATAATTTAACAGGTGGGACTCAGAATTCCATGGTTCTTTTTTTTTTTTTTTCTTTTTTAACTGTGGAGTATTAAACATTCCACTTTTGGTCAATGGAATCTGGAACCCTTCTTAACAGACCTCAGCAAGCTCTATTTATTTTGCAAAAGCCCTCCTAATGCTCACATGAGCAGTGAGTTGGAAAGGCCTGGGGAGTCCAATCAGACTGTACTTTCACGTGTTATCAGTACAATATGTTGCTTCAACTGAGAAAGCAAATTCTCTGACTAACTCCTCCAAGAATTGATCCAGACAGCTAAAAGAGAGGAAATCCATTCGACTTTAACAAGGCAATTGGTCCAGACTTCATACAATATCATTTCAGTCTAGAATTTTCATCATCACTGCCAAAAACATCAAACAGAAACATTACAAGACTTGCACTTGCTTTTCACTCTCCAAAGAATAGCCATCTTGTTCCAGGCCTGAGCAGCAAGAAAGGAATTAAAGGGAGATGGGGCACAGGGTAGCCACATGGAGCATTTAACCTTCTCACTGTCTGATTTCTGAGCTTCAAGTCAGTTATTCACAAAAAGTTGATATTTTGAAATGAAGGACAATTAGAAGTTTCCCAATAGGTTAAATGCTCCACCTCTCAAAGACTCTCCAACCACATTCATCAGGTTATCACATTTACCTTTTCTCTTTTACTCATCCGTCCTATGTAATCATTTAATAGATTACTCAGAGGGACTGCAATGTTTATGCTGATATCAATTAAAAAGTATTCCAAAGTATCTCAGTGATTTATGGAAATTAGAGTGACTAATAAAGGTAACTCTAACTACTATAATGAACAAACCCCAAAATATATAATGTGTTCAACACAATAAGCATAAATAACCTGTTCCCCTGAAGTCCAAAACAGATTGGTGGCAGGTTGGTCCCACATGAGATTTGGGGACCCATGATCTCTATCTTCCCATCATATTCTCAGTGCTGTGCTGGGACAGTAGAGTCCTCTGTGTTCAGCCAGCAGACAGGAGATCAGAGACTGGAATAGCTCAATACACTTCTTAAAAACTGCAGCCCAGAATGACAATATGACTCCCACTCACAATTCATTAATCACCTAACTGCAAAGAAAGTTGAGCGAGATCACCTGCCTGTGTGTTCCAAAAAAGGAAACATATTTGATAAAAAGCTAGCCACTGTCTTCCATAGACCATACTCTAATAATCCATACTTTAGAGAACCAATTTTGTTATTACCATGGTAATTTAGAAATCACATTTTGGTTCATGGTGTGGCTATGTCTGTGTCTGTGTGTCATCCACATAACTGGACTATGATGACCTAGTTCCAGAACCATGAACAGAGTTCAACACCTGCTACTTGCCACAGATAAATACCAAGGAATCCTAAGTGGTTCCCTAAAATTGAAGTCCAAATTGATTCAGATATACTTAGGACAGTCCAAACTTTGAGGAAGAATTTCAGGGCTGATACAAAAACTTGACAAGCACTCTGCCTTCACTGTAGACATTGGCCAGACTGGATGCTCATGTGCTCCAGGCCTGCTGTTCAGACTCCCGGAGGCTTTGTGTGGACAGGGACAATACCCGCTGTGTTCCAGCTTGTTACAGGTCACAAAGCATATTGATAATTCTCCTTTGATCTTCAACAAAATTTTGTGAAATAGAGCAGAGATTACTACGGTCTTATTTTTAAAAATTCTCAAGGTGGAGGGGCACCTAGGTGGCTCAGTGGGTTAAGCAACCAACTATTGATTTCAGCTCAGGTCATGATCTCATGGTTCATGAGATCAAGCCCAACCAGCATCAGGCTCTGTGTTGACATCATCCGGAAGGCTGCTTGGGATTCTCTCTCTCCCTCTCTCTATCCCTCCCCTGCACATGCTCTCTCTCCCTCTCTCTCTATCTCTCAAAAATAAATAAATAAACTTAAAAAAAATCTCAAGGTGGAAACTGAAAGCCTAGCAAGCTCAAGGTAAGTAGAGGTGACACTTAACTCAAAACTCACACCAGCACCCCCTAGCTCCCCAGAAAGACTATGACTGAAGTCATTTCAACAACTACAGTTGGCTTCTTCTTTCCACACAGATTACTTTCTCCAGATCATTCCTAGTACTTTTATTTAGCAAAAGAAAAATCTAACACACATTGTCTCTTGATCATGATGGAATTCTGCCAGATAAAAGTCATAAACCTTAACACTTTGTTACCCAGGGAATGATTTGTGGGCCAGTAGCACTGGAAGCCCCTGGGAGTTTGCTAGAAATGTAGATTATCAGGCCCATCCCCTGACCCACTGAATCAGATTCTCTGTTTAAACAAGATACCCAAGTGATAGTAAAGCATGTTAGTATCTAGGATACTGCTTAACAGGTTAACTTGAATGGTTAGTAAGAAGGAAAAAGACATAATATAAAAAGAGTGCCTACAAATCAATAAGAAAAAAACAGAGAAATCGACAAATTTAAGAACAGTTTATTCACAGAAGAAATGTAAATAGAAAATAAATATAAACATAAAATGTTCATCCTCTCCAGCAATTTGGGAAATGCAAACTAAAGCAACAACATCTTACCTCTTTTCACCTATCAGACTGGCAAATCTTATAAAGTCTGAACATTACAGATAGAAAATACTTTAGAAAGAGGGCATTTTCTTCTAAGTGGGAGCTTAAATTGTTATAATCTTTTTTTAATTTCAAAAATTTTGATCAAACAATTCTATTTCTAGGAATCTATAATCTATAAAAAATACCTTTCAAAATGTCAAAGATAAGCAGAAAAGGATCTTCATTACTCCATTTAAATTGAGAAATGTGTAGGGATTCTAAATGTCCATCTAGAAGGAAATAGTTCAATAAGTTACTGGTATCCAAGCTTATATTCAATAAGGTATAAAATAATTTAAAAAGAGGTCAGTGTCATGAAAAAAAAAAAGATTCCATGACATTACTGAATGCCTAAACCAGCTGCAGAATAGTACGTGCAACATGATCTCATTCTTATATTTGAAAACTAGATAGGAGAGAGGTGTATATATTTGTTAAAATTCACAAAACACTAAACAAAATTGGTGCATTCTATTTTATGGAAATTATACTTCAGTAAATGTTATCAAAAGGAAAACATGTATACATGTATATATGTTAGTGGATGTTACCTATGTATTTTTGGGCCTATAAATGGTTGGTAAGGAAATACAATAAGCCTTTAAAAGTGGCAGAAGCCTAGGAGAGAAGAATATGAATGGGAACTTTCTACAGTATTAGTATTTTTCCAAACAGCATGGACACCTCTTGTATTTTAAAATGTGTAAGTCAAGAATCTAAATGAAATAAATGGAGTCATTTGCAGTGAGTCTGAATCAACATGGAAAGCCAACTCCAGTTTGACCTCATTAATTGCTTCCATTGGCTGAGTTTAGTCATTTGGTATCTAGTGTGAGATTCCACATTCAGAAGGGGTATCAACATCACACACACCATTGCCAGACCGCCTCTCTATAAACTTACCTATTTATTACTTTATACATAACTACTGAGCATCTTTAAATATCCAGCTAAAAATTTTATGGAAATTTGATACAAAAAATAAGACATAGTTCCAGCCCCCAGCCTTATCACTCTTCTACTGAAAAAGCTTAACACATTTTGTACCAGGTCATGGAATGAGTCTAAATTTGTTAATCCACTTTTAAAGACTCCTCTTTCTGCCTCACTCAACGAGCATTGTTAATCATTATTTTCCTCTATGTCCTGTCCACTCTGGTCAGACCTTTATAAATGTGCTTTAAATGTCCAGACTTTGCTTGTTACTATCTCTCTCACCCGGAACTCCTGTCTCCCACATTATTGTATGCTTTCATCCACCCAACAAGACCCATCTCTGTCTTTTCCAGGAAATTCTTGCTTAGCCCAGAAACCCTCAATCACCTCCCCTGCCCCACATCCTGCCTTGTTTGTTGCAGGAGTCTTGTCTCTGTAAGGAGAAAGGGGGTTATCCCTTATCCCTCCCATCATCTTGTACAATGTCAAGTACATAGGAATAATTAACTGACAAACATCAATGGTATATACTATCAACATATAATATCGATATATCAATATATCAGTGATATATACAACTATCAGTGACATATTATTTTATAATTGTTTAAATATTAGACAAAGGAGAGAAAATGAATAGGAAATAGTGCTTTTTCTGTCTAAAAAAAATTACTTATTTTTGAGAGATGGAGAGAGAGAGAGAGCATGAGTGGGGAGGAACAGAGAGAGAGGGAAACACAGAATCTGAAGCAGGCTCCAGTCTCCAGTGCTGAGAGCTCAGAACCTGACACAGCGCTTGAACCCATGAACCTTGAGATCATAACCTGAGCCGAAGTCAGATGCTTAACTGACTAAGCCACCCGGGTACCCCAAAATAAGTGCTTTTTCAAAGCCTGATGAAATAGGTATTTCCCCCCATTCTGTAGATGGATAAACTGAGGCTTATTGAGATTAGGCAATTTGGTCAGGCTTATACAGCTCATAAATGATAGGACCAGCCCTCAAACTTATTTCTGAACGCCTCTAAAGCCCACATCTTTTCTCTGTGCCATGCTGCCTTCCTAACTTGTCACTTAGGTGATCTCACTGAATTCTCACATTGCTGTCTCAAGAAATAATTGTTGATTGATTGATGACACGTTCAGTAGCAATGTGGTCCGGGTCAAGGGTTTCCCACAGCTGAATCTGATGAAAAGCCCCTGCTGTGCTCAGAGAGATTTAACCTGCTTCAGACTCTGGCTCTCCCTCAATATCACCAGTCTCAATCTCAAGACCTGTGCAATACATAGCATGAAGTTTTATATACTCACAGTGCTAAAAACTAGTCTGAGATGACAGAGTTTAAACTCAATGCCGGGTGTCTGGGTCACAGGTTCAATGCCAGGGAGTCTACCAACACTCCGCTTCCCAAGGTGGTCTCTGGTAGTCACTGGGCCATGTGTGGGTCAGGCTGTCTCAGACCAGCTGCTTTGACTTTACCTCCTGAGAAGTGGACTGTTGGCACATCAACGTAGAACACCGGTCCCTGGAGATAGCATAAGGCAAGCACTGACAACTCCAGAGTCAACGAACCAGGTTCCAGGTACAGTTCTCCATTAACTAGCAGTGTGCTTTCGGGAAAATTCGCAACATTTCTGAGCCTGTTCACTCAGATATACTATGGGGGTAATAGCACTCCTCCTGCCTACCTTCAGGAGGTTAAGAGAATCAGAGAGATGCTATTTATGGAAAGACTGTATAACCACAAATCTCCATCTGTCTACTATATGGTAGAGTCACTGCCATTAGAGGAGGTGGCATGCAGCCACGGACAAAGCACTGGGAAAAAATCAGGAGACCTGGGATCCACTCCTGGCTGAGCTGCCAAATCTCTTCATGTCTTAACAGCCAAGATGCTCTGGACTCACAGATCCTGTGGGTCAGAAAGACAGATTTCCGAGAGGGTTTCATTCAGAAATAACATATTCTTACTGGCAGAAAGCTCCAGAGGAGAAGCTTAAGAGGCTGGGATGTATGTGGAAAAGCCATGATTTCTCCAGCTAATTTCAGCTGCAGCATCCTGGAATTCTGGGACTCCAGACATAATACTGACTGACTCATTCAGTCTTGGTGTTTGAAGCATCTCTTTTGCATCGTGTTTTATTATTTTCAATTCTGTTGTTATTTTTAACCATCTTGACTTAAGTGCCTTTTAATCCTATAAGCCACCTCGAATCCTTTTTTGAACCATGTCATCTATAAAACACATCAATTAACATGCAACTTGCTTTGATCTTAGTAAGTCATAGAATTTCAGAGCTGGAAAAGAACTCAGAAATCAAATTCAGCCTCAAATGTTATAAATGGTAAGACAGAGACCCAGAGAGAGAGAAAGAGAGTGATTGAGAGAGGGAGGGAGGAGGCATGCCCAAAGTCACACATCTAGTTGGAGGAAGAGCCAGAAAATGACCTCAGGGTTCGCAGTCCACTGATGTCCATATCATTTTATAATATGGGCCTGAGTCTCAGTTTCTCCAGCAATAAAATGGAAATAATAATATTGTGGTCTTGCAACACTGTACAAGAAAAAACTTGTATAATTATTACACATATGGTTTTCAAAACTTTAATAATAACTAATGTTCTTCCTTGTATAAACATTGTGTAAGAAAAAACTTTCTATAATTATTACATACGGTTTTCAAAACTTTAATAACTAAATAATGTTCTTCCTAAAAACTCATGGAAAGATTCTTGGAAACCTAAGAACACTGAGTAAGCTTCACTTGTGCCACTCACCAGAACACTTTGAACTGGGCTATTCAGACATGCAATTTGTACACTGCATTAAGCTGGCCCGTTTAGGGGCTGGTGAAAGCCTGTATAGACCAGCTGCAGACTGGCTTTGAAGCTACACCCTTTTAGGTGCAGACTACTATGACACAGAGAATCTCGGCCACAGATAACTCAAACCCTCTCTCTGAGGGTTTCTGAAGCGGGCAGAAATATTGGCAGCCATGAATAGGAGGGTCCTCAGTAAACAAACTAGACCTCAGAGATGTAACAGTGGAAATACTACAAAAGAGAGGCACTGTGGCTCCCTGATCAAGAACTTGGGCAGAGCAGACAGAACACTGAGATGTGAACTCTAACATGGACACTCCCTAACTCTGTGATCATGACCTCATCTCTAAACTCAGAGAAAAAGTAGTATGTCCCTCATTGGATGTTCCCAAAAAGTAAATTAGTTAATGATGCAAATTGCTTAAAACAAGACTAGTGCATGGTAAATACCCACTAATTATTAGCTCTTATTCTGTTACTGCAGGCAAAAAAATGCTGGCATGGCAGCAGAGTTTATAAATCCTGCCCCAGCCTGACTCACTAGACATGACTCTCGGGCTCTCCTGTCCCAACCTCTTCACACAGTTTCAGAACTTAAAAGTCGTCCATTTTCCAGCACCATTTCCTAAACTATAGGACAGACACTTTCTGTTCTTCTTGAGTATTCACAGAGCAGGGCACAGGCAGAGGAAAGCCTCAAAGCCTGAGAGGACAGCCCAGGTAACCATTCATGGTCCCTCATCTTGCCCCTCAGGACTCAGGGCTTCCCACGGTTGCTGGCCGCTGGGTGGCTGGTCCCTGTCCTTTTCCTTCACCTTGCCCCTGCTCTGAACATGAACTCTCTTTGTTAAACTCTCTACTGGGACTGATCCACAAGCCATCAGCTATTTGGTCAGGCTGAGGTAGAGTCAATACTAGGCTCTGCTAGCTGCCTTTAAGAATCATTAGAGCCACAGAAAATGCTTCTCTAGCATTTGAGTAAAACTCAGTGGGAAAACTAAGATATGGTTGTTACAAAAGGCAGGTACAGTGTGATTCTGGTGCTCTCAAGAAGAGGATGTGCAACCAACTCTAAGAGTTGTAAGGATGCCAAATGCTTCCTCTCATAACCTATTACTACTAGGCAATTTAGGAGGAGCCAGAGAACATAAATGAACTTGCACGTTCTTTAGTAAATCTCTTCTCAAAGGAAACATTTAGAGACAGTAGCAGCTACTGGGAATGATTGCAGAAATGTGATTGGGAAGCCAAATTAACTTGACACATCATGGTATTTTACAGTGTGGCAGAGTAACCAAATGGGGTGTCAAACCTTGGAGTCTACAAGGGGCTCAAAGCAGACATCTCTCCTATCACCAAGATCATGAAGACTTCTGGGCCTGTGACAGGAACATGGAGCTGATGTATCCCTTCTTTTTACTCTTGAGGTTCTCTGAGTTGACCACTGTCTCTTTCTGCCTCCCTTCTTTGCAGAAACAAGAAGAGGCATAGAAATTCATTTCCTCATTCTCAGATGCATGGGAAACTTGTTCACTTTCCCAACCTGAGAAGACTTTACAGCAAAGAAGGTGAACTCTTCCTTTCTCATCCTCAGTAGACTCAGGGATGTTGACCACATCTCTTAGGGCATCTCTTAGAGTCTGTGCTATAGGCTGTGAATAATTTGGTCTTCATACGAGTATAACTACTTGCTGTTTATTCATCCACTGAACAGATATTTATTGCTCCTACTTTACAGCAACTATATGCATAAACCCTAAGGATACAGTCATTAAGAAGACATTCAATTTACACCAAAAGTTAAATTTTAAGGTACATAAATAATTTCAGCTGGTGAGAACTGCTCTGAAGAAAAGCAATCAGAGGAATGGGTCTGAGGGTAAGAACAGCCCTACCTCAGAAAGCCAGTCATGAGAGATGCCACCGAGAAGAAACCTGTCACCTCCACAGTGTGGTACCTCTGCCCTCAATGAGAATCTGGCCGGCACCCTGCCCTGTCACCCAGCCCCTGCCTCGGACATACCACACACAGGTCACACCCAGTCATGCAGCAGTATGAGCCCATGGGTTGCCTCCACACTTCTATACCTGTGTTCAGGGTCACCTCTCTAGACTTCCCTTCCCAAGCGCACCCACGACTCCCTGGCCTTCCATTCTCAGGTCAAACATCTCTTGGTTTAGGCTCCTCCTGGTCCATCTCCTCTGCCCTCCTCTCTGTCTTCACTGAACCCTGCCCACTATACACTTGTAAAATCACTTTTGACACGTGATCGCATTTCTCACATTGTATTAGAATGATTGCTTTGGTCACCTACCTTCTGATGAAGCTGCAAGCCCCACTTCCCGTACCCAGCGTCACTCACTGCGCTGCGCCCGAAACACCCTGCAACAAAACAGATGATCCTGCCCAAACCAGGTGAGTTTAGAATGGTATTTATCCTGATTTTACAAATGAGGAAACAAAGGCTCAGAGGGATGAACTCACTTACCTAAGGTCACACAGCTAGTAACTGGTTGAAGCTGGAATTTACAACTGGGTGTTCTGAAGCCAAATCCTACTAGCAGAGGATTAGCATCCAGTTAATTAGGGTAAAAGAGGGGAAGCTGGGCCTGAAATGCCAGAATTACTGGCAGCCCCCGCACAGGTGTCATTTTGAGCCTCCACAGATCTCTGCTTGAGCCCCCTTCGGTGCTAGCCAGAAACCGAAGCTTATCTGTGGTATTTAAAGGTCCAAGAAATTGGGCAAAGTCTCATGATGGGGATGGAAAATGTCGGCTTGTCAAATTTCAAAATCTTGCAGTAATTTTCTTATTTTTTTTTAATGTCCTTCATTCTAAAAATATTCTCCCCGTGAACATACCTGCAAAAATTCCCCTCTGTCATTTAAATGGTCAAAGAAAACCCTGAAGAGACCCGAAAGGGTGATGCAGGGAAAGCAGACCAGAGTGGCTTGTCTCAGGCGTCCGAGATTCTGTAAGCCCATGGTGGCAGAGCACCGGCTGAAGCAGCGGACCTTTATTTTAAAAGCCATTCTTGGGGTGCCTGGGTGGCTCAGTGAGTTAAGCATCGGACTTTGGCTCAGGTCACGACCTCAGGGTTCCTGAGTTCAAGCCCCATGTCAGGCTCTGTGCTGACAGCTCAGAGCCTGGAGCCTGCTTCAGATTCTGTGTCTCCCTCTATCTCTACCCCTCTCCTCCCCTTAAATAAATAAACATTACAACAAAAATTAAAAAAAAAATCCATTCTTCTGCCACTGCAGGGAAGGCAGCCTTCAGGTGAACACACTCCCTGGAAAATCCAGGTGCCTGTGAGGATCTCAGGTGAGAATCCCAGCACCCCCATGTCCCATCACCACTTGTCCACATAGGAAGTCAGTACCCTCCTCTCTTATTCTGTAACTTTACCACCCCCAGCCTCAATTTTACCCTGAAATCCATGGTCCCCATTGATCCATCCTGTCTTTTCCACGTACGTTGTGGTTTCACTTGTCTCTCTTCCAGACTGATCCACTGGACTCCAGCCCACCTATGCACTTCCTGCAGTGTTTCACACACTGCTCTGTGCATCAGTGACCTCACTGATAAGTGAGGTCAATGGATTGGTCCTCCACATCTACACACATAGACCTATGAGTAGTCTCCACAGAACACAAGCAGCTCCAATCCTGAGATCAAATGTCCGATAGAAAACTCTCTGCTTCCTAATGTACTATTCTAAGGGGGCAGCACCTGGAAGTGGGGAAGCACTTTCCCAGAACTCCTGAGTCAAGAGTGAGGAAGGGTCCAGTTATTGGAACAGGAGTCCCCAAAGTATCCGTGTGTGTGTGTGTGTGTGTGTGTGTGTGTGTGTGTGTGTGTGTGAGAGAGAGAGAGACAGAGACAGAGACAGAGAGAGAGAGAGACAGAGACAGAGAGACAGAGAGAGAAAGAGAGAGAGATAGCACTAACACAAGCCACAGCCTGCTCTCTTGACTACCCATCCATCCAGGGTACACTATAAACTTAGCTTTGGGATGTGTAAGGCTGGGCTAGGCCCCAAGAGAACTGGGTCCCCTTTCTCTCCCATAGCTGCCTGGGTAGAAGACAGGGAAGAATGGTACTTTTCCTAAGCACAACTTGGTTCAAAAAAAGAAACTGTCCTATAATTTGGCAATCTCTTTCCTGAAGCTTGGCCTGTATTTCAGGTAGTATCTGTTCAAAAAGGAAGGAACAATTGAACAATTAATGAGTCAACCACACTCTGAGAGCCATTCCCTGATATATGAATAAAGATTCTTTCCAAAAATGAAGTGTAAACTATACACTGGGCCTCTTGCAGTCTCCCATGGGTCTTAATCATGCCAACAGTGATGGCAAAACCAGAATGAAGAGGTCCCTGGGCTGTAGTTGAACGGTAAGGCCAGACTTTCTACTTCACCTTCCCGAGTCTTCCCAAATAATGTGCCCAAGAAGATCACGGGCAGGTCAGGACAGAAGGGGGAAAAGAATGGACTAGTATCCACTGGTCCCTTCTCATTCTCCCTGGTAGATTACAAAGTACCATGGACATAAAAGTCAAGAAACCCAGGCCTCCTGATAGTAAGATAACCGCACCCTTCTCATCGTCCTTGGAGTATGCACTCAGAGCCATATCTCCTGGACAAGGATGAATCACCCTGGTTCAGCTATGCTTTTTCAGAGATTTACTGCCCACCTAGGACTGCCTTCTGAGTCTCACCTGAGGACCTAAGTGGCCCATTGGACCTCATGTGAACATAACAGTACTAGAGAGACAAATTCATGGGCACTTAGTGGTTCAAGACAAAATATGTCCTCAGGGTGACAAGACACTTTCAGAGTTTCTTGTTGGGGCACCTAGACATGGATGCCCCAAGAGTACAGACTGATGACATCATGCATAAGTATGTGCATAGATGCTTGGGAGACAAATTGGGCTTGTCTGTGAGGCCACAACCCTCCATTCTGAAAGTTTGTGATTTATGGGTCTCTCAGTTAAGATAGATGGGGAAGAGAAGCAGTGAATTCATAGCAGTGATACTATGAGGTCTGATCAGAAAGAATGGGCCCAAAGCCTCAGGGAACAAGGGAATTAATGCGTCGCTGTGAGCTTTTGCTTCTTCTGAGAAACCCTACTCAAGAATCAGAGATACCACTTACAGTTCTTTTCTGCCTTCTGTGCAGAGATTCTAGGCAATGGGACCACCAATTAGTAAGGAGGTTTCCAGGTGGCAAATGGACTTCTTAGGTAATGTCACTATGGAGGTGGCCTATAGTCTTGGAGTAAGCCCAGGATGGGGGATAGTAAAGGATACCCTTGGATGCAGCCTGGTCAGAGAAGGATGTGGGCATGATTGCTACTTTTTGGAAGATGATAAAAATTGATAGTCACAGAGGAACAACTGCAAAGTAATTCATAATAGAAAGGTCTGAGCTAGGGACCTTTACTCTGTCTTTAGTCCAAAGAATATGATTTAGTTTGGGAAAATGAGGAAAGTCATCAGTGAGGCATGGTTGAAAAGAGTCCATCATCTACTATAACCCTAGAAAACTTAGCCCACGCTAAGTCAATGTGTATTCCATTACCATGAGCCACTCTCCAGCCTTTTTCTCCAGGGCAGCCAGCCATGGACTGTAGAACTGCACTGACTGGAAATACATGCCACACCAACTTCTCATCTGTCTCCTATTCTTGCTTCCAGTGCCAACCACCTGCATCCTTTTGCAAATCTCTACTATATCTAGATCTGTTAGCTCTTTCTGCCTATTTCAATTCAGAGCAACCATTAGACCACCACCCTCTTGTCTCCTATCTTCCTGGAAAAATTGAAACTTCAGTGACTACTCCATCAACATAAGAGACCACATAAACATGTTTCATCTTTAAAATCCAGCTTTATTATGCATTTTATGGGAGATCCTGGCAAGAAACTGGTTGTGGCTGAGTAATGTCGTTTTCTTAACCCAAGACAACTGCAAAAGCTGTGAGGTCTTGAGAAGAATGATGCTTGAGGGCATGTCCACAACCCTGAGTAACATTTGGAAAAGCAGACGCTGCATGCCTGCTTCTTAGGCAGATCCCATTCTGTCCTCCATATAAAGGGGTCTAATTCACACAGGATACCTAGGATGAGAGAATCAAGAACTAGCACCATATCCTACTGAAGAGTGAGCTAGCTCTGACAGTGTGAGACCTGGGGTTCCTTATCTCTGGAATAGTCAAGGCGGAGTTAGGCCCCGGGGCCAGATTTGCTCACCTTTGCCAATGGAAGTCGCCAGTGGACCTGGGCTCCATTTGGGTAGGTATTATTCTGCGATGCTTCCAAGGTTCACTTCACAAAAATGTTGGCAACTCGACTGATTAAATCATCGTGTAAGTATGCTGAATATACCATTGGGAGAGATGACTACAGAAACCAAGTCCTCACACCCTCTTTGTCCATGTCTTCTGATGACCGTATGATTTAGCTATGGCAGCAGGCATTATGTGACAACCATAACCAAAGAAGAATCTCCTTTTCTTTTGTATGAAAGTGATTGATGTCAAATTGGGAATCAGAACTGCAACTAAGTCTCATTGGCCCTAGACACCCATGAGCGGAGTTAATCTACCCCAGATCCATAGACAACCCAACGCAGAATGAAGTAGAACCAGACTTAGTTTATCTTGCCAAAAGAATGGTATGATAAGTTCTGTTGCCAATGGCACAATCTGCAATATCATAGCAAAATAAAAATCAGTGCCTCTTGGTCCTAGACATAACCACAATACTTTTATAGATCCACACTCTGAAAACTATGATAGTGAATATCTTATTAGTGTTGATTTTGGCAACTTCCAAAGATATGTATATCTTCCTGCCACCCTCTAAATCTCCCACCCTTGCCACTTCATCAGTGACTCCACATTTATAAAGAAAATCTGCATAAGAAAAATTCCCACTCCTCATAAAACTACGATCTCTACACACAGGAATGCTTTATGGAAAAAGCACTTTCAAATGAAAGTTCTCAAAAAAACTACTTAAGCAAGGATTGTCTCACTGTTTGGGTACCAAATAAGGAATAAATGTGTATCATAGTGAATAATTTTCAAGCCCTATGCTCCATTTCCAGCAGTGAAAGAGATCCAACTCCAATGTAAGCACCTTGAGGGACCAGGGTTTAATTAACTGTGTAGCCCCAGAAACGACCAAGGTTCCTGGAACATGGAAGACTATAAATATTTGTTGAAAGACTAAATGTCAGACTTAACCATATTGGGGGACACATAATAAATCCTGTGTGCCAGCCTTTGAACATAACCCCCATGTCCCCCTACTCTCTCCTCCTCTCAATACATACACACATATACATATACTTACACACAAGACCAGCTAACTTGGGCTATTACATGCCAAGAAAACAAAATAAAAGATATGGCATTATATCTAGAAATTACAATTTTAAAAGGTCAGGAAAAACCATCATTCTCATTCTGGTAGGAACACATCCTAAGAGATTACACATCTGGGGAAGGTAAAAGCAAAAAGCACGCAGTGCTACGAGGCATCCTTTGGTTACAAATTAAAACTTCTATAAACTTTAAAAATTTGGGGTTGGAAACATACACTAAATTTTCTGATTTTTCTCTACCTATTTTTGTTTATTTATTGTTGTTTAGCATATGAAAATATAAGACAAACCTGTTTAAACGCTCATGATTTTCCATACAGAATGTCAAGATGACTTCAGGAGAAATCCCACTCACCAACACACTACACACTCTCAAGTCCAAAGCCCTGGTTGCTCATATTTATTTCCCAAACTGATTAGCAAACACTGGCTTGTTGAAGACTAGACTCAGGGATCATTTTCATATACATGGCTCATTGGTTTTATTAGTTCTTAGTGACCATAAAGGTCTTGAATTCCTTTGCAAACAGCAAAAACAGATTGCCTCTTTGTAGGGTACCAATAGTTTACAGCAAAGACTTTGATGAGCTACTCTTAATCTGTTCCTATGGGTAACCAAAGACCACCATTCCATTGACATGAAGACAATCAGGCATTAATAAAAGTAGGAGAAAATTTTAAAGAGAAAGAAATGCGTGGTTTGAACCTAGTTAATCTTGGAAATGACTGTTTGCTAATGAATTGCCTCAATGGCCAAAAATGCCAGTCAGTATCCACTAAAGATTCAGAAAATTTATTCTAAAAGACAGAAATATGATTTATTTGTACATGCCTATTTTCCAATATTTACATTAAAAAGGATAATGTTAAGAATAATTCCCAAACAATTCTATAGGATGTTAGAGTTTGCAAAGTCTCTTTCCTTCCATGACGCCTTTTAAAATCTACCTCTGTCCTGCAAGGCAGACAAGGCAGGTTCCAGTGTGATTTGCCTGCACCTCAAATGGAAGGGTAACAGGAGTTAAAATGGGATTCTTCTGAAATAACACATTATAAAATGAGATGATAGCCCACCAATGCAGAATATGCAAAGGAAATGTTTCAGAAACCATATGTATAATCCTTAGTCCAACATCCACTCTGGAAAACTCTAAGGTTGAAGAGACCTTGAAGAAAGGATGTTTTTGGCAAAAATACTAAGCATTACCACCACCCTCACACACACTCTGTGAGAGAAGGAAAGGGAATGCATCCCTTTTACCTGTTGGGGGCCGGTGGTGGGGGGTGGGAGGGCTTTCGAATTATAGGTTGAAGAGTTTGATCTGGGGTCTAAAGCCCAGAATCGGGTGTTGGTTCCAAACTTGGAGAAACCCACAAGAGAGAAGCAGTGAAGGGCCATCTGCCCTGAATGTAGAAGGAGGAGAGATGGTTCTGTGGGAAATGCCTGGGTTTCAGGTTTCCCTTGGGTTCCATATGGACCTTGTAGAAAGATAACCAGAATATACCATGTTGTGAAAAGTTCTGCCCAGGAAATCCTCATGGGAACTGGGTAGCAAGATAATCCCCCAAAAAAGGTTGGATATTGATATCTGGAGTAGTAAGTGGCCAATTTGAAGGGGCAGCAACTGTGTTAAGGGAACAGTAGTTGATACTCAATGTGAGTAACAAGCTTCCACCAAACCCAGAGGGCAACACTACCGGATCATGACAGTGCCGATCAAGCAGTACCTTTCTCACTCCCTAACTCACCCCCACAAACCCCTAGATGATCCCAGCAGACTAAGGCAGGTATTGGGGAAGGAAGAATAGCACAGATGGGAAACACAGAAGACTGCCATAGCCTCCCACTTCCTAAGCAGACTTCCCTGCCTGAGGTACTACTGACTTGGGACAGGGGAGAAGTTTCAATATAAAATAAAATTCAAAGAATCAAAAATCCAAAATATCTAGTAGCTCCCCCATAAAGCTCAAATGCCCAACAACTGGTGATTACATTTCATGGCATAGCCTCTGTGATACCTGAATCTGGGACTCTTGGGCTGGGACTGGGCTACCCCACAAGTCCATTATGGAGAGTTAAATCTGGGATGAAAGGGAGAGCAGTCAAGAGCCCCACCCCAACTATGAAAAAAACCATACCAAGTACTTGGAATACTCCTGAGCTAGCACCCTTGCCTGAAAGCTGGTCCTTCCTCAAAGGCTGGCCAGCTCTTGGTCACACTCCCTTCTCCCCATTGGGGAGGCAAGGCCTGGATCTGCCTGAGGTGACCAGGTGAGCAGCTACTCACTCAAAGCCCTATGTGCTGAGAGCTCCCAAACCTCACAGTCATGTGTGAGTTGAGAAGATAGACACAGGAAACTGGAAGAGTGTGCTCCCTTTGTGGGATCAAACTGATAAGGACCTGGAAAGTCAGTAGATTTCAAACCAAGTCAAGAAAGTCATGATAGCCCACAATTGCCTTAATTTGACACCTTTACCTGATTCCCCTTGGATTTCATTGTTTCATAACATCTGAAGCTGTTTCATTTGAACTCAACCATCATTGACTATGAGCCTTCTCTATAACAGACACTGTTTAAAACAAACAGACAAAAAAGCCTCCAAAGGGAGTCTGATCTCCTAGCTCCAGCTTCAGCCCTGGCACTACCATGCCACATCACTTTGTGGGCAAATCCCTCTCTCCCTGCCTCTCTCCTTAAGTTTCCTATATGTAAAATCAGAGCATTGAATGAGATGACCTCTAAGACTATTGTTGCTCTAAGGCATTGTAGCATGAATGGAGTCTGAAAGGACTTAAATGTTACTAAAATATGTAGAATTAAGTAGCCCTTGAATTTGCATAGCATTTGGTCATCTTTGTAAAATTTGCTCACACCCATTACCTCATTGGTTTGTATCTCCAGTTTTGATGATAAGGCATTGGTATTATTAGCTTATTAAATAAATAAAGAACCAGACTCAGAAAACGTAAATAAATTATCCAGGGTCACACAAATAGTAAGAGAGCTTGGACCGAGAGCTAGGCATCTTGATTCCCAGCCTGGTCCCCTTTCCTTGCTCCACAAATTCTGGTATTTGCAGCTAATGACAACACAGGAAGCTTCTGGGAACCAGTCAGAACCCCTTCTCACTAATGTCAGGTAACAACACTACACTGGTCTTTCTCAAAGTCCCAGTGGCTAGTCTGACTAAGTGGGCTCTTCCCAGAGGGTCTTATGAACCTCAAATAACCTTTCTAAGTTTCTTTCAGTAACTCTGACCATTTGGAGACAAAACAAATCCATACACAGAGGAATTTGAGGTGTTATTTTAACTTTGTATATCACACATAAAAAGTTACCCTTTAACTTGAATTTTTGAATGTAAGCTGGGAAAAAGAAAAGTTTTTGGCACATGTTCTCCAGGTGAATGCCCCAGAGCCTGAGGTTTAACACCAGGATCCCCAACCCAACTCTAGAGTTATCCCTATTCAATCCCCTCCCTCTGTCCACACACCCCAGGCCCCTCCCCTTCACCGTATCTCACCAGCCACCTGGTTCCAGACCTTCCAGGCAGGTATGAACTTAAAGGAAGGACTTTGCCCCAAACACTCAGAATTTCCTCCCGACTTATTCCTTATCTTATTCACTAAAAGAAGAGAATTATTATGCATTGTTAAAGGGAAATAAAAATCAAAAATATACTGTCATTATAAGAGCATAGAATATCCTCATGACCCAAAGTACACACACACACACACACACACACACACACACACACACACACACAGAGCAATAAACATAAATTACTCAATGGTTATTTGGAATATAAGAATGTTAATTTGTATTCAATATCTGCTGATGAATAAGTTTTAAAGATTTTCCTTAAAAATGACTAAAATATAAAAACCTTTGGTTCTTTGAGAAGTCATCACCAATTTATGGGGGAAAGTTACTTATGGGAAAAAGTTTACTCCTTGACAATGTGTATGTTCTTATATTTCTTTCCTTACATACACAGATTCAACTCTGATTTCTGTTCATTAAACTTTTACATGGATGATTCTACCTATTCCATCACACATAAAATAACTGGCTATAACCACACAAAAAGAGGAGAATTATACAGAAGCATTAATAAGGTCATATTTCCTAAACTATTATCAAGAAAAACTCATTTGAGAATTCCAAAACATGCTGTCACAACGAGATCCACGGGTTCCCTACTCAGAATTCATATCTACTTTGCCTAATCCCAGAACCTGGACTTGTGGGAAAAAAAGAAAAGTCAGCCAAGCTACCTAGAAACAAATGCAGGTCTTCCAGGAGTTTTGACCACCTCCCCAAGTAACCCTTGGATGGTCTGAAAATGCACTGCTAACATTAGATAGTTCTGGCACTACTCAGTTCCCAAAATTTGCCACTGCAACAAGAGGGTGTGTTACTGGCAAGTGAGTAGTATCCTGTGGGGCTGAGGGTGTACCCTGCTCAGTGTCAGACTTTTCAGCTGAGTGGACAATCTAGTTTAACAGTGGGATGCTGGGAGCAGGCACACTAGACGCCAAAGCTCTCCTGGTCCTGTTGGTAACTTCATTTCCCAAACGTTCATAATTAAACAGCTTTTATTGAAGTAATCAGCATGAGCTCCTTAGCTTTGTTTTTGCAACCAGTATCGTGTTTATGGAGCCAAATATTGGAGACTTTGATACTGAATACCTCCTCGGATGTGTTAACGTTGGCAGGGTCTCTAGATTCTGAAGATGCCGGGCTGCCTCAGCACAGCCTCCCCTCCACCCTCCAGCTTATCAGCCCCCCCCAAACCACAGAGCTGCAGGTCCCCTGTAAGACTCCCTTTCAATATTTCTCCTGAAAGTCCCAGGGAATGGTTTGCAATTGAAACAGGGTGAAACATGATCTCAAAGTGTCTGTCGGACCAGAAGTTTTCAAAGAAAACATTTCTTAAATCTTGTGCTCACTGCTGTTTCAGCAGACCAATTAGATTGGATGGGACTTGGGGGGGAGCTGTCGCCAGTCACTGCAGCAGGAATAGCAAACAAGACTTAAAGCAAATAAACGAACCCAAAACTGGCATCCCAGGGGCCCCTGGCCAATGACCTCCTTCATTCCCCAGTTGGATGGCCAGCCCACCCTCTGGGACCAAGAGCCAAACTACAGGTTAATCAGATGAGACATTAGTTAGCAGCCTCAATTACTAGAAAGTAATTAATCAGGGAAAGTCTCCAAACAGGAGAACAAATAAACAGGCAGGCACATGCGGTCCATTTTGGCTCTAGATAAGGCTGCCATCCAGGTGTCCTGCTGGGGTAGAGCCCATCTGTCTTGTTCAGTTCCTCTTTGGAAATGTGGTGACATTTCTCACATCTGCCTAGAAAATGCAAAGCCAAGAGGGCTCTGAATGGGAAGAAGATGAAGGACTTTGGAAAAACTTTTTGAGGAAAGTTTCCAAAGGGGGTTTTATGGTGAGCCCTGCCCTACCCTGAGCATCTTTTTGTATTGTATGTAAACTGCCTCATTTCAAAATTTCAAAAAGAAAGCTCTACATGGGTCTCCAAACTCCTCTCCATTTGGTGACAACCAAGAGCTCAGGTGGTATTTTGGAGTCTGTGCCTAAGGAGCCCATTGATTTATTAGTCCCTCAAGATCTATCCAACCTCAGAGACTCTCGGGATAAACTACAAAGTATTTAGACAACCTAAAATTACTAGTTTCTTCTTCAACCTGATTTGGGTGAGGAAGATTGGAAAGATGGGAAGAAAATGTAGTTAATGCAAGTGGAAAATATCACCCATTGGTCCAGCTTGACCTGATATATCACATCAAATAGGGTCATTAGTCTGTGCTGTGTCTTTTTTCTTTCTGGAGGAACAAAAAAAATGTCAGCAACTAGAGAATGTGCATAATGTAAACACGGCTGTGTTAGCTCAGCGTCAGAGAAAACACACCCAAACGTAAGTCAGCACAAGACATCCTCTGCTCAGAGGACAAGCGCAATGATTTTAACCTAATGACCCCCTCTTAAACAGCTCTACAGCAAATCACAATTAAATAAATACCACTTAATAGCAGAGATTTGTTTTACGGCCAGATTATTTGTGGGGAGAGAAAGAGAAGGTTGAATGAGTCACTTCATTTTTAATTATGAAATTAAGGTAGCTTCCAAATATTATTATGAATTCGACCCTAAGCTAAATTTACAAAATACCACAAAGATGAGTTATAGACATTCTGGAACAAAACAGAGACGCAGGAGGTGAGACGTGTGGAGGGATACCAAAAACTGAGGTAGCTTCATCTTGTTGTCTTAATCTAAAGTGGGGCGGAGTCAGGAGCCTTCCTTCAGCCTAATGATTAGGAATATTTGACCAGAGCTGGATAAAATCACGATGTAAGCACCAGAGAGTGAATGAAAAATGCAGCCATGTGTGTTGCCATGGAAAACTATAGGACGAGGGGTCAGGAGTACCAGATTCAAGGCCTAAATTTGCCACTGTCTGGGGCACTGGAAAGGAATTAGCTGGAGTGAAGGAGGGAGAGCTATCACAGCTTATGGCTGACACTGAGAGATCACGAAGGAACTTGTGAACCCAGTGACCTGGTCAGCCTTCCCTAAAGGGGGTGTACAGGCAGAACCGACACCTGCCTTCCCTCAAGAGCTTATCTCCCTCCCTCCTTCCTCCCTTCCCTGGAGAGTCTCCCCCTCCTTGTTCTTTTCTATCTGGTTATTTAACTCTGGTGTTTTGAATGTGTTTGATTTTTTTAAATAGGTGCCAACACCTATCTTTGAACATATCTTTGAGCAGGTGACCTGCTGAAGGCTTTGTGACCTCCAAGAGAGTCCAGTGACACTTTTATCTTGCCCCATAGACCTTTACAAAATCAAAAACTTGATGATCGTGTCCCTGGGAATACTGGGGCTCAACTGAAAGCCAAGCCCCACAAAACTTCTTCCTCTTAGTGCCTCCAATGATCCCTAAAAATTGAGAGTTTCCAGAAATGGCTGCAGGTTCATCTTCCCTGGTTGTGTGCCATTATTGAGATCAAAAAAAGGTCCTCGTGCTGCTGGTAAAGCCACAGCCTTTCACTGGGGTACAGCAAACTCCACGGGATGGTGAGCACCACTCAGAAGCACTGCCTCCCCCAAAATCAACCTCTCAAAATCTGCCAGTCACTCACTGATTATATCATAAGAAACCCTGTCAAAGTCCTTGTAAGAGTAAGTGCCATGTGTTCTTCATTACAATACCTAGGTGAGACATGAACATAGCAGATGTCATTTATTTCACATTTACCAAGTAACCGCCAGGGCCCGACACTCTGCTGTTTCAGAAGATGCACAAAAATAAAACTCAGCTCCTCCTATAAAGAAGCTAATACAGGAGACAAATATAAAAGTGAATAATTATAATCCCAAATAGCACGTTAGGCTAGATGCAGAGGAACCCACTTCACATGTAGCCAAAGGGTGTGTATCTCTTTCCCTTAATCTGAGTCAAATGATCTCCAAGTCTTGTTGGTCTCTAGAAAATAACTCACTAACGCAAAATCTTAGCAAATGGCTCTTCCTGACGGCTGCATTAACAGAAGTTTGAAGTCCAGATTGAAGATGATAGGCCCTAAATCACTCTAAAGGATCACACTTGCAGAGGGACCCTGACAGATAAGCACACATTCAGGGGAGGAAGAACAGAATGGTGAGCAACCTCAGGGCCATCACTAAGAGGACATTGTTCGAAGAGAGCCCAGGAGGTTCAGCTAGGCTAAGAAGACTCAGAAGCCCCCCGAGCAATCTGGGAGGGCCTCAAGAGCGAGAATATGCCTGCACAGGCTGTCATCTATGGGAGCGGACCCCCCTCGAGTTGTACGGAACACAACTGTGAAATCACACCTGTTGCCTTGCACTCATCTCTCCATCTACTGTGCCCAGAAGAGCAGCTTCTTGATAGATGTTTGGTGAATAAGACACAGTGCTATCTACAAATAGGTGAAAACCCGCTGTGCGAAAGATGGAGCTGATTTGTATTGTTTTAGTTGCCGCCTAAGATGGCAGAACAAGGCTAGGGGGTGCAAAAGCAAGAGGAAGGCACAACGTTTTTCAAACTTTGAATAATTTTCTATGAAGCAGAGTAGTCTAACCATGAAAATGACTGGGGGCAGCTCTGAGCTCCCTCTCATGGACACTTAACAAATAGAGAGGAGATGAGTGGCCTTCAGGATTTGGGGTGAATATTCCATTCTTAGAGGAGGAAGTGGAAGTTGGGCTAAAGCCCGAGGCTGCCTTTGGGTCTTGACAAAGAGCAAACCATTGTGAGCAGACCACTGGAAACTCCCAAAGCTGGGCAGGAGGTAGCACAAACAGACCTGGGAGAGTTAAATTTCTATTTGGCTCCAGAACATTTTAAAAATTATTTCTTGTCAAATCAAAACATTTCCAAACAACTCAGGTCAGATAATGCCAAGCTTACCACGTGGGTTTGCTCAGCAAGCAGAAGGGCCTGCAATGCCGTCCGACTGCATTCTGCACATAGGGGAAGAACTTCCCTGTCCGTGCCTCCTAATCTGATGAATCCTTGTCATAAATTCTGCCCAGGCAGTCGGCCGGGAGGCTGCTGGCACTGGGCTAAGGGGAGGGGCTGCTTTACGAGGGCCAGAGGAGACAGCAGGCCGCCAAGCCCTCTGTGAGAAGCTAGTAAATCAGCAGTCAGTGGAAGTTCTGTGAAGAAGAGGCATCCCCACCTCGGAGTGCCAGGGGCCCAGAGCACAGGTGACATGGGCAGGAGCAGGGAGAGTGCTCTGGTCAGCTTATAGCGGTGGTGAGGGCACCCTGAAGCATGATTCCACAACCCCTGAGCCTCTCACATGCCCTGCTTCCAGGCATTAAGCTCCAAGTTGGAGGTTGGGAATTCAGGGCCAGTGACAGAAATGATCTCCACCAATCAGTAGCTCACATTCCAGATGGGAGAACCAGTTGGAAGAAAAGAGCTTCCATTTGTCTGCTTGAGCTGCCCTAACAAAATACCATAGACTGGGGTGGCTTGAACAACAGAAATGCATTTTCTCACAAGTTTGAAGGCAGGAAGTCTCAGATCAAGATCCCACAGGACCAGTTTCTGATAAGGCTCTTGTCGAGAAATGAACTAAGCCACTCCATGGAGTTACTGCCTCAGCATCCATCTTGTGTGGCCAAGTGGCCTGCGGGGACCTTACACTGACACTAGCCCCTCGCGTCCTAGGCTGCAGCAGCAGAGTCATGAGCAAACGTGAGTTCCTGATTGGACTTCCTAACAGCCTTGTGAGCAACAGTCCCCCTGCCTCCCAGCGTCTATTTGCCTCATGTGCCCCTTAACTAGGAATCCCGTGGGGCTTACCAATACCCTGTTCTTCTGGCTTGAATTGACGAATCCAGCCCTAGCCTGGAAAATAGTGTGCTCCACTCACAGACCCTAATAAAGATAGGAGCCCCAGGCCCCCCATCTCTGCACTCTGCCTTGACATCCCCATGTGACCCCTCAAGGCATGCCAGTTTCTTCCTTTAGGACCTGAGAGTAATAAAATCCTCTTTTTCAATTTCTCCTGTGGTCTGTTGTTGAACTGAGGGCCACTATTTAGCACCCTGTGCTCCACTCGACAAATGTTAATTTAACCCAGTCATAACAGCTCACGCCCTGTCTTGTAGATGCCTGCCTACTTACCGTGCCCTCACGTGGCAGCGAGAAAGGGAGTGACTTCTCTGGTCTTTTCTGATAAGGACACTACTCCTACTGGATCAGGGCCCCAACTTTAAGATCTCATTTAACTTTTTTTCCATAAAAGCCCTATCCCCAAATATAGTCATGTTGAGGGTTGGGGCTTCAACATATGAATTTGGGAGGGACACAAACATTCAGCACAAAACAGAGCTCTAGAAAACAAAGCCTGATAGAAGAGGTGAGACATGCTGTTAGAGAATTGAGCAGAATCCTGTGGAGTGACTCCTCTGACGGAGGGACTTGGGGCTGAGAGAGAAATCAAGGAAGGTACCATAGAAGAGACATCTAATCGGGGCCATGCAGAATAAGAAAGAGCCCATCCCTTGAAAAAATAAAGCAGGGAGATCACACAGGATCACCATCCTATGTATAAGGAGTACAAGCCTTGGGATCAAGCTGTCTGGGCTGTAATCCTGCCTCTGATCCTACTAGTTTCTGTGACCCTGGACAAGAATTTTAATCTCTCTGAACCTCAGTTTACTCATTTGTAAAATGTAAATTAAAGAGTCTGTTTGACAGGTTGTTGTGGAGGCTAACAAATTAATTCCCATAAAGGGACTGAGCCAACAACACTAGTGAATAAAACATGGCATTCTAGGCAGAACATGGGGGAGAGCCTGTCAATCACATGGAGTCTTGAAAACAGATATCCTGTTGAAGGAAGGGTACGCAGTTCAATGTGGCAGCTTCAGGGACACCAGCAAAGGAACGAGGATGTGGGATCAGTACAGACTGGAAAGTTATTTAATGAGGCACGAAGAGTTTGAACTTTCTTTGAGAGTTCTAGGCAGCCATTGGGAGACTTGAAGCAAAGAGTGACATGAAGAGGACTAGAGTTTAGGAAGACCACTCGGATGTCCATGTGAAGCAGGGGCTGAGGAGGAGGGAGTGCAAAACTAAGGAACAAGGCTAGGGTGCCCAAGGTGGCAGCCAAGAAAATGTCCTGGCAGTTAATTCCCCATCCCTTCAAAAGGTGTCTGCTGAACTTCCACAACATGCAAGGCCCACTGCCAAGGGCTGGCACTGAGACTCTGGTCCCAACCCCAATCTACTCGGTATTCAGGACCCTCCACAATCTTTTCCAACTCACCTTTCCAGTCTCTCCCCAAGCATTCCTCAGCAGGCTCCAGAAAAATGGACTGAAGTGGAATGAGCTTAAACTGTGCCTTCCCTTCGTGCCCTTTTTGTGGGAACCTTCACACCCTTGTTGTGGAAACCTTCGTGCCTGGGTTTGAAACACTCCTTTCCCACTTACTAGCACTGTGTGGCCTAAGGCAGATCACTTAACTTTTCTGAGCATCCATTCTTTCATAGGTGTAATTTAGACAGCGAGAGTACTTACCTCAATTGCATATTGTAAAAAATAATGAGTCCATTTAGCACAAAATCTGGCATAGTTGCTGCTACTTGCTTGCAAGACTCCCAAAGCCCTTGCCCAGAATCTCTTCTTCCAGGAGCCAGTTCCTGATCCACGAGTCTTCAGGCCCCACCACTGACCTCTATTAGTCTGTCCCCTTGCTCTGCTCTCAGAAGCTAACGCACGTTACAGCTTCTGGGCACTTTGTTTTCTCCACTCCCAAATACTCACTGATGAAGAGGTCTCACAAGGACCACATATTTCTCATCTATGTGTCCTCTCAACACTAAGTGTAAGAGATAGTGCACAAATCTGAACTGGGCAGATATCTATATGTTAGGCTATGAAGGATTAACAGCACAACACCAAGAATCCACCCCCACCCCACCCAACATGCCATGTCCACACTCCCTTGTATGTATGTTTTTTTTTTCCTGCCAACAGTCTCTGATAATGTACCAGAAGAGGGCACAGACTCAACGGAAGCCTGCTAACAAAATGCCAATCACTGTGACATGACCCAACCAAAACTGTGAGCTGAGACAACCAGAGTCTCTGTTAAGAACAATGTTGGAAATGAGAAGATATTCAGGCATGGATAAGAAAGTGTAAAATTGAAAGAAGTTTGAAAGTCCTGATGTCAAGACAGAGTCATTGAGGGGAGTTCAGAGTTGGAACCACAGGAGCCAACAGCAAGTAAAAATTACAAGAAACCAGAAATTATCAATAATAATAGAAATTACATGTATTGAAGATCTTCTGTGTGCCACCCACTAAGCTAGGTAATTCATGGATTCTCTTCATGGATTATCTTATTTATTCCTTTTACAAAAAAAAAAAAAAACCCCAATGCGTGGGCATTAATATTAGTCCCATAAGAAGAAGAAATCGAGTCACAGAATGGATATCCATTACCTTTATTGTCCCTCAATTCCTCACAATAAACCCTCATGCTATCCCCCATGCCCAATGCCCATTACTTAAAGTAACCTGAGTAAATCTCTTCTCCTTGTAAGTAACAGGAACAGAAAGTTCTATGGAAAGAAGGTCTATACACAAGACATGAAAAATGTGCAAAAAGCAGAGGAAACAAAGAAGTACCCCAACAAACTCAGCCCAGACCAGCCGCACTATCCAGAGTGACTTCCCAGCCCCCAGCTTGCAGGAACCATTCATTCTCCTGGGCCTCAATGGTCTGTGCCAGGCATGACTATACGCTATCTAGTACTATTGTGCCTTTTCTTCCAAGCGAGCTGGTGAGCTCCTTGAAAACAGAGATCATACCTTCTCATGTTGTTTGTCCTTTGGCAAATGACGGTGCCCTGAACACTTTCAGAAATCATCCCCCTGGCTCTGTTCAAAGTGCCAATGATTCCACCCATGTACACAGAATCCTTCGGGGCTCTCCAAAGGCATCAGAGCCCTTAGGTGTAATCTGAGAATCACTAGCAGAATAAATAAATCCCTGCCCTGGTGGCAAATACTTCCCTTTACTTCTTCCCTTATAAAAGCAAACTTCTCCAACCCAATCTCACAAGTGCTCGCTAATGGGTTCTTTGTTTTGTTTATGCCACTTAGTTCAAGCCAGAAGCAAACAAGAGAAAATGCACAAGAAACCACCTAGCACAGCGCATGGCATAGAGTCAGGAACTCCATGTTTCCTCCAATACTGCCTTATTTGAAGAGTGCAAACTTTCGTGTTTTAAATGGACCAAAAAATGGTTAGGCAATAAGTGGTAGGTACCATTGCCAGGAAGCCTGCTTCTCAGCACTTGTGCAGACTTGCTACGTGTGAACAGGAACAATATAAACTTCAGGCACCCATCTTTGAGGCTTCCAGTTGGCCCTCTCAGCAATCAACAGAGTTACACTAGTCCACACCTCTCAAGAGGGGATCCAGCTCAGGATCATTTGCAGGATCAGCCTCAGAAGAAGCTGCTTCTGCAGGGCTAGGCTGGAAAATTAAGTCCTGTCCCCAGAAAATGGCAGATGCTTGGACCTACAAAGCTGAAAACCTCATGCAAGGTTCAAAATAGCAGGAAGGGAATTAAGAGATCCCCACTTGCTGGGGTTAAGAACTAGCGATGAAGATTGGAGTGCAAGCAAGAAGGCAGAGGGTCTACAAGGGCAGGGACAGTGGAAGTGAGGCAGAAGTGAAGGCTTTCAGAGGAATGGACAATGCAGAGTTTTGCAAACATTTTGAGTAGGTGATCTCTTTAAATATATACAATCCTAACACACAGATGTTTTAATCAGTAATTAGGAAATTAGTACATTTACTAATTACAAAGACAACTGATAAGAACAGGAAATTCATTTTATTAAGATAAAAATCTAAAGTAGAGGATGACAGCTGCAATTTTCTATCATCCTCTCCATCTAATTTATTTCAGTATTTTGTTCTGGTTCTATAATTTCAAAAGAAAAAAGAAATTCTGGTCACAGCAACAAATTGTTGCAAGTGACAATAGCAATCTTTAACCAATTGTTTTATAATGAAGATAATCTTCAGTTAGCCAGCAATGGTAAGAAAAGCTTTATTCTGAAATCTGAAAAAAAAAAAAAAAGAAAGAGTAAATGTGTTGAATAACAATTGCATAATCACTAAAAGAATGAATCCTTTAGTTTAAAAATCCCCAGCCAAGAACATCTACTAACATTTGCCACTTGATTTCACAGATTGGCATGGGCTGGAAGCATGGGCCAGTTGGCCTGTCTTAAAATTTTCTTTCTGTGTGGAGTGGACATAAGAGCCAAAGAGGCCTCTGGTGGGGAACTGATGAACAACCCCAGAATCCAAGTTACAAAGAAAGAAACTACCTAAATCCATACCACCAAATAGCTTAAAAGGGAAGTAGAGAGAAGCAAAAAAAAAAAAAAAAAAAAAGTAGAATCTGACAGGTTCAAGACTTAACCCCAGATATGTTATTTATTTGACCTTGGGCAAATTATTTACAACTTCTGAGCCTGAGTATTCTTATCCATAAAACTGGGATATTAATGTTCTTTAACTGAATTGTTATAAATATCAAATGAGATGCAATATGTACATGTACGGGCCTGGCCAGTTAGCCCAATAACTAGGAACAAGGATGGAGTAACCCTGATCTGAGCAAGGGGACACAGAGGCCCAGTGGTTAGCTCTGGAGAACCTGATCCAGATGTGGAAGGGTCTCAGGAGAAGATCCTCATCAGGTGGAGAGGAGAGGGAGGAGATGGTGGAACTCACTTGGTTCCTCCTGCCACCATGGGGATTGATACAGGGGACAGAATCCACTCCAAATGAAGACTGGAGGATGTAGAGGCTGAGGGCCACAAAGACGATGTTAGCAATAAACACAGGCAAGTCCAAGGGAGGATACTTTTGTCCCAGCGATCACTTGTCTGTGATTTCCTGTGAATGCATATTTTTGCAGATAGACACACCCTATTTACCCTCCACCCAAAGTCTGCAGAGAAGGAGAAATTTCGGCACCCATGCCAGACTCTACAGCAGACCAGACAGAAAGGGGCCATGTGAGGGCAATGCTACTTGGAGGTGTCAACCCTAACCCTGCTCCCTGAACTTACATACTTCATCAGTTAAAGTTCTGGGTACCTCTCCCTGTTCAAAATCAAAGTTCTATATTCTCCTCTGTCTTCCCAAATTGAAGTAGCTGCTTGTCCCCATCCACATATATGAATCCCAGAGAAATTCCTCCTATGTTCAACTCCATTGGGATTTCTTCTTTAAATGGGATGCTCATTTTTCCTTTGCCCTATGATATTTACCACCACAACAGCCAGCTGACTCACTTAGTCTATCTCCACCTGGGCCAGGTCTGTCCAATCCCTGACTAGAGATGGACCAAGATGAGATGAAAGGTAGATTCTTCAAGGAGAGGAAGAAAGCAAAGCCCCAAACACTGTAGTCTTCCCCACAATGTGCCAGAAGGAAGCACCCTTCAACTCAGGCAGGATTTGTTGAATCCATCTTTACTCCCATACTGCCAATCTGTGACTCAAAGCTTCAAGTCCTGTGAGTGAAGGCCTCGTAGACATGTGGCTTCTTGTTGGAACAATATACTGAAGGAGAGAGTCCATTTTCCCTCCTAATGGATCTCTTAAGCTTATGTAAAGATCTCAGAGATCATTGTTCTAGTGACACAGAGGTATAATTGATTATTGTGAGTTGGATGCCTACAGAGTGATTCATTAGGGCCCCATCATCTCTGTCATTTTTAATGGGAAGGGTTGGGTGGTATGTAAACATGGTTATGACAAGCAAGGAAGAACAAACAGACCAGAAAGAAAGAGAACCACAGAGGTCCCTGTAAGGTGAAGCCTTTCTTTCCCAGAAGTTTAAGATAATTCTGTCAGAGATGCTCTTCCAACAGGTGCCTTGGCCCAGTGCTACACCAACACCTAAACGATGCAAGCCCACACCTCCTTCCCAGACATCTCTGAACACCAAGCACAGAGCTCCACAACAGATACAATTAAATGACTGACTGTGGTATTACGGTTGCACTCTATCTGAAGTGTACTTGATTTGCCTAGAGGATATCTTACAGAGGACTTCAAGGTCATGCTAACCTTTATAGAGGGTGCACTCCAGGTCAACAACTGATGCACTCCATTCTTTATCCTCACTTTATAAATAAGATCAGAGTGGACCTCCAAGGAGTTCATTATTATAAGGTTAGCTTTAGGGGTTAGGAGATCAATGAGTCAGAAATGGGCATCAGGGGGGGGAAATAATTAAAGGAGAATGTGTATACACTGACAAAGATAATCTGCTCTAAACTGTGGAAGCATGGTTAATTTAAAACTTTAGATATTAAAAAATGAAGAAGGAAAAAGCAAAGAAGTCTCCATTGATTATATGAAATCATTTCGCTGTGATTTCTAGAAGTTATGTCTTAGTCATCTTGAATCCATCCCATTTTCTAGCATTATGCCTAGTATATAATGGATACCAGAATTTTCTTGTGCAACTGGTATTATTACCAATTTCACTAAGACACTGTCATTTTTCTTCTTAACATTCAAATTGACCATTTGAGTCTCTATCCTATCCAAACTATCAGCATATCCAGTTTCTTTTTCTTTGGATTTCCTTTGCCTAGAATTGTCGATGAGTCCAATGTTTATTCAGACCAAAGGGGCTACTTCAACTTTCAAACTAAATGGAGAACCAGAGAATCAGACTTGTCCACAACTAAAAGCCCAGACTTTGACTGCCATGGCTTTTGTCTTTGCCACACTGATTTCTTTCAAAAATAGATACATCCTGCTGCACAGCAGTGATAACACCCTGTCTGGTCCCTATGCAAACAGTAGTTTCTTCAAAAGGCACCATCCCACCTACTCCAGAGTTGGGCTTGGCCAAAGATGTCCCGAGCTTGGCTTCCCAAGGTCTTTGCTTGACCCTCACATGCTCAACAATTGTTCCCTGTGACAGAAGGGGCTAGATAAAGGGAGGAGCTCCTAGCCTTAGCCTAGCTCTATGCCAGATCCAGCCCTGCCCCTCTCCTCCCCGTAGCACCTGGCAGTCTCCTCGCCCTGGCATTGAGCCTGGGTCAACAGATCAGACTCTACTGAGTTCTCCCTGGGAACACATGGTTTTGAGGAAACTTAGTCAAAACACCCTCAATCCAATCTTGTCCCCAAAAAGAAAACTTAAGAGTTTCAATCCTTTCTTCCCGAAGGAGGATTTTTGCCCCTATACAAACTACCCCACAGCAACCCTATCTACCGATGCTAGGAGGGACTGACTTGGTGAAGCCACAAGAGTTGACCTTACATTTATATGTAAGAGTTGTTAGATGTTAGAGTTGTCACTCAAGTGACAAGGAATATGTATTTCCTATTTCTGAAAGGAATACGATTTGCTCCAAAATGTTTTCCTGATTCCACTTAGAAAGAAAAGCAGAGGAGTTGGTGACTTTTCAATGGAGACTCCTTTACTTTTTCCTTCATTTTTTAAGATCTGAAGCTTTAAATTAACCATGCCTCCCAGTCTAGAGCACATTATAATCGTCAGCGTGCACATGTTCTCCTTTAATTACTTTTCCCCCTAATGCCCATTTCTGACTCATTGACCTCCTAACCCCTATTGCTAACCTTCACCCTAACCCTCCCCCCACATGAGGATCATTCTCATGTGTTTAATGCACATCCCCTTGTTTATGTTTTCTTGTAAAATATGCATTGTTTTATACACACATGGTACCATGCTATGGATCTTGCTCTGTTTTCTACATTTTAACTCTGTACTACATTTTAAGGTCCACCAATATTTAGTCCATCGTTTCTAACTTACAGCATACTACCGCATCATACGCAACCCCACATTTTAACTCTCCATTCCCCCAGTGACGGACACTAGGTTGCCTTCAACATCTTCCCCCGTAAGCAACACTACAATGCCTATTCCTCATGTAGTCACCTAGAGACCTGTATGCACATTTCTGTGCCAGATTAGAGTATGTGTGTATATAACTTAGCCAACCACTGCCAGACTGCTCTTCTCAATGTCTCTCGCAGAACATGAGTGTTACTTCATATTCCTACACTCCCCAACACTTGGCATTATCACATTTTATAATTTTAGCCAGAATAACAAGTATAAATTTATATCTCATTACTGTTTCATTTTCATTTAATTTGAATTTCTTCATTTACTTGTTAGCCTTTGAGGTCTTTTCTCTGTTAAATTGGTGATTCATATCCTTGGCCCATTTTTCCACTGAGATTCCCTCTTTTACATATTGAGTCATTTTTAAGAGTCCTTTTTATGTCCTGGATGTTAATATCTTGTCTATATAATAAGAATGCTATCTTAGTGATTAAACTGTTATCAACTTTATTCATGATGTCCTTAAATTTTACATGATCAAATCCATCAACTTTTCTGCCTTGGGCACTATGTTTTAATGGTTTCATTTAAGAAGTTCTTCCTCCCTCCTAGGCCTTAAAAGTATTATCTTATATTTTCTTCAATTAACATACAGTATTTCCTTCCATGCTGAAGTCTTTAATTCATCTGAACTTCACCTTTATATGTTATCACGTTTATTTCTCTTAAAATTCTGAGGCCTTTTTCCCAAATCCAACTATTAAACTATTTATCTTCCTGTCCCCACCCCTGTCCTTCACGTGTTGTGACTGTTTTATGGAATATTAAGTTTCTAGATGTAATAAATACATGTATAGGTGAATACATATACAATACATATAAATATACATGATATAGATATGCATGTATAGAGAGAGATGATATAGATGTTCAAATACAGATGTTTCAGATAAATATAGATACATAAATATATAGATACATGTCTGTCTCTGAGTTCTCTAATCTATTTCATTGGATTATTTGTTTCTTTTACATAAATATCAGTCTTTGTAACATGTCTTAATATCTGGTAAAATAAGTATACCCTTTTCTCTATTTTTTTAAAGTTCACTTAGCTATTCATGGACCTTATTTCTTCCATATTTCTTCCATTATTTCTTCTATTTTTAAAAACATGTTTATCAAGTTCTTTAAAATATCCCATTGGAATTTTCAATGAAATTGCTTCAGATTTGTAATTTAATTGGGGCAGAAAACAGCTTGATAATATTAACTCATTCCATGCAAGAATAAGGATTGTGTCTCCATTTAAATAAATCATCTTCTATGTACTCTAATAGAACTTAACGTTTTTCTATAGAAATCTTGTATACTCTTGAGTAAGCTAATGCCTGCATACTTTAGTTTTTATTGATTTATGAATGTTACGTTCTTATGTTTTTAAGTGATAGTTGATTATTGCTGATGAAAAACCATGTTAAATATACTTAGGCTGATTTGGGATCCAGGAAGCTTTTCTTAGTACTTATAAGCATTTGTTTTGTGGGGTTTTTTTTCCTACTTTCTTTAAATGAAAGCTTCTTTTAATTTTGTTGTTGTTGTTGTTGTTGTTTATCTTAACAACTACCTCACTGAGTTACAGCAAATATTCTTTCTTGGAATCTTTTTTTTTTTTCCTTCTTCCCATATGAAGATTATACATTCAAAAAGCTGAATAAATCATGTTTTAAAAAATAACTACATGGTGAATAACTGGAACCAAGAAGAAAGATACAACTGTATTTTAACAGGGAACATGTCCTTCATAGAAGCTAAAACTGGAAGTAGATACTCTCCTGGCTCTTAGAAAACCTGTGAATACCGTTTAGGGTAAACTTTTGTTTAACAGTTGTAGAGATGATGTTACAATTCAGTGACAAAATTAAGACATAAAGTTTACACCAGGGTTTATAAACATAGGTCTTTCAACAGCTTGTGTCAGGAAAATGTCCTGTGGAAAAATGATGCAGTTACACTCCTTATGCAGTAACACTGACAGTTGTACACACAAGGACAGTCACTTAGACTAAGTCACCAGGGAAGGGTGCTAACTACTCCCAGAAAATGTCTGATGACGCACTCTTTCTTCTTCCTATGTCCATAGTTCCATATCTTTCATCCTCTGTCCTCCTTACCCCTTTGGCTACGGTACATACAGGTTAAATTTATCCTGACTGGAAACATTTATGAAAAACGTTCCCAGTTCATTGAACTTTTGTCAGTTTTCAAAC
This sequence comes from Acinonyx jubatus, assembly GCF_027475565.1. Lineage (NCBI taxonomy): Eukaryota > Metazoa > Chordata > Mammalia > Carnivora > Felidae > Acinonyx > Acinonyx jubatus. The sequence continues at coordinate 123,253,016 of NC_069388.1, read as the reverse complement.
AGCAACAGATGTTTCCCCTGTGCTATTCATAGCCTTCTTCATGTTTCCACAAGCAGGAAGAACCCTCAAGCAAACGAGAGCTATCTCTCGCTAAAGGCAGGAATACTATGCACTGAAAGCAAATTAAGTTTGGAAGGAATAGGTCAAAATTTCCAAAATCCTTCTGTGGACTTTGAAATGATGGTAGTAATCTTGATCACATGGTGGTCATTTGGAATAGTCACATTATTTCACACCACCCAAACCTTTTCCTGATTCTTTACTTACAGCCTATCTAGGAGCAGCTGGAAAGCCTCCAGGGCTCCACCCAACAGCAAACATGAGATCCCATTCCCATCCTGAATGAGGGGCTGAGGATCACCCCACTTTGGAATGAACTGGGTCCACCATCACCAAAGCCAACTCCCTGAGGCATGAGCTGGGGCAAGAGGGAAGGAGCAACTGGAACTGGGACATGAATCTTGCTCAGCTCTTTTAAGACAGACACATGCTGCCACCTGGTTCCCATTACTGCCTCGAGACAGGGAGACTTGCCCACTGAGGCACCCAGGTGGAAGAATGAGGCTGAGGCCCTTGTGCTTGGAGCCCAGAGAATGTTCCCAGCATATCACAATTACAGAAACATCTGTGCCCAACAGCTTTCAGCTGAACTGCTGTGAAAATTTACAGTGTTCGATTGCTTTCAGAATTTCTCACTTCTCAGCCTGAGGCAGGGTGGTCTCAAGGCTGCCAGTGAGTTGCTGCAGGAAGTGAGAGAGATCACAATTTCCAGTGTTTGGATGAAATGTGGCATAAGGGTGTGAGGGGTGATCCCGAAGCCCTGAGGGCTGTGGACCTCCACCAACTGAGCATTTCTTTCTTCCTTTCTATTCAATCAACATATACTTCCTGAGCATGAGGTGAACTGACCTTATGATGGATCCAAATCTGTGTAAGAGATGGTCCTCAAAGAACCAATAACTTAGTGAGAAATAACCAATGGTTAAAAATAATTCAAATAATATTTATGCTGAAACAAGATGAAAATACAAAAGCTATACTAAATGTGAACATATTTGAGAGTACCATATAGAACAGCACTAAAGTCCTCAAATAAGCAACAATAGCATCACTTGGTATCTTGTTAGAAATGTAAAGTCTATGATCCCCTCCCCAGACCCACTATCTGGGAACAGGGCCCAGGAATCTGTATTAAAAAGTTCTGCAGGTGATCCTGGATTAACCTTCAGAAGCAATGATCTAGAATACAGACAAAACCAAAAACAAATTCTAGGCAAATAAATTACCCAAAACAATCCAACTTGGCTTTTCCAGGGGACCAGAGGAAACAGGCAAGAAGGACAGACTGCCTAGTGCAGTGTAGCAAAGGGTCACAGCACTCAATGGTGAAAGTGGATAAGGATTCATGGGACTAGTAGCAACAGCTAGCCAAGGGAGGAATCAACAAAGTCTTGGAAAATTACAGAGATTGCATGAGGATATTTTCTTAAAACACTTAGACATTGCTAATATACGATGTCATGCAAAGACCTCTCAACAATTAGAGGATAAACAACCAGAGGGTAGGACTGTGCACAGTTGGGAAAATTGGCCAAGGCCTCTCTCACAATTTATACAACACCCCCACAACCATCACTACCACCTTCTATGCTATGAACCAAGGATTTTCACTTTTTCCGAGTTTTAAATATTGTAACCCATATGACGGTTAACTTTATATGTCTACTTGACTAGGCCACGGGGTGCCCAGGTATTTGGTTAAACATCATTCACGGCATATCCACAAGGATATTTCTGGAGGAGATGAACATGTGAATTGGTAGACATAGTAAAGCAGATTGACCTCACTGACATGGATGGGTCTAATCCAATCAGTTGAGGGCCTGAACAGAACAATATATCAGCATAAGAGAATTCTCTCTCTGCCTGTCCTTGAGCTGAGCTATCAGTGTCTTCTGATGCTTTTAGACTCAGACTCCTGGGTATTCAACTTACTGACTGAAGACCTTGGGACTTCTTAGTCTCCATAATCACTTGAGCCAATTCCTTATAATAAATCTATTTATGTACAAATATATATACATATAAACACATATGCATATATACATACATATACATATGTACATACTTATCTGTGTATGTATCTATATATGTATGTGCATGTTTGTGTGTGTACGGATGGATGTGTGTGTGATATATATATATATATGTTTTTCTATTGTGTCTGTTTCTCTGGAGACTAATAACCTTTGTTAAAATAATATTTTACCTGAGATCAAAATGCACAGGAGACAGGTAAGCCAGCTTTTCTAGTTGAGAAGTGTATTGGGCCTTGAGAGGATTCTACAGAATTCCCAGGGATTTTAAACCATTAAGTTAAAGAAATGTGTGTGCTCTTCATTCTAGTTTATGGTCTTCCACAAGCTGACACATACTCCCTACCCATCCCAGGTCTATCCTGGTCAATCCTGTGGAAATGAAGGCTACCAGTTCCAAAACCATTTAAACCATCTCATATAACCTCCCTATTAAAGCCAAGTGCTGCTACTTTCAGTATATTCATGTGCCTCCTTGGTAGAGTTCAATAATCCAATCTTGTAAAGACTGGGCTCAAGTTTCTTACCTGATCCTGAGCTCTTTCTGAAGCCTGTAGAAGGCAGAGTCAAGACACCTCTGTGATGCAGGGAAGAAACTACACAAAGGCAATGTGCTTTCAAGAGTCTTCTACAACCACCGCTGCCACTCTTACTCAGGCATTACTCACTACCTATGATGCAAAAGTTCTTATCATAGCCACATGGCAATTTTATATTGAGTTGAACCTCTGACATTAGGGCAAATTTGGATGCTTAAATAAGTGGCCAAAACTTAGACCTTCTGATTTCCCATTACAACACATTTTTCCTCCCCTACCCCTGCTTTATTAAGGTACAACTGACAAATAAAAAATGTATATATTTAAGATGTACAATGTGATGTTGGTTTTTTTTAATGTCTATTTATTTTTGAGAGAGAGAGAGAGCACAAGCAGGAAAGGGGCAGAGAGAGGGAGACACTGAATCTGATGCAGGCTCCAGGCTCCAAGCTGTCAGCACACAGCCCAACACAGGGCTCAAACTCACGAAACGTGAGATCATGACCTGAGCCAAACTTGGATGCTTAACTGACTGAGCCACCCAGGTGCCCCCAATGTGATGTTTTACATATGTATACACTGTGAAATGATTACCACAAATAGGCTAATTAACACATCCCTCACTTCACATAGTTAACCATGTTTTTTTGGTGGTGAGAACACTTAAGATCTACTCTCAGGAAATCTCAAATAGCAATATCATATTGACTATAGTCATCATGCTAATTTTAAATGACCTATCTTCAAGTTAGCTAATTCTTCTGTATGATCAAGTCTGTTATTGAAGCTCTATATTGAATTTTTCAGTTCAATCATATATTCTTCAGTTTCAGGATTTCTGTATGGTTCTTTTTTATGGTTTATATTTATCAAATTTCTTATGTTGCTCATATATTGTTTCCTTGATTGTGTTTGGTCATCTGTGTTCTCTTGCATTTGCGTCCAACTTCAGCTCAGGTCATAATCTCACTGCTCCATGAGTTCGAGCTCTGCACCAGGCTCTGTGTTGACAGCTTCAGAGGCTTGAGCCTGCTTCAGATTCTGTCTCTGTCTCTCTGCTCCTCCCCTGCTTTCTCTATCTCTCAAATGTAAAATAAAACATTTTTAAAAAGATGATTACTTTGAATTGTTAGGCAATTTGTAAATTTCTATTTCATTGTGATAGGTTACTGAAGCTTTATTCATTTCCTTTTATGGTGTCATGTTTACCGATTTTTCATTATCTATATAGGCTTGTATTGTGTCTTTGGCATTTGAAGAAGGGAACACCTCTTCCAGTCTTTACAGACTGGTTTTGGCAGGTAAATGTCTCCTGTTAGATCTCTTGATGATGGGATTATCTCTGGTTTGCAGCTGAGTGGGTTTGGAGCCAGATCACATGGCTGCTGCTGGGTCTACAGCTAAAAGACCTGTTACCAGGAGCTCAGGGGGGTGTGGATCCTGCCTGGTCCCTAAGAAGATAGGACTGCCTCCAGGACCTTTGTCAGTAGGGTTGGCACTGGGACAAGGGTCTACTTCAGGATCTACAGTTGGGTCCACAGACACGGGCTGTTACCAGGTATGAAGAAAGGTATGGTTCCTACCACGTCCCTGAGAGGGTTCCTGCTGCATAACTGGACAGATCCTCTGGGGTAGGACTGGCCCCAGACCACAAGAGGGTGTGGCTCAAACCAAGTCACAGAGCTGCTTCAGGGTCTATAGTCAGAATCAAAGTCTGCAGATCTGCCTCTAGGGATACAGGAATACATCTCTTGCTGGGTCTCTGAGTAGGCAAGACCAATCTGAGACCATGGCTGAGAGGGTCTGGAGCCAGATCATGGGCTGCTTCAAGTTCCACGGCCAAGACAGGTCATCTGGTCCGCTACCAAGGTATACAGGTGTGTGGATCTTCCCAGGTCCTTTGGCAGATAGTGCTAGCAGATGGCCTTAGCAGGATGAAGGACAAACAGGGCTGTCACTAAGTCCACAGAAGGATGGAGCTGTTTCTATGACTATAACTAGGACCAGGGTTGGCAAGCCTTCATCATGAGTGTGTAGCTGCCCTCTCTGAATGGCCTTCTTTGGTCTTAGGCTCTACTGGGGTTTCACAACATACTACCTACACCCCAAAGTTCCCACGAAGGCACTTTTGCCCATTGATGGCTGCCAAATTATTGTTGCTTTTGGAGAATATGAGTGGATACTCTCCTGTTACACCACCTTACTGCCATCCCATTTTTCTGTTTGGTTCAGAGATCCCTAATCTGATAAAAGATAAGGTGAGGTAGGAACTGTTGACAACTGTGCAAGAAATTTTAATTGCCCCTGTGTAGTTCCTGGTCTAAATCAAAGGGTAATATTAGATTTGATAATATGTGTTGGCATTCTTTTGTGGTGGTTTAGGTTTAGGTTTCCATTGGTTAGTTGGTTCATTGGTTTGGGGGAATCTTATTTTGTTTTGATTTGTTGTTGCTTTTGAAACCATCGACCTGAAGGAAAACATGAGTTAGAAACAGAGCAATGAAGCAGCATGTAAGAAATTATCCTAAAAATAAACTATGATCTTTGTAAAAACAGGAAGAATTTATATCTCCTAGGCTTTAAATTTTTTTCTTGATTCTACCACCAGGATGGAATAGCAGAAAAAGAGAAGAGAGAGGCACTCCCATTGTATCTTTGACAGAAAACTATGAATTCTGGCCAGTCAAAAATATGTGTCTGAATTACAAATATTTGAGGAATAGAAATGAGGAGAAAGGAGATCTTACTTTTAACTGTCAACAGGAATTTAAAAATAATCAATGAAAGTCAAAATTCTCTTGTGCTATTCTATGGAAGACTTTTTCTGCATGGTCCTTGACCTAAGAAGGCCATGAACTGACATCAATCCGTAAGACGGCCAAGCATGTTTTAAAGAAAGGAATCCAACATGTGAAAGCAGAGAGTTAGCAACATAAAAATATCAGACTTTGAGTCACAGAGCATACAACTATAAAGCCCATTAGAGGGCTTCCAGAATAGGCTCCCATTTAATACATGGGGGAAGATGAAACTATAAGAGGAGAAATGGACCTAAAAGGCGGGGGGGGGGGGGGGGGGGCAGGGAGGACCAAACAGGAACTTTACCTAAGAGGGGACTCAAATAACTATAAACATATATAAAGTTGTTCAATTTCACTAGAAATGAAAGTTGCCAGTTAAAACAATAATAAGATATATTTAACATTCACCATACTGGCAAAATACTTAAAATTTGACATTATCAAGTATTGGTGAAGATGTAAAAATATGGAAACTCTCTACTCTATGAATCATGCAGTAAATAGGTTACAACAAATTTAGAAAGCAGTTGGGCATAAAGTTGAACACACATAACTATGACCCTCCCATTCTTGGGTGTATACACCCTAGAGAAAATTCAGCAGATGGGCCCCAGGAGAAAGACTAATAATGTGCATGAAAGACTTCTCTGTAATATCAAAAGCTTCAATGACCCAAATGTCCACTGAGAAAAGAATGAATAAATAAACTGAGTTAAAGTAGCATTCCAGGGGCACCTGGGTGGCTCAGTCAGTTAAACGTCTGACTTTGGCTCAGCTCATGATCTCATGGTTTGTGAGTTTGAGCCCCATGTAGGGCTCTCTGCTGTCAGTGCAGAGCCCACTTCAGATCCTCTGTCTCCCTCTCTCTCTCCTCCACCCCTGCTCCATCTCTCTCAAAGATAAACAATAATTTAAAAACTAATAAAATAAGTAGCATTCCATTTAGCACTAAAAAGAGGTGAACTATAACTATATAGTTGAATTTCACAAATACAAGTTAAAAGTATAAATAGCCAAAGAAAAATACCACACAGTGTTTCTCAGTTTAATAAAGTACAAAAACAATCAACACTAATCAACATGTTGTTTAGGAATGTGGTATTTGGGTGTGTATGCATATATAGTGCATGTATAGAAAAATAAGAAAATTAAAAAAAATCAAAATCCAAAATGATGGTTAGCTCTGGGGTTTAGTGAGGATGGCATTGTCAATAGGGGAGGGACATATGGAAGGCTTCAAAAGTATGGGAAATGTTCTACTTCCTAATCTGCCTGAAAGGTACCCAGGCATTTGTTTTATTAGTCTATAAACAATACATATGCTCTTTTATATATGTAATTGTCATCATTAGAAACAAAATTAAACTTGTAACTTTAATACAATCAATATAGACCAGTAGTCAAAGGTTAAGTAATTTTCCCAGGTCACTCCACAAATAAATCACTAAATCTGGACTTGTACCCAGATGATATAGTTTCAGCATCCAAGCTTGTAATGACTATGTTATTCAGCCTACCATCCTACTACAGGATATATACTACACTCCTTACTTAACCTTGCTGAGTTTCTTTTAATATGTAAAATGGAAATTAAATATAAGTTTGTAAAGCTCTAAGCACAGGGCTTAGCCCATGTTATGTGCTCAAAGATAATCCTAAGAATGAGGGAAGGAAGGAAGGAAGGAAGGAAGGAAGGAAGGAAGGAAGGAAGGAAGGAAGGGTAAAATAAAGGGAGAAAGAAAGGAAAAACTGAGAAGGAAAGAGAGAAATACCAATGAGGAATGGCATCCTTAAAGAAACTGCACATGCCCAATTTAGAAAATGTACAAAGTAGAAGTGTAAACTAGAAAATCTGTTTTCTCTTCATTGCTGCAGGCCCCAGAGCATCTGGTCTCATTAAAGGTGCAAAAGTCGAATATCCTATTGAAAATTCTCTTTGGTGTAGGAAATTAAGTTAAATTAAAAACATGACCTTTCTTTCAAACTGGCAAAAGTGATCTCGCTCTCTAAGCATGATCGTATCCATCAGCAATACATCAAAACCAGACGTCGCTGTGGGACTTCTATGGCGGAGCCATCAACCTCCTCTGAGACTCCCATTTATTTGGCTCCATTCAGGCAAAGAGGATCAGGTTCTTTATAAAATCCAAAAGAAGAAGGTGATATCCGCCCAGGGAGGAGGGTTTCAGGTCTTCTCTAACATTTCACAGGCCATTCACTCAAAGGGAGAGCTGCTAACAGCCTGGAGGGTTGCTGCCCCCACTCTTCACTTTGGATACAACATTGAGCGGGACAGTGCAGACAGAATTGCTCTCTCTCGCAAAGATTGAGCCATGAATTTGATTGTAATCTTATAAAGCCCAGCTGGGAGAGCCCTGGAGACCCAATGGGGACTCTAAGCAGGAACATGCACTCAGAGACCTGATGTGCCCTCCCTCTCCTTGTTCTCTGCCCATCCGTCCCCAAACAGAGACTACCCTTTCCCTACACCAAGATGCCCCAGAGCAGTGGGGCATTATCAGTCCAGCTTCACCATCCACCCAACAACCCCAAAGCCTATCCTCTTGCAACCCCACTCATACTCGGGCCTTTCTGGAGGTCCTTCTGTGGTCCAGAGAGAATGCAAGGGGAAAGAGCTCTCCAAAGAGCAGAGCAGCAGTGCTGAGAAGACAGAAGCCCAGAGCAATGGCAGCCCTATGAGAAAGTGGCCTCCTGAAGCCAAACTCCAAACAGATATTCAGAAATGCAGACAAAGAATTTATGCATAAGTATAATAACTGCAGTGTTATTTATAGGCCCAAGTAGTCTGAAACAATTTAATTGCCCAATTTAGAAGATGGTTACATAAATTGTGGTCTAATTATACCATATCACTTAAAATAGGCTATGACACATGAACACTCTGGTCCCCAACAGGAGGATATTTTTCCAATTAAGTTGTTATTACTGATACTATAATAATGCATATATTTAGTAGAACTTTACAATTTATAGTGAGCATTTCTTACATCAAACTTCTTCAATTTAATCAGCACGAATGTATGAGCTAGTCATGATGCCTGTTTTTATAGATAAGGAAACCGATTCTCAGAAAGATTAAGTGATTTGCCCAAGGTCAGATACCTAATAAGAGGCAGAGATGAGATTCAAATCCAGGTTCTCGATGGGAGTTGGGGGGAGTAGATATACACGCAAAAAAATGTCAAGCCTTACTTGAAGGGGCTTCAGAGCATTGTGAAGTGCACTGCAAAATGTGCTTGACCAATATGAAGGGCCAAAAAAGACTTGTGACACTCTGTGCTCAAAGAGCAAAGATGTTTACAAGTCTGAAGAGGCTTTCATCTTAGACCCTCTACAGTCAGGGGTCACTAAATAACCTAAAAGGATGGGGTAGCTGTGTCTACAATAAGTTGTAATAATAATAATAATAATAATAATAATAATAAGGAGGAGGGGGAGGAGAAGGAAAAAGATGAGAAATAAAAAGGAAACATGGTACTAAAATAATATTTATTTCATAATTTTCATAATCACCTAACAATTCCTGAAAAAGTCCTCAAGAATTGCATAATGGAAAACCAGCATCACACAGGGCTTATTTATTTCCTTGATACTTTTAATTGTTTTGATCTCCAAAAATCACTTTTCAGAGTGAAAATAAGTATAGAAAACTCTCCTTAAATATATTAGCTATATTCTGGTATTGTTCCTACTGATTAGCAGGGGATGTGAAGTCTGAGTCATTTGGAAATATGTTTAAAAAAAACACAATACATATACATATATATTATACATACAGAGAATATTATTCAGGCATAAAAAATAAGGAAATCTTGCCACTTGTGACAACATGTTTGAATCTAGAGGATAATGTGCTAAGTGAAAGAAACCAAACACAGAAAGAAAATACTGTATGATCTCACTTATATGTGACATTTTTAAAAAGTCAAACTCAGAACCAGAGAATAGTTGTTGCCAGGACTGGGGGATAGGGAAAATAGAGAGGTGTTGGTCAAAGCATACAAACCTCAGTTAGAAGTTGAGTAAGTTCGGGGCACCTGAGAGGCTCAGTTGGTTAAGCATCTGACTTCAGCTCAGGCCATGATCTCATGGTTCAGAGAGTTTGAGCCCCACATAGGGCTCTGTGCTGACAGCTCAGAGCCTGAAGCCTGCTTCACATTCTGTATCTCCCTCTCTCCCTGCCCTCCCTTGCTTGTACTCTGTCTTTCTCTCTCACTCAAAAATAAATGAACAAAAAACTTTAAACAAAGAAGTTAAATAAGTTCTGGGGATACAGCATAGAAGCTATAGCTACTGCATACTTGAAATTTGCTAGGAGAGTAAATTGTAAGTGTCCTTACAACAACAAAAAAGATAACTAAGTGAGGTCATGGGTGTGTTAATTAGCTTGAGGGTAATCATTTCACAATGTGTGTGTGTGTGTGTGTATGTATGTATATCAAATCATCACATTGTACACCTTAGATATATTCACTTTTATTTGTCAATGATACTTCAGCAAAGTTGAAAAAACACACAATACCTTATAGACATATTTCCATTCTCCATCATCATCCTCAATTCTGGAAAAAACAAGCAAACTAAAACATGCATGGAAATACAAGCAAAGGGAAAATTATACTGTAGTAATACAACAGGAAATGGCATGAGTGTGTATGTGTTTGTACATATAAACTAAAGAGAAAAGGGTAGTAAGGAAGAGAAAGGAAAAAATGAGCACTTAATTCCACCCAAGAAGAAAAAGATTAAAGCTACTGTACAAAACACTAACAGGTTTCAAACAGACCCCTAATTGCTGGAGGTCATGCTCAATTCGTATTTGTTCATCCGGCCCTTTCAATGGATCAATCTGCTACTCACGGAAACCTACAATTGTTGTTAATGAATCCAATGTTCTCTAAGTTTTTCCATAAATGGTTCTTTTAAATAAATGGAACTTGAGTAGCTAAACTGTTTTGAAAAGAATAGACCATAGACTGTGCAGTGTTACTTTCCCCACACTCCACCATGCACTGGAGTCTTAATTAGAGCCGTAGCTATCTGAACTATTTTTGCCTTTGACTTTATAGCACAACATGTAATTCCTATTGGTATAGTAAACCAGTAACTTCAGTATTTGTTAAAACTAAATAAAGTTTATAAGCCTATCAAAATACCTCTTGTTTCTTGTAAATGTTTAGGAAACATTTCTGAAATGTTTCTGAAAGTTAAGGTCTTAAGAGTTAGCAGGAACCAGTGACCTCACTTTGCACTTTTCTTCCTTCTGAATGAAGCAAGCCCTCCACTCTACAAGGGGCAAGGAGAGCCGTGGCCGTCAGGGAGGGGAGTGAAAGAGGAGATGAACCACAGTAAGAAGAGTGGACTTCTTCCACAACCACACAAAGCCCCTGATGATAGCACGCTTTGTCTATTAATTGCCTAGCACCATCCATTACAAATGACATCTGTGTTCCCAAGACCTCTGAGTAAGAAGTGAAGGAGGAAGGAAGAGTGAGGTCTCAATCCACATAGTAGCCCTTGGGGAAAACAGCCTTTACTTATTCCCTACATCACTTCTGAAAAGTTGTGTCACGTCATTGTTCTTTGGCAGGGTCCTGAAATAATACCTATATGCAAAAGAGTAGTAAAAATCAGAGTCTCACTAATATTTCAAAGGACTACAGCTCTGCCTATAAACCACTAAGTCTGTAAGATAGGAATAACAGAGATACCAACCTCACTGGGTTGTGAGCATTAAATAAGATAATCCATGACACACATTCAGTATAATGCTTCACAGTAAGAACTCGAATATACTATTATTAGTTGTTGCTACTATTGTGGCTGTTCTGTTATTAAGAGACGCTGCATGACAAGCCTTGAGTTACTTCTAGGGAAGCTATAGGTGATGTAGCCTTTGGCTGACTCGACACCTTCCCAACTAGTTTTGCCGGATACTCACACCTGGATGTTGATTTCTCTTTTAGGCCAATGTAGTATTTGGAAATGTTAAAACAGCAGAGCAGTAACAAAGCCATTCATGGTTTATTCATGTGTAGCCCTTTGCAAATCATGAGATTCCTTGAAATATTTCAAGTTACCTTGAAAGAGTTGTCATTATTCTGTCTCATTTCCTCTCTTCTTATTCTCTTTTGAACACGATTTAGTCAGGCTTTTGATTCTATTATTCCACCAAAATAGCTCTTACCAAGACCTCCTATGATTTCCAGAAATCAATTTTCAGCCCTCATCCCACCTTCCTTACTGAAATATATTTTCCCCTTGACACAGCTCACTTGGTTCACTTCCAAATTCTTCATCCTTTCCTATTCAGTCTTCTTCCCAAGGCTCTCCTCATCTTCCCACATTCTAAATGATGAGTGCCCCAGAACTCAGTCCCAAGAACTTTCCTTTTCTCTACACTAGCGATCTCATATAAACTTGTGGCTTTAAATGTCCTTTATATCTCCATCCTGAACTCCAGAACTCTATATCCAACTACATGTTCAGTATCTTCATTTAAATGCCAAATAAGCACATCAATATTGTCACATCCAAAACAAGATTTAGAATTTTTCATATCCAAATCTGCTCCTGTCAGTCTCCTCCAACTTAGTAATTGGTAACTCTATCTTTCCAGTTGCCAAGGAAAAATTCCTTGGAGATATTACTGATTCCTTTCTTCTGGTCATACTCAAATGTCTGATCTGTCAGTGAGTCCTGTGGCCAATGCCTTCAAAATATAAAAATAGAATACAAACTGTGATTGCCTTCACTACTACCCTCCACTAAGTGAGACTGGAAGCTGTCGGGACACTATGAGCAGAGAAATAACATGATATGACCTAGGTTTAAAAGGACTTCTGGCTGTATTGACAATGAACCGCAGGAGGTCTTTGGCACAAAAAGAACCAATCAGAAGCCTACCTTAGCAATCCAGACACTAGATAGCACTATTCATTGCTGTATCCCTACTAACTTGAGCAGTATCTGGCTTACAGTAAGTGCCTAATGAATGTTGTTGAACAAGAAATAAATATAGCACCAGCAGATCCTGGAGGGGCTGAGTCCAAGGTCAGGGTTTGTCATGATAACAGGTAGATTAGGCAACCTAATCTACTGGTGCAAAATGCACAACAGAGCACCAGAGTATATAAAGTGCAGTAGATGCTCAATAATTACATGTTTGACAATTGGTTAGCTGGTGGATGAATGGATAGATGATGGAAGGAAGGAAGGATGAATTCACTGATGGGTAGACATTAGGAGGTAGGCTAGCCAAGCTGCTCCAACAGCTTGGGCCTTTGTAAGATGGTGCTTTTGTGAGCCTGAATGAGGGCTCACAGACAACAATATACCCAGAATCATCACCAGAATACCCAATGAAAGGAATGTGTGAGAGACATCTGTCCTTAAAACTTCCAATTCTCAAGAAATACTTACTACACTGAGAAGTGTGTTTTGATTTTCAATAGTATATGAAATTGACCACACACACTATAAGTAATACTTTCATTTCTTCTGTGACATTGTACTAATTACAAATATTTTATTGACCCAAAATGTTTAAGTATCTATTAAAATGTTATCTTAACCCAACTGACGATGATACCACTCTTAAACAAGCTCTACCCGCCCCCGCCCCCAGAGTTCTGCTGACTATCCAAACTCATTATTTACATTAACACATGCACAGCCCTCCATCACATAACACATCCTGTAGCCGCATTTTCAGCCCTGTCAATTTGGAGTTTTTCCTTTGGTAATATAAATATCTAAGAGAAACAAAAATGTTTCTTTCTCTCCATAAGAATTTCCAGTGACTTATCCAAATGCCACTATTAGTCTGCCTCTCTACCATCCTGACCTCTTCATTCTACACTTCTGGCTCAGAATTTCTGGGAGAGACTGAGTAGCCATCAAGTGTGGCCTAGCATTAGGAGCTACAGCCATGCCCCATGCAATGATAGTTCAGCACTATGGACAGCAATATGTATGCTTATGTGCACCACCCCCCCAAGAGATTTTATGTTCTAACTATACTCAGAATGTGTACCCATATCACACCACCTCCTCAAAAAAATAGCAATAACAGGTGAGATTAATTGAATACCTAATGTGTGCCAAGCACTGTACTAATCTATTTTATTTGTTATTATGTTTATTCCTCTCAAGAACCCTACAAGATTATCTCCATTCATGGATGAAGAATCTCAGGTCCAGAGAGATCAAGTAACTGCAAATGTCAACAACTAATAAGTCTTCAGAGTGGGCCCTTGATCTACTTGCAATACTATCGCCACCCCCACATACACACATAATAAGGTTTCCTCTCAACAGCCCAATGAAGCCCCAGTTTAGTGGGCCACCAGGTCACTTCCTGATAATAATCAGTGAGAAGAAGGTCCTATACCAGAAAGGAAAATATAGCAACCATCAGGTGTCACCCAAGGAAAGTCACCATTGTGCAAGGGAGAAGGAAAGGGGCTCTGAAGACATGTTTTCCCCAGCCATATCTACAGGTTACTCACAAGGTCTCTGGGCACATAAACCACAACGATAGGCACATTCCATTTACAAATGCTTGCATGTTTTCATTTTCATGTTTCTGAAATCTATAGTTTTTTCCCAAGCATAGCAGTTTTCTAATCAATCCCGCATGTCTGTTCTCAACCATGTTTCTGAGGGCCAGCCAGACAAGCTGCAAAGTCCTTGGCCACAGAAGCACCTGGCTCCCCAATGATGTGTGCCTCATTGTCTTAAATCTAGGAAAGGCTCTTTGATCTCCCTACTTAGACAAGATTGCGGCCAGGCCTTTTTCCAGCATCTTTCCAGACTCAGCATTCCCCCTTCTCCCAGATCCTTTGCTACTCACAGACATCAAACTCCCTCCCTCCCCTTCTTCATCTCCCATAGCTCTGAGCAGACATATCTCTCTTTGGGTCCTCCTCTTGCCTCTATGAACCATCTCCTATCTTGTGGATATGCCCATGACTCTCTAACTAGACTGTCAACTTATTCAAGAATTACCTCTTAAGGAGGCAGACTTGATCCTGGAACTACCCCGATTTTAAGTGTCATTCCTTTGACTTTCTATGGAGTTATGTTCTTATCATAACTCCATAGAGTTATGCTCTTATCATGTTCTTATCCATGGATCCTAAGTTTTACACATAAAACATAGTCAACACTTTCACAACTTTGTATCTCCCACATTGAGTGTTGCCCTTTACCTTAGGACACTACCTCCCAAAATACACACAGGTGCACACACAGAGACACAAGCATATATGTATATGTATGCATGACTGAGTGCATATGTGTGTGTGTGTGTGTGTGTGTGTGTGTGTGTGTGTGTGTGTGTGTGTGTGTGTGTAGTACTTTCTCTGCTACTGAATTACTGACTTCCTAAGATTAGGGGATATGTCTAATTCTTCTCTGAATTTCTAAACTCTGATACTGTTCCACATAGAATGTGGCCAGGTATTCAAAAGGTGGATTGAAACACAGAGTATGTGCATTAAATGGCTCAAATATTGAAATGTGAATAACTCTGGCATAAGCCATACCCAGAAAGAGCCTATCCAGCTAAGTCTAACCTGTCTGTATGTGCTACTCAAGAGCTGGGAGATAGTGCTGAATCTCCAACCCACCAAGGGACTCGGACAGGAAACACCTTTATACTGAGCACCACAAACAACTCACTCCACACACTCCCACTGATCACCTTCTATGTGCCAGACCCTCCAGCTAGGAATAAGAAACTAATTGGTCTATTTTGAATTGCTTTTTAAAAATATGGAAGAAAACTGAATTCATAAAACAGGATATAAAAAAGGAGAGTAAACTGTTTTTACTGAATACCTCTTGTGTGTCAGGTTTATTGCACATATTACCTCATTTAAGTATCACAACCAACCCGAAACAGGGAAATCATTTTATCCATCTCAGGGAGCTCTAGAAATATCTGAGCCCTGATCTTCAGTCCTGGAATGCATGCTTCAGACCTGTAACCCTTGTGGGAGGCAAGATTGATCATGTAGGCATCCCTGCTCCACTCACTCACTATCTGTTTCCATTTCTTCTACAGCTCATCAGAGATGGTGAGCCAATTTGAGCACATAATACAATACAGTTTAGTAATGTTTCTTTATGATAGAAAAACAGTAAAGATTTCCTGTCATAATATGAAATGCCACTTACAGGAGTACAGATGCTGACTCTGAACTGATTAGTCAAATTACGGTATAAACTCCAGCTCTCGGAGTTGTGTCCCCAAGGTAAAGTAAAATGCCCAGTAGCGATTACCACATTCCTCAACAAAAACAGCTTTCTAAAATGTGATGCAAATAAAATATTACATTTCTTAAACTATGTTGTCTTTGGGTCAGTTGCATATTTTCTACCAGAGTTAATACCACATATTGAGGTATAGGAACTTAAGACAGGCTTCTAATACAGTGAGCTATTTTAGGCAAACCCAAATTTCAAACAACAATATGCTCTGCACAATGTAACTTGTATTACATTGCTTTTGGTCCTCACTGATCCTTTGCTTTGCAGTATGAAATTCTTTACCTCTGACTGCAGTTGTGGGAAGAGCAGAGAAGCATATGTTGGTCAAGTAGATGAACTTAGTACATGTCCTCCAGGCCTTGCCCTTTGGGGGGCCCTACCACTGTCCTCATGACACCACTCTAGTCCAGCTTTGTGTTTCCATCCTAAATCTTTTTTTTCCATCCTGTATCTTGAAAAGACATCCAAGACTCCAAACTTCTATCTTCCCCTGCCACCCAGATTATTCAGCATGCCCTCCCCATGTCAGAGCACTGCAGTTCCAAAACAGACAAGAGTTAAGCCCACTTTCCACTGTGTCTGATCTCCATATAATCAACTGATACTTATTGAAAATTCTGTTATGCCTGGCACTGAGCTAAGCTCATTATACAAATGACTGCATTTACTCTTCACAACTTAATTGAGGATATTCACTTTTTACCTCCACTTTACAAATAATGAAATTGATGCAATTCCAAAAGACAAATTCTATGAGGACTTTATCGTATGTTGCAACAATTCCATGGCCTAGAATAGTGCCTAGCATGTAAGTACTCAAGAAATAATGGCTGAGAAGAGTGATATCATCAACATGGTGGAATTAATAGTTTTCTACCATCTTTCTGTCCAAAAATACTCATTTAATTACCCATAAAGTAGAATGCCTTTGTGGAAGTCTGGGAGTCCAGTGGAAAGTTCTAGCATACAGATGGAGCAAAAAAAAAAAAAAGTGAAACTGGATGCATTGAAGAGGATAAAAGCAACAGTTTCATTATACTCACATCATCCCTCTCTCAAAGTGGCACATCTGAGTGCCTGTGATTTCTCCAACAAGGGAAAGTGAGAGTATCTGAGTGAGTGCCCAGCTTCCCCAGCTGTGTGGAACACCATCAAAGAGACCCAGTTCCTTCCCACTTCACCTAGAATCCTGAGATGTGCTGCCTGAATGCAGAGCAGGAAATGTCTGGGAGAACAGCAGTCAGGGCTCTTGGAGGGCACTGAAAAGACATACATCCTACTAAACGTGTTGCACACCCCATCAGGAAGTCCACCAATGAGCCAGTGGGACTATCTCACCTACACATCCTCCCACTGGTCCACAGGCACCCCAAATGCATCACAACCTCTCCCATACTCTACCCTACCACTCTGTGGCCAGCTCCCTGAGCACAATCCCTATGACAACAAAACTGAGTCTTTGCAGAAAGTTAGTGAGCACATGTGGAAAGCCAGCCCAACTCTGCAGCACTGTGAAAAAGCACACAGTCTGAGCATTCAACACTGCCCTCGAGAAAGCAAATGGGAGTCTGACAGCCCCAAGTCTGGTTTTGCAGGATCAAAAGAAGGCATGCAGTCTTAAGAATTCACCTTGTAAGAGGGGACAAGAACTGTGGAGAAGAAATACAATAGAAAATATCTGAAAAAGGCTCAGAATCCCTAACATGGATGATGGAAGGTGTTTCCTGAAGCCAGTCAGTAAAGACTAGAGGAGGTGAGTGTCTCTTTAAATGCAAATGCAGCAACACAAACTTCAAGGAAAATTTAAAAATTATTAATCATAAAACCATCAAAGAAATAATATCTTCTAATAACCAACCTTAAAAAATGAAATTTCTCTAATAAAAAATACAAATAGTCATTTTAAAGAAACTCATTGAACTGCAAGAAAACACAGAAAGGCAGTTCGCCAAAATCAGCAAAACAATAATAAAATGAAGAGTCTATTACAGATATATAAATCATTTTTAAAAACAAGTTCTGGAACTGAAGAATGCAATGAATGGAATTAAAAATTCAGGAGAAAGGGGCACCTGGGTGGCTCAGCTGGTTAAGCATTTGGCTTTGGCTCAAGTCATGATCTCCCAGTTCATGAGTTCAAGCCCCACATCAGGCTCTGTGCTGACAGCTCAGAGCCTGGAGCCTGCTTCAGATTCTGTGTCTCCCTCTCTCTCTGTCCCTTCTCCACTCACAGTCTCTCTCTCTCTCTCTCTCTCTCTCTCTCTCAAAAATAAACATTTAAAAAAACTTTTAAAAATTTCAGGAGAAAGTGTCAGTATCAAACTGGATCAAATAGAAGAAAGAATCTGTGAAGTAGAAGACAGATCTTTTTAACTTGTCCAATAAGAGGAGAACAAGTCAAAAAGAAGGAAAAGGATAAAATAAAGCCATATGGACTATGGGATACCATTAAAAGAAATGACCGTGCATTACTGGAGTCCGAGGAGAAAATAGGGAGAAAAGGGCAAAAGGTTTTTGAAGGAAAGAATGGCTGAGAAAATCCTAAAACTGGGGAGAGATATGGACACTGTTGGTGGGAATGTAAATTGGTACAACCATTATGGAAAACAGTATGAAGTTTCCTCAAAAAATTATAAAATAGAAATGCCATATGATCCTGCAATCCCATTCTGGACTCATATCTGAAAGAAATGAAATTATCTTGAAGAGACAGCTGCATTCTAATGTTTGCTGCAGCATTGTTCACAATAGCCAAGACATGGAAACAACCCACATGATAATCAGCAGATGATAAATAGACAAAGAAAATGTGAATTATATATAATTTAGCCATTAAAAAAGGAAATCTTGCCACTTGCAACAACATAGGTGAAATTTGAGAGTATTATGCCAAGTGAAATAAATAAATAAAGCATAAGAAAGAAATACTGTATGATATCACTTCATATGTAATCCAAAACTAAACTCACAGAAACAGAAAATAGAATGGTAGCTCCTAGGAGCTGGGGGTGGGAGAAATGAGGAGATGTTGGTTAAATGTACAAACTTTTAGCTGTAAGATAAGTCAGTTCTGGGGAGCTAATAACAGCATGGTGACTATAGTTAACAATACTGTATTGTACACTTGAATATTTCTAAGTGAGTAAACCTTAAATGTTCTCACCATAGGGGGGAAAAATGGTAATTATGTGAGGTGATGGAGGTGTTAACTAACCTTTTTCTGATAATCATTTTACAACATATACATGTATCTAATAATCACTTTGTACACCTTTACTTAGGTGGGGCTAAGATGTCAATAATAGCCCAATAAGCCTGGGGAGGAGGGGGAAGAAAGTATAAGGGAAAAAAAAGGAATATTTGAGTATATAAATGAATGAAGATTAACAGAGTTGTTCCAAGATCACACAGCTAGTAAGCATCGAGTCTAGAGAATACTGTGTAAAGTAGGACCTCCCACATTCCTGTGCTATGCCAATGCTGACATTCTCTAGGCACATCCAAGTTAGAGGTCAGCTTGGTAGCATAGTGTCGAGGACAATGCATGAGACTAGGAAGGACAGGGCTGGGTCCTGGTCCCAGTCCCACAGTTTACCATAGGCCATTAGACAAGTCACTTAGCTTTCCTTAGCTTCAATTTCCTCATCTGTAAAATAAAAATAATATCTACTTTTCATTGTGTTGGCAGTTATTGCATAATGATATTAACTTCACCATACCTAAAAGGGAGTAGTAACTTTAACTGCACAGAGTTAATATGAAAATTAAGGGAGACTGTAAACTGTGAAATCACTCTTCAAACTAAAAAGATCTGTGCAAATGTAAATCCACAGAAGAAGCAATTATCTTCACAATTAAGAAAGACTGAGAAACAGGGAAGCACATTTCCCATCATTATACATGGTCATTGCTACCATGACCACCTGTCAGAGAAGCTTCAGTTATAAGATCTGCCCTTTGTCTATAGCACTCATTGACACTTGGGGCCACTAGCCAAAGCTTGGGTGAAGGATTTTACCTCAGGAAATTCCAGACATGGGCTTAACACCAGGATCCTGATGTCGCTGCATTCCTATCTGCAGGAGTTAGGAGTCAAACCTGGCACAGGACTTCCTGCTAGCATGCTACCCGTAGCCCAGCCGGCTTTCCTCATCTTTGCTGAAATCATTACACCTGTGTCATCTGCTTTTGGTTCAAGGCCTACCACTCTGGCTGCTCATTCAGTTTCCACTAAGAAAGTCACCGAATATTCTATACCAATTGTTAAATGTTAAATTGCATCCCCTAAAAAAAATATGAGAGTCCTAATCCCCAAGATGCCTCAGAATTTGTCCTTATTTGAAAATAGGGCTATTAGATATGTAATTAGTTGAATTCAAATGTGACTATATTCGAGTAAGGTTGGTCCCTAATCCAATATGACTGGTGTCCGCAGAAGCAGATGTCCATGTGAAGACACAGAGACACACAGGCACAAGGCCACGTGATGACAAAGGCAGACAATGAAGTTATGCAGCTATAACCAAGGAACCCCAAGGATTGCTGGCAAACTCCAGAGGCTAAGAAGAGGCAGCCAAGAATTCTCCTACAGGTTTCAGAGGGAGCATGGCTCTGCTGACACCTTCACCACAGACTTGTAGCCTCAAGAACTGGGAAACAATGCATTTCTATTATTTTAAGCCACTCGGTTCATGGTACTTTGTCATAGCAACCCTAAAAAACTAATACAGCTTAGTCTACAATCCAGCAAAAGTGCAATAGCGCTACCCCCACCGGACTCATCAACAAGAAGAACTCCCAAACAAAGGTTCAAAGTAGCGTTCTGTCTCATTTATCCAGAAAACAATGCTTTAGGAGACTCAACTATGTAACTGTGGCCAAGGACCAGAAAGGAGGCAATAAAGTGCCCCAGTCAAATACCTATGACATAGTTCACATTTTTAATTCCTAGAAGAGATTTTTGAAGACTCATTTAGAACCTACTGGCCCTTATCTGAGAAACTGCCCTACAGCAGAGTTGACACATAAACTACCGGAGAGTAGGTATAGAGCTGATAGCAGTGGCGAGCAGTAGCTGAGGATGGAGAAGACAGACTTACAGGTGACATTTAAAAAACTCTCGGCATCCCGGGGCCATCTAGAGCAGAGGGAAACATGTCTACATTTTAATAAATGCTTGGGAAAAAATGATGAGTTTGATTCATCCAAAATGTATAAGTGGTTTTTTTGCAGTCAGTTTGGAGTGACAGGGACCATTTTTACACTCCTGCCTGAAAAGACTAAAAAGCCAGACAAAATATATGAAACAATGGTGTTCAGGGACATAGGATACCAGGCAAAGAGGGACAGTGATTCCTCAGAGATGGGAAGCAAATGAGGTGAGCCCTACTGTTGCCCAAGAGCGCGTGCAGGCTTTGGACCTGGGGGGGAGGGTCCAGGCAGGGCCCAGGCTCTCCTGAGTGGGGGAACGGAGGGAAACTCCAGTGAGCTTCCAGGGGACTGTGCCAGCGAGGAAAGAGCTGCAGAAGGAGCACTCCTCCAGAGATCTAGGGAGTCTCCCTCACATCCTCATGGTGTCCGGAAACTACCCAAGACTGGGGAAAGAACCACCAGAAAGGATCAGCAAGCACAAGCCCCAGAGTTCACACACACCTGGAAACAATTCCTGTTGCCACAGCAGAGCAGAAAACCTCATAATTCATGGAGCGTCAGGCAGAGCACTAAGAAAGGTTTTTTTCCCTCAGCTGTGGGACAAAATTGGCTCTGATATAAACACTAATTCCAGTAGCACCTAACAAGATTTAAAATACTTTAACAACACTATGGTCTCAAAGTATCTCCCCACAAAATACTTATTAATTACAAACTGATAAAGGGTAAGTTTAGGGTGGTGAAGCTAGGCAGACACAAGCCCATCAAATGATCAAAAGTTGAGTCACCAGTAATGGACAAGTCAATGTGCCTCCTCATAGGATGCATTAACGGCATTCCTTTTGTAATGCTCCTGCCAAGAATGCATTCTCCAAATCAAATCATGGAGATATGTTAGGCAAACCCAAAATGGGGGAAGTTTTACCATGTAACTGGCCTATGACCTTAAAAAGTGGCAAAGTCATGAAAGTCCTGGAAAGACTGAGAAACTGAGTGTGAAAGAGACAAAAGATGCAAGACAACCAAATACAACCCGCAACTCTGGATCGGACCCTTTTTCTTTAAAAACCATAGCTAGGCACCCTGGGGGAACATGAGTGAGATCTCTGGATGACATGACAGTAATAGACAGATGTGAATGGCCTGATTTTGATTTTGATGGTAGCACAGAAAGTCCTTCTGTGGAAGAATTACATACTGAAGTCTTCCAGCAACTTACTTTCCAATGGTTCAGGAAAACTGTTATTTGTAATATTCCGGCAAATTTTCTGTAAATATGAAACTTTATTAAAATATAAAAATAAAACTTTACTGAGGAACAGGAAGGAAAATTCTAATAAGTGAAGAGACATTCTGTATTTCTAGAATGGGAAGGTTATATATTTCAAAACCATCATTTCTTCCATGTAAATTTTATGAAGTCAATACACTTCAAATTAAAATTCCATCAGAAATTTGTGAAAGTATTAGGGTAAAAGAGCCAATAAAATATTGGAAACTAAAGAAAACAAGGAGTAATTTACATTTCAATATATTTAAATTTACTTCGAAATGCAGTAATCAAAATGGCACACTATGGCACCAGCCTGCAAAATATTTGAATAATTGAACAGAATGAAAAGGCACCAAAAAAGGTCAAGTTAATGGCATTTGAAATCAGTTAGGATGAGTTACTTATCAAATATTAGGCTACTGGTTAATAAATTTGGGGGGAAATTTTTAAATACGTAACATGCCTCATACTATATATCAAAATAAATCCCATGTACATTAAAGTTTAAATACACATAATGCATCTATAAAAGTAATAGAGAAATGTAATCAACACATTTCTAAAGTCGAGGTGCAAAAAATTTCTAAATACGACATCAAAGGCAGGAACAGAAGATAAAAATGGAATTGCGTACATATGAAGTTAAAACCTTTGTACATCAAAAAGTACACAAAGAAAGATAAAACGGTTGTAACAAAATCAGCAAAGAGTTATAATGTCCTTACTATTAATTTTTTTTAACGTTTATTTAATTTTGAGACAGAGAACATGAACGGGGGAGGGGCAGAGAGAGAAGAAGACTCCAGGCTCTGAGCTGTCAGCACAGAGCTCATCCCAGAGCTAGAACTCACAAACCGCAAGAACAGGACCTGAGCCAAAGTCTGACGCTTAACCAACTGAGCCACCCAGGTGCCCCTATAATGTCCTTACTATTAAAGAACATTATATATCAATTAGAAAGTAAACCCCAAAAAGAAAAGAAACAATTCACAAAGGAAGACAAATAGCTAATAAACACAAGAAGCTGGGTGTTGAATTTCATTAGAAATAAAGATGCAAATTACAAAATATCATTCTTCACCTATCAAATTAACAGAGGTTAGATGCTCATCCAAAAGCATCTCTTATAATAATAAAAAATTAGACATAAACCCAGCCCTTTTTAAAACAAAGAAACTGTTAAATAAATTACAATATTATGGTAAGTAGAAGTCTAAGATGGCCCCAGGATTTCTCCACCCTGGTACACATGCCTTGTAGAATCCTGCTGACTATCAATACGATGGTTTACTACCCTGATTAGATCATGTTATATGACATAGTTATCCTTAAAATGAGGAGATTTTTCTGGTAGGCATAGCCTAATCTTATGAGCCCTTTAAAAGGGAAGAGTTTTCTCTGGTCACAGAAACCAAAAAGTACAAACACAATAAGGATTCAATGCACCACTACTTGCCTGCAGATCAAGGGGGCCTTGCTTGCATGTCAAGGAAAACAGGTGGCCTCCAGCTGCTAAGAGCAGTCCTCAGCTAACAACCAGCAAATACAAGAGGACTTCAGCCCTATGACCTTGAGGAACTGAATTCTGCCAACAAAAATGAGCTTGGAACAAGTCTTCCTAGAGTCTTCAGAGAACTTAGCCCAGCTGATACTTTGATTTTGGCCTTTTGACATGTGACCAGAGACCTTAACCATGCCATGCCAGACTTCTGAGCTATGGAACTGTGAGCTAATACATGGGTATTATTTTATTTATTCACTTTTTAAATGTTTATTTATTTATTTTGAGAGAGAGAGCACACGTGCACAGAGTGGGAAAGGGGCAGAGAAGAGAGGGAGAGAGAGAATCCCAAGCAGGCTCCAGGCCATCAGCGCAGAGCCTGACTCGGGACTTGATCTCACGAACTGTGGGATCATGACCTGAGCCAAAATCAAGAGTCTTATGCTTAACCTACATGCCCATGGGTATTATTTTAAATTGCTGAGTTTGTGGTAATTTGTTACACATCAATAGAAAACTAGTGCAAATATAATCACACAAAGTATTTCAAGTATCTGGTATTTTCACTAAAAGTACAAGAAAACTGGCAAATGTTTATGATATAGTATTTGGATTTTTTTTTAAAGGAATCAAGGGGCACCTGGGTGGCTTAGTTGGTAAGCATCTGACTTAAGTTCAGGTCATGATTTCATGGTTTGTGGGTTCGAGCCCTGCATTGGCTCTATGCTGACAGCTCAGAGCCTGGAGCCCGCTTCGGATTCTGTGTCTCCCTCTCTCTCTGCCCCTCCCCCACTTGTGCTCTATCTCTCTCTCTCAAAATTAAATAAACAGTTAAAAAAATTTTTAATATAAAATAAAGGAATCAAAACTAAATATACAATATAAGCACAATTTTAATTGATATGTATAGAAGGGGGATGCCTGGGTGGCTCAGTCGGTTAAGTGTCCAACTCTTGATATCGATTCAGGTCATGATCTCCTGGTTAGTGAGATTGAGCCCCATGTTGGGCTCTGTGCTGACAGTACAGAGCCTACTTGGGATTCTCTCTCCCTCTCTCACTGCCCCTCCTGTGATCTCTCTCTCTCTCTCTCTCTTAAAATTAATAAATAAACTTAAAAAGCAAACAAACCAAAAAACACTGCATAAAAATACACCAAAATGGCATGAGAGGTTATATCTGGTGAAAGAACTAAGTATTTTAAATTTTTCCCTTCTATTTTTCTGATCCCATTTTTCCTAAATGAGGGTATATTATTTTAACAAGCAGAAATAAAATCAGCAATACTTCAACAACTGCCAAGAACAAAGCTTCTGGTTTTGAGAGGCAACTAAAGTATTTCAGCTAGTTTATCAATAAGATGGAAGAAAGAATCTTTATAGCATCTTTACACTAATATTTGAAATTAAGCTCTGTTGTGAAATAGTAATACACGAACACAGGCAAACACAATGAGACTGTTGTCTCTGACCGCTTCAGGGACAGTCCCCAATGTGACATTAATTCTGAAGCCTGTGCCTCCGCAGTCGCAGATGCTGTGAATGAACTTGGGGAATGCTGCAACATTAGCCTTCTCTGCTAATCCTGCTAATGCACTCACAATCTATTTGACAGGCTGCCCATCACATCCCCTCTGTCAGGGCGAGCAGCCTTCAGAGGTGGCTGTGACAAGCGGATTACAGAAAGGACGCCCAGGAGGACAGACTGGCCCTCCCTCCGCTGCACTCTGACTAGCTTTGTAGATAGGCCGCATACCACAAAGGCAATCAGACTCATCTTCAATACAGACCTCTTGGCACAGAGTACCAGAGGGAGACGTTCACCAACCCAAGGGAATGAGTGTTTTCTGACAGTCATGCCATCCTCCAGCCTCATCGTGGAGAAAGAAACAAGGCAATTGGAAGGAAAAATTCACAGGTTTCTGGATCATTCCTTAATAGCAGAGCCCCCCTCCTCTGCAGAGACCCTGCATGCTCTAGAAAACTAGTAAAAGTTCTGGCCTCTCGGGATGAGTCAGAACACAGCTCTGCCCCCTCCTTCCCCTCTGGTTACCAGGTTCCTCAGTGAGTGGTTGACACTCCATAAAACCTACATTTACAGCTTGGGCTTCATTAAATTAGCAGGATCATTTTATTTGCCTTCTAAATTTTCAGGGATTCCATTTTAAATGTTTCATTTAAATACAAGGCAAAATAGAAATAAAAGGCACAGTCTTCACACTAGCAGATTATTCTTTGAAAAAGTAACATAGGATTTGTCCAGAGCAAAGTTGCTATTCCTTCTTCTGCAAAAGTCCCTTCCAGCCAGCCCCCATCACTCTGGAAGTGGACAGTTCTTTCTACCTCAGTTTACACACTTGGTTCTCAAATGATGAGAAGGAGACTTTTCCCAGAAACAGTTAACTTAGTTACCTCCTTTTGTCATGAAGTGTTCCTCACTCCTGTAATCAGGCCAAGGCTCTTCAGCTTCCCGCTCATCTGGGAATATGTCCTCGGGCTCAGGAGCCGCAAAAGGCATAGAGAGTACTGAGACAAGCAGAACCGGCTGGGGGCCTCAAGGAGCCTACCATCTAGAAGAGATGACCAATAGTGACCCAGTGTTAGAAGTGCTATGAGTGAGGTTTCTGTACAAGAGTGAGGTTCCATACAAGCACCTGGGAGAGACTGCCAGACCAGACTGTGGAGGCAAGGTACTCTCACCACCTTCTCCAGCTGTATTTTTTTTTTAATTTTCTTTAATGTTTACTTTTAAGAGAGAAAGACTGAGAGTGATCTGGAGAGGGGCAAAGGGAGAGGGAGACAACAGAATCCGAAGCGGGCTCCAGGCTCCGAGCTGTTAGCACAGACCCGGATGCGGGGCTGCAACTCACAAACTGTGAGATCGTGACCTGAGTTGAAGTTGGACGCTTAACCAACTGAGCCACCCAGGTGCCTCTTCTCCAGCTGTATTTAAGCCACATTGATCATTGGTGCTTCTACTGTGAGATAGACCTCTGAAGGTTAGCTGAAAGTCTTCACCACGTCCCATCAGGACAGTGACCAGAAATCCCCCACTGAGGCCTCACCCTCCACTCTGCCATCAGTCCTTGACACGCCCAGCATAGGTGTTCCAACGTTATTCAGGCTCACAAACTTGCAGTGAAATGAACAGAAATGAAGAGGAACATCACACACACCGCCCTACCGTCTCCAACAAGCCACACCCTCTCCTGATGGAAAATAAGCACAATAGCTCTCATGCAGGCGAAGTTCAGCCACCGCTCCTGCTCCTCTTTCTCCCAGAAGGGGCTCCATCCTAAATGAGACCCTTGGCAGGTCGCTCTATGGAGCAGCAGCAGGGCTTCTTCCTTGTACCTGGAGGTGGAGGCTAGGACCCAGGCCTTCCTCATTCCTTGGCCTGTGCACAGCACCCCCTGGGAGGCCCAGAGCTTTCTCAGCCCACCCCTCTTCCCTACTCTCTCCATTCCCAGAGAGGTTAAAGCCTAGCACTCTTTGTCCTTCTGGGCAGGGCAATCAGAATTTTGGAGATCTCAGTGAATCTCAGCTGTATACAGGGAAGCAGTAAAGGGTCTTGTGAGTGCATGAATTTTGGAGTCTGAAGAACGTGGAATTGATTATGTTCTATGACATACTCTGTTACCTTGTGCAAATGTATTCTTTTGGCCTCCGTCTCATCTGAAAATATGAGAATAGTATCTGTGGATGTCAATCTCTCAGAACAGTGTTTTGCATATGGTAAGGGCTCAATAAATGGTAGCTCTATAAAATATTTTCTCCTAGAATATCTCCTAGGTCTGCATCTAAATATCAGCTCTCACTAACAAAGGAGGAAGGAAGGGATCTCATGAGAAAATGAGGGATTCCAGACCCCTGGGGAGCAGTCCAAGGTTTGTTTTCAAAGGGAGGTAGACTCTCATAGATGTCTCTGAAATCATCCTGCCCACAGAAGTACGTTCAATTAAGGCAATTTCTGTTCCTCACTTAGAGGCATGCCCCCCAGGCCAGACAGGGGAAGTGTGCATCAAGCATCACTCCAGACATTAAGTCCACTGTGCCCCCAACTTTCTGGCTGCATATACATGGGGATTTTCTGGGAACCTCAAAGGACCTGGAGCCAGCCAAGCAGGCTGAAGACAATCACCCATTGTAAAAACAATGAAACCAACAAGCTGGAAAAGTCAGAATGGATTTCACCTGGCCTCCTCAGGCTGCACTAACAGATCCCTACTCATGCTCCATGCCCTTCTGGCCCATGCCTACTGTACAGTTCAGAGTGATTTATATGACAGGGAAATAAGCCAGTAGTAAACACACACAAAGAAAACTCTAAACATTGCTTTACCTTTTTTCTGCCAAAAATGTGCTTTGCAGCCAGTTGTAAAGTGACCTTATTAATATCCACAGATAAAGTTCATGTAATACCTAGCTTTGGCTCACTCCCTAATTTCAGATTCTGAAGATTACAAAGAGTAGATAAAATTTACAGGGTTTCTTTTTTAGTTTCTTGCCACATCTGAAAACCTGTCCAAAGATAGGAGAGATCCTGTGGGCTGCTGGTCTCCTACAGATGGGCCTTATGCAGAGATTCCCATTTTAACAGCAATGTGCTTGGTGTGGTCTAACTACTATGAACACTTGACTCTGAAATTTGAAGTGAGTTTTCCTTGTTTCTCTAGAGATAACTATTTATTATTCAAATCTTCGTGTTCATTTTTTTCAAAATGTGTGTTTTTGTAATTGTTCTTGCTTTCGAGGGCAGTTGGTTTACTTTTATTGTGCTTCTGGGGCAAGTCAGAATATCCACATGCTTCTTCATATTTCATAAACGTGAAGCTGATTTTCTAATTACAGCTATTTTGATCTGTATATGTCTGCTACACAGTTCTGTAACCCATATGCAAAGCTTCTGCCTGAATCTGCATGGGCGACGTAACTAGCTGTCTGGCAACTAAAGAAGAATCAGAGTATCCAGGAGAGAAAAATAAATTTGATTTCTCGCTCATAGCAAAAATGGGACATAGTCAACTCTGTCAATGAAGTCTGTAAACATTTTTATAGCTATCCCAAGCACTGTTTAAATTCTCTTTGCTCAAAGACATTTTTGAAACACCAAAAGAAACTGAAAAGCTGGGAGGTACAGGTACTTTTTTAAGGCTCAGTAGAAAGAAGTAGATAGTCTTTAGCAATGTTATCTATATTTATGGCACAAATGTAAATTTTCTCTAACCAAAACTGTACAAGTCAGAAAAGATAAGTACTTTTATCCTCATTGACAGGTAAGGAAATTGAGGCCCTCAGAGGTTACAGGATTTGACTAAGGTGACCCAACAAAGTTCAGCAATAAAACGTGTGCTGAGACACACATTTCCTGCTTCCCAGTTCCTTTCATCTGGGTTATCTATTTAAGTTGCCCTGACTTACTGAAGTAAACATTATGCTGTAACAACACACATTTCCCTCAGTTTGCATGATGTCCACACTTAGCTTGTGCTCAGGAACTAGTTACAGGTCTTAATAAATAATATTAACTGAAGAGAAGGATTTGCTTTAATAATTATTTCTCAGGGTGCTTGGGTGGCTCAGTCAGTTAAGCATCCAACCTTGGCTCAGGTCGTTATCTTGCAGTTTTTGAGTTCGAGCCCCATGTCGGGCTCTGTGCTGACAGCTCAGAGCCTGGAGCCTGCTTCAGATTTTGTGTCTCCACCTCTCTCTGCCCCTCCCATGCTCATGCTGTGTCTCTCTGTCTCTCGATAATAAGTAAAAGTTAAAAAAAAAAAAATAAAGAAAATAATTATTTCTCTCCCTGGGGCACCTGGGTGGCTCAGTCCATTAAGCATCTGACTCTGGATTTTGGCTCAGGTCATAATCTCAAGGTTTGTGCGATCAAGCCCTGAATCAGGCTCTGCTCTGTCAGCACAAATTCTTGGGATTCTCTCTCTCTCTCTCTCTCTCTCTCTCTCTCTCTGCCCCTCCCCTGCTTGTTCTTCCTCTCTCTCTCTCTCAAAATAAATAAACATTTAAAAATAATAATTATTATTACTCCTCTCCCTGACCAACTCAACACTAAGAAATCTGTAAGGCACAATTATAGAAGAGAAGGGAAAAAATCCTATCCTGTTAGGAAATATTCTGACAATGAAGGAAACTAATCTAATATTTTAGGAAAATTTGGACAGATTCTTGAAATTCCATTGTCAAAAATTTAACAAAGCTTACAATTCTATGGACATATTTATATTAAAAATTACAACGTGAAAACCAGACATGAGAGTAGGCAAAAAAGAAATCCATGCTCCCAGCCACTAGATACATTAGATTTTTTTTGTTTTCAAATAACAGACTCAATTTTACTGAGCCAAAATTCAAGAGGTTATAGCTAATCTAAAAATATTGATTGTTCTTTTTTTTTTTTAATCCACAGGGACCCTACATACCAACATTTGCAAGTAGACAAAAGTTTTGTAACTTTACAATAAAATATCACCCCAGAGCATGTTATGTCAAAACCTAAAGTGAGAATTTTGTATTACAAAATTAAAAACACCACAATATATTAGAGTGGCAACCCCGGATTGGATCACCTTGGAACAATAAATGAAATGATCCCAGGAAATGGGAATTTGTGCAGAAATTTGTCACGTAGTGGATAGTTCCATAAGGCTAATACCAGTTCACTTTTGCAACAAGATATTCAGAAGGCCACAGATTACCAGTCAGGAAAGACGGTGAGAAGTCTGGACTTCTGTCTGCCTGCATGCAAAGGGAAGCTCCTCCACGTCCCATCCAGGTGTGTCTGAGAAGACTGAGTGGGCAGCCAAACTTGCACCACCACCCAGATGTAAAAAGCTTTCTGTGTACCCCCAGAAGAAGCTATGTGGGAACAACAAAAAGGACCTCTCCCCTCCTAGCGTAAATGCCAGTGCAGAGCCTGAAATCTCACCTCTACCAAGTTGCAATACGGCACCCGCTCCTCCTAAGGTGGTAAGAGAGGCCAAGTGGGTGTCCTGGACATTCATCCCCACATGGTAGTAACAAAGTGACACCCCTTCCCTACCAGTATGGCAAGTCAGAGGAAACTTACCAAAACAGATTTCAATAAGAGTTTCATAACAGAATACCAAAAATTTCAAGTGTATGATCAGAAATTACATGTCAGACCAAGAACCAGGAAAATCTCAACTTGAAAGAGAAAAGATAATCAACACACATCAACATCAAAATCACACAGATGTTGAAATTATCAACAAGAATTTTAAAGCAGCCATCATAAAAATACTTCAATGAGCAATTACGAACCCTTGCAACAACTTAAAAAATCTCAGGAAAGAAACAGAATATATATTTTTAAAAACCATTTGTAAATTTTATGGGTGGCTCAGTGGGTTAAGAATCCAACTCTTGATTTTGGCTCAGGTCATGATATCACGGTTTATGAGACTGAGCCCTTGTGGGGCTCTGCACTGACAGCAAGGAGCCTGCTTAGGATTCTCTCTCTCCCTCTCTCTGCCCCCCACCCCACTGGTTCATTCTCATTCTCTCTCTCTCTCTCTCTCTCTCTCTCTCTCTCTCTCAAAAATAAACTTTAAAAAACCCATATGTAAATTTTAGAATTAAAAAAAAAATCATTGGAATTTTTTAAACCCTCAATATCAGAATGGAGGGGACCCAGGAAAGAATCACTGAACTGGAAGACAGAACAATAGAATTGACCCAAATTCACCAACAGACAGAAAACAGAGTGAAAAATGTGAAGAGAACCTCAAAAACCTGGGGAACTATAACATTTGTCATTGCAGTCTATGAAATAGAGAAAAACAGTAAAGATGAAAAAAGTATTTGGAGAAGCTGAACATTTTTGAACAGTATTTTGAACAGCTGAACATTTTTCAAATATGGAAAAGAAATAATGGCTGAAAACCTTTTCAAACATGGAAAAAGATACAAACCTATAGAATTAAAAATCTGAGAAAACCCCAAAATGGATAAACCCAAAGAAATCCATGCCAAGAACCATCATAATCAATTTCTGAAAATTAAAAACTGTAAAAAAACTAAAAAACTTTAAAGACATAGAAAGCACCTTGGAAGCAGCAAGAGAGAAATTACACCTTACATGCAAAGGAAAAACAATTCAAATGACAACAGATTTCTCATCAGAAACCATGAAAGCCAGAAGGAAGCAACACATTTTTCAAGTGCTGAAAAGAAAGGACTGTTAACCCAGAATTCTGTACCTGGTGAAATTATCCTTCAGAAATGAAGGAGAAATAAAGACATTCTCAGATGAAGGAAAATTAATAGAATTTTTCACCACCAGACCTACCTTAAAATAACGGCTAAAAAAGTTCTCCAAAAAGAAAAGAAATGGTAAAAGATGGAAACCAAAAATATAAGAAGAAAAAAAAATTGAAAAAGCACAGACACAGCTAAATACAACAGACTTTCCCTCTTGAGTTGTCTAAATTGTTTGATGGTCAAAGCAAAAAGTAATGCATTGTCTAACTTGGATCTCAATGCATGCAAAGGCAATATTTATGACTATCATGTCATGCACAGGGAGGAGGACAAAGGGGCTTACAAGTTGGTATCTTAGTTCAAGTTGCTATAACAGAATACCACAGACTCACTGACTTAAAGGACAGGCATTTCTTTCTCTGTGAGTCCAAGACCAAGGTGCCAACAGATCTAGTGTCTGGTGAAGGTCATCCTCCTGGTTTATAGATGGCCAGCTTCTTGCTGTGTCCCCACCACATGGTATGAAGCAGAGAGAGGAAGCAAGTTTCCTCAAGACGCTTCTTATAAGGACACTAATACCATTCATGATAGCTCCACCTTCAAGACCTAATTAATTACCTCCCCAAAGCCCCATTTCCTAACGCCATCACATTGGGGATTAGGATTTCACCACAGGGATTTTGGGGGGTTACATTCAGTCCACAAGAGGAGTTAAGGTTTCACTCAAACTGCTAAAACACTGATATCAGTAGGTATCAATGTGGTAATTATACAGTTCTGTATCTTCATTATGGTGGTAGTTACAAGAATCTACCTATTCCTATTTTTGTGGGAAAATAGCATAAAACTAAATGCAAACATTGTACCAATATCAATTTTCTGGTTATGATATTGTATTACCATCGTGCAAGGTGTAACTGTGGAAGAAAATGGTGAAGGACACATGGACCTTCTCTGTACTATCATTGCAATTTCCTATAAATCTATAAGTAATTCAAATTAAAAAGTTAAAACAAAAAACAGAACTCAGAGTGCCTGGGTGGATCAGTCAGTTAAGCATCCAAGTCTTGATTTCAGCTCAGGTCATGATCTCACAGTTTGTGGGTTCAAGGCCCACATTGGGCTCTGCGCTGACAGTGCAGAGCCTGCTTGGGATTCTCTCTCTCCCTCTCTCTCTCTGCCTCTCCTCTCTCATGTGCGCGCTCTCGCTCTCTCTCTCTCTCTCAAAATAAATAAATAAACCTAAAAATAAAATTTTTTAAATTTTATTTAAAACCAAAACCCAGAACTGTTCTAGGTTGAGAGGACAAGACATAAATGCAATGTGAAAAACTTTGGATTTTGATTTTTAAAAATTCAAAAAATGGGGGGTGCCTGGTCGCTAAGGAGGTTAAGAGCCTGACTCTTAATTTTGGCTCAGGATTTGATCTCACAGTTCATGGGATCAAGTCCCGAGTCAGTATCTGTGCTGACAGCACAGAGCCTGCTTGGGATTCTCTCAGTCCCCCTCTTTCTCTGCCCCTCCCCTGCTCTCACTCTCTTTCAAAATAATTAAGTAACCATAAAAAAATCAAAAGGTGGGAAAATTTGAGGAAACTATAATGTAGATGGGACATTTGATGACACCAGGCAAAATTATTATTGATAATAATGTTATGGTAAAAGAGTAACGCCCTTATTCCTAAAATATGTGTGCTGAATTATTTAAGGTTAACAAATAATGAAGTCTGAAACTAACTTGCAAATGGTTCAGGGAGAAAGACAGCAAGAGAGAAATATAATAAAACATTATCAGCTGTTGACTCTATAAAGAAAGTATGAAAGTGTTCTCTGTCCATTCTTACAATTATTCTGTATGTTTATAAAATTTTCATTTTAAAAAAGTTGGAGGGGCGGAGTGGAAGGATATGTGATAAAGTATAGTAAAATGTTAACTGTGGAATTTAGGTGGTGGATAATTGAGTGTTCCCTATAAATTTCTATTGTGCCATAGGCCTGAAGTGTTTAAATTAATATATGGGAGGAGAGAAAGCGGAGGAAACATCAAAGCCCCGCGCCCTCCTCCAGCACTCCCTATACTCCCCGGCCCAGTTAAATACATACTTATGATAATTAAAATAAAACATCATTTGCCAGAGACAAAACCTTGCCTGGCTTCCTGCCTGGAGAAGCCCTAGCAATGCCTCCCACTTTTCCCGTAGTGGTAAAACCCCAGCCAATGCCATGGTCCCCACAGCCACACTGAGGAGGCTCCCATGGGTCCCGCTAATTGTCAAGGAGAGACAAATCTGAATATGTTATATATATACATATATGAACTAAAACAACAACAACAACAACAACATTCTACCATTGTGGTGGGAGTTTTTAACACACTAAAGTACCCAAGTTAGGAATTAATAGACAAAGAAACTGAAAAATAAAAAGGAATATAGAAGATAAAAGATTTAGAAGCTACATCTATGGTGCCCAGATCCATGTAATGGTTAACAAGAACTCTTTGAGCCATGCCACCCACCTTAGAATGGGTCTGCTCAAATAGTTCAGCCTTGGCTGGTCTCCCCGATGACACCACCATAATTGAGACTGTTCTGGACAGCCATAGCACCACACCTGCTCTGGTTCTTAGTTATATAAGCTGTGAGATACTAAGAATATTCTGAATTCTGCACAAAATGTTCAGCTCTCGACACAGGTTAATAAGTGAACCAACCCTCCCAAGTAAATCTCATTATTTAAAGCAAGGCCTAAATTCTCTGGAGGCTTGTTTTCCCTCTCTGGTTCTTTGAGAGGTGAAGAATCTAGCCATTCCTGTCCCATCTCCTCTAGCTTTCTTCCATGGCCCCTGTAAAGTTCCATCTACCTACAGTCTCCAGTGTTACCCACTCCTACCAGTGATAAAAAGCAACCCATCCCTGCCTTGTTATGACAAAACTCCTTATCCCACAAGCAGAAGTCCAATCAAACCAAACATTGAAAATAAATTATGCCTATACCTCCCCAGAGATGGCTGAACTGCTAAGAGCCATCTCCATGTTTAGAAATAAGAAACAAAACCTAGTCCATTCACCCATCCATCCCAGTTTTCTGAGCCCTTCTGTTTTCTGATAGCTGGGGCTAGAACTAGCACTGGCTAAGAAAAATGGCCAAGAGTGGTTGGTATCAGAGGGCCAGGGCTCAGGTGACTGGGTAAAAGGAACATTCCTGAAGATACGTCCATGTAATAGCATTGTATAACTATCAGAGAAAGCAAAAATCCAAAGAAGATTATAGTTGGGTGTGTTTGTAAAGTCAGAGACCCCCTCCCACCTATTCAGTCACACCTACCACATATACAGCCCCCTGCCCTGCCCCACACCTCAGTCTGCCTCAAGTTGTCTCTTTCTTCCTACGTATATGCCACAGAGGAATGGTAGGTAGGGCACTTACATTTTGTCACCCACCTTCCTCTCTCAACCAAATACAACAATAATCTGTGAACTGATTTATCCATCTCCATGCAGTTTAAAGAAGGCTTCTTCCAAGTTTTCTAGAAGTTTCATGACCACCAGTCCAGGTGATATCCTTCCTCCATCCTTTTTCAGAATCTTTGGGTGCTGACAAAGTGAGGATGGGAAGATTCTCTTAGGAATAAGGCAGCTTGGGAGCTTCAGGATGCTGAGGGAAGCATTTCTAATGCTTTGCATGGTGCTTCATAAATGCCAAAGTTGTTCTGCAACACATTAGGGCCCGGTTTTGGTTTGAGTAGTGAATAAATGATTGAGAAAAGATGTATGACTTTGACCTCTACACCAACTGAATGAGGTAGGCGGAAGAGTATTATCCCCATTAAAGGAAGAAAGGCCAGGCTCAGAGAAATGCAGGGACTTGGCCAAAGCTTGTAAGTGGCAGGAAATGTTAAGGACTGGGTCTTCAGGCCCCTTGCCTCAAAGGAAACACAGCTTCTAATTCTTCCTCTGCCACTGACATGAGGTTTGCCCCCTTCCTCCTATCTCAGTCCATAGTGAATTTTTTCATCTGAAACATGAGCAAACTGGACCCAGCCATCAGTCTGGCTCTTGAAGTGGCCCTCTAGAAAGCCAGGCCGAATGGGTAGGGTGGGTGACCAAGCCTGTGCCTCCAAGAGCTCCGCTGGTCTGGAAGCCAAGACCTCTGTCTCAAAGACCCAGCTTGAAAGGACTAGGGCCACACCGGATCTAGTGCAGGGCCTGGCCGCACCATCCCTGCCGGCTCGAATCCCAGGGACCTCCGTCGGACCATGGCAGTGCTGGATTCGGGGTGCCATAGGGACTCCAAGGGCCTCCAGCTCGCATGAACCCAGAGCTGCCCTCTTCGGCGTCAACATCTCTAGTGCTCACAAACGCCCACAGCGGGAAGCGCCCGCTGTGCTAACCCCACGTTTGTTAAGCCTGAAAGCGGGACACGGAAGTGGGCAGCGACCGCCCGCGACTGCCCGCCACCGCCCGCCACAGCCGCGGGACCGTGAGCTCCAGCGCCTAAGGTTCCGCGGGAAGAGTTCGCTCTGCGCCTGCGCGCAGAGCGTGCGCAGTGGTGGAGGCGGGGGTAGGACCGGGTGGGCGTGGGCGGGGCGGCTATCTCACAGCAGCTGGTGCACTGGAAAGCTACGAGCGGAGAGGTTTATCCGAAGCCACCAGATTCCAGAGGGGGACGCTGCGGGGCGTTGGACCCCAGACCAACGCTTGGGGTCTGTGGATCCTGTTGATGGAGACGAACGAATTCTCGGCGCGTTTCTGGAAGGGTTTGCAGGGCGGGGCCGAAAAATGTGGGAGCCGTAGTATCACAGCCCACATGTGACGTCATAATACTGCATAAATGAGATAGGTAGACCTGGCGGAGCCCAGGCGTATCTTGCCAGAGGCAAATGTGACGTTACTGCGCCTTAGTGCCTTGGAAGGTGGGATGGGATTCCTTTGAGCCAGCTCTCGAGACACCAAGATTCCAGGGGTGGGGTTGGGTATGTTATCATAGGTCCCACATTCTTGGAACTGAGGTTATATCTAGGAGCCCTAGACCAGCCCACCGCATTTCTTCTTTCCCCCACAACCCTATGCTAGCCCTGACTCCCGCGGCCAAGAGGTCTGAGGAAAAAACGGCCCATTGTACGCCCCAGACCCCTGGCTACATTTCAGAAGAAGGAGGTGGAACCTGAACCTCTTCTTGAGAAGAAACCCCTGCGAGCTTTTCTTTCTCCACGGTGTACCGATCTCCTCCCAGAGCACCTGGGAGCTCCAGGCTGCCTTAAGGGCTTCTCGCGCTTTCTACCTGTTCAGCAAAGAGATCCAGCCGAGTAGCCCCGCTCCCTTGCCCCTCAGAGAAACAGATGGCCTAGCAGCTTAGGGAAGGACTCCCGCTGAACTCTCCTCTCGCCTTCTTCACTCCCGAAAGCTGGGCACCTGAGACCACAAAAGCTTAACGTCTGAAGACTGGGGTCGGAGAAGGATGGGATCTTCTAGGCGTGTAGCGGAAGTGGGGGGGTGTCCCCTTTGCAGAGTAGGTAGGCAATAAAACCCACCCAAGCATTTCCGGCATTCTCATTGCCTTTTCTTGCGACCCACAGAGTAGGAGCTGGAAACTGTCCCCCAACCACGTTGCTAGGAAAGGTAGCCTGTGTGATGTCTTGTGGCCAGAATCCCCAGATTGCCCTCCCACTTGCCCTTCCATTTGCTGTGCTGTTACTACATAGTGTATGAGCAATCACTGTCACAGTATAGACAGCGAGCTATGCTGACAAGTGGCTTCTGGGTCCATCAGGATGATAGAACCATGGTAGAGCAAGGCAAGGCAATGGCATTGTGAGTGGTGGAGGTCTTTGGGCAGTACCCTGCCCCACTCCCAGCCCCCCTCTATAAACCCTGTGCTGGGAATCCATTCTTCTACACTTGATATTATCGAAAGTCAGTTGCAGGGTCTAGGATGGAAGGACGGGGATTCAGGTTACCAGAGGTGGCACGGGCCAGAATGGAAAAACTCGCCTGCGAACCTCCCCCATTTCACAGCTTTCAGGTCTTTGGGGAGGGGCTAACTGCAGAGGCTCTTGTTGTCCTGGAGGAGTGGGAGGTGGCTAACTTGGGGTGGAGTGCGTTGGGCGGGGACGGAGCGGGGCGCAGCAGTAGTAAATCCTCAGGAAAGATGGGACCCCAGAAAGAGCAGAGGAACTGAACGAGGCGCTCCGTAGATCCTCAGGGGTGCCCAAAGCTCTCTGTGACAGGTGTATGTACTCAGTCACTGTCGTCTTGGAACAACCACGTCTCCCGACCTCCCGGGGCTAATGACAGAAACGATGTGGGCCTGCCATGGACCCTCACGTAAGCCATGGCCAAGTGCAGACCATACTACGGACTGCACTGGCTGGGCTAAAGCCAAGTCCAAAACCCACTGAATAACTCTCTCTCCCTCTCTGCGCCCAGAGATCACAGTTCTCTGGGATCCAGACTCTGGTCTGTCCCGGGTCGCCTCCTTATGAAGCTGCAGAAGAAGGGCTGTGATCTTGCCGGACCAGCGGAGATCCCTCAGTCCGGTCAAGACCCGGCAGCTCACGGTCCTCATTCGCAGTGGGCCGTGGAACCGATCAAGAAGTTTTTGAGCGCAAGACCAGATATCCACAGGGGTGGTGGACAGGGGCTGCGGCAGAAAGTTCTGCCGAGTCCTCAGCAGGACGCACTGAGATGCCCCAGTCCTGATCCGCCCCTCCAGGCCTGTCCAGCAGGGGGCAGCGTGGCTCCGAACGCGGAGGGCAGGGCTCTCAGCGCAGGCCCAGCCAAGGCCACCGGGACACGTTGGGCCCCGGAACCGCGGAGTTCAAGCCCGCAAGGGGGGCGGGGGCGGGTATGCGCAGAGGAGGTGACGATGGTTCAGTGGAAGTCTAGAGCGTTTTAACTCGTATGGCCTGGGCTTCCTTTCTCAGGCCGCAGGGCTCTGCCGGAGGCTGGGACCTTGGGTCCCCGTTGCAGGGAAGCTCGGCCCATCGTTCTTCGCTGCCGCTGAGCTCCAGGCTCAGAAGCCCGAGAGGCCGAGCGCTCGGCTTGGGAAAGGCCGCGGGCGCTACCGCCTGCGCCGCCCTGCGGTCAGGACACTGGAGCTGGGGGAGCCCCGCCCCGCCCCAAGGAGGAGAGCCCCCGGCGGCCTGGCCTCTAATTGTGGGAAAACTAGACGCCCCGGGGAAGGTTCAACTTGTAGAGGGAGGACTCAGATTTCCCCTCCTAAACTTCCCGGGCCTCCCAGGGCGCCCGCCCCCGCCATTCCTGACGGGCTTTAAAAACTGTAGGGAATCTTTGGGCGTGGAGCCGTACTCCCGGGCAGGGGATGAGACCCAGCCATTGAATTGTATCGGGGGGATCCTAACGGAGGGAGGGTTGTAGGTTTGGGGCTTTGGGGAAGCAGCGATGATTGTGCATTTGCAGCGGGGTATTGGGGCCCTGGGGACAGTACTGGTCCTGAGGCTATACGTGAAGGCACCTCCCCCCCCCCACCACCACCACCAAAGCAGATGCTGGAGGCCAGTAGGAAAGCCTTTGGTTGGAGAGGTGGGTGACATTCTGTTCCCTTAGTGGATCTTAAGCGACCCTGGCACCCGGAGACGTTGTGATTTTTTTAAGGCCGAAGTAGTGGCTGCAGGCTGGGCTTCCTTGTAAACTACCAGCCCCGTGGAGGTGAGGGGTGGGGACACTGAGACCCTAAAGACCGAAGTGGAGGAGTAAAGTACGAAAATAAACACGTGGCCGGGGTAGACCAACACAGGGAGAGAGGAGGCTTCTCCACCCATCTCAACCCTATCACCCCAAGAAGGCCGGGTTTCCGGAAGCGGGGCAGGTTGGAGCGGGCAGGGAATCCTGCTCCTCTGAAGGAAAGAAGCCTCCCAGTGTCCTGTTTGGGAGGGAGAATACCCATCCTGCAATGCCTGTAAAATAACCGTTTATTTCATATTTTAAAAAACTCCAGTGATAAATGTCCGTTACCGATGGTCAGCATAAAGTGCCAATCGCAATACAATGCCCTGCTCCTAGCCGGCTGCTCTCTCGTGGTGATGGGACGGCGGAACAGGGGAGCCGGAGGCCGGGCCCGCTGCAGCCGCAGGGCTCAAGGCCCCCGCCCCGCCATCCGAGTCCGAGGGCCCACGGCCGACCGGCTGCGGAGCAGGGAGGGGGCGCTCCTTGGCCCCGCGGTCCCAGGGCCCGGCGGCAGAAGCAGATACACGGATTACACTTTTGCAGGCTCCCGGGGTGGGGATGGGGACGGGAGGAGGGGGTGGACTCTGCAAACGCACAGAACTTCCTTCCCTCTCCCCTCTCTCTCCGCAGGCAGAGTTACAAGCTTATATGGTCAAAGAAAAAAATAATAAAGTAAACGTATAAAATAACAATAGAAAAAGTAATACTTCTGGGAGAGGCGCCGCTGCGGCTCCGCGGAGCTTTCGTTCTTTTTTTAAATGCAGTTTCCCTTCCGCCACGTGAGTACCGCCTTTTGGCCAAGACT
The DNA here is from genome assembly GCF_027475565.1 of Acinonyx jubatus. Taxonomy (NCBI): domain Eukaryota; kingdom Metazoa; phylum Chordata; class Mammalia; order Carnivora; family Felidae; genus Acinonyx; species Acinonyx jubatus. The sequence goes on along the minus strand of NC_069388.1, from coordinate 123,212,633 downwards.
TTAGCCGCGTCCTGGGGGAGCCGCCCTGGCGGCTGGGGTCACGGCTCCGGGCGGGGCTCTCGAGTTCCGCGTGCGCCCGGGACCCAAGGGACAAGTCTGGGATAGGGGAAGGTCCCGGGAGCCCCTCCCGCTGCCCGCCAGAGTCGCCTTCGGCTTCTGGTCCCTCTGGAGGAGGGGGTATCGTAACCCAGGGTCCTGGTGACCTGGAGGCTCTTTTAGCATTTGATCTTGGAGGTTTTGAGCTCCTTCACCTGTGAGTGTAGCGTCTTGTGGACAGCGAGAGTCCTGGACTGGCAGAATCCTTTCCCACACTCTTGACACTTGAAAGGCTTCTCTTTGGAGTGAATGTATCTAGAAGCAAAAACAGAATTAATCTTTGCAAAATGATGTAATGTTATAAACAGTTATCTAAGATCCCCTCCCACTGCAACCAGGCACTTGCCCTCAAAAGAAAGTGGGGGGTGGGGACCTAGCGTGGAGTGGGCAAAATTCTAAGTTTGTGAATAGAGTAGGGAGGTGAAGGAAACTGGCAGGCAATATCTGATCCATCTGATACGTCAATGGGTCCAGCTAGGCCCACCCCTGCCTTCCCCAGGAGGGGCAAGCACTGTCTCCTTATAAGGTCTGGGTTAACAATAAATGTGAATGAGGGGACCCAGGGGCAGGGAGGACAATTTGCTGGAGCTGTGCTGTCCAAGAGGGCAGCCACTAGCCACATGTGGTTATTAACATGAAAAGTAAGTAAAACTAAAAAGTTAATTTCGCAGTCACACTAGTTGCACATTTCAAGTGCTGGGCGGTCACATGAGTCACGGGTCCCCTGCCCGTCACCGCAGAAACTTGGACTGAACAGCACTTGCAGATGCACAGGTGAAGGAAGGGATGAGAAGGCTGGCATGCCTGTCTGAAGCTCATGGAGACCTGACTTATTCTCCCCAAGCTCTCTCCACCCATCCTCCAAGAACCTATGCCTAAGCCTTGTATGGCTTCCTTTGCGATGTTAGAGAATACCCAGAAACTGGGAGGCCTGGAGAGCCGAAGTGGGGCTCAAGAACCACCTCATCAGGGAGGAGGATGGTGAGGACAGTGACAGACAGCTTTGGGGGGGCGGGCAAACGCAGTACCTGTGGTCCCGTAGGTGGTCTTGCCTCCGGAAGGCTTTGTGGCAGATGTCACACGTGTAGGGCCGCTCATCGGTGTGCGTCCGCTCATGGATAAGGAGGTTGTAGGACTTAGTGAAGTGGCGGCCACAGAACTTGCAGACGAACTCCTTCTTGGTCTTGGAAGGCAGGCGTCCCCTCGTGGGCTTCTTTTCGGGGGACAGCTTGGTTACATCCAGGAGGGCACCCAGCCCACCAGTGGGGGAGCCAGGACCTTCCCCCCGGCCAAGCTTGGATGGATCTTCCTGCGTGGCAGCTAAGGCCAGGTTGGCAAAATCAAAGCGTGGCTTGGTCTTGAGCACAGAGGGGCCACTGCCTCCAACGGTGATCTCAGGCTTAGGCTGGATTACGTGAGGAAACCAGGGAAAGGCGGGCAGCTGGAAGCGTGTGTCCACGAGGCTGGACACGGCGCCCGGGACTTTGGAGAATGAGGAGCGCGGCAAGTGCATGGCAGGGTAGCCCAGCGTCCACTGGTGCAGGTGCACAGCGTGCAGTGCGCTGAAACCGTACAGATTAGGCAGGTGGTCCGAGGGCACCGTGGGCAGGCCATTTACCGCCTGAAGGAAGGAGTAGTTGGTGAGCTGCAGGGATGGATGAATGGGCACTGGCGCTGGCAAGGTTTTGCTGCCCATTGCGGTAGCTGCAGTGGGTTCTCAATCGCAATCTGCAAAAAAAAGAAGAGAAAAGAAGGGAGAGAAAAAGAGAAGTTCAGAGTAGGTCACCCTCTTTAGGAATTCCAACTCAGCCACACCCTCTCTGTGCCCCAGGGCAGATGCTGGGAGTCTGAGACCCCACTGAGGGAACCCACTGCCCTCAGAGAGAAAATGGAACCTTCTCTGATGCTAGGGCTCCCTCCACATGGCCATGGCAGAGACACACAACTTGCTACAGAAACCAGCAGGAAACAAATCCTATGCAATGCAACCAACTTAAATGAGGGCCTACAGTGGAGGCAGAAGCTGGGGGAGACCGGTGTGTGGAAATTTACATCCACGCAAGCCTGAGTCAACACAGAATTTCACTCTCCGGCGAAGAGAACAGGAACTTGGAAGCACATTTACTTACATGTTCATGTGCAGATAAACAGAAATGCACAATGACAGATAAACACAGATTCACATGTTCTGAAGCAGAGATGACAACAAGGTGGCAAGATAAACTGAGATGATCAGTGTTGTGCTGCTAAACAAAATGCTGGCGTGAACATGTTCACGTGTGCGTGTGCGCGCACACACACACGCACACATGGGATTGCATGGAACCCACGCAGGGCCTCCAGGGAGACAGCACACATACAAACACACACAGATCTGTACATCTCCCAGCTCCTCTGCATTTAGCTCTACTTAGCTGATCTTCAGTCTGGCTTCTAGAAGCCATGTCATCTTTCTCCTCAAAGCTCTCAACTTTGACCTCAAATTTGCTTCTCTGCCTCACTATTAATGAGCCCTCTTGACACCACCCTCTGCGGCTGCTTTTGGGCTGACTTCTTACCTGAGCCCCTGGGAATTAATTGCCTTTGAAGGTGATGATACCCACCTTCATTTACTAATTCAGTCAAACATCTGCAGGTACATACAAGGGGGCTTCGGTGCCCTCCCTACTCCATCAAACAGGGTGCAGTGTCTCTGGGCTCTCGGATATTTGTGTGCGCAGTGACACCTGGGCAGGTGGGTATGCCTATGGGCTACAGTATTGAGGCCAATACAATCAGCTTCTATGCTCTCTGTGCCCTCCAACTGCGAGGCCAGGAAGCTGAAGTGACCAGCAGTCTGGCATCTGCTGGCCTCCTTGGTCAGGATCTCCAGCCTCCGTGGACAAGTCTGGGTTCTGCAGAGAGACCTTTCATCTCCAAGCCTCCCAGCCACTCTTAAGTCAGTCTGTCCAGTGGAGGCAAAAACATGGCGAAGGAAAAGTAGAAAGTACATGGTGGGGGGGGGGGTGGTGGCTTGCGAGGCTCAAGTGCTGAACTCTCTCAGCTCTGAGCTGAGGGCTACTCGAGAAGTCACTAAGGGAACAGGGTGCTTGGTTCTTTGCCTGTCTCAATCCCCTGCTGCCCACTTTTCCCTTACCCCCATTTCCCCTCTTCTCTTCCTCAGATTGCTCCTCTAACCTTCAGTAAGCCCCCCTTCCTGGGTTGTGCAGGCCACGGTACCGCTCCTTCCCACTGCTGGACGCTGACACCACCCAGACAGTTCCCCTAGGCTGGCTTACCCTCAGCCCAAGGCCACAAGGCCCTGTCGGACTCGGCAGCATTTCACTGCAGCAAAGCTTCTCACGGGAGATAGCCCTGCCCTTTCAGGAAGGAGTATGGACAATCTCGATGCAGAAACCCTTTCCCTTGGAAGCTGTCAGAGAAGTCACTGGCTGAATAGTAGGCCCGCGGAGAAAGAGGTTCTGCAGGGGGTGAAAGGTGCAAAACACTGAAAGCCTGCAGAGATGTTCCCACTGCAGGTTACATTAGCAACCCGGCAAAAACCCAGTGTTAAGGCAGCAATTAATTCAGCCTGGCGCCTGAGGACCCGTGCCTCAGTAGCAGAAGGCCTCCCTACCAGTTTTCCCTGCGGCTTGGATCACTGGTGGTCCGGTGATCCCAGAGCGCCGAGATCATCCTAGAGCGCTAACACCCCGCGAAGCAAAATAGGAATTGGGGCAGAGAGAAAGCAGGGGCGGATTGGGGTTGGGAAGGAGAGAGGAGGGAGAAAGAGGACTCTCGCCAACTTAAAATGTTGGCCCACACTTAGGTGATTAGGTGAGGTGAGCGCTCTTTGATTTGCTGTCACCTCTTTTTCCCCTCCTGGCGCTGGAAATCAGATCCTTATTTCCGGCTCCCCGGGGCCGCCGGGGCCACCAGCACCTCCGCTTGCTTCTCTAGGTGCTCGGCCTATCGCCGGCCAAGAGAGCGGCGGTGACGGTGCGACTCTGGGCTGCAAAAGAGCTCGAGCCCTGCCTGTGCCCCGGTGGGGAACCCACCAACGTCGGGTACTATGGCCTCTCCTCGCCTACCCTGCCTACCCTCAGGAGCCCAGAAGACCTGGGGCTCCATAGGGGGAGGGGGCTTTTGCAGCCATCACTGCTCTTGGGAGCCAACCTTTCCGGGCTATCTGCCCGATCTTGTGTCCCCCAACACTCAATTTATTTTCTTCAGCAGCACGGCCAGTTTCTTATTTTCTGCTGCATTCCGAGGCCAGGGCTCCCCAAGCTCTCACCAACGACTTTCCCGGGGACGAAATTCGTTCGAAACGTGGCTCCTTACACTAGTACCAAGAATGGGCCAAATGCACGATCCGGTTTCAGGCGGTCAACTAAGAGAAAAACACAGTCTCACACTCGCCTCTCCAGCCGGAGAGGATGAACGAACTCCCAGCCCCTCCGAGTCCCGTTGCCCTGACCCGGGGGGGCCCTTGTGTGAACGTTTTAGATTTTTAAACACGAGGGCAAACCCCTCTCCCCGGGCCAGGCATCCGCTTGGCAAGGAGCTTGAGCCTCGAGATCTGGGAGGCGCGGGTAAAGATCCCGACTACAGGCAGCAAAAGCAATTCGCGCTTCCAGTCCTGGGTCCCCCGCGCAGTGCAGGCGCTCCTTCCCTCGCGCGGTCGAGCGCCAATTCCAGGTCTGCAGCCAGCCCTATGCCGGGCATTAATGAAGTGTGCAGAGTCTATTAAAGTGGTTTATTCGGGGCTAATTGAGCGTGAGCGAGTTAACTGCTTGCATTAATGAGGACGGAGCGAGCTCCACGAGCTTTCGCCTGAAGGAGCCCAGCAGCAGCCCCAGAAAATCATCCTTGACATCGAATCCCCAACACGCGTGGTGACAGGCGTCCAGGCCCCTGGTGGGAGGACTAACCACCACCGGATACTTCTGTTGAATTCTCCCAACGAACGAGAGCGAACGAACCCTTCGGCTAGGCGGCCGTCCCGCGGCATTTAAACGCCCGCTGCGTCCTTAGCGGTCTGTTCCCCAGTCTTAATGAAACCGCAACTACTTCGAGGAGCCTCGGATAAAATATCCACCCACTGGTCGCCCCCTGTCCCTGTCAGCCCTTGTCTTCTCTAGGAGGCCGTGAGCCTGGGAGACCAACTTGCTTTGCACGTGGTTTCTGTTCCCAAAAGCCAGCGCGCAGCTCTTAGCCCGGTTGAAATTTACCAAATTGTGGCAACAAAGAAACCCTCGCAGCTACTTTTCACTCTGAGAGCCCATCCCGCTACTGCTCGAGCTGTTGAAAAAGGACTGGATGTGGGTTTTCGTTCTTCTGAACCTAGACATTTCGGGAAAGAAAGTAGTTCCGCAGGCAGCCCCTCACCTCTTTCCCTCTCTCCTCGGGCTTCCCCCTTCTCTCCTGAAGGCTGAGTTAGGGGACAGTCTGGGGGAGGAAACGAATCCTCGCCTTATAAGCCCCAAGCCGGAGACATGCACGGCACCCACAGCGTTTCTGCTACTTGGGCGTGCGAGTCTCCAATTGGGAAAGAGTGCTCGCGACCCCCTGCACTCTTCCCTGAACCGAGACAGTCGCAGGTTAACTCCCCAGGCCCTGACTACACAGAGCAATCATCCTATAGAGAACACCCCTAAGTCAGAGCAGAAGTGCGAGGCGGGGTCAGGCACGCGGCCCTGCGCTCCGGGTCCAGCCGGCAGGATACCCGAGCGCAACTACGCAAAACAACAAACTTGCACGAAAAGCGCGACCCGGCTGGGGCATGCACCTGTCCCTGGCGCCGTCGGCTGCGGCCGTGGCCATCCATCCATTCTCTCTTCCTTCTTCGTCAGCTAAAGTAGGTCAGACTGCGCTAGGCGCGCATTTCGGGAAAGTTCCTGCCCGCTGAAGTTTCTTCGGTTTCTTAGAGGGGGGCCCACAGGCTGACTCCCGAAGTCCGCGGGCATCTCGCCGCGGATTCCTAGGAGCCTGGCAGCGCGAGGGCCAGTGCTGGAGGCCCGCCCCCTCCTTCCCTGGAGGTCAGAGGCCGAAAGACCCCGCTCGGGAAGTCCCTGAGCCAGCACCCCCAACCACCCTAGGCTGCAGCTGCTCTCACTTTCACTAAGGTCCTGCAGCCTCCGTTTGGCAGGAGGAGCTTCCTTCTGGGACACAGAGAGAGGAGACACCCGCCGCGCTGTGACAGGGGACCCGGGAGCGCTGCCCGCATTCCCTTCGCCGAGCAGGGGCGCCCGGGGCTGCAGTTACCTTGTTCCGCGGCGGTCCCGGGCTGAGGGAGTCTCTGGGGCTCCGCTGCGGGGGACCCGGGAAGCCAGAGGCGCTGGATTCCACAGGCACCCCCGGAGCTCTTGAGTCCTGGCCCCTCTCCGGCTGCGGGGACTCCGAGCGCCCGACGCGCGGGAGCGCTCCACTGGCCCGGAGCCCTGCCCCCCGGAGGACAGTGAGCCCCGCTCGCAGCTCCCTGGTTGGGTCTGAACCGGGAGCGGCTGAGAACTTGCTGGGGAGAGACCGAGCTCCGACTCACTCATCCCTTAGCACCGAGCCGCCTACTTATTTTAATCCACCACCCTCCTCCCTCCCTCCCTCCTTCTCCCTCCCGCCTCCCCTTGCTTCAGGATTCCTCCCCTCCCTTGCCTGTCCCCCCAACCATGCCCTGCGCCTGCGCACTGAGAGACAAAGTTTTGCTGACCCGGGCAGCCGGCTTTGGCAGCTGCGTCGCTTTGCCACGGCCTCCCCGGACCTGCGTCCCCTGCTTTTCGGTCCTGTGCGACCCCTTTTGCATTGTTAGGCTCACGGTGGCATCCCTGGAGTGCTAAAGGAAACAACCTCAAGCAGAGGAGAGCAGGCTGAAACTGCACACTTCGCGGTCCTATTCCTGCTCACCTGGGACACGAGTCTGTGCAGGGGTGGTGGGAGGTACCCCGGGATACCTGCGCCGAGGCTTGGACTCCATTGCCCTTCGGACCCTGGCAGAGCCGCCCTTTCTTCCAGAATCCTTTCCCAGAGGCGGCTGGCCCTGGGTATCCAGTAGCTTCTGGACGTCCAAGAGCGCTCATTGCCAGGGCAGTAAACCAGACCTGAATGCCTATGGCTGACCCCAGACTCTGGCTTGTGGAGTTCAGTGGAGAGATCAGAGGTGGAGGGCAAGAAAGTTATTGGAGTCCCAAACCCTCTGGGATTCCACTCTTACTTACAGTCTACCCCTCCAATCAGGTACTCATTGGTTTGGGGAGTTTGGAGAGCAAGCTGCAAAGATCGTCAGCTCCAGGACCTCTAAGCTCAAGGAACTGGTTCAGGTGGCATTTGGGACCTACAAGGGGTCAGGATTCTGGCTTCGAAAAATTCTGCCTTCACTCCTTCCGCCTTACAGCAGCATCCCTACCTTACTGACTAATGGGCTCTGGGAGCTGCCCTCCAGCTGACCCCAGCCCTGACCTCTCCCTGCCACCTCTCTGGAACACTGGGCCCTGGGTTCAGGAGGAGGCAATGGTTTCCCAGGACCTGGGTGGGTCTAGATTGACACCTCTGCACTCCCAGTGTTTGCATCAAGGTCGCTGCTGAGTGACTCACCCAGCCCTGGGAGCTGGATCCTGGACTCAGTGGGTCTCTAGCATATCGGTACTGTGTCTCTGGGAAGGGAATGCTGCTGCCAAGTCCAGCTTTCCTCTGAAAATCTTATTGCTTTTTAGGGTGTCAATCCCTGACCCAGGGAAATGATAGTGGAAATGTCCCCCCAAAAGACATAGTTGAAGAAGACCCTTGTCTTATCCACAAGGCTTTAGGACAGAACCTGGCCTCCAGCTCCTAGGTAACTTTGAGGTGGGTGGGGAAGAAGAAAGGGGGGGGGGGAGGTGCAGTTTTTGCCCCAAGGGATTGCACTCATCCCCTGCCACAGATTAGTGCTGGAGCAAGGGACCCATGTAAGTTTGCAGTTGGAATCTTAGCAGCTGCCAGCATGGGGTGATATTCTGGCCAGAGAGAGGATCCTTGGGAGAAGAAAGGAGCTGAGATCACTCCCTTCCCTGAGATTCCAAGGCAGCAATACCAAGAGCAGGGGAAGGCCTGGAAGGAGAGTCCAGCAGGGTATTCCTGGATTGTGCTTGCTCCTACCTGGGTCAAGGAATTTCCTTGTGCTAGTCTCGGGCTCTCCTAGGAGACAAAACTCAAGAACCTCCATTAGCAGCAATGAAAGAATCCAAGAGAGGTCTCCACACTTGGTCCTCTGGCTGTCCAGATTGCTTAGGAAGTGTCCTCTCAGAAAAGGACATTCAGGTGGGATGGAGCCTCCTGGGGTGTGCAACCCCATCTCCTGCTCAGAACTCCACAAAGCGTGACTATGTTTCCTCCCTCTTTCCACTTCCCTATTTCTTATGAATCAGGGCCCTTGGCTAACATGCTTCAAGGACTTGTAGAAATCTCTAGATAGTAGGATCCCTAAAGAGCTCATGGAGAGTCTTTAGGAATGAGAAAGAAAGGACCATGAAACTGGGTTGTTTAACGCCACTTTTTCCAGGTTATCTGGAAAACTGATTTGGACTCAGGCCAAATCCTGGAATCTAGCGGGTGTAGGGCAAGATGAGGATGTAAGGTTGGAGCTAGCCCCTCATGGCCCAGCATCCTAGGCTTTGCCTCCCAGACTCTGGCTGGGTCTCCTGGAGCTAGTCTGCAAGGCAGAATGAGACAAGGTGAGACATGTGGGACCCTGGCACAGCTGGGGCAAAGATGGGCCTGTTTCAAATTCCCGCCTTGGAAGATGATCCTGCTAGGTCTCACTTGACAAGGAACAACCCCAGAAACCCCAGGAATGAAATTAACGATTTGTTAATGGCTCAAGAGTCCTCCACCCCAATCTGAGCTCCCAAGGGGGTGACCCACAAGCTATGGCCTCGGTCTGCACTGCAAGCCAACCAAGTTCAGGTTCCCTTTCAGCACCGCAGGCAGAAGCAGCCCAGGAAGCTAGGAACCCCACTGCCCTCCTTCCAGGGGGAACAGGGGCGCATCCCCTCCCCCACCTACTTAAGAGAAACTGATCAGCCCAAAGCATAGTCACAGTGCTGCGCCTGGATTCCAGCTTGAATGAATTGCGGAAGGAAGGACCCAGGACGTCTAAGGGCTTCCAGGTGACTTTTTAGCGAAGTCAGATTCATTTAGGACTCGCAAGGACATCACTTTTCGAATTTAGTAAACTTCCTCAGTAGCCAGAACCCAACCGTCCTATGGCCCAAAAGCACATCGCAGGTGACAGAAACTTTTGTCTGGCCTCGCATCCCGTTCCAGGGCGTCCAGAGCACCCCGCCACCCGCGGCTGCAGCCTCTGCTCACTGTCGGCTCCCGCCGGGAGACTAGACCCGCGCAAACTCTTGCCAGCGCTCCTTCTGGCTCTCTTTCTCACCCACCGCCTGCAGGGCGGAACCGCCCGCGCCCAAGGAGTCCCTGTGTTGTCTGGAACGGAGCACCCTTGGGGAAAGGTCCCCAAACTAGCTCCCGGGCTTCCAGGTCCCGGTTACACCCCACCCCGCAGGTGGGGTCCGGCAGGGATCAATACCCCCCGGCTGCCTGCCGAGACATCCGACCGCCTTGCTCCCAGTCCCCCAGCGAGCCCTCGCCGCCACGTTCTGTGGGCACATTGGGGGGTTGTGACAGCCCCTGCTGGTCTCCCTGCCCCAACCCCAGCTCCTCTGGGAACATCTGCTTACTGGGAAGGAAAGAGCCCCAGCCTGTCTTCCGAGTGAAAACTGAACAGCTTCCAGAAAATTAACTAGAACATGGCCTCTATCGCTTTGGGGTGTTTTTGATAAAAAAAAATGAACCCCACTTCTCCCTACTCCCCAGCCACACAAAAATGACCTCATTTCTTAAACATGGAATTTACTTAGCACTTTCGGAGTTTTTGCTTCCAATGCAATCTTTTCCGTAACTACTTTGTGGACAATTGGGGCTCTGCTCATTTGACCCCCCTTTATGCATGTACAGAGCTTTCAAATAATCCGGAGATTTAGGTATCCCTCTGTAATCATTTAGATGATGGATTGTAATAGCTCAATAGTTCCTCTGGAACCATTACGATCAATCAGGTCAAAATCCAGCTTCGGGGAGAAAGTTTTTAAGCGGGGGAGGTAGGTAACACGACATCCACACACACTTGTACAGATAACACGCTCTGATAACGTACAAACAACTCCAGAGTCTTAAGAGAATAGATCCCAGGTGAACCCAAGAGCCGGTGTTTATTGTGACAGCGACAGACAAGTTACAGTATCAAAACTGAAAGGGAAAGTGAGCTGTGTTTCCAGGCAGTTCCCGTTTCCTAAGTTCTTTATGAGACCCTACGTATTTTGTAACGATTTGTCACCTTAACAAATGTAACAATGCACATAGACACAGATCTACCCTTGGTTTATAAGATCATGTATGAAGCACGGGTATTCATGTGAAATTGCTTGGGTTCTGGGCATACTATCACCTGTAAAATGAAATGATGATAATGCCTTGTATTGTGAGGAGCATGTGTAAAATGCGTTTGAATGCTGTGGTGAGTTTCGACTTTTTGTACAAGTCTGAGTTGTCAATTATTTTAGACAATTAACAAATCTATGTTCTAAGACTACTGAACTTTTTCTCTTATCCAACGGTGGAAATAAATGTATTAGAAACGAAGCAGTGTCTAACCAAATTGAGGATGACGAAGAAAAGTTATGTTAACTGAACTGTGTATAGTCCGGGTGAAACACTTCGGAATAGAATTACCTTACCATACCCGCGGCGCTGCGTCTTTAACGGGCTACTTCGGCGGCGGTCGGCGCTGGAGGAATCCGCGTTCGCGGTAATTAAACATTTCCAGACACTGGAGGGTTATTATCTGCATAGCGATTTCCGGCGAAGGGACTCAGAGCTTGTCTGGCTGCGAAGTTTTATGCAGATTCGAGGAAGCAATCCTAAAGAAAACGCGCCACCTGCTGGCGAGCACGTGGCATCTCCCGGTGCCCTTGCCTCCAAAACTCTCAAATCCATTCTCTTTATTGAATCTTACCTACCAGTGGGTTTCTTCCTCTTTTAATTTTCTTTTGTGGGTTACGAAATTCGCCTTTACTCGTTTAAAACTATGCACACTCTTATGCTTCCAAAGAACAAACAAAAGAGGGATTCCCTTTCTCCACGGGGTTTCTGGTTTTCCCTGCTCCAAAAACCAGATTTGTGAGTTTTTGTTTTGTTTTGTTTTTAAGTAATCCGAAATCCTTGGCAACTATCTACCACCATTAGTTTCTGGTCCTGGGAAAAACGATGAGCCAGGATCTGTGAGCCTTTTCTGCAGTCTTCGTCAAAGCTAGGTTACTCTACCTTGCAGGTAGCTCCCAGGTTGCCTGAGAGGTGAGGAGAGGAGATTCCGTTCTTGCACCCCTCCCGCCCCTGTGGGGAGCTGGGCAGTACCGGATCCCTCCATTCTGTTTCTGGCTTTCTGAAGACCATAGGAATGAAGAGAGGGGGTCTGCTTCGTCAATCGGTTTCCCTTAAACCCGTGACGCTTGCTACCCCTGTCCTTCCTCCCAAGCCATTAGATTCCAGCTCCTTTGTTTCTCCCTTTCAGTCTGATTTCCCTCACAGAATATTATAGCTACACCCTCTCTTTTCCTTGGCATCAAAGATGCATCTTTTATTTTTTTTTTTTAATTCTGGGGGACAACTGGGTGGCTCAGTCAGTTAAGCGTCTGACTCTTGGTTTCTGCTCAGGTCATGATCTTGCAAGTTTTGTGAGTTCAAGCCCTGCATGGAGCTCCACACTGTCAGTGTGGAGCCTGCTTGGGATTCTCTCTCTCCCCCTCTGTCTCTGCTCCTCCCTTGCTCATGCTCTCTCTCTTTCTCTCAAACTAAATAAACTTAAAAAAATTTTGTTGACAAGTAATTGACATACAACATCGTGTAACTTTAAGGTGTACGAGCTGTTGTTTGATACATTCACAGACTGCAATACGATTGCCACCATAGCCCTAACACTTCTATCACTTTACATAATTACCATGCTTTTTTGTGATGAGAACACTTAAGATCTAGTCTCTTAGCAACGCTGAAGTTTATAATGCAGTACTGTTGACTATAATCCCAATATTGTGTATTAGCTCTCCAGAACTTACACTGGTTGCAAGTCCCCAATTCTTCCATCCCCCAGCCCCTGGTAACCACTACTTTCTGTCTTAGGAGTTCAACAAAGATGCATCCTGGATGCTTTCCTTCCTTGCCATCAAAGCTCCAGCTTTTCAGATAGGGACAGAAAGAGAGAAGTCTTCAGAATACATCTGTTAATTATGCCGTTTGGTCTGTCCTCTGCCTATAGAAGAAAGTAGGGTGTAGGAGATCCTTGGGAGCTTCAGCTACATTGCTCTCACAGGCCTCTGGCCACCTTCCTTATGTTTGAGAACCTATATAAAGATAACAAGCTAGGGATCGAGGAAAAGACGGACCCCTTGATGCTGCCCCAGACGGTTAGAAAAAGGCTCTGCTCACCTAGGACCCGTCACTCTCTTTGCTCCAGTAAGAGGTAGGGTCTCCCAATTCCTTATCCTGACCTTGCAGTGAGGGGAAGAAAGGAAAGGGACCCAACTTAGACACTCCAAAGAACTGCCAAGGCCACCAGCTCTCCCCCAGGCAGTGTGAAGCTATGGGGTGCCTCACCTTGATTCATGAATGAGGACACTCACTGGGAGATCAGGGGCTTATGCCTCTTTTGGGTTCAAGGCAGGAGGTCTTCCTGAGTGCAGACTATCATGCTGCAGTCGTGCTGGCTTCCCAAAATGGTGGCCTAACGGGGATAGAAGAGATTGCCTTTGGGAACCTGAAAGGCATCTGGATGCAGCTCTAAAAAGTGGCGATCCTCCTCCACCTGTTATGACAGAAACCCAAGTCCCGACTTCAGGGAGGCGGTGGGGTGGGAGACTGGAACTGAGAATGTTCCAGGACATTAGTCCCTTGACCAAATCCACAGTGACAAGCAAACTGTGAGAGGGCCATGCCCTCTGCTAGAAGAACCCCCGTTTCTCTGATTTCTGTCAAATCAGACTTTATAGGAGGAGAACAAGTGGCATTTGTGGATCTGAGCCACATGACAGTGTAGTGCCATATCTACACAGAGGAGGAAACCAAACTCCCTATTTTAGCCAACCACAAGGACCAGGCACCCTTCCTCCACACTCTTAGCCAGGAGTTGGTGTGGACGATGACAATACCAGCTCCTGCCATAGCTCCCTTTATTCCCAGATGGCTCCAGGCAAATCCCCTTGCGGATCATGCCTCCAATTCCCTATGTGGGAACCTTTCCTCTGATGATAACAGCATCTGCTGAAACACTTTGAGCAAATACAAAATAAAAAAAGGGAAAGATATTAGCATGTGATTTTTCACTTCCCTGAATGACTAATGGCTGGGTTCCTTTGGTATATTAGGTGTTAGTTTGCATATCGCATGTCAACAAGAAAGAGGTGGAGAGAAAATTTAAAACTAGGGTGTTATTATCAGTGTATTCCAGATAAATAATTTTCAGGAGTCATGACTTGGTTTGTCAAAAATTAGGTCTGTAACAAACGTTTTAGAAGATTTATCTAAAAAAAAAAAAAAGTCACGTATTCTAGTGGGGCCTGTTTCTTTCCTAATTTTCTGAGAAGATATCCAAAGGGGAGTTGCCAAAAGCCCCTATGAATGGAAAAAGCTTGGTTCTCGATGCCTGGGGTCCTGCATAGGCAGCAAGGTGACTGGGAGCCTGGAACACCACAGCAGAAGGCTTGACACTGGGTACCTGAGTCTTAGCCTGAAACAAAGCCCACTCACTGGGGAAAGGAAGGATAAGAGAACATCCCACAGCTCAGTTTCGCAACTGGCCAGTCAGCTAATTCCTGCTGGAGTGGTAACCCACGGGTAACACACTATTGGGTTAAGAAGCTGCTTTACACAATCCTGTGGCACAGTCAGTCCCAGAGTCTACACAACGCAGATTTCTGGGTCCCATCCTCAGAGTTTCTGGTTTAGGAGACCTGCAGTGGGCCCTGAATATCTGCATTTTTAAAAGCTCCATAGATTATTTGGATGTAGGTGGTCTTTTGAGCAGATATATACTGAGGGCCATTGGTAAAGTATGACTCTGGCCCACGGTAAATGGGTCTTGCTAAGGAGAATTCCAAGAATTGAAAAGTTATCCAGAGTCAAAGAAACGGCTCTTCATTGAAGTATCTTATACACTTGAGTAGGCATTTCTTTTTGTAAGCCCCCTCTTCTTTATTTGCAAGAGAAGAGAACTGTATTGGGTATTTAACAAAGACATTCTCACTTCCTCAATTTTAAGATTCCACTTCACACATGCTGTAGATGATGAGAGATTTGGTGTAGGTGCTTGGGTCCTGACACTCATATGATGTTAGGAAGCTCTGTGCTGCCCACATGTGGGATTTGTCCCATGAGAGAGCCAGCCTGGGTCTTGGAAAAAGAGACTCATCTCAGCCCACAGAGAAAAGGTCACTCTGGCAGGAGAGCTCCTTTGGGAATACAGATGCCCCAGACGACCAACAAGCAAAACTACCCTCTAAAGTTGGGTACGCAGAGTCTATAGTTTGTTCTGTGAGTGTTACCAGAAGCTGCACAGAGAAGGAAAGTGCTGTGGGCTGAGTGGGGAATTCTTGGTCTGCCCATTCGCCCTGCACATTCCAGATTTTGTAATAGGACTGATGGTTATTCTCCACACAGAAGCAGTCTAGACAGCTGAATGGAAACACTATAATAGTTCATTATTCCCTGTGTTACTTGGGGTCAGGACATCAGGTCATAGCCAATAGGGCTTTTTTTTTTAATGCTCTTCTTTCACTTTGACAGTACTTTGCAGTTTGGGGAGGGGGGGTTAAAAACTCACTTCAAGTGTCTCTTTTAAAAACCGTGGGAATCGTTCTACATGAGCATTAGCAATTTTAATCACTGATCATGTGTGTAGGTAAGGTAACATACGTATCTCGTTGAAAGTGTTCATATTCGGGGGCGTCTGGGTGGCTCAGTCGGTTGAGCATCTGACTTTGGCTCAGGTCATGATCTCACAGTTCGTGGGTTCGAGTCCCGTGTCAGGCTCTGTGCTGACAGCTCAGAGCCTGGAGCCTGAAGCCTGCTTCAGATTCTGTGTCTCCCTCTCTCTCTGCCCCTCCCCCACTCATGCTCTGTCTCTCAAAAATGAATAAACATTAAAAAATTTTTTTGAAGAAAAAGAAAGTGTTTATATTAATTTCCTTAAGTTAGGTATCTGTAGGGCCCTTGGTTTGATGGGAAGGACCTTTGATTTCAACCACTAACACCACTGGACTAACTTCAGTGAAGAAGGAACTCTGTGTGGGGCCTCCAGGAGGAGGCATCATTCCTGTTACTCTTGATTTGCTAACAGAGAAGTGAGGTCCAGAAGCCTTCCAGTACACGAGGTCAAGGCTCCTTGGTGCAGTCCTGGAGCGGGATGAAGCCTCAGAGGGTGCAGCTGGACACAGTTTTCCCAGGGCCCTCTCCTCTCGTGAGCTTGTGGGCCCCACACCCCGCATCACCTGCCTGAATCCCTACAACAAACCAGAAGTTGGTACAACAATATTCTCACTTTCTGTTAATTAGTCCCAACGTTTCAGAGCTGCATAAGTCTGGAGCCAGGACTTAAAAGCAGTTATGTCTGATTTCAAAGCCCGAGTTCATAATGAAGCACACTTGGCCCTCAAGGTTGTGGTCTGATGGTGGCATCAGCATCCCTGGTGAACTTGCTAAAAACGCATAAGCCCGAGTCCTGTCTCCAAACTACCAACGTGGAAGGTGCATTTTAGCAAGACCCCAACCCCCAGGCTCTGTGCTTGCTGTCTTTGCCCCAGACACAGGATTTAATCTCTGCTTCTAGAATAGAGAGGAAAAGCTGGATGTACCAAATTAAATCAAAGAGCCACAGACTCAAGCTTAGAAAAATGGTAGCACCAAACCACAGATTTAGACCCACAAACCCTGCTCTGGCCCAAGAGTAGGCAGTGTGGGCCGGCCCGCCAACAAACTGGCTCTGGCCTTTCCTGTGGCCACTGTCCTGTCTCCAGAGGTTAGGGTGCCTGAGCAGAGCTTCCGCTGTTAAGCTGGGCACAGCCTCTCTACAAGAAAGGCAGGCTTCGGAGCTTGCTTGAGGAGACGGGAGATGAGACATATAGCGGACCTTGACGGTATTTTGGGAGCAAAGGTACTTGCCTCTACCTCCCACCTCCTAGTTGACAAGAAAATAAAAAGGGGCTCATAGGATCTTCTTTGGTGAGACATGAACTTACACAGTAACACACACATTACTGGTGATATCTACACATTAATAATGCATAGTTGATGAGTCATTTTGGCACAGATAATGTTTTGAAATTCCAAAGGAATCCACAATTAGGGATGGCATGTTAAAATTACACAAAAGGTCCATCTCTCACAAATCCCAAAGCTCTTAAATATGCACATTCGTTTCATTATCTCAATCTCTGCCCAACTCAGTATAATCATCGTATCTTCCTCATCAACACTCTGCCAACAAAAAGGAACCGAGTTTCAACAAGTGTGCTCAGCTTCTCTTTCAACTCCCTCTTGAAACTCAAATGCAGAAGATGTCTAAGTGGAGGTGCAGCGGTCCGGGGCCCACCATGCTGAGTGTCAGCAGGGCAGCACAGGGTCATCAGGGCGCGTGCTGGCGCTATCCTCTCCCTTTCCAGGTGTTTTCTCCTCCAGGAGCCCAGGGCTTTCGGCTGGCCCCGTTTGACTCTCTCCCTTATTCTGAGGTTGGAGGGGTTGCAAGAATCACCACATCAAGGGAGATGTGCCTTTTAAGAGCAGGGTCTGGAAAGAATCATGTTTAACCTACAGGATTGGCATAGAAATGATGGAATTTGCCTATTCCAAAAAGCACAGAGTATAAACTCTTGGAGGAGCCTTAAACGTATCATCTTTGACACCTCCATTTCACAGATGAGAAACCTGAACCTCCAAATATGATGTACCCAGTAACATGACGGTGACTCGGAGCTGGGTTTCGTGACATCTGGCGGGTACCCTTTACATTTTTCTCCCTACTCCCCATTGTTGTGAGGGAGGCCTGGAAGGGAGGTGTCTTACAAGGGCCTCCCTTTGTTCTCCATCTTCAGAGGACAAAGCCTGTGTTAGGCATTGACATCCCGGGGTGGAGGCCCTCGGTGAACTGGGCAGGCGCGCTGCGGTATACGGATGCACCGATGGATGGCCGAGCCTGGGCTCTGGATGATTGCTGCTCAGTGCAGCAGCTTTATGAAAACATTAAATGTCATTACTTATTTCTTCATGTCCAAAATGTATACTTCAACATTTTTTCTCTGTAGACAAGTGTCACTTTTACTGCAATCTTCAGGCCAGATGTTCCTGGTATAAGTGGTAACAGCTGCCACGCTGGCAGACGTGTGGCTCCAGCTAAGTCACTTTCCAAAGACCCCACGGCCCTCTCTGCAAAAACACTGGCATGACAGGAGAAACCCATACCTGGCCCTCCCAAGCTGCCCGGGGAAACCACGGGGAAGGCTGGAACAGGGCATTTGGGCGGGCAGGCTGCCAAACCACGACTGCATTTCCCTCTTCCTCGGTGATGAGCTGGAGTCCCTGGATAGAGAGAGCTGCCCGTGCTCCTTCCCTTCGGGCTCCCCTTCAAAGCAGTGTTTATAGTGCCATCACCCATTATCCACGTCCTCATTTGTCTCGGCACCAAGTCATTTCCCTGGCTTTCTGTCACCCTCACCATAGCCTGCTATGATCTCAAGTTGATGTTCTATTGTTTTTGAATTTTGCTCAAGTTGTAGCCGCCTGGTAGCATTTATCTTCTCTGTTCCCTTGGGCTTTGGTGAATTCCTCAACAAGGTCCCATCTCAGCGTCAGCGTTTCCAGAAAATGCAGGCACAATTTGCTTCCATCTTCAGTGAAGACTGGAGACTTGATTCAGCCAAAAAATAACTCTTGCCTTTGCAATTTTTGGCTCTCTGGCTGAATAGCCTATTATTCAAGAATGTCATCCTGTTAAGTAAGGTTGAATTTATAAGACATGCAAACATAAGGACAGACACACAGACACAAACACTCTCTGGACATCACACAATGTATCTATGGGTGGCTGCAGCAGGATGCTCCCTCCAAGAGGTGGCGAGCTCATTCAAAGTTCTGGCTCCTTCAGGCAGGACTGAGGCCAGCACTGGGCAGGAGTAAATCCCTTTGGTGATGCTAGAATCTGGCTAGATAAGAACTCAAAGGACAGAAGTTCTCCTAGGCCCGAACTGTCAAGAGGTCATTGGTGGAAGAGTGGTCCAGCCACTGTCCCTCCATCCAGGATCCTGGGTCTCAGCCCTACCAAGAAGCACCTTCTACCACAGAAAGACCAAGAAGTGGCAGAAAGGCTGGGCTTCGGGTCCTGGACCTTGCCTCTCACTAGCTACTTGGTCTTGGGCAAGTTACTTAACCACCTGAAACTTTATCTGTAAAACAAGATGAACACCTGTTCTTTGAGGTTATTATGATTAATTAACCAACATCTATAAAGCTCTTGGCACACAGGGAATAACTGATTGATGTCATTTCCTTCTTCTGCAGGGACCAGATCATGGTTTTGTCACTTCTTGAATGGAGTGGTCATTTAGGTGAATTCCCTCTTCAAAATCAGGACCATTTGTCAAGCCTGCTGCTACAAATACAGTCAGAGCCACAGTGTCAGTTATTACACCAATGTCACTCAGCTTCCAACCCACCTTTCTACACCCTGCTCTGTGGTGCTGGGGCTGGGAGCCTGCAAACTATAATTTTCCCCGCCCAGCTGTTAGACTTTGTGAATAGGTGGACTCAGGGGGGAGACTGGAAGCAGTCTTCTCACTGTTTCTGTCAGTCCCGCCCTAGGACTGCCCTTCACTCAGCCTCCCCAGGTGGTTCCAGTTTCCAGCTTCTTTCTGCACTCCCAAACTCCAGCCTCATTGTGCCCTAGACAGGTGCCATCACCAGCTGGCAGTGCTTTCCCAGGGACTGGGAGAGCTGAGCCCCTGGTCCATGGATTTCTTCTGAGTTCCTGAGACTTCTAGAAGCAGTAAGGGAGTGCTACCTCCCCAGAGGGCTGAGTCCCAGGTCTGCAAGGTCCCTTCTCCAAGCTTCTAGATTCCGATAAGCCCAACCTCTGCCTTTGTTTCCCCACCCCTATTACCGTTGTGTTACTGCGGTACTCCCACTGGGCTTTCTTAGACTTCTCCACCCATTTAACCCATTCTTTCTTCTAAATTCTCTCTGTTGAAATGCCTAATATGGTTACGGTTTTCCTAACTGGACTCTGACTGATACAGGGACCACATATCCCCTGTTTGCCTAGACTCTCCTGATTTACACTAGTTTTCCTGGCATCTTGTCTTGTTCAGCATTTATCTCATGCAACATTGTCTTGGTTTCCAATGTAGACTGTAAGGTCACCTTAGATGTAGTTGTCCCCTTTAACAGGCCCCTTTGAGCACTGTGTGTATCAGGCCTCTCCAAATAGATTTCTACCATTTCTCTTTGATCCAGAGCCATATTCATATTTTCTACTTTGAAATAGGATGCTGGCATTGATTGTTAAAGAAGGGGGAGCTTCTTGGACACAGCTTAGAATTGGAGCTACAGAAGCATTGCCCATAACTTCTCTTTCTTATAATTCTACAAATTGGCCCCTGGTGGCTGTCTTCATACTCCCTTCTGAGCCTGATCTACTAGGGAAGCAATGGCTCCCTTTTGGAATGCTTTACATACAAAGCCTAATTTTTTTTAAGTTTATTTACTTATTTGGGGGGGGGGGAGGGCAGAGAGAGGTAGAGAGAGAATCCCAAGCAGGGCTCTGTGCTGTCAGTACAGAGCCCAACCTGGGGCTCGAACCCACAAACCATGAGATCATGACCTGAACTGAAACCAAGAGTTGGCTGTTTAACCGACTGAGCCCCCAGGTGCCCCTAGATCATCCACTTCTGCTCAAGTATCATACCTCCTTTAACCCTTCCCCCAGGCACGTCCTTCGTTCTCTTACAAACCTCTTCCAGGAAATTCTCTACCTTACTTTTGGCACTTTACCACTTCTTAAGGAGCTTGGTATCTTTTATACTGTGGTCTTAGATTGCCGTAACTCCAAATGCATCTTTGACTTGCAGTTTGGCCAGTTGGTTAAGTTTCCTGATAGACTGAATTCCTTACAGCCATCATCAATCTTTTCTTTCCTGGTCTAGTTACAATGCACTTCTTCTACTTGGTCCCTTTATGTCCATCCCTCTCTCTTCTGTCCTTCCAAACTCACATGTGTGCTAGGATATTTTGCACTCCTGCACTTTTGTTCAAGTCGTTTCCTGTGCTTGGGACTCTCCTCCCCTTTCATCCAACTCATCCCTCCAGACCCCTGCTGAAGCTTCCTCCGATACCCCAGGCTGAGCTGAGTAACGTCCTCTCTACTGCCATCATTCCTGTTACAACCTCTGTCATTGCACTTAGCACATTATACTGAAATCACCTCCTACATGCCTGTCTCTTCTGATGGGCTTCTCCACAAGCTCCAAGGATAAATGATGTGTCTTGCGCACCTCTGTGCTCGCAGGACGTAACACAATGCCTGTCACATAGGAAGCACTTGATAAATGTGTGTTGACCTAAACTTAATACATTTTTGCTGAATGATTGAATGACATTGAGGCGGCAAATCCATGAGCTGCCATTTTTCTCCCCTGGACACATATTTATCTCCTTCTTCCCCTGCCAAAACCCCAACGATTGCTTCACTATGCCGGATAATCTTTCTGTCAGGTCTCTGACACACAAAACACATGTAATCGTTCCATTATGAGGGCTGGCACTAAGTTTAAGCTGAGTGTACAGATTTATTAGATCTTGTACCAGGAAACTAGTGAGGCAGAGAGTTTAGGGGGATTTCCAAAGGGGATGTAAACTGTTCATGAGCCCTTGTACTTCGAGGCAATTCTATGTTCCTGTGGGGGCCTCAACTGTCCTTGCAGATTGTGTTTCTCCATCTTCCTTTGCAAAATGCAGGCAGGCTACTGCTGTACACTGATGTGTAGAAGAAAGGAAGGGCCAAGGGCAATGAGCAAGCTGCACACTCAATACTTGCCATAGCCACACATAGTAACTGGAATGTCCCCATTACTGGCTCATTGTTCCTGTGCAAAGACAAGTTGCACACAGTTTAGCCATCTGGTCACTCAAAGTGCATTTTGCACACTGGCTAGTTTGCTATGCTGATATGATTGTGAGTTCCTACTCTTGGAAAGGAAAGGTACTGGGTGCAGATGGCAGGAATGCCTAGCAGCGGTTCTAATGGTCCCCAAGTGTTTGCTGTCCCTGTTGCCCTGGGAATCCAAACTTTAAGGCTCCAATTAAATCCCATCTCCTCTAAAAAGCTACCATTTTGGCTTCTAGGACTCTCTCTTAAAGCTCTGAAGACAAGTGGTTCCCAGTGTGGTATTCCATTGCATTATCTTAAAAAGACAGTGTAGTGCAAAGAGCCCTGGACTGGGATTTATAAAGCTCACGTACTGATTCTAGGTCCCTTCGCGATGTTGGCTAGATCCTTTCATAGCTCTGAGTTCTCCACCCCTCCCTCCTCCTCCTTCTCTCCTCCTTTCCTCCTCCCCTGATCCTTTCTTCCTCCTGCTCCTCCTACTTTTCCTTCGTCTTTGTCCTCCCTTGTTTTCTTTGCCTCATCCTTCTCCTTCTCCCCTTCCTTCTCTTCCTCCTCCTCCTGCTTCTTTTCTTCTGTGATACAGAACAAAATACCCCTGCCATGCTACATTGCCAAGTTTACAGGAAGGATCTTTATGACACACACGTGAAAATAGTGTGCAGAATACAGAGTGCCCGAGAGCAAAAGATGGCGTCGGAAGGGAAGGGCTGTAGATATTTTTATTTCATGAACCCCGGCTGCCTACAGGAAAGGGGTGACAGCAGGAGGCAGGGGCTGGTTGCAAAGGGTCAAACAAATTTGGGAAGAATGAATTCCAGAGATGGAGGTCAACTTTGAGTTGAATGAGTAGTCACTGCCATAGTATTCCCCAAGGGGGCCTGAAAACAAAAGATGGGTCATTGGTATGGTGGACAACAAGGGAAACCGTTGATTCTTTCATTCATTCAGTGTATAGCTCACAAATTTCACTGAGTACCAGACGCTGGAAGGCACCAGAGACATGGTGGTGAGGAAGGCATAATCCTCGTCCTTACTAAAGTTTCTAGTCGACTGGGGGAGACAGACAGGCGTGGCAAAGCAGCATGGTGGGTATTGCAAAAGAGGTGCTATTGCACAAGGTGTTATTGGAGGACACAGGGTGGGCACCTAGCTTGGTCTTGGGCATTCAAGGAGGGTCTTCCTGGACAAGGTGACATCTGACTCAGGAAAGCAGACTGCAAATAAGGAATAACTCCTAAGAAGCCCGAGAGCAGGGTCTGAGGCCACCACTCGCTGGACTGTCCAGAGAGAGATTTGCTGTGAAGCTGGCGAAGATGAAGCATCAGGCCCCCTCATTTGTCCAGGGCTTTTCCACGGTCTTGGCAGCAGTCGAGCAATGTACAGTCTCATCACATGTTTTTGTAAATTTTTGAAAAGCAAGATATTTAAGTGAGATTAGTTAAGATTGCTGTTTCTTTCCATTTTTACTTTCTATCAGCCACTTCCCCTCACGGACGGGTGGCTTCCTATGTCCACTTTGCCGAATGACCAGCTACTGTACCATGAAGGTGAAGACGAGAGGTGCTATGCATGAGTTCCAAGGGGTCCCCTCCCGAAAGATGGAGGTAGTGCAAACAAACAAACCAAACCACATAATTGGAGCTAGAAGCTAGTCTGTGGGAACTTTTTTTTCAACTTTTAACTCTTATATGAGGCACACTGATGGAGGTTTTCTTAAACCTTAAAAATTTATAGTATTACCAATAGCAAGCTATAAAACTAAAATAAAGTTGCCTAAACTGTAAACGGTATAAAGTAAATTTTGGCCCATCATGTTAGAAGAAAGACTATGTTATCTTTTTATTCTCTCTCTATCAAAATTTTTCTTATATGAAAAAGTCATCAAAGAGTACGTAGCCAAAAATGTTGGGATAATCCACTATGCAGATGTATCAGGCAATTATTAAAAATTGTTATTTTTCTGGATTTTGTGATCCATGTTGTATTTGTCAGTTTTTTTTAATAAATTTTTAAAGGTTTCTTTATTTTTGAGAGGGAAACAGAGCATACGTGGGGGAGGGGAGGAGAGAGAGGGAGACATAGACTCTGAAGCAGGCTCCAGGCTCAGAGCCTGATGCAAGGCTTGAACTCACATGGTGAGATCGTGACCTGAACCGAAGTCGGATGCTTAACCAACTGAGCCACCCAGGCACCCTGGTATTTGTCAGTTTTTTAAAAACATGTAATTTTTGTTTCTTTTTTCTTATTCCAAATAAATATCACTTTCATATCTAATTTTGTTTTTGTAATTTTGGATTCTTTTTCTTTTTTTAAGAGGGCTTCCCAAATCAGACAAGCTTCAGGCTTTTCCAAACCTAGATTTACCCCGGTTGACCAAGTGAGTTCTTTGAACTGGTGGGACTCATCTCTTCTGTAACTGACAGTTTCTCCATAAATCCTAGTACTTCTGGCTTGCTGTGCAAACTCAGTGCCTGCGGCATGTAATGTGTCTCTCCTGGATGCTGTGTCCCACTGTCTGAGAGCCACTGGCTCCCTAACCCCAGAAGTGAGCCTTTAAGGGCCTGAGGAACCCAAGGTCCCCAGGAAGGATGCTGTCAGCTGGGAGGATTTGTCAGTGAGGACGAGAGTCTGCTAGGGTGTTGGGAGGCCAGGAGAACTTGGTGGTGTGTGCACCCCTACAACACTGCCCTTCAATAAGGTTTTGGGAAAGCGAGGTAGGGAATGTAAGGGGAGGACTGTACTAGAATGGGACATACGTGGCCTCAAAGGGGTGGGAGAAACAGGAGCAGTGCTTTTCAAGGTCAGTCAGAGGCCTTCATTGCAGAGCCTCCAGCCGCTTTCACGTGGTGGAGAAAACGAGGGAGGTCGAACAGCACTTGGTGAGGCTGCAGATGGCAGCTGACCCAAGCCCCCAGGAATGGTCACATTCTTTACACAATGACAATGGGAGACAACAAGGGCTTAGGGAAGAATGAGGGAACTATCAGAACTGGGAAGGCTGGAAAAGCTGGAAAAACTGGAAAGGCTCGGTCCACACTGGAATTGGTTGCCTAATTGCAATGAGAGATACTCTTCTGTCCCTCTAATTTTCTTTCTCTTTGGGCAGCTGCCTAAAATGTGCTTTGTACATTGATAAACTAAAGGATAAGACCCCTGTGTTAGGGTTCTTCGGAGGAAAAGAACCAATAGAAGATACGTACACATATACATAAATACATGTATGTGTTATGCATATGTAGGTTTGTGTATATGTAGTTTCAGGATAAGGAATTGGCTCGTATGATTATGGAGGCTGAGAAGTCCCCAGATCTGCAGTTGGTGAGCTGGAGACCCAGGAGCTGATGTTTAGTTTCAGTCTGAGGCCAAAGGCCAGAGAACCAGGGCGACACACGGATGGTCTACATTCCGACCCGAAAGCTGGCAAGCTGCAGACTCAAGAAGAACCAATGTTTCAGCTCAAGTCCAAAGGCTGGAGAAGCCCACCCAGTGTCCCAGCTCAGTCAGACAGGAGGCGGGGGGCGGGGGGGGGGGGGGTCCTTTTACTCAACCTTTCTGTTCTGTTCAGCTCTTCAACTGACAGGCTGAGACCCACCCACATTGGGCAGGGCAATCTGCTTTACCTAGCCTAAGAATTCAAATTTTAATCTCATTCAGAAACATCCTCACAGACATACTCACAATAATGTTTGACCAAATATCTGGGCACCCTGTGGCCAGTCAAGTTGACACATAAAATTAACCATCATAACTTCCTGCTTAATTTGTCTTATTTCCTGGAAAATGTTAATAGTTGGAAGAAAATGAGGGAAGTTGCAAAGCTGGCCTTTTAGGGCCTAGAGAAATAAACGTTACCCCCCCCCCCTTACCCTTCTGCAGGGGCACGGTTTACTTCTGGGGATGTTATGTAGCCCAAACATACTTTTAACTGTTTCTTGATTTCTTCATATTTTCCTAATTGGACTTAAAGTTCTCTGAGGGCAGAGGACTTTCCCCTTCCCCGCAGACACACACCAGGCACCCAAAGCTGACCTTACTAACAGCTGTTTAATTTACAAAGTGCCAAGGTGTCAGGTGGCATTGTTCCCTGAAACATTTGTTGTGCTTTTTCAGGAGGAATAGTCTCCTTCTTCTAGAACAGTCTAGAATTATATTCTATAGAGGATGTATAAAATACGTAAAGACCCTAAAACAGCTAATTTCTACAGTAAGGAATAAAATTAATCAAATCTACAAGTCCATTGCAAAAATAATCATTGTTTGTTTAAGTGTGGTCTTGTGTCTCATTATAGGAAATACAAGGCAGTGTTATCTAAGCCTGGATCCCTACACTGTGAAGAGAAATTCAAACAAGCTCATAAGAAATCCAAGCATATGGGGCACCTGGATGGCTTAATCAATTAAGCATCCAACTTCGGCTCAGGTCATGATCTGGCAGTTTGTGAGTTTGAGCCCCGCATTGGGCTTGCTGCTGTCAGCTCAGAGCCTACTTCAGACCCTCTGTCCCTCTCTCTGCCCCTCCCCTACTCCCTCTCTCTGTCTCATAAATAAATAAACATTAAAAAAAGTTTTTAAATGTACTCTATCAATATTATCAGTATTACTAAATCATATCTTATTATTATCAGTAAAAAGTTGAATAGTTATGTTTAAATTTAAAAAAAAATTTTAACATTCATTTATTATTGAGAGACAGAGAGAGACAGAGCATGAGTGAGGGAGGGGCAGAGAGGGGGAGACACAGAATTGGAAGCAGGCTCCAGGCTCTGAGCTGTCAGCACAGAGCATGACACGGGGCTCGAACTCACAGACCGTGAGATCATGACCTGAGCCTAAGTCAGACGCTTAACGGATCAAGCCACCCAGGTACCCCAAGTTATGTTTAAATTTAGAACAGAGTCCACACACACACAAAAGAAATCCAAATACATAATATGTGGGATAAGTATTAACTATTTTAACAAAGGAATAAGAGTTTAACTTAAATAGGTGATTACACTTGGTTATAAAAATCTAAACAAACCCTATGTTAATAATTTTATGTTTTTCCTGTCAAAAAAGCTTTAGCTATATAGATACATGAAATATATGCCATTTGTTGAAATATCATATATCTTAAAAATTTTTAAATCTTGTTGTTGATGCATTTATATATTAAAATCCCCATTCATAACAAGGAAATTGAGATCAGACTTCTATTCCATTTCTTCTAGATTTTATAAATCCAAAAAAATAAAATATTGAAGCCACGCTAGAGGTGACTCTGCTCAATGTTTAGCAGAAGAAAAGTTATTTGGGAAAATTAAGTTGAGGGCCACAGAATGAAAAAAGTTACCACTTCAAATCCTTATGTTTGTGTTTAAAAAAGAAAATCAAATATTTTGGATTCTATGTGATGCAGAAGTCTCAGAGTGGCTAAGTGCCTCCAAGATCACATGTAGGCACTAAAATTTTATTTTATTTTATTTTATTTTATTTTATTTTATTTTATTTTATTTACTTATTTATTTATACAATTTATTGTCAAATTGGCTAACATACAGTGTATACACTGTGCTCTGGGTTTCGGGGGTAAGTTCCTGTGATTCACTGCTTATAAGCACTAAAGGAAGTTATGTGGAAATTCTTCTTGGCTACCAAGGAATGATCTCTGTCCAGCACAGGTAGACACTTACTCAGAACTTGGGATCCTGAGGCGTAAACATCATGTTCTGACCCCCTTCTGCGAGCTCCCTCATGTCTATATTGTGCCATGGGACCAACAGAAGTAGATGCATGGGAAAGAATGGGATTCTGGTCCCAAATGGCCCGGGTCAGCAAGTACCCTTCTCTTCTGACTTGGGCTATTCCTCGCCATCAGCCCTGATTTGCTCTCCTGCATTCCTGGCCTCACTCTCTTTTGGCTGCACTCTGTCCGCTCAGAGCCGGCCTTGGTGAGTCCAACCTGAGGGTTGCCTGCATATGCCCTCTTCTTGCTGGTCTGCTCTCACGGGCTCTAACAAACTCAGCAGCAGCTCCTCCTCTTAGCCTCCTAGCCCTTCCTACGGGTGCTGTGCCTGCCTCTAAGATGGGAAGCTGGAGGACCGTTTGTCAAGAAAAAGCTGAATTATAGGCCTTCCTTGTTTCCCTGTTTTTCCCACCTAATGGCATGGATACTGGCCCCACAGCAGCCAGAGACTGCCCAAGTCAGAGCACTTGGGCACTTCCTGGCCACTCCCTGATGTGGCCGAGCTGGTGGCACAGGAAAACAAAAAGGAGTAAGGGAAATAGCCACTCTACAAGGCTCCCTGTGGATGGCTGCCCTGCGGCTCACTCACCTCCAAAGGGTTTTGCTTAATGGAAAAGCTCAGAACATCAGGTTTTGACAGGACCCTTGAGATTTTATTAACACCCTAATTTTATGTTTTGGAATACTAAAACTAAGAGAGAGATACTTTCTAGAGTTAGGATGTTAGAGACTGGCTGAGCAGGCCCTGCAAGCCTGGTCTGGGTGACTCCAGGCCCAGTGCTCTCTCTACTCTATCAGGCCACACCCTCAAAGAATTATTGCCTCAAGAACATCATCAAACCAACTTTGAACACTCACAATGAGCAAGGTACTGGCTAAAATGTCCCTTTGTCCAAGGACTTGAGAACTGTTTTGCGGTCTCCCCACTCAGCGATTCACTCTGATGCACACTCTGTTTTCCAACAGACGGAGAAATAGGTGACTCCCACGCTGGGGAAGCACCTGGGGGTATTGCTTATGCAACACCGCAGTCGACAGAAGCCTCCAGCCTACTTTGAATCTCCTCCCCTTTTAAATAACTTATGTATATTTCTAATGCGTGAAATGGTTAACTCGGTAGAGGAGAGTCAGAGACGGTACCTAATCCCAGCTTGATGCAATTACTTTAACATGAATTTAAAATAAAATTAAACTTAACAGTTTAAACTGATGTTTGAGGGTTTTAAAAAGATTTAGTTTCCTTTGGAACCACTGTGTTATTTGATCCAGTACAATCTTTTTGAGCTCCATGCATAACATCTTTACCCAAGTACCATTACTACTAGATTATGCCCATAGGTTGAGTTACAAATGTCTAAAAATCTTAAAATTATTAAGCTCAGATTAGAGTGTTCAAAGACTATGGTGTTATTTTAGTCTCCTGCCATATCCTCCATTTACTATAAACTTGTTATATTGGCATTCAAATAAAATGTCATAAAGCAAGTATGTAAGGAGGTGTTTGGGGTTTGTTTCAGGCTTCTGCGAGCCAAGTTTGCATGGCAACCAAGATGTATAACAGAAACACTCAAATAGTCTTCGTAAAAAAAATGCTGAGCAGAGCTCAGGCGTGGGACAACTTCTAAGTTGGGGCACACCATCAAAGCTGGTCAGAGCAATGGCGGGGTCTAGATAGGGACAGCATGTCACCCGATATTGTCTCAACAGTACACCGAGGCCCCTCTGAGCAGTTGCCAAGGGCTAAGGTATCAGAGGCCAAGCCCCTAGAGATACAGCTTCATGGAATTTGCAGATGTTACAGTTGGAAGGGCCCTTCAACGCCATTTAACCAAACCCCTTGTTTTATAGGTGAGGAGATGGAGACCCAGAGCTATGATTTGTCTGCAGTCTCAGAGGTCTTCTGTATATTATCCATCGCAGAAGCAACATGAGTATGCTCACACCCATGTTCTCTCATTTAGTGAATTCTTTTTTGTTTTCCCAACTGAACATAAATTGCAACTGTTCTGAATTGGGATAAAAAAAAAAAAGGAAGGGAAAAGGCAACAGGCTTCCATCTGGAAGCCTAAACAGTACTCATAGGGAGTCTTTCTGGGCTTCCCAGATCAATCTGCCTGGTAGATCTTTCCCTAGAAGACTCAACTCATGAAATCGGATGGATGGTACTTTGTTTCCACGACAGAGAAGGCATTTATTTGTCAAATTGAGTTAACCCACCTGCTACCATGAGGAAGGGAGAATCCCTCCTTTCTGAAACCCACATGCAGGGGGCAAGAGGGGTAAACCTGGAATGAGGCTGCCCACAGCAGGATGAGGTGGGGTCCATGAACTGGGAACTTAGAAAAAGCTTCAATCTATCAGTAACCACCAAAGAGGACGAAGCTTACGCGGACAGCATGAGAATTGACTATCGATTTCTAAATCTTCTGATAGCCCTATGGTTTCTTCACCCAGCATGCCTAAGAGATGGACCAACTGAGGCCAATGGCACTAGCCTGTAAGCACCTCTGAGGCCACAAACTGGAACGGGAAGAGAAGCAAGAACATGGATGTTTGGCACTGCTGGGAAAGGATACTTCATTGTACAAGAATCTATTGCATAAAATATTAAAAAGAAACCCACATTTACACCTTCTCAAATTAAAAATCATTTACAGTTTCCCCTATCCTTGTTTTTTTTTAAATTCAAAACTAATATTCTGCAATGCCATACCCTCACCCAATTTCCCTAAAGGCAACCTAGCAGAAATTCCTCTAGTTTCAAAGATTTATGTATTTACACATATGTACAAAAATGGGCTCCTAGTATATATCTTTCTCTGGATTTATTTTAGCCCCTTTTGTCCCTATAATTCCAAGAAAATCTCTATTTCTTGGGGCGTCTGAGTGGCTCAGTCAGTTGAGCGTCCGACTTCAGCTCAGGTCATGATCTGGCGGTTTGTGAGTTCAACCCGTGTGTCAGGCTTTGTGCTGACAGCCCGGAGCCTGGAGCCTGCTTTGGGTTCTGTGTCTTCCTCTCTTTGCCCCTCCTCTACTGGCACGTGCTTTCTCTCTCTCTCTCTCTCTCAAAATAAATAAACATTAAAAAAAAAAAGAAAAGAAAAATCTCTATTTCTCTAGCTTTATGTTTTCACATGAAACAATGTTCATGACAGTAATCTGGGGGCCCTCTGCACAGTCCTGAACTCAACCCTTCCCACCGTCAAGAGGTGAGTTATCTGATTAGTGAGTTTGAAAGATAAAATACTGTTGATATCTCTCTATTTGGGGGGTCAGTTTCTGCAGGGTGCAAGCGATCAGCTCACCTTCCACCATGTGGCAGAGGGTGGCCCTTTGGCAAAGAAGGCCCACAATTATGAACTATGCCAGCAAACTACACAAGACTGTGTAGTTTAGATAAAAGTGATAGGGAGATCAATTAGACCAGTGAACAAAACCACATTCCTCCAATCAGTTATATTAGTGATATATAAGAGATACATTAGATAAAGAGCTTGGGGATTTTTTCAGCCCTACAAACACTAATACTGAGGAAGGTGGAAAGAGATTGTGCAAAAAAAACCCATGAGTATGGTTAAACCAGATCCTCAGGGAATTAAAACAACAGCCATTGAAAGGAAAGACTGGTGGCCACTGAAATAATAAGACACAAGTTTCCAGAGTCCACATGATTTTGTTTGGTGCAGCTAAAAGCCCGAATTTAAAAAATAAAAATAATAAATAAAACAGGTTCTGGGGCTTGCATTCTGGTAATCCTTACTTGAAGTGAAGTGGGATAGGAAGGCAAGGACACCTAACTATCTATCTAGAGTAGGTTTCCCAGAGAAAATACAGGACACCCAATTAAATGGAAGTTTCAGAGAAACAAGAAATAATTTTTAGTATAGTCCAAATATTATATGGGATGTACTAAAAATTATTTCTTGTTTATATGAAACTCCCATTTAACTAGGTTCTTAATTTTTTGATGTCTTTATTGAGTAATAATTCATATACAAGAATTCACCCAGTTAAAGTATACTATTTAATGGTTTCTAATATATTTGCAGAGCTGTGCAATGATCACCACAACTTCTGTTTAGAACATTATCATCGCTGGAAGGTAAGCGAGAACCCACTCACATGCTCACCCTCAGCCCTAGGCAAACACGAATCTACATTCTGTAACCACTCATCCACCTGGACATTTCCTGTAATCGAGTCACACGATCTGTGGTGCAGCCTGTATTTTTATTTTGTAAATCTGACAGCCCTAGCCTAAGCCAATTGTCTAGAGCAATGAAGAGTAATGACAACCGGAGAAAATACAAAGGGAAGAGAAATAGGCTGCAGCAGGTAGGGAAGGCAGCACGCTGAGAACCAGGAGGATGGTTCTCACATGATGGACCCTTATCGCAGGCGCCCAAATCTGAGTGCAGCCAGTCTCTGAGCCCGTTTAAGGAGGAAGTTTTTTTCCTAAAGGAAACCCACAGCAGCTGTAGGGAAGCCAGCCGGAGAATGAGACTGGCTGCTAGGCAGTCTGGAACAACACCCGTGCACATCGCTGAACCGCTGGCAAGCGGGATCTCCTTATCTCCGCGTGCAGGTGCTGCGGGACACCCCCCCTCACCCCCGCCCCCGCGGGCCCTGCACCACAGGTGCTGTCGCCAGGACCCCTGCCACCTCTGCCTCTGAAAGCCCCAGGCACCACGCTCCGCTATCCTGCCAGAACAGGAAAAGAGAGCCCACGTGGAGTGTCCTCTTGCCCAGCATGCAAAAAGTGTGGCAAAAGCACAGATTTCACTCCTAGGTCCTTCTTCAATTCTTGCTGCCTGGGGTGGTGCCTATAAATGGCAGGCACTGGAGTCATATTACGGTGCCTTGGCTGCTTAAAGATTAAAGCAATTAATTCCTGGGGAACCTGGGTGGCTCAGTTGGTTAAGCCTCTGACTTTGGCTCAGGTCATGATCTCATGGTTCCTGAGTTTGAGCTGTGCTGACAGCTCAGAGCCTGGAGCCTGCTCTGATTCTGTCTCCTTCTCTCTGTGCCCCCACATGCCCCCGTGCATGCTCCCATTCTCTCTCTCTCTCTCTCTCAAAAATAAATAAATAAATAAATAAATAAATAAATAGCAACCAAACAAACAAACACAATTAAGTCCTAGTTCCCACAGGGAGATAGGACCCATAATGTGTTAAAACTACAGGACAGGCTTTCAAAAGATTCAGGGCCACCCTAAGTACAACATATTTGCCACTTCTTTTCCCTGGCTTGCTTGGGACAATGTAGAAATGGCTGCTGGCATCAGAAAGGAGAAGCTGGGTAAGGGAATGACACCACGTAACTTCCTGACTGAAGCAGAGGATCCAGGGTCTTTTGACCGAACAGAGAAAGTACCTGCAACCCAAGAATACTGGGTGGGACATTTATGATGCCTGCAGCTCAGAGACACTCTTATCTTTGGAATCTCCACTCCAGGATAACAAATGTGTTAAAATTCACCCGCATCCCCCATTAAACATAATTTTTGCCCATACATTCTTTTGGGAAATTCTTTCACCTTTTTGCTTTTAGAACTATTTTTGTTTCAAGTACTTTATTCCATTTAAAAATTGTAATGACTGATTCATAATTATCATTCAAGCTCAAGAATGTTTACAAAATGAGAAAGTTGAGCGTGCAGTTCCCTTCAAGTATAGTGAACTTTCTTTTCTTTTCCTTTCTTTTCTTTTCTTTTCTTTTTTCTTTCCTTTTTTTTTTCTTTTTACTAATATCAAACTTAACAATGAAAACATTTGGCATAATGTGACATTTTAGTGACATCCATTAACAAATCCTTGTTTCTGATCTTTCAGTTTTCTGTCTTTTGGATAGAAGTAATAATTGCCTGTTTCCACCCTTTACAAGGCGCACTGACTGAGAAGCTTAATGGATAAAACAATGCCGTGAGGCTGTTTCTATACAAAATTATCTGTGGGATTTGGTGGGAAACATGGTTTCACAAAACCCAAGGTGACAGGATAGAATCCAACTGCAAACCAAGGCCACATGTAATGCTGGCTGAGGGTTTTCTCAAACTGCTGACCCCTCTTCTCCCTTCTCTGGTCTTTAGGTTACAGAAAAACCCACCTGAACTTCACCTTTCGAGGGAAAGACAATTCTCAGACAGGACTTGAAAAGAATTTACCCACATTAGGGGCACCTGGGTGGCTCAGTCAGCTGAGTGTCCAACTTCACTCAGGTCATGATCTCGCTGTTGATGAATTTGAGCCCTGGATTGGGCTCTGTGCTGACAGCTTAGAGCCTGGACCCTGCTTGGGATTCTGTGTCTCCCTCTCTCTCTGCCCCTCCCCCACTCATGCTCTGTCTTTGTCTCAAAACTAAATAAACACCAAAAAAAAAAAAAAAAAAGAATTTACCCACATTGTATCAATACAAAGAAAAGAACGCTAGACAGAGCTGCTCCCCTTAGGCATGAAAAAGGCCAGGGAGAGCTTGAAAATATGTTACAAAAAGAGAAGATGATGAGGTTGATGATAATATGAGAGACAAAGGGGCACCACATGCCAAAGAAAGACGAAGGATCTAATCCAGATGACTTCAGAGATGAGATAGATGTTCAAACAAAAATAAAATGAAAAGGGAGTTTTTAGAGTCAAGAAAACAAGCCAACGACCAAACACCACTTAACGCTAATTAATTATATTTTCTATATCAAAGATATATAGACACATATGTAGATAAAAATATAGAGATATATATCTGTGATATGTATTTCCTGTGATATAGGATTTATTTTGATTTCTGTGACATAGAAAATATAATTAATTAGATTTAATTAGGTTGTAACAGGGGCACCTGGGTGGCTCAGTTGCATGATCTCATGGTTTGTGAGTTCAAGGCCCACATCAGGCTCTGTGCTGACAGCATGGAGCCTGCCCATGATCCTCTCTCCCTCTCTCTCTCTCTGCCCCCCACATGCCACCATCAAAATAAATAAATAAACTTAAAAAAAAAAGAAATATGTTGTGACAGAGGTGACTACTTCAAAGTGAATTTCTGATATGTAGGAAGAATTTAAAATAATCCCAGAGAATATGGAGGGAGAGAATATTACAACTTAAAGCGATCAGAAAAGGGGAGATGCAACCTAAACTAAGGGTGACTGGAGTCTCTGAAATGGAGAATACTGTAAGTAAAACAATATACACTGGGGCACCTGGATGGCTCAGTCGGTTAAGCGTCTGACTTCGGCTCAGGTCATGATCTCACGGCCCATGGGTTTGATCCCCACATCGGGCTCTGTGCTGACAGCTCAGAGCCTGGAGTCTGTATCAGATTCTGTGTCTCCTCCTCTTTCTACCCCTCCCCTGCTCACGCTCTCTGTCTTTCTGTCTCTCAATAGTAAATAAACGTTAAATTTTTTTTAAATAAACATTAAAAAACATTTAAAAAAATAAAAAAACCCACAAAACAAAACAAAAAAAAAACCAATATATACTGAAGTCCTAATAAAGAAAACATTCAAGGGATTAAGGAACTACTGAATCTATTGATTGACAGTCACACTATTTGCAAAGAAAAACAGAACTGAATTTATGCCACAGTCAGCTTAGGTAATGGATTTCAAGGAAGCATTAAAAACTAAAAACATAAGATGACAGAATTAAGACAAAATATGTATACGTATGTATATAATATTAGTTATACTAACACATGTAAATATAACAAACTGATCTAGTAAACGTTTCATGGATTATGTCACAAAAACTAAATCCAAACATATGGCATATAAGAGAAGCTTCATAAAACAGATAACAGGAATCTCAAAAGTAATAGAAGAAACAAAAGAACCTCATAGAAACCCTACACCCAAGTTATAGAGGAATCCACCTACGTTTTTTGTCTATACTTGTAAAGTTTCTTTTTTATTTACACTTACATTTTTTATTCTTTTGGAACTTGCTCCTGTGTATATTGTGAGAAATGGACCTAGTTTTATCTTTTTACAAATGACTGTCCAGTTTCCCCCAACATAATGATATAAAAAGCTTATCTTTGCCCCAGTGATCCCGGGAACCACCGTTATCATACCTGGTTTCACTTGTTTCTGGACTTCCTATTCTTGCCACAGGTTTTTCTGTCTATTTCCACACCTAACTATTGCAGTTTTAAGTATCAGGTTTTGGGATATGTTTAGCTATCTGGAGGGCTAGTCCCTTCTCATGACCCTTTCTTTTCAGTGCTTTCCTACTTATTCCTACAGGCCTAGTTTTCCACACAAACTTTGGTAATCACCTTGTCCAGTTCTAAGGAAGCCTTATTGTGATTAAATCAATTTTACAAATTAATTTATAGAGAACTGACATCTTGATGATGTTGAGATGTCCAAGCAAAAACGAGCAGTACCTTTCCATTTATTCAAGTCTACTTTTGTATCGTTCAAGAATGAGTATAGTTTTTTTTTCCCCATACAGGATTTGAACACTTCTTCCTAAATTTATTCCTAAAGTATTTCATTTTCCATTGCTATGATAAATAGGTTTTCTCTTTTGTTACATCTTCTAGATGGCTATTATTTGCACATGTGAAATTTATTGATTTCTGTACATAACAAAGCATCTCAGAACACAATGTGCTGAGATCTACCCTACCCCACCCCCATTAGTCATGCTAATTACCATCACTGAGTCCATGTGAAGAAAGAGGAGTTGATTGAGGGACAGATCCAGGTTAGGGCACAGGCCTGGCATTTGCTGACTCAGCACTGGTTTACTTGCTCTGATCAGATCAATCCCTACCGTCCAGAGGAAGGTACATGTGGTGAAGGTAAGTAATGATCTTTTCTGATTCTATGCAATCTGATCTGCTTCTCAGAGGATAGGAAGTCCAAGAATATTTTTCTCAGTGCATCACCATTAGAATTTCATTTGCATAAATTTGGCCTGGAATTTTTTTCTATGGAACTCTTTTACATTTTAATTTCAATGAGGTTTTCCTGTATTAGCTTCCTATTGCTGGTGTAACCACCATAAATTTAGGGGTTTAAAGCCATGCAAATATTCTTGTCTTCTATATACAGGTTAGAAATTCAACATGGGGCTCATTAAGCTAAGTTCAAGGTGCCAGTAAGGCTGCATTCCTTCTGTGGGTTCTATGAGAGAAACACCTCCTTCCCTTTTTCAGATTCTATAGGCCAGCTATATTCCTCAACTCAAAGCCCCTTCTACTTTCTTCAAAGCCATCACTCCAACCTTTGGTTCAGACTTCACATCTTCATCTTCTGACTTTGAAGTTTTTGCCTCCCTGTTATAAGAACACTTGTGCCTTGGGCCTGCCCAGATAAGCCAGTATAATTCCCTCATAAGAGGATGCTTAATTTTTTATTATTTTTTTTTAAATTTTATTTATTTATTTTTTTATTTTAGAGAGAGAGAGAGCGCACACACTAGCCAGGGTGAAGGGCAGGGGAAAAGAGCGAGAATCTTAAGCAGGCTCTGTGCTCAGCATGGAACCCAATGTAGGGCTCCATCCCACAACCCTGGGATCATGACCTGAGTCGAGATCAAGAGTCAGACACTCAACCTACTGAACCACCCAGGCACCCCTCAAGATGATTAATTTAATCATATCTGTGAAGTCTCTTTTATCATGTAAGAAACATATTTACAGGTTCTAGGAATTAGAATATGAATG
Source organism: Acinonyx jubatus (assembly GCF_027475565.1). Classification (NCBI taxonomy): domain Eukaryota; kingdom Metazoa; phylum Chordata; class Mammalia; order Carnivora; family Felidae; genus Acinonyx; species Acinonyx jubatus. Next base: position 123,175,923 of record NC_069388.1, on the reverse strand, counting down.
TCTTTGGGTGCCATTATTTTGTCTACCACATTCTTCATTTACATTTTTTTCTATAGTTCTATGGTTGATGGACTATCTGGGAAGCGATGCCTTCTGGGAAGCAGCAGAGAGGAGGAAAGAGCCTGGACTCCAGACTCTGATAGACCTGGATTTGGGCCCTGATGCTGGGTGAACTTGTGGAAGTAACTTAATTTTTTTAAGCCTTCTGTCTTTTCAGTGGTGCTACATTAATACACCACTTAACTTAATTGGGCACTCAGGTTTCAATTAAGCAAACCAGTCTTTTGGTAACCCAAACTGGTTGCTGGTTTTACCAGCCCAAACAGGGCATAGCATCAAGGAAGACGTTTATCAGTGTGGGCACACACATATCCCTCTATGTGGCACTCACAGGAGTGTCACAAATTATTCCAGCTGAGTGGCAAAGACAGTGGTGAGCTTTGCTGTCTTAAGTCAGCACCTGAATAACTAACCTGCAGGGCGTTCCTTATTGACATTGCTATACTTGGTATTTCAAATATTTGTTATGCACTTCTGTAACTATACATAGATTCATCCAAACATCATATCTAATCATATTCTGGTTTGTCCTAGTCCCTCTCCACCTCCCAATAACTATTCTCCTGGGGCAGCATGCTATTCGAAAGACATTCTTTTCATGGTGTGGTTCCAGCTTTTGTTACTTTATTTTGCAAGCTGAACTTGGTAAGTCTGTCTGCCAATGTACCCGCTCCTACATCTGCAATTATAATTGAATCCACACATTTTGATTTAATCATACAACCTCATATAATACACTGGTTGCCATAGTTTTCTGCTACTTTAAGCATATTTAATTTATAAGCTACTGTATTTCTAGTGACTATTTCTGGCAAAGGATTTTATTGGTATCTACCATACTCTCTTCCTTCCAATTGGATCTAGTTGACATGTATGCACATTTAGAAATGCATGCAAAAGAAACAAGTTAGAATGGTTCAATTTTCTTATTCAATAAGATAGTATGAAGAGATTAGCCATATTCTAATCTCTTCGTGCCTTACCTGGAAAACAAACTTGTCCATTATCCAGCTGTCAGTAATTTCAGAATTAAAAGTGTTTGAATTTTATTAATACAGATGATACATTAGATAGAAGGTACTCTGTTATTCTATGTGCCATCATAGTTATTTTTAATTCTTTGTAGGCATATATTTTTATCTTTTTTTTAAGTTTACTTATTTATCTTGAAAGAGGGAGAGACAGAGAAAGAGAATAAATGCAAGTGAGGGAGGGGCAGAGAGAGAGGGAGAGAGAGAATCTGAAGCGGTGCAGAGCCCAACGTGGGGCTGGAACTCACAAACCATGAGATCATGACCTGACCCAAAATGAAGTCAGACGCTTAACTGTCTGAGCCACCCAGGTGCCCCAGCACATATTTTTATCTTGATCAGCATTTGCCTAGAATATTTTGTTTGGTGAGAACCTAGTAATGGAGTAAAACCCAAACAAATAGCTGCTAAGAGACTTTTCATGGCACCATTATCCTCTAGTTTGCCTAAGTTTTCCCAAAAAACATCCTGACAATTTTCCCCATCGGGTTGGGTCAGCATATAGCAAAGATTCCATCTTGATGCAAATGGACCCCATTTGTTGGAAGATCATATCAACTGTAGCAGCAGAGCTCATTCCTCGGCGACCTTCATTACCATCCTGAGCCACAGCCCCCCGTATCTCATCCCCCTTGCCATTTCCCATAATCCATTCAGGTTAGTGGGTTGGGTCTGTTTCCTGGGTGGACCCCCATTTCTGAAGCCCTCTCCTATGCTAACCCAGGGTCCATTTGCCCACTAAGGGACTCTCCTCCACCAGAACAGGAACTCCCAGCTCAGAGATGGTATTACCTGCTTATTTCCCCTCACTGGATCGTTTTGCATGCATCCAGTCAGCAAGTTTGATGGTGGCATTTATTTGACGTCCCCAGAAACCCAATAAAACTCAGATAACATCCTATGCAGGCTGCAACCCCAGGCTTTGTTTCCAGTGAGAATACATGGACCCTGGAGGAGCTCTCAAGGGAAGCGGGGGACTTAAAATGACATCAGAGCCCCAAAAGCTCAATTCAGGCCTTGGATGTATTCTGTATGTGAAATATTTTTATTTTGTTTTGTTCTATATTATCTAACTTGACTTAAAGGCAGCAAGATATCATAAATCCCCTTAATAAAACCTCAAAGTCGACTTAAACTTTTAATATGACTCTGTAGAGAAAACAAAGCATTTGTGTTAAATGCTAAAGACATTAGGAAAATACACAAGTAAAGGAAAGTCATATCCATATCTGATTTCAATGGAAATGAATAGTGTAAAAGTTATTATGGATACCACTTACATAAAAAAAGAAATATAAGAATCAAATCCTATATAAATGCAGAACATTGAAAGATGATAACTATCATTTAAATGCAATAGCAAACATAATTAGGATAAGGCTTCAGAAAAAAAAAGTTGCTGATTGTATTAAAAATTCACAATCAACTGTTCTTATGTGAGACCATTAAGATCCAGAGTGATGTCAATCTAGTAGATAGATGTGGGAGTAGATACAGTTTCATACAGAGATCTAGCGATTGACACAGATAGAGAAGCTGATGGCTTTCTCTGAGAATGAAAAAAATCCATAGCAAAATACTTTCAAGAAGACAGTCACGGCCAAAGATGTGGTGAGAACACGTGCGCTAGGTGTTTTCCCCCTCACTATCCCAGGGAATGAAACAGAGGAGGACAGTAATTAACAAGGCCTCCTGGAGTTTGTTGTCAGGCAGGGTGATACAAGTTCACTAGCAACCACTGTCCTAATATGTGCACTTTGGGTTAACATAGTTAACCGGAAGCAGAGACCTGCCAGTAATTTTCTAGTGGTTCAGATTCCAGGATTTTCTATGATGGAGATATTCGGTAGTCTGGGTATATTTACCAAGCAAAGACACCCTGGCCTACATAAGCAGCCTCAGATGGCAAGATATATCCACAAGAAAACGTCCATAAATTGCCACAAACAGTACTTTAAAGGTTTCACAGAAAACATTGTAAAGCATATTACTAACTTCTGTGAGTAACACTGACCACATTGTCAAAAAAACAGGATCGTTTCCCACCAACTCATAAATCATATGTGTGTATGTGTGTGTGTGTATGTGTATAACTTCACTGTTTAAAAATTCATTTTCATTTGACAAAACAATTAGCATTCTTTCTGAAGTTGAGATCAACATGTGAAAATGTTGTCTAGTTCTGTAAACCAAGATGACAGATTGAATACACTGTGCATACCTCACAAAATACTAAAAGGGAGAGAGGGCACATCACAGGGAGTTGCTCAGAGTTTGTTTAGAATGGCCCGCCAACCTCTATTGTAGGTGTATATGGGGATTCCTTTTCAAAGGAATTAAAGGAAGGCTTGCTGACATGGCTATCTTCAGTATTTTAATTGGAGACACTTTCTTATAGGTCTAGACATGTAACTATGTCTTCATTGTCTACTAAACCCAGTTTTGCTTTAGTGCATCCAGGATGTTGATGAAGTGTCTTTGAATCAATGAAAATGTCTAAAAATGAGAATAGGAAAGATGAAGCCATTTGCAAATGGTTAACAAAAATACTTTATCCAACTGCCAACCTCTCACTTAACACTAAGCACTTGTACCACAAAGGCTTTGCTCATTCTTTCTTTTTCCGGCATTCTTTCCCAAGGTTTGTATGGGCTCTGTAACATGTTATCTGCATGCCTGTGCAGGCCCTTGCATGGGCTATCATGAGGAATTTGGGGTTTGGGTACAAAGTGGACAAGTTCCACATGTCCATCAACTGAGTGAGACCCAATGTGATGGTTTGTCATTTTCATACATGCTGAACCTCTAGAACATTTATGGCAGCTGAAGAAACCTTGGTACCTGTGCAACTGAAGTATCTTAGCAATTCCATAATGAAATTCACATGGAATCTCCCAACCCAGCCAGATTTGTGTCAGCTTTCTTAACATGTTCCAGTTGCATGAAATACTAATTAAAGGCACTCATTGTTAACTGATATAAATAGTCCCCACTTAGCCCATTATAGGTATGGGCTGTAAAACAAACAATTACGTGACAGATGATACATGTGAACATAGAGAAATTCTGTAATGACATTTCTGTACCTCTGTAACCTCTTCAACCACCATATGTTCCACATTAGGAGCTAAAAGGGGTGCTGATTGCGAAGGTGACGCACCTCCTGCGGGTGACTTTTCTTCTAAGAATAGAAAGCACCTCTGAAGGATTTATATTACAAATGGAGTTGAGGCAATGAAATCATTTGTGGGAGTTGGTTTTTAACTGTTCCATGTGCTTGGGATTCTGTACCCTGGTGCCAAGCAACGCCATCAGGCCACCTACAGAATTCTCCAATCTGAGGAGAGGGAAATCAAGGGAGGCAACGGTGTGCAATCCAGCATGTCTGTCTTCAGAAGGCGCTAATTTATCCCTGAGCACTCAACTTTAAAAGAGATTTTGACACAGTGCAAAATTAAGTTTGAAATGTGTTATTTTTCTCTAAGAGATAAGGCAAGTGCATGTCAAAATAACTAATGAATACATTCATTGATGAATTGCCATGAATATCATAATCCTGGCAATCAAATAAATACACAAATTAATTAAACTATGCAATAGCAAACCATCTCCTACTTTCTTGTCTCTATCTTATTCTCCTAACACAAATTACAGGTTTTTCTTCTGAAATCCTGACTAAAGAAGGATTGTATGACAACTGAGCTCATCAAACAAGAGAAATTGAAATACTCATTTTGGTTGAACAGCTACTCTGTTTAAAAGATTGTCGGGCGCCTGAATGGCTCAGTCAGTTAAGAGGCCCACTCTTGGTTTCGGCTCAGGTCATGCGCTCATGGTTCATGAGTTCAGGCCCTGTTTGCGCGCACTCTCTCTCTCTTTCTCTCTCTCTCAAAATAAATAAAGAAACCTAAAAAACATTTTAAAGAAGATTGTGAACATTCTATTAAATTGTAAATTTTTCATAAACAAATGGCACATGATCTCTACATATGCAACCTTTGGTAACTCTGAAAAATGGCATTTTTGATTCCATGAATTTGCATTTCCTGGTTTCTTTCTATTTTCTAGGTTTTATGTTAGAGGCTTTATAGGGTTTATTCTTGTTTACTTCTTAAAAGCCTGTAGGGCAAGCATTATTATTATTCACATCTTACAGACAAAGTAATTTCAGCATATTTGATGTTTCTTCCTCAAAAAAATCTTAAGGTTTTTAATTTATTTTGAGGGAGAGAGAAAGCACAGGAAGGGGAGGGGCACAGAGAGACAAGAGAGTGAGAATCCCAAGCAGGCTGCACTGTCAGTGTGGAGCCCAATGAGAGACTTAAACTCATGAACCATGAGATCGTGACCTGAGCCAAAGTTGGACGCTTAACCGACTAAGCCACACAGATGCCCTCTGCTCAAATTTTTGATTAGCTACTATGAGCTAGACTCTGTGATGAGAGTTGGGGATAACAAAGGTAACAAGAAAGGAATGGCCCCTATTCTCACAGAATTTAGTACAGTAAGGGAGATAGATGTGAAATCATTGGTAACAACTAATTAAATGAAACTGTGCTAAGTGCCTTGGAGGGAAACTTTTGAGACCTTTGAGAACATACACAAAGGGAGGTATATCCCAGTTTGGTGTGTCAAAAAGGACTTGTCTGAAGACATCTGCTCAGTTTGGGACCTGAAGTATGAATAGGATCCAAGCAGGCAATGTGGGGGTAAAAGAGCTTCCCAGTGAAATGATGCCAGGTGTCCTGAGAGTGGAAAGAGATAAGCGTATTTGCAAAACAGAGAGGAGGCCAGAGGGCTTGAAAAAGAATAAATAGGAAGAGAGTAGAGCACATGAAGTAGGGGGTGTGGGGGTGGGGAGGCCAGGCCAGGTCACCATGGCTTCTGCTAATTTCACCAAGTTTTGTGGACTTTGTTTTAAGTGCAAATGGGAACTGCTGAAGCAAGAGTGTTGGGGATCAAATTTGCTTTAAAAAAAAAATTCCCTAATCAACATGAGGAAAGAGGCAAGTCTAGAGCATGGAACATTACACTATACAACTGGCGTATTTTCTCTAGAAATTCAATGTTACAAACAAGGTATATGTGGGGTTAGGGATGGGAGAGGTTTTTAAAAGAAATCCTCAATATTGAGTCTTTAGAAAGAAAGACTCATAATCAATGCAAAGAGTGATACTTGATTTGTTCCTGGCTTCATCAGGAATGGCGATAAAAGAAATTTTAGAGACGATATAGGAAATTTTACTATAGATTAGTTACTAAATTATGGTACAGTATTATTTTTTAATTTTATTAGGTATAGAAATAGTGTTTGGTTACGTAGGAGCATGTTCTTATTTTTCTGGTCATGTGTGCTGAAGTATTTAGAGACAAAATGTCATGATGCTTGCAATTTTTTTTCTGAACCATTTCAAAGTAACACACACATATACACCTAAGTACCTCTATATGGTTTTCATTTTATTATTCATTTATTAATACCTATATGGTATTCATTTTATTATTATTTATTATTTCATTTTTATTTCATTTATTTCATTTTATTATTTATTTTCATTTATTAATAAATAATAATAATAATTATAATTATTGTTATTGTTATTATTATTTGTAATATGAAGTCAAAGAGAACAACCAGGCTTCTTGGTAAGCGTGGTTGCCATTGGGTGGAACTAGTAGACCCAGAGATATGAATTAGTAGATTATGCAGAAACATGGGTAAAGGATGAGAGAAGCTTGGCTAAAGGGTTTGCATTATGGAGGGAGATACATGGATGCATGTGGAATATAATTAGAAAGTAGACCTAACAGCATTTGGTACATTGATGAGTTATGGAGGAAAAGAAAGGTATCAAGGTAACTCCCAGGTTTCTAGACAAACAACTAAATGGATGGTTGTACCACTTACTGAACTAGGAAACAGTAGCAGAGGAGCAGGTATGTAGGATAAAGATTTCAAACTCAATTTAGGGCATTTTGAGTATGAGTACTTGAAGACACCAACATGTAGATGCCAAGGTGGCAAATATATATGCAGATCCGGACCACAGTAAGGAACACACACACACACCCCCCACACACACACCACACTCTGTTAAGCTGTGATCTTTTTCTCCAGCTAGAGTCTCAGATCAAACAGAGATGTTTGAATTTAGCAGTGGTAGAGGCTTTGCCAGCAGGAATAAATAAAGAGAATAATGCCAAAAAAAATCAGGATATTGTGAAGATGATTAAGGCATTTTTATGTGGAAGTTAAGCATTACAGAAAGGGAAGTAATGAAAGGAGAGACCTGTGGATGGGAGAAAGTAAATTATTCAGTAGGTTGGAGGTCACGTTACAATCAAATAACAGGTGAAGTGTTATAAGTTGAAGAGACAAGATTGAAATAGTATGAGATAATGTATGGAGAGGAAAATTTTTGAGAAAGTTTGAATGGAGATGATAAGACTCAGAGGAGGACTGTGGAATCAGTAATACAGGGGGGATGGATTAAAAAGGAGGCCACTGCTGAGTTAGAATTAGGTTTGGTTGCTTGACATAGGGTGCCCTAAAATGCCAGTGGCTCAAAAAGACTGAAAGATTATTTCTCACTCTTATAAAAAATTTCAGCATTAGGCAGTCCAGGGAAACTACCATCCTGGTCCTGGACTCCTACCTTACTGTAATAGATTCCTATTGCTGCCTTAGCAAATTACCAAAAACTCAGTGGCATAAAACAATATAATTATTATCTTATAGTTCCATAAGTAAGAAGTCCAACTTTCATTGGGATAAAATCCCAAGGTTTTAGCAGGGCTGTGTTCCTTTCTGAAGGATCTAGGGAAGATTTCATTTCCTTGCCTTTTCCAGCTTCCAGAGGCCATCTGCATTTCTCAGTTTAGGGCCCTCTTCCTCTATTTTCAAGGCCAGCAGTGGTGGGGTGATTACTTCTAATGTCTCACCACTCTGATCGCCTCTGCTGCCTTCCTTTTCCTTGTGATTATACTGGACTCACTCAAATAATCTAGGATAATTCCTCTTTCAAGGTACTAAATCACATCTGGAAAATCTCCTTTGCCATGTAAGGTAATTTCTACACAGGTTGCAAGGATATGAGTATTGTTTGGGGGTTGGGGGGAAATGATTTTGCCTAACACACAAATTCCCCAAGCTCATCATATGATTTCCATTCTCAGAGTCACTTTAAAATGTAAGATAGGGGTCTTGCACTTTAAGGTTAGCATGTAGAAAGTAGTGATAGATCATTACTCACCTCATAAAAGCAATGAAAATTGATAAATTACAAAAATAATCTTCTTAAAAGACACGGGAGAGCTGTGAGACCAAAGAGGTTTACAAAAATTCAATTCCAGTGAGGGCTTCATAGGTGAGAAGAGATTGAGGGATGTTTTCCACCTTAGGGGAATTTACTGAGTCTGAGCACGGGGTGAAGATCATGCTTGATAGGCAGCAGAATTCTACTGGATAAAAAGAGAAACCAGCAGGGCTTCTCATGCCTGTATGGGCTGGAAGGGTGAATTAGAATCTGGAGATTTTAAATTTCAAACATAGAGCCACTTTCCCCCATGAAACTAAGTGCTAGGCTAATGAGGAAGCCTGATGGGCTGCACTGGAAAAGCAGAATAAGATTTCCTATTGGGTCTTGAAGCTTACAGTCCCAAATCCTAAGAGACATCTGCAATAAATTCTGACATGTCTAACACTCATGAAATTTGAAATGGAAAATGAATTGATTCTAATTAAAACCCCAACCCAGCCTAAGTTCAATTATTAATGGAATGAGAATAATCAGTCCCTCACTCTGTCTTCCTAACAAAGAATGGGTAAGCCCTCTCTGAGACAAAAATAACATTAACTCAGTATCCATGGTTCTTTCATGCACATGTCCAACATGTAATTAAAAATTGAGAGATATGAAGGATAAAAATGTGATAAATAAAAATGTGACTGATAATCAAGGGAAAAATAGACAACAGAAGCTGACCCATGGATGACTCACTTGTTGGAATTAGCAGAGATAGATTTGAAAAATAATTACTATAAATACACTAAATAAATTAGAAGAAAAGATTGACAAAAATAAAATAAAATCAGAGAATTTCAATAGATCATGAATTAAAATCTATAAAGGGAACCAAAATGGACATTGTAAACTTGGAACATGTTTATATCTGATCATCTCATATTATGATCATCTGATCTCACTGGAAGAGCTTCAGAGCATACCTGATTGAGGAGAGGACAGAATAAACTAAAATACAGGTCAATAGAAATTATCAAAATTTAAATACAGAGGAAAAATGAATTAAAAAGAAAAAACAGAATCAAGCTTGAGAGATGCATAGAACACAGCCAAATTGTCTAGCGTGCATGTAGCTAGAACGCCCGAGAGAGAGGAGATTGGGGATAGAGCAAAAGGGATAATGGCCAATTATTTTACATTACTGATATAGGATATTAATCCACAGAAGAAACAGTTGGAAACCAACGACACAGAGAAAATTATAAAAGCTACCAAAGTGGAGGATAAAAAGACAGATTACCCTCAAGAAACAATGATACAAATTATAGTAGACCTTTGGGCAAAACCTATGGAAGTTAGCAGACAGTGAAACAATATATTTAAAGAGCTAAAAGACTGCCAACCTATAATTCAACTTAGCAGAAAAAACCTTCAAAAGTAAATGAGAAATCAGATATTTTCAGGCAGACAGAAGTCGACAAAACTTTCTGCCAGTAGACCCACAGTCTAAGACATTAAAGAAAGCTCTTACAGCAAAGGGAAAATGATCCTATAAGGCAGCAAAGAATGTAAAGAAGCAGTGAGAGGCTTCAGAAGGGTTACACTCGGGGAGGGGGGAAAATAAAGGACTCTCAACTCTTAATGTTGCAAAAAAATTGTTATAGCGTTCTGTGGTTTTAAAAATATGTGTATAGGGGTGCCTGGATGGCTCAGTCGGTTAAGCATCTGACTCAGCTCAAGTAATGATCTAACGGTTCATGGCTTTGAGCCCTGCATCAGGCTCTCTGCTGTCAGCACAAAGCCTGATTTGGATCCTCTGTCCCCCTCTCTCTGTCTTCCCCTCCTCCACATATTCTCTCTCTCTCTCAAATAAATAATATTTTTTAAAAAATTTAAGTAAACTTATTAAATAGTCCAATTTAATGGCAATATTGTCATACTGAATAAAAATCTAAAAGACCCACAACCATATACTGTTTATAGGAGACATACTTTAGATGTAAGAATATACCTGGATTGAACATAAAAGAATGGGAAAAGATGCTCTCTTCAGACACTAGTCAAAAGAAAGCTGGGATGACTGAAATTATTTAAAGGCAAGAAGCATTAATAGAGCTACAAGTGTTTTTTTTTTCCATAATGATAAAACAAGTCAATTTATGATAGAGACATAACTATTCTAAATACATATGTATTTAATACACATCTTCAAAATATACAAGACAAAATTGCCAGAATAAAAAAAGAAATTTGCAATCATAATTTCAGATATAAACATACCTAAGTAAATGGCAGAATATGTCCACAAAAATCAGTGAGGATACAGAAGATATGAAAAACATCATTAATCAATATAACCTAAATTACATTTAGAACACTGAGCTCAAGAACTACAAAGTAGACATTCTCTAAACTATGCAATTCTCATCAGGAAATACACAGTTCGCTCTCTAACACTGAAATTAAACTAGAAATTGACAACAACAAAGAAAAAAATCTAGAAAACACACAAATGTTTAGAACATAATTAACATAACTCTAAGTAGTCCATGTGTTGAGCAAGAAATCACAAAGAAGATTAGGAAATAATTTGACACAATAATGTTAAAAATATAATATTCAAATTTATGGGAGAAAGATTTACAGTTTTAATGCATGGATTAGAAAGGAAGAAGGGCTTATAATTAATGATCTAAAATTTCACCTCTAAAGAGAAAAAGATGAACAAATTTAATCACCCCAGGGCGCCTGGGTTGCTCACTTGGTTGAGCATCAGATTCTTGGTTTTGGCTCAGGTCATGATCTCGTGGTTCATGAGTTTGAGCCCTGCATCAGATTCTGTGCTGGTGGCACAGACCCTGCTTGGGATTCTCTCTCTCTCTCTCTCTCTCTCTCTCTCCCTCTCTCTGTCCCTCCCTTGCTTGCACATGCACACACTCTCTCTCTCTCAAAAGAAATAAACTTAAAAAATTAAATTAATAATAATAAAGAGCAGAAATCAATGAAATAGAAAATAACCATGAAGAAAATCAACAAATCAAGAAATTGAGTCTTTTGAAAAGATTGATAAAATTGAAAAAAATCCAAGCAAGATTGATCTAAAAAAGAGAAAATGTAAATACTCTGTCAGAAATGAAAAGAGAGATATTACTACAGATCCCAGGTTATTAAAAAGAATAATCAAAAGATGTTATGAAAAGCTTTATAGTGTAAAATGCCTTCAAAACCCCCAAACATCCTAAGCTCATCCCAGGAGAGCAGAGGCAGGAAGGAAAAAGGGTGTATCGCTCTGTGTCATGAAGACTTTCTGGCCGACCCACATATACTTCTGCTTAACCTTTTTTGGACAGAATGCAGTCAAATGGCACGTGTTCTCTGCTGCTCATCAAAGAAATGGAGAGGATGCCCTGATCCAGTGTGACCCGTGACTAGATGGGTAAATCATTAGCAAACCCAAAGGATCTTTCTCACACCAAACCGTATCTTTCCACTTAGTCTTTATTATAGGCGATGTTTTGTTTCTATAGCCACTGATTCTTTTGTTCCATTTGTTTTCTTGATTCTTTTGCTTCATTTTGAATCCAGATATGAAAGAAAGTTGTCACTGGTCGCCCACATAGAGACTCAACATCTGTATTCCAGAGAAGAGATTCAGACATCATTCAATCTAAGCCTTTCTTTACACAGATAGGAAACTAGCCCTCAGCTGCCAAGTTCACATATTGAGAATGACAAAACTAGAGTCACAATTGAACTCAGGCTCTCTAATGTCATATCTAGTGCTTTATCCAGTAACTATTGAGGGCTCTTTGGTACTTCTATGAGAAAGAGAGGAGAGGAAAAGAAAATGAAAGGGAAGGGGAAGAGGAAGAAAAAGGGGGAAACCAAGGAACAGAGAGCTTAATTAATTTTCCCAAAGTGACACAAAATCAGAATCCAAATTTGGCAGTCTCCAAAGCTCATAGTTATGCCCAAAATGCTACGTTCTGGACCATTTTACTAAGAATCATTTCCCTCTAGAAATTCATTGGAATTTTTAATAGGATCTTCCATTTCTTAACCACAAATAAGTATTTTTTTAAACTTCATATTATGAAAATTTTCAAACATGAGCAAAAGTACAAAGAATTAGTATAATGGATTCTCTATAGGCATCATCCAGCTTAGATAATTATCAATATTTTTCTAAGGAAATAAGAGAGTCTAATGGAGCAACTTCAGTATAAAGAAGAAAGTACTAGGAAAGAGAACAGACTTTTTTTTCACATAGAAATAGTGTCTTCTGCCAAAATTTGTCACCTCAAGGTACTATATTGAAGTATCACAAAGTAATCCTCTAGCTAAAATCACAAAAGCAGCAAATTGATAAGAGTGCATTATTTTCTTTATTCAGTTAGATAAGACAGTAAGTATTTGGCAGTATCCTCTGCAAGTGAAAATGATTTTGGCTTCACCTCTTTGAGGCATAATTGACATTTAGAAGTTGAATGTCATAAGCTGAATTTCCAAAAACTGAAAGCAAATCTGCCTTTGTATATGAACATCATGATTTTAAAGATAGTCTCTCGGGTTCTTTTGAGGCCAACTTTTTGACATTTGGGAAATGTATTTTACCTTAAGGTTGGTTGTGATGTAAATGCTAGAAAGTACTATGTAATCCTCAACGATGATAGCAACACACAAATGGTTTTTAAAAGTTATATCTACACACACACAGTAGAGTCACATCATAAGCATATGTAAATGACATGAGTTATCTCCCTAGAGGAGAGAAATAATAGCCTATGATGTTCTCGTACCATCTCCCCAGGAATGCAGAGCTTTAGAAGAGCCCAGGACAGAAGTTTTAAATATGTCCTACTTTCACATAATTCCAAAGTTGCATGCCACTCAGATATAAGCATCATATTTAAAATCTAACACACAAAGAAAAAGAAAAAGGAGTACATTCTCAAAAGAAAATCAGTCGAGTCCTATTCTGAGATAAACCAGATGTTAGAACTAACAAGGATTTTAAAGTCATTGTAATTATGCTCATGAAGTAAAAGAGCAAATTTTCATGAATGAAAATCTCAGCAGAGAAATAAGAAATCATAGAATATAAATAGGAACAAAAAAGGAGGAAATTCTATATCTGAAAAACATAATTCTGAAAAAAAATCATTAGATGAATTTAATGGCTGAACAGACATGGCAAAAATATAAATAAGTAAGCTTGAAGAAAGAGTAATAGAAATTATCCAAGGTGAAGAACAGAAAGAAAAACATTTAAAAAGAACAAGGCCTTAGGGATCTTTTAGATAGAATCAAACAGTCTAACATACAAACTTGATGACAGACAGAAATTTGCAGAAACAAGATGCTAAATGAAAATTAAAAATTATAAACCCAAAGAAGCCCATTTTTAGGCACATCAATGTCAAACTATCCAAATTGTTCAAAATGGCTGTCTTATTTTTTGTTTGTTTCAAGTTTTTATATAAATTCCATTTAGTTAACATACAGTGTAATATTAGTTTCAGAGTAGAATTTAGTAATTCATCACTTATATATAACACCCGGTGCTCATCACAAGTGCCCTCTTAAATACTCATCCCCTATTCAAAATGGCTGTTTTAATATACCTCTCTCAGATCCAGACAAATCAAGTGGATACAAAATTAGTGAGAACACAGAATATGTGAACAATAAAATTAAAACTGTGATCTTATAGGTGCATACAGAATCCTGTACAGTAACAAATATAGACATCATTTTTATGTATACTTGAAACATTTATAAAAATTGACCACATATTGACCCTAAAAGACTGAAAATACAATAAAAACTTGAGATCATAAAGGATCACATTATCTAAACATAATTCTGTTCAATCTGAAAATGACATTTAAAAATAATTTTAGGGACACCTGGGTGGCTCAGTCGGTTAAGCATCCAACTTCGGCTCAGATGATGATCTCACAGTTTGTGAGTTCAAGCCCCACGTCAGGCTCTGGGCTGACAGCTCAGAGCCTGGAGCCTGCTTCAGATTCTGTGTCTCCCTCTCTCTCTGCCCCATACCACTTACTCTCTCTCTCTCTCTCTCTCTCTCTCTCAAAAATAAACATTAAACAAAAGTTTACAAAAATAATTTTAAAATTTATGTGTGTTAAAATTAAAAACACACTCTTGAATTACTAATGGATTTAAGTGGAAAACAATGGTCTAAATAATGAAATATTTACAACTAAGTGACTAAAAAGCACACCCTATCAAAACTTGTGGTTTGCAATAAAGGTGTACTTAGAAGGAAATTTATACGTTCAAATGATTTATTAAAAAACAAGAAAATAAAAATTATAGGTACTCAAAAAAAAGCAATAGGAAGAGCAGAAAACTCCAACAAACCAGAAATTTACAAAAAATAAAATAAGAACTTAACAAACAGAGGGGTGCCTGGGTGGCTTAGTCGGTTAAGCGTCCGACTTCGGCTCAGGTCATGATCTCCCGGTTTGTGGGTTCGAGCCCGGCGTTAGGTTCTGTGCTGACAGCTCAGAGCCTGGAACCTGCTTCAGATTCTGTGTCGCTCTCTCTCTGTGTCCTTCCCTTACTCTCTCTCTCTTTCAAAAATAAATAAATGTATATATATATTTTTAAGTTACAAAATATATTAAAAAAATTAAATAAAATAAAAAACAATAAAAAATTAAAAAGAACTTAACAAATAGAAAGTAAATTCAGTATAACAGAAATGATCAACAAGAGAAAATGCATTCATTTTTAGAAGGCATAAAAATGGCACATTTCTAACAAAATAGAATAAAAAATTATATTATATAATTATATTTATAATTATATTAAGAATATTTATATTAAGAATTATATTAAGTTTGTAGAGATTCAGGGGAGATATAAGTAATCTTGGAATTTTCTGAGAATAACTTTGTACCATTAATTTGAAATTTTAGATGAAATTGACAACTTTTTGGAAGAAATATGAATGAAAATAATTTACTAAAGAAACAATAACACTTCAATAGACTGATAACTATCAAAAAAAATTGAAGAGAAATTGAATCAGTAGTCAGAAATACCTCTTCCATAGAGACATACAGCTGAGGCTACTTTGTAAGACCACCAAAAATATTCAAGAAAAGAATAATTATTAGACAAATTGTTTCAGAATATAGACAAGGAAAGATATATCCCCAAGATCTTTTTTGAGCTTAGCATAACCATGACACAAAAATATGATAAGAATAGTACAAGAGAAAGAAATTATAGGCCATCTAACTTATAAGTATGATCATAATGGTTCTGGATTAAATATTAACTAGTTAAATGCAGCAATATGCAAAACTAACACATGAACAAGTAGAGTTTTCCCCGGGAATACAAGAATGGTGTAGCATTAGAAAATATACAGATATAAATAACCTCATTAAATAATTAAAGAGAAAAATTACATAATCATCTCAATAAATAAAGATAATCATTTACAATTTAATATTCATTCACGTTAAACAGAAAAAATGTTGGCATAACAGAATGTGATATTAGATCTTTCCTGTTGTCGCTGGATTAGGGTTGAAGCGCCAAAAACTTAGAAAAGAGAAATAAATTTTAAGTATTTCACATTCTAAAAGCAACCTGCTCAATTCACTACTGATAGACTTGGAAAAGGGATGATCAAATTCCTTTTCTGTCCTTTTGAGAAGGATGAAAAATCAGACAGTTGTACCATGTAATCTGATATGCATGATTGGGAAAAGGAAGAAGATGCTCATCTTCACTCAAACCAAATGGGAAGACCTTCAAAAGAGCACCTGGAAGGGGCACCTGGCTGGTTCAGTCAGTAGAACATGAGATTCTTGATCTCAGGGTTGTAAGTTCAAGCCCCATGTTGGGTGTAGAGATTACTTAAAAAAATAAAATCTTAAAAAAAAAAAGAGCACCTGAAAAATCTGAATGTGTCCTTTGATTTGGGAATTTATGACTGGTACCTATCATGGATGTTTACCTTGGGAAGTCTAAAAGCAAGAAGCTCTATCTTGAGGTGCCTCAGGTAGCAGAGATAATACTTCATGGGATAAGCTCCTGTTCCCCAATGTGGTGAGAATAGGAATGAGAGGGTGTATCTCATGGGCCATCTTAAAGTCACACAGAAGGGAAACAAGTCTGGACCATCCGAAAAGGAACCCTGTCTGAAAGGGCTGAGGGAAGAGGTGAGGATATCCCTAGTGAGTAGTGGACCACTGGAAACCAGCAGCCTGAGGGTAGACTCATAAAAGACTGGATGGTAAAGACTTTGCCTGACTGAAAATATCTAAATGCAAGAAACCCACTGAGAGGGTCACTTCAAAGAGCTATGAAAGCACTCCAGGAAAGGAACATCAGCTTTTCAACATCCACCATATCCAGAGAATAGCAATGACAGTCAAGGAAGACTTCCTAACTTCTTCCTCCCATGTTAGACCAATCCTGGAAAGGCCCAAATGCCAGTGGTGAGTCTGAGAAAAGGAATAGTGAAGAAATAGTGAGGAAACATCCAAGCCTCTTTCTCTCACTGTGGAGCTTGCAGCCTGAGATGCACCCCATGTACAGCAGGGGAATTTTAAGTTGGATTAAAGTCTGGAGTTTTATTATTAAACTAGACTTGACCATTTATAACCTTAAAGTAGCTGGAGAACATTTTATGACCTGAGACAACTGGCAAAACTAGGGAATCTGACTATGCTTTCATCCCAAGCAGGAAAGAACTATTATCAGAGCTAAATTAATCAAGAGTGATTGGGAGGGGGGGAGAGAAAATTTATTTCTGCCAGCATAGTGCTGAATCCAGTTCAATAAGCTGGTTACACTAGGAAAGGAAGGTAACTGTATTAACTTGTTAAATAGAATCTATTCCAAACCACAGGGAACACATTTAATGTGATACTTTGGATGTGCCCTTGTTAAGTCAAAGAAAATATCAGGATGATTACATTCACTGGCTCTATTCATCATTGCATTGCCCTTGGAAAGTGTAGCCAATGCAATAAGGCTAGAAAAGTTTACACATAAGGAATAGTAAGTGGAAAGGATGAGAAGAAATGTTATTTCCAGACAATGTGATGGTCCATTTTAAAACGCTAATATATTATAAACTATTAGTTTTAATAAGAAAGATTAACATTCGGGAATAAATAATTGTCTTTGTTGTGGTCTGATCCCATGTTTGTATAATAGTTATTAGGTGTAAAGCTTCTCCTCTGCTCCTAGAAAGTACTGCTATAATTGAATTGTGTCCCCCCATACCCTATATTTATACAATGAAGCCCTAACTTCCAGCAACCCAGAATCTGACTATGTTTGGAGACAGAGCCTTTAAAGATGTGATTAAGTTAAAATGAGGCTGTTACTATAGGCCCTACACCAATATGATTGGTGTCGTAACAAGAAGAGGTTGGAACACACATAAAGAGAATACCAGGGATATTCATGCACAGAGCAGAGACCATGTGAGGACACAGTGCAAGATGGCCATCTACAAGCCAAGGAGAGAGGCCTCAGAAGAAATCAAGCATGACAACCCACTGAACTTGGACTCCTACTTCCAAAACTATAATATAAATTTCTGTTGTTTAAGCTACCCAGTATGTAGTATTTTGTTATGGTAGCCCTAGCAGACTCATATAGTCTTATAAATTAACAATGTCTAATTAAAATGTAACAGGAAAAAAATACCCCATTTAAAATAGCAATAGGGGCACCTGCATGGCTTAGTTGGTTGAGCATCTGACTTGGGCTCATGCCATGATCTCACAGTTCATGAGTTCAAATCCCACACTGGGTTCACTGCTGTCAGCATGGAGCCCATTTTGGATCCTCTGTCCCCCTCTCTGTGACCCTCTCTTGCTTGTGCTCTTTCAAAAATAAATAAACATTTTTTTAAAAAATAAAGCTTCTGCTGTTATTGTTTAAAATAAAATAAAACAGCACAATAAAATTACAAAATACTTACTCAGGAATAGATCTAACAGTACATGTTTATGAAATTTGTGGGGAAAATTATAAAGCTTCCTAAATAAATGGAAAAATAGAGCAATCCATTCTTAGGAAGATCATATCATAAATATTCCCATTCTTCCCCAAATTAATCTATTACATTTAGTGCAATAACATCAATTCAGCTCAGAGTTTTCATGAAAGTAGAAAGAGATGAAAATAACAACAAAAACATTGATGAAGTACATGGAAGAAGACACTAGATTCCCCTATCTGGCTATGATTTAAAAGTCTTAGTAATGAAGACAGAGTAGTCATTATGCATTTAAGAAGTATTATTTTAGCTTTCATTATGAAATATATTAATTATTGTTGTTTTCAGGTTTTATAAAATCATGTTAACAATTGTCTACTATTCAGGTTTCCTAAAAGATTTTTTTATTGTTATAGAAATAGATATTGTGACGATGCCTTTTCAACATCTCAAGAAATGACCATGTGGCTTTACTTATTTCACCTAATAAAAATTGTATTCCATTGATTGATTTCTTACATGGAAACACCCTTTTGTTTCTGGAATAAACTCAACCTGGTGGTAGAATGTAGTTCCTTTAACATGTAGCTAAATGTAATTAGCTAATATTATATTTGGTGTTCGTGAGTGGATATTCACAAGTAAGATTGACCTATAGCTTTCTTTTTCTGTTTTCTATTTTAGTATTGAAGTTTTCTGGTTTTAAAAATGTATAGCAACTTCATTTTTATCTTTTGGAATAGTTTAGATGGGATATTAGAAAATCTATTCTTTGTTTTTTAAGCTTATTTATTTTGATAGAGAGAGTAGAGAGAGAGAATTGTAAGAGGGGGAAGGGAAAAGAAAGAGAGATACGAATCCAAGCAGGCTATGCACTGTCAGCAAGGAGCCTGATATGGGGCTCAATCCACAAACCATGAGATCATGACCTGAGCCAAAATCAAGAGTTGGATACTTAACTGAGCCACCAAGGTGCCCCTAGAAAATCTATTCTTGAGGGCTTGAAAGAATTCACTTGAAAAAACTCTGGGCCTATGGCCACTTTCCTTTTAGGTTGGTGGTGTTTGTTAAAAACATTTTACATGGATTACAATGCTATGCCCGTTTAAGTTTTCTACTTCATCTGGAGTTAGCTTTGGAAACTTAATTTAGAAATATTTTCAAGATTTTTTTGCAAGGAGTTATAGATTAAAACAACAACCACCAGGGGCACCTAGTGGCTCCGTCGATTAATCGTTGGACTCTTGATTTTGCTTAGGTCATAATCCCAGAGTCATGGGATTGAGCCCCACATTGGGCCCTGTGTCAAGCATGGAGCCTGCTTAAGATATTCTCTCTCTCTCTCTCTCTCTCTCTTCCCTGCCCCCCCCCCCCCCGCCACCCTCCTGGGCTTGCATGCTCTCTCTCTCTCTCTCTCTCTTTGTCTCTAAAATTAAAAAAAATTTTTTTAATTAAAAACACACACACACAACAACAACAATGAAACAACTCTATGTATCAGGTTCAGGTAGGGGAGGAACAGCTGCCCATTAAGTCATTAGTCTCTGAGTTTGGGACCTTGCTCTCTGAGTCTGGGAATAGAACAAGGTTATAATAGGAAATCTCTTTTTAACTTTGATCAAAACATTTTTTCATGAAGTGAATTGAGCGTGTCAAATGCTAAAGTCTAAGTACATTTCCTCTGTCTAGCTTAGGAGGATACAGGTAAACAATAGATCTACCTGATTCTCCAAAAGGGCTCACCTTCTGGTTACAATTTGCTTATCCAATGAAGAACACAATGCACAAAGGTAACCAACAGCTGGGTAGTGTGCCCCTATAGAAACTAATTCTTCACTGTCTCCTTCCACCATTGTAGGGTGTCAGCCACACCAGATCACTCAGTCCTTTGACTAATTCTGTACATTCAACTCTGTTTCAGGAGGCTCCAGTTAATTTCCATTTCTCTGCACACCTGTCACTCCCCGCACTTTCTGCCCAAACCCCCTCTAGCCTGCCATTAACCCAGAAATGCATGCATTTCAAATTTCTAGGTCCAAATTCCGAAACAGAATTCTGTTTCTTCTCATGAAGAACAGCAAAGAAGCTGCTGCCAGGTTTAAATTATTGTGGGGTCCCAAGTTTTGGTGCAGACCCACGTGGGTCAATGTCAGTACAGGACACCCAGTAGCCAAGAACCGAAGCTTCTTAGGAGGCTGGCATCTTGGGGCCAAGATCTAAATGCAGTGATCTTCCCTCCCACACCCACTATCAATTTTCCTCTTTAAAGGATTGCCATTCCTTCTTTAAAGAATTTCAGATCCCTGAGCTCAGGTAATAGTTGAAAGAGAGAAGAAAAAGAGATGGTAGAGATAAAGGAGATAAAGGAGAGGGGAGGGGAAATTATACACATGAAATTTTTTTTTGCCTGTAAATGGAAAAAAAAAAGTTTGGCAAATTTTTATAGCTTTTGCATTTAAAACCAGAGCAGAGAAAGATACTTTTGAAGCACGTAGGCAAAGTTCCAAAGCAGAGCTGCTAGGAAACAGCAATTGAGGGAGGAAAGTTCAAGGGCCATCTGTATGTCTCCCAGTGCTCTCTGAAAGCCCTGGGAGGTGTTGGAGGGAAGTGGCATCCTGAGGCAGTTTATTTTATGGTGAGTCTAAAAATATTGGAGAGGACCATGAGGACCACATTTCATCACACAGCCTTCAGGGGCCCTGCAGTCTACTGGCCAGTGGCCACCAGGAGGTGGAAGGCCAGTGAACAACTGTGATTTCTCTGTCCTAATGATCTGGAGTATCACAGTAACCTTATTTTTGGAAACAGCCCCAGAATTGGAAGACCTTTTGCCTGTGGGACCCTCATTTCCACCTTGAGTACAAACAGAAGTCAGACAGAAAGTTGGTCACTGGCCATTTAGGTGCACACGCCAAGACTGGATGGAGCTAAATATGAGTCTTGAGGGGTTAGTGCATAAGGTAGACATGGGGAGCACCCCACACCTGGGGCAGGTCCCAACCCCTCCCTGTTGAGAGAAGAAAGAGAAAAGCAACTTCCTAAGTTGAGAAACTTGTTGACCAGCTTATAAAATAGCCAACTGGCTGTGCCTCAGCTGTCCACTCTGAGGAATAGGGACTGAAAGACCCAATGCCCATTATGTGGCATCAAAGGACATTACACATTTGCTTCCCTTCTGCTGTGGAGATTTCAGTGGAGAACCCACTGTCACACTCCAGTTCCTCACCTGAGAGGACAGAGAAAGTAGAACACACAGGGAATGAGAATGTTGATCTGGCTGTACAGGCAGTATGTGGGGCCTCAATCTGCGAAGCAGGACTAGCAGAACAGAAAAGATTCTCAGAGATTACCTGGGTTAAAAAACAAATGCCGAGAAGAGAGGAGACTGCCTGAGCTCACAGAGGAAGCTAGTGGTACAGATGACAGTAGAATGGTTCCTCTTTCTCTTGGTTTACTGTCTGTGATAGGGTAATTTATAATATATGTGTGGGCATTCAGATGATCAAAGTATATTTCTCACATGTATTTGGTCTTCCTAAAGCTCACAGTTCCTAAAATCCTTGGAATTTCCGGTGATAAGGGCTCTTAAGGTGTCTTTTGTTATGTTAATACAAGTGACTTTTGTACCTCACCCAAGAGAAGGGGAGATGGGGGTTAGTTGCCAGGAGGTCCAACCACCTGATTAGAGGGTTGGAATATTCAGTCCCACCCCCTAGCCTCCACCCATGGGGAGGGGAGAGGAGCTGGGGGTTCAATGCCAATTATGACTATGTAATGAAGCCTCCATAAAAACCCAAAAGGACTGGGATTGGGAGCTTCCTGGTTGGTAAACAGGTGGAGGTTGGGAAAGTGGTGCACTCTGAGAGGGCATGAAGGCCCTGTGCCTTTTTCCTATACTTCACCCTATGCATCTCTTCCATCTGGCTATTGATTCATATCCTTTAGTAAATGGTAAACATGCTTCCCTGCGTTCTGCTCTCTCTAGCAAATGAACCAAACCTAAGGAGGAGATCATTAGAACTTCCGATCCACAGCTGATGGGTCAGAAGCACAGGTAATGGCCTGGGGCTTGTGTTAGCTTGTGAGGTGGGGATGGAAGACAGTCTTGTAGGACTGAGCCCTTAACCTGTAGAATCTGATGCTATCTCTGGGTAGATAGCATCAGGACTGAATTGAATTCTCATACAGCCTGCTGGTGTTCGATAATTACTTGGTGTTATGGGTAGGGGAATTCCCTACCTCAGAGTTGGAATTGGGTCCACCAACACTAAAGAGTATCCCTCCAGTCTCATCATACTATTTATAAGTGGCTCATACACATATACCCACACATTTATTGAACACCCTTTCTATGCCTAGTTCTCTCCTGGGTTTTAGGGAATGCAAAAGGATGGGAGGAGATGTGCTATTGGGAAGTGGAGGAATGTAATAATATCCTACATTTTCATAATCCTTTACAGTTTTCAAAGCACTGAACATACACTAGCTCATTTAAATTTTGGGTCTTTGGGTGGCTCAGTCGGTTAAGCCTCTGACTTCGGCTCAGGTCATGATCTTGAGGTTCGTGAGTTCGAGCCCCACGCTGGGCTCTGTGCTGATAGCTCAGAGCCTGGAGCCTGCTTCAGATTCTGTGTCTCCCTCTCTCTCTGCCTCACAATCTGACTCTCTCTCTCTCTTTCTCTCTCTCTCTCTCTCTCTCTCCAAAACAAATAAACATTAAAAAAATTTAAATAAATAAATTTTAGTCCTCAAACAAATCTGAGAAGTATCCTCAGTGTATAAGTGAGAATGCAAACATTGCTCAAGGGTATACAAGAAGTGACATTGCAAGGATGCAACCCAGATACTTGACCTTTAAGATTTTCCATGTAGCTAGAGAGATAAAGCACAAACAGGTGAAACAATTAGTAAGTTACATATGATAGCACGATAGTTAATTTAACTGATTCTTGTATGATTTAATGAGTTCCATCCATTTGAGATGCTTCTGAGTGAAGATGTTCAAACGATAATAGAATCTAGGTGGAAGGAATGTAAGACTTGGGACCCATCACATATAGATGGCAACAGAAATGGAAGTTGATGTATTTGAAATTGGGCCTTTCTGCAATGATCACCATTTTATTAACAGTATACAGGAACAAAAGAGAGGCAGTAGAACCATCGTAATTATGAGAGCTGCAAATGGAGGCTACTTCATTGGAAGTCATCATTCATGAAACAAAAATATACTGAGGAATTGGCTCATGGTCTCCACTCTGGTTGGAATTCACATTCTCACAAGTCTGTCTGTGTGAGCTCTGGAAATTATTCAACCAACAACTTTCCAATAGTTGTTCTTTGTCTGTCCTCATGGCATCTTACCTCTATGTATCTTAGTATTCAGGAAAACATTCAAGAGAACCCCTGTGCACATTTCTGAAACTTCTTCCATCTATGGTTTTGTCCTTTACTGTATTCTGCCCATTGGATTCCAGCTCCATCAGCTTCCACTACTCCCATCTGTGTCTCCTGAATCCAACAAAATCACCACTCCCTCCTGTGCTTCAGGACATAAAATGTCTCCAGGGAGAAAGCCAGGATCCTCCTTGTTTTCACTTTGTTTCTTTTCTTTCTCTCAGGGAACACAATATGGTTCTGAAAAGAGTTATTTCATATATGCTGTCCAGGTTTCTAGCTGTTTATGATGTGAGGGAAATTTCACTACCACTTAAGCTTCCAACATGGCTAGAGGCTTAAGTGTTCCCACGTAGTTTTGAAGTGATGCAGATCTGCTATGAATGACATTTTAAATTAATCATGTATGTTAAAAATTTTAAGTATAACCATCTCAAAAATAAAAATGTAAAATAAAACTTCCAACCCAAGGGAGCATGAGGCAAGGTAGAATAAAGAAAGCGTGATCATTCCAATAGTAGATGGGAAGGGAGAAAAAAATGAAGAAAAGAGAATTCCAGTGCCAAGAAAGGAAGTCAAGAGAAGCAACAGATGGGACTGTTTACTCCTGACAATATAGAGATGATTGAGGTATTTGGAAAAGACTTTAAAATAAATACTGGATGTTTAAAATTCTCAAAGAGCCAAAGGAGAAACTAACATCATGGAAGAATTAGAAACTATGAAAGATTAAAGGTAGACATTAAAAACCATTAGAAAATTAGAACTGAAATAAAAAATTAGGAAAAGTTAGACAGGATATTCTGAAGAAAGAATAATTCTTTGGAAGATAGAACTGACAAAATCTACCAGGGTATAACAAAGAGGGATAAAGAAATGGGCAATTATGATATTCCTACCCAAACTTGTCCAAAATATATAAAATTCAACATGACTTAATTATACAGGAAATTTTACCAAAATCTATCAGAAAGGGTGATTTTAACATACTTCTCTCAGAAACTATTTTGATCAAAAAAAAAATGCAAGCATCTAGGATTCTTGAATAACATGATTCTAAAGTTTTATCTACCAAACGCATTTAGAATGTTGTGTAGAACAATAAAATGGGTGATACATCAGGTGATCACATGTATCAATCTGTTTCTAGACTATTCTCTACTCTGTTCCATTGTTGAATGTGTCTTTGCTTGTGCTCATGCCACAGTCTTAATTACAGTGTATTTATAATCCTTTCTTGTCTTCTACTCTGGAAGACAAAAGGTTAATCTGTAGATACCCTCCCCAACCTGTGCTTCAAAACTTCACAAATATATTGAGGGGTGATAAATCATGATCACCGGATGATCACCAAAACATTTGTTGCTTTTCTGTCCTCTGTAATAGACTTCCACCAGAAACCAAGCTTGGATTTCAAGCTTCTCTCTGGGCCAGAACTGATAAAAGTCCCCAAGGAGAAAGAGCCTATGAGTGCTAGTGTTAATTTACCACTCCTTCTAAGTGTTCTACTCCTGCTGGTTTCCTTTTCTAGCTAACTTTCCTTAGTAGCTCTTTGCTTCTAAGAACCAGAGACTGAATTAGTTTCTAACATTCATAAGCTTTAAGATTTTTTTTTTTTTAACTTTCCACATTGCCTTAAATTCATCAAGTGTGTTATGCGGGGGAAGGCCATATATCTGAAGCCTATCAAGACATCAGCCCTGTTCACTTCAGCCTCACGAGACCACAAACAGCTTTTCTGGTTTTTCTTCATACTAGCAATGATGCCCTGATCTTTAGCCATGAGCCAGCACCAAGAACTGATACATCCTCCCTGGGGGGAATGAAGCACCTGCTGATCTTCAGCTCTGAATGGTTCTCTACTGCCCCAAAATTCAGTCCATCCAGTCCTCACTGTTTACAGACCTATCCGATGTCTTTAAAACATGTTTGTACTCTGTGTGGTTTTTCTAAGTGTTGTCAATCAGAGCACAGGCCTGTCAATTAGACTAGGATCCACTTCTCATGAAGGAAAAAAAAATGGCATTTTTTACTCTGATTAAAAAAGTGTAAGTAGGTTGGTGAGGGCCCACCATAGCTAAAGAAATTGAGAGAAAAATTGTGTGCATTTCTATGTTAGCAAAGCAAGTTGTCGGTTACTTAGCATGAGTGGAGAAGCCCAAAGAGGTTCAACCCCGATACCCTTTCCCACTTGTCCGCCATGAGAGTAATCTCTTCTACTACAACCCAACCTCTTACCTATAGACTCAATACTTTGGGTTATGAACAAAAAGCATGTTTATTTCCTTTGACAAAACAGGGAGGCCTCATTTTCTTGGTTTGGCACAAAGTCCTCAGTTGGTGGAGAAAGCAGCTTCTCCAGATCTAATTAATACAGGACATATAAAATTAGCACCAGCATCTAGCACACTTTGAAAGACATGAACAGTCTAACAGTGAGGATCACAAATTAGAAAATTATAAATGTAAGCAGGTGTGGGAAGAACTTAGGCAAGGTCTCCACCAGCCCCTGTGTGTATCCAGCTTTACGTAACAAGCTTGATATATGGGAGGTGTTACTAATAGCCTACTGAATATTTATTCCCCTCCTCCTCCTTATTTACAAAACCCCAATTTTATTTGGGGAAGCAGGAAACAATAAACACAGATAAAATGCTTTGTCTCTCAGGCTCATTTGCAACTAGGGTTGACCAGGTGGCACAATTGTGTTTGGTATTTAAGGGGAAATCTGTCGGATATGGAAAGTTTGTTCTTCTGATTACAGAGATAACCCCAGCTGGCATATGCCTTTTGTCCTTCCCTCTTTATCCTGCTCCCACCTAGAACACACTTCTGATGCCTGAAGATGAAGCAGCCATTTTGAAAAAATACCATAAGGGATATTTTCTTGAGAAGCTGCACTACCCCAAACCACCAACCTCCAGACTTCTTGTTATGTGGAAAAAATAAACCTTATCTGTTATATGCAGCCAAAGGCAATCCTAGTTGATGGGGATGAGAAGTTTTTACAGGTTTATATAAACGTACAATCTAGTAGAGTTTCTGAGAATTTGAGGAAGGTATTTCAAAAATGAGGACTGATCAACTGTGCCATAAAGGAAAACAGGGAAAGAAGAGGGCCTTATGGGAATAACGAGGAAAAATAGTGTTAGGTTATTGGGGGTTCACTGGGAACATTGAGTGAACATTTTCCAAACCCATTCATCACACACTACAGAATTATTTATACTTGCCTTTGCTATCTACACCCCGAAGTCCTTCTCATCGTAGCTTGTGTTGCAGTCTTTCTGCCTCTCTTTCAAAATGTACCCCCAAACCTTTCCAAAATTTGTCCTGAGCAGGACCTTGTTATTCTTGCCTATCTCCTCACACCTTTACAATCTATTTTCTTCTGCAAGTGCATCTTGGCCCTTTCCAAAGTAACTCAACTAAATTGGTTTGGTTGCTTTGATTTATCCTTCTTACCCATTATCCACATTTGTACAATGACACCAGGAATAGAACTTACAAAAAATAAAATTATCTTTAGCATGAAAAGGAACGTGGGAGTCCTTAACATTCCCTTTTTATTATTTTTTAATTACACATGGATATGCGTAATTAAAATACACTCTTACACACATACATTTGTGTGCCTTTGTTAACACGTAGTATCCAGAAGAATCTTACTCAAACAAGACTTGCTATAATAAGGATCAAATGTCAACTCCCACCTTGGCCCACCCCTCTAATTTAACATGGCTAAACTATAATTTGTGTCACTCAATCCCTAAAACGGGAGCTTAATCAGCACATTTCATGACATTCAAAGCAATTCAGAAAACTACTTTTGAAAAATAACATAAAGCACCACACATTCCATAAATCCTCTCTCCTTCCTGCAAATCTGGAAGATGGGAACACCCTTTCCTCTCCCTGAGCATGTCCAGCCTGCTTCACCGACTGCCATGTTACATGGGAAGCCCCAGTGTCAGTCCCCTTTGAGCTCTCAAGGCCACATCCCAAGAAACACTTCCTGCATTAGGACACAGTGCCCTTGCCTCTAAAGCCACATCTCAGATTTTATTTTTGGTTTCTGATGCCCTTTTTATTGTCATCTGTCTTTCATCAATCTCCCATGGAGACTTCCAGCTACCAGTACTAACGACATTATACACAGTACTACCATTGATGCCAACATGAAATGGAAATACATATTTTTTTTGTTAGAGTGTATAAACTTCCTGGTTTAATGAAGCAAAGCTACACTGAAAGTTTATCTAACTCCGTTTATAATAAGAAAATGCCTTGGTGCATGTATTTGTGTTGTAAAGAAAAGCTAAAATTAACACTTTTAAGACCACCTCCAACACACGAGTAAACCTCGTTAGAAGCAAAAAAGAAAATCAAGGTAAAAGTTGATTAAAACACCAAACCAAATTAAATTTGATCTAATAGTGTTTACTTGTTTTAACATCTGGAAAAGTTTGGGCATACACTGCAAACATTTTTAACCTAATTTAAAAATAAATTATGCTTAGTTTCCACTGATGTATTTAAGTTAGGTCCTTTTAAAGAAATCATTCTTTAGGATTTTTTTTTTTTACATTTAACAGGCAAGAATTTGGATCATAAGGTGCCAATGGAAAGAGTATCTAAATATCTCCCCTAATGGGCCCTCAAAAGAATAACCCAATATTTAAAAAATACAATTTACAAAGATCCTATACCCTCTGCTGGGTGAAAAACAGACATATGTGGAGGATCTCCTCAGTAGGGGTTGCACAGGAGTATTTTCACCTGCAGAGAAGGGAAAAAGAAGTAGCTGACGGGGTCTCCCCACCGATCCTGACTACGAGGATATGCACTAAACTCCAAGAAAGTGAAAGGCTCCTGTACAGTTGAGGGATTTAGCTGATATTCCAATGGGCTCTAAGGAAAGGAAAATGTTATGTCTCCTGCAGCCCTTATAGGCTCTGCTCTTACCATCTCTGCCCAACATATATTCCCCACCCCCCCACCCCAGTGGCCAAAGTGTAGAAACTATTCTCCCAAAGCCCATGGCTGTTTGGTGTTAAAGCTTGCAGCCCTTTCACCCCATCTCATATACCAAGGAAGCCTCTACGTGCTACTGGGTAGGAAAGAGTGGGGTAGGTATTTATGGGAACAGAATTTACTTAGGTATTTATTGGGTAGAAAATGGTGAAAAGGGAATTTGAAGACCTACTATCACCTTGATCAAGTCTAAAGCCTTGCTCTTCTGTTACCAGAAATGTAAAGATTTGCCTCATTTTTGGTTGGCATCAGCTTAGCTGTTTAAAGGAATCCAGTTCCCCAACACCCTACTTCTCTCTCTACCCCTCCTCTGCCCTTGCTTTGTCAGCTCCATCTTTCCTGAATTCAGAAAACAGTCTGTAGCTTCTTGATGGATGGGGTCATCTCTTAGACTTATTTTTCATCTTCCCAGTCATAGCCTAACATAAGCCTTCCTGAGTACACAGCAGGCGGTGAGTTCTGGGGGTGGAGGGTGGTATTGAGAAAACACAGGGTTGATTCATCTTTTGTCTGTGGGCTTTTTCAGCACCCATTCAATATCCTAGAAGAGAGTTATTACTTGATACAAACAGTACATAAAAATGTAAGTTGTAAGTAAGAGAAACGCCCCCACTTTTCCCCCTCCTCTGTTCTCTCTTCCCACGGCAGTGCACCTTCTGGATGCAGCCAAGAGCTTGCCCTACTAAGGGTTCAGGCAGGGGCTGTGAGCTTTGTGTGTTTGGTAAGGGCCGTGGTCAGCAAAATTGGTTTTCTTATTAGAAAAGTCTGTTTTATACTGTGATAAAGCTTCACACTTGTGATTTAAAAAATTCTGTGGCAGAGACATAACCTCCCTCTAAATTCTCATCTCATGGCATAACTTCATCCACAAACTCATAACTCAGAGCAGCCTGTGGTTGAAAATCATGTACACATTTACTCCTTATTTCTTGTTGCTAGAGGGTAACATAGGTTAGCCACAGAATAATCCTTAAAACAGTAAGAATCATAGTTATACCTCTCTTTTCTCAGCTGAATAAGCGTCCATAAACTTAGTGCATACCCCTTTAAAACCTAATCAATTCTGGGGCACCTGGGTGGCTCAGTTGGTTGTGTCTGACTTCAGCTCAGGTCATGATCTCACTGCTCAGGAGTTCAAGCCCCATGTGGGGCTCTGTGCTGACAGCTCAGAGCCTGGAGCCTGCTTCCAATTCTGTGTCTCCTTCTCTCTCAGCCCCTCTCCTGCTCACACTCTGTTTCTTTCTCTCAAAAATAAACAAACATTAAAATAAGAAAATACAACAAAACTAATTATTTCTATTTTTTTCTACTCCCTTTATCATTACGTTTTTTGCTCTTCTACCTGGAACACTGGTTGTCAAAGTATGGTCCCTGGACTGCCAGCACTAATATCACCTGGGAACTTAGGAATGCAAATTCTCCAGGTTTTTTCCCAAACCTATCACATCAGAAACTCTGGATGGGGCCCAGTAATGTGTGTTCTAACAAGAGATGATTCAGATGCATGCTCAAGTTGGAGAACCACTAACTTAGCATCAGTAGCCTGGCTTTATAGGAACTAAGTGTCCTGGGCATCTCAGAGAAAATAGTTGTCACCTTAGCCTTCACACTTGTAAAGGTAGGACAGGGAGAAACACATGAGACCCTGGGGCACGCCTCCAGACAGCATCACTGTATATAAAGCATAGTCTGGCCAATCCACATGTTAGCACTGCTATCCTGATTGAAGGAAACACCCCAGAAGACAACTGACTTGGAATTTGAGAGGAAGTGATTGCACATCATAATCAGTAAATTGCGTGGGGATGAACAGAAGCATCTGCTACTAACATTTTCAAAGCTACATTTTTCACAGGTACATTCCAGAGTGTAACAAACCATTTCCACATGTGGGGGCTGATCTTTCAACTATATATCTTACCTGCCTTTTGTGTCATCACAGATTTCTTTAGAAGTTAAAGTTCACTTCAAAGTCATTGTGAAGCCAAAAACTATTCCAGGTGCAGTGATGAGTCTTCAGAGATGTTGGTGATCAAGGGCTAGGCAGAACTGTGAATTAGGGGAGGGCTGCTGGAGCTAAACTGCCTTATTGCCCCTCTTACTTCTGAGATGCCCCTGGCCCACTTCAATTATATGGATGCATATTAGAATCCTTGAGGGACCTTATTAGCATATCGATGCTTAGGCTTCACTCCTGGAAGTTCTAATTTAGTTATTCTGGGTAGGGTCTATGCACTGGTACTTTTAAAGAGCATTCCACGTTCTTCTACTGTGCACCCCAATTCTAGGACCACTGAATTAAATGAGTATTTCTTGAGTACTTACTATGTGTGAGGTCCTAGTAAGGCAATAGAAGATTCCGAAAAGCATAAGGAAAGAGGGTGTGTCTTCAAGAAGCATAGAGTGGTGGGGGTGCCTTCATGTCTCAGTTGAGTGACCGACTTTGGCTCAGGTCATGATCTCACGGTTCGTGAGTTCCAGCCCCGCATCGGGCTTGCTGCTGCCAATGCAGAGCCCACTTCAGATCCTTTGTCCCCCTCTCTATCTGCCCCTCCCTCACTCATGCTTGCTTTCTCTCTCTGTCTCTATCTCTCGAAAAAAAAAAAAAATTATAAATGAAGCATAGAATGGTGGAATGTGGGGCAAAATATACACACCTAACTAGAACCCACAGTGGTCTATAAGTGCTGCATTAGAGTTACTCAGTTACCTGGGTTAAAGACAGGGTAGAGTTAATTCTAGACTTGCTTTTAATTTGGTTTTGGAGGATTTTTATCAAACAAGGGAGAAAAACCATTTGGGACTGAGAAAATGAGAATAAACAGAAGTGTGAAGACAAGAAATTTCAAGAATTTTGTAGGGATCAGTAAATACTACATAGCCACTGCATATAGGGAATGAGGTTGGCAAAGTCATTCAGGCCAGCTTTTAAAGGCTTTTTGAATGTCATGGTAACAATTTGAGTCTTATTGTCAATGAAACGTAATGTTATGATATGTGTTTTAGAAAGATATATCACTTAGAAGATAACTACTATTTCTACTGATAAAACTGTTGTATGTTTAGCCAATTAAACAAACACTCATTGATCATTTCATTTACTCTGTTGCAAATTCCTGCACTAGATACTTTGAGGAATTAACAATGCCCATGGCAACTGTTTACAATCATAATCGATTGTTGAACCTTACACTCTTTTATAAATCTATTCTATCTACAAAATAGAATTTTGTGGGATAAATAGCCAATTTCTGTTACTGCTAATTCTTATTTCTAAAAAAAGTCATTTGTTTATGGCAAAAGTAGCACACTGGAGCCACTTAGAACATCAGTCCAGATCACCTGGCTGACGTAGTATTTGTCAGATTTCTCTGCTGTGACCTTTTCTCCCTTTCCATGTATACACTTTGAAAGGGAGTAACTATGTACACCTCCTTGAGGGCAGAGTGTCTACATAAATAATTGGGACTGCTACATGGGAGATTTGTCTACTCTCCCTCATTTGTTTTATTCAATCATTAATTTATATTGCTGTAAACTCAGATATTTCTTTTATACTTTGTATTAGAATCCAACACTGCATTATTTATTGTGGCATTTTTTTCTTCACTTGTCTGGGCAATTTTCCATTCTTTTAAATAATAATTCTAAAAACATGGTTATATAATTAAGTATTCAGGTTGTTATCAATTTTAAGCTGAGCTCTTTCTATATGAACTATGGTATAGGGATGTTTGTGATTGCAAAGAACAGAGCTAACATCACTTCCATTCTTCAAAAACTAATTTCGGAAGGAAGAAGTAGTTAATGTGGGGTACTAATGCCAGCTGTTATAAGCAGTTATTTGGAAATCCAGGAGAATCTGAACATCCTAGAAAACTAGATATTCAATAAATGATTCTCTTCACCTAACCCATTCTACCTCACAAATGTTCTTGGGTTGCCTTTAACAAGAAAAGAGCACTCATTTCTCTCTACTTTTGCCATTAATATCAGCATTAATTACACCCTCTGCCAAAATATGCAGAATATTTAAATTGTCACTAACTCTTATGATTCTAAGCAGACTCCCAACACTGCTGTGGTGAAATCTGGGAGGTTGGTCAGGATGAGTCCTACAGTTTCAGGCTGACTTTGGGGAGAGATGCGATTTACCATGTGCAACCAGAACATTGCTCCTTGATTTTCACCAAACGTCTGCAAAGAAAGCAACTTGTTCAAAGTCACTGTGTAAGAAGAGGAAAATAATAAACCTCTTAAGATACATATTGCCAAACCACGACCGTACCCATATGTCAGTGAGGGCACAGAAGAACATCTTATCCTTTCTGACCTACTGTGCACTGCCCATTGGTCTTCCTTCAGTTCACTAGGCTCACCTTCACCACCTGTCAAGGGCCCGCCATGGGCCTCTCCACTCACCTTCAGTAGACGTTCCCAACTACTCATAGGATTTTGTTGACAAGTGTACTTCCTCTCCTTGGACATCCCCATGATAATGAACCCACCTTGGTCCATCCACAAGCCCAGCAGGAAACTAGAGCATCTTGGGCAGATGCTTCCTCTTGACTCCAGCCTTTGGATGAACATTATTGGCATCTCCCAACTTCTGGAGTCGAAGCCAGGGGAAAACGTTAAGTACCCCTTGATCTCCTTACAAAACTAAAGGAGAGCATGACTCTAGACTTCCACGTACACTTCCTCTTCTGGCAAAGAGCTTCTTTGCCATCTGTTTCTGATGTTTTTTTCTTGTATCATCTTGCCAAGCAGACTCACAAGAGCTCTCCCCTACTTCTCTGCTGCTTTGTGAATTCTCTCCCAAAGTGTTTACTGAATCCTCCTACCACTTAAATTGTTCTATTCACCTATTAACCTACAGACACCAGGCCTAACTTCAAGGCACAATTCAAAATTTACCTACTCCTAGGCCCCCTGTGAGCTCCCATCCCAGAAATTTCTCCTATCCTGCCCACATGGTGTATCTTCTCTTCTGTAGGAATGGTCTGTTATTCTTCCTCTGAAGGCAGAAAGTGGGTCCTATGCATCCTTTATATCCCTGAAAGCCATGAACATCAGGAATCATTTTCTAATGTACGTGTGCATGAGACCTGTTGGTAAACCACAGAAATGATCCTACAAGGGATATGGAGCTGATATTTTCAGCCATTTCAGGTATATGGATGTGGATGAAGAGCAGCATGTGGATGAAGAGGTTTGCTGAAAGTCAAGTCGGTACTTATCTTTGCTCACTTCTCCAACATCATAAAAGATATGAACCCCAAATGACAACTAAAGTGAAAGAGAGGATTATAGATAGTCAACAAAATTTAGGAAACAAGAAGAAGATAAACAAGTAGTAACTAAAATATGATAGCCAGTCAAGGGTCCATGGAGCCAAAAGGTGCCAATCACCCATACAACTCTGGAACAGCACAGAGGTGGGAGGGTGTCGAGTATCTCCAAATGCTGAGGTGTAGATTGAGCCTGCTCACACAACCAATCACCTTTCCTCTAGCCAGGCACAAAACAGCTTTCCCCTCTGGAGACACTTTGGACTTGAGGTCCCCAGGTTCAGTTAAAGGCAAGGGCAAGGTACCAAAATAGAAAGGGAAGAATGTAAGTAAACATCTGCATGTGAAATGGTGAAACCCACCATCTTTCCCTGCCCAGCAGCCAGAACACGGGAGCCAGACTTGTCCTTGTTCTCCCCAGGCAGGGAGCTGGAGAATCCTCCCAGAGAAACTGGCCAGCCCCATGGGAAGGCGAAACCTACTGATCCTGCGGACCCAAAGAAACAGCCAGGTCCTCACCCAATAATCCCAAAGCAAAGTCTGCAGATTACTGAGCACACCTCCTTTCCCCACCCCAATCATAGCTACCAAACACACACACACAGGTTCACATCAGCTTTTTAGGGACTCAACTTGAAAAGGAAACTTTGACTGTATGTTAACTATACTGGAATGAAAAAGAAATTGAATCTCTGTGCCATTCACTTGTACTAAGACATCTGTACTAAGTTTCTAATATGAGTCTAAACCAAAAAAATAAAATAAAATAAAAAAGAGAGAGAGACAGAGACAGAGACAAAAAGAAAGAGAAAAGGGCAGGGTGGGGGAAATTACTCAGAGGAAGTAGAAGCAATTAAGGCAACTGAGGAAACATGAAACATTTTTTTAAAGAATATTCTTAGATATAAGAAAAGATATTAAATCAATGCAGAAAAGAATAAGTGCTAATAAAAAAAAACACTAGATAAGAACTCTGAGAAACTCAAAGTCTCATGGCACTTAAAATTATTATTTAAAATTCATTAAAATATATAGAGGATTAAATTTAAGGAAATCTATAAAGTATAACCAAAAAATGATAGAAAAGGAAAACAATAAGCTAGAAAATTAAAGATAAACCCATGAAGACTGACATTCAACTGACGAGCTAACTGGAAGGAAGGGTCAGAGAAAGAAACTATAAAAATACATACTGTATAAAATAGAAACTATATATTTATATATGATATTCTTGAGCCAAGGGATATGGTTTTCCAGATCAAAAGGGAATATAGCCTGCCCAGCATGTTGAATCAAAAAGAGGATTCGTCAAGTCACGTCATCGTAAAATTTGGGATAAAGAGAAGCCCTAAAAGTTTCCAGAGAGAAAAAGCATACAAACAATTTTTCCAACACAAAGAATGAGGAATAACGTACTGCCTCATGCTTTTCAAAAAATAGCATTGGGAGCAAGTTAAAAGTAGAGAAATGCCTTAGAATTCTAATCTAGAAATCTATACTCAAACTGCACTCAAATATGCAAGTAGAGGAAAAATATCATCAGACATGCTAGGTTTCACAATATTTTTCCACCGTGTATTTTTTCTTAGGACACTACTAGAAGATATGATTTCCCCCCAATATTAGGGTTTAAACTAAGAAAGAGGAAGAAACCAGGGATCTAGCTTATGAGGCAGACGAAGGCAATTCCCAGGATGACGATCAAGACAAATCCTAGGATACCAGTGATGCATCAGCCCCAGAGCATAAACAATCCTGACTGGCAGAGGAAGACAGGACAGATGGTGCTAGAAGGAATAACTCTAAGAAAAAACAAAGCCTGAAAGATTGCCTGAAGTATTTGTTCATATTGAGAAGTGCTCGATAGCCCTGTTAGAAAAGCTAGGGAAGAATTAGTTGTGTGGATAACAATACGAAACAAAAGAAGGAATTATTGACTACAAAAACTTGTAGAGAAAGATAATGAACAATCGTATACTGCAAGGCTCATCTTTGATTAATATTTACATAATTATATGACATTAAATACTGAATATTGGTTTGACTAAAAGTGGTGCTTAAATATAAAGGGGGAACGGGGAGATGAGATGTACATGTGTTAGTGGCAGGGGCAGATGGGTGATATCAAGAGAGTGAAATTTTCATCTTTCATAGAATTAAGTCAATAGGTAACATCTAAAATTGAAACACTGCGGAAAAAGACAGCAAAAACATGATATGGAGAAATATGGAAGAACATTCCAGATGAAAAACAACAGCAAGGAACACAGTGGTTATTCCTGAAGGATAGAAATCAGAGGTGGGGAAGGGTGGAATAAGGAACTGCTGTTTTGTATTATAAGATTTATAATGTTATTTGACTTTTGCTTTTCAGTGAAGCGGTATGGTATGATGCTTCAAAGCCCAGAACTGGGTTTGGATTTCATCCCTGACACTTGCCGACTGTGTGAACCTGGTCAGGAATCTTAACCTCTCCATGCCTCAACTTCCCCTTTCAAACAGGAGTACTAATAATGCCTGAATCAGTTAATAAATTAAAACACTGAGAAGAGTCATGTTCACTGTTTCAAAACTATTTGTTAGTGTGATTAAACTACCTACCTATGTTACTTAAAAACTAAAATTGAAATTGAAAAGAATCAAGCACTATGCAAATTTTACTTCTGAAGACTGTTCTTTCTTCATATAAAGTAACAGTCAGAATCTTATGCTCAATTTTGCTCTAAATGTACCAGTTTCTGTTGCTTTCCTTTTCTACAGAACATGTCCAGGAACACAGAACAGCAACTACTGAGAGGGGTGGGGCTTCCAGAATGAAATGGCTGTGTAAGGAGCGGTCGACACCATCCCCACCATTGCTCAAGCCCTCCCTTGGCTTGGAGATCACAGCATCAGTCCAGAATGCACCAAGTCTGACTTTGGGCTTGTGCTTTTCAAGGCAACAAGTCATAAATCATCCTAGATCACTGCGGTCATCCCGAAAAGACTTGCTGTCCTGCCAGGGTCTCAGACAGAGCTCTTTGTGTTTCAGAAGTGAATGAAAGAAGCATGCAGACACATTCTAGGAACCAAAGCCTCACTCGTTCCTCGAGGGCAGAAGCAGACCCTCCCTTACCGTCCACTCTTCTCTGCCCTATGCCTTCTTCTGACATCACCCTATGGAATCAGTACACAGTGGAAAAGCTAGAAGGCCTCTGCTGTTTCACTCACGCATACTTCTCTCTTATTCAGCTACAACCCAGACTCTTATCAGCACCCATGCAAGAGGGGAAACCAGGGTGACCTGCTCCACAGCAGAGCACATATGCACGCCACAGTGAAACTAAGTGCTTTCCTTACAGAATGCATGCATGTGAGTGTATGCATGTGAATGTATGCACGTGAATGAGTCTGCTCATAGCTCTAACATCTACTCACTCTGGGACCTTGTATTAATATTGTCAGTTCTCCTGACCTCATTCTGCTCTGCTATAAAATCTGAGTCAAAGAATCAACACCCCCATTTCCCCTAGGGTTAACAAGGCCTGAGGCAATGAGGGGACTCACACAAGGTGACACTGAATTAGAACTGGGACTCAAACCACAGTCTACTAAGCCCAGAACATTGCTCTTCATGGTGCCTGATCACTGCCCAATGTCCAAATTATCATCTCCTAATCACAGACTCTTCTATGTGAAAACCGGAATCCCATACAGAAATCCACAGAAAGATAGTATCATTTTTTCATGATATGATAATTCCTTTCCAAGGCTCCAGCATTAGATTTTGAGCTTACCAGGAAATTCCCAACTAAAATAACAAATGGAAGATTAAAAGCTCCAAATCAGTTTTAAACAACCCTATACTTGCATGTACAGTCAACTTGGCAAATCTGACAGCAAGTTCTCAGACAAAGTCATAAACTCACCCTGCTGCAGACCTGCAATACCAGCCTTTCGGGAAGGGAGCTGCTTCTGAACAAGTAACTGAGATGGAGAGCCAATGCTCCCCTCCCTCCCCTCCCCTTCCCTGCCCACACCCACCCAAAGGCCAGTCTCTACCAAGCTATTTGGCAACTCTGTTCAAGACAGCTTAAGGTCCAGGAGTGGATTAGGAACAGCTAACACTCTGGCAATCATTCTCCTTTCCCTTGAGCCCAGACTTCAGTGGGCGTGCAATGTGGCATTTTGCTTCTGATTTCAACCACTTCCCCAGCAATTCAGCACGAGAAAAATAAGAGCCGGTGCCAGCACAGGAGCAGCCAGCCTCAAGTCCTCCACCTCCCGCCATGGAAAGACCCTTGGTGACCAGGCCATCTCCCATCTCAGGACTTCAGGGGCAGGCCACTGATGGCCTGTAGGATGAGGCAGGAAGGTTCATCCTGTGCTGTTGCCTTCCCTTCAAGCCAAAGAAGCAGATGGGCCTTCCATCCTGCTGAAAGCAGTCTGGGAAATCTACAAGGCTGGACAAGCCATTTTGCTTTAAGCCACTCATGGCAGTTGTTGAAAATTAACATTACATATCCTGTGTATCTGTGGAATTGCCAGAGTTAGGAAGTCTAGAACACAAGCTAGAGAGACACTGGGCACATGATCTTCATTCGCTAGTTCCCCCTGGGTTTCTGGCCTTGCCTCCCTTCCTCACCTTCCACTTAAGTGACAAACAGTTCAGAACACATCTCTGAACGTATCATGCCCTTCACATGAAATTATCCAGGGCTCCTCGGAACTTTCGGCATAGAGTCCCATTCCTCGGCATGTGACTTCAGATGGCCCCACCAGCTTCTTCTGCCAGTTCTCTACTGCATCCTGGGCTTCAGTGTTGCGAAGCCATGCATAGCCCAGGGCCTCTCTCACCTCTTAATCGTTGAACATGAATTTCCCTGTTCTCAGACAACCTCCTCCCCCTTTCCAATAGCCCAACACCTCAGTGGAAATGCCACCTCCCTCCAGAAAACCCTCCTTGGCTCCTCCAGTACTCTGAGTATTGAATGTTCCTCCATGGAGGATTCACTACGTTCCTAAAATGACCTCTATCAAGACCATTTTGAAAAATCTGTCTCTCAGGCTAGTGTCTGAGCTCTTTATGAGGGATAGTAACTTTCTTTTCTGAGTGCCTACATCAGCACCTAGTGAATGGAATGTGTTCAGTGACTGTGTGTTGATTCAATAATTCTTAAGGGCAGAGAATATGCTGTATTCCTTTTTTTGAGCCTTTAAAAAACAGATGCTTCAAGTGGTTTGTGCATGACAGAATAAACCAAAAAACTATATTTCCTCAACCTAAAGAATTTGTGCTTTGTCTTCAGACAAATGCTTGTCTGAGAGTCAATGATGTCAACCTGCGGCTTTGTCTCTAAGTAGATTGTCATGCCTGCACTCTCCAAGAAACAGTTTGCTACTTGTGTTCCCTCCCTGCTGGCCTCAGGCACTCTGCCTCCCATTCCATTTCCTCCTTCAGGCTGTGAAACACCACCCTGCAGCCTTCCTTTCCTCCAGGTGACCGTCCATGGAACAGGAGTCCCACCCTACCTTGCTTGCTCCAGATGTTTGAGCCCCTCGGGGGACTCACAGATAGAAAGCACAGGAGAAGCTTGTTTACCTTTTCATTTGGATAACTGCACCTGTGACCCATGGATGGTATAGGCTTCTGGAGGCCCTCCATGTTTCTCACACAGTTCTGTGAAAAAAAAAAAAAAAGTCCTCGTTATTGTCTAATGAAGGTAGATACAACAGGGGGGTTATAAAATGAAGTACGATAAAATAAGGGGGTTAAAAAGGATTGTTACTTCACTTCCTTATGCCAGTTCTGCCTCCTGCAGCCTAGAATGTTCACTTTGCAGTAGATAGAATGGGCTGACGTGTATATAAGCTTACTAATGTGAGACTGAGGTTTCTCTAAAATTGTCAATAATCATCTTTCAGGAAGAAGCAGTAGGCTTTAGCCAGCATCTGACATGGCCTACAAATTTTGGAATCAGCCATTTCTGAGGAAGCCCATTTTTGTAAAGGGGCCACCAACACACCCAATAGACACTCTCTGGCAAGTTTGTGAATTGCTACAACATAAAAAGGCAGGCCCGGTTTGAATTACCAGGCTCCAATCCCTCACTGGAACTCTGGTCACACTCACTACACAAACCATCTGGAGCCTCACTCTGGCACTTTGTTATTTACTCGGGGTCCCAGGTGGAATTAGAGCCCATAATTCACTGACGTCCGCCCTCTTCTCCATGGACAGCATCATACCTCATCTCAGCAGTCGCTCCCTGGCCATCCATCAGCCATTCCAATTTGTGAATCCCTTGCCAAAGTAGATGTTTTTCTTTGGGGATTATCATTATAAATTAATGTTTTAAATTTGGGGACTAGTCTGCCATTTTGCAGAGCATCTTGCCTTTTTTCTCTTAATCTCACATGTCTCAAACTTATAAAGGACCCACTTATTCATCCCATTTTTCCTTCTTCCCTTCATAAAGAATTCTGGTCACCAGCCCACCATATGCTCCAACCTCTTTTACTTCTCTGGGAATTCATTACTAAACCAACCAACCAACCAACAAGTGATGAAAAACTCCTACCAGCTCAAGGTCCTCAATGAGAAGACCACTGCTCATCAGTTAAGACCGAGCATGTTACTGAATGTCTCTGTGCCTCAGCTTATCAGAGGATGAGGCATGAAGAAGTCTAGTCATAAAACATGTACTGGTCCATCCTGGGTGGTAGCAAAGGAAGGGGCCCTCTTGGTGAGCAAAAGTCAAAAGAGAGGGAGAGGTACGATGTGTCCAAGAATTGGAGAAGTACAATTGGAGGGTCTTCTGGAATGTAGGGAACAGGTGAAGGAGCAGAAGAAAATGAAACTGAAGAGCATGTGGGGTGAAATGATGAAAGCCCTTGAATACAATGTATAGAAGTCCGGATCAGTTTTTTCAAAGTGATACAAAGTCATTAAAGGTTTTAAGAAGGGATATCATGTGTTTAGACTGTTTTTAGAAATACCATTGTCAGAAAGATGGAGGCAGCATTGAAGACATGCAGAATTAAGGGGAAAAATCCAGTCAGGGGACTGCAAGGCAGGTGAGAATAGATGCAAGCCTGAAGGTGGCAAAGGGGAGACTTAGAGGAGAGAACAGAGCTAGGAGATCTTTAGAAAGATCAAGGGGAATGAGGGAAGGAATTATTTGAGTAAATGCTCAAGTTTCTGATGTGGATAATTGGACTGACATTGCAACAACAATGGCATTCACCAAGGTAGGAAATAGAGGAAGTTTTTCAAGAAAGGGGGATGAGAAAAAAAATTGTTTGGGGACATTTTGAGTGAGTGCCTGTGGGACACTCAAAAAGAGCTTCTAGGTGCACCTGGGTAGCTCAGTAGGTTAAGCATCTGACTTTGGCTCAGGTTATGATCTCACAGTTTGTGGGTTCGAGCTCAGCATTGGGCTTTCTGCTGTCCGCACAGAGCCTGGTTTGGATCCTCTGTCCCTCCCTCTCTCTCTCTCTCTGCCCCTTCCCAGCTTATGCTATCCCTCTCTCTCAAAAATAAATAAACATTAAAAAATTTTAAAAAAGAGTTTCTAGTAAGCAAGAGAATTTTCAAGAAAAAAGGAGATTCATCAGTATATACAGTATATGAAAACTGAAGACACAGAGAAGGTAAGATCATCCAGGAAGCAGGTGTAGTATGAGCAAACAGGAAGGTTGGCCATGAGACCCTAGGGAATCAATAACTAAAGGAGGACAGAGCTTCAAGGACAGAGTGGTCAATTGTGTCAATTATACCATGGCAAGTAAAGTCATGGAGAGCAAAAACCAGAAAGAAGTGGGCTTGGGAATGAATTGGGAGAGATAGTAAATGTGAGCAGTGCATATTGTATTTTGGTAGGCTTAACTGTGAAAGGAGAGAGACAGGGCCAAAGGAAATTGTTGATTGGTTGGTGGCTTGTTTTATTTTTAATAACCTTTTTGTTTTGGAGTAATTTTATTTATTTATTTATTTATTTATTTATTTATTTATTTAGATAGTGTGCGAGCACATGCGCAAGTAGGGGAGGGACAGAGAGAGAGAGGGAGAGAGAGAGAATCTCAAGCATGTTCCATGCTGTGTCAACACAGAGCCCAGTGCAGGGCTCAGTCTCACAAACCCAAGATCATGACCTCAGCTGAAACCAAGAGTTGAATACTTAACCGACTGAGCCACCCAGGTGCCCCTGGAATAATTTTAGATTACAGAGAAGTTGTACAAATAGTCCAGTTCCCCATATTAACATCTTACATTACCATGGTACATTTATCAAAACTCAGAAACCAACATTGGTACATTACTACTAACTAACTTCTGGA
This sequence comes from Acinonyx jubatus, assembly GCF_027475565.1. NCBI lineage: Eukaryota > Metazoa > Chordata > Mammalia > Carnivora > Felidae > Acinonyx > Acinonyx jubatus. The sequence continues at coordinate 123,133,547 of NC_069388.1, read as the reverse complement.
ATTTATTTGGACTTCATCAGCTTTTCTGTTGATGTCTTTTGCCTTCTCAAGATCCAATACAGAGTACCACATTGCATTTAGTTCTCATATCTCCCCAGTATCCTCTGGTCAGTCTTTATTTTTCATGACCTTGACAGTCTTGAGGAGTACTGGCCAGATAGCCTATCGAACACCTCACAATCTGAGTTTTTCCCATGGTTAGATTGGGGTTATGAGTTCCGAGAAATTATACCTCTTCATCAGGGGCCACATGAGATCCACATGACAACACTGATGATATTAATTTTGACCACTTGATTAATGTAGTAGCTTCTCCACTGTGAAGTTTCTGCTTTCACTTACCCAACTCTATTCTTTGGAAGTGACTCACCACCAAGTCAGCCCACACTTGGGTGTGAGGTGGGGGTGGACATAGGATTAAGCTCCACCTCTTGTTTTGTTTTTAAGATGAGGAAGATCCTCCTAACTCAGCCCATAATCCTCATTATTTCTCCTTTATTTGAGATAAAGCTAAACATCTGGAATCTCAAGTATGCAATGTAGAACTTAATCCTGTGAGATTTTATTTTGTTCATTGATCATTTTACATGTGTTATTCAGGGTTCCAGGCAAAACAACTCAACACCTAGTCTGGGACTCATACTATACTTCTGTCTCTCCTCAATCCATTTGGTGACCATGTCCTTTCATTTTTACCTGTTAAACATCTCATATTTAGTCACATAATTGACAATTTGTCAGATCAACTGAATCCTAAGTTTCTTACCTTTTCCTTCAGGTAGAACTATCCTCATCCACAACTCCTGGTAAATGCAGAAAGGCAGCAAAGGAGATAAAACTTCCTCTGTATTATCACCATACTCTAGTGTGGTCAATATGAATATAGGATGACTTAATAGCTTAGAACTTGGGCTTAATAGCTTAGAGCTCATCCTAAGGAAATGGCTGATAAGAAGCCTCCTTCCTGGCATTTTTCACAGAAATTCCCCAAGAATATGTGTTTGAACAAGAACCATCTGCTTATGGAATGCTTGTAGGATGGGTCCAATCTCAGGAAAGGGCAAGCAGGGGATTTGGGTTCCAGGATTGGTTCTGCCACTAGCTTACTCTGGAAACCAGGGTTCACCATTCCAACTTGCATACCTCAATTTCAGCATTAGTAAAATGAAGGAGTTGGGCTGATTATGATGAATTTAGTTCAATCTACCAGCTGCTTTATTAAACCACTTACCCCTTGATTTCCTTGTTGGGGCTTCTTTTTTAGAGTCACAGGACAGCATGATTGGCCTTGGGAATGCTGTGTGGAAGCCATATCTCAGAAGAATCACATGGAAAAGGGATTAGGGCTGCAGAGGTCAAATTCCAGCTTGGTGAGTTGTGTGAGATAAATGTGGGGAAGCCCAGTGGAAAGAAGGGGTTCCTAACCTCTTGAGAGACAATGCATGCTTCTTCCCAGGGGGCTGGAGGCTTGGCAGCCCTCTGTTGCCTCCAGCCCCATCCCATCAGGTGGGGTTAGCTTGCTGTTGAGCTCACATGACAGATGGCTCTTTCGGCCTCCAGAGTGTTCTCCAGCCATCACCAGGTTGTCAAACTGCAAACAAAAGCCATTCATTGCCCTCATCTTCTCTCCTGAATTCTTTCTAGCTTTGTAACCCCAAAAGCACAGGTTATGCCATAATCATCTGAGGGTCTTCCACTCCTTGCTTATCTACATGAGCCATATTTTTCTGAAACTCAAAAAATCAGCACACATCACCTGACAAAGTGTTTTTGCTATTACTAACTGCAAAAACAGTCGAGGAAATGTAGTTTGGGTACCAAGATATTATTATTATTATTTACACATTACTGCAACGGTTTCTAACATCTTTTCCAGGACTAACCAAACAGAGTTGCGATTACAACTGCCTTAGAAAGTTTGGACGCAAGGTGCCTTATACATCCTCTCTTCTTCCTTTTCATCTCACCATTATAGTCACTACGAGAAGAAGCTCGCATAGTGTCAAGGTGAAAGGTGAAAAGAGGAGTAAGGAAAACACCTGGCCAAACTCACCTGCAGGCAGCAGAAACTGGCACAGAAAGATTGTGACAGTGCCACTGGCCCCAGCATTTGATCTGCTGATACTTAAAATCCAACTATCACAAATATAAAACTTTGACACCAATTTTTATCCATAATTAAACAAAATGTCCAAGATTATCTGGACTCAAAGTTTTTTTCAATTATTTCCACCTTCAGGAGAATGATTTGAGGGCAGGTGGGAGATTACTGGAAGGTGGTAAAACATCATGTGTCTGAGATGAGAGTTGGCATGGGATCCTTACTTGCTGCCTGCTACAAGTTCTTTAAGAAATGGCAAGCAACTTGCTCCCCAGTGGAGTCTTGGAATGGGAGATCCTCTGACTCCCCATAATCCCAGGGGGAGAGCAAGAGACACCAGGGGGAAATGGCCAGTCTTATGGTAGAGACATTCTCATCCACTGGGTCAGGAAAAACTGGGCATCTCTACCATTATTCAAAAGCCGGGACCTGAGTTCTAAAGTTGGAAACTTCCACTGTAAAATTAGAAGGTTGATAGCATAATCCTTAACATCTTACCCAACTTGAAAGATCTATGGTCACTTTAGATTAAGCAGGTATTTCTCCAGAATAACAGGAAACAGGAGAGACAGGGGTAGTATGCACATCTAATCATGAGGAAAATGACGAGAAGTGCGTTGAAGTTGTAAAAGTCTGACCCATATGTGATCCATACAACTTCTCTGAATGGTTCCAGGAAAAACATCTCTCTCTCCTTTGTGCCTTATACTTCCGGTAAAATAGCTCACATTCTATTTTGCCCTGGACTCTCTCAAAGGCTTAATTTAATAGCAGAATCATCTAAAATCCATCATTTTATTCAATTTCCCACCCCATCAAAACAAACAAACAAACAAACAAACTATGAACTTGGCAGGAATTCCTATCTTCATTTCGTAGGGAAAAATTCTGGGGCTCACTGACTTAGAGAAGGTGCCACATACGCGATTTCTTGAGACCAACTGAAGCCTGAATCTCATCTCCACCAGTTCTTTGGAACTTTAGAGTTTCTTGAAGGTATCTGCAAGCAAAGCCTGCAAAACACTTATTTTACCTCTCTCACCAACTGGCCAAACTTCCGCTACAAAAGAAAGGATCTTGATAAAGCTCAGAGTTAGGTTACCTGCTCTGTCACTGATAAGACAGTAACTTTCCGACTATGCTTCTCATACCTTAGAGGTTCCACCAAGCCTCTTTTAGGCTTCTGAGTGTCTTTGAGCTATGCAGCTGAGGCTGTAGGCTCTCCCCCTAATTCAATCTGAACAGTTCCACTTTTATCTGCTTTATTTATTGGTCTCTCTCTAGGTATTAAAAAGTATTTGAGAACCACTGTAGGGCAAGTTCTAGTCCACAGTGCTATTTCCAGCCTGAACCCAAGTTCCCGTTTCCTTACATGACCTGCTAATAAATCTCTGCTTCATCCTCCCAACAGAAGAGGGAGGACAGAAGCAGCCCACTGGTCTTCAAGACATACTGTCATGTGTCACATCGGGACACCTCCAGGGGGTCTTAAATCTAGAGAAACATGAGAGTAGTCATTTCACATCTTAAGACCCCTCTGATGAGAGAAGACTCATTACCACGCGTGCACAGTAGCTAGTATTTTACATAGACTAACTGGCCTGTTTTCATTTCTTTTAAATACCCAAAGGCATCCTACCTACATGAGGAGCTGAAGGCCTACAAACCATGGTCGTAAAAACTGTTTGCACACTACGCAAGTGCTAAAGAGCACCTGAAACCACTTTGCTTCTATTTGTTTTGCCCCCTAATATGCACACTGGTATATTAGTGTTTCTTTTGAGTCCCTCTGGGTTTGGATATTATACACCCAAGTTTTCCTTCAAATTGGGTTTTCACAGCTGGATTATAAACCAGTGGAAATGTTGACCCAGCACCAACTATATCATTCCAAACAGGTGTTGCCTTAATTAGCCTTATCGTAAAACAAAAATTAAAAATTAAAGGAAAACATTTTAATGTACCTAAAGAGTTTCTGAAGGTCTTAAAGGGAGCAAGCAAATTATTGAGGATTTTAAGCCTTATCTCTTATTCTCAGAGGCACTCTTAAAAATTAAGGAACACTTCTGAAGCTGCAATAACACCCCAGTGTTTTAAGAGGAAAAAAAACCTGACTTCCCTGGCATGTTTTTCAATGAAGAAGGAAGTTTTTAAGTGAAGGGAGAGGGGCTTTGAAAATCCATTCACCTAAGTCCCAGATGTTCTCATCTCAGGCAGGAAGAAGACAAAAGGAACAGTCTTTGGATGTCACTTCTGACCTTCAAGGGGATTATCACTATTTTCCATGCAAAAACAAAGGAGTTTTTACGTGACTGCAATTCAGTGTAGAAAACATACCTACTAGGTACTTAGAGAGACATAGAAGAGAGGTTGCAAAAATCATGCACTCAAGGGATAGCCAAGCTCACTGTTTCACACACATGAAACCACTTAGAGAACAAGTTAAAACTGGGTATGAATTAGCTCGGATGTGTTGACATTTTGGCAAGACAACACAAACTTCCTTTGGCCTCAGGAAGTTTATGATGACTTCCCAGAGAAAGCAGAGTGAGAAGCTACTTCAGAGATTGAATATAGAGGGAGAAGCCAGAGGAGCACCTCAAGCTGGAGAAACTCCATCAGTAAAGGTGCAGAGCCATCGCTCTCCAGTCTGAATGTACACTAGTCACCTGCAGGGTTGGTTAAAACTGATTACTGGGTCCCCAGAGGTTCTATTTCAGTGGGTCTGAATTGAGGGTACAAGAATTTGCATTTCTAATGGGTTTCCAGTTGATGCAGCTGTTGTTCCATGGACCACACTTTGAGAACAACTGACATGGAGAAAAGATTGCACACAGCTGTTAGTGGTCCAGAGTAGGCTCTGACTTAGCTGTAAGAGGATTTGTATACAAGAGTGGAGAATGAAGTTACTTAGAAAGATGCTTGTTTTTTGATGGTGTGAACTAGATCATTTTTATGCTAAGAAATTATTCATTTTCAACATAACCCTCTTTTTTTGGTTTATTTATTTAGTTTAAGAGAGAGAGAGAGTGTGTGAACAGGGTAGGGGCAGAGAGAGAGGGAGAGAGATGATCCCAAGCAGGCTCTGTTCTGGGGCAGGGTCAAACCCACAAACCATGAGATCATGACCTGAGCCAAAACCAGAGTTGGATGCTTAACTGACTGAGCCACCCAGGCACCCCTCAACTTAGCCCTCTTTTAAGCCACCTTAAGTCCTGTTCACTTTCTTTCTTTCCTTTTTTTTTTTTTTTTTTGAGACAGAGACAGAGCATAAGCATGGGAGGGGCACAGAGAGAGGGAGACACAGAATCCGAAGCAGACTCCAGGATCTGAGCTGTCAGCACAGAGCCTGACACAGGATTCAAACTCAGGAACCGCGAGATCATGACCTGAGCTAAAGTCGGAGGCTCAACCGACTGAGCCACCCAGGCGCCCCTCACTTTCTTTCTCAAAGGAAAGAGGAAAAGAATTCTCCAGTGAGTGCCACATGTGGAACCATACCTGTTCCTACTAACTTAGCCCTCATAAAAAATAAATGCAAAAAATTATCAAAGCAATAACGATCATGATACGCTTTGTACTTACATTAACTAAGCACTCATATGTCTCTGCTTGTACCCTTGCAGGTACAGGTGGCATGCTTCCTGAGATGAAGAGAGGTTCTGCTGGTCTTAAAAGTCTTCTCTCCTCCTCCTTTCCAGGAAAATACCAACTTCTCTGGTCTTTTCTATCACTCAGCTCTTCTGAAGTACAAGGAACAGAAAAACACCAAGGGACTTCAAATGACAGGACTTAACGTAAGACTATGTAGGAAAGAAATAAAAGATGGAAAACTGGTCCTCTTGAAAGCACAATGACAATGCTTTTTTGTTAAAAGCAATTCTGATGATTCTCTCAGCCAATTTCCTCAGGTGTAGCCATCCACTGTTCCCTACCCTGAAAGCCTATAGCTCTTCTGGCCCAATTTCCTTTTATCTGCATGCTTCCCTTCCTTGCTTTTCTGTTGTGTTTCTGTGTGTGCATGCATGTTTCAAAACTCCCCAAGAGAAACAATCTGATTGGCTACTAGTCTCCAGTCAATATGGGTTCCTCTACTGGGCAAAGTCATTGCACCAGGGTTTCTAATGAGCTTCTGGTCCAGATGATAGAGCAGCAGCATTATCCAACAGAAATATAATGCCAGCATCAAATGTAAGAGGTGTATGAAATTTTAAATTGTTCTTTATTAGCTACATCAAGAAGGTAACACAGGAATGCAAACTGGTACAACCACTGTGGAAAACAGTATGGAGGTTGCTCAAAAAGTTAAAAATAGAACTACCCTATGGTCCAGAATCACACAACTAGGTATTTACCAAAAAAGTATAAAAACACTAATCCAAAGAGATACATGCATCCCTATGTTTATTGCAGCATTATTTACAATAGCCATATTATGGAAGCAGCCCAAATGTCCATTGACGGATGGACAAAGAAGATGTAGTGCACATATACAATGGAATATTACTTAGACATAAAAAGAATGAAATCTTGCCATTTGCAACAACATGGATGGAGCTAAACAGTATAATGTTAAGCAAAGTGAGTCAGTCATAGAAAGCAAATACTACATGATTTCACTCATATGTGGAATTTAAGAAACAAAGCAAATGAGCAAAGGAAAAAAAGAGAGAGAGAAGGACAAACCCAGAAACAGACTTTTAACTATAGAGAACAAATTGATGGTTACCAGAGGGGAGGTAGGTAGGGGGTAGGGCGATGGGTGAAATAGGTGATGGAGATTAAGGAGTACACTTATCACAAAGAGCACTGAGTAATGTATAGAATTGTTGAGTCACTATATTGTATACCTGAAACTAATATACCACTGTATGTTAACTATACTGGAATTGAATAAAAAATTTAATTTAAAATAAAACAAATGCTCTGAAAACAACAAATAAGAATGTAACACAAAAGTAAAATACTATTTTATTTAATCAGTGTATCTACATTATTAACATTTTTAACATGTAGAGAGTAAAAATGTATTCAGACATTTTACCTTCTTTTTTCCCATATTAAGTCTTTGAATCCTATGTGTAATTTGCACTTGGAAAATATCTCAATTAGATTGGCCATACTTCCGGTGCTCATTAGCCACATGTGGCTAGTGGTTACCATATTGAATAGTATACTAATAGATGGTTACCTTTGTCTAGAGGACTGATCTTTTGTTGCTATCACTATTGATCAGAGTAACAGGGTTACATGATACAATATATTAAAAGAACTACCCATCACTGTTTACTTCACAAAGTTACGAGCGACAAGGAGGGTGCTCAGAATCCAATAGTCCATTCTTCTGAGCTTGTCCAAAGATGGTGTTAGTAGATCTCTATTATCATTTGATATAAATATACTTCTACCTAAGCTATAAGATATACTGGTACTCTACTCTGGTGTTACTGAAGGGTTAGTGACTACCTTTGTCTTTTTACTATCTTCCACTGATCTGGTGACTACTTTTATGTTAATGGTATTGAGTCTCATCTTTGTGTCACTGCTATAGTCACCTTCTCATATATACATCCAGACTCATATACATTTCTCATATACATTTATTCTCACAAAGTTTGTGATATATTTACCATATTTTATAAGCCTTCTGGCCACAAAAGATTATTCAAAATAGGTCTTATATCTTATATACACTTATTTGGTACATCCATCTACAATATCATTTGTCATTATTACATATATTTTGGTATGAGTTCATTCATTCCCACCTCCAGATAATGCAATCTTTAAGAGGTCATTCTTTAAATGAATCTATCAGCAAGCCAAAAATCAGCATCCCCAGTGCTTAGTAGAGTATCTTATCCTTAAGTATACTAATAAACATTTGATAGTGGAATAAATAAGTGAATCAACATGCTAGTTGCCTTGAGGATTCTTAACTGAACTTGGTTGTGAATGTGTAAAGATTTCAGAATGAAAGAAAATCCATACAAACGCTTGCACAATCATCTGTCTCATCTTTTTAGCTTATTTGAGGGAAGAGATTGCATGCTTTACTTGCATACATCAAAAGGAAACTGAAGTGTGCAATGTGGCATAACAGGAACAGTACTGGATAAAGAATAGGGTGCTTTAATCCCTGGTGTTACAATTAATTTGCTTTAAAGACATAAATCACTTCACCACTCTGAACTTTAATGTCTTTGTGTTATGTTATATTTCAATGTTAAAATCAAGCACTGCAATCAGTTGATTTCAAAGGTCCTGTCTCTTTATCTCTAACTTTTTATGATTTTCAAGAATTCACAAGTTCTAGAATAATATTAAACAATCTGTGTCAGGGTTTTTATTACTTTTATTATTTTATTATTGCAATGAGAAGTATCTCAAGTGATAATGAAGTATTTATTGCTTTGTTCTGCAATTATTTATTTTTATGTCTGCATCTCAAATTAGATTAAATTCCTGAGAATAAGAACAGTATCTTGCTCGGTACATGCCTTGGTACAATCAACAACTGAACCAGGGAATGCATAAAGTGGCTTTCAATAAATGTTGACTAATTATGAAGACATGCATGAATAGTCATTACCCATATCAAATATCCAAAATCACTTTTGCTGAACAGTTAAGGATGAGTAGGGTGATGGCCTCTATTTGGGATACCTACAGTTCAGATTTAAATGTAAAGATCATAGATGAGAAGTTCTAATACTTCCATTCCATGTCATAAGGGTAACAGAGGCAGGAAATCCTCCCAATACACTTAGAATTTTCTGAGAAAGGTGTTTTGATGTCTTCCATGATTCTGAATCTGCATATGTCTCCTTTAGATTCTGTTAATTTCTGCTTCTTATTTTTCAAAGATCTATTATTAGGTGTTTACAAATTTGAAATTGTTATACCTTACTAATCACTTAATCACTTTATAATTCTTAAGTGAATTTCTTTACCCTTATAATGCCTCCTGCATTAGAGAAAATTATTAGCATAACCGCATCAGCTTTCCTTTAATTAAGGTTTGCATCAGTGAGGACTGGTGAACTGGCTCTCTGAAAATTAAAAAGCCCTGATTTGTCAATTTGTGACATTTGCCGATTTACATGGGGTGAATGCTCCCACCATGGCCAATCTCAAGCAATCAAACTTTTAACAACTGACTTGCAAAATTCCTGAATACTTAACAATCAGTCCTTGTAAGTCCTTATGAGATGGTGCCAGGATACTACTGGTTTTTCAGTACTTTTACTTTCAACCATTTGTCTCCTTACATTTAAGGTGTTTCTCCTTTAAGCAGACTATTATTGGACATTTTATAAAATTTAGACAGATTCATCTTTCAATTATAATATATACACCATGCATATTGAATGTAATTGCTAACATTTGGAGGTTTATATTTGCCATATTAATATTTGTTTTCCATCTTCCCCATTAATTATGTTCCTTTTTTCTTCTTTTTTGTCTTCCTTTCGCTTAATCCAATATTTGTTATTATTCCAAATCCCACCTCATTAGCTCATTAAGTAAACATTTATTTATACTTGTTTTAGTAGTTATCTTGAGTAACATACATTATTGATTTATTAGAAACTAATATGAAATTGTACTGTCACCATTTCCCTGACATTGAAAGATCCTTGGAAACCTTGAAACTTGAAGTTTAACAGAGCCTGTTACTGGGGTCCCCAGGATCATCCTTGGTATCTGTGTTTCACTAAGAGGACTTATGGGACTCAGCATATAGTTACACTCACAGGTTCGATTGATTCAAGTGAAAAGAGACCAAAAAAATCAGTAAATGCAAAAAGAGAATGTGGTAGTTTGGAAGGAACCAGGCACAAAATTCCAAGAGTTCCCTCCTGGTGGAATCACACAGGATATGCTTAATTCCCACAGCAACGAGTTGGGACATCTCATGTCAAATGCTTGTCCACCAGGGAGCTCATCAGGAACTCAGCATCCAAGAACACATTGGGTGTTATTATAGACACTTAACAACATTCCAAACTTCAAGAAAGAAAGCAGGTGTTCATCATGAACCATATTGCTTGCATGACGAGTTTGGGTACAGTGAGCCGCTCTTCTCAGTTCAGGGAATGGTGGTGACCTTCCCCACATTTAAACTCTCAGATGCCTATGTAGTCAACCTTGCAAGTAGGTCTTTCTAACGAGAGCAGTCTCAGACCTGCTGTGTTAGGTCCTATTTTGTGTTATTGTTACCATATGTTTTATTTCTACATATCTTTTAAATCCCATAAGGCATGATTGTTCCTGTTTTTTAGGGTAAATATTTATTTAGATTTACCCACATACTTAACCCTTCCATTGTTCTTCCTTTCTTCCTGCATTTCCCTTTAGTATTTTCCATAGGTCATTTCCTGCTGGGAATGAGATCTGTTGGCTTTTTTCAGGAATGTCTTTATGTCTTCTCCATTTTTGAATGATATTTTTGCTGGCTATAGAATTCTAAGTTGGCATTTATCTTTTTCTCAGCACTTTACTGATACCATTTTACTGTTGCATAGTTTCCTTCATTTCTATTAAGAAGTGAGCTATTGGTCATAAAGTGACTCTTCAAGAGTAATGGATCTTTTTAACTCTGGCTATTTTTATGATTTCCTCTTTATTTCTGGTTTTTGGCAGTTTTACTATGACATGTCTAGGTGTTAGATTTATAACATTTTTTTAGTCAATTCTTGGCCATTTCTCTACAAGTATTGCCTCTGCCCCATTCTCTCTCTGACAACATACTTATGTTAAACTAGTAGCTCTCAACCAGGGATGATGTATTTATTTCCAACAAGATAAATACACCCTCAAAAAAATAAAAATTGTTTGATTCAAAAAAATGTCAATAGTGGCAAGGTTTAGAAACACTGTGTTAGACTTTTCACCAGATATGTGTCTCCTACATTCTTCTCTACAATGCTTGTCTCTCTCTCTCTTTTTGTTTTGCCTCCATGCTTCACCCTAAATATTTTTTACTAACCTATCTTCAAGCTTACTTAGCTCCTTTCAGCTCTATCTGATCTGCTATTAAATCCATGTATTAATTTCTTAATATCGGATATTGGAATTTTCAGTTCTAGAATTTCCATATGATTATTTTATATAGATTCCAATTCTATGATGAAATTCTCCATATTCCCATCTATCTTCTTGAACATATTAATCACAATTATTTTTAAACCCATATCTAACAATTCCAATATCTGGGTCACCTGTTTCTCTTATCTCTTTACTTATCACTTCCGTTTTTAGCATACATGATCATTTTTATTGAAAGTCAGATATTGTTTAAAATTCTGTTGATGATTTGAATGATGTCATCATCTTTCAGAGAAGATTCAACCTCTTTTTCAGAAAGCAGGCAGAGACAGATGATCTCAATCCAGTCAGAGATTGAATTAATTTGAGACTAAATTGCATTATTGGAAGTGTTGTTCTACCTCTGGTTGGCCTCCACCTGTAGAGTATAATCCTCCAGTGGTGCCATCCAAGAGCCTAAAGTGTCCATAATGGTCAGCCCTTCCTTTCTAAGTTCTATACTCCATTTTTCTATTTCTTGGCATCACATAACCACCAAAAGCTCTGCTGTGCTTCTCAGCTGCTTTCTGCTTAGCCTTTTACCCTCTTGCCTTATGCAGTTTGCCAACTGCCTGGTATCAGATGTCAGGCTCACTTCTCTGCACCTTCCTTCTCTTAAGGATCTTGACACTCAAGTTTTAGTGACCTTGAAAATCCAACGTTCCAGTCTTTTGCTCTCTAGCTCTCAATATCTCCTAAAGCTCTACCCATTAGAAGTGGTCCTCTGATTGGCTTCTCAACCTCTTACCCCACACCAAAAATTGGCCAGAGCTCTGAGTAGGAAATCAGTGTGGTCACCTCACTGAATCCTTTCTCTGCAGCATCTGGCCCCTCAAGTCCTTGTCATATCAGTAGCTCCCTGCTCCCTTTGGACACTTTTAAAAATCAAGCTTCTAATTGTTCTTGGCAGAAGAGTAAGTCAGTGACAAACTACTACATCATGGCCCGGAGTAGGAATATATATTTAGAAACTAGGTTGGACATAAGAAAAACATGTATTTTTCTGTGAGTATTGTTAGATGCTAGACTGGGTCATCAAAGGCAGAAGTAGTCTCCTACTTCCTTTAAAAGCCAGAGGAAATTTCCAGGGAACTGTGAATTAAAGAGGCATGCATAATAGGGAGTGGATACAAGAGAGGCAGCTAGACAGAATGAGTTTTCACAATTTCCCGTGACCCTGTTGATCCCAACTCCTGCCAATACTCAAACACTCAGAATTGAACAGAGCCATGCATTTTCTTCCCACGGTTCTCATTTTGGTTAGCACATAACTCAGAGATGGAAGATTGCAATTCAGGGCAGAAAAACTAAAATATAAGAGCTACATATTTACATGATGTTTCCAGTTAGATTATAATCAGGAAATAAAGTATATCTGTACTTTTTCTTTTCAAGTCCATGAGTAAATCTAGAAAATAAATAAATCTAGAATATAAATCTAGAAAATAAAAATAAAACTTTAGGAATAGGAAGAAGATTTGTAAGGGACTTCATATTATCTAGGAATTTCAAGCTCTGGTTTTCCAGCCACATTATATTTGTGTCACCTCAGGCCTTTGCCAATCTGTTGCAAGAGAGAAGAAAAAGGGAATCTTATGTGTTATTGTATGCAGCCATTGAAAGAAGCTTAAACTTACCTCCTTTCTAATATTGTGTGTACATGTTAACAAGAGGTGAACATTATAGGAGTGAAATCTTGGTTTAATGTGCAGAGAGATTATTAACATAACTTTGTGGGTCCTGTGCAGGGTAGACAGAGATGGCCATTTCTTAGAGATGGATTCATCAAGGGAAGGAAACCTTCCCAGCAGGAGGCCCACATTGCATCCCACAGCAGCTTGCTTCCTGATGCTCTTTAGCAGCTGGAGGTCAGTGGAGAAAGCAGGCACATTTATTGAGGTGGTTCCAGTGGGTGCAGGACTCTTTACTCTCCATCACCTACCTCTCTGGTGCATCCTTTTTAGGATACTTTGCAGGGAAGCTTTGTGTGGTCCCAAGAACACTGAACGGTAGGGTCAGATGCCCTTAGCTAATTATTTGACCTTGGGTCAGTCCTTCAAAGTTTTGTGCCTGAGTGTTTGCTGTATTAAATTAGAGGATATAAGTAGATAATCCCAATAATTTCGTTCAGTCAGAACAGACCATGGGTCTGGGACCATGGGTCTGGGGGTCTGATGACTCCGCACTGGAGGAGGCACTTTTCAGTAGGCCTGAGTTGGGGACTTTTTGCTGAGGTTCTGTCATTCTACATTCTGCTATGAAGATACAGATAGATGCATATAGATCTTGTGAATTTCCTTTTTTTTTTCATTTTACCACATATTCCTTAGCAAAATGTGCCAGAATCTTTTGATAGCTGAAAATATAACTTGTTATCCATTCAACATCAAAATAGATGTTGAAGTTCTTATGACGGTCAGCTTTTTATTATCTTCATATAACCCACACAAAGCTATGCTGCTAGTGTTCCAGCTCAATACACAATTAAATTCAGAAGAGATCTATGACTGGCATTCAAGAGAAACAATTTCTTTCTTTTTTTTTATTTCTTTTTTTTTTTCAACGTTTATTTATTTTTGGGACAGAGAGAGACAGAGCATGAACGGGGGAGGGGCAGAGAGAGAGGGAGACACAGAATCGGAAACAGGCTCCAGGCTCTGAGCCATCAGCCCAGAGCCCGACGCGGGGCTCGAACTCACAGACCTCGAGATCCTGACCTGGCTGAAGTCAGACGCTTAATCGACTGCGCCACCCAGGCGCCCCAAAACAATTTATTTCTTAATGACTGAGAAAATGGCTAGGGGTAATGGCAGTGTACAATGTACAGGAAAATCATCTTCAAAACTTGCTTTAAGTCATTATCTTTCCAAAATTCCATTCAACATGGCATGACAGTCGTAACCGAATAATTTCTCACTGTCTCAAAACTGTCTCAAATGCTCCCCAAGCTTAACAATCAGTGGCTCTCACCTTCCTCTCATGTTCCAAGATCTCTGCTTTTCCTCTGGCTTCTCTAAGGTAAGTCCCCTCAGTTTTTCTTAGGCTCGGGTCAGCCCTCTTTCCACCAATTATCCAGATCAGCACCACAAATGTCCTGGGCCCAGGATCACCACAGAAATCCCTTTTAGGAATGAGCATGTGCTAGAAGGGGATGGTCAGAGGCAGGAGGCAAAAAGAGTGCAAACACTTACATTTTAAAGCTCTTTAAAGATCTCTGTCCCATTTGTGCTATGAAAGGTCACTTAAAAAAAAAAAAGTACAAGTACATACTACATCAATTCACCTTTGATTTTCCAATCCTAGAATGAAATTTAAATGTATGCATTCCCTCTACTAGTAGATAAACCCCCAAAAAGGTTACCTACAGGTAAAGTGTTCTGGTCAGATTCCAATTTCCAGGTATGTGTGAACCATGTTTTTACTGATACATTTGATAGAGTTTTACTTAGGTGTGAGAGTTTTAGCAGCAGGGAATTGTTTCTAATAATAATAACCAATAATTGGTTAGCAACTTAACATATTCAAAGCATTTGCACACCAAGTACCTCATTTGATCTTTATTTCTACCTGTCAGAGGAGGATGGATTTAATAATAATCATTCCTATTTTATATGTGGGGGAGGAGAGGCTGAGAAGGTAAAGTGACTTGTCCAGGTACTTACAGGGGTAGGTTGGTAACTGACTCTAGATATTCTGATTTCACATTCCAGAAATTAACCACTTCACTAACTTTCTCCTAACTTTATTCTTTGTGTTTCCACATGCATGTGTGGGCGTGCACACACACGCACACACACACACACAGAAGCTGATTAAAACATGGCCAAATATTACATATGTGCAGAGTGTTCTCTCTCTCTCTATACAACCATGTATTAAATCAACAAGATCCACATAGCCGCACAGTTTCTGTTTCCAGAAGAAGCCCTGACCTATGACAGAATAAACACTGCTGCGGGCCAGAACTACAGAGCCAGCTCACACTTCCCTCTGCACTGATGTGCTTTGTTTTTTAAAGCACTTGCCATTTACATTACTATTATTTTCATTTTCTTGATCACCGGAACCTCAAAGGAAAGAGGCTAATGATATTCCCCAGCCCCCTCCCTCACTGCGCTCCTGATGGGAATGGAAGCAGCTCCAATTGACAGAACTGCCTCAGCAAACCCTTCAGGAACATTAATGGAGCTGCTACTATAAGCAGCTGGAGTCACCATTTGCATCTCACCCTGTCTTACTTTTTTTCCTCAAAAAAAAAAAAAATTAAAAAGCACCCACAATACCCTGGGGGAATTTTCCGGGACAAGCTGCAGGTGCTATGGATATTTTCATTTAATAATCATTCTTGCAATTCAGCACATTTGTAATCCATGTGGTAAACTCTGACTTACATTTCTCCCAGTGGACGCTGGCCAGATGCAGAAACCAAAGAGCTCGGTGTGCCGGTAGTGCCTCTTCCCTCTTTTATAGTTTGTGCATTTGGATGTGTTTAGCATGATCTGTGAGCACAGGCTAAGGAATGTGCTGCGTTTAAAAGACCCTTTTGTTGACATTAAGCAATCATAAATATACTCAGAAATTATCCTCCTTGCGTGTACGGTGGAGTGCTTTAATTGGATGGCCTTCTCATGTGATATCATGAGGAACATATGCATATTTTTGGCAATCCCATTAGATGGTGAAGCGCAGAGGTCCGTACAGAGCAGCACATTCCTGACATCCATGGGTTGTCTCATATATGTCACCACATCTTCCCACCAGGATTGTTTTCCCCGCACACTTCAAGATGGTAACTTCCCAATCTGTCCAAATTCTATTTGGAATTCTCCTGGACTGTGTAAACGTCAGGGCCAGTTTCCTTTCTACATGAAGAGCTTTGAAAGGAGAACTGGATGCCTGACTCCCTCATAAATACGAGCAAAGCATCTTCTTGTTCTCCTTCTCCTTCTTCTCTCTTTTTTTAAAGGTATATATGTCAGAGAGGAGGGAAGGAAAGTGCTGTCTAAAAGTAAAAAAAAAAAAAAAGAAATCTCTTTTCAAGAATGACATTCTCCTATTTTCACCACATAAACGGAATGTTTAAGCCTGCACAGAGCCAGGTTCCAAATGATGGGTTCTTCTGGCTAAGACCTCCTGCAGTAGGGCTAAGATACAGTCTCTCAAGTAGCCAACTACATTGGGGCTAACACCACCTCCTGCAGGCCTAGAAAAGGGAGGCCATCAGGGCCCTGGCAGAAAACAGATGGCACACTTAAAGGAGTAGCTCAAGAGATTTTAACAAAAGGACTATGTTCAAAGGTATGAGAGTTAAAGGAATCACCCAACAATGGGGCCTATATGTGATAAGAAGCCGATACACCTTCTAGGCCAGAAGGCATCCAGCCAGCCAGACCCGCAGCCATGGAGTTGGGTGGGAAGTGAGGTGCCACTGAGAATCCACAGCCTAGTGTGGAGGGGACCGGTGGACTCCAGAGGAGTAAGAGCCCAAACTTCTATTTCCTCCCTGCCCCCAATCCCTCACTGGTGCCTCCCGTTGGCCAAACCAGTTGTTACCTGTCAAGGAAGGGGGTGTGGCTGTTGCAGTCTGGGAGTGTAGTGAAGCAGGGTGAAGGGTGGAGAGTGGGTCTCCACTTAGGTGAAAATATTCACGGTAGTCTTATTCATGATAACTACATTTCAAAAACAACCCAAAAGTTCATACATTGGAGAAAAGAAAAACAAATAGTGCTGTATGCATGGAGCAGAACCATACTCAGCAGTAAAAATGAAGGAACTACTAGAATAAGCAATGACAGGAATGAATCTTAAAAGCAAGTGAAGCAAAAGATTCAGACACAAACAAGCACATGCTGTTTGATTCCATTTATATGGAGTTCAATATTTGACAAAATTAATCTGTGGTGATAGACACCAGGAAGTGGTTGACTGTGGGAAGGAGGGCTGTTAATTAATTGGAAAGGGCACAGGGGACTTTCCAGTGATGGATACAATTGCCAAAATTGATCAAACGGAATACCTAAGATTTGTGCATTTTACTATCTGTTTGCCATACCAAACAAACAACAATCAACACAAGGGAATGTACCTGCTTTTCCCTCCTAAGGGGACTACCATTATTTCTTTCTGGGGTAAATACATTGACAAGCTGCTTTAGATTTTGAAAAGATCTGGAGTCCCTGAAGCAGACAGAAAGTCAGAGGAAGGGCTAAACTACTCTGATGACAGAGGAGAAGTTTGAGGGTGGATGAGAACACTGGAGAGGGAAGGAGTAGGTGAAGAGAAAAACAAATTATGGCTAGGGGCCATCGTGAGGAAGGATCAGCCGGAAGGACACTCTTTGTATTATGGGGCAAAAGACTTTTAAGTACAGCAATGTTAACCATCTCTGCTGTCCCAAACCTATAGTAAAATAGACTACACAGTAAAATTGAATAAAAATAAAAAGAAATCTTTTAAAATGTGGAGGAAAAGAGGCTCTGGTTATCTGGAACCCAGCAAAGAGAATAGCCATGGGGCATGAGAAGCAAATGGCAGCAAAAAAGCAAGTTGGACAGTGAGCACAGGGACAGAAGTGCCCCAGAAGTCACAAAAACATGGGGACAAACATTGAACATTCCTGTCCCTCTCTGTCCCACCATGTTTTTGGTATGAGTGAATGTATTATAAACTTAAAAAAACAGCATGATTTCAGCTGGCTTTAGCTGGTTACCACACTCTGAAATGTTTTTTTATTATTTTATTTTATTTTTAAAGTGTTTTTTATTTATTTTGAGAGAGAGAGAGAGAGAGTGAGTATGGGGGAGGGGCAAATAGAGACTCCCATGCAAGCTCTGTGCTGTCAGCTCAGAGCCTGACTTCAGGGCTCTATCTCAGGAACCATGAGATCATGACCTCAGCCAAGATCAAGAGTTGGTCACTTAACCAACTGAGCCACCCAGGTGGCCCGGCAATGTTTTTTTTTTTTAAAAACATTTGATTATTGTTCTTAAGTGGTGTTGTTTTCATGCTTATATATCTCATGTCATTGATTCTAAGATGCACATTATTATTACTATTACTATTGTTTTTATTAAAAATTTTTAAACATTTATTTTTGAGAGACAGAGTGACACAGAGCATGAGTGGGGGAGACGTAGTGAGAGAGGGGATACACAGAATCCGAAGCAAGCTCCAGGCTCTGAGCTGTCAGCACAGAGCCCGACACGGGGCTCGAGCTCATGGACCACGAGATCATGACCTGAGCCAAAGCTGGCCACCCAACTGACTGAGACACCCAGGCACCCCACTATTTATTATTATTATTATTATTATTATTATTATTATTATTATTGAACTACTCTGGAATTAAAGCACCTTACAGTTGATAATATGTTATAGTTTGTCAGCATTTATTCTTTTTTATTAGTATATAAAATAATAGTGAGTGTTCTAATTGACAGTGTCCTAGATTTGATGGATTTGGTATTCCTGGTGTATATTAATTAACTGGGGTTGGCTCACAGCTGTGGAGTCAGGGAAAAGAAAACCTTCATGGGAAAAGGGGACCAAAGGGACATTCTCAAACATAAGACAAAGTGGCAGTGGAAACAGGCAGTGACTGAAGGGGGCAGAGAGATAATAGTTAAATGCATGGCGAAGGGACTGCATCCAAGATCAAGTGGGGAGGGAGGTAAGAGCTCAGACACAGAAAGGGATTCTCCCTGAAAAGGAAGCCTAGGGAGGGGTGCAGTCTGCTACCACCTAAAAAATGGTCCTTATTAACAATCTCCATTTCATCTCAATTTGACACAGGTGTTCAAATGGAGACAGACTCTGAGCATCTTCTTCTGTCCTTTTCTGTCCTGAGTGTTTCACTATGAACATATCTGATAAAAGGGAGATAGACCCTGGAATACCCATTCCTCCTGGTTTCTACCAGTGGGATCTAGGATGCTTAGTGGCGGGGGTGGCAGATCTATTCACACCAAATGCCACCAGTTAGCTTCTGTGTGGTACACGGTGGGCCTCCCACTGGCAGGAGTGCCATCTGAGCCCTCAGGTTCCCCCTGGGCATGGGGGACTGGCTTAGTCTGCTAGGGATGTCATGGCAACATACCGCCGACTGGGCAGCCTAAACAACAATGCTTTTTTCTGCGGGTCTGGAGGCTGGAGGTCCAAGATAAAGGTGTTGGCAGGTATAGTTTCTCTTGAGCTCTCTCCTTGGCTTGCAGATGGCTGCCTTCCCACTTGTCCTTAAATGGCCATCCATCCCTCTCTCTGCATGCATCCCTGGGGTTTCTTCTGTGTGTCTACATTTCCTTTTTATAAGGACACCAATCAGACTGGATTAGAATGCACCCTAACAGCCTCATTTTAACATAATCACCGCTTCTCCAAATATAGTCATATTCTGAGTTACTGGAGGCTAGGGCTTCAACATATGAATTTGGGAGGGCAGGGAACCACAGAGACCACAGTAGGTAATTTTAAGTTCTTCTCCTGATTACTTTGCATTTTGTTCTATTCTATTTTTGGGATTAAGTTTAAATTGAATTCATTAAACCCATACATTTTTGAGGCAGGTAATTTTTGTCTTCCCTTGATGTTCCATTTAAAAAAACATAGCACTTCCCAAATCAAAACCACAGTGAGATATCACCTCACACCTGTCAAAGTGGCTAAAATCAACAACACAAGAAACAGGTGTTGGTGAGGATGTGCGAAAGGGGAACCCTCTTGCCCTGCCAACTGGTACAAACACTGGAAAAAAGTATGGAGGTTCCTCAAAAAGTCAAAAATAAAATTACCCTAGGATCCAGCAATCACACTACTAGATATTTACCCAAAGAATACAAAAAGACTAATTCGAAGGGATACATGCAACCCTATGTTTATAACAGCATTATCTACAATAGCCAAATTATGGAAACCAGTTCAAGTGTCCATAGACTAATGAATGGATAAAGATATGTTTTATATATATAATGGAATATTACTCAGCCATAAAAAGAATGAAATCTTGCCATTTGCAACAACACGAATAGAGCTAGAGAGTATTAAGTGAAATAAGTCAGACAAAGACAAATACCATATGATTTCACTTACATGTGGAATTTAAGACACAAAACAAATGAAGGGCAGCTGGGTGGCTCAGTCAGGTAAGTATCTGACTCTTGATTTAGGTTTAGGTCATGATCTCATGGTTCATGAGATCGAGCCCTGTGTTGGGCTCCGTGCTTACAGTTTGGAGCCTGCTTGGGATTCTCTCTCTCTCTCTCTCTCTCTCTCTCTCTCTCTCTCTCTCTCTCAAAATAAATAAACTTAAAAAAAAGAAACAAAACAAATGTGCAAAAAGAGAGAGAGAGAGAGGTAAACCAAGAAACAGATTCTTAACTATAAAGAACAAGCTGACAGTCATCAGAAGGGAAGTGGATGGGGGATTAAATAGGTGATGGGGATTAAGGACTGCATTTGTCGTGATGAGCACCAGGTACTGTATGGAAGTGTTGAATCACTATATTGTACACCTAAAACTAATATTACACTGTATGTAAACTAACTAGAATTTAAATAAAAACTTAAAAAATAAAAAAGTACAAGGACATTCATTTCCCTTTTCTTCTTTTTACTTATGTCTATACAGAGAAACTAGGAATACGTGCTTCTACCTATTGCAAGGATTCATATGAAAGACCAGTAATATGCCAAATATTTGCACCTTTTTCCAAATAGATGCAATGTGCTCAAAGCAAGGTGATTGCTATGAGAAGTCTCAGGCTCCTTCTTACTCCTCTAAAGGGACTACTTTGTGAGATATGAGACCTGGGTAATCAGGCCTCATTAAGTCTATGAAAATTGGCTGGGTGAGGGGAGAAAGGATTATCAGAGAGCAAATATAGCAGAAAAACATTCCCTGACTTCTCAAGAGAATCAAGGGACAGAATCAAAAGTTTCAGAAACTGGAAATGGAGCTCAAATCAATAATCAAGACCTTTTACATGATTACGATATGCCCACTCATAATTATGCAATGTGCTGGGTACATACAAAATTCAACAGCTTCTGCCAATCTTTGACTTGTCTCATTTGGCAAAGAATCGGCTGCATCCCGAGTTGAGACATTCTTAAGCATCCTGGAATCCAAAAGACTCAATGGCCTGAATGTACTTTTTTTTCTTAAAATAATGACAGCAATAACAATCGCATGCATTTAAGCACAATGTGTTTTAACCAAAAAGCAAGAACTTGGGTCAGGAGTAACTAAGGATTTAGTGAGATCATCTTCAATGGGAGGCAACATCAAAGCAAGAGACATCACAGGAACTCAAGTAAATGACAAGAGTGAATGAGATTAGAAGCTCACCCATGCTTTCCTCCCCAGCCCTGCTGTTGCTACTCCTAAATTTCATGCTTCCATTACCTTGTCCTAAGAAATTATAGGTAGTGCCTCCTCACTCTCCCTACCTCTGGTATCCTTCCTTCCTGATCCATGCTAGACACAGCAGCAGATCCCTGTCCCTGAATCACCACTGTGATTTGTGATTTCCTTCCTCAAGGGTTTTTCTTGGCACCCCATTAACTAATGAATAAAGTCCATATATATTCTGGATGTCGTTGCCCTTTAGGATTTGGCACCAACCAACCTCTTCAACTTTGTGTCCAACATTCCTCATTATGAACGTTGCACTTCAGCCCAGAGATTCCCCAATCCAGCTGTAACAAGAGTCTCAAGATCAGCCTTTTAAAAACATGGGTACCCATTTCCTCCCCAATGGAAGCTGGGCCTTCAAATCTGGTGTAGGGTCTAGGAATCTCCCCTGTTAGAAGGACCCCACTGATACAGATGTACATTTAGTTTGGATGTTCCAGCCAAATTCAAACCTTTATTGTTCATTTGAAAAAATCCTTTTTGGGTCCTTTGAGCTCACCTCCAGCATGATCTGCCTTTATCTGATTCGTCTTCCCCTTTATCACACTATCCTTTCTCACCACCAACCACAAAGCTTCTCTCTCTCTTCTTTACTCCATGTTTCTACCACCCATATGGTCCATCTCACTTTCTACCTTACATTTTAATTGTTTTTACCTCCCTATTTGGCTGGAAGCTTTTTGAACACACATCACAGGTCTAATGAACTTGTCTTTGTATCTCCAGAACCAACAAAAAAATCCTAGAAAAAACTGACATATAGCAAATATCTCTTGACTCAATAGGGTTTGCCAGTGATTCGGTAACCCTAAATCTCTTTGGGAGGAGAAAGAATAATAAAGATTTTTCATTTCTATAAATATCAGAATCCTATTTTTACTGTAAGTGCAAGTGGAAAACAATATTTTTCCAAATGAAAAATGTCACACCACATGAGTGAGTCATGGAACTTCAGAATCTCTTTCACACCTTTTATAAGCTACACGAGCATGGTTTTATCTTTTTGTTCTTCATTTGGAGAAAAGATATCTATTTTCCTAACAACAAAATTGTTGTTCTCATCAGATAAAAATAATTGGTATGAATTTTGCAAGATTGCTTGCCATTCATCATGAGGACAGAGGGTAATAAATTAACAATCACACGGAATTAACATATTTAGATAATCACTTAATCTTTGGGGGTTAATCTTCCATTTCTGAATTTCTAAGATTAACTACTCCTTAGAGCTTAAGATCTATTTTAAGACAAAAACAGAGCTGACTGAAAAGAGACCTCTCAGAGAAAAAATCCTCAGATTTCTCGCACCTGTGGTTTTTCATTGCTCCTTTGGAGAGCTTAGGTTGGTGGGACACTGGGAGCTTGAAGTACTCCTTGGGGAGGTTTTGTTGGAACAGTAGAGTTATTAAATAGCTAAAATGTCATGGGCAATAGATCTAGGTTACAAAGACAATACAAAGAGAGGTTTCCAAAATAATGTCCCCACCTGTAACTGAATGCAGCAGTGATGAAGATAATCTTAAACAGCAGGCAATATGAAAAAAAGTTGCTGAGCTCTGGAATGTATTATAAGTAGTTTGTGAATTCCTATACAGCCTATTCAAAACTTTCTCTTCATTTTATGAAATCCTGAAACTTATTCTGGTAATGAGTTTGTGTCTCATCCTCTACTCTTTTTTTTTTTTTTAATATCAAAGAAAAAAAAATTGTTTAAAATTCCAGAAAAGCTCTTAAGAGAATTTTGGATCACACAGAGTACTGTACCTATTTACTGTCCATCATAATCTGATCTCCCTGCTCCTCATATACACACAAACACCGTTCTTCTAAATTTCAGGATGGCAAATAGCTTCCCCTAAGGATCTTGAAAATTTTATGGAATGGAACTTCCAAACTAATTATTGTAAGCTTAACTCTTTAAATATTTAATTAATGTGTATTCCAAAGTGTTGTGGTCCCAAACAACCATTCATTATGTTCATGGATTCTATGGGTCAGGAATTTGGACAGAGCAAAGCAAAGATGGTCTTTCTGCTTCACACTGTCAGAAACCTTAGCTGAAAGCTTCCAAGGATGGGGGCTGGAACCCATCACTCATGGGTCTTGTAGTTGAAACTAACTCTTGGCTGAGGGCTCAGTTCCTCCTCAGGGGGCTGGTTAGGGCTTCCTCACAGCACAATGGCAAGATTCTAAGGTCAAGAATCCAGATAGACAAAGGATCAGGCAGAAGGCGCATCACCTTTTATGACCTTGCCTACAAAATCATGCAACACATTTCATTTATTGAGGTAGTCACAAAATCTCATCCAGTCTAACGAGGAGGAGAAATAAATACTGCCTCAATGGGGAGAAGCAAGGTGCTGGAACCGCCTGCAAACTGGGGATCTTGTTGCATCCAGTTGTGAGTGGGGTGTGTTGATGTTGAGCTTCCCTGTAGAGTGACCTGGTTGGCTGTTTGCAGAGGAGCCTCGTTTTAGTCTTTCCTTTGGAGATAATAAGATTCCTTAACGTATATTCTTTGAATTTCTTGCTTACGGCATTTGTATCCTAGGAGACTTGCTGGGCCTGGAGGGGAAAGGACTGGGGAACTCGGCATTCAGCATTGATATGTATAGAGCTTGGTTACCTCTTTGTTTTCAGCAGGACACTCCATCTTCAATTACACCAACATTTGCACCAGCCAACCCCCAATTTAAAGTTCTTCTGTTTCACCCTCTTCAGAGAATAAACATCTAGTCCTCTGTGAGCTTGGGGAGGGTCAGTTTGCCAATGGCACAGATTTCAGAAGAGCTAGAGATCTGACTGCTCTGTCAATGGTTTTTACCCAGTTCTATTTTTGTTCCTACCACTGTGCCCTGTGACAAGGGTAACTGCAGCTGTCCATCCTGAGCATTCTGAGGAATCTGTGAGAGGTGATCACTCTGGTTTTGGATTCAGCTGTTTGGTTTGCTAGCTCAGTTACTATTTTCTATATGCTTTCCTGCTTCCAAATATAATTGTTGTCTTCCTTCTTTATCTCCCAGTTCTTTGCCTCTCCTCCCCACAGCTTTGGTGGGGTCTTGACAAGGAGGTGACTTTAGATACGCATATTTGAGCTTCCATTTTAGTCTAGGAGTCTCTTAAGTCTCTTTCAACCATTGTTCAGGTGATATGATTAGCAAACAGCTAAATATCCTATTTGCTCTTCTTTCAACCTGCTCTTCTTTTTTCAGCAACTGCCTTAAAGTGTATAATAGCACCATGACAGGTGTGTTCTAACCAGTACAGCTGATAATTGTTACCCCTTTTGTTGCAGACAAAACTCAACCCTGCGCTTTTCAAACTGTGAGAAAGTGCAGTAGTGTCCCTCAAGTGATTAATAGATATGGTTAAAAAAAAGTTCAGAAAATACCATGTGCCCTCCTCTCAAACATTTGTAATACTGTAAATTGAGAAAGAAATGTGCTTAATTTTTTTGATACAGTGTTTCCAAAACATTCAACAGTATAATCCCTTTTATGGAGAATATCTTATCAAAGTGGGGTTCACTAACCTCCTGCATCAGGATCATTTGGGATTCTTTTATATATTTGGATATAGATCTTGAATCAAGATTGGACCTGTGGAATCTGTAATGTAAAACAAACAGCCAATTCATATTCAACTTGACATTCCTGGAGAACCTATTCCCCACCATTTGAACTTCCATATCAAGGAATTCTTCCATCAGCCCCTCCCCCATGTCTTAAGCATCCTACTCTTTGGGGAGAAATGCCTTTTCTGAGTGGTGAACTTGGCTCAGACCCTGTATCTCTCTCCTGTCTTTGGGATCTGCTTGCTGTTAGCAGTGTATATTTCACTCTGTGGGGTGGGCTTTGCCTAGAGGGAGGAAACTTGTGATTATCCAACTGTTCCAGAGACTTAAAAAGTGTATCTAACACAGGATTAAAACAAAAGAAAATTAATCCACTCACTCAAATAGCTCAAGGTGCGGCTTTATTCTAGGTTATCTACATTCATCTGGGTTCTGAACTGAGGCATGTAATATATTGAAAGGAATGGGCTGAGATGCCTCAAATTCCAAATTTACATTTGAGGATAATTGACTTAGAGACATGCTTCAAAAAAACTATGACCTAATACAAGTACATCATCTAATGCAGTAGAAAACAACATATGGCTTTTTTTTTTAATTTACAATCATGGGAAGAGCGGACAGGGTAAAGAGGCAGTAACTGAAATTCATTCATTTTGAAGTAATTCCTAAGGATTTGAAAATAGCCAGATCCATCCTTCATATTTCTTTTAAGATCCCTCTTAAGACAAGCAGGGAGATAGAAGACCAGCATGGGTAACATCTGGTTTGTTTAGGAATAGAAGGGATGTAGTAGATGAGTTCTTGAAAGTATTCTTAAAAGATGTAGAAGGAGAACAGCTGGAAAAGCCCACTTTATTGAAGGAAGGCTGCAAGGACCCAGGCAGAGGAGGTCATGTCGAACAAATCAGATAGAGTTTCCTTGAGATATCTCTGTCATGAAAGATGAAGGAGATTTAGCGGTTGTATAAAGAGTACTTTGATTTTAAATAAGATTTGACAAGATTCCACATCTGGGATTAGTGGTCAAGGAGAAGAGTCAACGAAGGTGGGTGAGGTAGGGTGCAAGATAAAAAAAATGGCTCAAGAAAGGGAGATGGATGAGGGAAGAGCTTTGTGACTTGGAAAAGGATTACCTGCATGCAGGAGGGGACAGTAGTAACAGAAAATGGTCAGCCAGGTTGGATTAGCTTTTATTTATAATATGCATTGAAAGGGAGCCAAACAATAGAATAAATGCACAAAGTCATGAGATGATTCTGAAACTTGGACTCAGCAATCCTAGCAAATCGTACTGAATAAGGGTAGAGGTCCTTGGCTATGACATGGTGCATTGGGCAGAAGGGAGGAAATCAATGTCAAGATTAATGAGCCAAGGAAGGGAACAGTTAGCCCAATGGTATTTCCTGAGGCCTGAGCTATAGATGATTGTGAAGTTAGCCAAATTTGTCTTTGATGTTTCTAGCTTCTTTTTTTGAGTCATCTCCCTCAAATCTCCCCTTCACCTGCACCAGAAACCACCCCCAATCTCAACCCCAACTTCCTGAGTTTCAGGCATTCCTGTGTTCTCACACTCTCCTCTCTTCCTCTTATAAAAACCTAATGTCAGTAAAATGTCTAACTCCCCTCTAAGGGATAAATGCGTAGAGAAAGTGTAAGGCATTACTCTTCCCCTGGGCATTTACATTTTAATGTGAGACAAAAACTCAAAGTCAAATATTATAGCTGTTGTGATAGGATTTCAGGGCAGGGCATGGGGAGGATGTAGCAGGGTTATGATGTGTCCCTGAGGTCACTCATGGCTGCTGTCCCCTGCACCTGGTGGTAAAATCAATGTCGATCCTGCCAAACAGTATTCTGGTCTTCAGTGCTTCTGAAAATATAAAATGAAAATAGAGCTTTAAAAATTGCATGTGCAGAGGAAAAACCAGTATTGGCAGCATCCCATGGTATAACATCATGGTACAAGAATACGAGGGAGAAAACAGCAACAGAAAAGGGAGCTGAGACCTGGAGACATTCAGGCTTTAAGGGATGCA
Source organism: Acinonyx jubatus (assembly GCF_027475565.1). Taxonomy (NCBI): domain Eukaryota; kingdom Metazoa; phylum Chordata; class Mammalia; order Carnivora; family Felidae; genus Acinonyx; species Acinonyx jubatus. The sequence goes on along the minus strand of NC_069388.1, from coordinate 123,106,335 downwards.
GGCCTTTTAACATTCAACATCCTCTTTCCCATCCTGATGGAAATCCTGCCCTTTTCAACTGCTGCTTCTTTCATAGACAGGGGAACAGAAATGGTTTTATTGCTCATCTTCTTGGTACCAACAGCATTAGGAGAAGCAGAAAGAAAAGATGGTTTCTATAACGAATGTTCATAAAAACTCAAGAAGAAGGAAGGAGGAAAACTAAGTGGACATTAAACCCTGTATTCAGCCACCGTGCTCTTTCCTGCTTATATCAAATCACAGAAAGTTGCAATTACTGTGACAACCATTTTCCTTTAGAAATCTACTCAATTTCTCTCTAAAGACATAGGAGTGTGGGAGATACAATTGTAAAGGAAGGAGACTGTGTTACTATGGCACCTTTGCTCTCACCCAGAAGTCAGACACTCAGCAGCCTTAACTAGCAAGGACACAGCTGAGAGGTGTACGGAAAAGGCACTGAGCGTTTGAGGGGCTCTCAGACACGCCATGCATTTACCATGGAAGAATCTCTCACATTCTTATTGGGAGCTCAATTTGATCTTCTGCCATAGGTTTCAAGAAGACTAATTATCTACTGTCTCATTCCAAGATCAGAAGCGGAGCACTAATGGGGAGCTTGGGTGGCTCGGTTGGTTGGGCATCCGACTTCAGCTCAGGTCATGATCTTGCCGTTCATGGGTTCAAGCCCTGCGTTGGGCTCTGTGCTGACAGCTCGGAGCCTGGAGCCTACTTTGGATTCTGTGTCTCTCTCTGTCCCTCCCCAACTCATGTCTGTCTCTCCATCTCTCAAAAATGAATAAACGTTAAACAATTTTTTTTTTAAAGAAGCAGGGCACTAAAAGAGTATCCACAAGCTAAAACAACTTACAGAAAAGTAAAGAAAAAGAAAACATTGTGAAAAGGATACAAGAACTTTAAAGCATTCAGTCTGAGGCTGCTGGGGTCTGGGAAAGAGTCCTGCTCCTCAGGGTGTCCAGGGCCTCAGAGTCTCAGAACAGATTTCCAACCCTGCTCTCCACTACTCTCCTTCCAGTTCATTCCACTCTGGCCACCCTGGTCTTGCTGCTCTGGGACCATACCTGTTCTCAGGTCAGAGCCTGGCATTGGTCTTGCCTCTGCTTGTAATGTTCCAAGGCAGTTCATCACGTGGCCAGCCCCTACTCTGTTCAAATCCCTTCACCATTCCTCAACCAGCTACCCTCAATCTGCAGCCCATTACCCTGTTTTATTTTCTTTATAAATCATAATTACCATTTGAGACTATATGATTTATATACTTCTCTGCTTGTTTATTTTCTGTCTTCTCCCCTTTGAATGAAAGCTCCACGTAAAAAAGAATCTTGCCTTGGCCGGTTACAGTTCCGCCTCCAGTACTAGAAAGGCGAGGAGTAACCACTCTATAAATACTTGTAAAGAACTAATAGGAGACGGGTACCCAGGATACCACCAAGTCTTCCCCAGGAGGTTATGTTACTGTCAGTTTCTTCCCTGTGAAAGACAGAAGCGTCTATGTGTATTTAGTATATCCTCCACCCACAATGGATTGTTTGTATTTGCTGGAAATTCTCAGTCATCTGGAAAAATCTGATATTGTGAAAGAGCCCTTCTGCAATGGGAGTACCAAGAAGGCTAGGACGAGAGGTGGTTGCTTGTTTTCCCTCGCTGGATGAAAGGAGTCCACGAGTCTTTTTGCAGTTCCACTCAAGAGCCAATAAAATAGAAACAAAACACAGAATGTGCCAAGAGTTAAGGGACAAGGCGGAAGTGGCTTAGGTTTGTGGTCTGTTACCACATGACAACATTGAGTTGGAGCCAAGGTATTTTCTGTTCTCTCCAGTCTCTGGATGTTGGAAGGCTCTGCTTTGGAAAAGAGGGGATCAGCATGTCAGAGAAGAGGAACTCCGTGCCTGGTGCAGGGCTGTGAAAGCATCAGGGAAGATGTGTTTCAGCAAAGGGAAGAGTTAGGGAATTTAAAGTCTCCTCTCCATAAGGGTAAGAAAATTCCCCTACATAAGGCCAGATCTGGCCTGTCCTCTTTTTTTTTTTTTTTTTTTTTTTGGAGGGAATGGGGGCATTTTTAGTTTTTATTTTCCCAAACGGATTGTTTTGAATTAAAAAAAAAAAAAAACTTCTAATATTTACTTAGAATCTTGCTAGTTCCTAGGAAATAAAATTAACATGGCATAGAGGAAAGGACATTAGTGTAGAAGTCAGGGGACCTGCGTTACTGACCTGACTCCTCCACTCGCCAGCTGTGTCTGCTGCGTGTTTTTGTGAATAAAGTTTTATTGGAACACAGCCACACTTATTTGTTTACATACTGTCTATGGATCTTTGCCTATTGAAATATCAGAGCTGAGTAGTTGTGAAGCAGACCACATAGCCCACAGAACCTAAAACATTTAACCTATCTGGCTCTTTATAGAAAAAGTCTGCCAATCCTTCCCCTATACCAGTAGGATGAAAAGAAATGTGTTGTTATACCATATGATACTGCTGACATTTGACTGTTTTGATTTTTAAAACAGCCATTTCATATCATTCAATTTAATAGTTCATTCTTTAAAATGTGTGTTTCAATATCCATCTCAAAACCATTTCATCCATAAAGGTTTACCCAGTTCTTCCAAACAGATGGGAGCACTCTCTTCTCTCAATCCCCATAGAACTTTGCTCCTATATTTGGCTGATTTTGACTCTGTAATAGTCATTCAGTGTATAGTTTCTCATCTACCACTAAAAAGTACTATCATAGGCTAAACTGTGTCCCCCCAAAATTCATGTGGAAGCCTAACCCCCAGTACCTCAGAATGTAGCTATATTTAGAGACAGGGACTTTATTTTTTTTTTTTAACGTTTATTTATTTTTGAGACAGAGAGAGACAGAGCATGAACGGGGGAGGGTCAGAGAGAGAGGGAGACACAGAATCTGAATCAGGCTCCAGGCTCTGAGCTGTCAGCACAGAGCCCAATGCGGGGCTCAAACTCACGGACTGCAAGATCATGACCTGAGCTGAAGTCAGATGCTTAACTGAGCCACCCAGGCGCCCCGAGACAGGGACTTTAAGGAAGTAATTAAATCAAAATGAAGTTTATAAACATTAAAAAATTTTAAAAAAAGCCAAAAGGGGGCGCCTGGGTGGCTCAGTCGGTTGAGCGTCAGACTTCGGCTCAGGTCATGATCTCGCGGTCCGTGAGTTCGAGCCCTGCGTTGGGCTCTGTGCTGACAGCTCAGAGCCTGGAGCCTGATTCAGATTCTGTGTCTCCCTCTCTCTGACCCTCCCCCATTCATGCTCTGTCTCTCTCTGTCTCAAAAATAAATAAACATTAAAAAAGTTTTTAAAAATAAATAAATAAAATGAAGTTTATGGGGTGGGCCCTAATCCAATATGACTTTTATCTTTATATGAAGAGGAGAGTAGGACTCACACAGAAGCCCCAGAGATTGGTGCACACAGAGGCAAGACAATGTGAGGACACAGCAAGAAGGTGGTGGTCTACAAGCCAAAGAGTGAGAATTAGAAGAAATCATACCTGCCAGCAGCTTTATCTTAGATTTCTAGGCTCCAGAACTGTGAAAAAATAAATTTCTGTTGTTTAATTATGTGGTATTTTATTTCTGGGTGTTTTGTTGTGGCAATCCTAGCAAACTAATAATCATTCAAGAGTAGATATTATTCCTTCTTTTTCTTTGCATTCTCAATGGCATCTGGAGCCATATGTCTAGTATTTGCTGATTAAACCTCACAGAATTGAGTGAAACAAGATGTATAACATGATGTGTCTGAGGTTTAGAATATTGATTTTCCAAAATTCCTAGAGTGTAAATAAGAATTTTCCACATGGAAATATTCTAGAAGCCTCTAGAATGGCTCATTCAGCAAACATTTATGAAATGCTCAGCACAAATGTCAACTTACACAGCTCTGATGATTTACTGTTTTCAATGAAAACTGAAGAAGTACACTATCCCTTTCTTGGTCTACTCAGGAAGAGAGAAGAATAACCAGAATGCCGGATAAGAACTCTGTCAATTAGAATAGCAGGCCCTTGGCAGCCAATCCTGAATAACAATCTTCAGGGGAGACCAATAATGAACATTAAACAGAAATATTAAATGTGTAGTTCTAATTTACATTCCAGATGTCAGAATCTGCAAAAATGGGCAATGCAACAAAGATCAAACAATTTGAGGAGCCAAAGCCTTCCTGGTTTATCCACAATCTGTTGAGTAAGAAGTAAGAAGGGTGACTGCTTCACACGGGACTGTAGCCAAACCCAACCTGAAAGAACTCGTTCTGCAAATATCTCCCAAATGCAGAAGCTTTCCTGATTGTTCATTTCTAAATGAACAAATAAAAGGTTTCAGTATGAACAATGTCCAGATGCCCCAGAAGCCTGCTCTGTTTGCCAATTCCACTGACCAAACACACATTCTACTCCTTTTAGATTTCAATGACAGCACAGAGTGAGAAGCATTGTTTTATCTGCTAAGGATTTTTACCAACTCAAAGCTTGATGAGCAGATAGCCAAGGAGACACCACTGGGCATTCTGATGGATTGGGAAATCAGAAGTCATTGAGCATTGTCAGTTCTGATCTTTCCCAGACCCATACATTTCACTCAGGGAATTCCCATACAATTATGGGAACCTGAACCACATTATCCCTAACCAAGTCCTAGTTTTTAGTGGTGTAAGAAACCTCCTCCCTGAACACAGCAAAGGCTTATAAACACATGGCTGCTGTGGTCTAAATTCTCAATAGAAGGGTGCTTAGTTTTTCAGTGATAAGTTTCTGAAGCATCTGTGGGAAATAATGCCTGGTCACCAGTTTGCCCTTGGCCACTAGATCAAGAAAAAGAAAAGTGTTCCCAAATTGATACCACAAGCCTTTCTCCTCTGTGTGAGGTGGGATTTTTCCTAAGAAGTTGAAATTCCCATTGTTTCCTAAGAAGTTGAAATTCCCTGGTGTTCAATAGAAACATGACTTGGTAACTCCAAGTAAACAAATCATAAATCATTTCATTAAATCCACATATAAACGTCACGAAGGTGGATGTACAGAGCTATATGTATCTGTACAAACTAGATGGGACTAACAATGAGATTGTTCAATTAATTAAATAATCTGGACTTCAGGGAATTTTTTTTATACAAACTTATCACCATTATACAAATGAACAATTATCCTGGTAATTTCCAATCTTTTTCATGGCATGTAGTAGATCTTTGGGAATGACAACACATGTGCAATCCAGGGACCTGACTCTTCAGTGCACTAAATCCATATTTTTTAAAGACAACATTCATCACATTGCCCTCGTATCCCCAACACCCTACTGCCACCCCACCCAAAACTTTCCATGGTCCTTTATTCCCAGCCCCATTAAAACAAAACTTCATCTTCCATATTTTTCTGTAGTCAAATTCCCCAATCCTCTCTGAAATACATCTGCCATTCACATCAAGAAAGGCTCCTCCATGTCTCCAAAATAACAGTGTTTACTCTTGAGTCTTTTCCTTTTATTTCTTCCTGCCTATCATTTGAATGATTTCTTCCAAACTTCAAACTCCAGTTCAAAATGTAATTCCCTGAAGTTTGCATTCTGCAAATGACACCTCACACTCATTCCTATAGCATTAATCCTCTATACCCAATGACTGAGCAATTAATTATATTTTGAAATACTCTTGTTTTGTAAATTTTGGCCAAGTCTCACTAAAATGCAAATTTTGTTCACTGTTGTAATCTTAGCACATAGAATAGTGCCTGACACATGAGACGACTTGATAAATATTTGTTGAATGAACAAATGAGTAAACATGTCTCCCTCGTAGAATCTGGAATCTCTCAAGGGCAAGTACTATATTATTACCCTTTTAGTTTTACTTCCTACAATCCACTATGGGGTGCATCCTATTTACCAAGCACTAATAATTTCTCTAATGCCCAGTAACTGAGAAGTCACCCAGAAGTCCAACCACAGACTGTAGTTCCGTATGTCAGCTTTGAAGATGAATACCATGAAATGACTATGCTACAATGGACACTGCCTAAATTCTTCCTGGGGAGAAAAGAAAATGAATGAAAGGAAAGAGAGAGAAAAAGATCTGTTAAGATTGGAAAGAAAATAATTGTCCTTAAAACTGAAAATGAGATCATCCATCATTTATGGAACATGGTCTTTCTTAATCATCATGTTTCATACAACCATGGTTAGGTCCAGCTACATCTGCTCTACACAGAGCAAAGCTTATTAAACATATCTCTTCAGGGGCACCTGGGTGGCTCAGTCGGTTAAGCATCCAACTTCAGCTCAGGTCATGATCTCATGGTTCGTGAGCTCGAGCCCTGTATCAGGCTCTATGCTGACAGCTCAGAGCCTGGAGCCTGCTTCAGATTCTGTGTCTCCCTCTCTCTCTGTCCCTCCCCCACTCATGCTCTGTCCATCATTCTCTCTTTCCCTCAGAAATAAAAGGAACATTAAAAAAAATTTTTTTTAAATATCTCTTCAGATTCCTATGTGCACACATACTTCTGAAGTAGACAAGGGAAGTATTATTATACCCATTTCATGGATGAGGAAACCAGTAAGTTTGTCTTGTCAATGTGATACGGAGACTAAATGTTAGAGCTAGTTTGCTTCCCATTTTTTTTCATGATGCTTTTTACAAAGATCCATAGTCATAAAGATAATTTCATTGTCTACTCACTTTCCATGTTTTGGAAGCTTTCTATTTTTGTCTCTTTGGTACTCCTAGTGGTCTCTACCTTTCTTCCCCCAATTCTCATGAAAATCTGAACACTGCTAAATGGGCAAAGCAAATTGTAGCAATTCTGAGTGTAGCAGGGTAACTCTCTGAAATAGCAATCAATGCATTATTGCAAACTTTGTTTCTTCGTGGAATCATTACCTGAAAACCTAGATTTTCATTTTTGAACTGATCTTGTTGCTTCAGGGAAGGACAAAATACAGAGAATAGAAGAACTGAAGTTTGACTTTATAGTTCTAAAATATACTAAGGAAACACAGAGCATAACCTCAAGAGCCAAGGCTTTTTCATTGTGAGAGCCAGGCTTTTATGTTAGAGAAAAGGTTTTCTGAGTCTTCAACAACTTGGATGGAATGAGAATACAAATCTTATACTATAAATAGTAGTAATAAGGAAAAAGGCAGATTTCCTTCCAAAAAGTATATAACTTTAATCTGCTGGAGGGACAAGAGAATTGAGATGGAAAAGTGGGCATAATTTAGTAGTCATTGCACAGATCTCAAAGAAGGGGTTTGTGCCTCTTTCTTCCCTTCATTTATGGCCAGGCCCAGCCCCAAGGAAGCTGAAAAACAGTAACTAGATATAAAATGTAACCAGAGAGGACTGGCATCTCACTCCCTGTCCAGCAGCTGAGTTGAGAGCCTCTCTAATATGACCTCTCTGATCTCTCAGTGCCGTGAATTAAGAGAGAAAGTTGGGACCAGTCAGGAAGAAAGAGATTGAGACCATCTTCTGAATGTCCGCCAGCCCTAGGGATGCAGGAGAGCGTCCAGACAAACCCTGTGTCTTTGAGGGAGGTTTTGGATCAGAAAAGGACTGACAAGGGGCTATCATCAGCGGTGATAGCATGGGTGGGACAAACCTGAAGCCATGGACAGACCCTGGACATCAGCAGGAGAGACACAGGTCAGTATCATTGTGCATGAGGCAAACCTCATCGGGTGACCACAAAAGTCAATGACAACTATGCCACCTCCTTGCCCTAATCAGCTACATGCCAACCCCTCTGAAAACATTTAGATGCCACTCTGGGCTGACAAATGATGAAGGGGAGAACACTGAGTGACTGGACTTCCATTTAAGCCTGCCTATAAGTGATGAAAACCCCTGCTATCGGGCAGAAAGGGGCTCAAGAGAATAAGTGTTTGCTTCCAGAAACTTCAAGAGCGTCACAACTTGGCATACCTGCATTTCTACCAGGGACACATGCAGAAGGTGATGCGCTGGGAAGGATGCAGACTACTGTAGGACATGGAGCCAGCAAAGGAATGCCAGATCCATTTCAGAAGCTGGGTCTGTCTTCAAAGGGTTTTGACTCGCCGACCTCTGGCTGGCCTGCGCCTTCTCCTCAGACACACCAGACAGACGAGTAAACACAGATCACAAGTGGACCACATGTTCCTATTCTTCTTCCAAGTGCTGCATGGCTGTGGGCCTCCCCCACTCCAGACTTTTCATCTAGGTCCTCCTGACTGACACTTGGGCCCCACAGAAGCCCCCCTTCCCTCCCCTCAGCCAGGCAATGGCTTAGAAGACAGCGCTCCCATTTATGGGGCTTCCCTATATTGGCGAAGACCTTCACCTGCAATTTCTCTCATATTCATGGTCTACAGGGTCTGAAACCCTGACTTTGTTCATTGCTTTCAACAAATCACTTCCCTTGCTGGTTTATCCCTTTAAATGTTGATGCTCACAGGTAAATGCCCTGGTAAGTCCCTAACACTTCACTATGAAGAGGTTCTTATATTTCTTTCCCTCTATGACATGGATGACCTTGAGAAGCAGAAAAACAGTGAGGTAAGGAAGAAGGTGAGGACCCTAAAAAGGGGCAAAGCGGGTCCAGAAGGAGGAGTTTGGAGGAGCCAGAGGGAACTCTGCCTATCATATTTCTTGAGGGTAAGCCCAGTTGTGCAGTGAACGGCCTCTCTATGCAGCTAGAAGAAATGGAAGTCCATTTCAGAGACAAGGAGGCCTGATGGAGGATGGAGGAAAGGAATGGGGACACAAATGCTTTCTCATATATTTCTATTCCATGCTTCCAAGTCAGCCAAACTGCTCAGCCACTGTTTCGGAATGGTAGTGCTGAAATCTCCACCTTACATTGATTTTCTGAGCATTCCACTCTTAGCTGAAGCTTAAATTCTTCTGCAAATAAGGACATGACTCCTTACACCAGCACAGCACAGAAGCTCGTAGAGAACTTTTCTCTCTTCTCTGGTCCCTTTTGCGTCACAACACAATAAAGGTGGCAAGTGGCTCCGGTTGGAGCCTCCAGAAATTCACTTTCAATTGTTACTTTCGGTGGAGAAAGAGCAAGGGAGAATGAAGGGGATCTCTGAAAAGTCCCTAGGAGCAATAGCGGATGCACCGTGGGGAAGGGCGGCCCCAGGAGCCAGGAGTAGTGGCTGGAGAAAGCCCAGCGGCCTTCAAGAGAGCATCCTTGGAGACCATTTTAGTTCTCCTTTCACACCTGGCATGCATTTTATATGGTACCAGAAAAAGGATTTTTACTCTTAAATTATGCATGTGGATTTGCACCTTTATTCTATCAGAATCAAGCTAAATGTTATTCCACAACACTCCATATAAACTTAATGATACAACGTGACTAGAGCTCTTTCCTGAAATATGACATTCTTCAGGGACCCTGAAAGTATTAAAGGGACTGGATGCCAGGGCCAAATCATACCCCTAGAGTCACATAGAAGTTCCACAAGTACTTATATACCAGTGACATATATATTCCTTGGTTTCTGTGAATTCGATCAGAAGGTTTATACGCAAAGCCTGTGAAAAACCAGAGGTATCATGGCCTGGGGTCCGGGAGCCGCCCAGATCTGGGCAGAGCAGTCCAGAGCCATACTGAACTGCAGAGAACGGAGGCTGGTCAAAGAGAGAGAAAACTTATAAGATTTAAACTAAAAAGGAAGTTAAACTTCCACCACTGTGATTCCAAAATATGGCACAATTTATGAAATTAGAAAATCTATTTTGTATTGGACTCAATGAATCTTTAAAAAATTTCTTAATGTTTATTTTTTGAGAGAGACAGAGCATGAGCAAGGGAGAGGCAGAAGAGAGGGAGATGTAGAATCCGAAGCAGGCTCCAGGCTCTGAGCTGTCAGCGTGGAGCCTGACATGGGGCTCAAACTCACGAACAGTGAGGTCATGACCTGAGCCAAAGTCAGACACTCAGTCAACTGAGCCACCCAGGTGCCCCTCAATGAATCTTTTTCAATCGCCACCGATTGGTAGCTATTTTTGAAAATAAATTCCATTTTGTTGACCCAGTATAAGAGACTTGGCAGAGTAACTTAATTCAGAATTTTTTAAATTACAAATATTTTCTCTTCATTTTCCAGATTTAATTTGCATTTGGTCTGCTCATGATATAATTGAGTTCATTTGAGGCATAATACTTTATATGAAAAATATATATATTTATATAATGTAAATACATGTATATGTGTGTGTATATGTTTCCATGTATGTATGTAGGATATTTTGGAGAAGGCATTAAAATAGGAATTCTTGAGGGCTGACTGGCTCTATCCCTTATTATGGCATGCTAGCTGCCACTGACAGTCTATGTGGCCTTGGATAAATTATAATCTCTCTGGGCCTGTTTATTCATTTAGAAAATGGGTATTACCCATTCTCTCAGTATTACTATGAGTAGTAAATGAGACAACAAGTATGAGAGCAGTTCTTTCTTAGACACTCATTTATTTTATATATTGGTAACAGAGACATATATCCTATTTGCCTTTTTTTTTAATCATTTTTTAAGAGTCTGAACCCTACAGAGCTGGGACAGACTATCTGTGACTCAGTTACTCAAATACTCAAAGCTTTCTGGGACTCCAATGGCAAATCAGCAGTTAGCAGAGGTTCACAACACTCAATCTTCACTTACTAAAAGTTTCTAATGGCCTATCAGTGCTCTCCATAGCACTTTTTGTGATGATGGAAATGTTCTATATTTTCACTGACCAAAATGGCAGCCACTGGATAAAACTGGATACTAAGCTTTTGAAATAAGATCAGTGCAACTGACAAACCAATTTTTAGTTTGACTTCATTTTCATGAATTTGACTACAAATAGCCACATGTGGCTAGTAGCTACCACACTGGACAGTGTAGGCAAGCTAAAAGCTTAAAATGGCTGTATTTTAAGTACTGTTCCAGAGCTTATATTTTGCTAGTACCTTATACCACCAAGAACGTGCAGTGTCTGTCTCCACGTGACTTGCAACCCTATAAAGGCAGGAAGCATGTCATGAATTAAAGCACACCGAGCATTATAAACACACAGTGCATACCACCCCTCCCCCCATTCACATGGCAGACGCTCACTCCCAAAGTGGAGCCACCAGAAGGCAACACTTAATCAAAAGGAATGAAAAGCCAGTGGTGGGATTTCCAGAACCGAGGCAGGGACATGGTGTTAGGAAAAGAATCCTCCTCAAAGGATTTCCTATAGACCACTTCCCTCTCCACCTCCATCTATGGCTCTGTCATCTCTCCTGCCTCTCACGCTCCCCACTCACACATACCTGATGGCCCACTAACAGGGACCAGGAGAGGCACTGCCATGGCCGAGATCGGGCCACTGTGAAGATGTGAACTTTTCTAAAGGAGCAGAGATTGCAGTAGCTGCAGAACATTCTGGATTGTGTGTGTGTGTGTGTGTGTGTGTGTGTGTGTATTTCTTTCCCTTTTCCTTAAACAGCTTTAATTACAACATTGAACTTGAGACTGATCATTATTTCATCATCTCTCAATATATTCATACCAGCACAGACAAGACTCCCAATGTCAACACTGTTTGCTTTCCTTTCAGAGCAAGACACGTTCAGTCCTACACTATCACACATTTAGAGCAGATGTTCCTAAAAAGGATAAACCAGGTGCTTAACATATTTTATTCCAAGGGGTAATTTTAGAAATTATTGCAATCAATGACCTAATAATAATGGTGGTAATGATGAGGCCAAGTTATTATTACCTATTACCTTTAATCATCGACAGCAACTCGATTGGACATAATTGGAGGCATCATCATAAATAACATGCAGCAGATGGAAGATGAGGGCTTTGCATTTCCAGGACTAAGTGGGAGGGTTAACGATGGAGCAATGGGCATAAAAAATGGGCCACTTATGTCCAAAATGCACCCTGCACTTGAATCTTCCCCGATACCCATAAAAACAGAGTTAAAATTGATAGAGATAGAAGCAGCCAGACTCACGCTAATTCCGGAACAGCCTTCTCCACATCACTCATTGCAAGACCCCAGTTCTGCCCCTACTTCCATCCCTGTGGGGTAATGGTGGCCTTGTTTGTTTGTTCCTTTCAATTTCATCAGCGCAAGAAAAATAGAATAATAGCCTGTCCTAACCTTTCCCTAACCTCCTTCATTCTAGAAAAGCATGCCTCTAGGGTGGTTTTTACCTTTTGAAAACATGCAAATGCTTTGGTGAGTCATTTAGCATGACTTTACTATTTGGCATGAAATAGAGTAGGAAAAAACATCACCTCCTATTCGATAACTCCACAAAACAACCATTTCCTATGTACTCATGACTGCTATATATGTGCAGAATGCACATGTTAAGACACCTTGGGTGTACAAAGGGGTAACTTCATCTAGAGAGAAAAGCCTGGGATCTGGGGTTTTGCAACTGGGGTTCGATTCCTACAAGTACCATTTACTGGGCCATTATACTGGACATGTTACTTGCCCTCCGTGAATCTCTGTTGCATCAATTGGAAATGGTTAGTTTGGGTGAGCAGGCTCCTCTCTGACAGCCAATGACACTCCATGCTTTTCTCCACAAAAGCACTCTTACCTCAAGTCTACAGTTGTAGATTTGCTTTTCCTTCCCACAGACTCTGAAAGGGTACTGTACTGGGTTATTCTATTCACTATCCCTGGTACCTGCTCATGAGCACTGTTTATATCTCTAGAGGAATTTGCAGTGTAGGTGGGCAGACAAGACCAATGCCCACAAAACAGAAGAGAGACACAGAGCCAAAGATGCAATATAGAGTCAGGACGATCAACGTGACTCAGAATTTCCAGGGAAACCAATTGGAAGTGGGATTGAACCACACTTTGAAGGCTGTGCTAGAATCTTTATGGACAAAGATATTCCCCAAATTACCTTGCATGCTCTCAAGCAATTAGCTTCACCTCTTCACCCTTTAGTTCCACATTAGTTAAATGGCAATAACATTGATCCTTAAGAACTATACAGACATGAAATAATTCTTCTCTATTTTTTAATAGATGTACTCATTTGAGCTCAAAGACAAATACCATATAAATATCATAATGGTAATCACATTGAGGAATAGAATCGTAATGGTGCAAACATTCATGTAATGTTTCATGTTTATGGTCTTTGAGGGAAGTTTTCATGCAAATATCTCTAGATGAATAAATACATATGGTCCATAAATATGTCCAAAAGCACTTTTCTCTGTTGGACCCACACATGCTTCATAGAACTAAAAACAAACTCACTTAAAACTTTTATGGAGTCATAGTTTAAAAAAAAAGAAAAGAAATCAGAATTCTCATTAAAACCAATAGGAATTTGGTATAAAAATTAATAACAGGAGACAAGCTTATAGAATCTTATCAATAATATCTTTACAATCCACTGGGCTCTTTGAGATGTGCCAAACATAACCAAGATTTACTGATGGATATGATATTTGTGGGCATAAAACTTTATATGTGTTTTTCTTTGCTCAATTAGTAAATCTCATCTAAGTTAATGTTGTCATGAGATTTGACTTAGCAATGGTCAGACATCACAGTCAAAGTAGACACTTCATTTGGACTATCTACCGACATGCTCTAATTCTTTACTTTATTTCATGTGATTATGGAAATTCAGCCAAAGTAACAATCTCTAATTTGAAAAAAAAAAAAACACTTACTTTACAACTGTAATGTACCATGTACTGTGAGAGGTATGAACAGGGATAGAAATATGAATAAGAGCATCTCAGTTCTCAATAAGATGACCTCTTAGTTGATAAAGGGAGTGGAAGGGAGAGAAGACCAGCAAACAAGTACAGTACACCCCAGAAACAAGTGAAATGAGAGAAATAAACTCAGGGTCATATGAAATCTCCAAGAACAAACGGAGTCTTTTCAATTGGGGTGATGACCAAGGAGCAAGGGTTAGTTGGGCCACAGGAGGCTTTGGACCAGAAGTATTAAGAGTCTTGTCAATGCAGAACACAAGCTTGAGCAATGAAAGGGAATCAGGAATAGGGAAAGCAATTCGCATTCTTTGATGTATTCTCCCAGCAAAGAAATGTTGAGAAATCAAGCCAGAAAAACAGATTGGATCCAAATTCCTGAGGGTGCTGAATATCAGGCTAAATATTTGCAACTTCACTTAGTGTCATGAGAGACCACTAATTAATGCTTTATCATTATTCAACCTCTCACATCTAATTGTTCTCCAAGCTCCATCAACGCTACCTTGTATGCTTACTGCAGCACCTTCTTCCTAGTGACGCATGTAGTGCCCCTCCATTTCAGGACAGGCCCCATCAGGCTCCCCATCTCCTCTCCTACCCTCAAGTCCTCAATCTTAAGTAGAAATATAATTACATCATCCCCCAGCTTAAAACCCATCAGTAGGCTTCTCTCTCCCATAGGATAATGTCCAAACACTCAGCATGGTGTACAAAGCCCATTATCTTCTGAACTTTACTCTTAACCTCCTCAAACACACTACCTCTGTGACTCCTGCATTTTGACCTGGAATTCATCACTGTTTTATTAAACATTATGACTTCTCACATCTCCATGTGAGAGCTTCCTTGTCTGTGAAATCACTACTGATCCTTGGAAATTCAGCTCAAAAGTCTCCTCCGTGAAGCTGTCCCTGATAATCCCTAGGCTCACCCCTCCTACTGAGTTCATACCTCCTCTGTTCTCCGCGGTAGCACCACACAAGAACTCTGTGACTACACCTCTCATATTTCTTGGTATTTGTTTGCAGGACTGTTTTCCTGCTACACTGGGCACCGCCATTTCTTACTGTTCTCTGCAGTCCTAAAGCAGGCATTTGATACGTAATGATTGGAGAAACTAATTCATATATTTTGACCACACCAACTTCCTGAAAATATCCAAGGCAGTCAAAAGTAAAGAGCTTTAGAAAAATGAATATGACAGTGATGTATTAGGTAAATTGGATGGGAGACTGCAAGCTTGGAAGGAGGGGGCGAGATGATGGGTTCTGCTTTGAACATGGAAAATACACCGCTGGCATCCGCTGCAATCAAGGCCTGCTCTGGAGGCTGTGAGTGGTTTGGATCAGACAGGAATGAGGAATTAACTCTCCCTTCTCACTTCCCAGCCCAGCCTACCATCGCTTTTGATAACTTCCTCCAAGACAACTCTGAATTTCTTTAGTCCTGTCTCTCTTATCCAAATATTTCCTTGAACAAGAACACAAACGGGCACGTTTTCAGATCCTGTGACTCTGAACGTGTGTGAGCTCAGGGAGAAGGAAACAGAAAGTGATTTGCAACCTGGCGCTGGAGGGAGAGCCACTGTCAAGGGGGCCAGGGATTGTTTTTGTTATTACTGCCTTGCTTTAAGCCCGGGTCTGTTTATTGTTATTGTCTTGTCCCCTCACTGATGCTCAGTCCATTTCCTCATCACAAGTGTGAAAGGAAACCTGGCAGAAGTTACCAGAACGAGAGTTCCGAATCAGTAATGGATTCATCCTGAGATACAGCACGGCATCTGTTAAATATTTGGAGACGCTGTCCATCCTGCCTTGAGGGGCACTTAAGCAGGCAGGCTCCTCTCTCCCTGGAAAGCTGTAAAACACGGAGAGTTAAGACGTGGCAGGAAAGTGCTAGTGATGCCTGCTTGAAGGAGCAAGTGCTAGGACTTGTAGGATGCATATGTTTGAAAAGGAAAGACTGGCACTTAAATTTAGCATGTGTCCCTGAACTCCCATGTACACAGAACTTGAATCAGGACAACAGAGCCCATGCTCACCATGTAAACAGAAATGTTCATTTGCATAAGCAAGTTTTGTACGCCTCTGTTATGGATTTCAGATTGTTCTCTTTTAAAAGTTTTTCTTTCTCTTTCCTTCTTTTTTCTTATGTCACATTAAATGAGTTTTCAAAGAACCTTCATGGAAACCCTGATAGCTTCTAGCCACAGCTGGTCTGGTAGGGGTTCCAATGAAATATCAGAACCTTTCTTCCTCCCATAGTATGAAAGCTTACCAATGAAAAAAATCAACACCAGAGACACAGAAGACGAAGGTGGAGAGAAATAGGAGAGAAGGGGGAGTGAGCAGAGGAGGAGAAGCTTTGAGATAAATAGGAAAGGAAAAGGGAAATGGGGAAAATGCTTAGGAGAGGAACAGAGGACAGAAAAGGAGCAAGCAAATAAAAACATATCCTTAAAGAAAAAATTACAGATTACAGAATCCCCTTTAACTCGATGGTAAAAAGAAATCCTGAAGCCAAGCCACAACAGTTGCAACAAAGAACTTTTTTTTTTTAATCCCATTTGGAAATTCAAGAGGTTATCAAAGTATCAATTAGCAAACTTACACTTTGGACATTTTAACAACCAAACTTATCATCACTATGAAGGGAGTCAGAAAAGATGCATATAAGAGGAGACCAGAAAAACTGGGAGATCAACAGAACAATAGAAGGGAAGAGAGCAAGAGAAAGCCAGGAACTAAACAAAAGTTGGAATATTTGTTTTATGAAGTATTAATAACTTGCAAAGGGCTATTTGTCATTGCTGAATTTAGAAATTTATTATCCTATATTAACCAGAGACCAAACTGTCTAGAGTCATTGCCTCAGAGTGTTTTTAAAATGTGCCTTCATCAGGAAGACAGTGACCCAAGTTGACAGGCAGCCTCACACTGAAAGGGGAGAGGACAGGGCTCTAAATCTGCCAGTTCCCATGCTTACTATCCTGCTCATGGCCAGAGAGTTAGCCTAGGGGCCCTGGGGAGGCTGTGAAGTTCCAAAGAGTTTGGGATGGGAAGGGAGGAGTGGCTGTAGAAAAGAGGATGAGAATTTATTATCAGGACCTTTGGGGGGTTTCATATAAAAGTCCCAAATTAACGTTTAATACTTATGAAATTCTGTGCTGTCACCCGTATTCTTAACTTTATTGCTTTGGTGTTTGCTGAGCCCTTTCCATATCACGAGGGACTAATCTATGATCTTTGCAATTTCGTTAACATGACATACGGGAAAAAAGTGTGTGCTTTCAACTTCAGGATGAGTCCTAAGGAGGCAGGAAAGGGGGCACCATCACCCACTCTTAGACTCCATATGTCTAAGAGAATGAGAATATAGAAACATCTTGGAATTTTGTGAACCATCTGGAATGCCACCATTAAGGAGCCATGGTGAGCTCCCTTGCCCTGCCCACTCCATGCCCCATCTTGCACCATCAGCCGTGGCTCTGGACGTGCCCAAGCCCCACTAAACTGCCTTTAGATGACCTCCTCCACCTAGTGGCCTCCTCCACCAGGTCTCAGTTCAGCCATCACTTCCACAGGAAGCCTTCCAGACCACCCAGATGATGTTATGTATCCTTTCCCTATGGGTCCCCAGAGCATCCTTGCTAACTTCTTATAGCACCCGTCCAGTCCACCATACCTGCCTGTTCACCTGCCTCTCCCTCACCAGAATACGAAGCGCTTGAAGACAGGCACACATACCTGCTGTCTCTTCACATCCAGTAAGGGTCTGGCACCCAAAATGCCTTTTGAATTAATGAGTAAGTGGGATTTGAATTCAGGTCTTGACTCTACAACACTCATTCTTTCTGTTTTATCATGGCGCTTGAGACAAGGCAGTACTGTACAATGGTTGCAAACTTCTACTCTGACATCCAGAGAGTGACTTTAATTCTCAGCTCTGCCCCTTACAAGCTGCATGCCTGGGAGTAACCTACAACAGAGATAAAATGTGATCTATCATGTACGGTTGTGACGGTTGAACGATTCGACACAGGTGACTGTGTAGTACCTGCTGCGACAGGGAGCACCCTGTAAATGTTGGCCATTGCCCTTACCAATGTGAGGAGAAGACCAGTGTGCAGTCATGGCTTTCTACTTAATACTTCGTAGGTCCTCAACTCCGAACTCAGCATTTGGCCTCTGTCAACTCATTTAACCTCACAACTCTATGAGGCAGGCACTATTACAGAGCTTTTATGAAGAAAGAAACTGAGGCCAACGAGAGACTAAATCACTTGGAGCCCATATGTGGCAAAGCCAGAACACGAATCTAGCAGTCTCTTCGCGCCTGTGAGCCAGGAATATCCACGTGGCCAGAACCACAGAATGTTACAGAGGGGAGGGAATACAGAGACGGTCTGGTAAACTCCAATTTAGATGAGAGTCTTAAGGCCTGGAGAATTAAAACGTCTTGCTTCCAGATCACACATTTAATCTGAGAAAGTCCATGAGCATTAGGAATTTATACAGTGCTTGAACATTTTGGAGCTCTATCTAGCAAAGGAACTTTCCTTTGGAAGACCCAAGGCATACAGCCTGGCAGGTATCAAGTAGCTCCTTTGTGATGCTGTTTTATGATTTAAATGTTGTTAATCCCAAAGCGTATGGATTTGATTTTTCTTTAAATGTTCATAAGTTTAGAAATGAAGGGAAAAGAGAAGAGGCCTGCAGATGGAAGTTTGAGTTTTTTGTTTTTCAAATCCAAGAGGATTTTTTTTAAGTTTCAAATGCTAGACAACAATTGGCAGGTTTTGTTCAGCTCTGCCCACCCAGTGGGCTTGTGAACGTCACCGTGGATTGGCCTCTTCTGTCTTTGCTTGGGAGCTACACTGTATGCAGTGAATTCCTTTTGTTTGTGAACATAGCACCAGCTATCAAATAAATTTCTCCACTCCAAACTCTGATAAACAGCTCCCTTTTCTGACCAGTTTATAATGACTTCCGAAAACTCCTTCAGATGCACTGTTAGATGCACTCAAAAAACAGCTTTGGATGCAAAGGTGAAGCTTCTGCACTAGCACATAAAGCTGTGTGTTGGAGGGTGAACAATGAATAAATAAAAGTGAAAAGCATTCTGATTCTGGCTTTCCCTCCAACCTGCTGTGTGACTTTAGTCAAGTCCTTAAATGCATCTGGGATTTGGTTTCCTGATCTATGAATGTGAACCTCAGGATGACCTATTCCCATCTTCATTTCTGTGAGAACTGAGACAATGGATGCAAAAGCCTCTTGAAATATTTAAACATCTTAAGCATGTAACATTACACAACCTTCCAAACCCTCACTCCTCTGCCCTTACCCTGACTTCAGTCTTCTCCTCCTTCAAGACACAATTCGAGAATTCAAGGAAGCCTCTACAAAGCCCCTATCCTCACACATAGCACATCACTTAGTAACTACCTGGTCCCACATCTGCCACTCTGCAAGACCAGGAACCTACTCCTAGCCTATTTTGTTTTGTTTTGTTTTTATTTTATTTTATTTTATTTTATTTTATTTTATTTTATTTTATTTTATTTTATTTTATTTTATTTTATTTTATTTTATTTTATTTTATTTTATTTTATTTTATTTTATTTTTATCCTATTTTATAAATAGTCGCCAAAGGCTTTTTGAGCACATATCCAGCACTCATAGATGGCAAGGACTGGAAATTAAAAGATGGCGAAAACTCAGCCCGTCCCCAAGGAATTCACAGCCAACTGGAAGGAACATCACAACTGAGTATAGAAACTTCAGACCCATGCAGGGCCCCTTGAGAGTGGAAAGGACCTTTGCTGCAGGCTGTGAGCCACTCTTCTCCCATGCCTGCTGAAGGTGTGTTTCTAAATTTCAGCAGGATCTCCAGCAGAAATTAGCATTAAATCTAGTTCCCCTTCCTTCAGAAGGAAGTTTACTATCACCACCCACCAAGCACGAGTGATGTGCTCCAGGCATTTCTCTCAAATTCCGGTGACCAAATAACTTTGGCACCGTTGACCACACACCCAGGTGGTTCGACATATATAGTCCTCATAACGGCAACTAATGAATCATTCCCTGTGGCTACATAAAGAGCAAAGCCAAAGTTGCCTCTGGCACCCTCTGTGAGTTACAGGCCTAGCTCAGAGGAGCCACAAGTTAAAGTCTTAGCTACTTCAGCCTGTTTCTTTGCATCGTCACATCTAGAAATAAAAAGCTCTTACACCCCCAGCATACTTTACATGTTACAAAACACCTCCACACTCATCATCCTATTTGATCTTAACAACTACATGTTGCAGTGAATAGAGCAGGGATCATTTCTCTTGTTTTATAGATAAGAAACTGACACTGGGTAACTGAGAGTAAAACCCGAGTTGGTGGACTCATAAGCCAGTGCTCTGGCAACTACAGCATACTGCAGGACGCTTGGATTGCCCCTACTTCTCATGAGTCAGTTCAAGTCTGCAAATGTTCCCTTAGACCGGGTTAGCATGAAGGCACTGTGCTGGGTGCTGGAAGGAGGAAAAAGAGCAAGACCACCCAGTTTCTAGAAACACCTGTCTGGTAAGAGATGCATAAGACGGGCATACAATTAACTACATGATGGGCAAAATGAAGCAGGTGTCAGAAAAACACCTGAAGGCTTGTGTTTGTTTAAATAAAGGTGAGTATAAGCAAATGGACATAAGCCAAAGTGCAGGCAGGAGTCAAGGGCTTGGGGGGTACAGAGCCATGGGAGGTTTTGTCCCTCCAGCAGAGACAGAGAGGCTTTGGGAAGATAAAGGCTCTGGAGCTGGCAGGTCATTGCTGCCATGTGGCTTGCCTTCATGGCACCGGCCAAAGACACAGTTCATGCACTCATGGCATTCACAGGGAACTGGAGCAGTGATTACCAAAGCAAGACCCAAATTGCTGAGCAGTCAGTAGAGGTCCTAGAAGCTTGGAGGAGTAGGAGCCTCATACTCTAGTTATCACCAGAGATGATTTCAGCAAGGAGAAGGAATTATATGGGGCTTTATTGATGTGACTGACTTCATTAGCCAGAGGGGTTCAAACTCAAGTTCAACTGCGATTACATAGGAATGTCTTAGTATCCCTGAATTCTCTCTTATATCTATTTTATAGTCACTTGTCCATTCACTCAGTTCACAAATATTTATTGATTACCCAATGTATGTAGGATCAAGGGTTAAGTGCTGGGGATCCAGTGATGAACAGAAAAAGACAAGCTTCAAGAAGCTCACACTCAGGTGAAAGAGACAGATGTGACCTAAATAACTTCTCCCAAATCAACAGTTAATCACAATTATAAAATCTATAAAGGAGGGGTTATGATGCTAGAGTAAAACAGGGGTATCTGAACTAGTCATGGGTCCAGGAAGACATGAAATTGTGATCTACATGCTGAGTTGGATTAAATTAACTTGAGAGAAGAATGTGGAAGACTTAGAGGCAGAGAACATAGCTCGTGAAAAGGCCCTGTGGTCAACAAGGGCAGTGAGCATAGAAGGAGCTGAAAGAAGACGAATGAGGGATCAGCAGCAGCATGGGAGAGAAGCCTGCTGAACTCTGGGGTGGTCAGCACGAAGGGTTTCAAGAGGATGGGCAGTGTGGTAAGCTTAAACCACATTTTGCCCCAGGATTAGACCCCACGGTGGCTAAAATCTCAAGAACAAATTGGAAAGAGGCAGGTATGGATGCAGGGAGTCCAGTTTGAGGCTTATTGCATAATCTGGTCAAGAGTTAATAGGACATTAAGGGCGCCTGGGTGGCTCATTCAGTTAAGTGTCTGACTCTCGGTTTCAGCTCAGGTCATGACCTCACAGTTTGAGTTTGAGCCCTGAGTTGGACTCTGCACTGGCAGCATGGGACCTGCGCGGGATTCTCTCTCTCCCTCCCTCTCTCTCTCTGCCCCTCCCCACTCACATTCTCTCTCTCTCTCTCAAAATAAATAAACATTAAAAATTTGCTATTAAAAAAAGAGCCAACAGAACATTGGACTGGAGTGGTAGAGGGAAAGAAGAAAACAGGTGGATGAGTCGGAGAGATTTTTAGGACGTATTATATCCAACTGACATACTGTACCTGGGGATGATGTAAGGGAGGCAGCAGGATGATTTTTACTACATTCAGTCACCCACTAGAGATACATATATGGTGAGCTTTGTCTTCGTTCCTGCATGTCTTTTCTCTGGCTCATTATAAGATTTTCCCTTTATCATTGTTTTTGAAAATGCCATTATGACGTGCCTTCCTATAGATTTCTTCATGTTTCTCATGCTTGGAGTTTATTGGATTTTCTATACTTCAAATTTCCACTAAGTTCACACACATTAGGTACTCTTGTGTCATTTTGATAAATTGACTACTTTATAATAATGTAACATCCCTTTGAAGTCTGTTTTGTCTGATATTAATAGAGCTACTCTGGCTTTCTTTTGGTTAGAGTTTGTGGGGTATATTATTTTCCATCTTTATACTCTTAGTTATGTCTCCATTTAAAGTGGATTTCTTATAAAGAGTAGATAGATTTATCTTGCTTTTTTATCCAATCATTGGTAATCACTGCTTCGCCCCCCTCAGATTTATTGAGACATAATTTGCATGTAACATTGTGTAAGTTTAAAGTGTACAGTGTGAGGACTTGCTATACATATATATTTAATTACTGCTTTTCAACTGCAATGTGTAGACCAGTTACATTTGATCTAATTATTGATATGGTAGGACAGAAATCATCTTGCTAGCTGTTTGCTAATTTGTCTCTTCTCTTCTTGACAGCTTTCTCCCTTCTTTTCATGCCTTCTTTTTATTTTTGTGCTCATTTTATCTGCACTATTGACTCATTAGTTATACCTCTGCTTTAGTGTTACTTTTTAGTGGTTGTTGTATGGTTTATGACATCTCTAACTTGTAAATGTATGTTCTTTTTCTAGCTGCCTTTGAGATATTCTCTTCACCTTTGGGCTGCAGCAATGTGAAGATGATGTGCTTAGGTGTGCTGGAAAAGGTAATTAATCTGCTCAGGGATCCACTGGGCTTTGGGGATCTTCGGTTTATTACAGTTCATTAATTTCAGAAAACCCTTGGCCATGAAATTTTCAAATATTTCATCTGCTTTGTTCATTTCTTCTCCATCTGGGACTCCAATTTCACATCTGTCAGACTTTTGCTTTACCCCACGATTCATGGGTGTCCTGTTCTCCTCCTTCTCATGCCCCTGCTCAGTTTTCCTCATTGTCTTTCAGTTTGGTTGATTTCTATTGTCTTAACTTTGAGTCCATTCATTTTTTTTTCTTCAGCTGTATCCAATCTGCTCATAAACTCTCTTTTTATATATAGTTTTCAGTACTTCACTCAAAGTCTCAATCTATGCTTACATGTTGTCTACATTCTCCAGTGGCTAATATAATTAATAAATATTAACCACAACTATTTCAAACTGCAAGTTTGATGGTTCCAACATCTGTATCATCTCTATTTTTTATCACTTCATGGTGGTTTTTTCCCCCTGCTTTTTCATGTTTTCCTAAATTTTATTGTTCAGAAGAGCAAGACAGATGAAGTTTACAAGTCTATACATGCAAGAATATGCATGACTCTTCAGACAGGCCATTAGTGTGGGGAGTTGATTCAGTCTAATGGATCTATCTGGGTTTGGGCTTTTTAAGGCTATAGTGACCTTCGGCACACCATGGACTCAAATCCATCCAGGAGTGGGCTGCTGCCACCTTGTCCTCTGTGTGGGTAGGGAAGGCTGAGCAGTTTTCCTCAATGCCCTTGCTCTTGGCTTTCAACTGTCCCTGGAACTCTGCACCACAAGGGCTCTGCCTCCACACTCCTGACCATCTCCAGCCAAAGACAGCTAGTGCATGTTACTCAGGGCTGGACTCATAGTAGGGGTTCTTGGTTCTCCGACCCAGACTTAGTCTTAGGCAGGTCCGGTCCACCAGGGCCTTGGGGATTAAGGGTTTTTTTGTGTGTTCCTGCCCTTTTCCTCCCCATGCTCACTAGATTCTGCCTTGGTGCCCCTGTGGTGGTGTGGAGAGACAAGGTGTTGGTGGCAGAGAATTTCTCATTGCCCCTCAGCGACAGAAGACATCTGCTTCATATCCGGGCAGAATCCTGGATCCAACCAGGTTTAAGGCCTTTGCTCAGCATCCTAAGGCCTTTCCTTAGGTGTGAGGGGGGAATCTCAGGAAGTTAGCTGTGCTTTATTACCATGTACCAGCAGCAACCCATCGCTACACATCTGTACCACCAGCAGTCTCCTGCCCTGTCCCTAATCTTTCTTTTGAGGACCCACTGGAGACCAGCAGAAAAGAGCTTATGACTGAGTGCACATTCTCTCATGTCTGTAGTTCCCAGCTATTCTAAGCTGTCACATGCGTCCACACTCAGCCTGTAAGAACTCATTACAACGTTGTTTTCCTCTTCCCCTTTTCACGGTCGCCTCTTCTTTATCTCACGTTCTGACAAATGTGAAATTGCTCACGTGTTTCATCTCTTCTTGGAGAAACCTGTCACTTCTGGAATTCAGCTTACCTGAATTGTTTTGTGACCTGAACTCTATTATGGATTTAAGAAAGTTATTACAGTCTTTTCTCATTTATAGGGAAAGAACAAACTTATCTTGGGGCTTTCTGCATCCTAAGCAGACCCAGAATCCTACTCTATTCTGTACTATTTCATTCTCTTCAACTTCAATGATGTCGCAATAAGGCTGGAAAAAATATTCTATCCAATCTCTTGTATTTCAATCGTAGGTAGTGACCACCAAATTTAAAAATTTCACAACCCACAAATTAGTCCCGACCTGTTCAAGGTCATAAAGAATGGATATAATGGATTGCTAGAATCAAGAATTCAAAGTTTTCCTCTAGCAAAGGATTTATTTCAATAATGTTATCTATGTATCATTCATCTCAATATTAGCAACTCTTCTGCAGTTCTGAGAACAAAGGAGCCATTCAATTATACAAAGGAATAAAATGCATAAGAAAATAGATTTTCGCTCTTTTTAAAAAAAAAAAAAGACTCCAATGTCAAAGGACAGATTTACCCAATATATTTTGAGAAATACATGCAATAAATGAGTATTTCTCCAAAGTTTCTGTTTTGATTGGAATGACATCCAATGGAAATTGTTTTATGAAACAACTGTCTCTCTATTCTGCAACCAGGTCTTACAACACGAGATTTTAGGCTAAAGCCTAAACCCGTAAGGTAAGTGTAAGCATAAGGGAAAGCACCTGGCCACAAGGCAAAGAGGACAAGAGCTAGCGTAGGGCCTAGAGACCTGGAAATCACCTGAACACACAGGTGGCTTACACAGCGGAGCTCCCTTAGAAAATGGCCGTGGAGGTAGGCCAGCAGAGGATTCAGTGAAAAGCTTAAGGGAAATCCCACACTACGCTGCTTGGATATGGAATTAAAACCAACAAAGCAGCCAGAGGAAAATGGAAAGATAACGGACAGGCCAGAGAGACAAAGAGGGAAGGAAATACATGATCTCTGAGGGAAAGGTCCAAACAAGCCAGTGCCAGTTCTTGCAAAGGGCTCTGATAAGTTTATATATTATCTGTGGCCTTATATTTGAAACACTTTCTGGCTCTACTAAAGTCACAGGCCATGGAGTGAGGCTGACAAATATACCAGGTAT
Organism: Acinonyx jubatus; assembly: GCF_027475565.1. Lineage (NCBI taxonomy): Eukaryota > Metazoa > Chordata > Mammalia > Carnivora > Felidae > Acinonyx > Acinonyx jubatus. The sequence goes on along the minus strand of NC_069388.1, from coordinate 123,080,879 downwards.
CAGGGGTTATGGAAACAATCTCTGGTGCACCCTGTAGCCTAATTTACTGTCATAAACATTGTGGGAAGCAGAAATCTCTATGGCAGCTTGGTGTGGCTATTCTCACTGTCAGCAGGGAAGATTCATTGCCTCCTCCCAATACAGAGACCCCAACAGCATTTACCAAGACAGATGACTTGGTGACAGACACTTCAGGCTGAAAGTTAATAGTTAGCCCAGGAAGATGAAACACGAGAACATCAGAACTGTGCCCCTGGGCCAGCGCCTCGGTTCCTGCAGTCCGGGAGACGGTCTGAAATGAGGGCTCCACGAGTGAGTGCTCCCGGGCAGGGATGTCACGCTGATAGCACCTCGGAGGCCAGAGAAGCGCCCAACCACCCTGGCCGCCCTGAGGAATCTGTTCTATACCCTTCATCCATGAATGAATTGAACCTCTGCAGTCCACCTGTATCCTGGCCAGTACCACCTCTTTGGCTAATGGGTTCCAGAACCGTACTTGCTTCCCTCTTTTGAAATCGTACCTCCCTGTTATTTATCCTGAGTTCACCACTCTTAAGCATCTAGTATTTATGGGTGCTAAACAAGCCTCAGCTTATCCTCTCCACCTCATCGTGACTTGATAAACTGATAGTATCCAAACATAGCCTCATCTTTCCAATGAGACATCTTTTTGTCTGAGACTACATTCCTCCAGCTATGTCTTCTCCCACCACTTCCTCGATTTGTTGGGCTCTCGGTCCAGATTAAAAAGGAAAAAACAAGCCAGATCTTCATGATACAAGCTAATATTCTCCTGTCAGCCCCAGCTACCCTATCCTCCTCTACTTTTCTCCAGAACTGAAGTTGCACAACATTTGAACAGAAGGTGTCTCATAACAAGGGTGATTTTCTCCCAAACCAAGAGGGAGTGAAACTGTTATTTCCTTATCAAACTTCATTCTCCTTTATCTCTGATAACATTTCAGATTTAACCAATGCCTTCAGTGTGACTTAGTGCTTTAAGAAGGTGGTATTACCTCAGGAAACTTAGGCAACAAAACCAGCAGAATAGTTCCTCTAAAAAAGGCTATATGCACAGGCCCTGGACTTCACCACAGCACAGAACATGTCTGTACTCTGGAGATTTCTTTAGAACAATTGGATAAATTTAGCCAGCAGGAAATCGCATTGCTTTATCATTGTACTTCACTTTTGACCAAGACATAAAAAGCACTTAGATTTCAGAACTTACTTTTCAGTCAAATGAATTGGCCATTAAAAAAAAAAACACCATTTTCCACGTGGGTCACCATTAAGGACTAGTCCTTCTTAGCAATCTCACCATGACCATGTCTATCAGCAACCACCCCTGGGAGCCTGTAGTAAACAGACTCCATGCTTCAAGGGACCCATAAGATATGGTCTCTTCCCTTAAAGAGCTTGTAGTCCAAGTGGAAGAAAACGCCAGTATAATATGAAAAGCTGCTGGGTGAAGAACAAAATATGTGAGAGGTGAGAAAAGTCTGGACTAAAGCAGTCTGAGAAGCCCCAACAGGGGGACAGGGACTTGTCCTCCTCAGCCCGGAGGGGTGGTGGAGCTTGAAGTGTGTGCATTCACAGGCTGAGGGTTCACACCAACTACCAGGACAAGTTTGGATAAAAAAGAAAAAAAAAGGAGTGGAACACAAGTTTCACTACTGCCTTATGTTGCTTTCAAAAAGCCATTTATCCTCTTGAATTCTCTGTTTTCTCATAATATGTTCTGGTTCAAAATGGCAGCTTGAACACATGTGGGTACTTCCTTCTTCCCCCTAACTCACTGATGAGTATTGACACCTGGGAATGGATCAATTTTTCTTCTTTCTTTCTTTCTTTCTTTCTTTCTTTCTTTCTTTCTTTCTTTCTTTCTTTCTTTCTGTCTTTCTTTCTTTCTGTCTTTTTCTTTCTTTTTGAGAGAGAGAGAGAGAGAAAATGAACAGGGAAGGGGCAGAGAGAGAGAGAGGGAGACACAGGATCCGAAGCAGGCTTCAGGCTCTGAGCTGTCAGCACACAGCCCCAGAGCCCCGTGTGGGGCTCGAACCCACAAACTGTGAGATCATGACCTGAGCTGAAGTCAGATGCTCAACCGACTGAGACACCCAGGTGCCCCTGGGATGGACCAATTTTTAACACTGCCTTCTTTAGGACAAAATTACTTTCAGTAACAGTCATGATATCCTTGGTTTGTTCCATAATTTACAATAAAAATTAATTTATAAATAAGAAATTTCCATGTACAGATATTGTTATAATTTAATACAAGATTTCATGCATGAGCTACAATTTATACTTACCATAAAAATATTACACCTTACACTTTGCCCTGTATATCTCGGTTTTAAATTTAAACACAAACAAAAAACTCAGAATGATCACATAGAGACAGTTAAAGTAACTCAGCTCTGCTTGTCCTTACAATACTGCACTGTCACTGCTTATTTCTTATCTACCGTGTAAATGCAGGAATATGTAGTACCACAGGGACTGGAGACAGAAATGGCACCAAAAAGCAAGTCTGAATGATTCCAAAACTTTACGAACTTACTCTTGAAACAAACATGCAGAGCCGAGTCCCTTTGTGTTGAGATCAGTGTATAACTGGGAGGTTTTCAAATTAACTTCCCTGTAGAATCCAACGTTTGTTACAGAACAAGTAGTAAAAAATGTGCTTATTTGAAACATACATATACATTATTAAAATTCTACAGTAACCAAAGCAATTGTTTGGAAGTTAGATTTTTTGAAAATATATTTTTGGAGGGTAGGGAAAGCATTTTATCATTGACTTTGGTGATAATAAAAACCAGACTTCTTTCAGTTTGTTCTATTATTGCTTATAAATTCCCTCCTGGCAATGCACTCCTGTTGCTTGTGTCCTAAACGGAGTTTCCCAAACTGCCCCATCTCTAGTATGCCACTGCAGTAAAATAAAAAAAAGTAAAAACATTATAAAAAGCACTGAGAATGGGAGTATAGTCATTTAAAATAATCCTAGATGGCTCATCCTGCCCATTAAACCAGGCTATAAGAGGTCACACCTCAGAGCATGTATAGGAGGAAGGCTGTCCCGGAAGGAATGCTTTGCAGCAGAGTTTTTTAGAAGGAGCATGGGTGGAAGGGATGGGAGAGGAAGCAGAAGTTGTGGTGGATGAAGAAGTCCCTGTGAAATTCTGCTGGGTCGGCCTGATGTCACCCCCTCCCCAGTCACCCTGTCTCCTGAAGCAGCAATGCCAACCCCCATGAAGATCTGAGAAATGCTCCTGAAGGAATTAAGCAATCTGCTGGGAGGAGTCTGTGCCCCTACCATGAGAGTCGGTACCCCAAAGTTGACTCTCTTCACTTAGGCCTAGCAGAGGTGGACACAGGAAGCTGAATCACCATCTCCTTCTGGAGGCGGGGGGGGGGGGGGGGGGGGTGTCTGAAGCAACAGAGGAAATCGCAGATCTGCTTGTATTAATCAACCTAGCTATTCCTTCTTAAATATGAATATCAGTCAAGGCTTCTGGGAAAGGCGCGGTGAACCAGCTGTTCAAAAGAAAGAATAAAATGGAAACAGAAACAGAAGATAATCTAGAACAGAGAAACAAACGTCAAAAGAATTCTAATTAATAGCCTCAGAGAGGTTTAACGGGAGTGGGCATCCATAAAATGAGAAGAGGTTACTATTTTTAATGTGATCAAAGAACAAGAAAGAGCTCATGGAAATAGACATATTATTTAATCCAAGGGCTGAAAGAAGAAGCTCAGGAAAACTTTCAGAATATAAATTCAAAATTTTTTAACACTTATTTTTGAGAGACAGAGTGAGACAGAGCACAAGTGGGGAAGGGGCAAAGAGGGGACACAGAATCTGAAGCAGGCTCCAGGCTCCAAGCTGTCAGCACAGAGCCTGATGCGGGTCTTGAACCCATGGACCGCGAGATCATGACCTGGGCCGAAGTCAGCCACTTAACCGACTGAGCCACCCAGGTACCCTCAGAACACAAGTTTTAAAAAAGACAAAGAAAAAAGTGAAAATCGTACATTTAATGCATAAATGTTTCACTTTTCTCAAAATGTCTGTTATTGAATGAGTTAATATTGATGAATAACTACATTAAAACTTAAGAAATAAAGCAGTACAATCTGATTCTCTAGATGTCTGTACCTTATCACAGAGTCACAGAAGATTCATGCTAAAAAAAAAAGTGGAAATCATCTAGGTCAGTAGTTTTCAAACAGTATTCCATTGAGTACCAGGATTTGACAAAATTTTCTCAATAGGTTTAAAGGGAAGCTAACTGAACAAAGTCCCATGTTCTCACATCTCATTTAAACAGGGCTTTTTTTTTTTAATCTATTTTTTTTTTTTTTGTACTGGGGCTCTACATAAATTTCATTTGTGACTGAGTTATTTGCTACGGAACTAGGCAGAAGCCTGCAGTGCTAATACTTATATGTCCTATTCAGACTATATTTTTAAACTATTTATTCATTTATGTAAAAATACTGAGCACTGACTGCATGAAGGGGGCAGAAAAACAGGACAGCTAGTGGTGAGGTTCAGCCTTTCTTCTTGTCCCAAGCATCTTGGACGGGGCCCAAGCTTGCAGTTTAACAGAACAAAAGCTCCATGGTAAACCAGATTTTCTTTCTTTAGAAGGGTTTATCCTCCATGTGTTGTTTCTTAAGCATGCTCCTTGGGAATCTCACCCAACATCCCAAATGGCTAACTGTAAGATCACATATGGTACTCTTCCCCACAGGAGTTCTGATAAATTCAGTTTTATCCATCTTACCCTATTTCCAATGCTGTTTTAGCACCTCATATAGATGGATATACTGGGCAGCCAATCAGCTGGCCAGCCAATCAGCTGGCCAGCCCCATCATCTGGCTTAGTGTTTTTAACATAAATGTTTGATAACCACAAGTTGAAATCAAGCCTCTCATTTGCAACTGAGGACATTGGGATCTAGAAGACAAAGTGACTTCACGAAGGTCACACACTTCCCCATTGTATTCAACAATGCTATCATGTTCTCTGACAGCTTCATTTGGGTATGTTTTTCTTCTCAAATAGGTGTCAGTGACCTTGGTTAAGGATCATTGCTTAGACTCTTTTTCCAACTCCTTCAGCGTAATGTTAAAATTAAAACAGGTGACCAATAAGTACTTGTTGGTCTGTCTTTTTAAAATAGTTTTAAAAATGAAAATAGATTTCCATTTTCAAGTTGTATGTAACAGGATGCAATAGCCCAACATTTCTGCTGCAACAATGAGGGGGAAAATAAGAAAATATTTTAAAATACCGTTCTTTTGAAGATTTCAGATAACTATAGAAGCAAAAATGGCTGAATCATCTAAATTCCTGGAGAAGAAAATGTTCTTTTTAGAGGGAGCTGACAAATACTGGCTGCTTTCTGTGCTGGTGACATTTGACAAACACGGCTGCTGGACTAGGTAGAGGTAATTTATTAATGGGAAATACAAACCAGTAGAGTGTGATAGTCACACAGACTAAGCTGAAGGATTGAAATCTAGTCAAACCTGAAATTTACCATAATTTTTTCCAATAGGACATCTGATGAGGTTTGGAAAAGCACAACATGCTGCTAACAGAAATTAAAAAGTGGTGGCTTCTGCTGGCAGATATTGAGGAGGGGACCGGTTGGAAAGGGATATAAGGGACCTTTTGGTGATGAAGAATATATTCTATAAGTCGTCTTGAGGAGTGTGTCTGGGTAGGTAAAACCTCCAGTTCTCCCATACAGGGAAAAGCCCAGTTCTTTCTTCTTCCTATGAGTGTTTGACCTCTGTGTCTCCTTCACTGCTCACCATGAGCACAGAACACTTCCCTTCTGACACTACAGAGCAACAGGGGGTAGAGCGGCCTGGAGAGGTTACTCTGGGCATGTGGTGTTTGAGTTGAGTTATGAAAGCTAAGAATGGACAATGACATTGACATTTGGTTAAAGAAAGGAGGAAGGAAAAATTTTGTTGTTTCTTAGGAGCAGAATGGAGGCCATTGGAAGCCAAAGGAAGAAGTAGCATGAGGTGGTATGGAGACACCAGCAGGTTTCTGTAGGCCATGATAAAGTTAGGATTTCTTTTCTATTTATAGGAGGAAGTGATTGAAGGTTCATAAGCAGAGAAGTGACATGAAAAATATATGTATATATTTTTTTATCTTAGAGAGAGAGCACAAGGTGGGAAGAGAAGCAGAAGGAGAGAGAGGGACTCTCAAGCAGGCTCCACCATCAGTGCCTCAGAGCCCAACTCAGGACTAGATCCCACAACCCTGGGGTCGCAACCTGAGCCAAAATCAAGAGTTGGATGTTCAACCAGCTGAGCCAATGCAGCACTCTGAAATTAAATGTTCTAAATCAAGGACTCTGGCTAAAATTTATGATTAGAATGGAGGCAAGAGAATACTGAAGAGGCCATAACAGTAGAGCTGATGGCAGCACGGGCCTGGGGGGCAGTGACAACAGTGGAGAACAGTGGGGATCTGAGCTCAGGGGTGTCATCATCAAGGCTGGCTAATGGATAGAAGCATGGGATGGAAGGAGGCCCTTCATCCTCATTCATCAAGTGCCTCAGGTCCTTAGGCTTCCAGTTCAGGGGCTTCTCCTGCTTTCCTTATGTTTTGCAGATTTCTTCTTCTCTTGCTCTCATTCTTCTGTTATACCCTAAATACCTTCCTTTACCTCTTCCTTCCCTAGAATTCCCTTGTATTCTCCAGAGTGCTTGGTCCTTTTTTTCTCTTCCTTCTACATATTCCCCCAAGCACTTCTTCCTCTGCCACAATTCCCAGAGTTGTATTCCCAGTTCAGACCACTGTCCAGATAACAGATCTCATTGCCTATCAGGTATTGGCTCCAAAAACTCAAACTGTCTACTCAACCTTCTCCTAAATTTGATTGTTTAAAAACAAGACTTTTCACCCAGTCATCCAAGCCAGAAGCCTGAGGGCTGTCCTAAATTTTTTTTTCTCACCTCCCAATATCTAATCAGTCACAACATAGTATTTATTTTATCCTCTAATACTTTCCAAATCTTTCCCAGCATCCATCCACACTGTTTCTTCCTTAATTCAGATACTTGACTTCTCTTACATAGATTGTTTCAAATATCCCCAGATTTCCCACTCTCAGTTCTCTTCAAATCCAACCTCTCCCCTGCCTGGGGAATGGTCCATATATTATACAATGCATTCTTGTGTTTCCTCTGTTTAAAAGTCCCATCAGCTCCAATGCTTCTGGGATAAAATACAAGTGGCTTGCATGGCATACCAGACTGTCTATACCCCACTTGTAGCATGCACCTCACCTCCCGCTACTTCCCAATTCACGGTGTATGCTACAGTTATGCTGAATTATTTATTCTCCAAATTCTCCATATTGCTTTGTGCCTAAAGAGCTGGCATGAGTATTTCCTCATCTGGGAAGTCTTCTTCCACCCTCACAGATTCCATCAACTTCTTCCTCATTTCAAAATTTTCTTTTGGACATTTTTCCTACATACCACTAGTTTTAGACTGTTCAACCATGAATCGTTTGATTGTTGTCCTTTATTCTCTCTTATTCCTCTTTATTCTTTTTATTTGTCTTTATACAGCTCCTTGGATTTCCCCCCATGGGCAACCAGGTGTTAACTCCGTGTCTTTACAATGCATCCACACTGCTATGTTACAGGTAGTATATTGCTTCTAACAGATTATTCATAATATTCCAAGGTGAACACACCCACCACATTTTATCCATACATTCTCCAAGTAATGCACAATCAGAATGCTTTCAGCTTCTCACTACCATACTAAGGTGGCAATGATACATGTTCTCTCTTCTGCAAGTTGACTGTTCTTTGGCCTGCTAAGAATACATACACACTAGTAACTGAACAAAAAATAAGTCTCATTTTTCAAATCAGACATGCCATTTTTCTCCTCGTTCTCATTAGTAAATCATTTATTTGCTTGATACAGCCATCTTTTTTAGGTTAGATAGCAGGTTGAGTCTCCCAGGCTGATTAATTGGTTAAACTCAGGTTTTTGCACCTGCAAAGCAATGACCCCTGCAAGATATCTGTTCTCTGACATCCCTTTAATTTTATTAGTGGCTTATGGACAAAATCACTTGACTGAAACTTTTTCAAGTTTAAGTTATTTGGATTCACAAGAGCATTTTTCTCCCGGTTATAAATCAATGAACCCAGTCAAGATTAACTGCCTACACATGAGCTTCAAAAGATCCTCTATGGCCAGACAGAGTTGAAAGAAACACATAATTCCATAACACACTAAATACAAGCTGATCAAAGTTATTGGAGCTGGTTACCTAATACTGTACTTCCTCACTGTCATATAATCTGATTTCAAGTAGTTGGAATCTAAACACATATTGCTAGATCCAAAACCTCTTCCTTTGGAAATAAAATCACCATTTCTGTATCCTGACTGGTCAAAATGTGTATTTAGACAGGTCTAAACTAAACCCCAGGTTAAACATTTCTGAACTTAAATTTGTGAAATTCCATATGTTTTAGGAACTAAAGCAAAAAGAAAAGAAACATAGCTAATGAACCATTTCAAATAAGAACAGTTCCCATACAGAATCATCATGGAATCCTGGATGCAAAAGGAATCATAAATCCTTAGGTATTATGTAGCAAAGAGGGGGGTTGTTTGAGCCCTCAGAATTCTGAGGAGGTGCCAAGGGGCAGTCATGTGAGAGTTGAGACCCACAGGGTGGGTCTCCCTAAAGCAGCCTTCTTTAATCTGTTATACATATTTTAAAATTTTGTGCTTTCATGTAAGAGATGATTTGGAAAAAAGTTCCACTCCTTAAAAATAAATTGAAAGTCACTGATCTAGCCCAGACTTTTACACAAATCAGTTCCTCCTATGACATCCTTGACAGGCAGTAATCCAGTATCTGCTTAAACACTGCTGTCATTGTGAGTTCACGATCTCAAAGCAGCTCATTTCCATATTGGATATCTGGAGTTCTCAGAAAGTTTCTCCCTTCTAGAGTGCCAAGTTTACCTCCCCATAAGCTCTAGCCCCATATGTCCTCTGGAATAACACAGAATTTCTATTTGTGACCTCCCTTCTCCATGTCCCTTCAGAACTAGAAATATTCCACTTCTTTTCCACAATACACATTTTATTCACATTTAAGACTAACTTTAATCTCAAATCACATATCCATACATCTACGTCCTTTTTGCTGATTTTACTTAAACTTGAACGCCTGCTTTGTTAAACAAAGACTGTAAACAAATATATTCCATGTCTGTTACATGTGTCTGTTACACAGGAACAGCTTTTGACCAAATTTATCAATCCTTCCCCACCCCTGACATTTCTTTATTATAAATGCAGGTATCAAAACAATCCTGAATACACTTTGGATACTATTAGTAGTCAGCATCCACACTGTTCAAATAATTAACACAATCTCTGACAACATATATTGTACCTGCTACTTTGAACAATTTGACCTGTAGCTCTTCCACTAAGCAAGATGGATAGAGCATGTCATTTCTGCTTTTCCTTCTTGAGATTGTTACTTTTCAAAGACATGTGCCTCCATGGCCATCTACATTTCTTGCCACGCTTTCATTCCGTAAACCTGAATTGCATTTCAGGTACTCCAGGTTTATGCCTAAATGACAGCGCCTTAAGAAGAGGGAAAACATGGGGCACCTGGGTGGCTCAGTTGGTTAAGCATCTGACTCTGGATTTCTGCTCAGATCTCATGATTTCTGCTCATGGCCATAAGATCAAGCCCCACATGGGGCTCTGTGCTGGGTGTGGAGCTTGCTTAGGATTCTCTCCCTCTTGGGTGCCTGGGTGGCTCAGTTGGTCAAGCATCTGATGTTGGCTCAGGTCATGATCTTGTGGTCTATGAGTTCAAGCCCCACCTTGGGCTCTGTGCTGACAGCTCAGAGCCTGGAGCCTGCTTTGATTCTGTGTCCCCCTCTCTCTCTGCCTCTCACCTGCTCATGCTCTGTCTCTCAAAAATAAATAAACATTAAAAATTTTTTTAAAAAAGAAGGAAAAAGTAGTGCGTTTTCCTCCTGTTATCTGAAAACATAATGGGTGTATATAATATATACATATATGCATAATATATATATTCTTTTTTTAAAGCTTTTTATTATTTGAGAGAGAAAGAGAGAGAGAGGGACAGAGAGAGAAACTGAGCAGGGGAGGGGCAGAGAGAAAAACAGAGAGAGAATCCCAAGTAGGCCCTGCACTGTCATCACAGAGCCTGATGTAGGGCTCTAACTCATGAACTGTGAGATCATGACCTGAGCCAAAATCAAGAGTCAGATGGTTAACCAACTGAGCCACCCAGGTGCCCCTAAAATATATTCTTACAAATACCCAGGTCATGTTCACCAGCTAGAGTTCTTTTACTTCATGCATGGATATATTTCATTGTGATATTTAAACAAGGCATTAACATGAATAGAAGGCTATTAATTTCAGACAAGTTTGAGATCCACTAAAATTAACTGCTGTATGTTTGTCTTTCTGGGGGTTATGGATGCCTCATGTTTTCCATAGACATTGATCATTAGACATCTTAGCCCTTGAAATGTAATTTTAATACTATACAAATGTTTCCATTTTGCTAATACTGGTAGATTCTGTGCATCTACTATTCCACTAGAATTATTTATTCCATTAATATTAATTTTTGCTACAAATCTAATAGGGGAGCTTCTGAGCATTTAGGTCCACATTCTACTTTCAGGCTCTATATTCTGTTTTCATAATTTGTCTGTGGAGACTTCCATCTTATCCTGTGATGTGAAATACTAATATGTCTGTTTTGTGCAGGCTACCCAGGACTGGTTCCTTTAAACACATAGTTTTAAAAATCACCAGTGGAATATTCTCTTCATGTTAGCTGCTCCCTTACCCATGCCATCATGGCAACTTAGAATTGATCATTCTCTCTCCATCTCCTCCAAATACACATCTCGAGGCCTTGGATTTTCTTCCTTATTTGGGTATGCCCAGAGCATGAGCCCAGGAAATTATAATAGGCACTCACACTAGATTAGTTGGTAATTAAATTTAAAGTGAAATATCTGTTTTTGCATACTAGAATGAAAGAACGATAGGCGATAAAAATAGACCCTAAAGCCTTGCCTTGGATAAGCCTAACTATCAGCCACAAGCAGAAAACCTCACTTTCCTAAATCCACATTCCGACCCCTTCAAAACTCTACCTTTTCCTTAAGATGTGTAGAAAAATCAGGGGCACCTGGGTGGCTCAGTCAGTTGAGCATCTGACTTTGGCTCAGGTCATGATCTCGCGGTCTGTGGGTTCGAGGCCCACGTCGGGCTTTGTGCTGACAGCTCGGAGCCTGGAGCCTGCTTCAGGTTCTGTGTCTCCCTGTCTCTCTCTGCCCCTCCCCTGTTCATGCTCTGTCCCTCTGTCTCAAAAATAAATAAACATTAAAAAAAAAAGATGTGTAGAAAAGTCAGAAAGGCCACCTGAGATTTTCAAGTGTGTTCCCCAAGGAAGTAAAAGTCAATGAAAATCCAGCCATACAATTCCACTGGAAAGATCGAGGCTTCTGATAGCACCCTCTCAAAGGAACAGAATGTTTGGGCACCTGTGGGGACAGAGTGCCAGCACCACGTAGTGCTGTAACCAGTAGACTCATTTTAGGAATCGGAATCATATGCCAAGGCAGGTGGGAAAATAAAGAATAGGTGTTCAACTCCTAGTAAACCTTGCTGGAAGAAGAAAAAGTACAGCTATCCAGTTGACTGTGGGTGGTGAATTTATGAGAAAATTAGAAACAAAATCAGACTATTTAAAGTCTTAAGCAGTAGGGAACCTTGGAGAAAGAAGGTGTGAGGTTTGTAAAAAGCCAAGAGTAAAGGAAACAAGTTATGCCCCAGGAAAAACCACTCCATTCCCTCCATTTTGAAAACTTTGGCAGACTAGAGCATTAGAAAATGAAATCCAAGCTCAGCCCATAGTAACTTTCCAACCCTGGATCTACAGAACAAACACACTACACCTACACTTACACACGCACACACACGTGCACACGCGCGCGCACACACACACACACACACACACACTCCTGTTTAATTAAAAAAGAAGGTTGCCAAGACTGAATGAAAAACATCCTCAATGGCCTGAGGGGGCAGCCCTCTATGTGACTGAGAACCGAGAGCCTGGTAGCAGATGTCAAGTGAGACTATCAGCAGGAATATCTATCTCCCTTCACTTCACTGAATTTTACTCATGTCCATGTCTTCAGTTACCACCTATGTGGTAGCAATGACTAGCAAGTTTTTGTGATCAGCCATGACCTCTCTTCTGAGCTGCAGTCTCGTGTATCCATGCACCTACTCCACATCTACACAGAGCTGGCAAGAGAACACCTCAATATCAACATGTGAAAAATGAGCTTGTGATCTTTCCTCATGCCTGGTGCTCTTCCAGGTTTCCTTACCTCAGGAAATAGCACCCTCACCTATCCAGCTGTACCATCCAAAATCTAGGAGTCACTGTTGTAGCCATCACATAAATGTCTAATCTAGGGCCAAGTTGTATCAGTCTTTACCAAGTTCTCCATTCTTCCCATTCATCTTCACTTTTTTCTATCATCACCTTCATTTTTCTTAGCTGCCATCTTGTTTCATCTTGACTACTGTTCTAGCCTCTTAACAGATGTCTAACATTCACTTCCTTCTTCTAACAGTCCCTCATAACAAGCTTTTCTAATTCTTTTATGTTTTCCCATTTTTCTTAGGCTAAAGATCAGAATTCTTATCTTGGTCACAAAGCCTCTAATGGCCTGGTCCCTGCCTACCCTTCCAACATCAACATCAGCAGGTATCACTACTTCTTATTCTAATGTCACACCACACAATTTCTTCCAACTCTCCAGTATACCTTGCTTCCTCCTATATCAGTTTTTGCTGGAGTGTCTACTTTTTCTTGGGTCTCTTCTGAGCTGACCCACTGTCATTCTTCTGATCTCACCTGAAATGTCATTTCCTTCGGGAAGACTTTCTGACACTCAAACTGGATTGGATCACACATTCTTATGCCATTATAGCTCTTGGTACCTTTCTTTCCTAGACCTTATCACAGTAGTGGTTTTATATTTGAATATGTGTCCTTTTGAGTCAAGTCTGTCTCTCCTTATAGACTATAATTGCATGAACCATTGCTGGTCTTGTCAGCACTGTGTGCCCAAGACCCTGCTGCTGCCTGAGCCATAGGCATTCAACCAAAATTTTCTACTGTGTTAACGAGTGAATGAGAACTGACACTCAAAGTCTCAGTGTAATAACCCACCTTCCTTCTTAAAAGTCCAGCTGGGTCCAATGTGGTGAAGCCCAGACTAAGACAGAGCCCTAGCTGACTTGGCTGTTCATGCCTAAGCTTGGGGAGGCCTTAGCCTGGAGGGAAAAAAGGGGAACCCAGAAATACTCCTCTTAGCGCCAGCCTCACACCTGCCTCAACAATGATCCCACTTGAGCCTGGGAGTGTCCAAGCTTGCAAAACGAAAGTGAGGTAGAGATCTGGTCATGTGGTTCAGAAGTCAGGCGTGAGAGGGCACAAGCTCTTGTGGCACCAATAAGGGCAGGACTCATGACCTCTCACTGGGCAGCACACGTGAGGAGCCATCTCCTATATGGGTTCTCCCTGCTACACCATGATAGGAAGTTACCTGAACAACTTTGGCCACCATTTTTCTACTGTAAAGGAGTTTGGGCTGGTACCGTCTGAACCAACTTCTTCATTAAGTGGAATATAAAATAGGTTCACCTGATAACAACATCATCTTGTACATGAGGAATATTTAAAGACTGGAGTGTCTTGGCTGGGCTGAGATAAGAACCCATAAAATACATGAAAGGATCCAAATGACTAGTGTCTGCAAATATATCCCAAAAATATTTTTTACACTCTTTTGGTATGTCTAGTTCTGATCACATCAGGAAAACCAGATGTTAAGAGAAAGAAAGAATGAAAAAAAAAAGAACACCACAAAACAATTTCTCTGACAATTTTACAAAAACAAAAATGAAATTAGATCATTCATTTCTCAAAATTCCAGAGTTCCAACTCTGATCTAAGTGGGTCTGCTTATCTGAAATTATACAGCAATAATGGTTAATGCCAAACTCCTGTTCCACAGACGACATGGAGAGCTTTGCTCCATCTTTGTGAAATTATTAACTAAAATGGTGAAGCATTTTAGGGGCGCCTGGGTGGCTCAGTCGGTTAAGCGTCCAACTTCAGCTCAGGTCATGAGCTCACAGTCCGTGAGTTCGAGCCCTGTGTCAGGCTCTGTGCTAACAGCTCAGAGCCCGGAGCCTGCTTCAGATTCTGTGTCTCCCTCTCTCTCTGTCCCTCCCCTGCTCATGCTCTGTCTCTCTCTGTCTCAAAAATAAATAAAAATATTTTAAAATAAAATAAAATGGTGAAGCATTTTAGAATTTATATATCACAATTATATGCATTGTATCACTGGAGTCTGTCAAAACCCTGAGAGGTTATGTGGGCAAATTTTATTACCATACTGATACTGAAATTGAGGAAACTGAGGCTCAGAGACATTCACTGGGGATCGTGTATTTTTTTCATATAAGTATTTTTACTTATCAAGCAATTGATCAAAAAATATTTGCTCTCGGCCTTATGCTGGAAGCTGAGGCTGACCAGGGTGGATAAGACACAGGACACTCACTAGTTACTGAGAATTGCTGGGGGACACTGTGTACACAAGAAGCCAGCAGCAAGCAGCAGGACCCGGGTGCCCATGTTCAAGCATCAGTGCTGAGTACAGGGAAGGGAAAGGAAGAATGCATGGGGATAGTCAGCAAAAGCTACATAAGAGGGGAAGGTGAACCAACGCTATTTGCGAAAGCTAGAATCTCAGCAACCTGCTGACAGACAGCAGAATTGCACAAAACAGCGCAGCATGAACTTGGCATTGGGACTTGGGCCATTAGATCTATTTTATTACTGTTACTGCTGTTATTTTACTTTCCTGCCTGGAGGACAACTAAGGCCTATGGAAAATGTCCTTGGACATGATTCTTTTCACATGGCTGATTATCAAACATCTTATTTCACAACACCTCTACTTCCAAAATAGATATCAGTATTCTCATTCATTCTTCCCCTCATGCCCGAAAAAGTGGGGGGAGGCAGGTCAGTGCCCCCTCTCTTCAGATGGGGCAGCTCTTCCCCTGGGGGTATGCACCTGCACATTGCTCACTGGGGGAACATGCACCCTTATTACTTGCTTTCTACTCTGGGCTTCTGCCTCCTTGTCCAATGGGGTAGGTATGGGTATGTGTGTGCATGTACACAAGCTTTGTTTGGGCTTATTTTGCTGTAATAGTCTGTCACTTTTCTTATACGCACTTTTAAATGGTGGAAATAGAAGACAGAGACTTGGACAAACGTCATAGAAAATTTACCTTAGAAGCTTGAGATTCAGTACAAAAGTCTAGCAGTTTCTCCCAAGTTCACATGTGAAATTAACAATCTTTGTTCTTAGCCACATGACCACCTTATCAAGAATCTTAATTCCAGAGCAATTTCAACACAGCTGGACTCTTTCAAGGCTGCAAGGAATTCCTAATAGTGCCTGTCATTGCTGGATTTGAATCATCTCTTAGGGGAAGGTGAGTGCAAGTTGATATCCAAAGCAGAGAGCTTCCCTCAGGGTCACCCTGTTTCACAGGTGTTTAGATCCCAATTTAGCTCAAGCCTAAATCCCTGTGATATCTTTTGTTCTTTTCTCCAGCAAACACCTTCCTGGGTCCTGCCCTGGCGAAGAAAAGTGTGAACAGCATTTCCCACTTGGCTCATTAGGGATTCCATCCCAAGAAACAACCCCTCTGAATTCCTAAAGAACCCGTAAAGGGAGAGAAAGCTATTATATTAGAGCTAATAAACAATTTTAGCAAAATCAAAGAATACAAGATCAACATACAAATATCAGTTCTATTTCTATATACCAGCAACAAACAATCCAAAACAGAAATTTTAAAAATTCATTTATAATAGTATCCAAACGAATAAAATGCTTACAAATAAATTTAACCAAGGAGGTGCAAGACATTTGAAAAGAAAAACAAAACAAAACACTGTTGAAAGAAATTTTAAAATACCAAAATAAATGGAAAGACATCCTATGTTCGTGGATTAAAAGTTTTGATACTGTTAAGATGGCAATATTCCCCAATCTAAAAATTCAATGCAATCTTTATCAAAATTCCAATGACCTTGGGGTTCCTGGGTGGCTCAGTCAGTTAAGCGTTTGACTTCAGCTCAGGTCATGATCTCATGGCTTGTGGGTTCACAGGCTCATGTCAGGCTCTGTGCTGACAGCTCAGAGCCTGGAGTCTGCTTTGGATTCTGTGTCTCCGTCTCTATCTGCCCTTTCCCTGCTCATACCCTTTCTCTCTCTCCCCAAAATAAATAAACATTAAAACATTTAAAAAGAAATTCCAGGGACGCTCAGTCGGTTAAGCGTCCAATTTCAGCTCAGGTCATGGTCTCGCGGTTTGTGGGTTTGAGCCCCACGTTGGGCTCTGTGCTGACAGCTCAGAGCCTAGAGCCTGCTTTGGATTCTGTGTCTCCCTCTCTCTCTGCCCTTCCCCCGCTCACACTTTGTCTTTCTCTCTCACTCTCTCTCTCAAAAATAAATAAACATTAAAAAAACAAAAAGAAATTCCAATGGCCTTTTATGCAGAAATGAACAAGCTGATCCTAAAACTCATATGAAATTACAAGAGGCCCTGATTAGCCAAAATGATCTAGAAAAAGAAGAACAAAACTGGAGGACTCATATTTTCTAATTTCAAAACTACTATGAATCTATAGTAATTAAATGATATGGTATTGGTATAAAGGTAGACTCATAGATCAATAGAATAAAATTGAAAGTCCAAAACTAAACTCATACATGTATGGTTAATTGATTTTTGACAAGGGTAAAGAAAAAAAACATTTAGCGGGGAAAGCATAATCTTTTTAACAAATGCTGCTAGGACTCCTGAACGTACACATGAAAAAAAATCAATTTGGACCACTATCTCACACCATAGACAAAAATTTACTCAATGTGGATGGCAGGTCTATATATAAGAGGTTAAAGCTATTAACCTCTTAGAAGAAAATATAGGGGTAAATCTTCATGACCTTGGATTAGACTACAGTTTCTTAAATATGACACCAAAATCGTAAGGAACAAAAGAAAAGATAAATTGAGATTCATCAAAAATTCAAGTTTTCATGCAAAAAACACTATCAGGAAAGTAAAAAGATATCCCATAGAACAGGAGAAAGTATTTGCAAATCATGTATCTCATAAGGGTCTAGTATCCAGAATATATAAAAAATTCTTACAACTAAACAACAAAAAGACTAACAACCCAATTTAAAAATGGTCAAATGGCTTGGACAGACATTTCTCTAAAGAAGAGATATAATGGCCAATAAGCACATGAAAAGTTGCTCAACATCATTAGTCAATAGGGAAACGTGAATCAAAGCCACAATGAGACACTACTTTATGCCCACTAAAATGGCTCTAATTTAAAAAAAAAAAAAAAAGTAAAGACCAGAAAGTAGCAAGTGTTGGAGAAATTGGAGAAATTGGAACCTTCATACATTGCTGGTGAGAATCTAAAATGCAGCAGCCCTCTGGAAAAGTTTGGTGGTTTCTTAAAAAGTTAAAAATAAAATTACCATATGACCTAGAAATTCTACTCCTAGGTAAACCTAAGAGTATTGAAAACACAAATTCAAACAAAAACTTTTACGCTAGCACTCATAGAAATATCATTCATTAATGGCTGATAATTGGAAACAACCCACATGTCTATCAACTGATGAAAGGAGACATAAAATGTAGCATATCCATACAACGGATTACTATTTAGCCATAAAAAGGAATGAAATCATATACATACTACCATATGGATGGCCCTTAAAAACATTATGCTAAATGAAAGTAGCCAGTCACAAAAAAGACCACATAGTATAGGATGTGTTCATGAGAAATGTCTAAAATATGCAAGTCCATAAGGGTTAAAAGCAGACTAGTGGTTGCCAGGGGCTCAGGCAAGAGGAGAATGAGGAGTGACTGCTTCATAGGTACAAGGTTTCTTTTCAGGGTGACACAAACAATAGGGAATTAGAGAGTGGTGACGGTTCCCAACATCATGAATGTACTTAAAAGCCACTCGTACACTCGGAAATGGTTAAACTGGCAAATTTTATCAAATCTCAGTAATTTCTTTTAAGAAAAAACAACCCAAAGACATGCAACAAAAAATCACACAGGACTAAAAGTGCTTTTTGACTCATTTTCTCATTTGTTTTCATAGAAATCACCCTATGTAGGGAGAATTATGCTCTGATGGTAAATTCAGGCTATGTGATGAACTGACAGGGGAAAAAAAGTCCAGAGATTTCAGAGATTTCAAAAATTGAAGTCCCTTCAATTCTCTGGGCTCCAGTTACCTCAGATGACATCCCAGTGTCCACCTGCCCGATGTACGGGCGAGACCTGGTCTGGATCCAAAGACTACATAGAAAGCCCATGAGTCAGTCCTGTGCCTGACTCATCGTGAGATGGGTTAATGGTAAAGTAGGAGGAGAGGGGAAACAATCCAGTTTTTCCTAAGATTTCCTCTGAATTATCCTCATTTGTGGGCAAAATGCTCAAGAATGCTATTTTTAAGGAGTGACGATATTTGGGGAAAATGTCCTCGGAGGAAGGGGAGGTAAGGACTGGGAGAAGTTTGCCCAAACCACAGGGCCTCTGAGCTACAGTCCACATCACCAGCAACAGCCCTAATGAGCTCTGTGTTGGACTCTCCAAATTGAATTACATAATACATTTCCGTTTCATTTCATGAATCACAACTTGGGATACAATGTTCCTGGGTTGCAGTTGATATATTTCAGAGATTACCAAAGATTTCAAAAAGAAAAATCTATTTTATTAAATTCATATGTAAAATGTCTGCATGTCAGCCGACTTATTTATTTTCAAATTTGGGATTTTCTTAAATGCCCTAGTTAGAGCTCAGTGTCAGGAGAGTTCCCGATAAACCCATTAATGAATGGTAAGACTGCAGTTGCCCCTGGATTTTTCATTTCTTTTGACAGCTCAGTTCCTGGTTGATGACGGTGGGTTTTATTCCAGCTGCCCCTGTTGGAGTCCCTTTGCGCATGAGAGTGAAGAAAGAGCTGTAAAGCTCAGAACACGGCTGAGGCAAAGTCAAACTGGGATGCACGGAACTACGACCCTGAGCCCCGTATTCAAACAGTAACCGCTTTGTGGATGGCAGTGTCCTTGGCATCTGTCACTGCTCACCTCCCTTAGCTCAGTACAACCGAGGAGTTAGGGCACAGCTTCTGGAATCCAGAAGACACAGGTCCACATCCTAGCTCAGCCACTGTCAGTTATGTAGCCTTGGGAAGGTTATTTAATCTTTCTAAGCTTCAGGGCATTCGGCTGCAACATGGGACTAATAATAGTACATATGTCACAGAGCGGTTCCAAGGACTAACGGCAGGGGGTATGCAGAGTGATTAGCACAGTGCCTTGCACCTAGTAAGCAGTCAGTAAATATCAGCCATGTGTTATTGTGATTCCATTTCTGAAGCAGCAACTTGGAGTTGGGAATTCAGTTTTGGCTCATCTAACACTTCCAGAATCGTCACTCATTTTCAACTTCTGATCAAGTTCAGTTTTGTGAAAAGTACATACTCCTTGAGACGTGACCTGGCTGTGCGTCATTAATTCATGTATTCATTCATATCCTCTGTGTGCCAGGCAGAGAGTTAAACAAGGGGAACAAAGTTGAGAACAAAACACGGTGTCTTTCCTCTAGGTTCTGACCGGAAAGACAGGCAAAGATTGAGATGGGGACAAGCTGGTTTGGTGAGCACCAATGTGATTTAGGTCCCCTGGGGGCGAAGAGGGGCATGTGACCTGGAGCAGGAAGCTGAGAGAACAGTGCCTACCCTGCCAGGCTAGGATGAAACAGAACTGAGGGAAATGGGAAAGGGCGATGTGTGGAAGATAGAGTCCAGCTGGGGAGATGCTGAGAATAGGTGCAGGGAACAGTAGTTTCCAATGTCTGTAAGTCATTGGAACAGGCACTTTATAGCTGTTACTCCAGCAAATATAACCCCCCATTTTACAGATGAGGAAATGGAGGCCCAGAGAGATTTTATACCTGGTTCGAGATCCTACAGGCAATAGTTAATGGCAGAGGCAAGACTCAAAGCCGACAGACTCTTCCCATAGGGCCATACCAGCCCTCTTACTGTATCACACATTCTATAATGAAGATGTAAGGGGCTGGTATCAATTAGAAGTCCAAAGAGGCTTCTTCTGGACTAGCACACGTTTCACCTATTGGCATTTAATAGCCTATGGGCTGTCTGATCACTATTTCTTCCAGAGCAGTAATGAGCAGGTGATAGGTCACTTGAATAGTACCTGCAATTCCTTTTGGCCTACATTCTCACAACCCCGACACAACGCAGGTGTGTTGGGGCACTTTCCACTCTTCCTAGGGAGGACAAAAACAATCCCTAGTTTATAAAAGAATAATGTAGCTCTTTTAGAATGATTGGATATCTCTTTTTTTAAACCCCTAAATACATATCAATGGAGTAGGACCTCTTAGTTATCCCAACTCATGGTTATTAACAACCCTGTGGATCCGGCTTGCTAAGGACAGCTCACAGCAGTAAGGGGCTGGTGTGTGTGCCTTGCAGGCCCCGTCCCTCAGTATGACACTCCTCACTTTATCTTGCATTGCATTTGTAGTTTATAATGCACTGCGCTTCCTCTTTCTTTTCTGATGCCCATAGCAACTCTGGAAGGGAAATAAGATGGGTACTTTCACCTCCACTGTGCAGAGTGCTTAGGGGACACTCATGATGTCACAAGGGCCAGTCCTGATCCCCCATTGCTCGCACCCCAACCCAGTTCTGTTCCCTACACCATTCTCTCTGCTAATTGCTCTGTTCATTTTGTACCTGTGAGGGTTAACTGGGAACACAGGAGTTCTGTTAAATATCACAGTAGTTAGTACATTTTAATCCTGATCCCCTAGCCTACTGTAGCTGCTGTAAAATATATGGCAATAATTTCCTGAGGCAGGGTAATGTATAAGGAATGTCAGGCCAGCCTCTGGGCATATTTGCCTTAGCTCAGTTTTATTAAAGTGAAACTTTTATTAAGGCATGTGGTGAATTGAGCAATCGGCATGATTCATGCTGTTATAAACCCATTGCTACACTCACAATAAATCAATGAGCCATTGTCGTACATTTGCTGTGGAGTTGGGAGAAACGAGGAAAAAATCAATATGGGGATATTATTCAGACCATATGAAAGTATTAAAGTGTATTCTGTGTGTATTAAACCTGGCCAAACTATATTTCATGTGCACTTTTTTTTTCCTATAAATATCTCCGTTAGTATCCTCTACCCTGTATTATTTGCTAATCCATATCCTATTGTGAAATAATTATAGGAAATATTTCAAGTGCCACATAGGTCTTCATTACTTTAAAAATGCACTTCATAATGATAAATTTGCATAATAAAATTGTCCTGAGGAAAAAGCACTGACAATATTAACAATGAAACTCTTCCTTTACAAATGCACTATAGCTGTAACTCTGTGTAATTAAAAAAAAAAAAAAATCAACCAACCAGAAGACATGACTTGAGCCAGAGAAAGGCACTTCTCATTATTCCTCACCTTGATGGGGACAATCATTGAGCCAATAGTAATCTCCACATAGTTGGAAATGATTATTGTATCTCTGTTTACCTGGAACCTCCCCAGAACGTTGAAATACGTATTGGCAAGACACATCTCCCTACAGCTACTGCACAGGATCACCTGTGTTTCTGCATTAGGAAGTTTCAGGTTCTTCTGCAGGCTGATGTGAGTTGGTCACAAAAAAAGGGGTAGCCACATCTGGCTTCAAACGCAAGCTGCAGTACCTCTGAGATCATTCTCTGTTTTAGGAAGTAGGGAGCTGGGCATTCATTGCCACCTTAATGATGTAAAAGCGTTTCTGAGGGTCTCTAGCGCTCTCTGAAACAAAGGTTGCTGTTCACGAAACACCTATGCACTTACAGTGGGGTCTGAGGCCCTCTTCTAGGCCCAAAGGCAAAGGCATCACGTTCAGTCTTTGACAAGTGCCCTAAGCAGAGAAGACCATGGGCAGCGAGGGGAGGCAGAGACAGTTCCAACTGGAGATCTCAGATTTCTGGAGGAGGTTTTGAAGGATGGTTTTAGCTTCAGCAGCCTTAACACATGAACCAAAAATGTTTTCCCTGTCCTGGATTCGTTGGCTGTCTGTAGCTTGTCACCCAAGGGCTATCAGCTGGACAAGAGAATCCATAACTCCACATAGTTGGAAGTCAATTGGGAATCTCCTTATGTGACATCATTTTACATTTTCCAATAAAAAGAAGAGACCCAAATGCATACTCCTGGCACCAGGGACCTCAGGAGGTATCGTGATCACCCTAGTAAGGTCCAAAGCTTGTTGTAATCAAAAGGATTATGCTTCTCCCCACGTAGAAACCTTTCTGTCCCACTTTGTTTTGTGTCTCTCGTGTATGACAGGTTTAAAAATATATATTCCTTAACTACTTAAGCTGGTTGAGACTAAGAAATGCTATTTTGCTTGATTTCAAAAGAAGTAGGAGGTGGAGAGCACAAAATAAGGAGGAACACTGAATAAGAGAGCTGACCCTGCAGGAAGTGCAGGGTCAGGGAGGCAGGAACCAGTCTCCCCTTTGTCAGTTCACTCCTGACCCTGCCTGCTCCCAGGATACAGGATGGATGTCCCAGTTTTCTGCTGTCTCCCATGCTTCCATTTGGAGCCCAACTTATTGACAACAGGAGCTTCATTGGAGAGACCAGAGTGCATGTGACATAATCTTTGGCTTTAGTATGGTATGTGTGTCTTTCAGGGCATATGGTCCGAGATGATCCATCATGGCCTATGATGTCAGATTATCCACTGAGACTGAGGTCTCTCTGCAGAAATGCAATTATATTCAGATAATGGCATTTCCAGTTGTTTCGATAGACAAGACTGATGCTGGGAAGGAGTGACTGGTGGAATACTGGATGATATACGCACAGGGCAGGCGCAAGAATGAGGCATCGGGACCCAAGCTGTCGGTGAGTTTAGCAGCTCTTTCCTTCCCTGAACATTTCTCAGCAGTCAGCATTGGTTGCCATCCAAAACCCCATGGTCAACCATTCCATGGGCTCAGCCTAACAGCCCAGTGAGTCCCAGGCCACGCAGTGACTCCCTGACCTCCACTTGTCCTCCAGTGGCGCACTGCCTTCCCGCTTCACAAACCACGAGGAACATTTAGAGGGCTGGCTGCCTTCAGTGCTTTCCTCTGCCTAATTACCCCAATCATTTTCTTCTTCCTCTCAATCTTTATTTTGCTTCACTTTTCTACCTTTCATTCATTCTCTTTGTTTTTAAGGTTTGTTTGTTTGTTGTATAGACTTTTCCTCTAAATCTAGATCCTGCTATGGGTCTTCTGGCCTCCAGCACAGGGTTGAGGACAAACAGGAATTGAACACTGTGGCTTATCTGCTCAGTCATTTACCCAGTATTGACTGAGAATCCACACATCCTGGCTCTGGATACTGGGTGTCTAAAGAAGCAGTATGGTGTGATAGGAAGGTGTCCATTGAAACCAAACTGATTTGGGTCCAAATAGCTGCTTTGTTACTTACTAAGCCATGTGGCCTTGGTTTCTCCATCTTGGCATAGTGCCTGATACATAGGCACCCACTGCAAGGGACCCATTATATCTATTATCATTTCTAAGCTGCAATCAGGACCCTTACAGAGTACATGTTTCTTAGACTCATAATCTTTTTGCGGATTCTTGTTCCAGATTGCTGAATTAGCTTAACATTTGTTTAAATAATTGAAAGGAGATTTCTGAAGGGCTTTTTCAAAACCCAAAGACATGGATACAACAGATAGATTCAGTGTTGATTAAAAAAAATCAGTGAATTTTTCTTTTTTGCTCTTGGACCTTCTCCTTCAGAGACCACCCCACCTGGATCTTATTCCCAGACCGACCCCCAGTTCCTTTTCTCTGCCTTGGGCCAGCAATGATCAGCAAGCCTTAGTAAATGTTTGAATTGACTTTCTCTTCCCAATTGCATGCATATTTTAATAGGGGGCATTATAAGACCAAACTGCCCTTCAGACACTAAGGAAGGTTTCTTGGCAGATCTAGGCTGTGTCCTGTGCTAGGCCAAGCCAATCAGAATCTCCAGGGAGAGGCACAGGGACATTAGGCAATTTAGATAACCAGATCTATATCATTCACAAAACAAGGATTGGGTGTCCCTATGTCTGTAAAAAGTACAGTATGAGGCAAGAAAAATGTAAAACAGGATATCTGCCCTCAGGGAGTTGATACTGTACTTGGAGATTACATATATGTGTATACATATGTATACATGTGTGTGTCTATATATGCATGTGAATATGTACATGCACACACACACAAAGGCAAGTAATGATGCAAAGATATCATTGCAAATGAGGTCAGTGGGAATAAAATGCACAGGAATAATACGCCCAAGAAGATGGAAATAGTGAGGCATCTTGGAAGAATTTTGTATAGAAATTTTCAATTCTTGTTATAGACGTGTTCAAATATCCACACAAGCCAAATAGTGCAGTGAACCCCCCATGGACTTGTCACTGATTTTCAGTGACTTTGCCTAACTTTTCACCTATCCTCCTCCCCATTTCTCCCTGAGTTTTTAGGCAGGCACACAAGCCCCACGCTGGGCCCAGAACTGTTTGTTCCCATCTGTGGCAAGACCACACTGATGTCCACTCTTCCTCCACACCCATCTTGTGAGGACAGGTCTACAGACTACATTTGAGGAGCACTACTTTAAAGCACATGCCAGACATCGGGATACCTGGGTGACTCTGTTGGTTAAGCATCTGACCCTTGATTTCTGCTCAGGTTGTGATCCCAGGGTCGTGAGATCAAGCCCCACGTCAGGCTCTGAGTTGGGCATGGAAACTGCTTAAGATTTTGCCACTCTCTCTACACCCCACTCTTCCCCTTCTCCCTCTCCCTCAAAACAAAACAAAAAATAAACGTTCTTTATTAATTCATGCCAGACCTCAAGGCATGAGTTAGTAAAGAGAAAAGTCAGAGGATCCCAGACAAGGGCAGTGTTAAAGATGGTGTAGCCGTGGCGGGGAGCAAGCCTTATTAAAGGTACCTATACCGTGCCAGGAACATACATATGTGTCTCACTTAATCCCTGTGGCAGCCCGAGAGATAAATATTATCATTTCTCACTTTACAGATGAGGAAACAGAGGTTTTAAGGGAACAGGTAGTGTGCCCAGTCACCCAGCAATAAATGGGCAAAGGTGGGTCCCTAAGTTCTGTCCATCTCCAAGGTCATCGTTTTCTTCTCTGACCCTGCAACCTCCTTCTTACCTAGGACACAACCAAGGGCCAGCCTGATGAGAACATGGGAAGCACAAAAACCCAGTGTTCTGGGAGACAGGGATGGAAAGGAAGAACCAGGCAGCATGGTGGGGCTCGTAGGTGCTGAGAGAAGTTGTTTCCCTTTATATTACAGTGGGCAATGAGGAGCCTGTAAAAGTTTTGTAGTGACAACATTTATCATGGTAAAAATTAAAATTTTAGTATTATGAAAATAATGTAAAGCTGTTGCATAAATTTTGGATAATAGAAAAAAATCCTGTACAACAGTTATTTAAACTTCTTTAGTGTCTTTTTCCCCTTACTTTTATTTTTCACATCACATAATCATACTCTGCATACACACACACACACACACACACACACACATATATGTTTTGGTTTTGAGAGCACACATGTGAGCAGAGGAGGGGTGGAGGGAGAGAGGGATAGAATCTTAAGCAAGCTCTGCACCCTGTGCAGAGACACATGCAGAGCTTGATCTCATGACCACGAGATCATGACCTGAACAGAAATCAAGAGTCGGAGGCTTAATTCTTGACTGAGCCACCCAGGCACTCCTCTGCATATATTTTACATCCTGTTTTTATTTAACATTATATCTTATGTAGCATGTTATTTTATAGTTTGTATCTCCATCACTTATCACGACCCCACTAGTTCATCTAGTAAATATATAATTAATCAAAAATCTCTTCAATGGGAAGCACTTGGGTTCTCCACAGTTTTGTGTTACATAAATAACGCTATGATGAACATCTTTATGCATACTGGTTTTTCTGTACTGAGGAACATTTCTTTAGGAAGTGGTCAAGACGTAGGATTACTGGGCCACATGAGCATGTTTACGGCTCTTGATGTGTGTTGCCAACTGCTTTCCAAAAGGATTATGCCAATTTACAGTATCGCCAACTACATAGGAGAATGCCAGCCACTATTGGATTCTGAGTGGGGAAAGGGAATCAGACTGTGAATGATTTCAACACATAAGAGATTTAACCTTGAGGGGCGCCTGGGTGGCTCAGTCTGTTAAGCATCCGACTCTTGATTTCAGCTCAGGTCATGATCTCACTGGTTCACGGGATCCAGCCCCATGTGGGGCTCTGTGCTGACAGTGCAGACCTGGCTTGGGATACTATCTCTCCCTCTTTCTCTGCCCTCTCTTACTCATGTGTGCACTCAAGTGCACTCTTTCTCTCTCTCAAAATAAACAAATAAACATCAAAAAAAAGACTTAACCTTGATCTTTGATCACTGGGTTTTTGTAAGTATTGAATCACTAAACTGTATACCTGAAACTAAGACTACATTGTATGTTACCTATAAAATTAAAATAATAATAAATATGTAAAAAAAATTTTAAGAGATTTGTCCTTGATCTTTAAGGTATTAGGAAGCTATTGAAGGTTCTTGAGTAGGAGAGTGAGGTGTGAAAAACTTTATAAGATTCATCTAAGGTTAGCACTTGTGAGAACTAAGGAGACAACAGACTAGTAGGTGCCTGGTTCTTGCATTTGTTATCACCTTGGGTAAGTCACTTGTCTTGGCATTGGTTTCTTGCTAAGTTAAATGAAAGTATGTAATAAATGATCTTCTATGGTTTTATAGCACTAAGATCGTATGAGTCATTTGAATTCTGAACATTAACTTAGAGATAATTGAAATTCCACAATTAATTGCTCATTCCTCTAAGTTACAACTTCTAGTAAAATCCCAGCTCTTTGGGGGATGGATACTACCTGGCACATATGTCACTATTTCCTCTCCCGAATTAATGGCACATAGTGTCCATTGATCATGGCTCTCTTTCTGGCTCAGAGTGACCATCTGCAAAGCACTTGGGCAGTCTTTTGCTAGTGACTGGTGGTGACACACAAGGGGAGGCCCATCAGCCATTCAGGCCCTGAACTAATGTCATCCCTGATTCCACAGTATCTAGAAAAGCAGGGCAACAGATGTAGACAAAGCAAAGCGAGAAGGCATGAAGCACCATGCAACGTGAATCCTTAAACTGCACTCACTATGGCCCATTATGTTCTAAGAACTTTACAGAGATTACCTCGTCTCATCAACTCGGATAGATAGGTTATTATTAGCTATTTCACAATAAGGAAACTGAGGCATGCAGGCTATGGAGCATGCTCACAGTCAGGTGGGAAATGCCAAAACCCGGGTTGCGGCCTTGGCAGTCTGGCTTTGAAGACTGTGGACTCTGTCCTCCACTGTGACATGCATGAAGAGGGGGAGGAGACTGTGGGGACAGCAAGTAGGGGTGGTATGGGGACAGAAAGAGGAGGCCAGGCGCTGAAAGACAAACTGCTGATTCTGTCATTTTGCCACAAGAGGGCCCTGCGCTTACAATTCATTTATTCTCTCAATCATTAATTCCAAGTGACTTAAAAGATAGGGAGTTGGGTGGAGGGGGCCACTCGGTGCTCTGCTATGGGGATAACAAGGGTAAAATGAACATGAGCTTCCCAACTTCCCAAGAATTTACAAGTGGGCAGGGAAATAAGATCTAGGAAGCACCGGCTGACCCACAGTGGGATGAGAGGAGAAGATATGGTGGTCTGAGGCCCAGATGAGGGGTTCCTCCCTGCAGCTGCAGTGGCTGAGGAAAGCTGAGTGGAGCAGGGTCCCTTCCATGCATCTTGAGTCATAGGCAGGATGATGTGGATCCATGCAGGTAAGGATAAAGGCACCCAAGCAGGGAAGGCAAGGTGTGCACGGGCAGGTAACAAGTGTGTATGAAGAACGGAAGATTTGGCCTAAAGATGGGGATATAAATGACAGTGATGGAAATAAAGTTAAGACAACATTAGGCAGAACGAAAATAAATCCAAATTTCTGGCTTAAGACAACACACAGCTATTTCTACATCACAAACCAGACCAACAAAGTCTCCCTTATCAGCAAAATGGTTTACTCCAAGTGGTGTTTCTGGGACCCATGCTTGTTCCATCTTGTGGCTCCTCATTTCCCACAGGTACAGAATCCTCTGTTTCCAACTGACAGAACCAGAAAAAAAGGGGGATAGGAAAGGTGTACCCTCTTCCTAACTACCTTGACCCTGAAGTGACACATATCACTTTTGCTTACATTTCATTTGCCAAATTAAATGGGTGGGAAATGTAGCCCCAGTCTGGGCAGTTGCTTCCAAGAAATATCTGTATCTGAGGGTGGGGAGGACTGGCACAAACCTCGGTGCCTTGACCACAGAAGGTCTTAATGCCCGGCTAACAAGATATGGCATCATGGCATAAGCAAGCTGGCTTGGAAGGGTTTGGAATTATGTCAGCAAAGGTTCCCACTTTGGAAAGAGAAATCTGGCAACAGCATGTCTCCAAGGGATGGAAACAAGGTAAGAAGGGAGAATGGTAGGGGAAGGAGTGAGGGGGAGGGGCACTCATACCAGGAGGTTCCCAGACAGGAAGCAGCAGTGATTCAGAACCCCTACAAGGCCCGGCTGCTAGGACGAGACCTGCTTTCTTCCTGCATCATTACAGAGGTATGAGCCAAAGGCACGGGGACACGGCGCAGATATTCAGCTCCATTAGGTTTGGATGGAGCCAAAAGAAAACCAGCGAACCCACGAGTTCTCGGGCAGATCTTTCCTGGATTTGTCTCAAAGACAGCGTCCATCCAGGCTTCATCTGCATCTGGAGTGGAGAGCGTCTGGGACTCAAGAGTCTGCTGGTGGACCGTGGACATGGGCAGCTGCCAAATGTGGCCGAAGCTGCCACCGGAGATCTGTTTTCACAGGTTTTGTTTGGAAACTCAGTGTGGGGTTTGGGAGCAGCTGGGAGATTCTGAGTAATTGCGTACCCTGGGGGTGGAGGGAGGCCAAGTACAACAGCCTTTCCCAGAGACCCAAGTGAGGGCAGGCAGGAAGTCAGGTGAGGCCACCCGAGGCCCAAGGCTGGAGGTCAGCTTCAGTGCCCTGAGGATGAAGCTCCACCCAGACACAGACACAGTAGCTCTGATGCCAACATGCTGGGCACCCTAAGCCCTGCTCTCAGCCCCAGGGCTCACTTTCCATATCAGGGAGTTTGGGGTGCTTTATGTACTATAAGGGGCCCTCCTTAAAGTATCAGAACTGGATATCCTGAAACTTAAATAGACCAGCAGATGATCTTTTGTTCTGCAATGTGTTTCCCTTTAGGCTCAGATCAAGTATCAGCTTTGAAGTTTTCCTTGACCTCGTTCTTTTCTGTACCCCAGGAAGATTGATCATCCCCTCTTCTCCACACTCAGGGCAATTCTACCACCAACTTAACATGTAACCATCCATATTCAATCACCAAATGTTGCTTAAATACTTGATGGGTGTTAAG
The DNA here is from genome assembly GCF_027475565.1 of Acinonyx jubatus. NCBI lineage: Eukaryota > Metazoa > Chordata > Mammalia > Carnivora > Felidae > Acinonyx > Acinonyx jubatus. Next base: position 123,050,970 of record NC_069388.1, on the reverse strand, counting down.
GGCTGTGGATAGAAGGATCAAGAAGCTTCAATCTGTGCTATCCTCCTTGGGCCCTGGGCTTCCTCTAGGCTGGGATGTGATTCCTTACTTTTGAACATCTGCCTGGCTCAAGAGTGCTTGTTAATGTTGATGGAACTGAACTGGATTCACCAAACTATTCTGCTCTCTCCAGTGGAAATCGCCAAGAGATACCTCAAAATGCAAGCTCTATAAGCACATTTGAAATCAACAATTTCATTCTCCTGCCCTTGACTCCAGTTGGCTGCCATTGGAAGGCAGCCCTACATTCTTCATTGTGTGCAGTGAGCATTGAGTGCATTGTGTGCTGCCTATCATTTCATTACTCAGCATCATTACTGTCGGGCAGTGTGAGAACAGAGCATTTCAGGACGGCCTTAGGAATATGCCTTCGTTATCCAGGAATGATTTCATCTCAAACGAGATAATAATCACACTGGTGCCAAAAAGCTCTGTGTTCTAGTCTAGCCTCGATGACAGAAGCCTTGTGATCTGGGGCAAGTTACACAACTCTCGAAGATCTTAATTTTGACACTTCCTCTGCAGTAAAACGAACAGTTGACTTTCAGCTCCAAAGTGCTCTTATTCCCCAATACTAAGATCTTGTCCCTCGATCTGAGTTTTGGAATTTAATTCAACATTAAGTTTTTCCACAGTCTAGACCCTCTGTGCTGCTTTTTTTTTTTTTAAGTTCTATTTCTTAATCGAGGAATAAAAAGACAGCCTTTTTGACCAGACAGCCAAGATCCCCAGGTGGACCCCTCTCTGAGAAAAGCACATATGTCTGTCAAGATTCTGAAAAATGTATCTTCTTCAATTCCTGTGTTTTTCTTTAAAAGAAAATATATAGAAACCGCAAACATATTTGTATCATTCCCATATGATGCCTTCATTCTTGAAGGAAGTGTTGGATTTTCTTGTTCTTTGGCTCAAAGAGGAATGGGTGACATCAGTGAGCTAAAACTGCAAGTTCTACTGCCCTCTCCCTATTAAACTTGAATGTTTACTTTCAGGGGATTGGCCAAGAAAAGTCCATTTGGGCTGGAACACAGCATATTTAGTCTCAGAATTAAGGTAATTTCTTTGGAAGAGTTTCAACCAAATCAATTTATTTCAGAGATGTTGGTGTTGGGTCCCTTTTAAAAATTCCAAAGCCCCAGGCTTTTTAACTGTACCTGCTCTGCTAACACAATCCCAAGCTGGCTCTCACTCTGAAAGCCATATACTCTAGGTGTATGGGATTCTGTGATGCGTGCCTTGGGTGTGCTAGAAAAAGGTTGCCGTTTTACAGGCTGAATGTAGATTCATAGCTGCATGGGCTCCCTAGATACTGAAGACCCAAGGGCCTGGCGAGTCCAGACAAGATCCACCCCTCCTATCTATAAATTCCCTTCAATAATAATATACATTCATACACATTATTTTCCACTTAATTCTTGTAAAAACTTTGTGAAGCAGACAGATTGGTATCATTACATCTGTTTTTATCAAAACATACAGGGGTTTGGTGGTATTAACTGCCTTGGCCAAGGCCTCTTGGCTGCTGAATGGCAAACCTGGAAGTGGTCTTCTTGTGAATAGCACTCCTGCTACAAGCCTGTCCTGTCCATCAAATCAGGAAGAATTGAGAGTGAAGAGCTGTTACAAAGTGCTTACCTTTGAAGATGCCCCTTTGAGAAAACAGAAGAGAAATGTCTAAGTATGGTTTGAAGACCATCTAGAAAGCTCTTCCCTAAAAGTATTTCCTCTACTTACTTGTCAATAACACCAAAATTTTACCATTAGAGAGTCACTTCTTTTAGTAAAGGACTAGGATTCTTGTAATTCTCTGAGTTTAAAAGGGGCCCATCAAAGAACTAGGGTATTGTCTAGTACTTCTAGACCAACATTTAATTGTGGTAAAATGAGTGAGCATTCCTTCCTTGTTCCCAGTAGGTATGTTTTATCATGTTAAGACAGTAGCTATTATCTGTATTTTACTAAAAGTTGTCAACATAAATCATTCCTCTCAGCCAAACTGACCTCTTTCCTGTCCCTGAAACAGCTAATAACCATTACTCCCTTGCTCCAGCCACTACTCCCTCATCAGATCCTTTAACAGGATCTTGTTTTCCCCAGCTCTAGGGCTGGAAAGTCTATGGATTTTCTTAGAGATGACCTATTCTTGTTTCTTGTTCAGTAGATGAGTGAGGAGGTTGTTTGAGTTGCCAAGACCACATAATGGACTTCTGCCTAAATGCTGGAACCTAAGACAAATGCATTTTTTTTCCTGAACCTACTTCCATATGTCATTTTGAAGTAGTAGTAACAGCAATTCAGAAGCTATTCCACAGATAGCTTCCTCTCCATTCCTTATTCCCTTTTTTGTGTCAAAATCCCTTAGCACCCTTCCCTGCCATGTAGAAGACCCATGAGGATGTATGCAACTGAAAACTGTCCAGTTCTGTGTAGATAAATTTCTCAGGGAGAGAAAATGATATCAGGTCCAAATCTTGCTCGTTGATGATCTAGTAATCAAAGTTCAAATCCCAACTATGCCACTAACTTGTTAAGTAGCATGGCAAGCTGCTACTCATTTCTGGGTCTCAGTTTCTTCACCAACAAAGTAAGGAGTATCAGCGGCATTTCTGTTGGCCGTTTCACATCTAAAATGCCAGTACTCAACAATCTTTGGCTCTAACTGGGTACTAAGAACAGTAAGTAGCAGACATGATCTTACAAGCTCCTTGCTGATGACCAGTGTTCCTTTTCCTGTGAACAGAGCTTTTCTTTTCCTAATAAAAGATCATACTTTCCCCACAAACTGATATTCACAGTGAAATGTAAATAACTGGGTGCTGATTCTTTCTTGAGAGTCAGGTATGAACCAAAGCAGCTGCTGACAAGTGGGCATCGGTGACTGAAAGACGGGGAAGAGCAGAATGAAAGTCCAAGGAGAGAAGAGTGGAGAACTCCAAAGGTGGTCTTTGCTGTGGGGTGGCCTTGGCAGGTTAGAGGGCAAAGGCAAGCCTAAGTTTAACCTTTCAAAGCTTCAAATGAAACACCAGGGCATCTGGCCTGCCTCTCTTTGCCAAAACAGCCACCCCTCTGGAGTGCAGAGCTGCTTGAGGTCCGTCAGTCTCCAAGGTCAGAAGGTTAATGTCCCAACCTGACTCAGGTCACCTCTCTATGCCCCCTCTGAAACTTCAGCTCTACATTTTTAAGATGCATATAATAAAACGTGACCCTGAGGTCCACCCCATTAAAGGATAAAACGGTAATCCAGATACATACAACATCTCAGATACACGGAGGCTCCATTTGCCTCTGTTCGGAAACGGAATGCCGACAGATTTATGATAATTTGGATATTGTCTTTCTTCATGTACTAAACGTACTGTGGAGGAGGCTGTGGAAAGTGGAAAAGAACCTCAACTGTCCTAGTAATAATATATGGAAATGCCCATGGAACTTAAAATAAGAGGCTTTTATTTTTACCTATGACACACATTCTCATAGAGACCGGAGAAACAGTTACGGCCTATTTAAAATGTGGTCATTTAACCTGCTTTGAATGTCACGCTAGGTGTAGGCTATAGGTTACTTGAAAGAAAAGAGATGCTTTCTTACTCATCTGTGAATCCACTGAAGTGCCCAGCACAGCTCCTGGCATGTAGTACATGCCCAGGAATACTTACTGTGGTTGACGAATGAACTTGAAAATCGCCATTGGGGAGCAGTGTGTTAACAGAGTGAACACAGCACTAGATTAGGGGAGTTAGCATACCTGCATTTTCATCACAATCAGTGCACTGAAGGCAACCTTGTGTAACTTCTGAGATGGGTCTTTGAGAGGCCTTGCAGCCTTCCCCCTCTTAGAACTGCTCTGACATTGCCCTTCAAGGAAGCCAATCAATCTCCTAGAGGGTGTGAGGTCACATGGAGAACAAGGACCCCCAACCAACAGCTGGTACCAACTTTTGAATGTGTGAATGAAACCGTCTTGGACCTTCTGGCCCAGCTGACCCTCCAGCTAAAATCCATCATGAGTGAGCCCAGGAAAAGCAGAAGAGAGACTGCTGGGCCATACAGAATCATGAGAAATAACATTTTGTTTGTTTGTTTCCACCCACTAAGTTTTTGCATGGTTTGGCACACAGCAAGGGCTAATGTAGCCAGGAAGTTAGACGAGGTAGCTTCTAAGGTGCTGTCAGCTTTATGATTCTAAAACCTTAGTATAGAGCTAATAGTGAGAATAGAACAGCATTTCTGGAAGCGTCTCTATTCTGTACCATTGGTTTTGCAGAGGAGGAAACAGACACAGAGAGGAGAGGTCATTTTCCCAAGTTTGCCTTATATAATGCTTGATTGTGTCGCATAGACTCTAAAAAGAAGAAAAGCAGAGGCTGGCCCATTGTCCATGCCCCCTGAAGTGTCCCTTCACACACTTAAGAAGATGGTGCTTCTGCTCTGTTTGACAGGACCAAGGAGAACTCCCTTCTGGAAAGCAGCCAGTCCATTAACGGACAAAACCCCAAGAAACAGCCCACACCATGAGACCATCCTTCCCTTCAAAAGACCCTAAATCTTTGGACAAAATTCAAATGTAATTAAAGAGTGCGTCTTAAATCTGGAGAGACTGGTTTTCCAGCACGTGCTTCTAATACACATTTTGTGTCCTAACAACGACTCTCTCCTCTCTCCACTGTATCGTTTCTACCTGCCTTAAGTAGTGATGGCTGCAGCCTAAATGTGTGCTGTCTGCTGCTTTTATGTGCATCTCTGAAACTACTGATGAAAATTCTTCCCCCTGAAGTGTGAGCCGTTACTAACATACCATACAGTCTGGCATTGATTTAGGGCCAACCTGGGAATTTCAGGGTTGGGCTTGGATTTATCTGAGAGGAGTTAAATGTTTGGGGCAGGGGTGTAGTGCTGTTCCAACAAAATGGCAAAAGTAAACTTCAAGATGAGTGTCAGTAGAGAGAATTAGAAGAGACAATTAAATAAATACCTGGATGGAAATTCTGGGTCCGGTGCCATCAGCAGAGCACACAACATACATTTTAGACACATTCTAAAGACAATTTCAATAAGTCATCTGAGAAGATGAATCAAATAAATCCCAAATCTTAAGAACAGATTGGTTGCTATGTGGCTTCTTGCAAGTGGACCATTAAATCAACTTTTTTAAAACTAACAGTTTCTCCTGTCATCACCAAGTGAAGAAGTGGAGGGGGAAAAAAATCAGTTAGCCAAAGGAATGACATTCAGATGTTGAAAGGCTGAAACCTGAGGAACACTACCAAACTGTTGCTAAAAAACAACAAGGAGCTGGTGTTGAAAATGAAGACACAAAGGAGCGTGCTCTCCAAGGCTTAGCGCATGGTCTGTGCCCACACGTGCTGACTGGCATCAGTGATCTGCCTAAGAAAACACAGTAGCTGGTTTCCTTCCAGAACCTTCTCACCTATGGTTGTAACTCCGTGTGATGGTGGTGAATCTGGAAGGCGGATGATGACCTGCACCTCTTCACACGGCGCTGCCTTGCATTTCTGCAACCAGCAGTCATCTGAACCTCTGGTTTTGTCTGACCCGTTGATCACTTACCACCTTATACTGTAGGCTGTTGGCACATCACAGACAGATTCACTGGCCCAGGAGCTCCTGCACCCACCAAAGGCAGCACAACGGAGGACAGAAAACGCCAGCATCCCCCATGGGCCTGAGGACATGGAGTTGGCAGCCAGGGGTGTTTAGTCCCAGGCTAAACTATGTGACTGAAACCCAAGTCAGAATTCTTGAGAGAGCACTGGAATAAGAATAAGAAGACATGGAGATTAGCCCAGCTGTGCTAATAACTGCCTGAGAAACCGTATCACTCAACCGCTCTGGCCTCAGTTTCCTGATTCAGAAACAAAATGGTTTGAGTAGATGATCTCTCTAAAGGTGGAACAGAGACGCCTTCTCTCCCTCAAAAACCACTCTGCCATGTTAGCCGTGCGATCTCAGCCCACCTGACCTCAGCTCCTCAGTTCCTCATCCGCAAAGTCCTAGAGTCATAAGGATAAAATAAGTTATAATGTGTTACAAATTTAGGACACTATCTGGCATGTAGAGATTAAGTATTTAATATATGTTAGCATAAATAAATATGTTATAACTCAGTTGTTCAAGTAACTTGGAAGCAAGGAGGAAGCAAACTATGGTAGCCCTCTGATAGCATGAATGCTTTTGAGATTATAATAGGGACTGGCCACACCTCCCCATTTCCCCCATAATGTGTCTGCTCATCTTTCTTCAGGTGCTTTGTCACTTTTATGGAATTATTTTTGTTACAGATTAGCTTTTCTCTATTAATCTTTATTGAAGAATAATCATAAAAATCAGCATACTTTTGTGTACTTCAATAAAGAAAAATTGTCTTGCTTGCTTGTTTGTTTAGACTTTGATGTGTCTTCTAACCTTTGACTGAGTTTTACTAACCAGGCACTTAAATGCATGCCCATCAGAGACGTATTAAAACACACGAACAACAACTTCTTCATGTTTATATGTTTAGAAAAAGAGAAAATGAAAGCAAAAGACATTTAGGAATTTCTCTTACACTGAAGAAACACCTGTAAGGAACTGAGTCATTTCTTCTATTTCTCTTTATCCTGCTAAATACAAATGTAATGGAAATTCTCTATCACGTAAAATCTCAAATAGCCAATCCTTGGGTGGGAGGATTAGAGTAGGGTTTTTTAAATTTCCATCATTATAATATCTTTAATTTCCAAATTTTCTAACATGACCTTGTATTTTATAATAAGAAAAAATAATGTAATTTTTAAAGGTACTCATTGGTCCAGCAATCAGCCAGACTTGTACTAACTGTTCCATCCACCAAACAGAAGGTATCTCTTTGGGGGCCAGGAAAACTGCCAAGAGAGAAGGTAGTGTCTCCCTCTTGGAACTGTACAGTTTACGGAAGAGACAAGACACACAGATAAAGTGAACTGAGATACATTTAACACCAAAGGGGATGTTCAGAGTAAATAAACCTAAAGCAAGAGAAGGAGTTGGAGTTTTGGGGCTTCTTTGTAGTAGGATCATCTCTATTCTACATTCACTAATTTCACAACCATGAGCTTGAGAGTGTCCTGCTCACCAGGCCTTGCTGTAGGCTTCAGGGGTATAATGATGAAAAAGATGCCCTCCCTGCCCATATCAAAGCCATTGGATAATAAGGAGATACAGAGACTTAAAAAGATCATTTAAAATGGGCTGATGAATGGATAAAGAAATTGTGGTTTATATACAAAGTGGAATACTACTTGGCAATGAGAAAGAATGAAATATGGTCCTTTGTAGCAACGTGGATGGAACTGGAGAGTATTATGCTAAGTTAAATAAGTCAGAGAAAGACAGATACCATATGTTTCACTCTTATGTGGATCCTGAGAAACTTTACAGAAGACCATGGGGGAGGGGAAGGGAAAAAAAAAGTTAGAGAGCGAGAGAACCAAACCATAAGAGACTCTTAAAAACTGAAAACAAACTGAGGGTTGATGGGGGGTGGGAGGGAGGGAGGGTGGGTGATGGGCATTGAGAAGGGCACCTGTTGGGATGAGCACTGGGTGTGGTATGGAAACCAGTTTGACAATAAATTTCATATCAAACTAAACTAAACTAAACTAAAATAAGATAAAACAAAATGGGTTACTGAGGGTGTGTAGTGCTCTTTCATACACCTATTCGAATGTTCAACAAAAATGCACTAAACAGTTTTCCTGTGTCAAACACACAGAGAGAGGCATGAATAAGAATCGAACTGCGTCCTCAGTGAAGCTTCCATGTGAATGGTCAAGGATACATTGCAGCCTCCAGTGAGATTGCAGAGTGTATATTGTTACCTGCCTTCCATAAAAAACTGAAGCTTGAGCTAATGTGCCCAAAGCCACACAGCGACTAGGGGCAAATCAGGGCTGGGAAACCAGAACCTTTGGGGCCCAGTGTTTGTGAAGCCTTCACTTCTCCATTGTTGGCTTCCATGGAGGCAGAAGTCTTTCTGCACTACTCTCATCATGAGAGAGCAGCTGTGAGACATCCCTTATTCCTGAGTGGGAATAAAAAACCACGCATTTTAAGGAAAGCACGAAAGGTTTGAGTGCAGCCATCCATCCACCCAGACATTCACCTAACAGACATTTCCTGATGCCACTTGGCCACCGTAGCCTTCCATGGGCCAGGCCATTCAGAGCTGTTCACATTTCCAGGGCACCTGGGTGGTTTAGTTGGTTAAGCGTCTGACCTCAGCTCTGGTCATGCTCTCATGGTTCATGAGTCCAAGCCCTGCATCAGGCTCTGTGCTGACAGCCAGAGCCTGGAGCTTGTTTCATATTCTGTGTCTCCCTCTCTTTGCCCCTCCCCCACTTGCTCGCACACTCTCTCTCTCTCTCTTTCTCAAAAATAAATAAACATTTTTTTCAAAAATTCAGAAATGTTCACATTTCCACATCAGTGCATTTCCAGCCTCCCTAGGCTCGGAAGATTGTCAGCTACCAAGTGGGAAAAAGAATGTGATTCAGTCACATGAAGGAAGGGTGCTCAAAGCTCTGAGCTGAGACCCACAGAATTAATTCCACTACATTCTCCAAGCCTGAACTGTGGTTTTGGTGACGAAAGGTTCAAACCATCACTGCTGGAAGAGCAAACCTACAGCGCCATCCACCTTGTGGAGAGCGAGCACGTAGATGTGGTTTTGTATTCCATGTCTAGACCCTCTGCTTCCTTCTAGAGGTTAGGTGTGAGCAGAGAAGGCCAGGATGGAGGGGTTTGTGGGGCATTCTCTTCCATCTGTTCTGAAGCTGCCCCTACTGAGGTGGAAGGTGCTAGAAGATTCTTCCCCAAGTCACTGTGAGAGTCAGAGCTGTGGTCAAGAAGCATATGTGCTCACCCTCTGGGTGGGTGGGCAGTTCAGCCTACACTGAACATCAAGCCTATTTCTGTTGTTTGCTTCTTTCTCATTTTCGGCTCTTCTGACCCCAGGTTTAAGTGGCAGGTGGGGCAGTGCTAACTGCACTGGGCTGGCTCCCAGAGCCAGAGTTCCTATGCACTGACTCAGGGGCCTGGGTCAAGTCCACAGTCTCTCTGAGAAAATTCCTCATCTGCACATGACCGAGAATTTTCGGAAGCTGATTTTGGCAAGTGCTGACTAGTGGGCCACGCTCTCTGCCCAGCACGTGGTAGGCATCACCTCACTTAATCCTCGCATCCAGTGAGGGTGCTGTCATTATCCCTGTGATAGAGGTATGAGAACTGAGGGCCGGAGAAGTAATGTGCCAGTGATGGAGGCACTGGTGAGAGGAGGAACGAGGTCTCTTCCTTTGCACTCCAGGACCTGAGCTTGTGTCTCGGCGGTCAGACTTGCATCGTGCAGGCCATCCCTCATTACGATGGTTTGGCTTACGAGTTTTTGACTTTACAAATGTGCCAAAGTGGTATGCATTCAGTAGAAATCGTACTTTGGATTTGGAATTTGGATCTTTTCCTAGCCTGGCGAGATGCAGTCCAATCCCTTCATGACACTAGGTGGTGAAAACACTCCCCGTCAGCCACATGACCCTGAGAGCGAACAACCAATACGCAGACACCTCTTCTGCACCCATACGACCATTCTGTTTCTCACTTTTTGTACCAGCATTTAATAAATTACATGAAATATACAATACCTTATTATCAAATAGGCTTTGTGTTAGATGATTTTGCCCAGCTGTAGGCTTAATGCAAGTGTTCTGAGCACATGTGAGGTAGGTGAGGCTAAGCCAAGATGTTTGGTATGATCAAGACATAACCCCATTGTAAGTTGAGGAAGACCTGGGATAACTCTGTCTTATTCCTGATTTCATTGGTAATGATTTTTCTGTTTCTCTGTAAGAAGGCTGTTAGATGTTGGTGACATATGAATCCTTTAAAGCATTTTTTAAGGGACCCTTCTCATTAATTTTAATGTTCTTGTTTGCTTTGACTTGGGACGAACCTATGATTCCATGTTCTAAATGTTTTAACAAACACATCAGATAAAACAAATAAAGCCAAAACAATAAGGTCTCAACATCCCAGTGCTAGATGTGTAGTGTTTCTCAATTTTCCTTAATAATAACATCGCCTTGGATGTTTGTTTTCAAAAAAAAATCACCAGACTTCTCTCCTGGAAATTCTGGCTGAGTAGTATGGAGTGAGGCCCAGGAATCTGGAATTTTAATACGGTTGCTAGGTGTTTCTAAGGAGGAAGATGTGCACAAGTTACCATAAGGCAAACTATGTGTTATGGTGGTTTTATAAAACAAACTTCGAAGGATATTTGAAAATTTTAATAAATGAAATAGACTAAATAATACAAGGACCACCTGCATAGTTTAACTCTGACAACCTAACTAGAATAGCCCAGGCCCTGGAATCCAGAGGCCCTGAGCAGTGACCCCAGTTTTTGCATTAACTAGCTTTTTAAATTAGACATGTATCTTTCTTGTCCTAAGTTTTAAAAGAGCTTTATCAGGAATGAATGCTTAGTAGATATTTTTCTGAGCCTCTATTGGTATGGTAAGTAAAAATAAAAGTACTGAATATGTGCCAGATACTGTGTTAAGAACATTATAGTTATTATCTCACTTAATCCTCATAAAACCTCTGAGAGAAAGCACAACAGATTATTGGAAGAAGATCACGTGATATGAGTAAACATAAGCAGGCTAAACTCTCTTGATAAAAAGCGGAAGACCTTCTCAGGTCAAGTTAGAAAGTGTAACAATGATAATATGTCACCTGTAAGTGCAACGAAGTAAATGACACAGAAAGGTTAAAGGCAAAAGGATTTTACCCAGATGTATCAGGAAAATGCAAATAAAATTAGAGCAGGATTAGAAGTAACAACATTTAAAGGGGGCAAAAAATATTAAATGAGTAAAGCAATACTTTTCATATTGAAAACTAGTAACAATCGTATAAGTCCTAAATACTTATGTGCTGAATAATTTAATATTTAGGTAATAGTTTTTAAAAACTATTTTAATCACAAAAAGAATGCCAGCAATGAAACTCACCAATGCAAATTTGGGGGAACCAACCCTAAATTTTCACAGAAGAACAAGTTGAATAATGTGCATTGAAAGCCTCTGTGGCCTGATTTCACCAGCAGCTTCACCTCTCCAGGTCAGTGTCGTCCCTGAGATCCTACCTGTGTCACCACAACAGGATTCCCTAGACTCTGCTCCCTCTGACACATGATTCTCCATGGAGCCTTGTTTTCAGCCCAAACCCTATCATGTCTATTTCAGAAATTCTTCAATGTTACAGCATGGATCCCCGGTTTCTAGTGTGCGTGTATACAGGTATTTTTCTAAATGTGTGTATTTCATTAATCAGTTCAGTGGACAATGGGAACCCCCAAACCCTAACCTCTTGTCCAGAAGATTCTGCTTGAAGTACTTTATAAATGTGTTGAGAGAAATATTTTAAAATAAAATAAAAATTAAACAGCTTCTTCAGTGCCTGCTTGCTGCAGACAGAGCAAAAACTCAAGGCTGACCTTGGGATAGTCCGCAGGAAGGTGGGTACCTCTCAGCAGTGCACTTGCCCCAAACCCAGGAGGGACCACAGGAGATTTCAAAGAATGGCAAACTCCCTGATGTCTCCTAGGCCTCAGTTCTGTATCCCAGATGACAGTGGAGTAGACAGTTTAAGGAGGTGTTACAAAGTAGTGATCGAGAACACACACTGGACAATTGTATCACATATTTGAAAAGTTGCTAAGAGAGTAGATCTTAAAAGTTCTCATCGCGAGAAGAAAAATATTTTTGTAACTGTGTGTGGTGATGGATGTTAACTAGATTTGCTGTGGTGATCACTTCACAGTATACACAAATGATGAACTGTTGTATATCTGAAACTAATATAATGGTACACGTCAATTACACACCAATAAAAATTTAGAAAAAAAAAAGAATACACACTCTGAAATCAGGCAGGTCTTGGGCAGATTATTTTGAACCTTAACATCCTTGTGTGTGAAATAGGGAAAACATCTCACAGGGTCTGTTGCAAAGCAAAACAGGAGAATATACACAAAGCACCAAGCAGGGGAGTGCACACTTGATTTTCAATAAATATTACTACTGATACTATTATTGCTGGTGTTATTAATGAGACTAAGGCTTACACGAAAAAAGCTGCTTCCAGTTATTGGAAATACTCCAAATCCAAATATTATTTCATGTCAGAGAAAACACGGTTAATTCAGATGGCTGTGGGTGAGACAAATTCAGAGAGCACTCAACAGCTTTACATTGTTGCAGCTCCTCAAATGTTAAATTGAGCTGGTGACATGGCCCCCTCAGCCAGCCACACACGTGGGACAGCTGCCCATTCACACAGCACTCGCTCACTTGGAACTAGGAGGAGCCGGGTCCTGTCCTCCTCTCCTGTATTCCCCCAGAATTGGGGTCTTAGCGCTGACTGCACACCTCTCTTGCTGACCTTGTGAGAGTCTCTTCTCTTCCAAGGTCAAGTTCAGGAGGCTGGTGAGGATAATCTCCAACACTAACCCCCTGTGACCATTATTCTTTCCTACTGTGACAGTCACTCTACTGCGAAGCTGAATTCCCAAAGGCAGGGGAAGAACCACCTCAGTAAGGAGCCACCTCTCTGGGGCTCACTGGGCCTCTAGTCCAAAGTCCTGTGCTTTTCTGTTTCCTTCCATGAGGGTATCACCTCCTTCTTGCCCATCTCCAATGTGTCCCCAAATGTTGTTTGATTCCATGAATTACAAAGAAGTGCGTTTGGAGACGCTCAAAACAACCCCTTGGGAATATGAAACTAAACTGGGACATTCAAAGGCAAGAGTGTCATTTGCAGTCAAAAAATCATGATAAAAGCATTACAATACTGGAGATTCCCAAGGGTCTGAGGACTACTGAGGCTGGAGAAGCAGGCTCTGAGGTCTGTGCCGGCCAGGGCCAGGAAGCACACACCTTGCACAGTGGGCGGTGAGACAACAGAACCAATAAGACGTTCTCAAATTAGGAGAGGTAAATTTGGAATAGCAGACCAAGTGCCAGCAACTACTGAGCTCTCCAAAACAAATTAGCTCAATTCAATTCTCCTTCATCAGAAGTTGGTTAGTTAGATAGAGTTAATATCATCCCTCCCCCTTTCCATTTCTCCCTCATTGGGAGAGCTGACAGAATCCCAGGAAAACATCCTGGTCCAGCGACTGTGCTAGAAATTAATTTTGGAGACTGAAAGGTTGCCATGACTTGTGTGGGGACACCAATCTAAAATGCTGGGGGTGAGAGGGTGGCTGAGAAACATGGGCTATCTTCCAGGTCGCACGTTCATTCATTCATTTATCCATCCCACCCAGCAACATTTGCAGATGGCCGCATGGCAGGCACGGGGGTGAGGGGCAGCATGAGGGAGGTAGCAAAGATGGCCTGTAGAAGCACCAGGAGAAAAACCACAGGGCCTCACAGGGCACAAAGCACAGTGCCAGGAAAGAAGCAGCAAGGGGGAGAGCATTTCTGGCTGGTGGCGTCCCAGGAACCGGGCTTGGAAAAACGAACAAGGCTTTGATGAGCAGAGAGGAGGAAAGGCCAGTGCTGCTGGAGAACCCAGGCTGCGCAGGCCCAGAAGGCAGGAAACCCCACAGGAGCCAGTGCACTGGGCTCCACTGGGGCCAGCACCCAGGTTTCCTACAGCTTCACTTCACCAGGCCAGGCGCTGACAGGTAATAGTTGTCCCTTGACTGCACCCTGGAATCAGTCAGCCCTCCTCAGTAGTGCAAACACTACTGTGCTGAGTCCTACCTCCAGAAAGTCTACTTAAAGCACTGAACTGGGGGTGTGGCCGGGGCATCAGGACGTGTCACAAGCCGCCCAGGAGCTTCTCATTTTGACCGGGGATGAGAACACCTGCTCCAGGTGAGCCTCACTGCTCCAGGCCCTGGCAAAAACCACGTGGCCTTCACCCAGCCTCCTCTGCACCCCTGAGCAGTCCAAGAGACGACAAGCGGCTCCAGGAAACGTGAAGACCTGTACCCCACACTGGAGGGGCGGGATGGCATGGTGGCTCCTGTCTTGGGGTGCCTCCTGCACACGCTACTTAGTGACTCTGGCAAGTACACACCTCTCTCAAGCTCTGGTCCCCTCCTAGTAACAGCGACCACACAGAAAGAGCAGTGATGGTAGAACACTGGGGTCCCACATCTGTTTGAGAATCTAAAAGCTTCGGATTCTGTCCTGAAAAGAACGTACCTGCCCATACCCAAATGTGAATCCCTTTTCAGAAGTCAGCAGACTCCACAAAGATCCTCCACAGACCGAGGTTAGGCACGCCTCCTGCAAAGGGTTTGAGGCTTGCCTCTCGCTGGCTCCAGAAATTTTGCTCTGGTTAGGGTTTCATTCACGCTCAAGCTCTTCTGAACCTGTTCAGCTCTCTTCAGATCACGAGGTGGGGTGGGGGGAGGGGGGGCGGTTGGCAAGACTGGTTAGGAGCGCTGAGTTTCAACCAGGCTGTGCAACAGATACGTAAACAGAGCAAGGTGAATGCGGAGGCCGCTGCATGGTGAAGAGAATGAGAACCAGATGCCCCAGTTCAGGGAAGAGTGGAGAGAAAGACAGCTGCCCGAGGGGGCTGCTCTGTGGCTTACCCCTAATCAAGGCTCCCAAGGAACAAAACCAGAGGAAGGCAAGACGGGAAATCACCGCCTCGGAAGGACTGGGAGCGGGAAGGTGGAGGTGAGGGAGCGCCGAGGTCAGAGAGAGAAGAAAGGCGGTCTTTTCAGAAGCCTTAAAAGAAGACCTGGGGGAACCGGACAAAACATGTCAGTCAATAGGTATTACTGATTTCCTAGCAGAACAGCAGGCGCCGTGGATCAGCTAAGCAGGAAAGCACCCTCCCTGAGGAGTCATTATATAAATTCCTGTTGTGTCCATAGATGCGGGAGGCACTCATTCAAAAAGAAAATATGTTTTATGAATTTACCAGTGGTGATGTTTCTCCTCCAAGCCCTGCTGATAGCCCAGTACCCAGAGCTCTCCTCTCCGGCTGGGCTCATGTCCTCCGGGCCCTCAACCACATCCTATTTTTGCTGCCCCCACATCCCCTTCCCGAGCTCTTGCTCATATTGTGCACCCTAGAGCTGCCCGACCCTTCCTCTCCTTCCAGATGGATTCTGTGTGTTCCTCAGAGTTCGGTTTTGCTACCTTTCAGGAAGCTGTCTCAGATTCTTTTCATGCACTCTGGGAACACCCAGTTTTTCCATCCTCTGCACTCCTATGATGCTGACTTGTCTGCAACACCCCTCTGGTATTATTTACACACTTCTTTGTCTTATAAATATAACAAAATAAAAAGGAGAGAGGAGGTCACTAACCACAGCTGAGGTTTATAGAAGGAAAGTTGTATTTAATGGTGGTCTCCTCAGCTCCACTGAACATCTTTGGATATACACATTTGGGAGCAAGACACGAGGCAAATTCAGTCACTTTATGTCAGTGTTTGCAAAGATACGGTCCACAGACACCAGTATATGAATCACTTTAATGGCTTATCGAAAAATGCAGAACAAAGTTTTCATACAAGGAAGCAGAATTCTAGAAAGAGAAAGTCTATGAGTTAAAAAAAAAAAAGGCCCTGGGACTTCACAGAAAAGTTGGAAAGGTATTTGGACTTTCATAAGCTAGAATTCCCAAAATGGGAGTTGGGAGCTATGTCAAGCCTAGATCTCAAGGAGCACAAACATCCCAGCTGAGCCTGAGGTGTGCCTTGCCTTTCCTGCACTGGAAGGTAAACCTGTAGCAGTTAAAACTTTCATAGTACACCCCTAGCTCCATGCCCTACACTTAGAAGGTGTTGGGGTGTGTGTGTGTGTATATAATATACATATATATGTATCTGAGTTATGGGAATTGACAGTTTGAGAAGAGTGTAAAATAATAGAGAATTGGTCCAAATACAAGCCACTCAAAACACCGACATCTTGAAAAAGAAAAAAATAAGAAAAATATTCTAAGGTGATTGACCCAATTTTGGAAATTAGTATCTCAGTTTTAAAAAGTTATGCATGGAATATCAACACATATTATATATATAATTGTATATATAATATATATCAGCTTTTATATCTTGATCTATATCTGTATCTATATCTATATATCTATTCCCAGAGAACAGAATAAATTAAAGTGGTCTACTAGAGCATCTCAAATTGTTTTCCATCAATTTACAGGTTCCGTATTTGAGGACTGTGACGTCTTGTTTTGCAAGCAGCATAATTTGGAAATGCTTGCTCATCCTTAAATTTGGAGGTCGATAATTTCCTATTGGATACGTTGACTTTACCAAGTGTCTCAAACTGCCATCAATATATAGATAAGGTCTCAGAGTGAACTACAGTCTGATGTTGTAAGGTCTGGGCTACATTCCAGATGTGGCAGAAGATCACCCCCAGTCAATTTCAGAATTTACATCTGGGTCAAGTGCCTGTGAGTGTTGACACATTGGAGGAGTTGAGCTTTCCATTGGTCAGCAGTGGGTAGTGGTGCCACAGAAATCCATTATGTGCTCCAGCTGTTCAGTACACAGTACAGGGTTCCTGGAATGACCATATGAACCAGATTCAAAGTAAAAGAGCCCCACTGAAGTTCCACCATACCCTCATCCCCATCGCCTGTCACCTAAAGGGATAATGTCAATCCACTGGTTTTGGCCTCTGACACTGTTTGTGTATTAGCCCTACCTCCATATCTACATCACAGATTTCTCTGTCTGTCACATCAGCACTCCAAATCTTTTAATTCAGGACAAAAAGTATAGGAATAGAATTGAATATTGTAATTAAAATTCTTAAAACCACCTAAATAGACACAAACGACATGTAGTCACAGTTCCCTAAACCTTGCTTCAAGGTCATATCAATATCAATATCAAGGTGACATCAACATGTTTATACACAATTCAACTTTCTCAGTTTATATTTACTGCTGACCAACCACCTGTAACGAAAAGAGCTTCTGAGCTGTCAAGAAGACAGGATTCAGTACATGAAAAGTTCACTCTAGAGCTCTCAAGAGGGTGGGGAGAACTTCTGATCCCCCAGAACTTCTTTTTGAGGCAGCACCTGAGTCTCCACTGAAGAGCTGGGAGTTGCCACTCCAGTTTCCCTGTGATCAGCTCCTGTAAGCTCTTAGAGTGACACAATTCATGGCACCTGGTCTTTGTGACCATAGTGTTCATGAGTATTCAGCCATCTATCACTGGGGTGCTGCTCAATTGTTTGAGTGCTGATCCCTTGCCCTAAGATAGTCCAAACATGGTAGTGCAGATTGGAGTGGCAGAGGAGAACCAATATCACAGGGTGTCATGTGCTACAACACACAAATGGACACAATGCTATAGCTTTCATTTTGCCTAAACAAAGGAGGTAAAGTCAGACTGGGTGCTCAGGAACAGGTGATGGAGAGATAGCAAAAGCTGGGGGCACAGCATATGCAAAGGACCAGAGGCCCACAGTGTCACTACAAAGCACCAAAAGAGGAAGAGGGAGAGGAAGTAGAATGAGGGATATGACATCAGAGAGCTTAAGACCCAAATGCTAAGGACCTTAAATGCTAGGCTAATCAATTTGGGCTTCACTTGAAAGCGATGGGGATACACTGAAGGCTTTTGAGTTAAGGAGTATCACAGTCCAATGTGACTTTTAAAAAGATAATACTGATCTCACTGAGGGGTATGGGTAAATTGGAGAGGTGTGGAATCAGAGATAAGAAAATCTGTTACAGGATTTTATTTAAACAGACCAGGAGAGAGGCTGTAAGAATGCATTTGGTTTTGAAAAATACATACAAAATAAATTCAGTTGACTATTGACTAATTGAAATTTGGTGTGTGTGTGTGTGTGTGTGTGTGTGTGTGTGTGTGTGTGACACAGAGAGAGAGAGAGACAAAGAAGACAAAGATCCTAAAGATTCAATATTTGTTGTATTATTAAGCTAAAAAAATATGTGGCCCAAGGCAGCAATGATGAGTAGAAATGGAGTGGATATTGGGTGTGGAGCCTTGGTAGTCCTACTGATGCCACCAGAGAGAAGGAGATTGGGCTCTGGAAATGGAGGTGAGAATCATGGGCAGCCCCACTCTTGATTTTGGCTCAAGTCATGATTTCATGGTTTGTGAGTTCAAGCCCTGCGTTGGGCTCCATGCTGGTGATGTGGTGCCTGCCTGGGATTCTGTGTCTCCCTCTCTCTCACTGCCCCTCCCCCACTCACGTGTGTGTGCTCTCTCTCTCTCTTAGTAATAAATAAATAAAAACTCTTAAAAAAAAAAAAGAGGGCTATAAGGGACACAGCCCTAGGAGGAGACTGATGAGTCAGAAAAGTAGAAAGTGACCCAGGAGAGCAGAGGGGCAGAGACCCAAGGAAAATAAAGGAACAGCAATGGGAAATGCCTCAAGGGTCACCATCATAGGCCACTTCTTCCATTATAGTGACAGTGACATTTGGAGCATGCACCCACCCCCCTCTAAAATAAGACTCAACTTTTGATCTGACTGCAGTGTGACAGGTCTTCCAGGTGTCACCCAGAAGTCAGCTCTAAACAGGCTCTCAGCTGTGGTAGCCGTGGGAGAGAAAGGGACGGTCCCTATCACCTTTCTAAATGTCCACCTTTCTAGGTGGACATAAAGTTAGGGATGTGCTTCATCTAGGATAACCAACTGTTCTGGTTTGCCAGGACACAGGAACCAGGACAGTACAGAAGGATCGCTTCTTTCCGAGCCAATGATAACTATGGGAACCAGAGTCCGAGGGCTGATCGGAGATCAGGTCCCACACACATCGTCTGGACTCCACACAGGGGGAGGCAAGGTCCTTTTGGGGGCAATGGGTCCTCTTCATTTGAAGGGGTCTTGATTCTGGACTTTTCCAAGGCTAAGCAAGAACCCTTCAGGAATTTCCTGGGGCAAATGCCTGGAGCTAACACGTATCCCAGCAGTAAAGATCGCAGAACAAGATGGCCTTTGCCAGTTTCATACCAGCCTCCTGATGATTCCCTGCCCTGTGTAGGTAACCACAGGCTTGGGGTGACAGGGTATTTCTGTACCCTACAGGTCTTATGCACCCTACCTCCCACTGGTTCCCACCTCTCTGCTGCGTCAGCCAGTGTAGACACATCCTTAACCACTCTCATGCCATTGTCTCCACGACCCATCTTGGTTTAGGCTTTTCCTTGCCAGTATGCTCTCTTTACTCTCCCAACGGAACTAGTAATAAGAAACAAGACTGGCGCAATGTAATGTATAACAAATATTTTAGTTCAAAGGAGGTTCTCATCATGTCTGGTTGGTTTGTTAAGGAGGTGGATCCCCGTTCATCTGTCTCCCCATATGATGAAAGTAATTCACAGCTGTAAAACACTGTGGCTCCCTGAATCACAACTTATTTATATTCTGGCCCATGACCATATCTTTCCTTCTCCACCTCCTCCCTGTTGTCATCTCTGCCCTGGTCTTGAGAAGGAGACCTGCCATCAGGCAGGACTTACAAGGAGTTGGTTCTAAGAACATGCCAGTCTCTTGGCTGAATTTCTACAGGCCATTAATTTCCCTGGGCCCATATCCAGAAGGAGGAGGAAAGGGGGACAGGGAGAAGAGAAAGTTCGAGAGCAGTACATGGATCTCATGCTTTCCTACCTCTCCCCACAGTTGAGCAGCATTTAGCACTTTGAAAGGAGAATATCCTGTCTCCTGGCCACTCACTTCTGCCCCTCACTCTGCCCAGCACCCTGCAGCTGGGACGGGTAGCAAACAGGGGCATTCTCCTCTGGGCAGAGTATAATCTGGGAAAGGGAAGGAGGGCAGCTCTCTCCCAGTACAGGAGATTCATCCAGACCTTACTCCCCCAAGTGTTTATTCTTCTTTCTGACCCCACAGAGAAAAAAAATCAATTTTAAAATACCAATTAAAAATCCCTTCTCCCAGTGCGTATTTGGTTACAGTAGTCTACATCATGCTCCCCTCCTTACAGATGTGTAATTTCCCTGAAAGCAGAGTTGTCCAGAAGTGAAATATTAAATAATTCAAACCTAAAATGTTCCAGAGGTAGAGCAAAGAGGGCCGGGTGTGTGTAAGTAACATACGATGTAGAACCAGGAAAAACACACACACGCACACAAAGCATGCGCAGTGCACTTTTGTGACTGCTAAAACTATAACATCTGGAATGCCATTCTGGAAACCTTCCAGATGTTTTCCATGAGGAACACTTTGTAAAAATTGTTAGCCTTCTAGGCATTTGTGAATTTTGTAAGGAGAGTACACTCCCAGGCCCACATAGGAGCAAATATGGGATTATAAAGTGCTAAATGCTTTTCACAACTGTATAAGCAATAATGCGCTTTGGGTAAATATTCAGGGAAAATTATTTTTACAGACTAAGTGAATGGATATGTTCCAATCTGCAATTAGATTTGTATTTCAGAGAAATCAAGGAATGCAGGACAGCTCGTCTTAAGGCAGCCTGCCTGGGAGCCAAAGCTCCTAACCTGGGCAACATCACACATCCTGGTCATTAATTTCTTCGTTTGTAGTCATTCCAACACTGGAAGAGGCTAACGTAGTTTCATAGCTTGTTATATTTATCTTCCTTCCCGAGGATTTTTATACTGCATTTTATAAATCCGGCTTCAATTTATGTGTAAGCCCCATAATCATTAGCTTAATGTTGAAAGAAAAAGAAAGAAAGAAAGAAAGAAAGAAAGAAAGAAAGAAAGAAAGAAAGAAAGAAAGAAAGGGAAAGAAAAAGAGAAAGAAAGAAAGAAAGAAAGAAAGAAAGAAAGAAAGAAAGAAAGAAAGAGTGAGCTTGCGAAGAAAAAAACCCACTCCAACAACAATGCTTGGGAAGCCCTTGGAAGAATTGTTAGTTTTTTAAATGCATAATATATAAACATCTTAAAAGAATACCCAGCGTCTCTTTTGAAATCAGAAATTATGTGAAGCAAGGAAAGAATCATAAAAGCTTATTGATTTCCTGAACCCACTGAGTAAAAGTATTTTTAAACCATGATTCACATAAGGGATACATTTGACACATCAAGAGAAACTGGAAACCAGGCTCCATGCAGCCACATCAGATACTGCTCTGAGCCGAGTTTGTTTACCATTACAAAGTGAAAAGAAATTTGCTTTTCCTCCCCTGCTCCCTTTCCCTTGAGGATGGCGATTTTTATTGATTTTGTCCTTCTTTATAAAAAAAAAGTCAAAGTTAAATGTCCATGATAAACTAATCAGAAGCCCTGACGTTTCTGCATATTGCTGCTGTCCATCCTATGTGGGCCTTGACCCCAAACCCAGAGACAGAGTTCCTGAGGTATTTTTGTTTTGAGATCCTAACGGTTTCCACTTCCTCAAAAAAAAAAAAAAAATCCATCAACTGCGATCTGCAAGATACTCCCAGAAAAGATCTGGAAAGGCAGAGCCTTTCAGTAAATAGGGGAGATGTCTGACCTGGAGGCCATGAGAGGACAGGCCCAGCAGACTTCCAGAGGGCTGTGGGAACTTTAGCACAGGATGATGGTCTTCCCCCTGCCTGCCACTTCTTTGTCTCTTTCATTTGAACTCCTCCTCATCACCTGCATGGCATCTCCACCAGGAGAGCTTTTTGGGGGCAATAGTAAGTCAATAGTAAAATGGAGATGCACAGCCCAACAAGGCAGAAGAAAGTAGGAGCATCTTCCATTTGTTTATTCCATAGAGTCCTGGTGAGCCAGCACTGGGGTCTCGGTGTCTCACTGGGACTCCCTCATTCCTACGTCTATTGAAACTCAAAGGAGAAAGAGACACACTGCCACATTTTGCTGTTGACACTCCCAGTGACACAGACACTTTCTCAGGTGGTTGGTTTCGAAACACCATGCTTCGCACAGGTTACCCTCAGCTCTCGGTTGCTGGTACGTGAAAAGAACAGAAAGCTAAGGATATCCCAACTCTACTTCAGGACTGCTTCAAAGACAAAGGAAAAGAAATGAGAAATGGGAAAATGCCCAACGAATCAGAAAATATCGCAAGGTCAACCCACCTGGTATAAATCAGCGTGCACAGTTCCAGAGGGTCGCATAGAAACCTCACGCTCAGGTGTAATTTGCCCATCCCGAAGTATTTTTCCTAGTAGTGCCAAATGCCATAATGCTCTCTGTCAGTGATTTGAAATTATTCTATAAGCTACATATCGGGTACACTATTGTTAATGAAATGCACACAAGATGATGAACAACTTCCTTTTCCTGCTGGAGCCCCAGCTGCAAGCAGTGCCTGGATCCTTCGTGCTGTAAATCAGCCCTTTGTACTCCAGGAGGATTCAATGAGCTGCAGGTGTGGGCTTGTGGAAGGCCGCCTGGGATTAGGTAGCAGCATTTGATATGAGATCCCAAGCAGCACTGGCAATCTACACGCCACATGCGGCCACAGGCTTTGGAGAAAGCAAAGGGAAAACGCTGATGAAATGTGGCACGGGACCATGGAATGCAATGTCAAACTTTCACATCTGCAGGACAAGAAAGAGAGTTCCTAATTTTACAGTGATGATGTCATTGAGAATTCATGACAGTGGAAATGATGGGCCAAGGTTTGCAAACTTAACCACTTAGGAGGTTGCTAACCAAAGGTTGAGCTTTTCAAGGGACAGTGTGGGTTTAAATGTCGTGCTGCTTTGCCTTCCTGGCCTGAGGCATCACCGGTGTGTGTGTGTGTGTGTGTGTGTGTGTGTACACACATGTGTGTGTGAACATGTGTGCACACATCTGCACACAGGCGCTAGAGAGATGGGACAGGAAAAGAAGTTTTATTTGAGAGGTGATGCTTTGCACAGGCATATAAAGCTAATGTTTTGCATGCCAAATGTGTCCTTAAAAATATACTGTCTCTGTGTAATTCAGCATAAAACACTGCTAGCTGTCCTTAATAACAATATATTTTTTAAAGATTGATTTCAGACACTCTAGAAAGTCACCAGCCAAAAAAAACCATCATAATTGCACACTTTCCCCTCAATGTTAACTACCGAGAAGCTCTTCTTTTCAAATATTTTCTTCTTACTTGGGGCTGAAGAGACGTGCAAATAAGTCTGGTTTTGTTATTAGCATGCTGATAAAATATATATTGAAGAAAACATATCTTTAATTTTTTAAGAGTCTGTTTTTCATTAGCTTATCTTGATAGTTTAAGTTAATCATTATTTTCAACCATATATGATTTAGATATTATGTCATTAATTCATGTATAGTCCATCTGAGTAATGATTGTGGTTTTCTACTTTACAAATTCATCTACTTCACCAAGAAACCAAGAGAGTCAAATTCCATGCAACATCTGGTTTCCATTGAATGTAATTGCCATTTGCAGAGTTATAATCATGTGTTATTGTAAGGACCACGGTGTCAATCACTTCCCTAATGGGGAAAATTCAATGCCTAAATACCTGGGAGAACAAGAAGCTGACTTAAACAGGTGCATTCAGACACTGGGTTTTAAGTAGAATTCTAGCCTACCCATTTAAATAAATCATTTTAAGGAGAAACAATATTCTTTCCATCCCCTGTAGCAAGGGAAAGCATAATACCCAGGGCCTCAATCTCCCATGCTCAGTTCCAGTACTATATCACATTTAATCTTTTTTAAAATGTACAAATATGTCCGTATCGTACTGACTCCTCATGTGGCGTGCACTTGGTGGGAACCCCTCAAGGCCAGGCAGGAGTTTTGAAGACTTTCTGGGGACGAGGACATCTTCTGTTCTTCCTGCCTTACATGAACTCAGTCATCTCTTTTATAACGCAAACAGGCTAAGCTCGATGTGAAGAAAATATTAAGGGCTCAAAACTACCAAGGTTATTATAGTCCTTTCTAGCCCAAGGGGTTTTTGCTGGGATAATCACATAAGAGGTTAAAAAATCATGAGGCGCTGTGTTCTCATGTGCAATATGTAAGCACTTTATGGCAAAAAGTGAATCACATCTCCGTGACCTCAATCCCCATTGTGTTCCTAAGCCAAGCCTTGTTTGAACTGGTAAACGTTTGGCCACTTCACTGAGAGAACATTTCCGAAGGCAAAAATAACATGCCAGGAATTGTGCTGGACATTAAGGATGCAAAGATGAATAAGACAGAATCTAGAGCACAGGTAACATGGTAACATGCAGTAGAAATGGGCCCATGTGTCATGGCAGCAGAGCAGGGTCATTTTATCCCACCTGATTGAGGAGGATCAGGGAGTCCAAGAAGATGTCCTGGAGGAGGTAAGAGCTGAGCCAGGTCTTAAAGGATAAGCAGGAGTGGAAGGCTTCCTGTATGTGAGCTGTAATAAAGACATGTGATTTTAGCTGCTGCTAATGAAATGTTTATGGGAATAAACTTCATGATTCAATACAAACACTGTATAAAGGTAATTTACAATCCCTTTCAGTTCATTCATTCACATACTTATGCAGAGGCTAGTTACTAACCTACTCACTGAACCTACTCTTCTCATGCATAAGGACTTAGGATGCAGAACAGAAGCAGTTTCTATTATTTTTGGCATTATCGTTACCATAAAACCATCTTAGGTCTGAGGAACACTCTGCAATCCACAAAAGACTTTCGAAGACGTTTTATTTTCTTATTATAATAGGGAAGGAAGCGCAAACAACAGATGAACTCCATTGCAATTCACAGATCTTAAAAGGTCACGGGTGAAGAAAGGCCTAGAACCCGGGTCTTTAACTTCCATTCTAAGACTAATTGGCTTAAAACGTGCAGCCTCACCTCGATGAGGAGGTAGGAAGGGAAACCTTAGCACCTGGCCCATCGTTGATGTTCGCCGCAACTGAACAGATGAACACATTCCCAGCTCTTAATTAGACATGCATATGGAGAAGGCTCGTATACAGAAACTCCAAACCAGAGCTGACATTCTGCACCATTTCTACTGGGGTCTATCATGCGCTTCGAGACCATAGTGACGGCACTGTTACTCTCACGCTTTTCCTTCTTTTCAAGCAACTAGTCGAAGGGTTCCACATCCCCTGAGGCACTTCCAGACTCTCAGCTGGTGAGATAACCCAGAAATGCTTGCAGGGATGGCCTGATGAGGCAAGCTGCAATGAATGAGTGCTTGTAAATAAACATGAGGATAATTAATAAGTGGCAATGTCAATAAAATAAAATAACTTCCAAAACAGGAAGGTAAGGATTAGAGAGCCAGTGTAAGTGAGTGGCACTGGATCAAGACCAGGGATCCTGGCCCATGGGTTGTTTGTTTAGCCCCTATGAGCCCCGGGTGTTATCATCTGCTCAGCCCCTCCCCCCACACCCCAAAAGCTTGTTGCAAGAATCGACAGAAATATCTAATATAAAGCTGTGCAAATTATAAATAGTGAGCAAATTCAAGGAAGTTGTCATTATCCCTGACAAATTGAGAGGTGCTTCCCTTTCCACCCAAGGCTGCCAGATACTGGTTTATAGTAATAACATCTGTCCAGCGGAGGCCCCACTGAAGATCATAAGACCCACGGAGGCAGGAAGCCGGTTTCTAGATTCTCTGAAGTGCAGATGAGGGCTCTTTCTCCGAAAACTCCCGTTGCTTGTTTGGTTTTAGTTTTTAGTTTCTTTTTTGTTTGTTTGTTTCTTTCTTTGTTTAGGAGAGAGATAATGACTGAATTCCGAGGGACTTTAAGGCTCCTTGAGTCTACAGCTTCCAGAATGCCCAGGTGCTGGCTATAACTCGCAGAGTCCCATACTGCGACATGGCAGAGCACGTGACATTCAGAAGATTCCCCCGGCATTGTATCCCAGAGCTTCTCAGAAGGCAGCCAGTGGGAGCCTTTTCAGCCTCAGGATTAACGACTGGCCCTCTTTGTTGGAATTGCTGGGAGAATCCGTGCTCAAACACGCGTGTGCACATGACGGCAGTTCACAACAGGTAATGGCACGGATAACAAAAGGCCTCTTGAAGGCACTCGGTCCCCAGAAATTCCTCAGAGGATAAAAGAAGGCAAAGTGACAGACAGTTATATCAGTGTCACCTGCGGAAAAGAATCTCCTCCAGGATTAGTTGTCAGGACAGCTGACGATCAGCTCCAAGGCACACCAATCATCAGTTGTGGGGGACGTAGGTTAAGTTCCTGGCCTTTTCTTGGCCTCAACTTGCAGACCAATACAATGGGGGCAATATTTCTTGCTGTTGTACTTTATGGGATAATTATAATAATTAAATATGAAAATTAATCATAAACTCCAAAGTGTTATATTCATTATAGTCAGTAGATCAACAAATGTGTATATACAACATGCCCTATCACCAAGCATTCACAGATGGCTCTACACCGTATAATAAGAGCTGATGTTTACTGCACACTTGCCACATGCTTGCACTGTGCCCAGCTGGTCACAGGTTTTCACCCGTCTAATTCTCACAACGGACCGATGTGGGCACCACTACTGTCTCATATTATCCAGGCCCAGGTTGCTTATGTAAAAAGTAGCACAGCTCACAAATAGTACAGCCGGGTTTGGACCCAGGAAATCAGCTCCAGCGCCCGTGTCCTCAACCACTATGCTATATGCCCTCTCCTGTATACAGGACTAGACACACAACCACATGCATTTTTAAACTCTCTGTCTTGAAACAACTTCAGACCTATGGAAAAGTTGCAAGAATAGTACAAAGATTTTCCTAAATATTTTTCACCAAGATTCGCCAAATGTTAACACATTAGCATATTTGCTTTATCATTCTCCCCCCCATACATTCACGTATTTACATTTTTCTAAACCCCTGGAGAGTTAAGTTGTAGACATGAGGCCTCTTTATGTCTAAATACCTCTGTACATTTCCTACAAACAAGGACATTCCCTTATACAACTCCAATATAATTACTACAATCAGAAGTTAACATTGGTACCATATTATGGCCTGCATTACAGATCGTATTCACGTTCGGCTAATTATCTCAGTAGTATCCTTTATAACAACAGCTTTGTGGGTGTTTTTTTTTTCTTAATTTTTTTGCCCCAGATCCCATTGAGGATCACATGTTGCCTGACCTTCACATTTTTTAAGGCAACTGAATTCAGTCTTTTCTTGTGTTTTCCCCTGATTAGATTCAGGTTATGCATTTTTGGCCAGCATACCACAGAAGTGATGATGTGTCCTTCTCGGTGCATCATATCAGGAAGCATATGATATCTATTTGTCCCATTACTGGTGATGTAAAAACACATATATTTTTAAACCATAGCCCTTACCCCGTAACACATCTCCCCAGCTGCCCAGGGAGCTCCCTAAGGGTGGGGCAGGGCCTGATTCGTGTGCGCATTCTCCACCACACCCTGCATGGGCTATATACTCAGTCTGTGCTCAGTTTTCTCATTTCTGACTCAGTCTTTCCTGGTGATTCTTTCATGGTCACTCCCTATAACGACAGAGTCAAGGACCAGCCTACCTGTTTCCTCCTTCATTCATTCTACAGGTGAACTCAATTTAAGGAGCACCTTTTCCAAGTCAGGCCCTGACCCAGATGCTGGGGAATACGGGGATACACGAAATACAGCCCTGTGGCCCTCGGGAGATGGCACTTGCCCACACAATCACCAGGAGGAAGACAATGACACATTCACCCCTCCTCCACCGGCGAGCTCTCTCCCTCCCTCCTCTCGTCCCTATCCTTCACCTCCGCAGTCACACCTTCTTTCCCAAAAATCAGGGTCCTGCTATTGTGTCATGAATCACTCAGAATCAAGTGTCAGAAGCTTCTAATAAGTTAATGTGTTTCCTTCCTGATTGCATGTTTGGTATTATCAGCAATTTCTCAGAAACGAGATCTTACCCAAAGAAGAGATTTCTTGTGGTGAGAACGCCAGGAGGGAAGAAGGTTTCTGGCCAGCAGTGCCATTCACGACACCCCATGCCTCATACCATAGTGGGTGTCCCCTGCCTTATTGTTCTGTGAGCATGACCCCTATAAAGAACTCAGCCCCCAATCACCCTGTGGGATGGAGAGGTCCCAATATAGACATCATGCCTGTGCTCTCCAAGGAACAGCTGAATAAGTCAGAAAAGGAGGAAATGGGACCGACACCATCTTTATGCCACCAAAAATGTCTTTGGTTTGTCCCTTGGACTTAATTAGAAAATGCAGAATCAAATCACCTATTCATTTGTTGAAAAGCTGGTCCTGTAAAGTGCCACGCTCAAGGTGATCCAGGGAGGATGCAAGAAAATCATGCTCCTGCCCTTTTGGAGTTAGCCAGCACATGCAGTAGGCATCCAGCAAACCTATCAACATGTCACTGCCCACCGATATGTCATAATAGCCTTTGACAAGTGCACATGTTACCGTCCACTCAAGAGCTGGTGATTAAAGAGAAAAAGCAACACAAAGTGCTGCTTTCAAAGAAAGTGGTCTTACTCTCTGGGGGCGGGGCACATGCTGAGCCCCCAGCAGCTGTGCAGACAGACAGGAGGCCGGACCAGAAGGGTTAAGAGCACGGGCTCTGGAGTTCAAGGGCCTGGACTGTGGTGCCAGCTCTAACGCTTGCAAGCTGGGGACTGCAGATAAATTATTTAGCTGAGCTAGCTAAATTGCCCTCCCTGTAAAACTCCAGTCTTAACAAAACCTTTCTCATAATGTTCTGAGGACTGAGCTAGATAATTCTCTAAGTTGTCTAGCTGTGCTACCAGACAGATAATAAATCCTCAAGAACTGATAGCTATACTTGGATGCCTTAGGCTTTCTGGGGCTGGGGGCCTCAGTATAATGTGTATCTACTCCACCTCTACGTGGGCCCCGCATTTCTAAACAACAGGGCAGCAAGGGGAAATCTTCTATAAAACTCTACTGATATGTTTTTATAGAAGCCTATGAAAATCTGTATAAATTCTGTATATCTATAGAATATTCTAGATATCTATAGACATTTGAAATTTCTATATCAAAGATGGGGGAGGGGGCAATGCTCCCTGATGTCAAAGGTCCCAAAGGAATCCTCCTGAAGAGCTCCCTTTACAAGGTGCTACAAACTTCCAGAAGATAAGTACCCAGGACTCTGCTGGAATCTCTGTGCCCTTCACTGCTAAAAAGGAATCTCTCTGCCTCTGTATTCGAACTTTAGTAATGGAGGCAACTTTGTCGCTTTTTTCCTCCACCTTATGCATTTGGTACTTTCTAAAAAGTTTGTATCTTGCCTCTTTTACACTTGTTTCTAGGTAGCTTTCTTTTCTTTTTTTCTTTTTTGTTAATTTTTTTTTTTTAACATTTGTTTCTGACAGACTGAGAGTGACCAGGGGAGGCGCAGAGAGAGAGGGAGACACAGAATCCAAAGCAGGCTCCAGGCTCTGAGCTGTCAGCACTGAGCCCACCACGGGGCTTGAACCCATGAAGCGTGAGATTGTGACCTGAGTCAAAGTCAGACACTTAACTGACTGAGCCACCCAGGCGCCCCGTAGGTAGCTTTATTTTCAATTGTTAGTGTATCTTTTGACTTCTGACATTTCTTCACGTTTTAACTTCTATCTAAACTTACATGTACTGAGGTCACTTTTACTTTTGGCCTCTCAGCTTTTCAGGTTTACTTTTTATACTGTTGTTTCTCCAAATCTCTTCATATTTGTTTACTTATATTTTTGTTTTGCCAAAATTTCTTAACTTTTATTATCTTTATTTGAACCATGTTTGGATCTTCTCTTTTTATAATAATGCTATTTTTAAGTATTCCAACATTACATTTCTTATCGTTCTAAATGTAAAATCTGTCTTCCCTCTCTTACTTGATTCCTTAAGTCTTTCATTTCTACAGTTTCTGGATTTTACCATTTGCCCTGTGGTTTTTACCTCCTTTAAACAGTTTGATGTTCTCATTGACCGAGAACATCAGGCAGAAATCTTCACCTTGTTGGAGGGGTCACAGTCATATTCCAGAATGATTCAGTATCTTTGTCCCATCTGCTTCCCCCACAGCTGTCCCTCTGGAGCCCCTTAATTGGATTTCTGGCAATTTTTAAGTCAGTAATAAAAATTTTAAGTCATAATCTAAGTAGTGTGTGAAAACCTCAAGTTTAAATCCCTTCTTCAGAACAACAGTGAATCTAGTCTGGCGTTCATCACACACAGCTTACTCCTCCCATGTTAGAGGGGGTCACAGCCCAGCCTGGAATCACCCCTAGCCAACTCTGGGAAATCCAGTGAGCCAGGTGAGCGGTGAGCTACCCACCAGACAGGAGTGCTGAGAAAAGAGCGGGTTCCTGAATCTTTCTTGTCCTTGCTGCCAGACCAAGCGCCCCAGTCAGAGGGCTCTGACTGCTCTGGAAAGTTTTGGCACAGCCTGAAACCCCAGAGGAGAATACACTCGCCTGGAGGAAGGCCATTCTGGCTCAGGGACTAGATATTATAACTTTGTCTCCATCTCAAAATAGAAACACCAGTTCCAATACGGACTGAAATTGGGCAGGACGGGATATGCCTTGTCTAAGTCACCACTCGCTGCATGCAAATGATCGATCGGAGTAGCAAATGCAAGCAATTGAAAGAATTATTTTAATCTGAACAACGTTTTTTAAGGCTTTCAATACCCTTTCACATTCCCTATTTCATATAATCCTCGTAGGGGAAGAGTGAACTCAAACGATCAATTAATAGACCCAAGGACTCATGGTTAGTGGCAGGTTCAGAACTGGAAGCCATGTGTCCTGCCCCTTTCCCAGACTTCTTCCCCCATCAGAATACCTGTTACCGTTACTCAGCAAGAACGTCCACCCCAAAAGAGGAATGTGTCTGTCTGCACAGTATTATCTGCGGGGCCAGGGCCCACCCGGTGACTGGCTGCTGAAATCATTTTCTTGCTTAAGGAGAGATCAGGGGGCACAGTGACTTTGCATTCTCAAAGGCAACTAACAGTAGATTCTTCCTGGAGAGTAGAGCTGACAAAGGCAAGGGCAACAAGGGAGAATATGGGGACTGAACCCCACTGTGATATGGAGATATCAAGCAAGCCTGGGAATATAGAAGCCAAATAGCGCCCTTCCACCCACCAAAGGTCTCCCCACCAAGCTCTTCTGCCCATCAGAACCTGACTCCTGTTGCTTATAACGCTCCATGATGAGCCGCAGCTTTTATATTTCAGTGTACTTAATTTTCCAAACCTGGCCTTTAAACAATATACCTGTGTCCTGTATCAGAGGCAAAACTTTGCCTCGGGGCTCCAGGTCACTGAACATGTATAACGTTGATTGAAACATTTTGTGGAACAAACAAATTAACTTCCTGACTGAAAAATACAACCTTGCTTATTACCAACGAGTAAATCCCAAATGTGAAATTTATCTCTAATAGTCTATCAGGAAAAAAAAATCTGAACTCAATACCCTTTTGCCTATTGAATATCACTAATCCTGTGCAATCCCTCTTCGGTAACCTCACTTGTCTGCAGGCTGACTCAAGCTTGTTAAAACTAACCCATTTTTCTTCTATGAAAGATGTAATCAGTAGTAAGGAAACTAGAACTTCGAGGATCCTGCTAATCAATCTACGTTCCACAAATGAAAACACTCCCCAATTGGTAATTAGTTTTCAATGATGAAGTAATTAAATATTTCACTCCAAATTCCCTCTGCTCCACATCTGCGGCTTTGTGAATGTTGCATTTTCCAAGCCCCTGTGTGCAATCTTGCTTTATTTATGGCGGGGCCTTTATAAGTTTTCTGAAATACTATTGAAACCACACAAAGGCACGGGGAGACCTGACAAGTTAAGTGTTGAACTTGATTACACAGTCAAGCCAGGTAAAGCAGAGACACCTGATCCGCACTTGGCCTAGCGTTATCAAGAAAACATGATTATATAGTTCAGGATAGTTTTAAGAGTTCAAGACAGACAAGTGGAAGCCAAATGTTCTCTTATTTAACCTTGACGAGGAGCTTTGGGGAATGAGAGACGAGCCTGAGTTTTCCAAACATATGTCTGTCTCCATTTGCTCCCACCCTACTGGCTCTTCTGGTCTTCTACTACAGAGATGCAGCATTTAGAGCTAATGCAGGAGTGAAAAATGCCAATGCCGCATCAATTCAAAAGTGCACTTTTAGTTACCTGACCAAGGTGGAGTAAGATTATGTCACTAAAGTCCATTTTTTAAAACTTAACATTTCATCAAATAATCGGCTATTGTAAATATGCATGTCAGAAGTTGAAACCGAAAGTTTTTGTGAAGAAATGTTTAGTCTTTCTCTTCATATGCTTGGTCAGCTGTCAACTGGTTACTAGAAGGTGGCAGGAGAGGATCTGGAATGAGGAGTGTCCCCTCTCCATCCTCAAGCCTCCAGGGCCAGATGCACTGGTTGGATGAAATTCCCCGTCCTGTCTCAAATTCACACTCCACCCACTTACCTCTGGAAAATTGCCATTAGCAACAGGTAATCATGCGCGTTTTCAAGGTTTCCCATCATGATTTAAACACCTCAAGTTTTATCATTTTCAACAGCAGCCACAATTTCCTGTCCCTAAGGAATTCTCAGCTCAGCAGGTTTGGGGGAAGGAAGAGCAGCCTCAAATGAAGACGTGCTCTTTCAGACGGTCAGGGAGAATCTAAGTAATGTGCTTTGTCCCAGGGGAAATTCTAACTAACCAGGTAGAGAACAAATGAGGACGGGTGAGATGAGCAGCCCATCTCCATAAAGAAAAAAAAAACAGAGTTTAAGAGCCAGTAGCAGCACAGAGTTAGTGGAAAGAGTCTCAGACTGGGTATCAGAAAGCCTGGATTTTAATCCTGGATCTAGCACTCAACAGCCACATAACCTGATAGCAAAAAGGGGACTGGTTTTAGGTTCTTCCAGGTCCTTCTCACACTGACATGCTGTATTTTCAGGAAGTTCAGCGATTCCTGATCATTGGCAAGGAATCCCTGACAGCATTCTCCCCTAAGTCCCATGACAGCCTATTTTAAGGTACAGCGTAAAGAGTCCAGGGGCACTTGGGTAGCTCAGTTGGCTAAGCATCCGACTTTTGGTTTCAGCTCAGGTCATGATCTCATGGTCTGTGAATTCAAGCACCACTTTGGTCTCTGCACTGACAGTGCAGAGCCTGCTTGGGATTCTCTCTCTTCCCGGCTCTCTGCCCTTCCCCCACCCATGCTGTCTCTCTAAATAAATAAATAAATAAATAAATAATAAAATACATAAATGTAAAGAGTCGGCACTGAAGCTCTTCTCCTTAACAGAAGGATGACCTAATACAGGTCTCTTGACCCAGCGATTTCTTCATCTGCAAGTGAGATGTGAAAGTTTCATGAGAAACTTAGGATCAGTGAGATAAAGTATGTGCAGACACTTTATAAACAGCAAAGACCCATACAAATACTTGTCTTTTTTTTTCTATCTTATCAAATGTAACTGTCGTAAAATCCATTGTCCACTAGGCTACCTGCCTATCTAGCCAGCAAGCCTGGTGTTAATAGTAGGAGACAAGGTGAACCCCAAGGCCTGATTTGGGGTGATCTTGTGGGTCATTTGACATATGATTTATAAATGATGTGAGAAAAGAAGCCTAGAGACAGGCCTTGTCTTTCATTTGTAGGAATATGCATTTAACTTCTGAAAAATGAGTCCAGCACCTCTTGAATCAAGGACAGGAAAGAAAAAAAAAAAAACCCACATTCTATGAATATATTGGAGGGGAAGTTTCAGGAAATGGAATTTAATATACGCTTCTATCTGCAATGGAAAGTGGAGATTTGCAGGACTTAAAAATGTTTTGAACAATTCATGATGAAATGTTATTACATAATTTTTTCAAATTCTCTGAGGGGCACCTGGGTGGCTCAGTTAAGCAGCCGACTCGATTTGGGCTCAAGTCATGATCTTGAGGTTTGTGAGATTTTGCCCCAAATTGGCTCTGGGCTGATAGCATGGAAGCTGCCTGGCATTGTCTCTCTCCCTCTCTCTCTCTGCCCCTCTCCAGCTTGCGCACATGCTTGCTCTCTCTCTCCCTCAAAAATAAATAAAGTTAAAAAAAGTCAAAATTCTTTCATGAGTGGGTCATATAGCAGCATCAGCTCAGCTTAAGAATTTAGTTATGTTTGGTTAATAGGTGCAGGCACAATGCCTCACAAAATTGCAGAATTTGCCATTTTACTAGTCTGAAAGATTACCAGCAGTCTGGGGCCAAAAGGGCAAAGAAATAGGAAAGGTTCTGCTTTTGAACAGCACTACTAAAGTATATGGTCAACAACAAGTCAGGTGACGCAGATACTAATCTAAAAGATCATTAAATTTTAAAATGTTTTCACTCTAGCTTCATGAATCTATAAATATTAGTAACTATGCTCGATTAATAACACTTGTCAGTATCGCTGAGAAAGAAATAGTTAGAAAAATGCCATTTGTTCTGCAAAAGAAAAAGTACCAAAATAAACTATCAGAGGCACAATAAATATTTATAAAGTGATAAAAGTCAACACGTGGTACATTTGTAACAGGTATGATATTAAAGGAACACAATGTCGCCTTGTGACCTGAGGGGTGTTGCTGAAATGAGAGAAAACTAGGAAAACAAGACTTCTGTCTTCCTCATCATCATGGGGTTCTGATAATGCTTTGCTCACAGAGAATTCTCTCCTGTAAACATGTGAATTTCACATTAAACCATGCTATCAGATGGCAATCCTAATTAAACCCATGCACCACAGTTATTACGAAGAAACCGAATCAGAATACAACTCTGTGTTGTTTTACAAAAAAATTATTTCAGATACCTAAAGGAAGAATTTTAAAGAGGTCATGAGCTAATAAAGGAAGACCTGAAAAACTTCCTGGGGTGGGGTGGTGAAGGAGAGGAATAAGTTCCACTTTGCAGATTTGTGTAAGGGTAACTATCAGCTTCAGGAAAGTGCTTAATTAACTGACACTTGAATACACTTAATCTACAATTGCAAAGTCCCCACAAAAATTCACCAACAGGCACTTAGAAGGTTTATGGATTCAAAGCAAAAAATCCAACTTTGGAAAAGCAAAGTTAAAAATGGTTTACTGACAATGTATAATATTTCAGTTTGCATACAAAATACTAAGGATCACTAAGACTAGTAGAGCAACATTTGTGAAAAATCATCATTTTGCAATAATTTATATGAAGAATTCATAGGGATTTGAAATCCCATTACATTATCATAAGAAATTTCAACATTGCGTCTACCACTGAAAAAAGGAAAGAGAAACAGGTTAGATGGAAAGAATGGATCATCCCCTCGATGTGCTAATTTCATCTTTAAAGAGGCTGAATCACCTATATTTCAGTTAACGGAAAGAAAGCGTTTCTATCCACTGGAGGACAATAAACTAACGTGCAAGCTCTTCTGCTATTTGCTAGAACACTGAGCAAGCATTATTTCTTTGAGAATTTGTGTGAATATCACTTATCTTAAATGGTGACCATCAGGACTTTTAAAAGATAATTAAAAAGTATTGATGAGTGCGTCGCCATTTCAAGCATAAAACATATTTTTTAAAAGTTATGTTCAAAGAAGTTAAAGATAATAAAATGCATTTGTTATGTTTTCCCTAACAATTCATGTGTTAATATTCTTTCCATACTTACATAATACAAAGATAATACAGTAAATGTTCTCTCCAAACCCCACTAGATGCCTCCAATTCCTGTCCGAGCTATTCCATACACATATTTTCATTTCCTGGGTGTTCCATATTATGATGGTCAATTGTATATGTCAATTTCATTGTGCCACAGGGTATTCAGATTTAAACCGTATTTCTGAGTGTGTCTGTGACAGTGTTTCTGGATGAGATTAGCACTGAAATCAGTGGATGCCGTAAAGTAGGTTGGCTTTTCCAACGGGGGCGGGTCCTGTCCAATCCCTCGAGCACCTGAGCAGAATAAAAACGGGACAGCTGCTCTCTGTGTTAAACACTAGTAAAGCCCAAACGTGAAGGGACAGCTGAATGCTCAGTATAGTTAGAGAGATGGAAAGTGTGGGCTCAAATCCTGGCCTCAACACATATTAGCTATGTGATCTTGAACAAGTTACTTTGCCTGTCTGTGGCTGAGTTTCCTTTTTGTAAAACATGGATAAAAACTATCCCTACCTTGTATGGTTGTTGGGAGAGTTAAATAATGCTCGTTATACACCAGTACTTGGTAATGCTTTAAAAATATTGTTCTTCCTTCTTTCTCCTTGGCTAATAAGTTTAACTTTCAGTTATTGTGTCATGAATTAACAAAAGGCAAAGACCCCAACCACCTATTGTAGCAACTGGTCTCCTGATAACCATACCCTGAGCCCACAGAGTATGTCTTCCACACAACGCACAACCCTGGAAGGACTTAGGACTCAGGCCAGAAACATTGTAAGGCTAGAGGCACTGAGGAACATAATGGTCTCGTGGCTGTTTATGATTGTAATGTCACCCTAGGACTTGAGATCCTAGGAAAAGGGTGATCTGGGATTTAGGGGTGCACCCCAAAGTGCCCTCACAGGATTGACATAGCAGAGAAGAAAGCAGTGTCATACAGGATCAGGCCTGGAGAGAATAACTCCCTTTATTCTCCAACACAATGAGTTTCTAATATGATGGACAGATTAATATTATTAATTTTGGCAAATCCACAGCCCACCAACCCCTTGAGGGTAGAGAATGGGACTTGTTGATTTGGAGAGTCTCCAAAAATAATTTCATGTGAGAAATATCTCTCTTGGAAGGTCCCTCCAGAGGAAGCATGCTAAATTAGAAACCGTAACCTGAAGGGATCATGTAACGGTACAGATGCTCTTGTTGGTTGAAAGGTCAGCGTGCCACGTCCGAAACGTG
Organism: Acinonyx jubatus; assembly: GCF_027475565.1. Taxonomy (NCBI): domain Eukaryota; kingdom Metazoa; phylum Chordata; class Mammalia; order Carnivora; family Felidae; genus Acinonyx; species Acinonyx jubatus. The sequence continues at coordinate 123,014,092 of NC_069388.1, read as the reverse complement.
GACTCGTTTGGGGGACTAGAGTGTGGGGTAATGAAGTCTTGTCGTGAAGAGGCCATGTCTTGAGTAGGAAGATAGAAAGGCAGCTACAGACCACACCAACCTGGATAAGAAGCTGGGCTTCAGCTGCAAAGAAGTTCACCCACAGGACCTGTGAGGAGGGGTGTGTATGAGGACCTTGCGCATGTCTTAAAAAGGAGAAGCTTCCAGGGAAACAAGCAGGCATTGTGAGTTCTGTGGGATAAGATTTCAGAGTTTCTTCTAACCCACACATGGAGACCAGAGGACAGACCCTCGCCTGCTCCCTGAGAAAACGCAGACCTTCAGCACAGCCAACCAAGGCTGGAATGAGCTGTCTGTCCTACACGGAAGCAGCTGCTCATCCTTAACAAACTCCAAAGGGCCAGAGAGGTCAGGAAATCTTAGAAGTAAGAGATGGAAAGCATCCAAGAGGTCACCTTATTTATCCTCCTGACAGTTGGAGTGTTCTGTCCAATGCTCCTTGCCGCGTTTGATCTATCTCCCGGTTGAGAGTCCCCCTTAAGAGCCACATTCCCTCTGGAGACTCATGCTGTCAGGAAGCATTTCATGATTTCTGGCCTATTTTCTTCTCCTCTGACTTTCAACACTACAGGTCTAGTCTGGCGAGACCAGATGTTTGGTTGGAGGTTTGGGACTGAACCAAGGAAAAGAAGGTTGGGACCAGCCACGGAGCTCCGTGCATTTCAACGGCTCCCAACAACAGTGTGCACTTGGAGAGAGACAAAATCTCTGGCAGGGAGGATCGCTGGGGGCAGGGCTTGTGTCACCTGGTGGAGGAGGTGGCTGCCAGGAGCTCAGGGAAATTTTACAGGTCTCTGCAGGACCCCTCTGCCTGTCACCAACCCCAGCCTCTCTCTTAATCCCTCTCTTCCTGCTGTAATCCTACCTCCAGGAACTAATGTCCTTTATCTCACAGTGAAAGCCAAAGCTTAAAAAAGGAGACATGGGGGCTGATATTGGCACCCAAGAAAACACAGTCAATATCAGCTCCTTTCCAAAACCAGTTCTTGCTAGAACTGCATGCTGTAAACTCTGGGATGAAGAGATTATGTCTGTCTTGTTTATCATGATATAGCACACAGCAAAGCACCAAAAACATAGTAGATCTTCAATAAATATCTGTCCAACTGAATGGAAATGAAGTAGGAGGCATCATACACATACAGGAGAAAGAGGCCCTTCACAAATCAATCTGCAGAAAGCAAATAGCCCAAATGTGTGGCTAAGATCTTTGAAGAAAACTTTTATTAACTTCATATTTTAATTATCCCAAGTGGCCCAGTAGAAAGGTGCCTTTGTTTATCATTTTGCGAAAGACACTGACATGCAACGGTCTACTGGGTGCTTGATTGTTGCATAGACCAAAATGAACCCATCATCTCTAACGCAGGACAGTATCAGCCCAGGAGACAAACTATCTGCCATTTACTAACTATATAACCTAGGGAAAGTTACTTAACTTCTCCGTGCCCTGGTTTCTTCATCTGTAAAACGGCATCATTGTACTTACCTTACGGAGCCATTATGAGATTAAATGCTTAGGCCCATGTTTGTGCTAAACAAATGTTAACTCTGTTTTTTCACCCCCACCCCGACCCCCAGTTCTTCTCTTCTCCACACCTGCATTTCTTCTTGTGTTCTCTATTCTGGGAAATACTGTCACCATCCACCTAGGCACCAAGCCAGAAAACCCAGTGTCATCCCGCCCCACTCCTGCTCTCTATCTAATATCCATCCCCAACCCCCAATCAGTCTCCAAACTTCTAAAGTCTACCTTATTCGTATCTCTTGCCATCTTTCATCACTGGCTCTTAGTTAAGACCCAAAACTCTTCCAGGTCTGGGCATAGCCCTCTCCAATCTATCTTCACCAGTAGTTTCCAGTCGCCAAAACTACGACTTGCCCTTTAAAAATCTGTCAATTTCTTCTCGCTGTCCCCAGACTGACTTACACACTTCTCCTCTTACTAACACTCAGCACACAGATGGCTTCTAGTGCTCAGGACACTACTCTCTGCCCACCCCACTAGGCTGTGAGCTCCTTGAAAGCAGCACCACATCTTCCCCTATGATTCTCTGAAACCGAGAACAGGACCCGGCACATCACAGGCTCACATAGATGTTTGTTAGCTAGATGGAAGGATGGACGGATGGATGGGAAAGCAGAAGCAGACCTCTCTAACTCTCTCCTCACACCAACAGAGACGGAGTCAAAGCCAAGATTTCCCAGCCGCCAGTGGAAATAAGATCCCACGGGGGGAAAAAATGGCTTTCTTAGAATCATCTCACTCAGGGGGCAGGTGAATATTGAGGAAGGCCTTTCACAGTTCGTTTCACATAGGAGACATTGGCAAAAACAGTCCCAACAAACAATGCAAATAGAACTGACACCAGGAAAGAGACCCAGACTATCATTAATTACCCTGTCACTTTAATTCTTTGTATTCTAGCATACACCAAACTAATTAGGTCTTATTTTGCAAACAAAAATTTCATGGCCTGCTACATGAAATTCTTCTCTAATAGGTAGCATCTGCCTCATTTATTCCATCCATTAATTTTGTAACCTTCTCCAAAGCAAACATCAGACTCATGTGATGTGATTCAGACAGAGATGAGCTATGCAGCCTGGTCTTAGTCCCTATGTCAGGCACTCTTCCTTGATGTGACTTCCCAGAGTCTAGACAGAAGACAGCTGGCGAGCCCAGTCCCTGGTAGGCTGTGTCTAAGTGAAGAGGGGCCCAACTATCCTCCCATGGAGCATGCATTCAGAACTCACCCACGTGCTGCAGTCAGAGATGAATTCTGTTATTGGGTATGAACTGGCATTAAACATAGCAGAAGCCCAGAAAAAAGGGAGGTACCAACGGGCTGGTCTAACCAGAGGCCTAGTTAATTTTCCTGTATAAGAGAGGACTGGAATAGGGACTTGAAGAATGATAGTACAAGAACAGCAAGAAGGTAGGGTAGTCTTTTTTAATTTTTTTGAGAAGGGTCTACAATAAAATCAAAAGACTGGGGGCACCTGGGTGGCTCAGTCAGTTAAGCTTCCAACATTGGCTCAGGTCATGAGCTCATAGCTTGTGAGTTCAAGCCCCACCCACGTTGGGCTCTATGCTAACAGCTCAGAGGCTGGAGCCTGCTTCAGATTCTGTGTCTCCCTCTCTCTCTGGCCCTCCCCCACTTGCGCTCTGTCTCTCAAAAATAAATAAACAGTAAAAAATAAAAATTAAAAGAAAAAGACAACATGGAGAGTGGGAGCCATGCCTAGTTCTGGTATTTCCAAACTAGAAAGCCATTGCACCCATGCTGTGAGCAAATTTGAACAGCAACAATCATCACTGCTCAGAAAATTACCATTGTCACCAAATGCACTGAGCCCTTCACCACCACTATGTGACAAGGGATCAGTTGCCAAATAGGGAATGTGGCAAAACTTTCTGAGGGCACCTGGCACGCCCAACTCTGTGCTTATCAAGCTACAGGGATACCGAGGGGCAGACAACCTAGTGCTTGGCTTTGGCAAAGAGGCAGCTCTCAGATATAAAGTAAAAATGTTGGGGCACCTGTGTGGCTCAGTTGGTCAAGCGTCTGACTTTGGCTCAGGTCATGATCTCACCGTTCGTGAGTTTGAGCCCCGTGTCGAGCTCTGTGCTGACAGCTTGGAGCCTGGAGCCTGCTTCAGATTCTGTGTGTCCCCCTCTCTCTCTCTGCCCCTCCCCTGCTTGTGCTCTGTCTCTCCCTTTCTCTGAAAAATAAATAAACATTAAACAAAATTTTTAAGTAAAAATGTTAAAAGGAATGGATCCCCGGCCCTAAAGTGTCTCTCACCCGGCCTTGGTATGTCCTTCTAGGTTTTCAGCAGGCTCTGTGAGAAAGCACAGAGGCTTTGCCTTTGTGTCTATGCAAACTGCCTTCAGCCTGGGTCTTTCTCATGACTGTGGGTGGGTGATGGGTTTGGGGGGGACATGGGAACCCCTGCTTCTTCTCCCAGTTAGCGGCATTTTCCATGGTGAAAAAGAAAGAGAAGGCTCCCTTCCCACTGGATTCATTCAGCACACCATGGATTTTCCCAATGCCTCCCTGATAGAATCCTGCTTTCTAGAAAGTGGTGCCCTTCGCCCTTCCAGTTCTCTGGCTTACATCATTTTGTTCCATGCCTGCTGACTCACCTGGCTGACTGCTTCTGCCTCAAGCACACAACTCACTGACTTGCTGCACCTGCCCTTCTCTGCCCTGCATCCCCCAGGAGCTCATCAGACAAGCATGCCCGCATAGTCGAAAGTACAGTGACTTCCACTCTAGGGGCACCTAGACCAAGGAGCCAGAGGACCCCATGATTCTATCTCTGCTGGCCAATCCTTGGGGGCCACGGGGGGAGCATTCCTTATCACTGAGTTTCTGTTGCCCTCAGCACTCCCTTGGTAATGTACCTTCACGCTGGCTTTTGTTCTTCCCACAGACTGCCCAGTCCTCAAGCCCGTTTCCTGGGATGACCTTCTTAACAAACCTTGCAAGTCCTTGTCTCAGGGTCTGCTTTCAAGGCAGAACCAATCCTTGCAGCTAAGACCCTGCTTCTGAGCTGTTGAATTAATATCATAGATGCAACTCTGCCTGTGGGCATGAATCACCTCTCTGTGAAAAGATCAGTCAGTCCCTGAGTGACAGACTGAAACTAGCCTAAATTCTACCAGTGATCCTTCCCAGATGGTCAACCTCTAGGGCTTGCCAGGTCTTTTGTTCTTCCCTAATAATAGCTTTTCTTTTTAAAAACAAATCAAAAGAAAAATAACTTTTTGGTGAGTTTTGCTTTGCTTTGATGTCAAAAGTATGAAGAGCTGTATTAAATTTTTCTTTTTGCAGGGCACCTGGGTGGCTCAGTCAGTTAACTGTCTTACTCTTGGTTTCAGCTCAGGTCATGATCTCACGGTTCACAGGATCGAGCCCTACATTGGGCTCTGTGCTGATAGTGCGGAGCCTGCTTGGGATTCTTTCTCTCCCTCACTCTTTATCCCTCCCCAGCTCACACCCACTCTCTGTCTCTCTCTAAATAAATAAATAAACATTAAAAAAATTCTTTTTGCAAATGTATGACAATCAAATGCATAGTATTTTGGGGCAAGCCACTACAATAATGATAGTTGTGTCTGTGGTGAAAAGCAAAAAGCTTAATGTGAAGTTTTATTTCAGAACAACAGGCAGTCTGCATGTCAGGAGGGCTGGATTCTACATCATCCAGACAGATTTTCACTCTGTGTGAACCTGGGCTTGTTCCGTTATGATTTCTGGTCCCTTGGTTTTCCATAGGTAATTCAAGAATAAAAGTGCTTGAGATGATATATGTGAGGACATGTAAGTGATTCTGAAGAAACACACTTCATGTTCATTGTTTGTAGAATTCCATGACTTTGGAGTCAAACTGCAGCAATAGACACATTAGCAGCTGAATTGTATACACTCATTTATTCCATCAGCAAATATTAACTAAAAGCCAACTATGTGCCAGGCCCCCTTCTATGTGCTGGGTAGACGTGTATGTGAAATGTGAAGTAATTATAAGAAGACCCACATGAATCAGTAGAGGCAGAGACCCCAAGAACAGCAGGGCAACCTTCTTACTGACAACATTGAGCTCCAGCTCACAGTTTGAGCAAGTATGGTCAGTCTGTCTCTTTTAAAACGTAGGAACATTTTCAAGCATGAAAAAGCAGAGACAGAGAGATGGAGAGATGATGGGGTTGGTGAGGGGATGTGGAGATTTTTTTTCTGCTAGAACATCAGTCTATTTATATCATTTGTCAAAATCTTCTCATTCAATAAAATAAAATAAAACTCCGTGTCTGTTAAAGTATTGAGGGTAAATATCTAATATGTGTTGGACAGACAGTGACCACCAGGCTAGGCAAAGGGTGACCAGGGGAAGACTCTAGAAGCCACATCATTTGAGGAGTGGCTGAGGGAAAGGTGGTTTACCTCGGGGGACAAAATTTAAAGGATACCAGCACCTGCTATGAAACATGTGGCATGATGTCACAAACAGTGGGAGATAATTAGTTGTGGTTCCAAAGCAAAGAATTAGAACCAATGGACAAGATGCACAGCACACGAATTTTGGCAAAAGAGAAGGACAAATTCTCTAGTGATTCGAACAATCCAACAATGGGCATGGCATGGCTGCCCCACAGGTAGGGTAAGGCAGTGTTGCTCATGACCAGTACTGGCTGCTAGACTGTGGTTACTGGTCTGCTACCAGGTACATATAGAAACTGACAGCAGGCACTTAGAGACTTTTATAGCAACAGGCATTGTTGTGACGTCGAAGTGTGGCTGCATCTGGTTGAACAGGAGACAGATTCTTGTCAGACTCCTCTGGTGAGCCGTATGTGGCCTGAACTGCATACTTGCCATAAGCAGCTAGGACCATGTTACGAAGTGGCTACCTTAATGCTAACTTATTGATCTGAAAGCGTTTTACAACCTAGAGTCCATTTCTTTCATCAATTAAAGACTATTTAATTTACTCATTAAACTTCAGGATAAAATTGTTGCAAATGGCTACTGGGGAGAAGTTGAAGTTTTGAAACACAGTATCATTTTGAATAAAAGCTTAAATCAAACATCCTGAAGCAGCTGAAACTGTTTTTAAAACCACTTTTCTTCCCACTAACCAAGCTCTGGTCTGCCTACTATGCCCAATATTTAAACAAAACAGGAACAATTTAGACATACATCCCCTCTGAGAGTAATATTGTCATCAATCCAACCTTCCTTAGATAAATTAGCAAGCAAGAAGCTCATTCATTTGTTGCACTAAAGTGATCATACCTGGTGCCCCTTCAGACTTCATGTAGAGGGATTTAACATGGGGACTCCCCATTTGACTCAAAATGCATCATACTGCCATAGAATGGCACATATTTACTAGTGGGAAAGCAATTCTTTATGTTTATCACACAAAGGCACACCTGTAATAAACATGTCCGGTTTTTGTAATTCATTTTTCCAGGCTATATTTGTTTTGATGACATTTATTGAAACATAATTTTAGGTCTGTGAATTTAACAGTAAAAAGTTACAGCTTGTATTTTATATTTCTTATTTCTTCTTCCAGTAATTTGTCTTTACTGTATTTAGCAAACGTGGTGGTTTGCATTGGGTTGGAGATTTAAAAAACTGGTCCAGGGGTGCCTGGGTGGCTCAGCTGGATAAGCATCCAACTTTAGCTCAGGTCGTGATCTCACAGTTGGTGAGTTCAAGCCCCGCCATCGGGCTCTGTGCTGACAGCTCAGAGCCTGGATCCTGCTTCTGATTCTGTGTGTATCTCTCTCTCTCTCCCTTTCTCTCTCTGCCCCTCTCCTGCTGCTGCTGCTGCTGCTGCTCCTGCTGCTTCTTCTTCTCTCTCTCTCTCTCTCTCTCAAAAATAAATAAAGATTTAAAAATTTTTTTAAAAAACTGGTCCTTACCCACATAAAGAGAAGAACAGGCACAGATGTCCAACCAGAGCTGGAGGACCCACTGCTACGAGGCTATACTGGGAAAAGTTGCTTTGGGAGGTGGGGGACGCTAACTTATATGGCCCCTTGGTGCAGGGTCTTGACGTGGCAAGCCTTCAGGGTTAAATACTGACTCTGAACCCATGAACCCTGTGTAAAGTGTCCACAACTGCAAATACCAAACCTATGAATGATATAATTTGCAAATTGACTTTTAAAAATACTACATAGTCCAGGGGAGGCAAGAGACATTATTGAATGCTCAAAACTATGTCAGATGAATAAGGCTTAATGGAAAGAGAGCTTTTTAGCCTTGAAAAGTCAAACAAAACGTCAATAATATGTCATCACTGTATTCAAAAAATCTTAAGGTTATCATGGCAGAAGTTATGAGAATTCTAAGAAGTATACTGAGATAATCAAAGTGGTAAAACCACAGGTACAAGGGGTGGAAAGGAAGATACTGATTCAAAAAACCATTTCTCAACAATTTTAACTGCTCAGAAATGGACAGAGAGCTGCCTCATAAGGCAGTGAGTTTCCTGTCATTGTCACGCTCGTTCTCTGTAAGATGAGGGGCATCTGGAGCTGCAGAGGAGATGTCTGCATATGGAAGAGCTTCATTTTGTTGGGTTCTTAGCGATTTTTTCCAAGGAAAAAAGTGCTAAGCTTTTTGCCATGTAGTATTTTTATCCTAACCTCACAGCAAATCTGGAAAATAGGTGTCATTATCCCTGCTTTATAAATAAGAAATCAGAAGCTCTGAGTAGTTACATAGTATAATCAGAGATATACAGAAATTGCAGGCAACAGGTGGCATCACTGGCTAGCTGACTCCATGCTCTAACCAGAATGTGACACTGTCACCGACTTTGAAAGTCCGTAATTTGATGTAACACCCCCCCCCAAAACATGGAAATGTGATGAGAAACCTACAAAGAGAAGAATTAGCTCCAAGATCAAAGTGACAATTGTGTTGTTTTTTTTTATTCCACATGCCATGAAGTGCCGTTTGAAGTTTGGAGCTCTTCATTTTCTGAAGACTTCTAGAACACAGTGTGCAAATGCCTCCAGTCTTCTTTCCATTTGCTTCTTCCTATTCCACAACCTTCCCCCCTTCTCACCTCCAAGTATCCAGAACTCCCATGCTGCCTAGGATGGAACAGATCTCACTGGTGTCTTGAAGCCATTCTGGATGTCACCTCTTCCTCATTGTATTTTAAGAGAAGTGGCTAGAGACAGAAGTGTTTAGGCCAAAGGAAGGTACCACAATGATGGAACTTCTGGCACCATGAGAAAGATTCTTTTATACGGGAGATCTTTCCAACATACCCAACCCAACCATACCACAGAGGGCACCACTGAGTGCCCTATGGTGAAGTTGGTCCTCCTCTTAAATAGTATCAATATAAGCACTTTTCAGCAATAATTTTCCTGGAAAATACAGATTCATCTACTTATTCTTTGGAGAAAGATTTGCAAGTACTCTTTCATAAGGAGAAGTGTGCTAAGTCAGATCATCACTTCTTTGATCCTTGTAGAAATAGGAACCGAGGTCCCAAGATTCTGACTCACCATCCAATGCCCTGACCCTGAGCAACCTAGCCCAGTCCTGGTTCTAAGCGAGTTGGCATTCTTCTGTTTGCTCTCTCCCCATTGTTTTTGATTTTGCACACCCTGAGTCATCTCTGCATATTCCACATGACCAGCTGGATAGCCAGTATCCAGCTCTGTGTCACTTGCCTTGATAGATGTGTGTCCACTTAAGCATCTGCTTGGGGCACCTGTTTCTCCACCCCAAGGAGGGCCAGCAACTCTCCATCTTCCCTTACTTGTCTTCAGCACTTGGCCCATTGGGATGTTACTAGCAAAGCTTTTCCCTTTCTTGTAAGGGATCTGTCTGATCGTGTAACTCTATCCGTTTACTTCGGACAGCATTTTCAGCTCTGTGTAATCTCCAAACAGATAAATAATTTTCACTTGTGCATTCCAATGAGTTGGGGAAACATTCAGGGTTCAGAGGTATAGCTAGAAATATTTCCAGAAAGATGAGTCAAATAATGTTGGAGGTGACTGGGAAAGAGAAGAAAGCGTCTTGCCACACCTCTCGTGAGCCAGCAGTCCTGATGTGCACTTCGGGGTCACTGTTTCCAGTTTGCAAGTCCTTGGCTGCTGAAATGAAATGTCTGTCTCTTTGTTCTGCTTCCCACTTTCTCCTCTTTCTCTTCCTCCTACTTCTCTCTCCTCTAATTTCCCACCTCCATGCAGGACATTGCCTATTGGCCACTGGTAACCCACTAAGCCTAGCTTAGTCTATTAGGAGATTCCTTTTCTGTAAGGAATCCCCTACATTTGCCAGCAGAGTGATTACTTTCTAACTAAGGGTGAATGTCCTCTTCTCCAAGGATATCAATGGGGAAATGGCCAGAGGGGACCCTTCACTTTTCTTCTTCACTTTCAAGAACAAAAAGTTTCCAAACTATCCAACAAAACTATTTTGAGACACCACTCATAGAAAGACATCCCAGTGTGGTCCAAAATAAATGGAGGATTTGCCTGTACAATAGCTTCAAGGTGCCTTGAAGCTGTCAAAAATGGCAGAATGGTTGGACACTCATCAGAGAATTCAGTTCACCAAGCCCACAAACTGCAGAGCCTTAAAAACTACAAGAGTAGAGGTGCATAGTTTGATTGGCTCGGACTCCAAAAGTGAACAGGAGCAGAAGTGCCTCCCAGCCACAATGAGGTACGCAGAGCTCTGAAGAACAGGAGCCAGCCTCGGAGCAGTGTTCTGACACAGGGTTGCTTTGCATCATCCAGGTCATTTGCAAAGCTTTAGCAGAAAGTATTTTTTGAGTGTGAGAAAACTGTAGAAAGTATGCTTGGAACAAGCCGGACAGAGCTCGCCTGTCTGTAGGGAACAGGGCACATTGGCTTCAGGACCAGGCCTGCTCTCTGCTTCTGGAACCACAGCAGCACTCCTACATGAAGCCTTTGCCCCTGAACATTAGAAGCAACTCCAGCCTCGAGTGCCAGTTCAGCCACCTGACCAGAAGCCTCAAGCTCTCTCAAAGCCGAGACTCCCCGAGCTCTTCCCATCCCTATAGCCCCACACATTCTGCTTGTTCTCCTTCCTCTCTCTCCTCCCACCATTCTGGCTACTCTTTCCCCAGCCTCCTCCTCTCCTGCCCAGCCCTTACCTGTTCATGTTTTCAAGCCTCTCTCTGGCTCACTGCTTCTCTCAATCTTTATACCCTTCCTGGACAAACTCGCCCATTCTCATCGCTTAAACCCACACACTGAATTCTCCCAAATCCACAGCCCTAGGTTGGAACTCGAGCTCACTGTTCACCACTTCTGCACTTGCCAAGGGTCCTTCCTACCCTGCACATCCTGATTTCCTATTGTTTTTTTTTCCTTTTTCTTTAATTTTTTATTTTTTTAAATTTACATCCAAATTAGCTAGCATACAGTGCAACAATGATTTCAGGAGTAGATTCCTTAGTGCCCCTTACCCATGTAGCCCATCCCCCCTCCCACAACCCCTCCAGTAACCCTCAGTTGGTTCTCCATATTTATGAGTCTCTTCTGTTTTGTCCCCAACTCTGTTTTTATATTATTTTTGTTTCCCTTCCCTTAGGTTCATCTGTTTTGTCTCTTAAAGTCCTCATATGATTTCCTGTTTTTTTTAGCCCCTTCTGCTGAAATACTCCCACTGCCCCTTCAGTGTCTGACCTGGAAATTGTGCTGAGTCAAGAAGGCAGCATGGTGAGGTGAAAAATGCATGGGCCTTGAAGGCAGGCAGGGTTCAAGTTCTTTCTCTACCATTGTGTGTCTCTGGATCACCAGTCTCTACTCTCGATTTCCTCATCTGGACAATGAGACCAGAGCTGCACAGTTCATATGAGGATTAAATAAGGTAAGACACGTGAAGTATTTTGCACAGGACTTCACTCACAATCGGCCTTGAACAAGTGGTACTAATATAATAATAACAACGACAACAATAACAGCAATAACAATAATACAATAGCTGAAGCAGCAACTGTAAAAACATGATAAGTGGGGATTGCCATGCCCCTCTGCCAGTGTCCTTCTTCCCCAGCCCAGGTTGGCCTGTCAGCCGTCCCTAAAGCCTCTGCATCCTTCAGTCCTTGTGCCCCTCAGGCCCCTCTCCACCTCATGTGTGCTCTCATAATTACACGAAATCTCTTTACTACCCCCAAGGATCCCCCGCAGGAGGCAGGAAGTTCCAATAATAATAAAAAACCATCAGATGTGCACCAGGCAACAAACTTATTTCTCCACTGTCTTCTCAAAAAGCTTACTTTTGGACCCTCCTCTGCTCTCAGCTGCTTAGGTAGATCAGTACAGCCGCACTGGCTCAAGGGCCTTGGGAGTGGCGAGTGAAGCAAGGGGCCGTCAGTGGGGTTCAAAGAGGAAAACAGGACACGGCATAACTGAAGACAGCAGAGATGCTACCATAGGTTGCACATTCTGCCCTTGACTGTGGAGCCAAGGGCTCTTAAATGGACCTTGTTATCTACCTGCTATCAACCTCAAAGGGTAAGGATGTCCTACGAGCACCCTGATGTCCCTTAGAAAAACAAAAGGAATGTCTATTATGACCTGATAGAAGCCTTTGGGGTCTCCATCCTTTCAGTTTGTAGGTATTTTCACTTCTTAATTTTTAACACACATTGAAGGAACTATATTTCATAACTTTTCACCAACTTCTCTTTCCCACCTTCAGATAATGCCCCCTTCTTTCCAGAATTCCATGATTTAGTGAACAAAGACATGTTTGTTTGTTTTTAATTTTTAATATTTCTTTAATCCCCACAAACACATGTTAATGCCATCCATGCCACTCATGCCCTCAGAGATGAGTCACACTCTCTACCACTGTTCCTCTTTTCAGTCAGAGGAGCCATACTCCAAGAAAGCACTATGCTCCTAATTTAACTGGAGCTTAATACAGTGCCAGGCAACTGGAGCTAATCAACTTCCCAATATGGTACCCAACTCTACATATCACCTAAACCTGTGCTCGCCAACCTTTTTCTCTTTTCTCTTCTCAGTACACATTGAAAATAACACCCTTTGTATGGCTCCCTGAGGTAAACAGATGATGCTGTTCACAGCTGGAGGTAACTAAGCCACAGCTCTGGAGGTGGGGAGCGGGTGGCCAGGACCTGCAAGGCCGCCCCTAAGAATTGAGGAGATCCATATCTCAGACACACCTGTAATCCATTTGTAGTGTCTCAGCATGCCCTGGCACCCCCGTTGAGAAGCACTACCTAAAAGATTATCTTATTGCCTGAGAGACCAATAGAATGTTCATTCCTTTAAATAAGATCTTCTCTTCAGAAAGTCCCACGTCTATTTTTCACCCCAGCATTAGCATCTCTGAAATATGTTTCCCATTCAGTAGTTAGTGCTTTGTCATGCTCAGCAAGGAAGATGGCCTGGTGGCCATGGTAAAGAATCAGGAGCCATGTGGATGTTGAATTTGTGATTCAGCAGCCACAGCTTCTGACTCATTCACATTGGATGACCTGTGAAAAACCACTGGACTTTGACAGGCCCTAATCAGACGAGCCAGAAAATGATATCAGAATAGGTTTCTACTGGTAACCAAACACTGTGTGAAAATTGAGACTTCCTGAGCAGATAAATTAAAAGCAAGCTCTACAGGAGTAGCATGACGAAAGCCATATGTTGAACTTTAGCAGATGCAAGACAGAAAATAACCATATCCTATAATATCACACAGTGTCACAGCCTTGCACTCCTATAAACTGCTGAACTGTGTCAACTGTCCTTTCTGTGTCAAAAGCATTAAGTTGTAAAGTCTGTGGATTCTGAACCCAGGCAGACCCAGGATGGAATCTTGACTCGAAACCATGCCACGTGATGGTGGGCATGTTTCTCACAGGAGTCTCAGCTGTCTAATCTGTAAAATAGGAAAAATGTATTCTCTTTTAATTATTTCACAAACACCAAAACAAAAAGAAAAAAACTGACAGAAATCCAGTAAGGATTCTTGACCTTTAAAAAAAAAAAAAAACCAAGAACAAAGGAGAAGATGCTACTGAATAAACACTCCCTGGATAAACACTAGAGGCCATTTATCCGAAGCCAAGAGTGAGACAGGGAGGCCTCAATCACCACCCCAGTTTTACATTAGAACCGAAGTAGTCACAGAAAACAAATTAGGTATAAAAATTGGAAAGGAGAAGTTCCAGTTTCAGACCAACATGGAGTAGATGTATTTTTCCTATTTTCCTTGTTAACACCTGTTTTACTTCTGCCAAAATGTGTCTCCTATGCCTCCTAAAAACCCTGAGCATTATATGTGCAACAAGCATAGGATTCCTAAAGGTAGTGAGAAGAATTCAGACTGGCTAGGGACCTTGTAACCCAAGGAACACCATGACAGTGAGTTCCCTGGGTTTTCTTTTTGCCTCACATATCTCAGACTGGGTGCAGAAGAAGCCAATGACTCAGAAACATCAATGGGAACAGATTTTTTAAAAATCCCTCAAAAACAAGCTCTCTTTAGCAAAAGGAACAGGAAAGGGACAACTTAGCAATACAGAGGTGTCTAGACAATAACTTCCCCACCCAGGAAAGATACCATGAAAAAGTCATGACCACACCCCCTTTGGTAAAAGCTGAGTGGGAAGCCTAGTCTTTCACCTTCCCCTGACTGTGACATGGAGCCCTAAACCATCTACCCACCCACAGGTCCTCCACTGCAAGTACAGTATCAGAAAAGCCTAAATGGGAATCTGGGATTTTGATTCATGCCTAGCTATACTGAGTATCTTCCCCAGAGAGTCAGTGAAGGCCATGTAAGAATTTTGAATTTTGATCCCAAAAAACTGGTAGAAAGGTGACCTTTCTCATCCAGCCTAGTGGGGAGTCAGGATTTTCACCACCATCCTGTGGGAGCAACGACTCCTAAATTGTGTGGTGTCAATGGAGGCCTCATGTGGAGCAAACACAAGGCACTTCTGCCTTGTTTCTCCCTACCAGGATGGTATCATCTGAGGCCTAGTGGGGAGCCTGAATTTCCACGCCACCCAAGGAATTACATGGTATCCTTTCCCAATCCTTCCACTCCCACTCCAGGGTGTCAACAGAGGCCAAGTGGATTTCCACATCTACCTGGCAGTAATGAGGCAGGACCTTCATTTCACTTCAGACAAGGCTTGCTAAAACAGACTTAAGGAAGACCCAGAGCCTCATAACATAATACCAAAAATGTCCAGGATACGATAAAAAATTACTCAGCATACCAAGAAAAATCTCAACGTGAGTAAGAAAAGACAATCAATGGATGCCAAAACCAAGATGACACAAATATTGGAATTATCTGAAAAATATTTTAAAGTAGCCATCATGAAAATACTTCAGTGAGTAATTATGAGCACACTTGTAACAAATGAAAAAATAGTCTCACCAAGAAATAGAACATACAAAAAGAACCAAATGGACATTTTAGAACTGAGGTATACAACAACCAAAATTACAAGTCAGTAGATTGGCTCAACAAGAGAATGGCAAAACCAGAGGAAACAATCAAAGAACTTAAAGATAGAATAGCAGAAAATACCCAGTCTGAACAACAGAAAGAAAATAGACTATAAAAAAATTTAATAGAACCTCAGGGACATGTGGACAATAACAAAAGGTATAGCGTTTGTACTTTCAGAATCCTAGATCTAGAAAGGAAAAATGGGTGTGTAAAAAAAAGTGCTCAAAGAAATAATACTGAAAATGTACCAAATTTGGCAAAAAATGTAAACTTCCAGATTCAAGATTTTGAGAGACTACAAAAAGGATAAACCCAAAGAAATCCACACCAAGTCATATCATAACAAAACTTCTGAAAATTAATGACAAAGAAAATGTCTTGAAAGCAGCTAGAGAAAAGTAACACCTCACTTACACAGAGAAAACAATTCAAATGACAGTGGATTTCTCATCAAAAACCACGAGGACCAGAAGGAAGTGGAAAAACATTTTTCAAGTGCTAAAAGAAAAGAACTGTCAACCCCAAATTCTATAGCCAACAAATTTATCCTTCAGAAACAAAAGGGAAATAAAGACATTCTCAGATGAAGGAAAGCTAAGAAAATTTGTTGCCAGCAGATCTATCCTAAAAGAATGGCTAAGGGAATTTCTCTTAAAAGAAAGGAAATTATTTTTTTTTAATCTGGAATACCTGAAAGAAAGGAAGAAAAATGGAAAGAGCAAAAATATGGGTAAATATTAATAGACTTTCCTTCTGCTTTTAGGTTTTCTAAACATTGTCTAATGTGGTTCTCAATGTATATAGAAGAAATGTTTAAGACAATTTTATGTGGTGGAGGACAAACGGGCTTTAAGAGAGGTAAAGTGTATATACATCACTCAAAACTGACAAATTTTGGTAAGTTATTTATGTATATTTTAGTGTCTATGGCAACACTAAAAAATTTATTCAAAAAGATACACTCATGTGGACTACAAATCAAGCTGGAATTCTAAAAATAAGTTTATGTAGCCCAGAGAAGGTAGAAAAAAAGAAAACAGAAATAAAATATAGAGGTGACAAACAAAATAAAAATATAAAATGTCAGACATATGCCTTAGCACATAATCACACTAAGTGTAAATGGTATAAATAAACAGACAAAGATCAGCAGAGTGGCTGAAAAAATGCATAACCCAACTAGATCTTATTTACAATAAACTGACTTCAAATATAAAGATACAAGTAAGTTGAAAGCAAAAGGATAGAAAAAGATACATCAAGCAAATCTTAATCAAAAGAAAGCAGGAGTGGCTATATTATCATCAGGTAAAGTAAGTGTCAGAGCAAAGATGATTACCAAGGACAGAGAACAACACTGTATAAAATAAAGGAGTGAACCCATCATGAACACACAGTAATCTCGTTTATGGATAATTGATATCTTTGTAATTTTGTATCACATCTTTCTATTTGCTCAACTCTCTTTTTGTGCCCTTTTGTAATGTCATGTTTTTCACATGTAGGTTATGCTCATTTCTTGATTTATGAGCACAACATAGTTAACAAATATTCTGAGGGAGATAATTTGAAGCTATGAAAACATCCTGTTTCCCCTTAAGCTTTCACCTACTAATTTTAATGTTCTGCATGTTGCCTGCAGCTACTATTACTGTGATCTTCTAATGGAAATGTCCATTTCCCTCATTCCTTCTACATTTATTTATATTTTTTAAGTTTATTTCTTTTGAGAGAGAGAGAGAGAGAGAGAGCACGTTTAAACAGAGGAGGGGCAGAGAGCGAGGGAGAGAGAGGATCCCAAGCAGGCTCCACACTGTCAGTGCAGAGTATGGGGCTCGATCCCATGAACCACGAGATCATGACCTAAGCCCACATCAAGAGTCAGGCACTTAACTGACTGAGTCACTCAGGAGCCCTGCTTCTACATTTACTAACTGGAATTCCGATTCTTTTTTATAGCTACACAGAAGCTAATTGTAAAGCTGAAGCTTGTTTATACAAACAGTCTCCTAAACAAGGGCACTTAAAGTGTTTTTGTTATCACACACGATGTAATAAAGTAATCGTATCCTTGCACACTACAGATTTGTACCTCACGGTTGTGAAAGTATATCTTAGCATTTTCTTATATTTACAATGAGAAATGCTAAAATGATGAGAAATGCATTTGTAATTTTGTTGCATAATGCCAAACTGCCCTCCATAGGACATACCATGAGAAATTCGATCTAATAGAGAGAATATACAGCATTAAATCCAAGGACTGAAGAATACACATTATTTCCAAGCAAATTCACAGGAACATTTATGAAAACTGACACATATTTGGCCGTAAAACAAGCCATAATATACTTCACGTATTGGTGTCATACAGACTACATTCTCTGATCAGCTCAGATCACAATGCAATTAAATTTAAAAGTCAGTAAAAAGATAATTAGAAACACTCATAGTTCTGGGAATTAAGAAATATGTATCTAAACAATTCATGTGTCACAGACAAAATTAGAAAATATTTAGAACTGTATGATAAAAAGCATACTCTATACCACGTGGGACATATCATATATAAGATGAAGATAAATCTGTTTTAATAGGAAAATTTCTAGTCCAGAAAGCCTTTAATAGAAAAGAAGAAAGGCTGAATATTAATGGGCTAACCATTCAGTTAAAAAACTAAGAGAAAAGAATGATAGAATAAATCTATAGAAAGTAAGAGGAAGAAAATAATAAAGATTATATAGAAAAATTAATGAAATATAAAACAAAGCCAGTTCATTTTTTTAAAAATGAACCCCAATGAAATTAACAAACTTTTGGCAAGACTGTTTCCAAAAAATAGAGGGACCAGGCATAAACATTAGGAATGAAAAAGGCAGCAGAAATTCAAATGATAATGTGGGGTATCATGAGTACCTTCAATGCCAATAAATTTGATAAGAAAAAGTTGACAAATTCCTGGAAAACACAACTTAACAAAATTGACTAAAGAAAAAAAATAAAGTCTAACTGTCCTAAAACTGCTAAATAAATGGAATCTGTATTTAAGTACTTCACACTAACTAACATATATACTGACAAAACATAAGCCATCATAACAGGTCCAGATGATTTACAAACAAGATCCACTGAACATTTATGAAACAAAGAATTGCAGTCTTAAAAAAATATCCCAAGGAATAGTTTCAAAAGGGAATGCCCCTCAAATCATTTTACAAGTTCAATAACAAAAATTTAATAACAAAACTTCAGTAACAAAATTTAATAAGAATATTACTGAAAAATTAATATGTTAACAAACTGAATCCAGCAATGTATAAAAAGGTAATAGAAACCAACATCTCATCTCATCAAATGTATAACAATTTAATACACTTTAATACTCATCCATAATAATAAAAATAAATTGGCAGGCTGGTAGAAAAGAATGCCTTTGACTTTCTTTTTAAAAAAATCTACAGAAGACATATCTCCCTTTAAAATAAAAAAAACAAGACAAGAATTTCCTCTTCTATTCACTACTATACTATAGATCACAACCAGTGCTGTTAAACAAGAAAAATAAATAGTAAATATGAGGATGAAAGTAAAAAACAAAAGTGTCAATATTCAAATATGGTATGATTGCCAAATAGAAAGCCCCAAAGAAATTATAGACATCCATTAGAATTAATAAGTGAATTTAGCAAGGCTATTATATACAAAATCAATATTTAAAGGTCAATTATATTTCAATGCACCAGGAAGAAAATCTGAAAATAAAACTTTAAGATACATATTGCTTACTATACCATCAAAAATATGAAATACTTAGGAATAAATATAACATAAGATATGAAAACCATTTTGTAGGTAAAATCATAAAAACTACACTGAAGGTAGTAAAGAAGGCCTGAATAAATGCTTATGGATAGAGGGCTCAGTTTTATAAAAATGTCTGTTTTCTTACAGATCTATATATAGGTTTAATGTCATTCTAATCAAATTCCATCATTTTGTGTGAATTTCACAAACTGATTCTAAAAGTTATGTGAAAGAGTAATGGACCAAGAACAGTGAAGACAGTATAGAAAAAGAATGAGGTACTTGACATGCTCTATAAATGTCAAGACAGCACACTAGCACATAGGGATAGGCAAGTTGGTTTATGTATTTTTTTCAAATGGAGATACTAGGAGCAAACATGCACAACCGTTGATTTCCTCCCCTGTCATGGCACCAATCACAAGAAATGAAGGAAGGAAGGAAGGAAGGAAGGAAGGAAGGAAGGAAGGAAGGAAGGAAGGAAGGAAGGAAGGAAGGAAGGAAGGAAAGAAAGAAAGAAAGAAAGAAAGAAAGAAAGAAAGAAAGAAAGAAAGAAAGAAAGAAAGAAAGGAAAGGAAAGGAAAGGAAAGGAAAGGAAAGGAAAGGAAAGGAAAGGAAAGGAAAGGAAAGGAAAGGAAAGGAAAGGAAAGGAAATAAAGAAAGGAAAGAAGAAATATTTGAAAGTAGAGAAAGGGGCAAGGGATTAAAAAGGAAGCACACATTGGGGCACCTGGGTGGTTCAGAAGCATCTGGCTTCAGCTCAGGTCATGATTTCGTGGTTCGTGAGTTCGAGCCCCGCATTGGTCTCTGTGCTGACAGCTCAGAGCCTGGAGCCTGCTTCGGATTCTGTGTCTCCCTCTCTCTGTGCTCCTTCCCTGCTCACACTCTGTCTGTCTGTCTCTCTCTCTCAAAAATAAATAAACATTAAATTTTTTTTTTCAAAAGCAGGCACACATTGATAATAATGATCATGGCAATAATAGTAGTGACAACAATAGCTAACATCTATTGAACACCAAATTTGTGCAGGGTATTCTGTTAAAGACTCGTGTGGAGTTACCACATTTAATTCTCACAACAACAATGTAGGGTAAATGCTCTATCATTTGCCTCTTTTACAGATGAGTAAGTCACCCAAGATCACCAAGTTGGCAAGATCCCAGGCAGTCGAGCTCCAACGCATGGGGCTCTAACTCAGCCTGGTGACAAGTTTCCTCCCTGCCCCAAACCATCTCTACCCTAGATGTGACGTCTTGCACATACATTTATTAAGCAGTTTGAAAACCCACTATTTTTAAAGTTATGGGTAAAATGCAAATACTTCTGGGACTATCCTGAGCCTATTAGTCATTCAGGCCTTAATGTGACTTCATTCAGTAGAGTAGCTTTTTCCCAGCAAAGCCATTTGTGTTGAAGGACTAAGAACTGGTGTAGGGGGTAGAGGCAAGGAGAGCCTGTTGAAGCCTCTGATAATAAGAACATATATTAGGGACATTGCAGAGGTTAAATGAACAGGATTTAACAACTGCTTTTATCACCTTCAGTAAAATCGGGCAGAAAAAGTTAGGCAAGAGCATACCCATCTTAAGTACCTATGTATCAACACACAATGGAGGGGACATGTCAAAAACAATCACTGAGGATAATTCCCTTCCCCCTCATTTCTGGAGGGAGTAGAGTTTTAAACTTATGCAGAAACGTGTACACAAAAATAGAAATAGAGTCTCCTGTGGATTCTGCAGTGCTGTGTTCCTGAGCAAACTCCTATTCAGTACAGCTAAGGAGTAGGGTTCACCTTGGATTCTGCTTATTTTTATTCAAGTTCCTCTTGTCCTATGGGGTTCCTGGTCAAGACAGGTTGGCATCTGCACGGTGCATCATCCTGTTCAGCATCACACTCAGTGTCCCTTTAAACAAAGCAGGCCTGTCCATGGCCTGTGGACACCCTGTGGCCATCAGAGCAGTCTTGGCAACCTCCTCTGCTCTGCAGCTCCCTCAGTCATGAGGGAGCTTCCAGGTCAGCCCTGACAGCCAGCTCTGCTGGGGGGCAAGGCTTGTGCTGCACAGAGGGGAACAGGGAGCGAGGGGCTGGATTCCTCCCTCACCCCTTCTCCCACTGTGCACTTGGAGTGGGGTGGGGAGGTCTAGTCTGTTAGAGGGATACCTGCTCTCCTCACTCCCCATGGCCTGGCCTGCAGGAGGGAATAAGAAATAGTTAACTGCCCACTGTAGGTTCTGGCTTCTTCTATTGCTAACCCAGACCAGTCGATCATGCCCTCTGTATTACTGGGAGAGACTAACCAGGATGGTACTGCCATTCTCACAAAACAAGGATCCTGCCCAAAATGTCTCACCCTTTCTCCCTCCCAAGTCCTCTGCTTATGGAGTTTGGGGGGTGGGGTGGGTGAGGGTGTTGGTAATGGTGAAGGAAGTAGAGACCGTTTCACCAACTGTTA
This sequence comes from Acinonyx jubatus, assembly GCF_027475565.1. Taxonomy (NCBI): domain Eukaryota; kingdom Metazoa; phylum Chordata; class Mammalia; order Carnivora; family Felidae; genus Acinonyx; species Acinonyx jubatus. The sequence continues at coordinate 122,992,758 of NC_069388.1, read as the reverse complement.
GTAAGCTCTGGTCAGGGAGGGGACAGTGCGTGGGCAGGAGTGTTCACCGACAGCTATCTTTAGAACATGGAGTTGGTAGTGCCTGTGGGTTCCTGCCATGGGCCCCAGTGCCACCTCTAGGCTCAGAGATGAAACCTGATAACATACATATCCAGCAAAGAGAGGGTAGAGTCATCTCTCTCCGAGGAGCTAAAGAGCCTTGTTTCCTGCCACGTGGGAAACGCTGAGTGAGCAAACAATCTGTGCAGTCCCATGGGCTGTGTGCTCAGAAGGGGAGCCCCATTTGGGGTTTAATGCTCTGCAGTTGCCGTTTTGAAATTCTTAATACTTTTTTCTTTGAATTTCTGTTTTGTAAGTGTTATGGGCTGAATTCCGTCCCCTCCCAAATGTATATGTTGAAGTCTTAACTCCCAGCACCTCAGAATATGATCTTATTTGGAAATAAGACAGTTGCAGATGTAATTAGTTAAGATGAGGTCATACTGGAATGAGGTGGGACCTAATCCAACATGTCTGGTGTCCTTATAAAATGGGGAAATTTGGACACAGAGACAGACACAGACAGAAAGAAGATGCGAAGGCATATTGAGATCACCTTCTACAAGCCAAACAATGTCTGACACAACCAGGAGATGAGGGAGGGCATAGAAGAGATTCCCCACCCCCATCCCACAGCCCTCAAGAGGAACCAACCCTGAAGACACCTTGATCTTGGACTTCTAGCTCTAGGAAACGAATGCAGTAAGCAAAGTCTGATAAGCCAATGCATGGAGCATCAGGAGCTTGGAGCCTCCCGCCACCTCCCTGCATCCTTTGAATAGATTCTGGGCTGCCCCTCTCCTGCCCCCACTTGGTGACCCCCCTCCCACCCTGCTCCCCACGTGGGGAACATCAGGAGGTGCGTACATCTCATGCACTGAGTCAAAGTGCCCACACTGGATGAGAATTGCACTTGCCCTACAAGTATCCTTGTGCCCTGGAGAAAGGGAAATTAAATGGCAAATAAAAACCCATGACAGGTTTAAAGAAAGACCATAGAAACAAGGAAAACATTTTTTCCCTTCTTTTTAGACAAAAGCCACCAAGTTTTTGTCTTGCACAGAACCGCACAAAGGATGTAGCCAGTTTTATGGGAGAGAAGAATCAAGTCTCAACACATTCAGAGAAGCAAAAGCAAAAAACAGAGGGAAGAAGCACAGACAGCTTGAAGCCCCTGGTTCCAGCTGTTCCTGAAGCCAGGTACAGGGGCTTGAGACTTCTCTGACAAACACCAATATCCTCATAATACATTTCTAATTTATTTAAGAAATGTTAGCTGTTAAGAGAGTTAGCTGTTCCATAGCCTACAACAAAAATAATCCTCACTGATCATGGCATGGATAATATGAGATTTTCAATTCTCCAAATCTGAAATAGCACAATTTTTTTTAATTAGCTTCGTACACCAATTTTGAAATAATATGAATCCAACGTTTTTGGAAAATTTCTCTGGGGTCACATCATTTCCGATCTCTCTGGCTGAATGAATTATAAACTATATTTCCCATTAAGATCACATGATAGAACCATTTTAGCTATTAAGTAGGACAACCCACCATCATTTTAACAAAAGCTCATAAATCATGCTGCTGTATTTGCACTCGTACCTCGTGTGGGTTCTTTAACATTCACTATTATTGTAACTCAAAATCTTTCTTATAGCTTAACAGCAGTATCATCCAAACATTCATTAAGCAATAGTAATGCTAGCAGCCATAATACTTTGGACCAGAAATGAGATACAATAGCATCCTATGAAGAAACTAGACAAGTAGCTTTGTGTGCTGAACGTTTAGTTTAGCAGACAGCACCAGGACAGCGATTACAGAAAATGCTAGAAAAGTAAAAGCATCATTAAACGTGGTGCACCTTTAAGTTTACAGAAAGTAGTTACATACACCCAAAGATAATGGAAATTTTGCTGCTACCACAGCTGCCTAGGAATGTCATATAATATGCCCCAGCCTCCAAAAGTTGAAACTTACACACTTCAAGAATGTATTCTCACCACTTTATACACTTTCATAACTTTATTTATCAAAGAGTTATTTATAGGAAAATTAGTCTTGAATTATGTAAGGTTTGGATTAGGCAAGGCCTTCGGGAATGTGCCCTCACATACAATGTGACCACTCTGAACCCCCTCCTTCTTGGCTTGGGGACCCAAGCATAAGGCTATGCCAGGGGAGTGTGTCTGGGACAAGCTCTCCTAGCTTCTTGGCTCGTCATCAAAGCCCATCAAAGGGCAGCCCCCCCCCCCCCCCCATCACCAGCCTGGAAAAGGCAAAGCTGAGAAAACATCCTCCCAGGAGTGGTGGCCAGCACTCGGGTCCCCATCTCACACCAGAACACTTTCCAAAGAGTAAGAGGCTGGTGCTGAACAGGGGGACTGGCTCTCAGCTTCCTCACACACACCAAGGATGCCCAGAGTTCGGGTCCAAGGCGGGGTCGCCCCGGCAAGCACCTCCTGTTTTCCTTCCTCATCACGAGAAACAGCAATGTCATCACATGAGAAGCCTCTTGGAAGAAACCCATTTTCCCCCTACAATGAGCAGATGCCACACAGATTTGGTGCATCATTTGTAAACGATTTCAAAGTTTATTTGTCTACTCCAAGGAGATTACTGGAATCTCCAACTTCATTTTAATGTAATTGTTTCCATGCTGCATAGGAAGTTCTGCAGCCACAGTAATCACCTCTGATGTACAATTAGAGGCTGAGAATCTGCATCCCTGCTTGAAGGCTTCTCTGTGCTAAGGCTGCTACCTTTCAAGCCTGTGAACTTCTGCTACAACTGCACTCAGCAGAAGTTTACCGAGAGTCTGCTGGGTGCCAAGCAGGGGCTCAGCCCCACAGAGGAAGCAGAATGCACATAATCTCTGCCTTCAACAAGTGAGACATAATCTCTGCCTTCAACAAGCTGATGTCCCACCACTGTGGCTTTCATATTTCTGTGGCAACGCTATCTTCATATTTCTGTGGAAAACGCTATCTTCAGATGACTCTTACAATCCCACACAGATTGCTGTATAAAACAGCAAAACGTACAACTGTGTTGTTGAAATGAGGGGGCAGAGTTCTAGTAATCTCCCCCTGACCCCTCAAACTCTCCCCATGGGGGCAGGAACCCCAAAGAACCCCTCTGTGAGAACAGTACGCAAATCCAGAGCTCATAAATTTTCAATAATTCCTAAAAGATGCAAAACCATGGCAAGCTTTGACAAAAATAAAATGCTCCAAGAGAGTGTAAATACCAATTAACTAATAAAACCAATGCCTAAGAAATTTGAGCAAGACTGTTCAAAGCTGAACTGTTCAGCTTCAGGAACATTCCAGGAGCCTGATGACGGTAGGCCAGCAGGAGAACCAAAGGAATTATTTCCCTTCTTTGTGGCCAAGCCCCTCACAAAGAACTTTGCACCAGTGTCTTACCTTTCTCAGAAAGGGGAGAGAACAAGCCTTCTTACACTCCAGCCAACATCCCTTTCTTTCAGCCCTGTCCACTCTATCCCGGCAACCTTCTCCCTGCCAGGTTCACTCACTCCCCAGGTGACCTCATCCAGCCCTCAGTTTTAATGTCATCCACCTGCTGATAGCTCCATTCCCAGCCCCGCCCTCTCCCCTGAATTCCAGGTGCATGTTTCTAGTGCCTGTCTGCTATCTCCACCTGCCTGTCTCCTGAGACATCAGCTTAGCAAATCTAACTCAGAACTCTGTGTTTTCTCCTCCTCCCTCCTCCGGCCGTCCCCTTCCTGTGAAAGGACATCCTTTCTACGCCACCACAACTCACACCCAGACACTGCAGCAGCCCCGACACCTCTTCTGCCCCCACACCTGCCTCCCCATAGCCCCTTCCAATCACAGCACCACAATGAGCTTAGACGGCATCGTTTTCTTAAAAGCAGCAACCAATTCCCCTCCCCCACCCTCCTTCGGCTAAGGCCCCTGCCCACACACGGAGCTCACGCCTGCCTTGGGACCTTTGTATTAGCTCCTCCATCTGCCTAGGACGTTCTTCCTACACATCTATGCCTAGTTGACTCCTTTTGGCATCCAGATCTCAGCTTCAAGGTGGCCTACTCGGAGATGCCTTTTTTGACCACCCGTGAATCATCCTCCCAGACATCTCTTTATTTTATATTAAACATAGCACTTATTATATCCAGTATTTCCTTTCATTTATTTGTGCACTGAATGTCTCCTCTTGCTATTAGTAGGCCGTAAGTTCTGTGAAGCTTTGTAAGCTCTGTTACCACTGCTGTAACCCCAGGGCTTAGAACTATGCCTAGTCCATAATAGACATTCACTGAGTAGATGGATGAGTGGACAGTAAAATGCCTCCTACCTCTTGCGACAACTGTTGGTCCCCAAGTTTTTGTAATTAGGATGGGCCTGTCAATCACAGTTACCACAACTCTTATCATGGCAATGGGTCCAAGGTCTGGCCATGTGAACCAAGCAGAGCAAGTGACAGGCCCCCTGAAGAGCCATGTACATGGATGCTAACACAAAGAAACTTCTTTCCTCTGGGCAAGAATGATATACATCTGCAACAACCTAAGGCCGCATCCTTCTCCCCAGCCTACAGAGACAAAGCAACAACAACATCGACAGCAAACCTCACACAGTGATGACAGTGCTGTGAGCCAGGTGTTGCCCTATACAGTTACACACATTTGCTAATGTAAGGCTCTCAAGAACCCATGAGAGGACCACCATTATTACCATGGAATTTCTCCAGATGATGAGCCTGAGACCCAGGGAGGTTCATTAATTTGTTCAAGGTCACATAGCCATCTGGTTCCAGAACTATGCTCCAAACCCCTGTGCTCTATTGCCTCCGACAACAGGAAAGAATGAGGCCAGCCCAGAAGAATAGCAGTCAGAAATGGTGGCTGGCGTAGTCCCACAATCAGTTGTGTCTGTGGCCTGTGTTACCTCTGGGTTTTCTAGTCTCAGGAGTGAAAGTATTCTCCTGGGTGTCTACCACTCTATCACTTGCAACTGGAAGGATCTTGACAGATGCAGACACTACCACAGAAGAGGCTGGGCACTTTAGACCAGCACCACCCAACTGGCTACACCTGTGTGCTTGCAGCTATTTGTTACAAAGTGAAATTAAGCTTTTTATTCTCCAGTTGAAAAATCACCCAGATTTTCAATCAATCAAATAAGAATTAAATGGCTGTTACATACCCTGCCCTGTGCTAGGTTCTGTATGGCATGCCAAGATACTTAAGACAAAATGTCAAGCATACTTCCAAGATACTATGTCATTTGAATCCCCTCCTCATCCAATTTCCTTCTGAAATGATGAAACCTGTGTTATGAGGAAAGTCTAACTGAAAATGGGAGCCACACATCGACCTGAATCCATGAGGCATTGTGCAGGTTGTTGGGCAGGCAAGAGTAGGAGCAAGGGCATTGGGGAAGTGCCTTCCTGTCCACCACCATCCACCATCCAAGTGCAAAGCCCTGCAATGGAACAGGTAGAATGTCGCACTGCTTCTGCTCCCTCCCGGCCTCCAGACTCCCTTTGATCAGAGGACTAGAGAAGCAAAGAAGCAATGGAGCAGCTGGTAATGATGACTCCTCCACTCTGGCCACTCAAGCTGCCCTCACAGCCTGCTACATACAGCAGGAGCTGGACCCAGGACACACTAACTACTTGGAGAGGGATTTGCTAATTCTGCCAGCTATAGACTTCAAAGATCTATTTACTTCCAAGCAGAAATTAATTTCCACACTGATGGCCATGCCCTGTGTCTTCTGTCCTCTCTTGTGCTAATTACTGGAACTCAGTGGACAATGAAAAACTTCAGTAAAGTCTTTCTGTCTGGGACTGAGTAGAACATGACCTCTATCAGAGAACAATTTCTAGACTTATGAAAATATTCAGTAACTCAAAGGGGAAGACCCATATGGTCAAGGTGGTATACTTACTTGAAAGCCACATGCCCTCTCTGATCACAGTACAAAGCAATGGTAAAGAAAATGCAAAGAGAGGAACAAAAAGGCAGAGTCACTATGGAAACCAAAATATACCTGTGGAACAGAAGTGGAACAGAAACATCCAGTAACAAGCTGGCAGAGCTACAGACTTGTAGAAGCAGATAGAAGCATCAGGATAGGGTGACAGGCAGTGTCTCTGCTTGAAACAGGCTGAGACAAGATTTCACACCATCCTTCCACCAAGTAAAACTTCTTGCTCCCAATTACCTGGGGCTACCATCTAACAGGACCATGGCCTAGGAATGCTATAGAAGGAAGACAGAGCTTCATGACAAGGTACAGAACCAAAGTGTCCACTGGCCTATGGCTGGGTCTGGAATGTCCCCCATGCCTCCCTGGGGCAGAAACCCAAATTTCCATTAGATATGGTCCTAGACTCAGGAGAACTGAGGGAAGCCACCTGGGTGAGCAAAGAAGGAGAGAGAAAAAATAATAAACAAAAACATCACATGCAAAGAGAGACTGCAAATCTAAATTCCAAAACAGAGGAAGGAATCTAACACTCTGAAAACAGCCAATAATATCAGAGCAGGAATTCACACCAGATGAAATTAATTTCATGGAGTAGTCTTTTAAAAGACTTCAAAATAAATGTGTTCATAATATTCAGAGATAAGTAAAGAAATAATTTCCATTTTTAAAATGCAAAAAAAGTCCGAAACAAAATCAGAAGTCAAACAAGAATAAAGAAAGGGAGCTTGAGCTGAGTTATCAAAGATGAAAATAGGTTTGCTAGAGGAAGGCGTTGTAACATGTTCCAGGCACAAAGACTTACGAAAGCACATATATATTCAGTAGCTCACATTGGCTAGGTGTTGAACAGAGGGAGAGGGGATAAGAGATACACCTGAATGGGTAGATGCAGTGCTTCAAATCTGCTTGGTGACTTCTGGCTGGGCCATACCTCTTCCCCCAAATAGGTTGCTTTGATCTTCCCTGAACTCCCTTGGATGTTCCATCCTCTAGGACACTTGGTAACCATCTACATCTAAAACTGGTAAGACACAGAGAAGCTGAGACCTTGGTGCCCTGTGTTCTTGGGGAGGATAGGCACCATCACCTCTGGTCAAGCCAAGCTTCCCCATGGTGATCACTCCAGATGACCCCTCCCTTGTAACTGGGAGCTCCCAGTGTCAGATGCCCAGAGTTACTCCCAGCCCTTGTTCCCAAGCTGCAGAAGAAATTGATTTCTGGAAAGCTTGTTTTGTCTTCTTGCCTGCATCCAATATCAGGACTGCTGGTTCAAGTGAATCTGGATTTTTTTCCCCATTCATGCTGCAATTTTGGAAGAAAACTAATTACATGTATGTCTGTGAAGATATAAATATATGCATAAGGGTGAATATCTATACAGCATGTATAAAAATGGTGCTCTTTTTGGTAAGCATTTAACATTTGCCAAATTGTTGATTCTAATGTTAAAAAGATGTCTATTATCTTATTTATGAAAAAAACATACATTAATGGGAACTAGTATAAGACCAAGCATATTAGAGATATTTAAAGATAATTTATTGAGTTTGGCCACTACCATTTTGGAATTGAGAGCAGTCGATGCTGTGGGTTCCCTACATGCCTGCCTAAAATCATCAAGTATATCTGGGTCACTTCTGTCATCTTAACACCTAGTTAAAGTTTTATTACCTTGCTGAAGACTTCCTCACCCCTCAGCCTATGGTGATTCAAGGAAGTCTGACCCCATCAGCCTAGCCAGTGCTATTCATCTGGCCCTTCTCTGAGAGCTTTGCAGAGATCTGTGTACATCTTCTCCTTTTAAATTACAAAAACCTTAGGGAATGTGTAACTTCATTTTTAAAAATGAAATATCTCTTGTTTTACTCTGGCATTTTATTTTCTGATTACAAAAACAATAATCCTCAAAGAATCAAATCACTTGCCATTTTATTACCCAGAGGTAACCCCGTAAAAATTTTGGTGAATATCCTTTACTGCCTTTTGTTCTGTGCATGTGTATCTTCCTTTTCCAAAACTGTGATTATACTATACATAACATCATATTACTTCCTCTTTACCTAAAGTTATATTAGGGCATCTTTGCCAGCAAATGGAGGTCTACATCAACCCAGACACCATTATCATTCTCTTTTCACTAATAAGAGCCTGAGGCTCAGGAAGGTAAATCTCTGCCAATGTCACACGGTTACTACTGAATGCCAGACTTAGGAGTTAAACCCAAATCTCCCCATGTCCAATATCTTTTTACTTCCACAAATTCACTGAGCTAATTCTCAGTCAAAAGACCAAGAATGCCATCAACAAGGGGATTAGCAGCTCAGGGTCTTCAGGATTTACATGAGTCTGTCAGAATGCAAAAGTTTAAGAGCCAGCATGACTGCTTTGCCAGGATGCTGGGGAACCTCTTCAACTGTTCAAGTTGCCAAGAGATGTGAGGAATCAGGACCTGGGATGAGGACGTGAGGGCCTTTCCAAGCCAAGTTGGGATTTCAGTTCATGAGCAAAGCTCCTTCTGAAATTGTGAGGAGAAGAGAAAAACTCATGTGCTGTGAGGAAACTGGTGCATTTGGCACCGCCTCCCTCAGGGAGCTGGAGCCACCACCATGGATTTCCCCTTATCCCAACAGTAGAAACCATGGATATGGAGTTGAGTTGGAGGCAGAGAAGCTTTGTGGGTCCAGACGATGAGGATGTAAGTAAGGCTGAGAACTAGAGCTGAGCCTAGCAAGCAGAAGCAGCTATCTATATACCTGGACATCAGAAGTGCCAGCAAAGGCCTTGTACCTCAGAATCTATCGCCAGCCTTTAAAAAATGTTTATCTCTCATCTCAATACTCGACAGTAGTTCTCATAATAAATATTATTGTTGATCGCATGTAAGGTGATTTTCAGATGCTAAGAACTTCACATATTCAATCCTCAAGACAACCAGAGTAAGAATTATTTTCATTCCCGCTTGACAAGGCTCAGAGAGAGATGCCCAGGGCCACACACTTGCTGTCCAAATTAGCCTCAGCACCTAATTTGCTTTTTTATCATTATTCAAGGGAGAGACTACCCCCTCCCCTACCACCCCAGCCTTGGGTTCTGTTTCCCACTGACATGCATGGGGAGGACAGTCAAAAGTGTTGCCTCCTGACTCCACTGTGACTTAATCAGCTGGGACACACTAGGACACAGACATTATGATTGTTAATAGGTTGGCTTTTGTACTAGGAAATTGATGGGCCATTGAAGACTCAAATTCAGGGACCTCTGGCTATGCTTCCTTAGGATTTTCTATTCAGGGACCCTAAAACAGTTTTAAAAGATTGTTAATCCTTGTTGTCATTCAAGATGCTTATTAAAATTAAAATTCCAGAGCTGGAGGGGTGTCTGGTGGCTCAGTCAGTTAAGCATCTGATTCTTGATTTCTGCTTAGGTCATGATCTCACAGTTCATGAGTCCAAGCCCTGTGATGGACTGCACTGTCAGTGCAGAGCCTGCTTGGGATTCTCTCTCCCCCTCTCTCTCTGCTCCTCCCCTGTTCTCTCTCTCTCTCTCTCTCTCTCTCTCTCTCTCTCTCTCTCAAAGATAAATTAATTAAAATTTTTTTCAGAGCTGGAAGTACCCTTAAAAATCCTCCCTTTTATTTAACAAATGAGGAACTGAGCCCCAAACCACTCACTGGGAGTATTAGGGACTATGCTTCTAATGTATGACACCCTCATAAAGATGAGAGTCAGAGAAACAATCTACATTGTACCAGGTCAACAGACTTTCGTCATCTATCATTGGGAGAATGGATACTGTATCTGGCAAAATGCCCTCTGATTTTCTGTCTTCACAAAACAGCACAAAACACTAATTAATCCCATGCTTGCTCTTTTCTGGAAGGAGAAACAAAAGCTCTGACAACAGTAAGAGGGAGGGCACTGTATTCAGTAACCGGGAGGGACCCAGAAGTAGACAGGATGGACAATGACTTATATCACCAGACTTCAGAGACACAGGGGAGACCCTTCCTACCCCTTTGGAGAATCAGAAGTGCTTTAACCCCCAGAGATGAGTGAATTTAAGAGACTTCAGTGAGATCATCTCTGAACCAGATGTTGGTGTCCTCACAATGGTCACCACCAGTGCAGGCAGCTATGAGCCACCTTTAGGTGGCTGTGAAGGCAGTGCACAAAGGATGGAAGAAAAAAACTTGGCAAATGTCACTGGAGTTGTTGCTGAGAAAAATCCACATGAATTGATCACTGGTTGACAAACTTTGGAAGAGGGGATGAGGAACAGAACTATTTCGATTCAGGCTTAAGTGCATAGTGGGACTCTATTTTAATCCCTCCATTAGTGAAGATAACATGTCATGTATGCAGCTATACTGTGGCTACACATAGGAGCAGTAACACATCTATTTTTTCTAAATGACATGAGACAAGTTCCTCAGCTTAAAGTGAGGCTCTTTGGGAGATTTCTGGAGATAAGAGAAGGTATGAATTTGAAATTTGTGGTCACTAATTTAAAGAGAGTCTAATCAACATAGTTATGATGGGGTTTTCCCCGCATCATAGATGCTCAGGCATGAGGTCAGTGGAAACAAATAACTGGGTTTCACCAGATTGAGCCTATGATATGGAGGAACAGAAGTAAGAATTTTGCAAGGGAGTGGATATGTGCTGGTCAAGGAACCATAGCTTGGCCAGGAAGGGCCATGAGGAAAGTGAGATCAGAGAGAACACATCAGAGTCAATGGACTGGGCATCTCAGTGAGGCCACAGAGTTGCTGAAGTCAGTAGAGTGTAGAATAAATTAAGTGGAAGCCTGACCATTGAGTCCCTTATTTGGAGCCAGACCTAAGAGCAAGTAGTGTGGAACATCAAGCCTCAGAATGATAGAAGGCAGAGATCTCACAAGGCATTTACAGGTGGAAGTGAAGCACTGAAAGAAAAATCCATGAGGACGAAACCTTTTTAGTGGACATAATGTACTGTGCCCCCTGGAGTCTGCCTTATAGTGTGTCAGACCAGGCTGCAGCTCAAGTTACTTTCCCCTCCCCATGTGCTGAGCTGCAGGACCAAAGGCAAGATGTCCATACAATTTCTCAGTGCCCTTTAGTCATAATTGGTGGGACTAAGCCAGTGAAATGGACAAGGGCTCATTTTCCATGATAAACTCTAGGTTCTTCAGTTTCTTCATGATAAACTCTAGAAGATTCTTCAGTTTCTTCATAGCCCAATGAAAAAGTAGAATTCTACAGGGCAGAAATCAAAGGACGCCTCTTCCTTAACTTCCATATTCCAGCAGCTATACTACAGGCTTCCTCAATGGAAACCATCACCACTGCTTACAATGACTTTGAAAGGTGGGAATAATTTGCCTTATTTTATAAATAAGGAAACTGAGACTTGGAAAGCAAGAAACTTATCCAGGATCTCACAGTTAGCAAGCGAAGGAGCCCAGATTTGAACCCCAGACACTGATCCTCCCAAACCCAAACTCCCATCATCGTAGCATGTGGTAAAATGGGGGTGGAGGGGAGAGAAGAGAAACTGTGGTTTCTTTGAACACAGAACACATAATTTGGGGATGTTCTCCAGTATGCTCTGCCTGAATCCACATCAAGCAGCTCTGAATGCCTGCAGTTTATGGATTATTCTTGGGCCCTTTCTGATTTGTCCTGCCACAGCGGAGGCAGAGCAGCAGCAATATTTGGTTTAAATGAATGCCAGACCAGGCTGGAGCTCAAAGAAATGCATAAAGAATATCAGTTTCACTTCCTTTCTTATGTTTAAAACAAGGCTTTTCCCCAACAAATATTTGCTGCGAAGACATCCTTCATCAAGGCCCCAATCGTGATTTTGCAACTCAAGAAAACATGGGGTCCGATGAGTTTTAACCTTCACAAACCTACAAACTGCAGAGCACTGTGGCCTAAATCGTGTGAAAATTAAATACTGAGTTTGAAATCTGCCAACTATCTTTGTGGGTCCTCCTCCCTGGTTTTCAACTATCTTCAAAAAGAAGACCGGGGCGCCTGGGTGGCTCAGTCGGTTAAGTGTCCGACTTCAGCTCAGGTCACGATCTCGCGGTCCGTGAGTTCGAGCCCTGTGTCGGGCTCTGGGCTGATGGCTCGGAGCCTGGAGCCTACTTCCGATTCTGTGTCTCCCTCTCTCTCTGCCCCTCCCCCGTTCATGCTCTGTCTCTCTCTGTCTCAAAAATAAATAAACCTTAAAAAAAAATTTAAAAAAAGAAGAAACGTGATTTCAGAAGATTAATAACCATTACCTGAAGTATTTCTATGTAGAGTTTTAAGCACTAGGCTTAAATTACTTCAAGAACATTGTCTTCCTCAAAAACCATTTTGTGATTAAGGTTAAATTATTTATCAATTCTCATGCAATGCATTCGGGGATCATCTATGTCAAAGGTTTCCCCTTCCCAGCTAGGAAGACTTGCCTAGGTGGGAAAGCAGGTCAGAGAAGCATGGAGCTGGGCAGTCAGGGCAGTCAGACATGGGATGGAGCCTGCCGGAACCCAAGCCCTGAAGGATTTCTATTTTGTGGCAATGGTAGTTATTTGGAGGCTGGGTGACTTTTTGGTTTCAGATTTTTCTCGTCCTTTTTTTTTGCTCTCACTGCTTGCAGAGGGGATCTGCTCTTGGGAGGAGGGTCTTCAAATGGAGGACAGATGGTGTCCATCTTATATACTGATGCTCAGGCCTGGATCATGGATTCAGGTGTGAGCCCTAGGAAGAGAGGGGCCACTGGCTGAAACCAAGCTTGAGCTCTGGGAAGTGGGGGCTCCAAAGGGGCAATGCGAGGGGGAGGTTATGTGCTGGGAGGGCAATTCTGTGCCCTCTGCACAAGACTGTGGTAGAGCCAGGGACAGCACCCCTGTTGGCCTCGCTGTCCACGATCACTTGGGAACTGCAGGTGTAGCCCCACCCCTGCCAACTCCATCCTCATTCTCTCTCCCTCCCTCTGCAGCCCTGGGTAAATACAGGTTTCAAGAGAGGTAGATCTGGGACTGGAAACCAAATCCTCCTACTGTCCTAAATTTTAAACATGAAAATCCCAACCTGAAAGTTCCTGTATTTCAAACTTTGCTGTGCAGTCAATCTCTCTCCCTCTTATCTTCTTTCATGACCATATAGCATCTGGTGAGGCAGTGAGGATAGCAGTGGCATATAATATGCAACCTAAGAATGGGGCTGAGGTTGGTTGAGCATTTGCACAATCCTTCTGACACTGAAGACCAGAAATGAAGTGTGGGCAACTGCCCAGAAGCCTTACCATTAGCCCAGGTGCTGAGCCTCTTCCCAGAATCCCATGCCACATGTGCCTTCCTTTGAGTCTGTATATCTACCCTGATTCCCACCTTGAGTTCCAGCCTGGCTTTGGAGACACAGAGGGGACAAGTGAGCTGGGTTATAAAGAGAGGGCACAATTTGAGTGTGCAGAGGTGGAGGTGTGGGAATTCTGAGGAACAAGGGCAGAAGAAGGGGAATCCCTGAAGTGTTAACACCTGCACCTTGAAATGAAGCTAAACCTCAATCTATGCCATGTGTTAGTACAAAACCTCTCCCAGGTTCCCACAAATTGGGGCAGTGGGTGGAGTAAGGGAGGTCCTATCCTCATCAAATATGATGGAGACTCAGGCAAGCAAAATGCCTTCTCACTTCCAAATTCTAATTTCCCTCTAAAGCCCAACTCAGTTCTCACCCTTTGGTTGCCTCAGACTGTAAGTCCATATTGGGGGTGTGGGGGAGGGGGCAAGTGATATTCAAAGAGAGGAAAAGAACATGAAGAGAAGTGAAAGACAGCAAAAACATAGAGATTTCTCATTAAAGTGTAGCCTGGGCACTTCACTTCTGGGGTGTTTTCTGCCAAAACCCAGAATCCCAATCTATTGTGGGGAAAATATCAGGCTAACCTACAGTGAGGAACAGTCTACAAAGTGCTCAATCAGTACTCCTCAAAACTGCCAAGGTCACAGAAAACAAAGGAAGACTGAGAAATTGTCCCAGATGGGATGAGACTAAAGGCACAGGGAAACTGTGTACAGTGTGGGACCCTGAAGAGAAAACGGACATCAGTGGAAAAACTGGTGGCATACAAAAAAAGCCTGAAGTTTAGTCAACAATAATGTGTAACATTAATTTCTTAGTTTTGACAAATGCCCCATGGTTACATAAGATGTTCATATCAGGGGAGACTCAGTGAAGGGTATACAAGAATGTTCTACTCTATCTTGGCAACATGCCTGTAAATCTAAAATTATTCCAAAATAAAAAGTTTATTATAAAAAAGAAGAATGTAACTTTAAAAACAAGAATGAGCCCTAAAGTTTATCTCTTGATTCCTTACGTAAGAAAGAGAGCTGTAGCCAAAGTATAGAAAGAGCCCACATCAACCGATGAGTGGTAAACACACACACGCACACACACACACACACACACACACACACACACACACACACACACAATGTAATACTACTCGGAGAAGAAAAGTAATGAAATCTTGCCATTTGCAACAACATGGATGGAACTAGAGCATATTATGCTAAGCAAAATAAGTTTCATTCATATGTGGAATTTGAGAAACAAAACATATGAACATAGGAGAAGGAAAAATAAGATAAAAAATAAAGAGAGAGGCAAACCATAAGAGACTCTTAAATACAGAGACAAATTGAGGGTTGCTGAAGGAGTGTTGTGGGGGGATGAGCTAGATGGGTGATGGGCATTGAGGAGGGCACTTGTTGGGATGAGCACCGGGTATTCTATGTAAGAGATGAATCACTGGGTTCTACTCCTGAAACCACGACTACATTGTATGTTAACTAACTTGAATTTACCCAAAAAAAAAAAAAAAAAAAAAGACTTCTGTAGGAAGGACCAGCACCATACGTTTTGGAGTTCATTGACAAAGTCACATAAGCCCATGTACTGGCAAAGATATCTAAGTAGCTTAAATAAAAATTATCAAAGTATCTTACACATGAAAATTATTCGACATCTATGAGTAAACGGTGGCCTCTAGGAGGTGGCATCACAGTAGCTCATGTTGATTAAAGGTTATATGCTTCAGGAACTGCCCCAAGAGCTTCAAAGGCATGACTACTTTCAAATTTCATAATCATCCTGAGGTTGAGGTTATTAGTGTCCTCAGAAAAGGTGACTGGGTCACAGACAGTTTAAGTGACTTATTCAAGGTCTACACAGGTAGGAAGAGATGGAGCTGGGATTTGAATGAGATCAGTTGGTGCTGGAGTCATACACATTATCATGCTCTTCTGCCTCTCAAAGGGCCATCAACTTCTCCAAGGATCTGAGCCACTTCCACTTCCCAGGCTCTCAGAAAGGCCCTAGGGATACAAAAAAAAAAAAAAAAAAGCTAAGCAGACTGGTATTTTAGGTATTATAAGTATTCTGGAAGAGAATTAGAAATGCAACTTTGACTCACATGTTGCAAAAAGAAGAGTGAGGCTCAGAGAGGTTAAGTAATTTGCCTGAGGCCCATAATGGGGCTAGTGATGGGGAACTGAGTGGGGCCAGGACCACCA
Source organism: Acinonyx jubatus (assembly GCF_027475565.1). Lineage (NCBI taxonomy): Eukaryota > Metazoa > Chordata > Mammalia > Carnivora > Felidae > Acinonyx > Acinonyx jubatus. Next base: position 122,977,184 of record NC_069388.1, on the reverse strand, counting down.
CTGAATTCCCTTAGCTCCCAGCTCTCTGCACTTACCATGCTTCCAGTCTGGTTGATTACTAACATGGTCCACTCAGGTCTACCAAGCACAAGTCTGCTCTATCGTTAAGCCTCATGAAGGGAGTTCCAAGCAGGACTTGGACCTGGAGAAGAAGACACCCATGAATGAGTGGAAGTCTGACTTGCCTCTGGAGACTGAGCTATCGTGAGCTGGGATATGAATCTCCCCAGAGACTGAAGTCCTGATGCAGTGAAATCTGTTCCTGGTGGGACCCTTGTACCCCTTAGTCTACACAGATGGCTGGCCATAAGACTGCTTCCTGAATCATGGTCATTGAAAGCCTTCCCCACCCAAACAAATGAGACACTATACCCCCAATGCTGAGGGTGCCTTGCCTCAGCATTTTTAGTCTTGTTCCACAAAAAGTCAGTACTGATTTCCAGAGATAAATGAGCTGAAGGTCATGAAACAATCATTCCACCATCTGATTAACATCCACGGTCAATGTCAGAAAGTCAAGGTAAGTGTGGAATGTGGGTCGGAGAGTTCTAGTATAAGGGGAGTCTGCATTATTCCACTCGGCTATTAACCACATAGCTGTAAGCTCTCCCTTTCATTCTTAGAATGCAAAAACTAAGTATAATATGAAAAAAAAAATAATGTTTATTTGAGAGAGAGATTGAGAGAGAGAGTGGAGGAGGGGCAGAGAGAGAGGGAGAGAAAGAATCCCAAGCAGGCTCCAAACTGTCAGCACAGAGCCCGACCAGGGGGGGCTCGATCCCACGAATTATGAGATCATCACCTGAGCCGAAATCAAGAGTCAGACGCCTAACTGACTGAGCCACCCAGGCGCCAGAAACAAAATTTTTACAGTACTTCTGTTTTAATTACATTTGCTTATTTGCAAATGAAGTACATTTTGTATTCATCCTTGCAACCAATAAGGGCCTAGATGAATGAATGTCATTCATTCAATCATCCATTCAAAAACATTTATTTAAGCACCTGTTAAAATGCAATCGATAATGAAATGTAGGGAAAGTCAGGGTAATTAAGGCAGTTTCTGCCCTCAAGTTTACATGTAGAAGAGCTCCCAGACAAGCAGAAAAAAGAGTGCGATACAGAAAAATGAGGGCAATAATTGTTGTGTGCCCACCAGGTACAGGGGGCCTTGAAAGAGAAAAGAAACAGCTTGGCTTTGGGAGATCAGGTAGGATTTCATAGAGAATAAGACACTTGTGTCTATTTTGAAACAAGAGTGAGTTTTTTGAATGGACTAAGGGAGAAAGGGCCAATGTAACGTTGTCATTGAGGATATAAAGTAGCAAGTACTACAGAAATACAAGAGCAAGCTGTGGAAAAACATGTGCTCACTAACCACCAGTTCATGGACAGCAGAAACTTGGAGTATACAGCTATGTGCACCGAACAAAGACCCAAGTCCCAGAGAGGACAATCAGGGCAAATACAACGTAGGAGGCAGAGAATGACATTGCATATTTCTGGAAACATTGGTCTTGGCTGATGGAGCACACACTGAACTTTCTATAATGTGCCGATGCAAAGTCTGGACTATGACCCAGTTCATTGGGCAAGGGACCAGGCCACTGGGGCCCTTGTCCTCTTACCCCTGGAAGACACTGAGCCTCTCATCTGCCCTTCCCCTTTTCCTTTGACACTCTTCTCACCTTCCTTTTGTTACATTTTATTTATTTATTTATTTATTTATTTATTTATTTATTTATTTATTTATTTTGAACAATAAACACCTTCATTACGTGACCAAAGATAGAAGGGAGGAAGCTTTATTTGCCTTTCTGGGCTTTGATTTTCCTAAGATGGGGCTCGAGCTCCTTGCCTTCTAGCACACAGCCATCTGCTGGGCCACACTGGCCTGGTCTTGAAGCCATGCGTGCAAGGAACTCGCCCTGCTGGAACGGCTCCTCCAGAAGACTGCTGATTTTGGCATTCTTTTTCCTTTCATCATATTTCTCCTGAATTTTCTTTGAATGTTTTTTGTTTAAAATCCCTTCCTCCTCGGGAACCAGCTTGGTCCCCTTCTTGTGGCCCAGGAGCAGTGCACAGGGGGACCCGTCCCACTGTGGGTACCAGGTGCTGTCAGTGAACACGATCCAGTTCTCCACCAGGGGCTTGGTGTGGACCAGTCGGTTGTTGGATGCATTGTGGACGACTTCAGCAATCCTTGTTTTGTGCATACAACACTTGGAGCCCCAGGAAAAGTTCCCCAGGTCCAGCCTCAAGGCACAGTACTTACTGCCTCTGGGAACTTGAACTGCGTGTATGAGGTGGGGGCCAATCTTAGTGTTGGCAATGGGGCGTCCCAGCTCGTGCTTCCTGTGGTACAGCTTTCTCCTGCCCCCGGTCTTGGAACTCCTGTGCCAGTTGTCCCAAGAGATGCCCATCGCTTCAACCCTGGCTACAAAACACCCTTTCATCACATTTTAATATCTTACTCTCCTCAAGTGATTTTTTTTTTCTTCTAATAATTTTTCCTCAGGAGAGAACACAAAGCATTCATCTCTTCACTGGCTTCTCTCTGTCAGCCTAAAGTTCCTGAGACCAAAATTTGTATGATGCTTCTGCCTCCCCACCAAGGGCACCCTCCTTGTGCAGACAAAGGGGAGGCCAGAAGTCCATCTACTCTTAGCCCTGTAACCAGCGCCCCATCTTAGGCAGCACTGGAAAATCCAGATCCCCTATTCTCCTCCGATATTGAAAACCGGAGTCATTGAATAAGCAATCCTCTATTAGAGAAGAAAAAATTACATTCCTAGTGGCAGTCAGCAGGAGGCAGGGGCTCTTCCAGCTTAATGACTTGCAAATCAAAAGCATGAAAACCAGAGTGCACCTTTTGAACCTCTTTCCCATTCAGCCTCGATGTCCTCATAATTTTCTCCCATAGCGTTCCTGTTATTTTTGCTACCAGAGCAATAACCTTCCTTGTGCATTTTTAAAATGTGGGAGGAGGAGCTGTCCAGTGATCTCAAAGCATATGTTTTTGATTCTCATAAGATTATGGATACCAAAGGAATAAAAATGGAAATCACTACTGCCAAGATATGAAAGAAAGTTTGCATAGTAAAATAATTTAAACCTAACATTTGGACCCAATAAGGCAAATGGAACGTTTTTTCCATATTTTTGGAAAATGTGCATTTTCTTCACATTAAGTGGTACCAATAAAAAATAATGATTCTCACTCAGTTTATTTCTATAAATTAGATTGGCTTATAGTTTTCCAGGACATGGTTTTGTATCAAGCTATATGGCAAACACCTGGGCATAAAATCCGCTCCACTGTTTGTTTCCATGTGGGAGAAACAGGTCGCCATGCCTCTCTTCTAAATCTAGAGCAAAGGTCAGCTCAAGCCAGTTAGTATATTTAGTCCTCTCTAGCTGCCGAGAATGTGTTACATCAACAACTTGTGGAGGTCCACGAGCAAAGCCAGGAAGTTCCTCCCAGAGACGCAGGGCGACCATTTCCCGGTTAGAAACCGGGGGATTCTGCAATACATGCTGGTAAGCACGTTTGACTCATCCTGGAGTCAGATAAAGAAACAGAGAAGACCGAATAAACAAGAAAGGATTCAAAAACACTCCCAGGTGGAATCCACGCAGGACCACCCTAATCTAGGGGAAGTCTATCGAATGAGAGTATAGCCATGTAAATGCTAAAGAAATGGGAGGGGGGATGCGCCTAGTGGTGGGGGGGGGGAGGCTCCGTCGGTTAAGTGTCTGACTCTTGATTTAGGCTCAGGTCATGATCTCACAGTTCATGAGTTCAAGCCCCATGTTAGGTTCTGTGCTGACAGTGAGGAGCCTGCTTGGGATCCTTTGTCTCCCTCTCTCTCTGCCCCTCCCCTGCTCTCTCTCTCTGTGTCTCTCTTTCTCAAAAAATAAACTGAAAAAAGATTTTTTTTAATGCTAAAGAAATGGTGGGTGGATGGGGGGGATGAGGAGATGGGGAAAGGAGACAGAAGAAGGAGAGGGGAGAGAAGAGATGGCAGAGAGGGAAGAGATTAAAGTAGATGTTCGATCTCGAGCTCATGTTGTCTAAAAACAAGAGTGTTAACACAGAAGATCTTCCTGCAGTGGCAAGGCTGTGAGAGACCTGAACTCGGGCTGAAATGGTGGGTTGAGCACTGAGTCAGGACCAGCAGTGAGGCTTCGGAGCCCACGAGGCTTCAAGCCCTGCGGCTCCTGGATGCAATCTACAGCCGCTGAGAACCCCCTTTTCTCGCGATCGCATGTGACAAATTCCTTTCTTCCCCATCTCTCAGGCCTGTTGGAAAGCTCAAAGAGAGATGAATGCGAATGAACTGTGATCACTGTAAAATATTCCACACATGGAGTGTATACGGTGGAAAGAGTGGAAGGTGGTGAATTATTTATTATTCTCTGGCTCGAGTGTCAGCTGTTTGTAAGCCTTCATGTCCCCCAGCAGCTGAGGCACCATCCACTGAGATTTAAATAAAATTGCCTTGAATCCCTGGCCCACAAACGGTAGGAAACCAAGCATCCTTTCCAACATCCCAGAGGATTCTTAGGGGGGCAATTGTGTCCTCGTTCCCTCCTCACTCCAATCTCCCACTCTTGCTGGGTTTTCAATCCCTTCAGTTTTTATCTCCTGCAGGTGTTGGGCTGTTTTTGTTCATCAGTGGGGCCAGCCTAAGTTCCAGCATTTCCCCCACAGCACTATGGACACTGGACTGGGCAGACAGAGATGTTCATGAGGATCTAGAGATACAAGGTAGTGTTGTATGTACTATATACAACACAGAGAACAACCTAAAACTCAATGCCAGGGATTCCTTTGTTAACTGTCCCTGGCTCCTCTGGACACTGGAGACACCTCGCTGGCCACCTGTGCACACAGAGCCCCAGCCCACTGCCACCCAGGTGATTTCTCTTTCCCTCTCTCATCTCTCTCATCAGGCTACCAGCCCCCCAGTTCTGTCCACTCTTCTACCTGTCCCTCTCATCTGGGTCTAGTGCAGGAGAATCGACTCAGGCTACACAGTAGAATCTCCTGGGGACGGGGGGGGGGGCGGTGTTTAAAAATAGTGATGCCCAGACTCTACCCCAGGCCATTATGTCAGAGGCTCTGGAGCTGGGGCAGAAGCACACACACTTTTCCAAAGCTCCTAATGTGCAAGCACAGTTGAAAACCACCTCCAGTCTAATGCATGTCCTAGGGCGAGCTCACCTTTTGTACTCAAAAAAGCCATCAAGGTATTTCGCCAAACAAAAGACAATTCTCTCCCTGAGAGAATTACTGCCAAGTTTTTAACTGGACATTATTTTTTACCTGCCACAAATATTATCTTTAGAAATTTGCCAACAATCCACACTTCATTATCCAGGAGTCAGGATCTTCCCCCAACATGAACATTTCTGGACGAGTCCCTGGTTCTCCTCATCCTGGCTCATTTTCCCAGGTCACAAAACAGCAGAGAAGAAACCAAGGAATCCATACAAAGAGGAACCTGGTTTCATTGCTGAGAGACTTTATGGCAGATGGCAATTTAAAACTAAAATGGAAAGCTGACGGTATTTTGGAATCATGTGTACAGAAACATTCTCAACCTTTGTGAGAAAAGGGAAAAAAAAAAAAAAAGGCGGCCCCATGGCAGTGTTTTGCTTTAAAAGCAAACACAAAAGATTTTTGTTTTCTGAATATTTCAGAAAACTTAGATTCTACAGAATAGTGCCATATATATCCTACCCTTCAGGTCTCCTAACAACCACGTAAAGAAGGGAAACAGAGCAGAAATTATTCATTTTTTTAGCAGAATGAATTTATACTCAGAGTCACACTGCTAGGACATGGGAAAGCTGTTGCTTACAATGTAGCCCTTATCTGAGTCTGTTCTGGCACCTGTAACAAAGTACCATAAACTGGATGGGGTGTACACAGAAATTTATTCCTCACACCTCTGGAGGCTGCAAGTCCGAGATCAGAATGCCAGCATAGTTGAGTTCTGAGGACAGTCTCCTCCAGGTTGTAGACGGCCACCTTCTCATAGCTCCATAGCTCATATGGGGCAAAGGGTTCCAACATAAGAATTTGGGGGGACGGGCCACATTCAGTCCATACCAAGCCTCTTACTCCAATTTAGACACCCTTTCTACCTCATCGTCCTTTTTGTCACCTTGCTACCAGTGAATCTCTCTCTATGCCTGGAGTGTGCATGCAGGTGCACACACACACACACACACACACACACACACACACACACCTGCCATCACAGGCTGGGAGGCCACATTCCATGTATGCATGCCTCCTGAACAAGGGTTGATCAATGAAGAACATCAAATGCCCAGGAACATCTATGACTTCTGTTTGTAAGATGGGAGACAAGAAAGCATGTGTGGCACCTGTGACCCCCTAACAGAGCCCTTTCCTTCCCATTTCCCCTTCCGTGCCTTGCTGTGCCCTCATGCATTCCCCTTTGAGACACTGCGTATCTTCTCTCAGGAGAGGAGCTGAGGTCAGGCCCTACCTCTGTCTGAACAAGTCTGTGTCACCTGTCCCTGAGGGGAAGCATTTTAGACTCTGTCTTTGTTGGGGTAAAGAATGGTAATTCATAACCTTCTAGGAGTAGGCCTCACACAGAGCTCCAGGGATGTTTGTTAACTGACTGATTCTGGAAGGGCTCAGTGGAGGTCTGGCTCATCTCCTGGCCTTCAGACAGGCAGGATCTGTGAGGAGGCAGACAGCAGATGGGAGAGACTGTGGGATGGCAAGTCTTGCTGGGGTGGCCACCGCCCCCACCTGTGCACAAATCAGTCCCTGTGTCCTTCTGTAGGGTGTCCCAAGACTTGTCCAGGAGCAGAGATATCCCACTCCCCATGGATAAGGGAAACTGAGTCCCACTCCTTTTATTTTTTTTAATGTTTATTTATTTTTGAGAGACAGAGCATGACCAGGGGAAGGGGGGGGGGGGTTGGGGAGAGGGAGACAGAATCCCAAGAGGGATCCACTGTCAGCACCCATGTGGGGCTCAAACCCACAAACCTGTGAGGCCATGACCTGAACGAAGTCAGATGCTCAACCAACTGAGCCGCTCAGGTGCCCCCCCACCATCCCTGCTCCTTTTAAGTAGAGCTGCCTCCATGAAGCTAAGTGTTCTTGGGGCTGCTGAGCCAAAGAGGGGACACTGAGGTATCAGTCTCCTATCCAATTCCTGTGGAATGTTTGTGATTTTGAATAATTTCTACAAGGCCCTTCAGCTCCAGGCACTGCAGACAACCCTGGGTGAGAAAGAAGAGGACAATGAGATGCCCTAAAAATGCCTCTAAAAACCCGTTGCTTGACAGGACCTATATCACCACCTATTGCTGGGAACATAGTAAAATCCCCCCACCTCCGCCCTCCCATCCTCCCCCTTGTGCTCTCTGAGACGCAGGCTTGGGGACTAAACACATATGGGTCTAGTTGGTCGATCTGTTGTCCTCCAAGGTTGTAAATTCAGACGGTCACAAATCAGCTTCAGGGAAACTTCAGCCCCAGACACGCACGCGCTCACATTCGGGTCCAGGCGTCCAGGCTGAAATATGGCCGCATGTGTTCCCTTCCGCATCGCGGGCCTGCCGGAGATGCCACCCTGTCAGACATGGTTTATGGAGCGGCCAGGAGGCCAGAACACAGTGGCCAGCTACCACCCCAGCCAAGGCGCCCCGAGGCTTTGATCTCCTGCTGCAAGCCCCCGGCATCAGGAGGCTTGGCCAGTCATTCATGCACAGGCCTGAAATGTAACTCTCCAAAGTCCCCGGGGGGCTCTGGGTTTCTCCTGCACCCCGCCATGGCATTGTTAGTGCAGATGTTCTTCTTCCCCTAGTAACTCTTTGTGACATCCCATTGTCACCAGCTACACACAGAGCATCCCTGGTCCTTTTCCTTTCCTGGTGCTGACAGCTGACACACAGCCCACTCACATTTTGCATGAAAATGCTCCTTCTTCGAGGCCCTTCTCCAAGAATCTGAGCTTGAATGCAGGCAGGACATTAACTCAGAGCAAGTTTCAAACACTGGGTTTTCTGAGTCCTAGGAAGTAGCCTGGCCTAGTCAACCGGGAACAAATTTACACCTGTCTCCAAAGTTTGTGCTATCATAATGCTTTCCTGATCCAAGGTTAAGTCCAAAGGCGAGACTCACTTGGGAAAAGCACCCAGCATGAGCCTGGAGCTCTCCCACTGCCCCAGCAAGGCTCTGCAACCTCCAGCGTGCGGGGAATTCACGGCAAAGACTTAAAAGAAACCGACTGATGGCTGGGTCCCCTTCCCAGGTGCGGATGCTTAATTAGTCAGAGGCACAGAGATTTTCAGAGCTTTTCAAGGTGCTTCTCCATGTACGGCTGAGGCTGAGAACAACTGAATGGAGAGAGTATCACGTATCCCCAGTTTCTCTTTGAGGCATTCCCCTGGCTGGGTGAAGAGAGTTTGGGAGGCACCCCAGCACTCTAATTACCATTCCATCACCCCCTCTTTCATTCCCTGCCATTTACTGGGCACTCACATTGTGGGAGGCACTTTGTGTTAGCCCTAGTCTAACTTCTCCAGAGAAGCAGAGCCAACAGGATGTGACATATATACAAGTATACATATATATATAAAGAGATTTATTAGCAAGAATTGAGTCACATGATTACAGAGACTGAGGCATCCCAGGATCTGCCTGACGTCAGCAGGCTGGAGACCCAGGAGAGCTGCTGGCATTAAGTTCCAGTCTGAGTCCCAAGTCCAAAGGTAGGAGAAGACTAATGTCCCAGCCTAGAGACAGGCAGAGAGAGCAAATTCTCTCTTCTGAGACTTTTGTTCCATTCAGGCCTCCAAGGGATTAGATGAATCCCTCCCACATTCGAGAGAACAATAGGCTTCGGTCCATCTACAAATTCAAATGTTCATCTCATCTAAAAACACCCTCATGGACTCACTCAGAATAATGTTTAATCAAATATCTGAGCAGCTCGTGACTTTGTCAAGTTGACCTATGAAAGTAACTGCCACACACCGTTCTAAGCACCACAGGGAATATTAAAAAGATGTGGATTCTTGACCTCAAGGAGCTTCCAGTCTCGTGACAATGAAAGATATGCATAGAGAGCTAGTCTCCATGGCGTAGGGCAACCATTCAGAGAGGACAGCGGGAGCTCAGAGGAGAAACATCTGACTTGAGATGGTCACCAAAGTTCCTTCTGGAGAAACTGGCATTGATCCGGGCCGGGAGGCTGTTACGGGTTGAATTGCGTCTTCCAAAAGATATGTTTAAGTTATAACTCCCAGGAATATGACCAGAATGTGATCTTATTTGGAAATAGGGCAGATGCAGATGGAACTAGCTAAGATGGGGTCATGCCAAAGTAGAGTGAGCTCTTAATCTGATATGACTGGTGTCCTTATAAGAAGAGGAGAGAGACACAGAGAGATGCCTTCACCAGAAGCGAGGCGAGAGGCATGGAACATTTTCTCCCTCTGAGCCCTCAGAGGAATCACCCCTGCTGACACCCTGATGTCAGATTTCTGGCTTCCAGAACTGTGGGAGAATAAATTTCTGTTGTTTTGAGCCACCCGGTCTGTGGTACTGTGTGATGGCAGCCCTAGCAAACCAAGAGGCTGGGACAAGCAGGGTGGGGAGGGAAGCCCAGGAGAAGCAGAGGAGGGAATGAATAATGCGTGTGAAGGACAAGGAACAACCCAATGCAGTTAGAACAACGAATTTTGGAAAAGTAAAAAATGACAGACAACACGCATCGGAGCTTCCCCTTACCACGTCATTTCCCCAGCAATCCCACAGCACTGCCCTGTCTTGAGGGAAACTTCTCAGCCCTCCACCCATGCAGTGTGAATGGGCTCTACCTTCCTCTTACCTGCTCCCCTCCCTGGGCACAGTGATTGTGAGGGTGGGCATGTGACCCAGACATCCTTCTTGGACACAGTAATTGGTCCATGGATGGGCACGGAGCCAAGGCAAGCCAATTAGAGACTTTCCCTGGGACTTTTTATTTTTATTATTATTGAAACTTGTAGAAAAGAGCCCTTTTCTCTTTGCTTACAGACCTGTGAAACATGAGCCTGAAGCTGCCCTCAGCCATGTCCCTGTAATGTAAATAAATAAAGAGATAAAATGATCCTTAGATCACTCATGCCCCTTGGTTCCAGACACTAAGGTTTTTGGAGCTGCATCTGAATTTTTACTCCTTTCCAAGTCTTCCATCAGTTCTGTGAACTACCCCAATAATCTTGCCCTTACATATAAAAACAAAAATAACTTTGTTTTTAATCTAACTCAAATGGATTTCTGCCACTCGCTACCGAAGGAGCCCCAACTAGTACATAATGGGAGAACACATATTGCCCACATCCTAAAGAGCTTTGATGCCAGGCTGCAGGGTGTATTTTTAACCCCATTAGCTAGAGATTATTAACTGGAGTCTATAGAATCTGGCTTCAAGGTGCCCTATGAAACTCCAGAAAATATGTGCAAAATGCACACGACATATACCCGTCCAGGAAAAGGCAGCATAGATGCCGTCACATTCTTAGCAGAGCAGTCCTTGACCTCCCCCCGCAAAAAGATTAAGAACCCCCGAGATGAGCAATGAGGAGCCATTACAAACATAAGAATCACAGAACTTATTATCCTCCACAATTATTAAGCAGCCTCAGATACCCAGTCATTTATTCGACAAACACACTGTCAATCCAGGGTCAAGAGCTGTTGGGGATGTGAAGATACATCTGACATAATTTATTTCCCAAGGACTTTAGTCACCTTGGGGTGGTGATGAGTATATACACAATTTCAATAGAAGGTGAGAGAGGGTACATAATGTAATGGCAATTCAGAGGCCAGGGCCTAGAACATTTTCCACAGGCCTGAATGAACAAATAGAGTCATGGATGGATCCATTCCACACAAATGGACCATACATAAAGTCAGTGCCTCTGAATCTCAAGGTCTTCCCGTTTTAAACGGATATAAGTTTCCTGCCAGACCACCTTACAGGATGTCGTGCAGTTCTAACAAGAGAGAAAATATGTTAACTTGCTTGGAGCCTGGAGACCCCTGCACAAGACATACAATACCTTCTTAGGAGAAGCCTGCCTCTGGACCTAGCTGATGCTACTCAGTCTGTGGCCCTGGGACTATGCTGACAAGCAGCACTGGCATTTCCTGGGCACTTACTAGAAATGCAGATTTTAGGGGCGCCTGGGTGGCGCAGTTGGTTAAGCGTCCGACTTCAGCCAGGTCACAATCTCGCGGTCCGGGAGTTCGAGCCCCACGTCAGGCTCTGGGCTGATGGCTCAGAGCCTGGAGCCTGTTTCCGATTCTGTGTCTCCCTCTCTCTCTGCCCCTCCCCCGTTCATGCTCTGTCTCTCTCTGTCCCAAAAATAAATAAAAAAACGTTGAAAAAAAAAAAAAGAAATGCAGATTTTACTCCAGACTTTCTGAATCTGAATCTGCAACATACCCCCAGGGTTCTGTATGCAAATTAGAGACACCCTTACACAGGTAGTCCTTAGCATAGTGTAAATATGGTCTGACAGAGAAGAAAACCCCACCTAGAAGAGACAGAGGCAGGGACCACAGTTGCCCAGGTGGGCTGTGGGCTTGCTGCCACCCAGGTCAGGCTGGGTCTCCTTGGACAGGGGCCGTGTATGGGGTCATTAGATGCTTGGAGCACAGGCGCAGTGACCCACAGTGTGTGAGCCAACCCCAGAACTGGCCTTTGGTCCTGCTAGATGGTGCTCCTGCATCCCGGACATATGGTCTCCTTGAACGGTCAGAGTGACACCAGCATACTTCGCATACATCGGCACACTCAGAGGGGATTAGCAAACATCTGCAGAGCACAGCCTGCGGTATTCTGCTAGTTTGTGCAACAAAGGAGCGCGAGAAGACGCTTGCAGTGCCTGAGCATAAGCCCAACACAGTGCCAGTGGGGCAGGGGGCTTCCCAGCCATCAGCAGCCCCCTTGCTAGGCTCCAAATGACCACAGCAGGCAGACAGCAGAGCTGAGATGCTAGGGCATCCAGAACTCGGGGTCTAGGGAACAGTAACAGCAATTAGACCAAAAGGATTCCCCCGGTTCAGTTAGTCTTAGAAATGTCACATTAAACAAAGTTGAATTTGTTCTTTCACAGGAGCCCCTTCAACCCACAGTGAGTGCTGTGAATCTTTGAGAGGAACAGACAGTAGGCTTTATTTCCCAAGCACGAATCACAGAACACTTCCCATCTGTGTAAGGAGGCCAGGGCTGCCATAACCAAATACCACAGGCTGGGTGACTTAAAACACAGCAATCTATTTCTCACAGTTTTGGAGCCTGGGAAGTCTAAGATCAAGGTGCCAGCTGATAGGCTTTTCTGGTGAGGCCTCTCCTCCTGGCTTGCAGACTGCTGCTTCACATGGCAGGAAGAAAGAGAGGAAGCAAATGCTCTGGTATCCCTTCTCATAAGCATACAAATCCTATCAGGAGACCCTCATGACCTCATCAAACCCTAATTACCTCCCAAAGGACACCCCCCCACACACACAAATACCATCATATTGGAGGTTAGAGCTTCAATACATGAATGGAGTGGGGGTGGACAGTCCATTCAGTTCATAGCACCATTCTACCATAGGTAGGAAGTCTTCAGAGCAGACTCCAAAATACCAGCCAAGAGGGAGATGACAGAGTTCCCTCTGGCGAATGAAGATAGTCCAGGAATGTCTGCAGCAGGAGTTCTAAGGGTTTTCTTGTTCAGGGCAATCAGGCAACCAAAGCATGCAGGTGTTTGCATCAAACATGCCAAATGTGCCAAGAAATCCACTGTAATAATAACCACCACTGTTTCTGAGTACCCAGTAGGAGCTAGAGGCACATCGTGAGCTAGGCTTTATATACATCGTCTCATTTAATGCTCTAAACTCCTACTTAAGGAAGTTACTAGTCTCATCCCTATTTTCAGATGATGAGACCAGGGCTTTAAAAAGTCAATTAGCTGCCTTAAGTGTCACAGCTAGTTAGTGGCAAAGCTACCCAAGATCTGACTTCAGGCACCTGTTAAAATGCTATAAAAATTCCTCTTTCCTTGGCACCTGGGAAACATGCCCAGGGCTGATGCTTGGACTTCGAGGTCACCTTTCGGGGGGGAGTAACTTCCGGTGACTCTGGAGAGGACACATACAGAACAAAGGCCAGCTTGATGTGCACGGTCCACCTCTCCTTGGTTTTATGTTTTAGGCTTATCACTTCTGTATTGTCACCATATTTTCATATACTGGTTTCTTCAAACACCATACAGTGAATTTAAAGACGAGGAAATTCTGGAACAGTAGACATGGAGCCTGTGTTGATGCGCTGACACTAATCTTCACCCCTCTACCTTGGTAACTAGCTATTCAGTTGGTAAAATGAATAACTTCTGGGCTTCACACATCCATCTGTCAAGGCAATATTTTTATATCTGCAAATTTCAAAGAGGAAAATAATGTGTCACTCTCTATCAATAAACCTGGCCCTTTGCAAAGGAATTGCTAAAAAGGTTTCCTCTGCATTAAACCATTCTGAGGACTTGCCTCGAGCAAACAGGGCAAAGTACTTTGTCATGAATGAATTCATGGATTCCATGGGAATGCTTTCCTGTAAGAATCGCCTATCCATATGCCATCCTCATTTCCAGTGGAAGGAGAAAGAGTAAAAAAAAAAAAAAAAAACCAGAAAAACCCAGAAGTCAGGATTTTTCAAACACAAGACAGTATGGCTAAAAACACATCTAGCCTGAGAGCAGGAAGAGGGAGGGTCCTTCCCTGGCTCTGCTACTAACTAGCTGGGTGACTGCCACCATAAACACAGCGCCCCCTACCTCCTCACCATCACATTGGAGGTTAGAGCTTCAATACATGAATGGAGTGGGGGTGGACAGTCCATTCAGTTCATAGCACCATTCTACCATAGGTAGGAAGCCTTCAGAGCAGACTCCAAAATACCAGCCAAGATGCAGGTGACAGAGTTCCCTCTGGGGAGTGAAGATAGTCCAGGAATGTCTGCAGCAGGAGTTCTAAGGGTTTTCCTGTTCAGGGCAATCAGGCAACCAAAGCATGCAGGTTGAGGGGCAGCACCACTAATGCCTCATGCAGCTCGTGATCCCATGGGCACTGAGTGCCATCGTGACAGCTGTAGACCAACCCCAGTTCTGAATCCTGGGAAATGCCCAACCTGCTTACTTCACTCCAGGGGAGCTCCGCAGTCATGATCAGAAGAATCTCAAAATAAGCTTTAACCTAAACCATCCCAGACAGATGGAAATGCATTCTCTCTTTCAAGTGATTTTAAAAGTGTACAGAATTCTGAACAGTAGTCAGTGGCAGTGTCTAAACAGCATTCTTGGTCCATAAGTTCTTCTTTATTTATCTCTGGACTAATTGCTTCTACTGAAATAAAAAATTAAGACCAGATTTCCTTTATATTCTGCACCATAAAATTATTTCTATTTAACAGTAGTCATTAAATTGCTTTCCAATTTGCTCTTATTCTATTTTTATTATTAATTTAAAAATTATTAATTATTTTAAACACGTGCAGAGGTGTTGAAAATAATATAACAGCAACCCATATACCCACTGCCTAGAGTTAATACATGTCCCCATACAGCCATTTTTTTAAGTTTATTTATTTTGAGAGAGAAAGAGAGAGAGAAAGAGAAAGAGCACGTGGGAGGGACAGAGAGGGAGGAAGAGAGATAGAACCCCAAGCATGCTCCACACTCTCAGCACAGGGCCTGATTTGGGGCTCAAACTCACAAACCGTGAGATCATGCCCTGAACCAAAACCAAGAGTCAGACATTTAACCAACTGAGCCACCCAGGTGCCCCCCATACAGCCACTTTTGCTAAAGAAAAGACAGCAATTATTTTTAAAAGATATAAACAGAGGGCACCTGGGTGGTTCAGTCAGTTAAGTGTCCAACTTGGGCTCAGGTCATGACCTCACGGTTCATGGGTTGGAGCCCCACATCAGGTTCTCTGCTGACAGCTCAGAGCAGAGCCTGCTTTGGATTCTATGTCTCCTTCTCTCTCTGCCCCTCCCCTGCTTGTGCTCTGTCTGTCTCTCATAAATAAAAATTAAAAAAAAAATTTAAGATATAAACAGAGAGGGAGGCAAACCATAAGAGACACTTAAATACAGAGAACAAACTGAGGGTTGCTGGAGGGGTGGTGGGAGGGGCGTGGGTTAAATGGGTGATGGGCTTTAAGGAGGGCACTTTCAGGATGAGCACTGGGCTCGTAGGTAAGAGATGAATCACTGGATTCTACTCCTGAATCAAGACCACACTGTATGTTCACTAAATTGAATTTGAATTAAAAAAAAAAAAAAGATATGAAGCACTACAGATACAGTCACCTGCCTACTCTCAACCCACTGCCTTTTGTTCTCTGCAGAGGTGACGCCACTAGAAATTGGTGCATTTGCCTCTCATGCAGGTTTTTATATGTTTACTACATATGTACATACACATAGTAGTATAAAGCACTCTCTATGAATTTTTCAATGTATATCAGTGGTACCATATTGAGTTCATCATTCAGAAATTTGCTTTATTTTTCTCAACCAAGCTTATAAAGATGAATATAACATAGATGATAATTAAGTTGATCCCAAGTTTTTTTGCTATTATACACAATACTACTAATGAAGAATCTTTTTAATGTTTCCTTGTACACATACGCATCATGTTTCCTTGTACGCACACGCATAATGTTTCCTTGTATGTACACGCATAATGTTTCTGGGGCATGCATATTGAGAAGTGCTTGCCCCAACTTCCAGTTTACCAGCAGTTTATCAAGCCCCCCATTTCCTACATCTTTATTCCTAACACTTGGTGGTACCAGTTTTGCCAAATGGATGAATGTGAAGTAGCATTTAATGTTCTCTTTCTTTCTAGTGAGTTTAACCATCTTTTTATACTTTCACTGGACATCTATGTTTTCCTGTTTTGTGACTTGCCAAATAAAAATCTTTCACTGCTTTGCGCATTAGGCTACTTTTCTCTCCCTTATTGATTTATAGGGTTTGTTTGTTTCTTTGTTTGTTTGTTTGTTTTTAGAGAGAGAGCACAAGCAAGGGAGGGACAGAGGGAGAGGGAGAGAAAGAATCTCAAGCAGGCTCCATGCCCAGTGTAGAGCCCGACGCAGGGCTCCATCTCATGCCTGTGAGAGATCATGACCCAGGCCAAAACCAAGAGTCGAATGCTCTGGGAATGCAAGCTGGTGCAGCCACTCTGGAAAACACTATGGAGGTTCCTCAGAAAACTAAAAATAAAACTACCCCACGACCCAGCAATTGCACTACTAGGCATTTATCCAAGGGATACAGGTGCGCTGTTTCGAAGGGACACATGCACCCCCATGTTTATAGCAGCACGATCAACAATAGCCAAAGTATGGAAAGAGCCCAAATGTCCATCGATGGATGAATGGATAAAGACGATATGGTATATATATACAATGGAGTATGACTGAGCAATCAAAAAGAATGAAATCTTGCCATTTGCAACGACATGGATGGAACTGGAGGGTATTATGCTAAGTGAAATTAGAGAAAGATAAATATTATATGACTTCACTCATATTAGAACTTTAAGAGACAAAACAGATGAACATAAGGGAAGGGAAACAAAAATAATATAAAAACAGGGAGGGGGACAAAACAGAAGAGACTTTTAAATATGGAGAGCAAACTGAGCATTGCTGGAGGGGTTGTGGGAGGGGGGATGGGCTACATGGGTAAGGGGCACTAAGGAACCTACTCCTGAAATCATTATTGCACTATATGCTAACTAATTTGGATGTAAATTTTAAAAAATTAAAAATTAAATTAAAAAAAAAGAGTCAAACGCTCAACCAAGTGAGCCACCCAGGTATCCCTGTAGGGATTTTTATATGTGCCAGATACTGATCTTTAATTGATGTATGTGCTGAAAATATCTTCTACTCTGTCACTTGTCTTTTCACTTTGGCTATGGTTGCTTTTGTCAGGCAAAAGTTTGTCATTTTAATGGAGGCAAATATATCAATCATTTGCTTTATGGTTAGCTTTTTCTGTGTCTTGTTCAAGTAGTGCTTCCCATTCCTGGGGTCACAAGTATATCCCCTTGGTCAGTCTCACATAGACTTCATGGTCTCAGTGTCCATTATCTTTCCTCGTTGGTGCTTTAAAATTTTTTTTAATGTTTATTTATTTTTGAGAGAAACAGAGTGTGAGCCGGGCAGCGGGGGGGGGGGGGGGATGGGCGGAGGGGGTGACACAGAGAAAGACAAGAGACACAGAATCTGAAGCAGGCTCCAGGCTCTGAGCTGTCAGCACAGAGCCCGATGCAGGGCTCAAACCCACAAACCATGAGATCATGACCTGAGCCAAAGTCGGACGCTCAACCAACTGAACCACCCAGGTGCCCCAGCTCTTTGGTGCTTTTAAAGATATCTTAAAGATGATTTGCTGCTGTTATGAAAGAAATAGACGATTATTACAGAAGATCTAGGAAAAGCAGAAGGAAATCAGTACATTATTAGGTCACTTTTAAAATAATTCTTATTATCCTTGAACAGAATCACCACCAGGGTAGCCCCACTTACACATCACTGAACATAATATATGCTGGACAGGGTTGAGCTTTGGAGAAAGACAGATCTGGATCTGAATCTTCTCTCTACCACTTTGGAGCTGACTGATCTTGCATATGATTTTTACTTCCTCTGAACTTCCATTTCCATATCTGTAAGATAAGAACAGCGACTCCAGCATTGGGTTGTTATTGTCCCAATTTATATCAAATTTCATATGTCAGGCCTATAACTGGCAATATCTTTCCCTAAAGAATCCTGTGAGCCCCCGCTCTATTATCTAGCAGTGTGCAAAGTCCCTGGAGAAAAGAACAGAGCCAGGGACACACTTATCAGCTCAAGCCCAAGTTATCGTCAGGATCCCAGGAAAGACAAATTCTGTGCAGTCAGTAAAGCTGCTGCCAAGCCATGGGATAACCATCCTAGGGGCCGTTCCAATAGTCACTAGACTCCTCCATTTATAAAAGCACACTACTACAGAGACAGTGCCTAAAACGGCATGGAAACTAGTTGGAGAACAAAAGCCACCAGCTGACCTCATCCTCAGTACCTCCCCGCTCAAAGGAGTTAATTAGCAAAAGGGAAAACAATTGACTTTTTTGGTATTATATAATTCCATTGTATTTTCGCCAGGTATCGGGTTTCACCACCCACTGCCATGTCATGAAAGAACTTATTGTTACATACACAAAACAAGAACAAATTCATAATGCTGAAGAAGTATAATTCCACATTCTTTGTCTCATTGCACTTGAAATCTTCAGGTTAATAGGCAATTACATTCACAAAACATGTCGTGCTTAGAATGAACACAGCTCATGTTGAGATGGCCCTCGCCCGAAGAAAGACTATTTTTAGGAAGCTTGGCAAAGAAAATTAAAGTTTTCAGCCCAAGTATGCACTGCCAAATAACTAACTCCACCAAATTCTTTATTACTGAAAGAAAAAAAAGAAAGGCAACAAAATAATGAAATCTTTCTTTTCACCATTTTGGGAATTCTCTTCTCATGTCTAACTCCCTTCAGCTTTCGGAATCTCCTTCACAGCATTGTGAGTATACCTTCCCTGAGGGACAGTAGTTGTTAAAAGTCAAGCTGGAAGTCATCTGATTAAAATCTCTTGTCTTTCCCTGTCTTGGAGGAATCATTGAGCCTTTTTGTTTAAAGTGAGAATCTGACTACAGCGGGACCAGTTTCACTTTCGAGGACCCCTGGGCTATGGACTTCAGATGAAGAATCCCGCGCCATTCTCTGAAACAGTAAAAATCCTTTAAAACATAAAACCTGAAGCCCTATATGTACTCTTGATACTTGCATAAATCCAAATTATATCGTTTTCTACTAAAGACTGAGCCTCTGATAAGATATGTGCGTGCTGGGCCAGGATTCTCCCCACTGGAGATGGTGGAGTAAGTGTCTGAAGATACAGGCTCTGGTCTTGGCACTGAGCCGTCTCAGAGGTTGGACAAGCATCTTTTTTTTTTTTTTTTAATGCAGATCACTGCCTCCCGACTGGTCTCCCTATTTCCAGTTTCTCACCTCTTCGAATCCACTTCCGACACGAGTGGGTCTCAGAGGGGCCCCAGACCAGCGGGATCCCTACCACCCAAGGCCTTGTCAGAAATACAAACTCTTGGGCCTCCCTCTAGACCTGCTAACTATGAGCTCTGGGATGGGGCTCAGCATCTGTGCTTTAAGAAGCCCTCCAGGTGATGCTCATGCCCACTGGAGAGCGGCCTGCACCCAATCCTTGCAGGGCAGGTCAAAGCTCCCAGGCACAGCTCCCAAAGACTGTCATGACCAGCCTCCTTGAGCCTCCGGATTCATCCCCCGAGTCCCTCCGTTACCCCCTCCACTCCCGCAGTGGATCATACCACAGAGCAATGCCGACTCACTGAGGAGCCACCTCCTCCATGAAGCTTTTCCTTCCTCTATTCCCATCCAGCTCATCACCCTTTGTCCTCTGGCTTTTGCACACGTGTCCGTGTTTAACAGCACCCTGTGAAGGCGTTGGATACACTGGTCTAGGCCACTAGCCTATGAGGTCTTTGGAGACAGATAGTCATTCACACTTTCCTTCATCAATTTATTGAGCACCAGGCACCCAGGTGGGCGCTTGGGATATAATGGTGCAGATGGAACTGCTAGCCTCAGATTTCTGAATCTTTATCACCTAACACAGTAATGTTATAGTAATTTTGTTAAAAAAAAAAAATGAGAATGGAGAGACTCATTTTAGTCTCTCTGCCCCACCCCCACCCCCCGCTGCTACCCCTTTTGTTTTCTTTAATTTTTTTTTATTTGCGTGTCGTTGACACACAATGTCACATTCATTTCAGGTGTACAACAGAGTGATTCAACAAGTTTAAACATTATGCTACGCTCACCCCAAGTGTAGCTACCCTCTGCCTGGGAGCCTTCACCCATTGGGCCCATCCCCCATCTCCCTCCCCCAGGCAACCACCTCTTTGTTCTCTGTGTTTACAAGTCTGATTCTGCTTTTTGTTTGTTTGTTTATCCATTTGTTTCTGGTTTTTTAGATTCCGCATAGGAGTGAAATCGCACGGTGTTTGTCTTTCTCCTTCTCACTTATTTTGCTTTGGGTACATCTATGGACCCTCTAGGTCCATCTATGTCGTCAATGAATGGTATTAATGTTAATTGTCAGCAGATTGTGCCAACGTGAATTTCTTGGCTCTGATACTGTGTTATAGTTACACATGATGTTACCTGCAGGTGTAACTAGGTGAGGGGCATGTGGGATCTATCTGTATTATTTCCTATAACTGCATATGAATCTATAATTATCTCAAAATAGAAACTGTTTTTAAAAAGTTGTTGGACCTTTCAAGAGAAGGTGATCTGTCATGCAGGCACTATACAGGACTTGTAATTCCACTAATACATTCATAAACGCTATTATGAGCATCTATATAAGATGGGCATATGGATGCTAACCAAACCTTTTGTGGTAATCATTTCACAATACAGGTAAGTCAAGTCATTAGGCTGTATACCTTGAAGTATTCCTGAAGTGCATACTCCAGCTCCATCTCAATAAAACTGAAAGAGGGAAAAATGAGAACGAGGAAACTGGGCTTTAATGCACATCTACTCCAACCTCTCCAAAGTCCTTAGGTTGTCTTTCAAGACCCTCCATACTCTGACCCTGGCCTATTTAACCGTAATGAAGCTCTACTTCTCTCCTACTGGTCTGTGTGGTCCTCACTGGCCTTTCCTGTCTCCTCTGCCCAGACAAATTACATTCTCTTTCAAAGCCCAGAGCAAGTCCCATATCATCCGGTAAACCATCGCTGACAACCTTAGCCTCTTTGTTTATCATCAGCATCTATTTGTTAACCACATCATTCTGTCAACTATTACCTCATATTAGCCATTGTGTATGCATTTCAGTTTTATATCCCCAGCTAGATTTCAAATTTATCTCAAGGTCTGATTCTCCTTCCTTCCCTGAAGGCAGGTAGAGCAAGCAGAATGATTAAGAGCAGGGACTCCGGAGTCAGAAAGGCCTGATCTAACCCTGGTGCAAAAGAAGAAACATGGAGGTCATGAAGTTCTCAACATTTAAACATGGTGGAATTGTACAATGCAAGGTAAATCCTTCTTGCCTCAGTCTCCCCAAGGACACTCTTACAACTGCCTGTATGATAAGGGAAGATCCAGTGAGATCCCTGAGCGACTATCCACAAAGAAAATGGCCACAGGGGTAAAAATAAACAAATGGGGGTGATTCTTAAAGTATCCTTTATTTGTAAAATTACTCAATGTGGAAGCACTGCATTTCCCTGAAGCTGAAGAATAAATGTTGTTGTGAACGCAAGCAAATACTTAGTCTTCAAACTTAAAGCTATAAAAATGTTCCATATCAGGGGCGCCTGGGCAGCTCAGTCAGCTAAGCATCTGACTTCGGCTTAGGTCATGATCTCACAGTTCATGGGTTCAAGCCCATGTTGGGCTCTGTACTGACAGCTCAGAGCCTGGAGCCTGTTTCAGATTCTATGTCTCCCTCTCCCTCTGTCCCTTCCCTGCTCATTCTCTGATCTCTCTCTGTCTCTCAAAAATAAATAAATGTTTTTTAAAAAAGTTTAAAAATGTTCCATATCTTGACCCCAATAGAGGAAGCAAGTGATTAACTTTTAAATATTTATCCTGATTTTCATTAGAAAAACAGACATTTGAGGGGCACCTGGGTGGCTCAGTCAGTAAAGCCTCCAATTTTGGCTCAGGTCACGATCTCATAGTTCATGGGTTCGAGCCCCACATCAGGCTCTGTGCTGACAGCTCAGAGCCTGGAGCCTGCTGCAGATTCTGTGTCTCCCTCTCTCTCTCTCTCTCTCTCTCTGTCCCTCCCCCTCTCTCTCTGTCTCTCTCAAAAATAAATAAACATTAAACAAAATTTTTTTAAAAGAAAGAAAACCAGACACTTGAAAACAGTCCATGACTTTTAGATTTTTGAAGCATTTGGCTTGACCAATTTATTTGACTTTAGAAAGCAAAGATAAAAACTCTTGCCACTGATATTCTAAGGTTTTGAACCTCTAATGAAAGATTTTAAAAGAATGTGTGATGCCTTCGGGCCCTCTTCCATCTCCCCACCAGAGACGTGCTAAAAGTGGGGCCCCAGGAGCTGGCGGGGGCCACAGAGTTCAGGTGGCGGGAACTCTCATCTAAGGTGCACAGGTGAGGACACGGGCGCCCAGTGAGAACGGCTGACACTTGTGTGAAGTCTTCCCGCCTCACCGTTTGTTTTCTTAGCTACTCAGAGGTGCCAGTCTGAGGCCTTGAGCGGAGTGCGCCCCAACTGAAAAGTCTGATAAGTGAGGGCCGGGGCTGGGAGGGGGCTTCCGTAGGAAGTGGGCTTTGCTTCAGTGCTGGAAATCAGTGTGACGTCTAGCATAGCCAAGTGTCCCTGCAGGACCCCACTGGGAAATCACGAGTTTTACGAGGTTAGCTGCCGTGTTTGTGTAAACAACATAACGTTTTATGATGGGAAACCTAGCCCTTTGCTTTTTATGTAGAAGCATTGATTAAGGCTTTTTTAATGTTTCAGATGTAAAGAAGTGTGAAAAACTAATGTTGTTTCAGAAATGGTCCAAGGAAAAAGATAATGCAGTAGCTACAAGTTTAATGACCTTTCTCATAAAATTATGTAGGGGATTTGTGATAAGTGTGGCAATAAAAATGGTTTTGTTGTCTCTAATTTTCCCAGCTGTGGATTAAATGTTTTCTAATGGATGATACCATTACTATTTTCATTATTTATTCCAGCATGGATTGAATAAAGTTCCAAGAGGAAATATCAACAAATTCGCATATTAGATTCTTTAATTAAAATATTTTCAATAGCAAAGTTTCTTTATTTTTGTGATTTTTTAACGGGGGGGGGGTGGTGCTGTCGCCAACATTAGCTTTTGTAAAAAAACAATTTAAGTAACAGCTGAATTCAAATGGTGGATACATGTCATTATACATTGGTCAAAACCCACAGAATGAATACCGAGAGTGAACCCTAAAGTAAACTATGGACTTTGGGTGATAGTGATGGGTCACTGCATGTTCATTAATTGTAGCACGTGTACCACTCTAGTAGGGGATGTGGATAGTGGGAGATGGTGGGAGAGCCCGGAGGTTATATGGGAAATCTCTGTACTTTCCGCTCAATTTTAATGTGAACCTAAAATTTCTCTTTAAAAAAATAGTCTATTAAAAAATTCTCTGGAGTGTGTGTGTGTGTGTGTGTGTGTGTGTTAGTAGTCAGTACTGGGGGTTAACTTCATTTTCTGCTATCTATGCTCTAAGCTTAAGCTTCCTTCTGTGTCACCCTTTCATGACACGTTGGAAATCTTTCTAAAATGCATTGGTACTGATACTGGGATGGCTCCCATTCTTGTTCGAGTACAAAACACTCATTTCCCAATAGTCCCATAGACAAGACCAGAAACAAAGAAGGAGATTGGCCTGACTGTGAACTGCCCCCAAGGCATACCCTGGAAATAGCTTTCTGGACTAAATCTTTGGCATGAGAATATATGCTGCTGTTTGCCTTTTTCCTGTAAAGTTGAGGTGGGAGGGAAAAAGGAGAAACCCCAACAATGACATTTTCTGAAGACTGCACTTCCTGTAACCAAGGCCAGACCCTACCCAAGGTTAATCTCATGTGATCGCATATGCCCCTTACCAAATTAACCAGTTTTTGCCCCAGGTCTTCATAAGAGAACACAGTATTCGAAAGGTCAGACCAATTACTGGCATTTCCAGAACACTTCTTGTTTAAGGCACCTGAGCATGTTAGGGCAGAATGTGATTGTCTGGTATACTTTGGGCAGCACTGATCAGTGGAGAAAATGACATGCCAAGAGGGAAGTGCCCAGCAGGGAGGACATCACACAAAGAAAATGCCTATTTCTTCCAAAGTGGGCAGAGAGTATAGGGAGAGTCCAGGACTGAGACACGTCAGGACGGACCCTGTTGTGACCACTTAGGCCCCCTGCTCCACTCCCACAAACACACTGGCATGCACCCACTTTCCCCAAGAAGTACTCAGGGCATGATTAACAGAGGCTTCCTGACTCGTGCCTTTTCATGACAAGATCAAGGGATGTCAGAGCTATGAGGTGATGTCCCAGCATTAGCAATGCAGTAAGTCATATATCCATCCACCCGTTCACCTTCCAGCGTGCCAATGCTCCGAATTAGGCTGGGGATACATACACGGTCAATCAATTTATGATCTGTCTTTGTACAGCGTCGCCCTTGAGAGAAGCAGAAACAAAGCAGACAAATGTCCCCAGGTGCTGGTTGCCTGCCTGGAAAGTCAGCCCCAGTCCTTCTCCAGGGGCAGCCCTCATGCTCTGGCAGAACTCAGCTGCCTCCCATCAGCCCCTGCCGCCCTGCCTTCGACCCCGGGGGCTGACCTACAGAGACCACACTTATTAAAGGAGAGAGGTCACTTACCCCTGTTCTTGCCAAAGTTGGCTCATTATGAACCGAAACTGCTGAATTACATGTGGCGTTTTACGAGACCATCAAGTGTCAAGGAGTGATGGAGTGAAGGGTGCCATGCGGATTCTGACACAGGCCACAAAGAGGGGCCTTGGGAGCCTTGTTGATGGGGCCGCTCCTGCTACTACCCAGAGCGTCCATATCACAACCAAATGTGAGACTGTGTGTCTTCACTGTGACCTCCCCAGAATATTATCATCCCCGCCAGGAGAAAAATTCAGTTTCTATATCCTTCATTTTATCATTCATTAAAGGAAAATCCCTCCCCTAGAAAAATGCAAACTACAAAACTTAAACTGCATTTTTAAATGAAAGGGAAAATATTTTCCAAATAAAAGACAGGGGTGGGACGAGAGAGACAGAGAGATTCCTTCTTACATCTCAGACTAAGAGTAAGATCTGGGACTTCCAAAAAGGTATGACTCTTAGAAACTGATTAATTTTTAGATCTTAAAAAGCCAAACAGTCTCTTTAAAGAGCAATGAGAGCCTGATTCAAGTTGTTAAATTTTATGTTGTGTGTAATGTTGTAATTGATGTCAAACCTTTCACGTTTTCTTACCACTGACATTGGACAGTCTACTCCACTCAAGGGCTCAGTTACCAGAGTCGAGATTAAGTAACCTAACCAGGAAATAAGGGCAGAATGGAATTTTATTACATGGGATTGAGAAGTTCAAATGCAAAATAATTAAGTCTGAGCCAAATATAGTCATTCTCTCTCCCATCAGTTTATTTGGTGGATAATTGGCTGTATTAGGTATTTCACTGAGCTGCATATAAAACTTTATTGCCCTTGTAAAGTGCATGCTGTGAATTCTGATGCTTCTGTGTGTTTGGGGGAACATAATTGTTCCCTTTGCAGAATAACACTGCTTACCTAGATCCTGAAACCAAACTAGGCTTCCAGGACGCCTGCTGCTGAGGCCCCTGGTGCCAGGATGCGTGTGAGGAGCTCAGATCTAAGCTGGGGAGAGACAGTCATGTAGCAATTGGGAAAACAGCTTCCTGGAACTTAGAGCTCATGAAATGAAAGACCAAAACACCTGCCCTATTTGATGTGGGCTCTGGCAAGTCACTGCTGGGGTTAACATTTTTGTGTTTTAATTAGTAATAAATAAGTCAGCACAGAGCGTTGCTCACCAGATTTCAGTGCTCATGACAAATTGATTTTGTTTTAATATGTGGGGTCTTTTCCGAGGTGGTCTCACCACTTGCGCCCCACCCCCATCCTTTTCAGAAAAGGAGGCCATTTGTGTACCGCTGAGGGTCTGATTTCCTGTGCATCTGACACCATCAGAACAATATGGAACTGACCTAATTAGGATCCTTTTCTGGGAAAAACAATGTGTGGCTACATACGGTTTCAGTTAGGTTCCAAAAGCTTTCCTATTCTTGTCACTCCAACAATACGCCTGAATCCCCATCTCTGACTTGTTTTCAGAAGCAGATTTCACAGTGTATTCCCCCCAGGTAACCCACTGTGGGTTCTGCTCCTCTGCCTGCACTCTTCGTTACCCCTCCAGATTGTTCTCAGTGTAATTCATAAGACCTCTAATGCCCTGAATGACATAGACTGCACAGACCTCAGAGCTCATGGGCACAGTAGAGCTAAGTCACCTGGGGAGATCATTCCTTCGTTCCACACATATTCCCCAAGCCTTTATTCCATGGAAACTACTTTTCTAGATATCCTGGGCATGATGATAAATCAGACAGGGTTCCCAATGATTTCCAGTGGAAAGCAGCCTTTCACATCTTGGCTCTGGGGACCCCAAGAGTCTCTGAACTCCTTAAAGTGATATCTAAAATTGCTTATCTGTGTACTTTTCTAGGCAGAGGGTCTGAAGCTTTCAACAGACTCTTGAAGGGCTCAGTGGCCCTTGCAAAAACAAAAACAAAACAAAACAACAAATTACTGGAGCTGGAAAAGAGGAAAATTGAATCGTGGTACTATATGTAAAGAGCTTGTATAAAAGAAGTGTGTACCTAGCACAGTCCCAGGCTCCCATACCAACATTGGCTGAATTTGTACCAAGTACAATGGATGCTGGGAAAAACAAGAACAATTGTTTATGCCAGGGTGAGATGGGGAGGAGAGCATTGATAGATGCTTAAAAGATGTCTTAAAAGGAGACTGCATCTGAATGAGCGTTTGAAAGAGGAGTGGGAATGTGCCAGGAGTAGAAGGTGTTCTCGGCAGAAGCACAACCACATGGGAGAGCGTGAGGAGTGTGGTGAGTTCAGAGGTGCAGGGTGCCAGATGAAACCGCACAGGTTGGGGTCCAGATCATGACAGGGCACAGCCTCCCCTAAGGAGCTGGACGCAGCTTGTGGGCAACCAGAATTGAAGCAGTTGTTCACAAGGGATCCGAGGTCTTTCTTGGGGCAGGGGAACCAGGGAGCAGTCTGGAGTACTGAGTCCTGCATAATCCTGGCACCCTATAGGGTGAGAAGTGTTGGGGAGGCCCACACCCTCCAGGTTTGCCTGAGATATGCCAGCTTTCCCACTCAAATCTTGTAGCCCAAGCAGTCTCAGGCAAGCCTGGTCACTCTACCTCTAGCAATGTCCCAGGAGGCAGGCAGGCAGGGGGCATTCCCAGGTCCAGAAACACACATTTCAACCTGAGGAGAAGAGAGTTGGAGGGGAGACTTGTCTGGGGGCCTTGGCTTGAGATTTGGACCTTTGAGAAGGATTTGTATAAAAACATTCTCATGAGAACATCACAAGCCACTTCCCAGGCATGTCATCAAGGCTGAAAAGCCTCAAGAGCTGCCAGCAAGAGGAGTTGGTATGCTCTTCCCAAGACAGTGTGGCTGGCAGCAGGGAGGGTGGTCAGAGTCTGCTTCTGTGATGGCCCAGACAGAAGGGCAAACTGGGGGAAAGTGGGCAGTGCTGTGGGTGGTACCTGCACAGGGCCTGTGCCACTCAAAGTCCACAGAGCCTCCAGGCCTGTAGCCAGCCAAGTCTACTGCTCACACTGGCAGGGCGCAGAGTACAAAAGGAGGCACACTTACCACAGTGTACATATTTAACAGTTACGAATCATGCCAACAGACTGTTGAATAACTACATTCCCTCCTCTAGCCTTGACAAGTATCCCCCCAAAATAACCTGGAGGCCAGGTTCCAGGTGTTTTCTCAGACTCCTCGTAGCTCCATTCCAGAATACGTCGGTGTGAGGAAGGCTAACCCCTGGCCTCCTGCCCTTGGCTTACCTATCTTTCTTCCTACCTCCGGCCAGTCCCCCTTGGTTAGTGGCCCACATATTCAAGCTCCATGTGCAACCCCAAAAGCAGCCACGCCTTGGCCCTCCCTGGAGCCTAAGTGTTGAACCTCAGAAGTCAGGTCTGCCCCCACTCCAAAGATGCCCACACAGGCTCTGGAGGTAGGCTC
The DNA here is from genome assembly GCF_027475565.1 of Acinonyx jubatus. NCBI lineage: Eukaryota > Metazoa > Chordata > Mammalia > Carnivora > Felidae > Acinonyx > Acinonyx jubatus. The sequence continues at coordinate 122,949,132 of NC_069388.1, read as the reverse complement.
AAGGCCACTGTAGCAGAGAGCTCTGGTGAAGAAGCAGGACACAAGCTTGGAATGGACAGGCTCCATCAATCTGGCTGACTCTTTGACAGTGAGGGGCACAGTCAGGCCAAGACCGAGTGGAGTCCTCTAAAATGCACTGCCCAAGACAGAGTGGTACTGGCTGGGCAAATTAGCTGCCCTAATTTGAGACACCCTGGGTTCCTTTCAAGCCCCCTGCAGGTGGGATTGGCAGGCCTGGTTTTGAGCTTTGGCTCTGTTCCTCACTAGCTGTGTAGGCTAGGCTACAAGGTTTGTTCTCACTGCTCCCATCTCATCTGTAGAGAGTATTCAACCAGCTACTTCACACAGATCTCATGAGGCTCATAGGAAGGTGCCCAAACGGGGCCTTACGAACAGGGTGAACGTCTGATAAATCGAGCGTGGGGAAGACAACCATTCTTTTCTCACCAATACCTAGGCCATAGTGGGTTTGGGAGGGAGAAATCAATCTTTGCACTGAATCACAACGTGAGCTTGGGGCTACAAAGGTCCAAAGCAGACACACTACTGTGTCTTCTCTGCTTGTTCAACAGCCACATGTCATCCCTCTACCCTAATCCCAAGCGGAGCTCCTCTCCACCCCAAGCTGGTCCCAGGGAGAGCCCTGGGGTATTGAGTGCAGGGGCCCCAGAGTCTGCACTCAGGAGTTGTCCTCCGGGAACTGACTAGGTACATGCATTGGGCAGAAAGGGGCTCAACTTTCATTTATCCATCTGCAAACGTCTCTAAGGCAGCAAGACTAACTTCTTTTAGACTTTGAATCTCATCTTTAGACCTTGGATCTTCTGCTGAAGGAAAGGACTTCTCCAGTCAACCTGGTCAGGGCAGGAGACAACGTTCCCGGTCAGCCCCCACAGGCATGCAACTATTAAGAATGGTTTCCTCAGGCATATGTGGTCAGACAGTGTGCTCTCTGAGGGTACCCAGTAGAAGTGGAGCTATTCGTCCAGGTCAGAGTCCCATCCAAGAATCTAGGCACCTATGAAAGCCTCACAGAGAGGGTGGGAGAAGTCAGGGACTCCAGGAAGCTGGTGTGGGCATGGTGGCCAAAGAACAGTTTCTGACTTTCCAGAAAGCCTCCTAAGGACAATGGGGGACAGCAAAGCACAGTAAGGACCTCATATCCAGCCAGAAAATCCCACCCAAGCAGAGAGTGGAGAGCTGGGATTGGGGGAGAGAGTATCCTCATTCCTCTTGCTGGATCTTACAGGGGTCATAGAAGGCTATGGGGTAACTGACACAGAACTACACTTTCTGTCCCTCTCTACTGCACCAGGGTCATGTGTCCACGAACTAGTTAACCTTTTGCAACCCCCTACCATCTGAGTGTAGGCACAGGCCATTTTATATGGAACCTGCAGGCAGGGAGAAGTCTGAAGTCTACACCCCTTAGGCTGGGCTTTCTCGGTCTCAGCACTATGTTAGGGGCCCAATAATTCTTGGTTGTAAGGCTGTTCTGTGCATTGTAAGATGTTAAACAGCATCTCTCACTAGATGCCCACAGTTGTGACAACCAAAAATGTCTCCAGATGCTTCCAAACATCCCCTGGGGTACTAAATAGTCCCTGGATGCCAGTCCCTGGCAGAGAACCACTGCCTTAGGTAAAAACAGGTAGAGATGGGGGGTGACATACAGAAGGGGTCTTGCTACCTCCAAGACCTCCTCTGACTGTGCCAAGGTTGTACAGGGACTCACATCCTGCAGATGTTCATACCAGTGAACACCACGGCCAAGGGGAAGGAGAGGAAGGGCACCAGGGGCCCATCCACTGACAACAATGTGACCAACACTCACCAAGGGTTCCCATGTTCCTGGAAGTTTGCTGAGCTTTCTGCAGGGATCCTCCAATTGACCTGGGCAAGAACCCTATGAGCAAAGCACAAATCTCATCCCCATCTTGGAGGAGGAGAACCTAAGGCTAACAAAAGATAAACAGCTTACTTACAGTCGAGCAGCTGGCTGGTACTGGAGCCGAGGCTGGAACTCAAGCCCACTCAGTTCAGAGCCTGCACACTTAAGTATCAACACAACAATAATTTTAATTGTGAAGACCATCATCTCCCAGCTGTGGGCTTCAAGAAGATGCTAAACAGAAAGGGAAGTGACTTGATGTAGGTGATTTCATCTGGTCCTCACCACCTCTCTAAGATGAGGGCCCTGGAAGAGATAAAGCCCAGCGCTTCCTTGACCTTGGCCAGCCGGAGTGGGGAAAACGGTCAGAATGCAGGTTTCACTCAGTATGCCTTGTCAAGAACCACAGCTTCACCCAAAAACCCAGCCTTTGGACTATGTGGGTGGAGAGAGCGGCTTGCTCAGAGTCTTTGTCAGGGTCTGGCCGTGAGATCCGGGTTACCAGACTCAAGGACAGGAGTCACCACCCCATGCCCCCATCCCCTGGTTGCCTGGAGACTGCACCCAAGGAAAACAAATAGTGTGGGGGGGACTTCTTTGCTGCCTTTGAAAAACAAAATGCCAGCAGCTCAGCACTGGATCCCAGGAAGGCTTCAAATCACATTCCAGAACTTGCGAGTAGCTCAGGGATGGAATTTGTGGAGAAATATTTGTTCCTTTCCCCTTGCTTAAAGGATCTGAAGAGTGATTAAAAACAAAAGACGATGCAGTTTCAAAAGCACATCAACGGCGTCCCTTTAAAAACACACCCAAGCCCAAGATGAATGCTCAAGCGACAAGATACTATACTGATTAATTATTAAGAACACATTTTGTGCGGTTTGACAGCTATGCCAGAGCAATCTGCTTCATAGGGATTAAACCTCAGTAAATGTGGTTCTAATAGTGAGCTGGTATTGAATTATCACACAATGGCAGCCTTAGTAAATCTTCATTAGTTTTGTCTTTTGAGCCCTTCATTTAAATTCTGAGTAATACCAACGCCGGTCTGAGGAGTGAGGGGGGCATGGCCGCCATCCCAGGGGTGCCGCTCCCAGCCCACGACCCCCCAGCCCCACAGACACATAGTTTGCCAGCCTGCAGGATGCCTGGGGAGGAACCAAGAGTGGAAGGGAGGCACAGCTTTTCTGGGAAGTTTGCTCTGCAACAACAGAGCCAGCCCTTCTTCAAACACCTCGGAGGAAGGAAAGCTTCATTAGACCCAACAGCTAGACTTTCGGGTGAAAAAAATGATTTCTGAAATGTGGAACTCTAGGAGAAAAAAAAAAAAAAAAAACAGGAGATGGAGGGAGGGGAGGTGGGAGGGAGGGGAAGGGCTCCTGTGAGCTTAAAGCTAGGAGAGCTGGAAGAATGGGCAGATGGATGACTGGGTGACAGACCAGCCACCAGGTCCGACTGGAGGTCTTTCAGGGTAAACAAACTGGCCAGGGCACACAGCTTGGCTTCAAAAGGCCCACAATTACTTGTTTTATTGCTCAGAGTTACAAGATGATGGTATCTCAAAAGAAGGTGACAGCAAGTTAACAGATCAGTCCCTGAGGGTGCCTGGCCCAGACCTAGAGACTCCCTTCTCCAAACAGAGATGCAGGCACAATTAGGCACTTTCCAAACGAGACATTTCTCTGCTTTGGGAGCCCAGTGGAAGGCCAGTCAACGCACTCTCCACCTCCATGCACATTTTGTTACCAATTAACTCCTAATTTGGGAAGGGGGGAAAAGGGGTGTCTCTTTCAAGAATTTCTCCCTCCGGAGATGGCATCTCTGAGCAGCAGCATTTGGCAGGAAAACACAACAAATGTCAGAGCAGAGTGGCTGCAGGGCTCAGGGATTTACGACCAGGTTCCGGAATGCTGTTAAAGCTGTGGCCAGAAACTCTGATTCCATACTGGGACGGATTTGGGTAATTAGGCAAAGTAAATGAGTCCTGTCCCGGGAGGCAGGAGGCCTGGGTCCCATCTCTGTTGTTAACTTGTTGTGTGATCTTGGGCAAGTTCCTTTTCCTCCCTGGGCCTCATGTCACTATCCAAAATGAGAGTGTGGGATTTGTGATGTCTAAGGATACTTCCAGCCCCAAAAGCCTATGATTCTAAAATTCTAAAACTTAGCAACCTTTCCCCAATAGACACACACACTCCAAAATCAACTGGACCTGAAGTCTGGATGGGGGAAGACATCATCAGAGTGGATGAATTACAGGACACCAGACATGATCATAACAGAGGGGTCCTGCTTTTAGTATCAGAGCCTTTAGTAGCATCAAGAACTCATTCTTTTGCACTGGGAGCCTTCCTCAGCATGGAAGGAGGAGAAGGATCCCCATCCATCTCAGAGTGGCCTGGAACTCCTCACTACTTCTCAACCAAGGCAAAGATCATTTTCAAAGGTCACTCATCTATTCTTTAGAGAAAAGTTCCAGGAACCTTTCTGTCTGGTCTTTTCTACCCTGAATAGTGATGTTCAGTTTCCAGTTGCGAGTGGTGTATCTTCCTGGCTCTGGCTGATGCCTTACGTCTCACTGCTCTGCTTCAGCCTAGCACAGAGCTGGGCGAGCACCCTGGCACCCTGGCACCGAGCAGCTCATATTTACGTAGTACTGCTTTACAAGTGCATTCACACTGGGCATTTGCTCCAGAAGCTTCCACAGAACCAGAGGAACAATTGCATGTCCAATCGAATTTGAAAATTCTGAACTGAGGGGGTGCCTGGGTGGCTCAGTCGGTTGGGCGTTCAACTTCCACTCAGGTCATGATCTCAGGGTTCATGAGTTCGAGCCCCATGTCGGGTTCTGTGTTGACAGCTCAGAGCCTGAAGCCTACTTCGGATTCTGTCTCTCTCTCTCTCTGCTCCTTACCCACTCGTGCTCTGTCTCTGTCTCTCTCTCAAAAATAAACATTAAAAAGAAATTCTTTTTAATGCTGAACTGAGTCTGAAAAAAATGACACTTTTTCTGCAGATAGACAATTCTGTTTTTTCTACTGACATGACTTTCTTCTTTCATATAACAGCTCCTGTTAGCTGACAGTTACCACACAAATACTATACAAACACAAATAATCTTCACTTCTCCCCTGCAGCATTTCACGACTGTACTTTTTATTATTATTATTATTATTATTATTATTATTATTATTATTATTGAATATCTCTGTCCCCCACAGCAGCAAGAAGCACACCTGTCTTCATTAATGTGCTCTCCTCTCTCCCTAGCTCAGTTAGTTCCAGGTACATAAAAGGGCTTAAAGAATAGTGTTGAATGAATTATCAAGTTCCAGGAACCAGACTATTGGCGCTAAAGATGCTTGCATAAGTTGCAGTGAGAACGGAGAAGTCAGAGAAGGCATGGAGGGCGTGGAGTTGGGCTTTAGAAGCCATCAGCATTTGGAAAGGCAGAGGAGGGCCTCAGGTCCCCCCCCATGGCTCCCTCCCCCAAAGCCTCTCTCTGGAGGAAGCCACTAATCCAGTGCCTTGCTGGTGGAGCAGTCAGCAGGAAGACGCCACCTACAGGTGAGTGTGGAGAAAGCAGTGGAACAGAGCAGTTCAAGCTTGAAAAAAGTTTAGTTTTCCTCCAAGTGAAACAGTGACCACTGACGGGTTTGCTTGGAGCTCTGGTTTCTGACTTTCACTAAAATCTTCCATGTCCATTCATTTTTATCTTTCCTGGCCACACCAGCAGACTCTATACTGAGCAGCACTTTTTTCCCCAAACCTCTAAATAAAAGTTGCAATTCTTGCCAAATGTTTTCTCCATCGAGCAATATTTAGCAACATGAGTGCTACAAAAGGATCACGAACAGATCAAACATCATACGTTTGTTTTCAAATCCTAGAAATATTTTTCAAATCATGTCTTTCTTTCTTTTTTCTTTTTTTCCTTTTCAGACACATCAACCTCCTGACAATTTTGGCCAGGCCTGCCAGCAGGCCAAAAGCTGGGCATGCGTGGCTGGGGGCAGGTGGCAGCTGGTGGAGAACACCTACTGGCCTCTTGATGACATGGTACCTGGCTGTATGTACCCCAAGGGAGTGGTGTGTGTGTGTGTGTGTGTGTGTGTGTGTGTGTGTGTGTGTGGTCATGTTGGGTCCTAAAGGTGAGGAACATTATGGATACATGGGGGCCCATGTGTAGTGTGACAGGTATGGTACATGGAAGGACACAGGCTATGGTGTGATGTGGGGGCACGTGAGACTTTGGGTGATATCTGTGTGCTCTGTGAGCTCTGTGAGATATAAGGAATTATGTGGTGTGTGTGTATATGAGTGTGGTGTGTGTGATGTGGTTTGTGTGCATGTAATCAGAGAGTATGCATTAGGTGGGATCTGTTAGTGTGGTGTGGTAAATGACATGTAGCCTGGTGTGGCTGAGTGTATCAAAACGGTATCTTGGCCACCATAAAGTAGCTCTGGGTCGACCAGGCCTTGACTCTGAGACCATCCCCAGCAGTGGGACAGCCTCTCATGCCAGGGAAGGCCGGGACACCCACCACTGGCAGAGTGGCCTCCATGCCAAGATTTGGATCCACCCCTGAATCTACAGACCTGGACTACATAGTTGAGAAAACCCAGTGGCTGTCACCTGATGCCTGTGTCCAAAGTTACTGAAGCAAAGCAAATGAGGCAAATTGTTTTGTGGCTTATAAGCAGCCGCTATTCTGAGTCAAGGGCCTGAGGAAGATGCTGGAGCCCCCGGCCTGAGTGAAGTGTGTGTCTGGCTCATGTGTAGCTTTAGTCCCTGGGGCCACATTATCACTAATAATGACCTCAGCCCAAGGGAGATACAGTCTACTTTCCCAACCAGCAGACAGCACTTCCTTGAAGCCCAGAGAAGGCGCCATGGCAGGCTGCCCAGGATCCCACGCCAAGGTCACAGCTTCTGCCTCAGGGGATGTCCCAGAGGAGGTGCCAGGCTCCACTCATGTCACTTCCCTCATATATATGTGACTCCCACCACTTTTAAGATTCAAATGCTGCGGTTCGGCCTCCAGGGCCCTCAGGGAACTTGTCCCACTCTCTTGGCTCACCCAAGTCCTCTCTGTGTTTTCCCACCCTAAGGCAAGGGAGCCACCCTCAGTGTTTAGGGCACAAAATGCAGTTCAGAGACTCCTTGTTTGAGAGTAGGAGGAGGGAGAAACTGGGCCCACAGGATGGTGGGCAGGACACAGAGAGTCACACAGAACTGCTGAGGTGACTCTCAATTTTGAATTCCTGCTTGTGACTGACTCTTGAGCTAGAAGGGATCCGGTGCCCTCCTTCTGTCACTTAAAACCCCAGCATGACAGATTGCTTCAAACAGCTTCTTAACCAAGATGGCTCCAGATATGGAGTTGTGTAGAGAAAAAAGTCTTCTGAAAAACTATTGCTAGAAGCAAATAACCCAAGAAACCTACCATTGACAGGGTACTGTGGGGGCCAGAAAGGGGGTGTCAGCCCAATGAGGGACAAACTTCAGGCCACAGTTCCATATGGAACAACACTGAAATACATGGAAAAACCCCAAAATGACACAACTGAGTCATGCTCACATCCGTGCCCGGCAAGATGCCACCCTCCCGCAACCCTCTCTTCTTTTCTCTCCCACCTCAAGTCCATTGTTCTTCTGTGCTTATTTATCTCTGGAAGCCTTAAGTCCTCCCCAGGATATAGAATGAGAAGAAAAATCCACTATTGTAGTCCCCTTCCTCCTCTCTTTTTTCTTTCTCTTTCTCCGAAAGTAGACACCCATCCCCTTTCCCAATCCACTTCTTGGTAGGCAATTAGAGTTAGTCCATCCTTTAAATACACGTGAGAATACTTGGCCTTGGAATTCATGCAAAATCAGCTGAGACAGGCACAGAGAGTCAAAATATCCCACCCAGAGTGACAAGCCCTCCAAGATGTCTCTAGAGACCATTGCAACAGCCTCCTAACTAATCTCTGTGCCTCAAACATGGTCTCAAACCCCTCATCCTCGACACCAAAGCCCAAGTAGTCTTCCTGAAACACAGTGTTTCTCCCTTCCGAAGGCTCCTCCAGTACCAACTCCTCAACATGGCACCCCAAGCCCTCTGTGTCTCAGCCTTGCCACTCCCACTCCATATTCACCCAAAGTCCGTGTCTAAGAGCCCTTCATGTCATGCTTTTTGTTTCTGAACAATCTGCACATGGGGTTCCTTCTATATATAAAGCCCATCACTGTCTTATCTGCCTAGTCAACTACCACGTGCTCTCTTTCCAAAGTCTGCTTGACCATCACCTCCTTGAGGACATTCTCTCCCCCATCTTGTCCTTACCATACCCCAAAAACATCACTTCTAGAATCCTCTCAACTAGAAGCTGTTCTTTTTTTCTAGAAGCCTAAAGTGTGTGGAAGGGAGGTAGGTGTCCTTTTTACTCCTCACTGATCTTTCCAATTTGTTTCTTCTTCCTCCTTCAAAGCCCTTCCTTCTTTTAAGGGCAAGTCATCAGACTTCATTGCCCACCACTCTGCCTTGTTGTGATCACACAACCTTCCCTGTTTCCCCCCTTGTTCATTGACGACTTTAGCACTTGGCTCGCTGCCTTCCTCTCCACAACAACTACCGTCATTCTTGGCCACTTGAATATTCACATAGATAATCCATCCCTAGCTCTCTGAACTCTCTACTCCATGGTTTTGACAGATGCAGTGATCTTTTCCTCCATCTCACTTCAGCCACCAACTCTCATGGTTGTACTTTTTATCTTTATAGTTACTTTAACCAATGACTGCATTACCTCTGAAATGTCAAGCAGCTTCAGACTTTGGCCACCTCTTCCTGCAGTCTAGAGCACCCACTCCAGCAACTCTGCTGTCCTTGAGATGCTCAATCTACTGTCCCTTCCCTTTCTCACCACCTTTCGCCCTTCCTCCAAACGCACACATATTTTCGCCCTTCCCCTCCTTCAGTTCAGGCTTTGTGGTCAGCACTATATCCACTCCCTTGCACATGTTTATCTCCTTTGTTCTATATCACTCTATATGATACCAGTCTGGAAAGACCTGAACCTCAAGCATCCCTCCCTTGCCTCTACTTCCCTCATATTCCACATTTGATTCATCAGCAAATTCTGGTGATATCACCTCCAAATATATGCCAAATTTGACATTCTTCCCCTTTTTATCATCACATATTAGTCTAAGCCACTGATATCTCTTTCCTAATGTACTCAAAAGTCCTTCTAACTTGCTCTCTTGCCTCCTCTCTCGCCCCCACCCAATCCACTCTTCACACAGCAGCTAGAGTGGTCTTTTTAACTTCTTAAAATAGATTGACTTTATTTTTTAAAGAAGTTTTAGATTCACAGCAAATCTGAGCAAAAAGTACAAAGAGTTCCCATATACCTCCTGTCCCACCAGACATAGCCTCCTCCACTATCAACACCCCTCACCAGAATGGAACATTTGTTACAACTGATGAACCCACATTACATCTTTATCATATCTTTATCACCCAAAGTCTATAGTTTATATTAGTATAAATATAGTTTATATTAGTTCTCTTTTGGTTTTCACAAATCTACAACGATATGTACCCACTATTATAATATCATACATAATACTTCACAGCCCTAAAAGACTTCTGTGCTCTACACATCCATCTCTTCCTCCCCCCAAACCCTGATCTTTTTACTGTCTCCATGGCTTTGTTTTTTCTGGAATGTTGTATAATTAGAATCATACAGTATGCAGCCTTTTCAGATTGCCCTTTCCTCTCAGTGGTATGCGTTAAAGTTTCCTCCATGTCTTGTCATGGCTTGACAGCTCATTTCTTTTTAGCACTGAATAATATCTCATTGTCTGGCTATACCAAGGTTTATTTATCCATTCGCTTAACAAAGGACATCTTGGTTGCTTCCAAGTTTTGGCAGTTATGGATAAAGCTGCCATAAACATTTATGTGCGAGCTTTTTGGTATGGACATAAGTTTTCAACTCATTTGGGTAAATACCAAGGGGCACAATTGCTAGATCATATGATAAGGATATGTTTAGTTACGTAAGAAACTGCCAGACTGTCTTCCTTACCATTTTGCATCCCACCAAGATAAATGAGAGTTCCTGTTGCTCCACATCCTTGCCAGCATTTGGTGCTATCAGTGTTCTGGAACATTCTAATAGGTGCATAGTGGTATCTTGTATAGAGAAGTCTTTTTAAGTCTTGAATCTGATCATGTCGTTCCCTTTGTAAAAGCTTTCCAGGGGCGCCTGGGTGGCTCAGTCAGTTAAGCATCTGACTTCACCTCAGGTCATGATCTCAGTTTGTGAGTTCGAGCCCCGCGTCAGGCCCTGTGCTGACAGCTCAGAGCCGGGAGCCTGCTTCAGATTCTGTGTCTCCCTCTTTCTCTGCCCCTCCCCCAACTTTACTCTGTCTCTCTGTCAAAAATGAATAACACTTTTTAAAAATTAAAAAAAAAAAACCTTTCCAGTGAATTCCTACCATGACACAGTAAAGTCCAAACTCCTTACTATAACCCACAGGATGCTGCATAATTTGGACTCTACCTAGCCAGTCTGTTCTGGTTGGTCAGCATCTATGCCACACTGATTATTTAGTATTATAATCACCACCCTGCTGTCCAACCTCACTGCGCGCCTTTCTCCTCATGGCCACCTCGCTCCAGCGAAGCTGGCCGTCTTTCATTCTTCAAAGATGCCAGACCTGTTTCTGTCCTAGGGCTTTGCACTTGCTGTTCTTTTTTCCTAAGATGTTGTTCTGCCAGATCTGCACAGGACTATGTCCTTCAGTCAGGTCTTGGCTTAAATACTAACCTATAAGAGAGGACTTTCTTAACTCCAGGCACTTCTGGGTAGATGGATAGATGGACCCTAAAAGAAGTGAAATAAAACTTGGTTGCTGTGAGCTAGAAGGCCAATGTACCAATGGAAAGAGCCATTCCAGGAGTCAGTGGTAGCAGCCATTCTGGGCCCCCATCAGAGAAAAAGGACTAAAACAGAAGAGGGAGTACAGGACAGCACAGAGCAAACCCAAGGGAGTTTGCTCCCAAAAGCACAGATTTTGGAGGAGTGTTGGAGGGTCAGTCATGCTCCTAGGAGCAAATAAGGCATCAGACCTTAATTGCACACCAGTATACAGAATGAGTGTCCACTGTAGACACCTTGGTAAACTCCTAGAACCTTAGACTAGAGGCAGTGTGCCTGGGGAAGGGAAAGGCCAGCTCTGGGCATGCTGCTATAGCAACCACTCTTGTCTGCATCTTGAGCTATATCCGGTTAATTCAGAAATCAAGGCAGAGAAGGACACTCAGCATCACACATTACCAGGAGCATCACAGATCAGCTGTGGTCTGGAGAGAATCCAAGCCTGTCCATTTGCTTTTTTACATGTATGCCATTCCTTTTTTGAGGCTATGAAACTCAAAGCTTACTGTTTTCACATTTATGACCAAAGATAATTGGCAACCTTACATAGCCTCTGTAATGACTTTTTTAAAACCATGTCTGATTAAGACACTGTTTAGGTCATGGCGTCTCAAACTGTGGGCCATGAACCATTACGATGTTGTGAAATCAATTTAGATGGTTCACAACCAGCATATTTTTAACAAAATAGAATAGAGTAGATGAGAATAGAAAATCTCAAAGTGTATCACACATAGTGGGAATAAGTATTATCTCAGAAAACATATGTTTCAGATATATATTTTATATATATGAAACAAATATATATGAATATTACATATATATGTATATATGTGTGTATGTATATATATGTGTGTATATATATATATTATATATATATACATTATACATATATACAATATACATATATATTATATATATATATATTCACACACATGTGTGTGTATAATGAGACACAATGAAAAATGTAGGGTCATGGCCAAAAAAGCAGAAGCTATTGCTCTGGGTTTCACTTGGCTATATAAATACATTATGAACAATGTATAAAATATATTCTAAAATAACGTCAAGATTCATGTAGAATTCATTCATGTCAGTGTAAAGCTGCCAAAGATAATATCCATCAAAAATAGTACACAGCAGCTGTGCAATGTGGAACATCCCATTTAAAGGCTAGGATCCTGACATTCCACTAGACCACTAGGCTAGAGAACTAGGTTCTAATGTCTTCTCTTTTACTCTCTAGCATGATGGCTTTAAGAAAGTCCCCCTCCCTCTTCTGGGCCTCAGATTCCTTATGTCTAAAATGAGAGATGTGGGTTCATTTGCTTCTGAGAAGCCCTCCACAGAAATCACGCATTCTGAGTTTACAATAGGCTGCATGAAATGATCAAGAACTTCAAACTCAAATAAACCAGACTCAAATCCTAGCTGCCACTTGCCAGTGAGTAACATTGCCAGTTTCTGCAATCAGCAATCAGAAATTAAGATGCATCTCTCAGGGGGCAGTGGTGAGGACTAGAGCCTAGAGTTGCTCATGCAAAACTCCCAGCACAGAAGAGATCTTCACAAGAGATGGCCACTATTATCATGCCCTGCTCTGTCTCTCTGTCTGCATTGATGTCTGAACACAAACCAGTTCTACCTTGCAACTGTGACTTTCTGTGGCTATCTCTGAGAATCTTGTGCCCAGTGGGGTAACAAGGAGAGAAAAGCGACCCCCAAAAGAGGAGGAAGAAAGGGAGGTGAGGAGGATCCTTAGCTGCTGTGCTCCAGGCTAAATGTAAAATCTCAGGAGGATGGTCAGAGGCAAAGAGGAGTGGCCAGTACAAGGAGCACCTGCACACAACCCAGCCGAGTGGTCAGCCAGCCTCTGACTGCTCCCCACCAGCGATGGACAACTCTGCAGGAGAAAAATCAGTTCTTACAGTGAGCTGAGATGGACCACAGTGTAACGTTCACACACTGACCCTAGTTCTACCATGGGAGTCATACAGAGGTGATCACAAGATGGCCTCTGGCATACTAAAGACATTTTTTCGGCCACCCCATGATTCTCCAGGCTGCACCCTTCTGAGATTTCTCACCTGGTCCTGGCCTGCCATGGTTTCAGGGGAACTCACCATGCCACTAGCTATATCTGAAATAGTTCTAGATGGGCACAGTTCTACTGCCAACACTCATCTTCTCCCAGGTACAAGGCTTGCTCCTGGCCTCTATTCCTCCCATCAAGAGAGAAATGGGCTCATTCCACTGAATTTGGTTGGGGCACAGGCAGGTAGACATTTAGTGACCTTTTCCTAAAAAGGAAATTAACATTTATGATTCATTAAATAAATGCACACTTACTCTCAAGCACACCGCCATTTAGAGGGGATAAGACAAGTTAGCATCATTGCCTGTCCCCAGAAAATGCACAGCAGGAAAAAAAAAAGTTCAAACAAATGTTTATAAAAGCCAAAAAAATGTGTTGGGCTATTTCATTGTCACTCACACCCAAGCACTCTTGCTGATGGATGGAGTTACAGAAACTCCCCCAGCTGGGGGTCAATCTTCATTCAAACAGCTACTGCCGCCAAAGCTGTCTCCATATGGTGAAAAAGACAAATGTTGAGGCGCCTGGGTGGCTCAAGTTGGTTAAGTATCCGACTTCGGCTCAGGTCATGATCTCACGGTTGGTGGGTTCAAGCCCGGCGTCGGGCTCTGTGCTGACAGCCAGGAGACTGCTTCAGATTCTGTGTCTCCCTCTCTCTGCCCTCCCCCACTCACACTCTGTCTCCCTCTCTCTCTAAAAAATAAACACACAGGGGCGCCTGGGTGGCGCAGTTGGTTAAGCGTCCGACTTCAGCCAGGTCACGATCTCGCGGTCCGTGAGTTCAAGCCCCACGTCAGGCTCTGGGCTGATGGCTCAGAGCCTGGAGCCTGTTTCCGATTCTGTGTCTCCCTCTCTCTCTGCCCCTCCCCCGTTCATGCTCTGTCTCTCTCTATCCCAAAAATAAATTAACGTTGAAAAAAAAATTAAAAAAAAAAATAAAAATAAAAATAAAAAATAAACACACATTTAAAAAAAATTTTTTTAAAGAAAAAGACAAATGACCCTTTGCCCCTACCCACCGATGACGTTCCCTAGGCACCACCAAAGGCAGGGAAGAAGTACAGGCTTTGTGTCCAGGAAAGACACAGTAGGGCACGGAGCCTTCCTCTGGGTTCACATCCCCTATGGTACATGGCTAACAGGAAAGAGTCATGTTTGCATTCTGGTGGCCTAGGCCAGTGGACATTCAATGAGGTGGAAAGAAGACCAGGCACTGTCAACGGGGCTAAACATTGCCCACTTTCCTGATGCAGAGTCTGAATGAAGTCGGCACCTCTCAGCCTGATAGTCTGCAGGGCTTGATATAGGATGGACAGGTATGTGGGAGGCATAATTCCAAATGAAACAATGGGCTAAGACCCAGGTCTAGACACTCCCTCCACCTGGGGAGCTGCCTCCACAGCCCTGTGCCTCAGCTCATCTGAAAGAGGAACCACGATTGCAAGAACGCGGCAACAGCTGCTGAAGCCAGAGCCGCTGCCACCATGCCCTTCCCTGGGTGGGGTGGACCATGCACTGAGAGATGGGGAAACCACAGTGCAGACAGTCAAAGCATCGCTTCCCCTGCAAAGGCAGAGGCGAGAAGAAGGAAACTAGAACTGGCTGACCTGAGAACAGCCCTGATTCCCAGGCCTCTGTCTGGGAATTTTCTCTTTCCAAATATGAAGGAAATAAAAATAGGTAGGCAGGAAGGCCAAAATATGTTTGCAAAAACCCAAGTCTGGTTTTGAAATGCCTGCTCCCACCACTTCAAGACTAAGAATAATGGAAGAAGTCGGGGATTCTGGCATGGTCCCAGGGTGTGAGTGCACTTGGATTTGAGAGCACACTCATGTCGATGCCACACTAAATGCTCTGGAGCTAGTCAGAAGTGTCAGAAGCCTTTACAGAAATGAATGAGCAGCTGATTAAGAAATACGGCTGCTGACAAGCAGGAATTAGCCCTATAAAACATTTCAAAGTGTCAGTGATGGAAACGTAGTCCTCAGAAACATAGTCGAGAGGGCAGAACTGCCCACATGCTGCTGAGCTTTGCCAGCAATCCAGGCCCTGGGGCCGACAGCTTCCACCCGGCTGGGCCTCAGGACAGGACCACCAGGCAACTCAACAAAGAATAGGCCAAAATGGATTGTGTTCAGCTTGTCACGTCAATTCAACTATCTTAAGCATCTGGGTTTTCCCGTGACATCTTGTCATGGGCTATACCTTACATGTGACTGTATCTAGAGATGGAGGTAGATTTAGATTAAAGAGGTAATTTAGTTTAAATGAGGTCATTAGGGTGGGCCCTAATCCAACATACTGGTAACCTTTTTTTACCAAGAGGAGATTAGGACACAGACATGTGCAAAGGAAAGACCATGTGAAGACACAGAGTGAGGATGGCTACCTACCAGATAGGGAGAGAGGTCTCAGAAGAAACCAACCTGCTGACACTCTGTTCCAGGCCTTCTAGCCTCTGGAATTGAGAGAAAAATAAATTCCTGTGGGTTAAGTCCCCTGGCCTGTGGCTCTCTGTTATGGAGCCCAAACGGACGAATACCCACCTGCTGTGCCTGTCCTGTGTGTTTAAAATAAATGCATGGATATTTCCATTGGCTATAAGGAAACAGAGGGGTTGTGAGGGCTTCCCATAGCTGAAGCACAGCCTCACAGACAAGGAAGCCAACTGTGCTCCGGAGCTCAAGAGAACTGAGGAAAGGGACAGGTGCCCAGTGACAAGCTACGTATTCAGATAAGCTTTTGACACTCTCATTTGCACTCGCTGTAATTCCTACAACTCTGAGAAGCAGCCATAATTATCCCCGTTTCACAGATGGGGAAGGTGGTTCTTAGAAGCGGTAAGTATCTTGACCAGGATGTATATGTGTTCAACAGCAGAAAGGAGATGAAAATCCAGGTTTGTCTGACTTCAAAGGTCTCCCTCTAACCAGAATCAATGATAGAAGTTGTACAACAATTAAGCTGTCTACCACTGGTGTGGCAGGAAGGCCCATAACCAGAGGCATCCGTGCAAGGGCTGGCAGATGAGGGTTGTGGTTCCCAATCATGTAGGACACATGGTTCCCAATCATGTGTCTACTCCAACACAATATGGAGGTCACACTCTCCTCCCCACACAGGCACACACACCTGGGGAGGAGATGATCCTAATCCCTGAGGATATAATTTGAAACTGTGCCAAGTGATTTCAGTCTGTGATTCCAGGGGTTATCCCTGCTTGGAATCCCCATGGAACGGATTTGGGTTGGGATGTCCCCAAAGACACTTCTAGCCCCTGAAAGTGCATAGCTCATAAATATCTATGGAGCCTCGAAAGTATACATAGCACTTTGGCATGGTGCCTCCAGAACATTCCCCAGAGCTGAGGTCAGGGTATCCACACCGGATCTTCAATGGGCTCAACTTCTTTCTGTACAAACAGTGATCTGGCTAAAAAGAGCAGCACAGAGTACCCAACAGAGTACCCAGGAATGGCCTTGGCTGGTCAAGACCAAGGCCCCTTGAGGTTGGACTAAAATTTTGCTGTGTTTATTCTCATTTGCTCAGATCCAGGGAGGAAAGGGGAGAGAGGCTGGGCTGGCAGGTCAGCATCAACCCCCATTCTGTCTCAGCTGTGGTGGGACAAGCAGTTCTGGCATCATGACCCTGCCATGACAAAGGCTGATGACAAAGGCCAGGCTGATGGCTCTGGGCCCTGCAACCCTCTGGTTCCAGCTGGGGTCAGTCAGGCCCCCACATAAGCCCAGCCTTGCCCTGAGGCAGGGGAAGGAAGGGAGGGAGGCCAGCCAGCAGCACACAGGCTCCGTGCCCAGGCATCTGGGCCGCCCGTCCCATTCTGACCTGAGCCCTGGTGCTGGTAACTGCACTTAGCACTGCATCCACCTCCCTTCCCCTCTCCTTCTTCCTCTGTCCCATTTCCTCCAAGCTTGGGTCCCCCTGGTCCTCCTGGTCCTCTCTAGAGCTTGCTCCAGGGGAAGGGGACCTGGGTCTGGATTGGCAACCCCAGTCAGAGGAATGTCTCTACTGATCTCAACTGTAACTTCTGCAGGGAAGCATTTCCTGACCCACCAGGACTGAGAAGCTATTCTTCTGTGCTCCTAAAGCCTCTAATGTCAATGGCGTTGTCTTAAAATTATGTTTACTTGCCCTTCTGCACTACTGCAATATAAGCACCTGAAGGGTAGGAACTGACTTTTTAACCTCTGTATTCTTTTTTTTTTATTAAAATTTTTTTTTCAGCGTTTATTTATTTTTGGGACAGAGAGAGACAGAGCATGAACGGGGGGAGGGGCAGAGAGAGAGGGAGACACAGAATCGGAAACAGGCTCCAGGCTCTGAGCCATCAGCCCAGAGCCCGACGCGGGGCTCGAACTCACGGACCGCGAGATCGTGACCTGAGCTGAAGTCGGACGCTTAACCGACTGCGCCACCCAGGCGCCCCTTAACCCCTGTATTCTTAATGTCTGGTATGAGATAAAAACTCTAACAGTAATGGTTGAATAAATGGATGAAGATAGAAGAAAATTTCAAGTGATGCAGAAGACATCTCCACCCAAGCCAAATTCCCATCCTCATTAAGTCCTACCATGGGGCACTCACTCCAGAAGGCCTCTAGGAAAGCAAAGGAGGTCCTTTACAGAGAGTTGACAGGAAGGAATTCACCCGTGGATCCAAATGATGCCCTGGCATCCAAAGAGAAAAGAGAACTCAGCAGCTTTGGGGGTTCCTGCCTGACAGCGGTAAATTTGCAGCTGGCAGGCACCTGATGAGAGAGAAGGAAGTAGGGCATGACAAGGGTCAGAGGGACAAGGTGAGTCCCGGTAAGCCCATGGGTAGAGAGAAGCCCCAAAGCCAAACCCTCCAGCAGTCAAACACTTCAGCTCCCCGACCCCAACCTCCACTCATGTGAAGCTCCCAGGAGCACAAATGAATCCTGATCAAGAATGCTAGTAAGCCACCAGCATCCTCCCAGCCAGGACCCACAGCCTGAAAGGTAGGAAATAGAGAGGTGGGATGACCTGTCCTGCCCTCTCTCCCCTCAGGGAGCTCCCAATCTAAACTCTACAACAGCCTCAACTCCATTGAGTAACTGGTGAGGATACAGACAGACGGCACTTGAAGACTCGGACAGCCATCAGGCAAGGTGTAGTGCTCCCAGGAGTGGGAAGAGCAGGGGGGGCATGGGGGGCATGGAGATGCTGACAGGAGGGAGCTGGAGAGCCTGAGAGGCCTGGGAGGCCTGCAGTTGCTGAGCTGGCAGCTGGAGAGGAGCATTGGGCTCTGAACTGCTCCACATGCCAGGAGCCCATCAAATGCTGGGCCCTGCATTCACCAGCAGTTCCTCAGAGAGTGCCTGGTAAGCTGCTGTACTTCCTCCTCCAGAGCTTGGGGCCACCAGTCCCATTTCCTGACCCAACTTCTAATGGTGCCGTGGTGAAATCTGAGTTAGGCTGGCCTGGCCTGGCCAAAGGCAAGCTCACCACAACCCTTCTGGGGCTACTAATGGGAAGAGGAGGCTCTAGGAAGCAGGGCAGGCTTGACCAGTACAGGCAGGCCAACTGGACCAGTAACTTTCCTAACAAGCAGCTGCTCTAGGAGATGCACTGTCTGTGGACAATTTAAAACCAGTATAAAACAGCTTATGGTTCACCATGGGGTGCCTATATATGTACCATGCAGGGATAAAATGACCGTGGTTCTGGTCTCACCCTGTCTCCCAGCAGGCCCAGAAAACTTCAATTTACACCCTCACTGTCCCTTCCTCTAATGAAATCCTCCATGATGCACCTGAAGGTTCTCCAAACCTCACATGTGGACCACGTCACAGCCCTGCTCAAAAGTTGTGGTGTCTTCCAGTCCCAACTGCTTAGCTGGACTTTCAAGATACTTCTTCATTTCCTCCAAACCTATTTCTGCAGCCTCATCTTGCTACTCCCCAACTCAGAACCCTCTACCCTTGATGAACCATTGCCTGGACTTGATCTCAACTGTTCTGCCCATTCATCAAGGCCCAGCAGCAACCTCTTCTCCCCTGCTCCTGGAAGCTTTCTTAACCATGACCCACAGGAGTATGTGACTCATTTTGACATTCCTTTTGATCCCTTTTTGCCCACCAGGCCAGTTATTTGGTCATCTTCGTCTATGAAGATGTCTTCTCACCTTTCCATTGAGGCCACAGACACCTAGAGAACAAAGCCTAGCCCCTGTCCTGCTGGACATTCCCCTCCATGGTGCCCAGCATCATGCCCTGCCCCCAGAAAGTGAACCTGGGTTGGGCTTTGGTGCCAGGGCTATCAGAGGCCCCAGGATATTCTTAACTGGTGAGGAAGGCCCTCAGGTTAAACCCTCTTGAAGAGAACTCCTCGTCCACCAGAACAATCCTGCTATGCTGTGGTGGTTCTGGCCAAGTAAGGCCCTGTAGAGAGTATTACTACCTTGGAAGACCCCACTGTGACTCCAGAATCAGTGATAGCTTGGAAGTCTGGCACCAAGACCAGCTATATAAAGGCAGGGCCCAGTGCAAAATAAAAATTCAGGCCCCTATTCAAAAAGCCAGAAAAAACATGTTGTTGAAAGTTCTAAAATACAGAGGTTTCTACCTTCTTCTGTAGTCTCTTTCTTAACCTGTTATGATGAGGGTTTTTTTTATTTGTTTGTTTGTTTGTTTTTAGATAACTTTATTTTTTAGAACAGTCTTTGGTTTACAGAAAAAATGGTGAAGGCAGTACAGAGTTTCTGCCTACTCCTCCCCCAGTTCCCCCTATTATTAACATCTTATATTAGTATGGTCCATTTGTTATGACGAATGAACCAATATTGACATATATATATTAAAAGAGTTAATATATATATATATATATATATATATATTCCCTTTTATATATATTTTACACACACACACACACATATATATATATTTAACTCTTTTAATGTTTATTTTTGAGACCTTGACAAGTTTTGAGGAGTACTGGTCAGGCATTTGCTAAAATGGCCTCTATTGAGATTTGTTTGATGGTTTTTTTCATGATTTGAATGGGGTTATGGGCTGTTGAGAGGAAGACTATAGAGGTAAAGTGTCATTTTCATCACATCATCTGAAAGCTACATGTTCTGAGCCTGACCTTTGTCCTCTGGCTGGGGCTGTGCTTGTGATGTTTCTCCATCATGAAGTTACTCTATTTCCCTCCCCAGCATAGCAGGATTGTTCTGGTGGACGAGGAGTTCTCTTCAAGAGGGTTTAACCTGAGGGCCTTCCTCACCAGTTAAGAATATCCTGGGGCCTCTGATATACTTTACTCTTTGGAAAGAAGTCACTATGCACAGCCCACTCTTCAGGGGTGTGGTTATGTTTTATCTCTTGGAGGGTTTTCTACATAAATTATTCAGAATTCTTCTACGCAGGAAATTAGTCTGTTCTTCCCATTTATTTTTGTATTCAATTGTTTATTTGTATCAGTATGAATTTATGAATAGTTATTTCATACTTTGGGTTATAATCTAATACTGGTTTATTTTCTTGTTCAAATTGTTCCAGATTTGGCCACTGAGACAGATCTCTTTCAGTTAACTCCTGTCTTCCTTTGATATACTAAATGATGCTCTCCTGCCCGTCTCCCTTTTCCTCTGAGTATATTGACAGTCAGAGAGAAGACATCTGACACTGAGACTCAAGCCACAAGGATTAAAATCCTGGCTCCTCCAGTTATGTCATTTTGTCTCCACCTCAGTTAGTTCCTCATCTGTAAACTGTGAATCCTCACGCCCACCTCCCCATGGAGCCCTTGTGAGTGTTTCTTGGAAACAATATTGCCAAAATGCTAAGCACAGCCTGAGACACACAGGAAGTTTTCAGTAAACAGGAGCTGCATTTTTGCTGAGGGTTTGAGTCCCTGAGACTCTGCCCCAAGTTCCAAAGGAAAACACCAGCTTTCTCTAAGCCACAGAGATCAGCTTGGGCAAAGCTTGCACCAGAAAAGGTCCCCAAGTAAAAATTCCCTTTGCAACATCTATACTCAATAAAGGTTGCTTCCAAATACCTCATAAATGCACTGTCCAAATTGAACAGCTAATTGAAGCCACTTAAATTTGCAGCATTTTCTTGTCTGTAGGCCCGAGTTGGGTAGATTCATGTTGGATTTCAGTAGCTGATGGACCTCTGCCAGGACAGATGTCCAGGCTCAGGGATCCCAATCCATGAAGCTAGAACATAGTACGCCACCTGTGACTTTGAAAACAAGAGGATGCTTCTTGGCCTCCACCCTCTTGCTTCCTTTCAACTCCTTGGAAAGCCAAGCCCTAAGAACAGTTACTTCCTATCCATGGAAGGACTCTGACTCAAGATCAGGTGTCATCCTGAGCCCCATGCACCAGTCCATAGTTTCTGAGACTGGGTTTGATCCAACACACCAGAAGGGGCACCTAGAGCCTGGCATTTTCCAGGACAGGCACGAAGGACATCTTTTCACAGAGAGGGACAAGGATTTCCCTTCCTTGCCCCTCTCCCTGGCATGTAATTGGGAAGCTCTGGGGTCTGAAAACCCACCTGCTGGCAGGACTGACCAGGACAAGGAGGCTGCTGGTGGCCACCTGAGTGCCCCCTCATCCTGACCCAGCTGATATGAGTCTTCACTCAAGTGGGTTCTGCCCCAGAAGCAGTTCCCCTCACAGAGACTGGTTCCAAAATTTGCTGCTCCAGCTGGGAAGTATTGCTTATCATAACTGACCTCCACTGGCCCACCACACTTTTGCTAAGCATCTACTATGTGCTAGATCTTGAGCTGGGTGCTGGGTACTGGATGCTGGGTATAGACAGATGAGAAAGGCATGCTCTTGGGAAGCACCAAATCTATTGGGTTATGGGTATTAGGTAGCCACAGCTGACATTTTACCTCGAGTACTTATTATGTGACAGAAACCACATAAGCACTTAATAAGTAATTAACATGTAATTAATCTTCACTATTAAACCATGATATCATTACTTTCACTATGCCTATCTTACAGATGAGGAAACAGAGGCACAGACCAGTTAGGAAGCTTGTCTTGTGTCACAGAGTGTGCTAGTTGGGCTCTGAGAAGCAGATACTAATTCAAGATAAGATGTGAAAGGCTAATTGGGACAATGCCAATAATGCCTGTGAAAGATAAGTAGAGGTGGGGGGGCAGGAGCAGCAAGGGAGCCTCAGGTCTGACATCTGTGAAAGACCAACAGGTACCTCCAGTGCAAAGACTGCCCTCAGGGGTTCCCAGGGGCCCTGCCCAGGGACCCTGAGCAGAAATATCCAGTCCCCAGTACACACACAGTGCTCAGCCACCAGCTGAAAGAAGCCTGGATTGAAGCAACCTTGGCTCAAACACTGTGAAGGAGGCCAAAAGTGCCACAGCTGGAGTCTTCAGCTACCCTGCCCGCTGCTCTTCCATAAGTTTTTTCCTTGCAAGAGATCCGAGCAGCCCACTTCTGGCTGCCACACCAAGGAGCCATGGCTCAAACAGGTCTTTTGTCCATTATACCAGACTCACAAACTTGGACATGATTACGTCTCTGAATGCTCTCTGCAAAACTCATCTGTCAGTCAACAAGCTCCATTAAGCCCTACTATGTGCTCATCCTCATGGTGTATAAAGAGAAAGCCTGACCCCTGCCTAAAGGAGGTTCTAGGCTGGTAAGGGACATAAGACTAACAAAAACACGTCCTGAGATGAGCCAAACACAGTCCCTGCCTTCAGGGGTCACCATCTAGATGGAACCAGCAACCAATTACAAAAGAGTGAAATAATGTGTGACAAGGGAAGCAGTCCTGGAAGCATTATGGAAGCCTTCCTGGAGGAAGGTGCTTCCTAATAGAGACCTGGGAAGTGAATAGACCTTGCCAGATGCATATAAGTAAATGTGGGAGAGGTGTGTTTCCGTAGAGGGTCAGGGGATGTGAGAGAGAAGGAGGGGAAAGAGAGCAAGAAGCCATAGCATTTCCGACAGAATGAAGGAACAGTGTTGGTGAGGGCCCAAGAGAAGTCGTGGTATATTCACGGAGCCACCAGTTCTGCTGGTAGGCTGCAGGTGAGGAAGGCAGAGAGGAGCCACTAGAGAATCACCAGTTCTTGGCTTCCTGTGTCCCCTTCTGATTAAGTTGAGGTCTTTCTCTGGAGGAGTCTAGCTGTGTGAAAGTTCTTGGGGACTCTTTCCAGTCCTCATGACTGAGCCATTTTTGCTGATGATCTGTCAGGAACCCCCATGCCCTCAGAGCCTTCCCGAGTGGCCCTGCTCTCACTGGTTACTCTTCCTGCAGCATTTCCTTCTGCTGTCCCCAGGACACATGGTAGGAGGGCAGGCAAGGCCGCACACTGTCTGGCTGCACGTTTCCTGGGCAGAACTGGTGGTTCCTGGCTGCCTTCCTCACCTATAGCCTACAGGCAGAACTGGTGGTTCTATTCCTACACCTCCACCCTCCAAAGGAAAGTTTCTGAGGAATATTAGATCTTTTCTGGCAATGCTGTTTATAGTACTGTTGGCCAAAATGTCCCA
The DNA here is from genome assembly GCF_027475565.1 of Acinonyx jubatus. Taxonomy (NCBI): domain Eukaryota; kingdom Metazoa; phylum Chordata; class Mammalia; order Carnivora; family Felidae; genus Acinonyx; species Acinonyx jubatus. The sequence goes on along the minus strand of NC_069388.1, from coordinate 122,925,687 downwards.
CTCTTTTCCTCCACCTCAAAAATTCAACCACCTGTTTAATGCCTATTTTGACTTCCCTAATTAACCACACACACTGGGGAACCTCCTTGCAACCTAGATTGTCGTTCTTCAAATGCATGTTAGGGTTTACATAGTCATGGCCCAAATTCATCTCAAGGTTGCAGACAGTTGTAATTCCTCCTGAAATCTCTATGTCAAGCAGTCTCATGATTTATTGTTATGTGGAATAAAACTCCAAACTTTTTGACATGAAACAATGATCGTTTATCATCATCATCATCATCATCATCATCATCATCATCATCATCTCCCTCAGTTTTCAAGGCTGGCAAGCATGATGAGGTGATTCTCTCTGAGACTCTCTCATGCAGTTGTAGGTATATGGGGCCTGGAGCTGGAGACAAAAGACTTCCTCACTCACATGTCTGGTGACTGATGCCAGGGCTACTGACCAAAACACCTGCATGCAGCCTCTCCATGTGGCCTAAGCTTCCGCATAGCAAGTGTCCTAACAGAGGATGGACCAGGTGGAAGCTGGCCTTACCAACCTTTATGAAAGCCTTGAAAGTCCATGGCACGCGCCCCACACTCTACCAGTCTGAGTAGTTACAAAGGCCCACCCAGGTTCCAATAGATGGGACAAAGACGCTACCTCTTAATGGTGGGCTGTCACGTCACATTACAAACAGAACATGTGAGATGGGTAATATCATCATGGGTATCTGTCAAAAACATGCTTGAGCACAGCTACAACAATCTGCCACAATAATTCAGACCCCTCCCATGTGCAAAATGCCCTCATGCTCTCCAGCAAGGTCCCCAGCTTGACATCCATGGTCTTTCCATCTAAATCAGGTCCAAGAGTGCCTGGGTGGCTCAGTCAGTTAAGTCTCCAACTCTTGGTTTCAGCTTAGGTCATGGATCTCATGGTTCACGAGATCGAGCCCTGCATCGGGCTCTGCGCTGTCAGCCTCCCTCTCTCCCTCCCTCTCCACCCCCCTGCCCATCCCCTGTTCTCACTCTCTCTCTTTCTTTCAAAAATAAATAAATAAACTAAAAAAAAAAACAAAAACAAACCAAAAAAAACCCTCAGGTCCAGATACCAATGAGGCCCCATAGGCATGGGTCCTCTTCCAGTCTAAAGGCCTGTGAACAAACATGACATTTTATCTGTCCCCTACACACCTGACATACAACGGTGGGATGGATACAGGACAACTACACATCCTTATTTGAAAAGGAGGAAAACAGGAGTCACCCAGCAGTAACTGGATTGGAGCAATTTCTCAGCAGTTGTCCAGCATGTACAATTGATTTGAAATGAAAAAATTTGCGTTTATTCTTTAAAATTTGTACCTTCTCAGGGGTTCCTGGGTGGCTCAGTTGGTTAAGTGTCCGACTTCGGCTCTGGTCATGATCTCACATTCATGAGTTCGAGTCCCGTGTCGGGCTCTGTGCTGACAGCTCAGAGTCTGGAGCTTGCTTTGGATTCTGTGTCTCCCTCTCTCTCTGCCCCTCCCCCACTCATGCTCTGTCTCTGTCTCAAAAATAAATTTAAAAGACATAAAAAAAATTGTTTTTAATTTGTACCTTCTCATTCTAACCCAAAGTGAGTAACCCCTGGCCGTAGGGGTGGTAAACGGAAGGAAAGATGAGCCCAAGAGAGGAGTGGCAGAGGAAGTGGAACACTGTTGTGGCTCCCATCGTGGGTGCCCTGACCCACGTGGTCATGGAGCTCAGTGGGTACACACTCACTACCATGCCCTCCTGGCCCAACCCACTTGCAACGGGGATCCACATGGTGATGCCAAATGACCATGTGGCACCAGTCTTACGTCTTCTCTACATAAGTGGGGACATAAAGTCTCTTCTGATCTGATGTTGGTGCCAAGCCAGGAGCACATGGGTCTTAGGCTATTGGCCGCCATCTTCTCCAGCCCGAAGACAGAGCTGTGTATAGAACAGAGCCAGCAGCAAGATGAGCAGGGGAAAGGGGACAACAGCCAAAGACTTGAGTGAACAAAGCCCCAATGATGCCATTTGAGCCACACCTTTCCTGGAAGACCTTAAGCCAATGATAAATCCCTTACTTTGCCTAAGATGGTTTGGGTTGGATTTTTTTAAACTTGCATCTAAAAGTATCACAGTACACTCCCATTTTTCTCCCCAAGCTCTTTGCTTTCATCTAAGGTCTGGCCTCCCACGGACCCTCTTTACCTTTCTATAAGAAGACCCTATAAAGTGCATACGTCCTTCTTCTTGTCCTGGGATAAGCCCATGTGAAGAATGAAGCCTGCTCTCTTCTTTCTGGATCCTCCAGTCCTTCATAGAGCTGGAAAGTAACCAGAGCTCACACATGGCAGCTGTCTCAGTGAAAACTTAAGCCTTCTCAGGCAACATTGACCGTGACAGTGAACAATCCCCCAACAGCACACACACTGCAGAGGGAAGTGCCAAGATGGCCTCATGAGATCACATGTACAAGTGCTGACCAGCCCGACACTGCCCTAGCCAGGACCAGCTACTCTCCCAGGGTTCTGCCTGTCAGCTCCTTTCCTATACAACTTGGAAGCTGCTGGTACCAACATGTCAGCAGGAAATGGCTCTTTAATCACTGTAAACTCCCTCCTGTTCGTAAAGATTAGATCAACTTTCACTGTAGGGCCTCCTCTTCTGGGATAACTGGGATTGCATCTGACAGCAAATGGCAATGCTTAGCACCAACCCACATCACAGTTTGGTCAGGTTACATACATTCTACACCTGTGTGGAAGGCAGGGCCTTGGATAATGGAGGGTTGGGGAAGGAAGACCTTAGGCACAGCAGGGTTGGGGGGAGGGGGAGAAGGAAGGCCAAAGGTACAGATGTAGCAGAAAAGGCTAGGTCATTGGTAGCTGCTTTCTACAAGCAAGCAATTTGGGGATTTGCTATCCAGTGCCCACCAAGCCCCCCAACTCTCCCAGCCTGCACTTTGAACCCAGAGCAACCTGCCAAAAGGCATGACCCAGGAGAGGGGCATGATGTTTTTCAACCTTCTTTCAGTCTCTAAACATATGTCATTCATTTGCCTGGACACTTCAGTGGACTACAGGCTACCGCACAGCTGGGATTCACTACAGCCACACCACCTCCCAGCATGGAGCTGTAACTCCATCCCTGCCCTTCTACCCAACAAAGCTACTGTACTGTTTATTAACTACCATTATTAACAAGCCGCCGGTGGCTCGGCCCACAAGAGATCCGGACGCCGAATACTGCAGATGTCACCCTTTGAGCCGCTGCCTCACCCAGCTCACAGTCCAGGCCTGTGCCACACGTTTATCGCCATGGGGCCTCCTCTCCGGTTCGGCCTTTGGGTCTCTTTAGCTTCACCTCCCTGGTGGGAAGTCTGCAGCATTTGAAGGTGAAGCTGAAAAACAGTGGATCCTCATATACTGGAAAGCCTACTCCTAGACAGTAGCCACCGGACTCCCACCCTTGTAAGGTGGAGTCGGCTACCATCCCTATCTTCCTTTGGCAGATGCATTTATTTCCGAGTACCTACTATAGAGCAGACACTCTCTAGCAGTAAACAGAGCAAAGATCCCTGTCCCCAGGGGGATTACATTCCAGCAAAGAGAGAAAGAGATTTAAAAATAAGCGAAAGGAATATGGAGTACATCTTACGTTGTACGTTACAAGATAGTAAGTGGTACGGAAAAAGAAAGAGTGAGGTAAGGGGAGGTTAGGTGTGCTACGGCAGGGGGGTAGTTTGCAGAATTAAAAAATTAAAAAGGGTAGTCAGCGTATGCCTCATTGAAAGGCAAGATGTGAGCAAATACTTAAAGAAAGTGAGGAGTTAGCCATGTGAACAGAGAGGGAACAGTGTCCCAGGCAAAGGGCACAGCAGAGCAAAGGCCCTGAGGCAGAATATGTGTGGCACCTGTGAGCAGCAGCAGCAGGGACCACTGTAACAGGGACAGAGTGAGCAGGGGCTAGGCCAGTGGAGAGGAAGCTGGAGAGAAACAAACTGTTCCAACCAGAGAGAACAAGTTCCCCCTAAGGCCAGAGAGACAATACACCCCGTAGGTCGGGATGAACACAGTCCCTCACTCAGAGCCCCAGGTACTTCCTCTGCAGATTCAAAGCAGACAGGCTGTCTGCCCCAAATAGCCGTTCTCCTACGTCTGATCCCCACCACTCAGCCAGCAGACCGGGACCCGGCCACCACACAGCAGAACAGACTGCTCTCCCTGGTCCCGGGGGAAGCCATCCTGCCCCACCACTGTCCCTGTCCTTCTGGCAAGAAGGCTGACGACCATGAAGAACTGAATTTAAAACTCACCAATAACCAGGGGGCCTCTCCTTTCCTTCACCCCAGGCCCAGAAACTTCAGATTACAGATCCAAGCTCCTGGGATCTCCCAATCAAAAGCTGGCGCCCACGAGGCAAGGGCTAGCCAGGCCCGGGACGTGGAGTTCTCACCTCCCACGCAGCCAGGGCCCGGAGGCCATCTGGCCAGGCTCCGCGTGGCCAATCAGATGGCAGGCAGGCTGACACAGGGACTGCCAGGGCATCAGGGCTGCAGGAGGCATCTGAGGCAATGCTCCCCAGCTGCTCAGGCGTAACTGAATCAGGCCTTCGCGAAGATGGGAAAGAGCGCATTACCAAGCCCCAGACGTGCCAAGAGCTCCTTGGATCCACTCTTCCTCCCAGGCCTCACCCTCTCCTTGGGCTCAGCCTGTTAGAGCTAAATGGCTCTATTTATTACCATCCAAGTTTTTTTGCTTGGAAGGGCACAGGATTGGGGACTTAGAAGTCTGATCACCAGGAGCACTAGGAGTGCAGCTGTGAGTCTAGAGGGTAAAATCACGGAGTCTGCTCCCGGTGGAAGAAGGTTGGTGGGAAGGCAGCTGTAGTAGACAGACTAGAGTGGGCCTCCAGCATCTCTGAAGGAGGAAAACAGGTGCAAGGAGCTGCCTTTGGATGGAAAAGATACAGAGTCTGGCTTGGGACACGTCTGAAACTTAGACCAGAAGTCAGGAAAGAGGTCAGAGTGGAAACACATATTTCGGGGATGTCTGCAAAGAAAGCTCTAGTAAAAGGACTGGAGTAGATGAGGGAGGAAAAAAGTCTAGAGGGCACACTGGAGCATATCAGAGAATGCTGCATTGAAGAACTGAGAGTTGAGAAAAGGCCAGGGCAGCCAGGAAAGAAGGAAAACAAGGGGCATCCAGAGAGGCAGAAAGAGTCAGGGTGGCGATGAGGTAGGGCAGTCATGAGTTCTGTGCATCCAATAGCCCTGCCTCCCCTTCCAGCGGCACGGTGCCACTGGATTCCTGAATCCCCTTTGTAAAGGAAGCAGAAACATATGACTTTTTTGGGCCAATGAGCTGTAAGTGAAAGTGGTATGTCACTTCCAGCAGGCATTCAAAGCTGATGCGATACTCTGGAGAACTCTCTTTCCTCTGCTTACAGTAACCACATATGTTCCAGTAGAGGCTACTTTTCGGGTCCAGGGGTGAGGCGGGAATGCAGCAGAACCAGAGCTCAGCACGAGAGAGAAATCAGCCTCTTTGCTTTAAGCCACTGGGATCATTTGTAACCACAGCACAGCCTAGGCTCTCCTGATACACCAAGAGAGGAGTTTCTAGAAGGAAGATGGTGGCCAGCAGTAAAGGGTGCAGGGAAGATGAGGACTAGGCAATGTTGTGGAGTCTGGCAAACAAGTGACATCAGCGACCCTGAAGCTTGGGTCAAGGGAGCAAGAACTAGATACACTACAATGCATGAAGAAATGACGGCAAGAGATGGAGACATTTCTTTTAAACATATTGGGGATTGTCAGAAAAGAAATGAGGTAGCATGAGGGCCAGAAAGGTAGGGGAAAGGCTTCAGCTGTTATTCCTAAGGGAAGCCAGTGGAGAGACAAAGGGATAATATGGATGATGGTCTGATGTGCCCAAGCTCATTACCTGTGTGCCTCATTGGGAAGCAAGAGAAGAGAGAAATTAGATCCCCTGTCCCTGCACTGCCTTCCTTTCCTTGTCACACATCAGCAAAGGTCAAGAGGACTGAGCTGAAATTAGCAGAGACTGGAGGAACACAGAACAAGAGAGGAGGCTCCTGGCAAGATCCTGGTAGTAGGGGATGGTGGGGCTAGAGAGGTAAACGATGGAAAAATGCGGAAGAAAAATCTAGAGGAAACAGGGATATTCAGGAGCCCCTAAGGATTGGCTTCCATAAGCATGAGTTTCCACATCCATAAAACAGGGCTCTTACAGCACAGGGAGATGAGGAAGATAATGTGCATGTCAGCACATTACACACTATAAAGACCCACGCACACATGATGGAATCGTGGTTGGACACTACGTGACCTGTCTAGGGTACCTTTACCCAGAGAATCCCTCACCTCTGCTTGCTCTTAATGATACTGAACTCCCAAATCAGCCACCACAGCTTGCCATCAGGACAACCTCAGGTCTATACTGGCCATACACCCAGAGTCCTCACACAGTCCAGCGTAGGCAGAGGTGGGAGACGTGAGTCCCACCTGCAGCCTCACTCAGTGACCCTGAGCTAGTCAGCTCTCCTTTCTAGGACCTAACTTCTGATACATCAAATGGGGGAACGGGACCAGACCAGCCCTGAGAGAACCCCAGCTCTGACATTTTAAGACGTGGGGAGATTCGATTAGCCCTCTAGGTTTCTACAAAAATAAAACATAAAATTATTTATAATCAATTAAACCTGAAACAGTTACTATATTATTAAGTAGACAAACAGACACACACACAAAAAATAACAAAAGACTAATAACTGTCAAACAACATTTTGGACTTTCAATCCCTTTGACTCAGTTCTCAGCCCAACAACACACATACTTTGGCCACATTAAAACCCCTTTACTGCCAAGGAAGGCTCCAGCTGGGTCAGCCTGCCAGCTCTGTACCCTCTCACTGGCCAGCTCAGGGAGCCCCTGCCCTGCATCTGCCTCCAAAACACACGGGTTCCAGCTGTCAGATGCCTTCAATGGGCTGCACACATGTGACCAAGCCTGTCTATATACTGCAACCCGCCCGGTGATGGAGAAAGTGTGCCACCGAACAAAACACATAAAATTAGCACTTGGGTCTGTGCTCGCCCTAAACTTCATCACTATTGCCAAAGACACCTGCTAAGATCCAAGGACAGAAATCCTAAACTCTGACCTGCTTTAGCCCTTAGCCAGTCCCTGTTGATTCCCTCAGTGGAAAACAATTCTGAAATGTCCTGGGGAAGCTGATACTGAGGAAAACTTCCCCAGTCTCTCCCATCAGTATGTAAACCAATCAATATCCTCCTCCCTCCCTCTCTCTCTCTCTCTCTCTCTCTCTCTCTCTCTCTCTCTCTCATTCCCACATACACCTACTTCAGCAATGACTACCAGGAACTGTTGACTGCAGTTCTTGGAGCTGAACCCCTGTGTGGGTCTGATTGTGTCTCTTCTCTCAGTGCCCTATATGGGGTCTGACTAGCTTAAAGACTGGGTCATAAATCTGCACATGCTCGTGACAGTGGGACTAATTTACACTGAAAGCAGCACCCAGGCCCCACGACCTATCATGGGCCAGCTCAGCTTCCCAGCCTGGTGAAAGCAGCACATGGCTGTTCTCGGGCAGCCGTGTCTGGGCCTCTCATTTCTGCTTCCAGCTCGAGCTTGTTGTGGTCTTCTGGGAGAATCAAAATGCCAGGCCAAGCCCACCCCACCACCCCACACAACTGCCGCCCTCCCCTGCCATTGACAGCCCATGACCCCAGTGGTGTGGAAGTGAGCCTCACTTAATTCTTCAGCGGGACGAGCAAGGCCTGGGGACAGACAGGGGACCTTAAGAAGTACTAGCCCCAGGAGATGGCTCTGCATGTCCTCAGGGGTGTGCTGCTCACCAGCTCACTTAGAAGCCTGAGACCAAGTCACTCCATCTGCATTTGCTGAGAAGGTACCGGGGCCGTTGGCACACAGAAGCACTGCAGATCAGTGTCTGAGTTTGCTGCTTAGTGCTCCGCATTCAGCAGCACAAGAACGTTGCAGAACGTGAACTGATGCCCTGCTGCATCTCCCACATCCTGCCAGGACCAGGACCCTGTCTGCTTGTGACACCTGTGTTCCTGTTATGACAACGCAGCAGCCATGGACTGGGGGTCAGGAGGCCTGAGACCCCATCTTCCTTTCTTCACAATGGAATGTATAACCTGAATGTAGACTGATGTTTATTTCTCTGAACATCAGTTTCCCACTCTCTAAAATGAGATATTTGGACTGGACCATCTCTAGAGGCCCAGCTCTCATACAGGCCCTTTCCTGTGTAAACTTACTTCAAAGGCCAAATTTTACAGACAGGCCTCGTGTGAAGACTGCAAAGATAAGGGGACTTCAGGAGAGTCATGGAAGCTGCTGATCCCTCACCAGGGCCCTATAAATTCCACTGGAAGTGACTTAGGTCCCAGGGCAGGGTGCCCACCCAGGATCTGCCTTTCAAGTTACCTCCCCCAGAAAGGGAACCACCTGAGCACCTCTTACTCACTTTCCTCTCCGTCTGTTACTGGAGACGGCTAAGCCCCTTCATCCATAATTTAGGGCCTTCCTAATGTTCCTCATTTCACTTTTTCACCCTCACATCCCCATCCTGCCCTGGATGCATCTTCAGCTTCAGACTCAGGGGCAGATTCACCTCTCCATCAGTTTACCTTCCCCCACCCCACCTTATCTTCGCACATAGAAGTCAGTATGCCAATTACAGATTGACCCACCTATTCATTAAAGAAGGTCCCAAGGACCCTCACATGGCATTTCAAAGCCTAGTTCAAGCTGCTACTGGCTACTAATTCTTGAAATTGATAAAAACATTTCTTTGAACCAGAATTTTCACTAAACACTGGCCCTCTCCCTCCAGAGTTACCAGATGAACTGTGTCCCCACAGAATCATGTGTTGAAGGACTAACCTGCAGAACCCAAGAATGTGACTGTATACAGACACAGGGTCTTTAAAGGGGAGATTAAGTGAATATGAGGTCATAGGGGTAAGCCCTAATCCAATCTGACTGGGTGTCATTTTAAGGAGGAAATTTGGACACAGGCATGCACGCACACAGAGGAAAGACCAAATGAGGACACAGGGAGAAGACAGCCATCTGCAAGCTGAGGACAGTGGCCTCAGAATGGCACTGACCCTGCTGGTACCTTGGACTTCTGGCCCCTAGAATCATGAGTCAATAAGTTTCTGTTGCTTCAGCCACCCAATCTCGGGTACGATTCATGGCAGTACTTACAAACTATTACAACTCATGTTTAGTTTCTTCATCCAACCAGCCCAAATGTGTCACAGAATATCAGAGTAAAAAGAGCCTCAGATTGTTAAGTCCAATGCCCCTATTTTTCAGATGGGCACACCAAGGCCCAGTGAAAGGGACTGACCAAAGTCATACAGGACAGAATGAGCTGAACTTCTACCCAGAGCTGTTTTGGGCCTAAAGCACTGAGCCATAGAGTCAAGCATGGCTGCACTTGAACTGCCTGAGCCTAGCAAACACAAAGACAATCCCCGATGGAAATGTGTCCCACACACCCGAAGGCTGGATATAAATGGCAAGACACACAGGCCCTGACTGCCTGGCTCTGCCCAGACACGGCTGCCTCATAAACCTTGGATGTGCCCAGAGGAACCCCTGGGACACTTCAGGATGGGCTTTCTGGGCTGGCACCAGAAATCAGCTTAATATAATCTGGAGCCATTTGAAAAAAAAGATAACAGCAGGATGAAGAGAGCTAATGTGGTCCAGACCTGTTCCTGAGCTCCACAATCTCTACCTAAAAGCCAGGCTGTCTTCATAAGTGGAAAGCCTTGATTCAATTTTCCATCATCATCATCTCAACATTTGCTAAGTATATTTGTTGCATGACTGAGACCCAGAAGTCATGCATAAAGTCAATGCTCTGGAAGCTTATGGAACAAAGAGATCCCTTTGGACGGGGTGATCAAGAGGAAGTTTTCTGGAGAGGCTAGAACTTGACCTAGCCATTGGAGGACAGGTAGAGCATGGAGAATGGCAGTCATTCCAGAGATACGTTTACTTCAGGTTTCTGAACTGAACTAGCTACCCAGACTCAGGCTGGTTAGGCACTTTGTCCACAGCAGTGAACAAGACCAAATGTCTGCCTAGTGGAGACTGGGTCAAAAGAGAAGACAAAGTCCACACTACAAGGAGTTCCTAATGTGAATGAAAAGACCAAGCAAGCCCCATTTTTGAGATCAAGCTTGTTGGCCATGGCTAGCTCTTCCCAGCATGGCTTATGGTCTGAACATGATTACTGGACTGTTTGAAATTATTCACCATCTTTCAGGATCCCTCAGTGGTTATGGCCAGCATTTTATGAATAAATAGGGGAAGAAATACCTCAAGAGTCCCCTTCTGGAAGAAAAGGCCCCTACAGTGAGATGTCTATGACAGCACTATAACACTACTCAGCTGCTTGGACTTGGCCTTCTTGATTGTGTTTTCTGTGGGTTCCCAGCAACAAGGGCTGCCCACATGAGGATCAGATCCCCGGGCCCAGAGCTCACCTCTTTCCCTGTCAGTTTCTGAGCAAAACTTCCAGTTCACCCATCACTCTGCAGCCCCTCTGGCTCTAGAACACCTGTACCTCCTATCTCTCCAAGTTGAGGAGGTATGAACTGGTGTTTGAATGATAAAGATCCATCTTGGGGAGTTGGCCATAAACTAGAAGTGTTTGTCTTCCAAACACTACTGGTTTTCTCTAATAATTTGCAGCTTTTGCCTCCTTTATATTAACTTTTACAATGGATTGAAACATTTTGATGCTCTCAATCAAGAACTGTTTTCTTAAGGATAAACAAATAGTTGATTTTAGAAATATATTATCATTCTCCTTTGCTGTGAAAGAAGCAGCATTCCACCCCAGTGTTCATTACGTAGCTAAGTGACTACTGGCAGGATCAGGTCTGTGCTGAGACAAAGCCACCCCCACCCCCCGGCTCCAGGTATAAGGGGCTATTCTTACCTATAGGGAGAGGGATGCCTTCACGCTGAAGACCAGACAGGAAGGAGAGCCAAGAAGAGGCTCTGAGTGCCTCTGGCACATGTGGCTTTGGCTATAAGAATGTCAAGATATCTAGGAGGGAATTCTAGTATTAAAATGGAATTGTCTCATTGGAGTCTGTATAGAACTAAAAACTAAAAAATTCAGGCAAGGTATTTGAAAAACTGCAAGCCCTTTAGGACAAGGAAGTAGAGACTGGAGCTCAGAAGCTGTGAACCCGGAGAATGTGCTGTGGTCATCGTGGTTCCTTGAATTCTCTGTGCTGTTTGCCTCAGTTTGCTTCAACTGCTCCAAGGAAAATCAGGGTAAACTTAATTAAGGTTCATCCCATGACCAATTAAGGAAGAACGTCTATGTTTATTACTATGAACATCTTGATGAAATAGACAATTTTCTAGGATGATAAGTTGCCGAAACTGACTTAAGAGTATTCTTTGAATAGACCATTAAACATGAAATAAATTGGAAAATAATGTGAAGGAATTGTCTCTACAAACGGCTGTGAGCTAAGACAGTTTTATGGATGAGTTCCTTCAATTTTCAGAGAAAAAGATGGAAAGCATCCCAATTCTTTTTATAAGACTAACATCATTTAATGAGAAACCTGGAAAAGATAATACACAAATACAAATATATATAACATTATATTTGTAATACTGTATATACACATACACACACACATATAATGATCAATCTTACTTACAAGTGTAGATGTAAAAATCCCCCAAAAAACCCATAAATCAAATGTAGGATATATTAAAAGAATAACTCAGTATGACTAATACTGTATTTATCCCTGGTATGTAATGGTGATTTAAGATTTGGAAGTATACACTAGTTCACATCAATATGTCAAAGAAAAAAAATCCCTACAAGAGTCTAAGGATGTATTTTTTATACATTTTGTGAATTAAAAAAGAAAAAGTAAGCTTAGCAGTCTAGAAGGCTGTAATCAACATCCTGCTTATGGTCAAACAATAGGCTCACGTCCACTAAAATTAGGAATGAGGCAAGTCTGACTACTATCCCTACAATGGCTACACATTTTCTATTTCCAGCCAATAACATAAAACAGAAATATATATTTTTTAGTCCAGGAGATCAAATTATCATTACTGATAGAAGATACTACATTCCACAAAAAAAAATAAATAAATAAATCTCAGAGAGAAACTACCAAAACTAGTAACAGTTTAGTAAGGTAAGCAATTACAAGCTAAAAATACACAAATCTATAGATTACTTTTATACCAGAAATAGCTAGTGAATAAATAGAAAATACAATCGTGAAAAAAAAACTCCACTTAAATGAGCAGTGAAATAATGATAATAAACCTAAAAATAATCTTAATGAGAAAACACGCAAGGCCTATTAAAAACATTTTTTAAAACTTTACTGTAGGACATAAAGCAGACTTGAAGAAACACCGTGTTTCTGGGGGCAAACTCAATTTTTTCAAAATTTTTCCCCAAACATTTTTTTAAAGAAGTGTATGGACAAAAGGAGGGAAAGACCAAGGCTTGAAGGATGGCTCTAACAGGCACCGCACATCCTTGTGATGGCTGCATTAGTGCATCGAAGAACAGTCCCCAGCAACCACATCCACGTGTGACAATCTCATGTCCCAGAGAGGAGAGAATATTTAAGTTTTAGGAACATGACAAAACACAAAGCATGATGATAATGTTTAAAATCAGCTTTGGAAACTGTGCAGTATAAGTTCTCTTCGTTCTATGACATCAAAAATCTCTAATGATTCATTCAGGTAAGAGACCAAACAAATCAGACTGTGAGGGCCATCTCACGGAGAAAGCAGCTGATACAGTGACAGAGCTATCTTTGTCACAATCCTTCCCAACATATAAAGCCCATGAGATTGGACAGGGCACAAAGCCACAGTCATAAAAGGGAGCTAGTGAGGAGAGATAGGATTCATTAATTAATCGTTAGGGCACATGGTTTACATTAGAAGGGGAGAATAAATTCTCAATTCAATTTTATATGAAAATAATCTCAGATGAATAAAGAACTTATCTGGAATTAATGTAAAAAAATAATATAAAAAAGTTATAGAAGAGAGAGAGAAATAGTAGAAAGCATTGGAACTCTGGAGAGCAGAGATTTTTGCCTGTTTTGTTCACTGCTATATTTCCAGGATCTAAAGTAGCGCCTACCACATAGTAAGTGCTCAATAAATTTATTCAAAGGATGAATGAATGAATGAATCTTTCCCTTCATCAGTTTTCTGGTTATATCTTTGTCATACTTTCTACTAGGAGTTTTTTCCTTAGTTATTATGATTTTTAATCTCTTTTCACCTTTTTGCATATTGAGGATAACTGTACATTACATTTACTGCAAATAGTTCCCCAAATTTGTCTTTTGCTTTTTCATTTATTTGAAGTATTAGCATACCACAAAACACAACTTATTTAGTTGAGATCAGTCATTTCTCCTTTATAACTTCTTCTGATTATTATCTACAGAAAATCATTCCCAATTCCAAATTGCTAATGCAGCTGAGACCACTGTCAGAGGTCTAGTCCAAGTTATTTCCACTGCAGGGCTGGTCCATCCTCTCCCAAGGGCTGGGGAGCTGCTCCAAAGGCATCTGATCCAGAGGGTTTCCTATCCCAACCAGACTCATCAAACCCCCAAAGCGCCCCTTCCAGTATACTCTTTTGCATAACCACACGGTGAGGTCATATGTTTAGGACACCATTGTTCCATCACCATGGAGATGACGAGATGTCAAAGCACTGGCAAGAAGCCTCCCATGCAGGATGAAGCCAAGGAAGAAGATGAAGAAAAGAGAGGAAGGACCTGCACATTAGCCAGAGGACTCAAAACATCCCAAGAAGCTCATGAGGTCATCCTCATTCACATAGTTTCCCAGGTGTCAGATCTGTTTCGAAAGCACATAACCTTCCAGTCCAGCCCAGCATGTAGCCACAGTCCACAGGCAGCACCTAAAACTTGGAAGATGACGTTCCTGTCCCTTTAACCTCTGGGGCTCCCAGGATAACTCTGAGCTGGCTGATGGCCTCCTCTGGAATTCTCCACTTAGCTTTCCTGTTTTTCTTAGAATATACTCCCTTTTCCCAATCACTTCACTACATCATCCTTACCCTCCCTGCCCCCTCCAGATTCAAATCCTAATCTACTCCCCTCTGCTTCCAGAACAACCTCTCTAAGGCAGGAATCTGCTTGTCTTACTCATCTTCTAAAATTAATTCAGTGATTAACCATTGTCCTAGGGGAAAAAATCTAAATTCCTTAGGATGCTATTCAGACCCTTTCTAATCTGGCTCCTGCTATCTCCAGCCAACCTCTTACCACACCCTTCTTTGTACTCTGCCCCAACCATATTCTGCCTGGCTTTTGAAAATGCTGCTTTTTCCGTCTAAATAACTACCTGTTACTGATACCACTGGGTTAGGCAGAGTCTTATGTATATTCTCAGGGTTAGGATTCAGAGAAATTAGGGTTCAGAGTGGTTAAACAATTTACCCATGGCCACAAAGGTTTTAAGTAGCAGAGCTGGGATTCAAACCTAGGTTCTTCCAACTCTGAAAGTCCTGGCCCTTTCACTGCCTAGGGTGACCTACCATCCCAGTCTGCTCAGAACTGTCTCCATCTTAACACTGAAAATCCTATGTCCCAGGAACCCCTTCATTCCATGGCAAACCAGGATAATTGATACCCTTCCCCTCCCCCCTCCATGCTGCTGCCTCTTCCTGTTAATATCTGTTCATCTTTCACACGAGTTCTTCATCTGCCTCCTCAATGAACCCTTCCAAGATCATCCTGCACCCAGAGAAGTGTGGTTCCTCTCTCTTGCCTCATTCCTGGGCCTGCCTCTATCCTGTCTACGTATTAGTCTCTCTTGCTAGAGGATGAGTTTCTGGCCATTGAAACCAAGGCTTTGTCACCTGTGTGGCCCCAGAGCATGATGAGGAATAGGGGCTCAATTAATATTTGTGCCACAACAGCACAAATCTGACAAAGGCTGCTGTGTGGGTAGCCAGGAGGCCACGATGCTTTGAGAGAGCTGTTTCCAAAAATAACTCTGCAGTTAAAAAATGTCCAAGTGGTCCTGTCTGGAATATGATGGTCAGCAAGTATGACCCAAGCATTTGCTCTACTTGGCTCTCATGGCCCCTGTTGGGTCTATAGGTGCAAATCTGACCCAAAACCTCTGCTGCTGGTTTAAGCCCTTTGGCACCCCCAACACCCTCCTTAACAATCTCTGGGGATTTTAGGTTTGGGACCCATTTACAAAGTTGTCCTGAGGAAGGAGGAGGGAGGGAGAGAGACATGCAGAATTCACAACCGTCCAAATGGTGTCTGCTCTGGAGTGCTTACACTCAGCACCCACAGGAGGGAACTGCTTCTCCACCCCAAAACTACAAAAAATCTGTTCCACCCCAGCCCACCCTTGGAGAAGACCCATTGTCCAGTGAGAAGAATGAAGGTAGCTTCACTCTAGCCTGGATGGTCCAGCCCCACTGAGCAGGCAGACATGAAAACTGGGAAGAAAAGAAGAAGGAAAGCTGCACTGTTGGTATAAGAAAGAGTTTAGATTCCAGTTGGTTCTGATTTATCCAAACATGTCTCACTGCTCTGACGTGCACCTTCGGGAATCAAAACTACTCGACACGTGTCAAAACATCACCATCACTGCCCACCAGCCTCATGTGACATCTGTCTCCAAGCAGGAGGTGCTGATATTCAATCCCACCACTGCCTTCTCCTGCCTGCCTCTGCCCACCAGGAAAGCACTCCTGCCCTGGGACACCCTGCGCGGGCTTGAGGAAATGATGGTGAATGATCATTTTAGCGCCTGGGAGAAATACAGAAGAGAAAGGTCAGAGAAGAGAAGAGAAGAACCAATGGAAGAAGAAGAAACCGGTGCCCAGATAACTCAGGAGTGAGGCCCACAACTCAGTGGGCCAACCACATATTTGTATAAACCATAACTAGAGGATACAACTCATCCCTCAACATGCATAGCAATTAAGAGCCACACATGTTTGTTAGCTCATATTGAGCTCTACATCCCACTTTTGGGGTAGGAAGAGTCTTGATTATTAGTCCCATCAGGTAGATGGCAAATTCGAGGTGCAGAAAGGTTAAGCAACATACGGAGCTCACACTTAAACCCAACTCTTTACTCCAGATTTTATTACAGCAAGCCATCCTGTAGCCCTTTCTATGGCCCAGGATTGTTCTCATAGTCTCTCTCTTAATCATACTAATGAACCTGGCCTCTCCTCTTACCTCACCGCTCATGGGCATCCCCTTCAGACCCAGACCTCTGTCTCCTTCACGCACTCCCAAACATCCCAAGAGGCACTTTTGTGAGAAGTGAGCATCATCTGATCCACTGCCAAGCCTCCCTAGGGAAACAGGTAGAAGTCAGGGAGATTCCACATGTCCTAATTGGACTTCTACAGTTCATTGTACCTACCTGAACAAGTATTCTGAATACCCACTCTGTTCCAGGTCTGGAGCTGGGGACCATGGAGGGCTAGCTCAAGGTCCAGACCCCACTTGAATCCCCTAGACCTTGGCCAGTTCTTGCCCACATGCCATCTGAACTCCAGCAATCCAGTGGGTTCAGTGGAACTTACCAGGAGGAAAATGTGGGAAAGTTCAGGCTTCTGGGAGAGCCCCAGAGGGAAGAAGGGGAATTCTGAGGTCAAACACAAGACAGGGTCAAAGGATTAAACACGGTGCCCTGGTTGGCAGAAGATTTAGGTCTCCACTGGCCAAGGAAGTGGTTTGGGCATTTGTGATCATATTTCTTGTTCACACCACAAGACATAAACAACCATTCAGCAAGACAGACAGCCTCTCACCACATTTGGAAAGGCTTCTTTTCCCGTTGGTTTTTAAAAATTTTTAGACCGCATTGTGACTTTTAGTTCCTTTCAAAGAGTTTAAAGCAGATGGGCCTATGGACGGAACAATAGCCTCTTCTCTTTTTCTTTTTTTTTTTAATATGAAATTTATTGTCAAATTGGTTTCCATACAACACCCAGTGATCATCCCAACAAGTGCCCTCCTCGATGCCCATCACCTCAAAAAATTAAAAATAGATCTACCCTATAACCCAGCAATAGCACTGCTCGGAATTTACCCAAGGGATACAGGAGTGCCTCTTTTCTGTCAGGGTATTCTGGCAAAGAAACTTCTACAAGGACTCTTGATCACCTGTGGGGACCACACTCCCTTATTGCCAGTACTCTGCCAATCCCACATCCCCCATATAAAGGCTTTCTTAGCAAAGCCAACACCCTAAGCCAGCTATAGGTGTTGCAGAGTCAGTGGCTGCCACCAACTTGGGTACAGCCAATCTGTGACTGCCCAGTGCAAGGACCACTCTCATTTGGCAGGGAGCCACCCTCCTATCTGATCTCAGGATTTGGCTCACCATGGAAACAGCACTAAGCAAGCCTCATGGTCTCCAGCTTCCTTGGGTCAAAGAAATACAAATATACTTTGCTCTGGGGGAACTCTTTGCTCAAACAGAAGAGTTTGGTCATCTCAGGGTGTGAGAAGCTCGCCAGGCTCCATTTCTTCCCCAGAGTCCTTTCCAAGGGAAGCCCAGAGGGTGGGGCTAAACTTTTCAGAAGTACTCTCAGGCTATCCTGTTTCCAGAGCCTGGAGAATGTCCTGCTCTTCTGGCCCTGCCCTGATCCTTGTCTGGTTTTTCTAGCTGCTGGGGATGGGAATATAAGGTCTGGGGCAATAGTAGCCTCCAATACACTTACTTCCAGACACTGCCTCTTGACGTCACTTCTGAGGCACGAGGGGCCCTGCAAGACTCCACAGCCCCCACCTGCTGCAGAGGTGACAAAGAATCTGCAAGGAAGGGGCTGTGAATTCGTGCACCAGCAAAGAGGAGTGTGGCATTTACTCGTTTCATAAAGGAAAGTGAGTGGTTTCTGAAAGTAGATTTTATTCACTAAAAAGAGGAAAACTCCAGAACAATGGGCCCATCAGAGGGGACCAAAATGGGATGCCAAAAAAGTTGGAAGAACCTGGGATGAGTGAATATCACACTTTACTCAGGGGCTGTGCAGTGTGACCTGCAAGTGGGGACTTGGTGGCTATCCGATGAGTCAGGGAGGGCCTCTGGGCCCACTATTCGAAGAACAGTCACTGGCAACACAGAGATCCAGCGAAGGCTGGCTCTGAAAGAAGATGGGATGGTGGAATTTTAAGGATTCCTTGAAAATCCCAATGCCTGCCTCTATTGGCCCTTTACTTATAAACAGAAAATGCCACCATAAGCAGTACAATTCTATGAGAGGTAACAAGACTGGACCCCAAACACCCAGCAATCTTACCCTAAGTTGGCACTCAGTGGCAGTATTTCCTAACTCCCAGTCCCCAGAACCTCGGAATTAAGATAAAAACCACTGATAATACCATCACACATTAAATATCCCTATGCTGCTTTTCCCTAGCAAATTTCTTTTTGGTGTTTAAGTGACTTAAAAATCTTCCACCAGAGCTTGCGAGAGGCAGTGACTACAGTGGAAAGTGCACAGAGCAGAGAAGAAGACTGGGCTCCAGACCAGCTGTGGCCCTCGAGCTGCCTGCCTTCAGCCCTTGCTTCTCCATTAGCTCTGCTCCAGTCAAGCCACAGGCTGAAGAACTCAAGCATGACTTCACACTCTTCATTCTGCTGGATGTTTCTTCAAGACTTGTCACAGGTGACTATTCACCTCTTCTGACACACCTGTTATGGGTTGAACCGTGTCCTTCCCATTAGTATGTTGAAGTCCTAACCCCCAGTCCCTCAGAATGTGACTATATTTGGAAATAGGGTGGTTGCAAAGGTAATTAGTTAAAATGAGGTTATAGTGGAGTAGGGTGGGCCCTAACCCAATATGACTGGTGTCCTTATGAAAAGGGGAAATTTAGGGATAGGCATGCGCACAGGGAGGACACCATGTGGAGATGAAGGCAGAGATCAGGTGATGTTTCTACAAGCCAAAGAAGGCCAGAGATTGCCAGCAAACCACCAGCAGCCAGGGAAGAGGCATGGAATGGATTCTTCCTTCAACCTTTAGAAGGAAGCAACCAGACTTCTGGACTTCAGAACTGTGAGACAATAAAATACTTCTGCTGTGTAAGCCACCCAGCTTGTGGCACTTTGTTACAGCAGCTCTAGCAGACTTACACACAGTGCTTTCCCTCAATGGCCTCCGGCACCATAATCTCCTGGTTCTCCTTGCTTTACAAACCCTCCTCAGGACCCTTAGCTGACCCTGCTCATGCCTGGCTAATTTCTCTATATAGCTCAGCAACCCACCACTTTATTTTCTCTGCCTATACTCTTCTTGCATGATTTTGAATAATCCCTCAGGGATTTAGAAACCACATATATGCCCATTTTAAATCGACCTCTCCTAGACTTACAGCTGCAGCTACCTACTTGGCATCTCCCCGTGAATGCCCGACAAGCATCTCAAACCTAGCTCCAAAACCCGCACCCAAGCAGCTGAGCCACAGGACCTGGTCCCCGGTCCTAGGGAGAGTAGCGCATCTTAGCCAAGTCTCGGAAAAATTGAAGCTGTGCCCTGGAAGAAAGTCACATGTTCTCCTGGCATGTTGACGCTATAGGATTTGAGTCTCAGCAAGTGCTGGGTATTCAAGGTACAATGGAGAACACGACAAATACTACTCCTGTCTTCTTGGAGTTCTTGGAGCCCTAACTGATGCTTCCCCCACAGTATTTCCACCAGCCTATGAAAACAAATTATACAGCATGACTGGCAGACAATCTCTCAGAATTACTAATACATAGGTCTAAATCTGCATGTAAAGGACAGTACCTCTTACTTTTATGTTTCAAAGCTAATAAACCAGGACTTGGGGTAAGGGAGCACATAAAGCATTGCCAATATGTATGGGTGCTATTGGGGACTGTGGGTCAAAGTGGAAAATAGAGGGTAGGTTTACTGAGCAGACTGAATCAAGATAATTAGCATATTCATTGTTTGTACTTGTATAGACATATTCTTCCAAAGTGTATCAGTATTAATCCAAAGTTAGATCAGAATTCAAATTTTGCACAGTGGGCACAGAAATGACTTAATGTGCTATTTTTTTTTCCTAATGTGGAAACAAGCCAGCAGACTACATTCCATAACAAAGAAAATCAGCATCGTCAAGTGTGCACATTTGCGAAGTATAACACTTCTAATTCTTTTCATGTCATAGAAGCAGAGGCTTGATCGCCCTCCTCCAATGCTTAGGAAGCAACCCTCAGACCCACATCAAGTGGCACAATGGCTGTCCCAAACTGCAGCTTTTCAAATGCATGCTCGGCTGTCCTTTGTATGAACCACCCTCCCACCAGTCCCAGTGAATTCTACTCTGAGATCTTTGGTATCTCAGAACCTCCTCCTGTCATCCCAGGTCTGCCATCACATAAGTCCTGGCTTGGCCTTTTGTCTCTGCCACTTGGCATGACGTCACCAGAAGACCACATCATCTGAGCCCCCGGGGTCACCCAGACCTCTGAGAGTCCCCAGGGCACACGCCACAGGTGCCCAGGTTTCTGAGGGAGTAATTATGAGCAGGTGGTTGAACCCAATGTAACTGATGAAGGGCAGTCCAGAACCCCAGGGCTTTGGCTGAGAATGCCCCACATGAGTTCCAGGGCACCAGTGACAAGCCTGTATCCACTCATTGAATTGGGGTGCAAGTAGTGGCAAAGAGACCATGCATAGCAAGTGCCCACCCCCAAAAAGGGCCCACAGAAGCTTCTCTGACAACAGCAAACCCCTGGCATCTGGGCTGGGCCCACAGTGCTGAGTTTCTCCTTCCTTGGTGCCTCCTCCACTTTCTAGCCTGTTCCAGGGGACTAGCCCAAGGGGCCACATGCTAAAGAGCAGCAGGAAGGGCCAGAAGAAGGCACAGCAAGAATAAAGCCAGCCATAAGCCAGCCTGCTTCTCCAGCCCCATCCCCTCTGTGCCATGCTGTCAACTGTAACTCACGGGCTTCTATGGTGCACTTGAGTCCTGCTCTCTGACTGGAAGCCTCTCTCAGGCTGCAGTGTTCCTCCACAATTAGAGCGCACCTTGACTTCTCCATGAGGCCACTGCTTGCACCAGTGGGCAGGAAACATCTCACCCAGAAAATAAATACAGGGGGACTTCTGGCTTGGGGCCCACTTGGGGTCTGCTTAAAACCAGGTGGAGGGGAAATCTTGGCACCTAAGTCTCCATTGGGCACTCTTGGGATGCTGGAATCAGGGCCAGATGGATTAAATTACCCTTGAAATATGAGCAAGATTGCAGCCTGGGCCAGGAGGGAGGACACAGGCATTTGGGGGTGGGAGTGCTCAGGCCATGTGGGGCTGGGCACAACCATGGGACAGAACATGTGGTGACAAAGCTCCCAGCTTTGCCAGGTTTGGAGCGTTAGCTTGGGGCGCTGGACCAGAGAGGCAGAGGCATGAGTAGCAGGAAGGGGCAGCACCTGAAATGGGCTCAGAGCATCTCAATGTTTCTGCTGCTCAGGCTATAGTATCTCCACCAGGTTCTGCCGACAGGTCAGCTTGTAAGGAATGTGAAGCATGATAGAACTTTCCAGTTACCTCCAAAAGATGTTTTTCCATGCTGGGACCATGTCCAAGCTAAGCCTTTCACTACTACTGACTGTGGGATTGATTGCAGGAGTTTAATCTCTGTGCAAAGGAAAGGAGAAAGGCCATCTCCCGAATGGGAAGGAGGAGATATTTCATGGATCTGGGTCTGATGCATGACAGTCCAGGAGGCCAAATAGAAGAACATGAGCCAAGGGTCAAGAGGCAAGGAAGGCAGGTGAGTCCAGGTGCCTGGCACAGAGCCCTTAGCCAGAAGGTAGACACATATGCATGGAAAGGGGCAGTGGCAAGGGCAGCTACAGGAGATCCCAAGGAAGGCGCTGGTCCTCACCAAGAGGACAGCTGGCAAGCTGTCCTTCCTCTGGGACCTAGCACCTTGCATTCCCCACTTGTATTTTCCCCTTTCACTCCATTTCTGTGTCTGCCCACCAGACTTCCTGATATGTGTGCATCTCTGGGAGATACAGACAGGAAGCAGAGGTGGTATTCAGTAAGAGAGGATTGAGTGAATAACTAAATGAAATGGGAAATCACCAGCTGCATCTCAGAGCTGAGGCCTGAAGCATTTCAAACCAGAGTGCAGGTTCTCAGAGGCCTGCACCACCACCCCCTCACTAGTAATTCCACACCCCCCACCCCCAGCTTCTACCTCTCTGGCAGAGCTCAATGGTCGCAGAGATCTCAGAAGCTGAAGTAGCACAGCCTCTGCTGGCCAGATGGATTGACCTGTGCCCTGACTTCCCGACAAGAGGGTAGCCCACTGAACATTTCCTTCTCTGCTTCCTTCCTCGGTGACCTCATCCTTCCTTGCAGCTTTAAATGCCATCTCTGAGGGCTGATGAGTTGTGAATATCTATCCCCTGCCTGGTCCTCTTTGCTGAAATCCAGACCCAAAAACCAGCTGTGTACATAGGCATCCAGAAGTCTTATAGGCATCTCAAACTGAACGTGCCCCTGGCCAACCTTCTGCCTGTCCAACTACATTGTGCGCTCAAAGCCTTCCCCCCTCAGTAATCAGCAATGCCACTCTTCTAGCTGTCAAACTACAATGGTGACTTTTATGTGTCAGCTTGACTGGGCCAGAGTGCCCAGACATATGGTCAAATGCTGTTTTGGATATTTCTGGGAGGGTGTGTTTTGGGTGAGATTAACATTTAAATCAGCGGACTTTGAGTGAAGCAGAGCACCCTCTATAATGTGGGTGAGCTTCATCCAAACAGTTGAAGGCCTGAATAGAAAAAAGACTGGCTTGCCACAAGCAAGAGGGAACTATGCAGGTAGATGGAGTTCAGACTTGAACTGCAGCATCGCTCTTCCCTGGGTCTTCAGCCTGATGGCTTACCGTGCGTTTTTCAGACTTGCCAGCCTCCATTAACCCCATGAGCCAGTTCTTTCACATCTTATTGGCTCTGTTTCTCAGTACAGCCCTGAATAATATGCAAGCCAAAACTCCTGGAGTCATCCTTGACGCCTCTCTCCCATACCCAACATCTAATCTGACAACAAATGGTACCAGCTCAGCCTCCAAATTATGTCCAGACTGACAGCTTCGCACCACTTCCACTACTGATCATCCTGAATGAGCCACCATCATCTCCCACCTGGATTACCCCAATTGCTTCTGCCAAAGCAGAGGTCTGCCAAAAACGAGGTCAGATCATGTCACCCCTCTACTCAGAAGCTTCCATTTAATTCATTCAAAGCTAACATCCTTACATAGTCCTAAACAATCCATATCCCACCCCATGCACCCCTATTATTATTACCTCTCTGAGTTCACTTCCTGCCTTGAGGCCTGGGCACCTGCTGTTCTCTCTGGGATGCTCTTTCCTCAGAGATCTTGGTGGCTCACTCACTTCCTTTGGATCTTTACTCAAATGTCAGCCTTGCAGTGAGGCTGTCTTTGGCCATCCCATCTAAAATTGAACCCTATACACATACCCAACAAGTTTGTTTTATTTCCCATCATGGTCCACATCAATATTTAATAGACTGTACATGCTGCTCATGTATAGTATAGTAGTATTATAGCATAATGTATAATCACAGGATTATTCCCTCAACTAAAACATGGCACCCATGGAGGACAGGAAGCTTTGTCTCTGTTGCTTACTTCTCTATCCCAGGGCCTACTCAGAGCCCACTTCTACTCCTCAGACCAGCATTTCAGTTTCTGAACCTGTGGGAGCCACATTTGTCTCCTCTCAAGCCACAGAGCAGAGGCGAGCTCCAGGGCTGAACTGAGCCTTCCCCTCTGACTCTTGTGTTTGGCTATGTGCCCAATCAAAGTTCCAAGTGTCCCATGCACTACTAATTAATGTCTTGGGGAAAAAAACCATCACCAGACCTCCTTCCTAATCTCTGGAACATTCTGAACACTCAACTGGCATCCTTGAACACTGTCAGACCTTGATGGAGGTTTTCAAAACAAAGGATGACAATATTTGCTCTTTAAGCCTTCCCTCATCAGGCCCTGAATGAGCAGCCTGGCCCTCCAAACCCTCAGCTCCCAGGGAAATTGCTCCTGGGGCTTTCGTTCTCTTTTGTGCAATCGTTGCACAAACATTGTGCAATTGTGGTGAGGGACTGGGTCTTCCCTCACAGGCATTTTATGTGGGGGAAAAAGAAAACTCCTTTTCTGAAGCTTAGAGGTGATTTTATTTTTAAATAACTTTATTCTCTGATACAGGAGACACAGAGATACCCCAAGACAGAAGAAAACAAACAGGACCTGAAAGAAACACACAGACAGGATTTCAATTGATTTAAAACCAAAGTCTAAATTGTTCCATTTTATTCTGTGCTGATTATTGATTTTTTTTTTTCTGTGCCTGCTCTGTTGCCATGATAACCTGTCAACAAACAAGTGATGGGGAGGGACAAGTGATGGGAATGGGCTCACGGGCCAAGGCTCAGCCCTCGGGCCAAGAAGAGATGATCCTGCTGCCCAACCATGACACCCACACCTGCTCTATGGGCCGTGTGAGTCATGAACACAGACACCAGCTTTCTGTCTGGACTCTGGACATTCTCTGTGTCCTCCTGCAGGACCCTGTCAGCTTACAGTGGGGCAGCTGCCACTGGGGAGAGGATGCTGTAAGCACAGGTACCAAAACCTGGACTTCGGCTAACTCTCTCTCATGTCCTCATTTTCTTTCTGGAATTGTGAGAGTGCCCAGCCCTGGGCTGGCTTGGCTGTCACTCAGAACATGTTTGATGAATGAACTGTAATTGCTGCTAACACTTCCAGGCCCTTGGAATCTGTCAGATGTTTACATGTCATAACACATTTAATCTTCACAGCAATGCGATAGATGGTGTTATTATCTCCATTTTACAAATGTGGAAAAGAGGCACAGAGGGCTAAGTAATAGCCCCAGGGTACACAGCTAGTGGGTGGACTGGGATTTGAACACAGGCAGTCCAAATCTGGAGACTGAGCTCCATCCATGCTGGCACAGTGGCATGGATGGCTCACCAACAGCTGAAGACATTAGTCTCCTATTCCCATATGTCCTGTGAAAAACTTGCTGGGCTCCAGCCCCAGGGCCTTCTGGTTTTCAAACCCCCAGTCCTATGTGTTGAATCCTCCCTCTGACTGGCATCATCATGCTCTCAGACTTTCACTTCCCCTCGTTTCAGTTCCAATGGCCCATCCTCAAGAGGCCTCCTTAACCTGTTCTAGAAGTTTCCACTCTATCTGGCCACCTACTAGATTATTATTGTCTACTTACTATCTCGTGTTTTCTTTATTGCAATCATCACTATCTGAGATGATCTTGCTTATTCGTTTGCCTACATATTGTCTATGCCCGTTCAATGTTTCAATAAACTAAGACTCTTCTGCATAACTCAGTGCAATATCCAGTACCAGTATTTAATTTTATTGAATGCATGAATTAATGATTGCACAAAAGAGAACAAAAGCCCCAGGAGCAGGGCTCTGGCCTTCTAGGAGCACACAGAGTAGTGGGCAGTAAGGCGGGAGATCAGAATCCATACTGTGGCTTCTGCAGTGGGGGGGAGGGCTCTTTGTACCCCACCCACAGCCTCAGCCTCCCGGCCCCAAATCATATGTTTGCTCTGGGGCTGTAGAGTGACACCCTGGATCTGCACTGACCAGTCCATTCACTAGCCACATGTGGGCAGGGAGCACTAGAATCATGGCTCCTGTAATTGCGAAGCTGGATTTCTAATTTTATTTCATTTTCATTAATATAAAATTAAAAACTGATCCTGGAGTCAGTTTTCAGAAAACTTTTAAGTATGTTTGGAACAATTTGGGTATGTGAACTTACTTTTTCAACACTCAATTTTATGAACTCTAAATATAGATCAAGTATTGCCAAGGAAAATTTAGCATCTGAATTGAAATGTGCTCTAAGTGTAAAATACACACTGGATTTTGAAGACCAAATGCAAAGAAAGAATGTAAAGTATCTTGTTAATGTTTTTGTATGAATTACATGTCGATATGATAATATTTTAGATATACTGGGTTAAATAAAATGTTATTAAAATTAATTTCACCTGTTTCTTTTTACTTTTTAGTGGGGCTACTAGAAAATTTTAAATTACATACATAATTTGTATTACAAATGTGTATGTGGCTCCCATTTTATTTCTACTGGATGGGGCTGCTGTCCAATAGAAATGAACTTCTGACTTAAAAATAGGCCCAGTTCAAGTTTTAGCAGGAGCAAAACTGTAGAATTGTTAGAGGGAAGATCCTTTCATGTATCTGTTTTGTCCCCAGGATAGTGGGGAGAAAGCCAGGAACCCTAAGTGCAGTGGGGCATCCTTGGCCAAGAACCACTCTGTAGACACAACCTATGAGAACAAACTGACCAGAACAAAACTCAAAGTCCCTCAGGATCAGGTCAAGGGTCCCACTGTCTCTCACAAGCAGATTGTTTCATTTCTTCTCCTGCAGAGAAATATTCTTCCCCGCTGCAATACAGCATGCTGTATTTCTTATTTAGTTAAAAGACATTCTCAAATTAATCTAGCTGTGTAAAAATGGGCTTCCTCCCACACCCAGGAGGTCTATGGAGTAAGTCTGACAGCTTCCCCAAAAGTACCATCTAAAGCCCATGAAGAAGATGCCAGCCTTTTCTGTTGGAGCTTCAGTCCTAAGTGGGGAGACTCAGTAACAAGTTCCTCCCAAACAGCAACGGATGGGTGACATTCCTCTAGCATTCTGCCAGCTCAGGACCTATGGGAATCAGGGAAAGCAGCCACCAACCCATTAGGAATATCTGATACTTGGATTAGGTGATGAGAAAGCCAAGTCACTGTACAAACAGACTGAAGCTCCTATTATACAACGAAGCTCTGAAACAAATTAGCCTTGCAAAAGAAAAAGTAGAAAAACAAAACAACAGCAACAACAACAATAACAATAAAAACCTAAAGTGAAATTCTTATGGAAAAAACCAGAAAAGAGGCTGGCGAGACAAGAGGGGTCCAGAGCCTGGGAAACCTTTATGGCATCTCTCAGACAATAAATTTTGCTGAGGAAAGGCTGCTGGTAAGCAAATCATAGTCCCTTGTTTTCAAGTTGTTGACATTTTAAAAGGAGTTAAGCCTCACACAGCAGGGAAAGAGTTAACAGACTTCAATGGGTCTATTATGAGTCTCTCTTCACAGAATGAATGAACTAAGTTCACCTCAGTTTGGAACTCCCCACCTTCACTCCCCTCTGCAACCAAAAAAAAAGGTAATGTTTGAATGAAAGATCTCCTTCATCCCAGGGAAGCTTGCTTTCCAGCTGTCCCACCCACAGAGGCCGGGTGTTCAATGCTGTAGTGATGGCCCTTCCTATGGAAAGGAGAGATCCTGAGGAAGACACCTGGCCTGAGTCAGGGCAAGGAGAGTTCCCCCAACTCAAAAGGCTGCCTGGGAACCAATGTTAGGGATGAGACCACTGTCACTGGGGACCCATGGCAGTCTGGGTTTGGGATTTCTCTTTGCAAATTAATATCTGCGGTAGGCAGAAGAATGTCATCTCAAAGATGCCCAGGTCCTAATTCCTAGAACACTGAAATAGGGAGAATAGCCTGGATTATCCAGGTGGGCCCAGTGTGATCACAAAGGCCCTTAACATGGAACAGGGAGGAGACGAGTCAGTACCAGAGTCTGATCTGCTGGCTTTGCAGAAGGAGGAAGGCGCCAGGAGCCAAGGAATCTGGGCAGCCTCCTGACACTGGACAAGGTAAGGAAGCAGATCCTCCCCGAGAGCCTCCCAAAGGAACACAGCCCTGCCAATGTCTGGATTTCAGCCCAGTGAGACCCAGTTTGGACTTCCGCACTCTAGAGCTGTAAGATAACAAGGTTACAAGGTCCTGACCACCGAGTTTGTGGTAATTTGTCACAGCAGCAATAGGAAACTTAACAACAGCTTTCCTTCCTAAGACATCCCCAAATGCCCACCTTCCTCCTTGAACAGATTATGGAAGATGAGGAAGAGTTTCTCTGCATGAAGAAAACACCTGTTGAGAGGTTTGGTTAAACATCAAATGTATTTTTTTTTCCTTGAGGGTCTCTCCTCACTCGCCCTGGAGTCCTGTTCTTAAAAGCCAGTAACAGCCACAGTAGCCTGTGTGGTCCCAGCTCTGACCATTCAGCATTATGCCCCCAACCTCTTCCTATGCCTTTCATGTCAAGGTCACCTCCCACCTGTGAAGCGGAGGATCAAAGAGGAAACCTACTGCGATTCTATTTTCTCTACTGCAGTGGAGTAAGCCAAGGGCCGGTCTCTTCACATGGGCTCTTGAGAACATTCACTCCCCTCCTTGTTCTACAGATGAGGCTATAAGGCCCAGAAATGGCAGAAACGTCTTCAAGGTCCCACAGCCCATTAATGGCAAGACAAGTTAAAACCCAGGGCCCCTGACTCCCAGGCCAAGGCCTCATGTTCCCCTGTTATGTTTTCAAGCTTTCTTCACACGGAAGATTTCCGGAACCCTCTGAGCTCCACTGCAAGAGGAGCCATTCGCAAGGCAAATGTTTCCTTTGCCCTGCACATTTGGCTTCTGGTATCCTCCTCAGCCTGCTCACCCTTCCCCCAGAGCTCCCTCCGCTAAGGGTCTGTCACACTCTCAGCCCTCACTCCATAGTTCAGGGGCCTGACACTGTCTTCACTTAAGCAGGCAGCCCAAAAGGCTTAGAACACATTAGATCCTGGCAAGAAAGAGCTATTGTAACCACGGCCTTCAGTGTGAGGTCTGGTGCCTGGCCTCCTGTCTCCCACCTCACAACCAGGTCCAGCAGGGCCCTAAGCTCTTGGTGCCCTTAGACTCTGACCCCTTTCGGATTCCTGGTCAGGACTGTGCAAACCCTGCCTCACTTCCCGTGCCAGCGGGGCTCTGTCCATCTCCCATAAATTTCCTTTAAACATCATCACATCATCAGAGGCCTCAAGAGGCCCATCCCATCCCCTGCAGATGGAAGGTTCCTGTCTGCAGCCTGAACTAGGGGGCAAAGCTCATTCTTTTCCAAAACTGAACCCACCGTAGGGCAAGTGTGGCAGTAATCCTTTAAAACCACCCAAATTTGCCTAAGGCAGGGCTGTTTCCTCTACCTCTAAGCCCATGGGGCAGGAACCATCTCCCAGCCAGCCTTCCTCCCCCTTCCAGCCTCAGTGCCTGGCCCTTTGTGTCCAGCAGTTGAGCATTTGACCTTGACTGTTGCCCAGAGTTCCTCAGACAAAAGTATTCAAGCTATTTGCATTTGGCCTTCCCTTTGCCTTGCTCCCCACCAAGGCTGCTCCCCCTTCCTCTTAATTATGCAGTAACGAACAACTGTGCTAACCGAAATTGGGGCGGCTACTTGCCTCTAAAAGTCCATAATTAGCCCCACGGGAACAACAAATACTTGCAGAACTCCCCCACCTCCCCTCGGCTGCCGCTGGAAGAGGGCCGGCTGTCTCTCCAAGCCCAGCATTTCGGGTCCAATCTGGAATGCATATGTTTCCCCTCAATCATTCACTCCATCAAACGAAGGGCAGGCCCGAGGGGGCGGGGAGGCCGCTAGACTTCTCTGAGTCTCCGTTCGCATGAGCGTCCTCATTATAAAGGGATGTTGTGTTCGCAGGTAACCAACAGCCTCCTGCGCATCTGGGAACACTTTGAGTGATTGCTGGGGAGAGAAGAAATTTGGGTCATAACTAATGATCAACATCCCCTTTTAATCAAATGAAGCCGTCATAATGTGTCTATCCTCCAGGGGAACAAGGCCCTTTCACCTCCAGGAGGTCTGCAGTAGCATTAACCTCTTCGGGTAAAACTTGCCCAGGTAGGAGGGAAGAGAGGGAGATGTCAGGTACTGAGCACCTACTGTGTACCAGCCCCTGCATTGAGCAGCCTCACGTGTGCACCTCATGTCACCTTGGACCTGCATCAGATCAAGGTCCTTCGTCTTGTGGGCTCGTCAAAGCCCAGATTGCGGGGCCCCACGCAGAGTTCACATTCAGTAAGTCTGGGACAGAATCTGAGTATTTGCATAGGTGACAAGTTCCTGTGTGATGCTACTGATCCTGCCAGCTCCGGGCCCACACCTTTTGAGGATTAAAATACCACTCTTTATTGTGTTCAATGTGCAATACCCTTGACAAATACCAGGTAATCGAATCCTCATAAAAACGTGATGTGCTGTCATCCCCATTTTGCAGAAGACGAAAGTGAGCAAGCACTCGCCTAGAGCCCTGTGACCACACAGTTGGTGAGGAGCAGCTATGACTCAGAGCCCAGGTCCATCTGGTGTCAGAGTCCTGGCCCAGCCACAGCAGCAAGGGAGATGCAGGCCAGGCGCTGAAGGGTTCAGAGAGGATGAGCACATCTCTTCCTGGGGAATCAAGCAGACGGTGGTCCTTGCACACCTTCACAGTGTGGCCGGGACTTGGGGGCCTTTTGTCCACGTGGATGCCAGGACTGCTTTACTGTCCACACATGGACACTGCAGCCCTGAATCCTTCAGTAAACAGCTCTCAGTCTTCCGTCCGATTCCCCCTGCTCAGAATGGTTGTCCTCACACCTCTGTGTTCCCAGATTCCCAAACAAACCTCTCAGCCACATTGCCCACCAATATAGAACCTTGCCTCACAATTGGAACTTATGAGAGTCCACTTGGAACAAGGTGCTCTGGCAGGGGGGTGGAGGGGGCGTGCCGGACTAAGGTGGCCATCACACAGAGCTCCTGCTGTGTCCGGCCATTGTGCTACGTGCCTGCTGGGTGCTCACTCGATCCTCACTGCAGCCCTGTGAGTGAGGCGTGCCATTATTAGCACCTTTTACAGGGATGATACCCAGGTACAGAAAGATGAAGTCACCTGCCCAGTGTTGCACAGCTAGTAAGGCACAGAGCCAGGCCCCGGAGCCCACACTTGCGAGCGTGCCGTCTCGGCAGAAGGAAAGAGGGGGAAGGAACGGTCACTTCCTTGATCCTTGCCCTCAGAGAGGCCCAGCCCAGCCAGGGGCAGTGGGAGCTGGTTGTAGTTGTTATAGGTGCTGTTGTCAGGTTGTCGTTGTACCTACGGTTGCCATAGGTACTGCTGTTGCCGCTGTAGTTACAGCTGCTGACACTGTGGCTGTGGTTGTCATGGCAGCATCGCACTGTCAGCCTCAGTATTGAGATCATCACGGTCACGGCAGTAACAGGAAAACAGCTGCCGTTTGTGGGGCACCTTGGCAAGGCAGGGGACGGGACACACCGTGGGTAGGACTGCAAACCCCAGAGGCAGGCTGAGCTCCGATCTGATGCCATCTGCCAAGTTGTACGCCCAGAGGCAAATCCCTCAACCTCTCAGGCTCCGTTCTCACAGGGCTGAAAATACCACCTACCTCATGCACTTCTGGGATAGATTAAAGAGAGACTCCATGTCAGACACTTAGTGCAGTGCCAGGGACACAGAAAATTCTCCTTGGGTGTCGTTCAGTAGGAGGGTGATGGCCACGGCAGTACGCGAGGACGCAGGGGAACGCGGGCACAGGGTTAAAGTCAGGAAAGGCTCAGAGGAGACCATACAGAGGGCAGCTTCCTCTTGTGAAGGATCTGCCAAGGATTCGGGGAATAGGCAAAATGTGAAGAGGACCTCCTAGTAGGGTGCGACACCTTGGAGAGGGACCACCTGGACTGTCGGGAAAAGATTGTGGAAGACCAGGTGCAGGCCACCAAAGTGGGCCGGTGTCTTCCCACTGCTCAGCTTGTCCCAGAGCACCACCACCACCACCCCCACCCCAGGCCGCTTGTCCCTTTGTCTGCCCTCCGGAGCCTCAGACCAGCCAACCTCCCCTGGGCACTGATGTGGCTCTGTGCCCTCCCTGCCCCTGATGTCATTCTCCCGCATCTCTTCAAATGTTCCTCCAACCACCCCCCCCCCGCCCCCACCTCTGCAAATCGCTGAAGACCTTCCCACAGTCCCCTGGTGTTCCTTTATGGTTTCTTTGGGAGGACACAGGCAAGACAGGTCACCTGGTTAAGAGGTTGCCAGTTAGGCTTACTCTAACATGTTTCCTGTTTCCTGTCGGTTTTGCACCAACCTCTTCCCTACTCTCAGTCCTGTGGCCATGCCAAGGGCCCTTACTGTTCTCTAAGAAAGAGAGCAAGATAACTCAACCAACTTTATTAATGCAAGGCCCGAGGGGCACTGGCTCAGCCCATGGGCACAGCTGTGATGGGACGGGCTCCTGGCGCTACCTTTGGAAGCCGACCGGCCTTCCTTCCACACAATCTTCATGCACTCAGGGGCTTGATCCATCATGTGCAAGTCACTGTCGGAGAGACCGGAAGAGTCCCTACCCTCCAAGAGCTAGAGTCCATGAGCAGCAGCGAGGCAGGTCCTCAGACAAGTATACTTATTTGAATGTAGGAAGTGCCATAAGCTGGGAAAGAAACTAACATGCTGAGTGCGCCTGCCAAGTGCAAATGTCGCACCAATAGTTTTCATCTAAATTATCTCATGAACCCACACAGCAAACTTGTGAAGTTGGTATGTATGTCTCTGTTGCAGAGATGAGGAAAGTGAAAATCAGAGACATTCAGCAAATCTCCTGAGGTCACACAGCAAGCTTCAAACCCAGGGCTATGTGACTCTTCCCAATACCCCAGCTGCCTCTCCATAATGTCAGTGTCAAGTTGGGGGTGGGGAAAGGGAAGTGCCCAGGGCTGAAATGATCAGAGAAGACTCTTTAAAAGGGGAGAGGGTTGTCCTGGACAAGGGGGTGAGCCGGATGATAATGGTTAGAGGTGAGGGGTGATGGAGAAGGAATGCTAGGAATTGTAACATCGTGAACAGAGACAAGGGGCTGAGCAGCAAGAGTGCCCCCTGGGGCTTCAGGAGGCTCCCTACCTGAGAGACAGGGTTGGAAGGGCTCAGCGGGGCTGACAGGAGGGTCTGACTGATTTGGCTAATTGCACTTTTCTTCTGGATGCAGTGGGGAGCCGTTGAAGCTTCTTGAGCAGAACTATGTGATGGAAGTAGCCCCTTAGGAAAATCACCTTGGCTGGGCTGTGATAGCTGGGTTGCTGAGCGAAGACCAGGAGGAAAAAATGCCACTCAAGAAGACTGTTACAATCATCCCGAAGTAACAGCATTTGGTAGATTAATTTCAAGGCTATAAACAGACATTTTTTATTGGTTTTTTTTTTTTTTTCAATCTGAACTACATTTCGTTAAGGTATGATCTTCCAAATGTCAGGAAAAACAATCCATGTTAACCTGTAACTGTGAAACAATTACAGGGGCAGCAAAGCATCTTCTGCCCAAACTGCAATAAAGTATCGCTCTTGGTTCAAGAAGTCAGGGCAAGAAGTGACTTCTGAACCAGCCTTCCACTTAGCAATGCAGCTTTCTGCTCAAGAAATTCACGGTCTTCCTTCACTGGATCTATTTTAATAACATAGTGAAGGCCCTGCAAGCCTGTCCTCCAACCTTCCCTGAGAATGCACCCTAAGTGCCTCAAGATGTCCAAGGAACATCAAAGGGAAGCAGAATTATTCTTTGGATATACCACAGGATACAAATCCTGATATCCCACTGCTGGAAACAAAACCCCAGGACTGCTCCCGCAGTGCCCATAAAAAATATGGACTCAGAAGATTAACTGGCTCCAATGCTACAATGCTTTAGCCAGCCATAACCTGGCATCTGATGTTGAAGAAAGGGGGGAAAAAGATGCCTTTATTAATACTGCTTGCCAAATTTCCCATGAGGCCTGAGGAAGGACTCACTTTGGCCTTCCTTTCCTCAGAGCCCCATGTTAAAAACCGTTGCCTCCTCCTTAACGTAAGGCCAACCTGAGATGTCTGAAGAAGATTCCCCTTGGAAAATGAACAGCCTGCTTTCTGCCAAAACATTTAACTCCTTGTTACCCCCCGTGCTGCATACCAGCCTGAGCACATAGGTGGGACCTCATAACTTCTCGGAGGACTTCCCTGGGTGCCTCTTGTCCCCATGCTGTCCCCACAAGGCAAGGGGAAGAAAAGATACAACTGTTTCATAGCTGTGGCATCAGAGTCCTGGAATCATTGCCATTGAGATGTTTATAGAAATAGCTATAACAGTATTCCCTGCTGTCCTGGAAGAAGGACACACAGCTTTGGCTTCAGCTGTGAAGTGGCTCTAATCGTCTTAGTTTTAGAGATGCAGACTAAAGAGTCAGAGAAAAGGTGAGCGTCCTGCCGTTCCTGCTGCTGCTGACAAACCCAGCTGGCCTTCAGGACTCCTGTGTACCCCTCCGTGCTGAGATTCCGGCAGCCTGGGCTAGAGCAACCAGCTTCACCCATCGACAGGCCTCTGAGCAGCCACTGGGCACCAAGTTCCCACGAACATGCATTGTAAACAAAAGAATGATCCCAAGTCAAAGAGAAGAATAATTTTCTTTAAAAGAATCTATACTTGGGGCGCCTGGGTGGCTCAGTCGGTTGAGCGTCCGACTTCGGCTCAGGTCACGATCTCACAGTCTGTGAGTTCGAGCCCCGCGTCAGGCTCTGGGCTGATGGCTCAGAGCCTGGAGCCTGCTTCCAATTCTGTGTCTCCCTCTCTCTCTGCCCCTCCCCCATTCATGCTCTGTCTCTCTCTGTCCCAAAAATAAATAAAACATTAAAAAAAAAAAAAAAGAAAGAAAAGAATCTATACTTTTGGGGTGCCTAGGTGGCTCAGTTGGTTAAGCATCTCAGCTTAGGTGATGATCCCATGGTTTGTGGATTCAAGCCCCGCACTGGGCTCTGTGCTGACAGCTCAGAGCCTGGAGCCTGCTAAGGATTCTATGTCTCCCTCTCTCTCTGCCCCTCTCCCACTTGCACTCTGTCTCTCTCTCTCAAAAATAAACATT
The DNA here is from genome assembly GCF_027475565.1 of Acinonyx jubatus. Taxonomy (NCBI): domain Eukaryota; kingdom Metazoa; phylum Chordata; class Mammalia; order Carnivora; family Felidae; genus Acinonyx; species Acinonyx jubatus. Next base: position 122,890,646 of record NC_069388.1, on the reverse strand, counting down.
AAAAATTTTATTTAAAAAAAAATATACACTTTTTCTTAAGTGAACCAAGCAATAAGGAATCTCCTTTAATGTGAACTGCCTTTTCCCAGAAGCCCAGATTCTGAAGGTGCTGTCTCGGGACTCTGACGCTTCCCACCCACTATGCACACACGCACACTCGCCTAAATGGCCATGCCTTTCAGTGGGACACAACACAACTATTACATCATGCATGCCACTGGAAAGGAGGCAGACAAGGCCCACGGTGCCCAAAGTCACCAGTTCCCTCACACCTAGAAGCCTTCACTGGCACTGTCTTTCAAACGCCTCCATTCAACTCCACCGTTCTTCCCATTCTTTCTTTTCCTCCTTGCCTCTGGCATTCCCAAAACTTCCCTTTGGAGTGAAGCATGGAGCTTCACTCCATTCCCATCGCCCACATCACTTCCAATTGCATTCTTAAGTTGGCCCATTCTGAGCTCAAGGGCAGAGACTGTTTTATCCGCGTTTATATCGCTAATGAAAGGAAGCCACAAGAAGATGCTCCATAAATGTGTGTTAAATAAACAGATGCATGGGTGAGTGGCAGATGGGGGGTGGGGGTGTAGATCAATCAATCAATCCATGGGTGGATGAATGAATGCATGAATGACTACCCATGGTAGCCCCAAAGTCCTGATAATCAGAAAATTAATCCCCCTAGGGTCATATATATCCTGAATCAAATATATCCTGAATCAAAAGCCCTTCCCCAGAATGTCACTGGTACCTCCCTCATTGGTTTTCCACGGCAGCAGCTCAAGGAGGGGAACAGCTAGTGCCACCTGTCACACCAGGCAGGAACAGGTCTGACTGTGCTCTCAGAAGCAAAGGTGGTCTTTCTGTTTGGGGGCTGTAGTCTCTGTGTGGTCATTTTCTGAAACCTTGGACTTCTCAGCTTTGCATCAGGATCCTGGACTCAGTTCCTCACAAGTCAGTGCTCCCCACTGACACCATCAGGGGTCATACGTACCCACAGACACCAATCAGGGGTCTTTAACTGGGCCCACCCCTAATCAACCCCACCCTTACCACCAATACGTCTGTGAATAAGAGAATTTGACTTTAGAGGCAGTGTCTTTTCCCAAGTCTGAGATGGCAATTTTCATATGAAAGTGGCCTCTGAAAACAGAGCTGCCCTCAAGAATTGCCCCACGACCCCAGGGGCACCTGAGGGGCTCAGTCAGTTAAGCATCCAACTTCAGCTCAGGTCATGATCTCACAGTTCATGAGTTCGAGCCCCGCATCAGGCTCTGCGCTGACAGCTCAGAGCCTGGAGCCTGCTTCAGATTCTGGGTTTCCCTTTCTCTCTCTGTCCCTCCCCAATTTGTACACTCTCTCTCTCTCTTTCTCTCTCTCTCTCTCAAAAATAAGTAAATAAACATTAAAAATTAAAAAAAAAAAAAAGACTTGCCCCATGACCCCAATGATAGACGTGAACACAGAAGAAAGACCTCATCATTCTCTTCACCAAACCCATCCCTCCTACCGGCTCAACCTGCCGACAGTCAGAGAAGTGGTGGCTGTTCACACCACTAGAAGCATCTCCCTGAACTCCCCCAAATTGCTGTAGCGACACATAGCAAAGCCAGACACAGTCCCCAGTCTGGGCCTCTCCAAACCCAAGAATTACAAAACTAAAGAACAGCAGTGTCATGAGCACTTCACAGGATTTGGCAATCCCAATCCACACGCCCGTTGTGGGGAAGTTGAGCCCCAGAGAGTGCTAAGTCTTCTGCCCATCATCTGAGGCTCTCAGGCCTGGCCACATGCTAAGCCTAGAGGTGGCTCACAGTGTGGAGATCACTGTGGTCAGGGGCTGGGCTAGGAGGCTTGAGAGTTTTCGGAAGGCCACCATTTCCAAGCATGGGCTTCCTGCTGAGGCCACTGAGTGGAGGAAATAATAATGGAGATTGAAAGGCATTCTGCATTTGACCTTCCACAACCCCACCGTTTTTCAGTAGAACCCGATAGGGATCAGTCACATCTGCTCTCAATAGCAAATGTAAAAAATGACCTGCAGCTTTAAGGTCTGAAAAACATAAACTTGTGTTAAAAGACTGACAAAAAAAATTCGTGTGCTCCATAGCATGATGTCATTCAACTGCACACACATTGTAATAACAATCGTCCATCAGGACCTGGGCCCTGGACCTGTGCTCTTCCCTCCTGGGAATCATAAGCTGCTCCAGTCCCCCTGCGTGTCAGCCATGTGGCCGGTCATATAGCAGGCCTGTGTAATCAGGGCTGGGCTGCTAGGCTCGACTAGGCCCTGAGCTACAGCGGGTATCAACTTACCTTGATCCCCACTTCAAACGCTCGGGTGAGCTACAGGAAGGCTTGATGGGAAGCACATTCTGGAAAGCCCAGAACAAGCTCAATCTGCCAGGGACCTGGGGAGCAGCCTGGATCTGGCCAGAGGTCAATGGGCCTTCAGAAGTCAGGAAGCTCCTCGTCAGCCACGTGGGTAAGGCTGGCCAGGCCGCTGCTCTGCTACGAGCAAGAGCCAACCAGGATGCACCTTGTGCTGACCTGAGGTGCCACAGCCCCGTGGATACAGTGATTCTTCCTTCATCCCCATGCACTCCTGCCTCCCCGCCTTCATCACCTCACTCCCATCTGGGCTATGTCGGGAGCTCCTGATGCACGGCATCGGGAAGACAACCATAGGGGACACCACATAGCTCACTAGATCAGACCCAGGTGTCAAACACTCTGCTGGGCCAGGTGAGGTACCTGGGGCCCAGGGCAAACTAGGTCAGGGTCTCAGCCTTCAGGAATTTACAGTCCAGACAGAAAGGCAAGATTCTCCCAGACCACACATATCCAGGGCTCAAGTGAGGTGTCCTAGGACCAGAGGAGGGAAAATGAGGAGCTAACAAAGGAAAGAAAATGCACACACTCCAGACCCTACCAAACTCTATGGTTGGATCAGTTTTCTAAGCTACACAACACTTCAATGTTTGCCTTAGTTCTAAATCACAACCCATAGGTGGCAAAAGCTGTATGTTCTCATTTGATTGCCTCAAGATGGAGACAAAGGGAAACAGCATCCCTTAAGCACCTACTCTGTGTTACATACTAGGCTAGGCACCTGCACACCTCTCTCCTACTTCAATACCCCCGACAACGCAGGCAGCAAGGTGGGACGTGGATGCCTTGGAAGGCTCAAGAGGCAGCTCTTGGTAGGTACATTTGTTTTTCTCCACCTGTAAGGGCTTCCTCATGCTTTCCAACAGGAGCAGAGCTCAGCCAGACCCTAACAGGCAGGAGAGCAAATTCTGCGTGACCCACCACTCTAGTCAGTGGAGCTTGTTTGATGGCACAACTGGCTGGTTTCAGAATGACATGCCGGCCTGAGAGTTTGTCTATGGAAGCAGACTGTCAGCAGCCTGGTGTTTCCTACACCTGTGGAGTGTGGTTTGATCAATCCATTCATTAAATACAGGCATGCTAAGATTATTTAAATGCAGCCTTGGTCCCTCAAACAGCTCATAAATTATTAAAAGGAGAAAAACCTGTAGACAAACAAGCATCTCAGTGTATGAGTGCTGAGGGAAACATCCTCAAAGGGAATGCTGGAGACACAGGACAGAGTTAGCAGTAAGACCTGGGAACAACAGAAACCTTCATGTTGGGGGTGGCCCTCAAACTTTCCACTGTCCAGGTGCTAAGTGCATGAGACAATCAGGGCTGCATCAGGCCTGGTCTCTGCCCCCACAGGCCCCACTCTTAACTGCAGAGACAAAACTAACTCATCAGAGCAAAGGAAGAGGTCAATTGGGGAAAACAAATGCGTATTGCTAGAGGCCAAAGTAGGGAGATGCCCAAAGACAGGCATATAATAAGACCACAATATGATTGCACAATTGAATCAAATTGGGCAGAGTTGGAAAAACTTTCTAGAAGAGGTGACACAGGCTAGGCCTCCATGAGTGAGGTCTGAATGATAAAGAAAGGCTGAGACAGAGAGAACACTCTAGCTGGGACCTGCCAACAGAGCCTAAGTTGGATGTCGATATGTGGACCAGCCCTGTAGATGATTCAAACCGGCTTCCAGAGGGCAGGCTGTGCAGCCAAGCTCTGCTCTCAGCCCCCAGGCCCTGGCTACCTTGGCCAGCACCTCAAGGCTCACCCTCTAATACTGAGCTGTCCCCAGTGGCAAGTAGCCTCCAGCAACAGATAAGAGCTGAGCTCTGTCCACGTCCCCAGGAGAGTTGGGGGCCATAGACACTTCCCCAAATTTGGATTTAAAGAGCAGTCATTCAGTGCCTCCTCCACAGGATACATAGCTTCTCTCTAAGTCAGCAGGAACCCATCACTAAGGCTATGAGAAAATAAACAAAGGGAATCTAATTTCAAGGGACACTCAGGCTCCAAGAAGAAGAACAGCGTGCTCAGATGGGTCCTTTCCCTCCAAGGCACGCTAAGTTGTGGGAATCTTACAACTCCCATGACAGCAGATTCAGGAGCATTTGCTGCCAATGATGGAGTGATAGAGTCACGCTCAGGGCTCCCTCGGGATGCTCTAGCACTGGGGGCTACAGGGCGTGTCCACGGAAACCCAAAAGAAAAGCCAGAGGACTCCAGACTCCTGAGCCAAGAGCTCGAGCACAGCAAACAATGTCCTCTGTCCCTCCTAGACCTGAGCCCTCCTCTAATGGCCTCTTCAGAGTCAACTGACACCTGAACATCAATTGTCCTGCCTTGTGAAACATCGTTGCTCCCCACAGACAAACCAGTCTCCTTTTACTATATTTTGGTGTGGTCTATGTTGCAGTCAGAAACGCTCAGCATCCTACCTGGACCGAATCAAGGTGGGCCTCAAACATGGTTGTACAGCATGTGAACCATTACAGAACACAGATCTCAGGGTAGGGGAGGTAGATGGGCTCTTAAAAGTAAAATAAAAATACCAAAAGCATCAAAGCCACTAGAAAAACAGAAGTTACTCAACCTGAGAAGTTTGTTTGGCAGAGCTGTTGGCTGGGCTCAGAATGATGTGTTGGCCTGAATGTTTCCCTACTGAAGGAGAACTTCATCAGCCTCTTGGTTCTATGACATGCAGAGTACGGTTCAAGATACTGGTTCATAAAATATAGGGATGCCAAGGCCACTAAAACACAGCCCCTGTCCTCAAACAGCTCATGAGTTTTTAGAAGAAGAGAGGAGAGAGGCTCTGATGGCAGGTCTACAGAAGGAAATTCCAGGTCTACAGAGGGAAATTAGCAAGAGCTAATGCCCTATTATTCTCTGACCCCACATAAGATTAGGAATGCCAACAGCATCACAGAGCATCGTGAGAGGTCCAAAACTCAGAGGTAAGAAGGCCTACTTGGCTCTATGAGTATAGGAAGTGGCAAATGGAGAGAGCTCAGGTCCTAAAACTAGGCAATGTTAGCTGTGCTCTCCATTCTTCCAATGACCTACTACGGGACACGGGAACAAGCCCCTTCCCCTCTCTAGGCCCATTGCCCTAATGATAAGCTTAGTCTGGGTGATTTCTGAGAGTCTTCCCAATGCTGACCTATAGGTCTACCGCTTATACAGGAAGAATGTTGACAAATCTGCCAGAAGGTTGGAAGACCTCCTGTGCCCAGGCTTAATGAAGTGTTCAGATTGTGCCATCAAGTTCCATGAAACTTTGAGTCTATTAATTACTACTAAACCTAGAGATTTCTAAAGACAGATCTGTAGTTTGGAGATAGGGAGTGAGATCAACTTACACATATAGCTAGAAATAGCTATAGATTTTGATTTAAATATACAGATAAAGACAAATGTAGATGTAGATTGAATTGAGACACAGATATGGATATATGTGTATAGATATAGATGTATAGACACACACACACAAATGTGTGTGCATGTGTGTCCCACCGAACACCTTTCCCACAGCAAGGGACAGAGGCACAGTACTGCTGATTTTGAGTTCATTTCCTACATCCAACAACCAAAATCCTCTCCATTCTTCAAAGCCCATCTAAAGAACCTCCTCCAAGGAGCCTTAGCTGACCAGCAAAAGAAACTCTCCCTCTTCTAGGTTCCTACAAGTTGCCATTTGAGCCACCTGTGGCCCCAGGATAACAACGAATTGTTTAATTATGGCCTACAGAAGTGCTCTCACAAGGCAGAAATTATATTACACCTGCAGAGGCTGCCAAGGACAGCTCGGCTTCAGGCTAGCTGCTCTGGGTGAAGGTGCAAGCAGGGCTCACAGCAAATTCTTATCTACAGGATCCTACATCAGAAAGTGAACTTTGACGCATGCCTCAAACCATTCACCAAAATTAACTCCAGTTTTTTTACAAACCTAAATATAAAACCTAAAACCATAAAGAGAAAAAAAGAAGAAGAAAACCCAGGAGAATGTAAAACCAGAGGGTGTGGGTAGGCAAATGTTTCCTAGACAGAGTATAAAAAGTATTAACCTTCGAAAAAATTGACAAATTAGACTTGCATTCATTAAAAGATACCTAAAAAAAAAAAGAAGAAGAAGAAGAAAAGACAAGCCACAAGAAAATATTCACAATACATATACCTAACAACTATAATCAGGACTGTATTTTACAATTCCCTCAAATCAATTTTTAAAAGACAGCTCAAAACATGAAAAAACACTTCGATGGATGCTTTACAAAAAAGAAACTCACACGGCCAATAAACAAAAAAGATGTTCAAATCATTAATGATCAGGAAAATCCAAATTAAAACTACAATAAGTTACAACCACACACCTACCAGAATGGTCAAAATTAACAAGACTCTCAAAACCAAATGGTGGAAAGGATGCAGAACCACTGGATCTCTCATACTTTTCTGGTGGAGGTGAAAAACGGTACAACTACTTTGGAAAACTGGCAATTTCATATAAAGTTAAATATAAACCTACCTTATGATTCAGCAATTTCCCTCCTATGTAATTACTTAAAAGAAATGAAAACATCTGTCCACAAAAAAGACTTACATGTGAATACTCCCAACAGCACTATTCTGAAAAGCTCCAAACTGGAAACAACCCAAAGGCCCATCAAAAGGAAAACGGATAAACAAATTCATGTAGGCTCACGTGATGGAATAATACACAACAATAAAAAGGAATGGACTGTTGATACACACACAATATGAATAAACCTCGAAAACATTATGCTCAGCTAAAGGAGCCAGGAAAAAAAGAGTTTGTATTGTTTGATCCAATTTTTCTGTGAATGCCAAAAACAAGCAAAATTGACCTATGAGAATAGTATTCAGAACCATGCTTTTTTTCCATGGGGGAGGAGCACGTACAGGAAAGGGACTTAGGGAACTTTCGCAGATGGTGAAAATGCTTGTATCTTGATTGCGGCATTGGCTATATGGTCACAGAGGTTTGTTAAAACTCGTTGAACTGTACACTTAAGTTCTGGATATTTTATGGTACGTATTCATGCCTCAATTTTTTTAAAAAGAATTCATTCACTTAATAATTATTTACAAAATATATTCTACATACCAGACCTCGGGCTAGGGACTAGGGATGTGGCCATGAATAGGATGTACCCCTCCCTCAAGAAAGAATAAATGAAAAAAGGACCCCTTTGATATTTCCCACATGCCTGCCTTCCTAGTGATTAAAGCTGCTTCTAAGCCTTGTCAATCACACTTCACACACACACACACACACACACACACACACACACACACACACACACAGAAGCAGGACTCCCCCCTGCCCCAGGTCTCTGATGTGCAACAGTATATAAACATTTGGGTCTCAAGGATCCCACCGGAACTGTACAACCTGCCCCAACTAGCCTGGACAAGAAGCTTCCAGAATCAATCTTCCAGGTCAAAAGGAACGAAGTAAGCAGCCCTCATATCCTTGCCTCCCCTCCCAGGGAAGGCACTAGCTCTTCTCCCCAGGCCTTGTCTACAGAGCCACAGAGGCCACAGGAGGAGAGGAGGGGAGTCACTGACCTGCTGGCTCCCAGCGCCACCCCCCCCCCCATCCCTGACCTACCTCTCCAGGGAGAGGAAAATGCAAACAAAAGGCCATTCTCACAGGCAGCCCTTCCAAGAAAAACCAAGTTCTAGAGATGCCGGGTCTGGTGTGAATAAGGAAAAAATGCAGAATTCCAAAAGACAAGGTCCAAAAAACATTTCTCCTGCTGAGTGTGCTATGAAAAGAAAGGGGACAAGGAGGTGAATGGGAAGGAACCCTACAGCACCCACAGTCAACGAGGGGTTTGACCTCCAGCCACCACTCGTTTTCCTGAACAGAATCTGATGCTCAGTGACCCAGGAGGTGCCCTGTTCCTTTCAGAATGTTAAATCTTACATGAGAGAACCTCTTACTTCTGAGCTTTGATTCCTCATGTATTAAATGGGAACAACAACCCTCACCCTGCCTGCTTCACAGGAGTGATGCGGGGCCTTGTTGTGAACAAGAATATGAAAGTACCTTGTAGACTCCAAGATGCCATATGCCTTAGCATGATCAGTGTGCACCCCATGTCACAGCCTTTGGGTGTTTGTATTTTATTTAAAAAAAGAAAAAGATCCCAAGTTACAATTCTGGTTCCAACACATGCTAAGTGTGTGGATTGGGAAAGTGACCCTATTTCTCTGAGCCAGTTCCCACATCTGTAGAGTGGGAATGTTCATATCTCCCTCAAAGTGTGCAGAGAAGACCAGAAGACACTTTAGGAAAATACCTGGTAGAATGGGCATTCAGTGGCTGGAAGTTGTTATAATTCTTACTATGGACGGGGGTTCACCCACTCTTACCACCTGGAGCACGTAGAAGAGCCAAGTAGCAGAGTCTCGTGATAGCCAGATAAAAAACCAAACACGTAGGCTCAGATTCTCTGGAAGGGTTTTTAGGCATCCTGCGAACCGTAAGAGCTGCTCCCGTATACTCCACGCCTCTTCTCAGCCAAGCATTGCGCTCACAACTCTGGACTGTCTGATGGCAGAGGCAGCATGCACATGCAGGACTGTCCTGAGTGCACACATGTGCACAACTGTCTGAGTCCACAGTCCACGCCCCAGGGCTGCGGTGTGCACCGGTATTCTCACCACATCATAAGCCTAAAATCACCTTAGAAACCCTGGCCAATTATAGGGGACCCTGCACTTTCAGATGCTGGGCAGGGTCTGCAGCCTGGAGACTTGCTCAGCAGCCCGTGTCCCCTCCATTCTCTACCAACCTCCAGGAACACCGTCATCTTTCTTTTCCACCTTCTAGTCCGCAGGAGATGGCAACGGGGGTACAGACAGCCGAGGACAGCCGAAGTCCATCCACATACTACTGGGTGGGCTAGCAAGAGCCTTCAAATATCCCCTGACCCTGGGGTTACTTGGTGGGCCTGTGGAAGTGGCATTGATGGGGAAGGCAGGCGGTGTGGGGAAGTGGGAAGGAAAGGCAGTGCACTGAGACACAAGCAGCCCCAGAAGCCGGCCTTTGAAACTGCAGCCCAGAATAGCACCAGGGAGCCCAGGCAGGTACAGCTCTGTCTCCTGGGCATGAGGGTGTGGTGGGAAAGGGAAGAAAAAAACAGAAGAGGAAACACTGGTCTACGGATCAAATGGCATGAGCCCACCCTTTCTTGGCAAAGTGAGGTCTTCAGGAGAGGAAACCCCAAGAATCCAGACATGTCTGAACTTTGCATCCATCTCAACTGCTTCCCAGGACATGTGTTGCTAAGGAAGCCACAGCTGGTGACTGGGCAGCCAGTCTTCCCATTTACTGATTCAGCCAACACTAGCTGAGTGCCTACTGTATGCAACATGCTAGGACAGGGGCCGGGACACATTCCTGGGCAGAAAACAGTTCTCAGCTCACGGAAGTCACCAAGGTCTCCTCCAGGAGGAGAGGAGAGTGCTGGGGACACAGGTGAGTACGCTGCAGGGTGCTCGTGGCCACAGCAAGAGCCGCAGAAACACAAAGCTAGGCCAGGTCAACCTGGGGAAGTGGGACGGGTGTCCCGGCTGGGCAAGGCCTGCTGCACTGAGTCCTGAGAAACAACAGGAGAAGAAACACTGTGATTTCAAACAGCGTGCAAGAGAACAGCACTCAGGGACACCTGGGTGGCTCAGTTGGTTGGGCGTCTAGCTTCGGCTCAGGTCATAATTTCACTATTCATGGGTTCGAGCCCAAAGTCAGGCTCTGTGCTGACAGCTCAGAGCCTCGAGCCTGCTTCGGATTCTGTGTCTCCCTTTATCTCTCTCTCCTCCTGTTTGTGCTTTCTCTCTCTCAAAAATAAATAAATAAACATTAAAAATATATATATTAAAAAAAAAAAAAAGAACAGCACTCAGGTTCAGGAAACCTCAGAGAGTTCAGTAGGTTAGAACACAGAGAGCAAAGAACAGGCTGTGTGAAGTGAGCCTGAACACATGGGCAAGGCCACAGAGGTGGTACTCTGGAATTCAAATTTACCTCTCAGAGTATGGAGGCAGGGGCATGGCACAGTCATATTCATGCCTCAGAGCCGTGCTGTCCAATGTGGTAGCCACTAGCCACACAGGACTATTTAAATTAACTAAAATTTAAAATGTGGTGCTTCGGTGGCTCTAGCCACATTTCAAGTGCCCAAAAGCCACCTGTGGCCAGTGGCTACTTATATTGGTCAGCGCAGACATGGAACACTTCTATCATGCCAGAACATTCTATTGGACAGCATTGTTCTAGAACAGTTTCCATGAAAATGCAAATGGATTGGATGCAAGGAGGCCAGTGAAAAGAAGCAAACTACCCCAGCCTGAGACTAAAGTATAAAAGTGGACAGAATCAGACTGGAGAGTTATGTAAAGGGAGAAGGGACAGGGCTTGGTAACCAACGGACCCAGGGGTAGGGCTGGGTGAAGGATCTGGGGAAGTCAAGAACAATGGCCTGTTTTCTGGTCTGGTTATCTGGGGGTGGAGTGACAGGGGCAGCAGTCGCTCAGAAAGAGAGAGGACGAGGGAAGAAGAAGCAGGTCTGAGAGAACAGTGAGCTGCTCAGTCTGGGGCACACTCAGCATAAGGGGCCTGTGGGGCAGCCAAGGACTGATGTCCCAAAGCGCTGGGCTCCGCAGCTTAGTAGCCCAGGCTGTGAGCTGTGTGTTAGCTGGCGGGAAAAGGCTGAGGCCCTGGGGCTCCGGGCTTGAGGCTGCAGGGCTGTGTGCCAAGGGACTGCACAGGGAGCTGTGAGCTATGGGGCTAGGGGCCGGGGGCAAAGTGCCATCTAGTAAATTATACTGCTTATGCTGTGTGCCCAAGGGGCCCAGGGCAGTGGGGTGGCCAATGCAGCTGGGGGACTTCAGGTGGCAGTGCTGAGGGGCTCTGGGGCTCAGGGACCCTGGGCTGTGGCTTACAAACCAGAGACTGCACTCAGGTCTGAGGCAGTGGGGCAAAGGAAAGGGTCACAGGATTGTGGAATTTTATGTCGGGACCACGGGCATGCCACTGGAAGAGCCTCCCTCTTTCCCATGGGGTGGAAACTGTGTCTTTGGTCACCTGAGTAAACCTACAGGAGTCACTCTTGCTGTAAGCAGTCTGGGAGGGGGAACAGATGGACGTGTGGACAACGCGCACAGGCAGCGACAGGCACTCACTCGGGGTATGGAAGCCACTGGGCACCTGGCTCAGCGACCTGGTGGGCCGCTGAGAAAGGAAGCCTGAGCCGAACCCCACCTCGTCCCCACCTCATCCCCAGTGCACTGGAGGGGCACAAGAATGTTGTTCTCCAAAGCCACTGGGACACTTCCTGTCAGTCCACATAATTGAGTATTACAGTATTTAAATTACAAATTGAAGATTATTTTTACAGGTGTCATTTTAAATATAACACGAAATTTCTTGACATTACATCAGCCCCACCACACAAACAGCTGCTCCAGCCGCCTGCATGTGTGAGGCACATGGCTGAAACTGGCAATGGGGGGAGTGTGTGTGTGTGTGTGTGTGTGTGTGTGTGAGTCATCGAGTGGGGTGTGTGTGAAATGGGTGTGAGTCCACATGACTGTGATCGAGAGTGTACGTGACTTCAGAGTGCATCCATGTGTGTGGTTATGAACGTGCGTATATATAATGTATAGTTTGTGCATTATGAATATGAGCAATGGTGACCACGTGGGTCTGTGTTTCCACGTGAATGAAGGTGTGGGGTATGCTTGCGTGTGCATGTGTGTTTAAGAGAGACAGACAGAGAGAAACAGCGGGAGCTCTCCGCTGGATGCTCCGGCCCCACAGGTGACAACCCCAAGGACAGGCGGAACCTGGCAGATCTCTGTCTCCCTCTACAGACACCGCATGGTCAGAAGTGGACGAGTTCCACTCCTCAGGCCGAGGGGGGGGGGGGGGAGGGTGGGCCACAGAGGCAGCACACAGTGGTGCTGCAGTGCCCTCCAGTGGACACTGCCCCCACCCCAACCCCCAGACAGACCCACAGCTGGTGGAAAAGACATTGCCTGTGCCCTCCCTGTCCTAGTCCACCCTACCCCATGCCCCAGGTCCTCACCACCCACTCACTTTGAGTGGGGCAGGAAGAGCTTATCCTGAGGCCCCCTTCACTCCCAAGGACTTAGTGGAGCTTTAGTTATGGCTCAAATTCTCCTTCTGGGGCACTCCAGCCTTCCTCCTGCTAGATCAGGCATGGCCCAAACACATCTCCCTCCTTTCTGCCATGGACATGCCCCCACCTCAAGGATGCTCACCAGCTTGGCCTCTTCCAGCAAGTTTCCCTACGCCCCCAGGCGAGCAGAAGAAGTCCCCTTCCCCAGCATCCTTCCTCAAAGTACAACAGGCCTTCAGTCCCCTGTGGGAGCTCCAGAGAACAAAGCCATTCCCGCTCCCTGCACTGGCCACAGGGCGAGATAAAGCGAAGATGCTCTACAAAGTAGAAACTGTTCATTTGCTCTTCCCAGCAAGAAAAGGCAGGACTCTGCAGAGAGACGGAAAGAACAAGGAGCAGAATCCATTTTTCACTTAGTGAAGTCCTGCTCTGCATGCCCATGTATAGAGCCATGAGGGTGCAACTCAAACACAGCAGCTGTTCTAGGAGGCTGTTTTCAGGGAGAAAAAGAAGGAGAGCTCAGAAGGAGACTGAAACCTAACAAAAGAAAAATTCTCTTGTTAAAAATGTTATTCGTGGCACTGGCAAGCACCCACCAGGCTGTCTGGCTGCAGAAGTGCAGCAAGAGACACCATCCAGACAGTTGAATGGGTGCCGGCGGGCCTCAGCCAGGTCTCCCAGGCCAGAGGCAGCTGTCACCATGATGTCCCTGAGGGACAGGGCACCACAGAAGAAAGCAAGGGCATCCAACCACAGGGAGCAGGAGAACCAAGGACAGCCACCCATGAACTGACCTCCTTCTCCAAATCGCTAGCTACATTCATTTGCACCAGTACTGAGCTCAGTGCCCCTCTGGACTCACTCCCCACAGTTTAACAGGCCAGGTCCAACCTGCAAGGCTCTGCGGCTGTCTGGAGCAGGCCACCTGAACTACCCACCCCGTGAAGGCCTCCTCCACCCAGAGGCGCAGACTGCTGCCCTGCCCTGCCCCCTTCTCCTAGGCTCAGCTGGCGTTGCTCCACACTAAAGAAAAAGTGTGGCTCATTCTAGAGAAGAGAGGGAAGCCAGAAGCATCTCTGCCACGTGGAACAGAAAAGAGAAAGGGCAAAGGAGCCGGCTGTCCTTACAATGTGCCAAATCCACAGCATGGGACTAAGTGTGCAAGCCAAAGGACTCCGCAGAGGGCTTCTCCTGGCTGTGTCTGAAGTGGGTGTGGATGCTCAGCCCTGAGCCAGGTGACAAGCCTCTCCCTTGCAGGCCTGAGAGGTCCCTTTCCAGGTGTTGGCCTATCCACTTCTGGCCCCAGCAGCTCAGAGCCAGGCTCTCTGCAGCACACAGCTGCCCTGCTCTCTGACCCCTCCCCTTAGAACTACAGGGCAGCAGGGCTAAGGGGCAGAGCTGCGGGCGGCTGGTGTGTGTGTGTGTGTGTGTGTGTGTGTGTGTGTGTGTGTGTGGAGGGGGGAGACTCAGAGGTCCCCGCTGCACAGGAAAGCCAAGAATGAACATGAATCCCTCTGGCAGGACAGGAGCAATCTGGTGGCTACCACCTGCTCTGAGTTCCGGTCCCCCACTATTTTCCAGGTGGCCTCTTCCAAGTCTGTGGCCTTTTCTCTGCCATTTCTGACTAAGATCTGTTCCACTTCTCTACATTGCTGTCCATGCCTCCATCCATGTATCTATCGTGAGAAATGCAAGAAAATCTTTCCGTGCTGAAAATACATCACAGACGGCCCTAATCCAGCTCTTACCCTTGACTGCAGCCTGCTTGCAAAGCTCTGATTCCTCACCTGCCACTCCTCAATTTGTATTTCACAGCTTTGAGGAGCTTCAGCTTTCAAATAGCTGTAAATGTGGCTGAAGGCCACATCCCTCCATTAGTAATGGCTGTGAGAAAGGGGGCTAGAGCCATGGGGAAGAGCAGGGCACATTCACAACCTAAGAGGACAAAATTCACCATCACCACCGCCGCCACCACCATCATCATATCTAATGGTTATTAAATACTTACACATGCCAAACCCTGTGCTAAGCACGTTGACAGATTATTCCATTTAACTTTTACAACAGACTTACGAGGAGTCCCGAGTCTGACCGTGGAGCAGATACAGACAGCAAGGTTGCGCCATCGTCCCTGGGCACCGCAGCCTTGCCTGCTCTCCGTCCCGATTTCTCCGTATGCCTGACCCACATGTTTCAAACCATGAGAAGCAACTCATCAGTGGGCTCATTTACTAATGTAGAGGGTCACAGTAAGCATCTTAAGTGAAAGAACGGAATGTTCAGAGTGCATCACACATAGTGGGGGCAAGCATTGTTGCACGAAACTCTGTATGTACAGACACCCATGGGATGCAATGGAACATGATTTTAAATATATTTAATAATAATAAATATTAAATATATTACTGCAGGTCACAGTCAAGTTCTCAAAGCTATTGTGCTAGACTCTTGGTACACTGATTTCTCTGTGTAGGAATTTCCATCCTGTTCTCCCCACTTTGCACACCAGTGTCTCTTCACCACCCACCCACATGGTCCCCTGCTGTCCTGGGTTGCTAGCGAGCGGCCACTGGGTCTCAGATGCTGCTGAGTCTGTCACAGGGGCAGTCTATCTGGCCAGGCCAATGGGACAGAGTCCCAAGAATGTCTTGCCATCTGCCTCCTGCTTCAGAGAGGTGCTTCTGTCTGCCCTGCAGGACTGATGTTTCCCAAAAGAGGCTTAACGGTTTCTTCCTCCCTGAGCTGTCAGGTTAGTGCCTTTGTCTACAGAATTAGCACAGGTGCACCTGCAGGCTGGCGTCCTCATTAAACTATTTTCTGCATCTTGATCCCATAAGAATGGTTCCAGGGGACTTTTCAAATAAGCACTTCATTTGCAGTGGCCTCTCCAGATTGGAAAGGGTGGTCCCAGTTTCATCGGCAGAGGAGGAGGGAGGCCTGGGCCTCTCTGAGTTTTCTCTGCCAGCCATTACAGCTGGACAAACTCATACAAAAGTGGAGAAGTTGGGAGAGGGGTCGCTCTTGCTTTGCACCTTCTTGCTTTGCATCTCCTATCCTGTTACCCATTGGCATAGCAGGGCTTCTCACCATGGACAAGCCCCAAAGCAAGGGCATAAACTGTTATTCTGGGCTGCCCCTCTTTTGTCTGAAAGGTGTTCTGTGAAAGAACAGGTTCACTAACAGTGGCATTCCAGGTGGAAGAGACAGTATTAGATGGAAGGTTCCTGAAATCACCCCATTCCGGCACCCACCTACTCCATTTCTGGGAACCCTCAGCCCCGTCCTCTATGCAACTCTGGACTTCACTTCCCCTGAGCAGCCTCCCATGGCCACCAGTCCAAGAAGGGAATGACTCTAAACATCTCCAAACACTTACCAGAGACCTGAGGAGTCAGGGAAACACAGGTGGGTCCTGGAATAGCTATTCACGGGGCGCCTGGGTGGCGCAGTCGGTTAAGCGTCCGACTTCAGCCAGGTCACGATCTCGCGGTCCGTGAGTTCGAGCCCCGCGTCAGGCTCTGGGCTGATGGCTCAGAGCCTGGAGCCTGCTTCCGATTCTGTGTCTCCCTCTCTCTCTGCCCCTCCCCCGTTCATGCTCTGTCTCTCTCTGTCCCAAAAATAAATAAACATTGGAATAGCTATTCACTTACCAATGTCCTGGGAGACAGAATCCCAAAAAGGACATTGGTCAATGACAAATTGTGAATGCTAAGGCACGGTGTGGAAGGTCAGAGTCAAGACCACTGGAATTTAGAGGAAGAAGAGACCTATGGGCAGGGGGACCATGGAAATTCAGGATTCCTAGAAATAGGGGCTGGAATAAGATCTTAGAAAATGGCAGATAAAGAGACCATGCAGAAGACAAGGGTAGAAACAGGTTTTCCAGGCAAGGAGGATGGCATGAGCAAAGGGCGGGGCAGGGACGGGGGGGTGGGTACATGAAAAATAGAGGACATGTTTGGGGGAAAGTAGGTAGATTAGCCAAGCTCAAGCAGGGTCTGCATATAAGGGAGGAGTAGGTCATGGGGATCAGAGCTTCCCTACCAGGTGCAGATAGACACAGGCACATGGAGACTCTATGCCCGGGGCTTGGTCTGAGGGGCCTGGCGCAACTGAGCTCTGGGTCAGTACCTCCACTTGACATGAAGAGGGTCTGCCAGCAGTGAATTGGGGTATAATACTGAGATTGTGCCCCACTCCCTACATCTATCTCCAAATCAGTCAGTCTCTCTCCCTCATATACAAAATATATCTACTGAGTACCCACTCTGCTGGGTATTACACTGAGTGTTGGCATTTAGCAATGAATCAAATACCACTCCTATACTCCACAGTACATGGTGTCATAAAGAAGACAAGCCACTAGAAATTCCATTTCAGTAGAATGTAGTCAGAGCGAGGACACAGGCATGTAGAGGGCATGAGGGGAGCTCAACTGTGGCATCTAACTCAACCTGGGGGCCAAGGAAGACTTCCCAAAAAGCTGACTCCTGAGCTGAGTCTTAAAGGGAGAGGGACAGTTACTCAGGGGAAAAAGGAGAAAAAGGACATTCCAGACCAAGGGAACAGCATGGGCGAAGACAAGGTAGCTAGGGACCATATGAAGTGTGGAAGAATCTAGAAACAGGTCAGATTTGCTGGAATAATGCCAACACTGCCCTGCTGAACAGGAGAAATATGCTGAAAGGAGAGAGATAGGGGTAGTAAGGGAGGACGCAAAAAGTCTTCTCCAATGCCAGATCTATTTCTAAAAGAGAAGGTTGGCATCCCTTGATGGGGGAAGGAGTGGCATTGGGCCCCCCAAGGCTTCTGCTGCCTGACAGCCCAGCCACCCTGAGGGCGCAGCCCTCACTGAAGCACCCAGGCAAAAGCGTGCTGAGTATCCTTCCAAAAAGCTTATTCTTATCCTTATTCCAAAAAGCAGAGGTTTTCCTGTGAACTTTCTTGGAGAGGGAAAGAGAAACACTCTTCACTATCGCTGTTCCTGTCCCCTGTTCCAAAGAACTACTCCCCCACTGCCTTTATGAGGGGGTAAAACCTCCAGGGATCAGGGTTAAGAGAAGTTTTGAAGGAAGATTTCCAGGAAACAGAGAAGAGGGATCTGATTAAAGCCTATCAACTATGAAGTTGTCCTCAGGGCAATTACACTTGGCAAAAACATTTCAGTTCATTCAGGTTATTCCACTGGCAGACCCAATTTTAAAAGGGGGAGAGGGAAATAACCTCCATAGTATGATAAAAGGTGATTAATAAAGACCACCAGAAGGCATTTGGAGAGAAGGTAAAGAAAAAAACATTAATTTCACATGTGGAAAGGCAAAAGCAGATTTATCTGTATCTCTAATCACAAAATCTAATATTTGGGGAGACAATCCTATATTTTAAAAGAAGGTATAAAAATGGGTGAGATATAAATAAGAAAAATGAAACAAGAACAGCAGATGTAAAAACAAAACTAGCTCATCAGGGAAAGTGGAAGCCTCAAAGGTATGTAGTTGCCAGATCCCAGGCTCCACCATCTGGCTCCAGCAGGTGCCAGAGCCAACCATATCTGATGGCACTCACAGAGATCAAAAAGAATCACCCCCTTGTCCAAGCTCCAGAAACCCCACTCATTATGACACCCTATCCTGTGTGGCTCCTCTTTTCACACCTCCATGTCCTGCTTCCCAGAGAGACAGTGAATACCTCAAGAGCAGGGACCATGTAGCAAAATGAGTCGATGCAGGTTTCCAGCCATCTAGTCCTGACCTGGAAGCCCAGGAACATGCCTCACATAGACACACCTGACAAGCCTCACTCCTTCCACCAGGCCTTCCTGCCTGGTCCCCAGTTCCTCTTCCTTGTGCCAGTGTGCCCATGCCTGTTAGACAAGCTGCAGTCTCAGATGGGATGTGCTTGGACAACTGTCAAACCACAGCTCTACATATAGAGAAAGCTGGGCCAGCAGGGGGCCTGTCAGGCTCCTTGACCACTCCAACCTCCCACATGGACCCTTTGATTATAGACCTCAGTTTTTTTTCAGGATATTTCTAAACGCTTAAATAGCTCTTACAAGTTAGACCTACTAATTCTTACTTTTTATCATTTTTCCTTCCTTTACTCATTCCACAGCCATTTTGGGGGGTTCAAAGTGAGAACAGAATCATGGACACTTGTCTCCTTCATAGATTTACCCCAGGGAGGAAGTAGACGCAGAATTGGAACCCAGGTATTGGCTAGGGTCTCCTCCCTTATAAATCTAAGTAAAGTTGGCCCAAATCCCTGATCCCTGTACATTCCTGTAGGTTAGGAAAGCTAATATCCTTATGTTATTTCATCTACCTGTGACATCTTTTGTTCTCTGAATTTTTATCCTTTCCTCAGTGATGGCTGTTTGTTTATTTCCATAATGGAAGAGACCCAGATATGAACCCACATCCCACTCAGGATTTACACCACACACCCACACCAGTTCATAGTGTGTAGGCGAAATTTTGCTGGAGGTTTGGGGAAGAGGGAGAGTAAAGGATGTTTATATCTCAAAAGTACCTACAACTTTGACTGAACGTGTTATTCTGGTCTTGAAAATTCTTTGACCAGTTCACCATGCTGATCAATCATCCTCTCCCCACCTGATTCCCCCCAAGCTCTTCTCACTGACACATGTATTTTCATCAAGTTCTTACATATAACAGTTTAGTAATCTCTTTGGTTTCCTTGTCTCCTGCCAAACCAGGGCCCAGAGTCCCAGCTTCTAAACCAAGCAACCTGTCCAGATATTTCCCTAAACGAATCCAATTCCTTCCTCAAGAGAAATTCTGTACCATCCATGCATAAACAGGCATTTCTTATGTTTTGTGATCAGTACTACAATGTGAGAATATATTGGCTATTATGGGAGCAAAGAGAAAGACAGGCCTGAATTGAAGTAATCAGAAAAGATATCCCAAAGGAAGCAACATCTAAGCTGAGACCAGAAAAGGGGGGTCTCAGCTTTTTGGCTAAGAGAAGAAAGAAAGGGGGTGGGGCAGAGAAGTATGTAAAAAGGCCTAGAAGAAGAAAGAGCTTGGCACATTCAGGGCACCACAAGGGGTTCACAGTGGCTGGAAGGGACAGTACAGGCTAGGTGGAGCATGAAGAGAAAGAAAACTAGAGAACACGCTGGGCTGGCCCACACCTAACCAGTCAGGCAAAGAAGACTGACCTTGATCCACAAGGCAATGGGGAACCACTGAAGACTTCAGGCAGGGAAGTGACACAATCAGATCTACACTTGAGAAAGATGACTCTGGCTAAAGACGATTAGGAGGCAAGACTAGAGGACAGATCAGTGGGTGGCTACTGCAGTGATCCAACAGGAAAGAGGACTGTGGCCTGGACAAGGGAGGTCCCAGGAGTAAAGAAAAGATGGGCACAATGTCAAGACACATGAAAGAGAAGAACCGCCATCTCATGATGCAGGCATGGAACGAGGGAAAGGGTCATAGACAACTTCAAGATCTATGAATGGACAACTAGGTGGCAGGTGGTATCATTCGCAGAGGTGGAGAACACAGGTGGAGAGCAGGTAACTCTGAGAGAGGCACCCATCTCTTTCCCCTGCCCCTTGTGTGAAGACACATGTGTTCCCATCCTGGGCCTGTCCCCTCCAGTGAGTCCTGCTCACCTCATCCACCCCTCGGAAATCACCTGACAGAAAGGGACCCACAGAGACCTAAACAGGAAAATGTAGCTAGATATTTTTCTCAAGCATTGTAGGAAACCGGTGGAGGAATCTGGAGCCCACCGAGTGGGCCAGCGCAGTTCCAACACTGCCTATGCTACCCTCTCTGGCCCCAATCCTGTGGCTTTCCTCAGAGGGGAGTTCCAGGTCAGGCTACATCTGCCAGCCTGACCCCCATCTGGCTCTTGCAAGTTCTAAATCACATGTTCTCCCAGCCTGAGAGAAGGTGCCTTGGTTTGTTCTCTTCCACATACATAGCCATTCATCAAGTCCAAGAAAGCCAAGCACAAAGGTAATATCACTTAGCCAGGCTGCAATTAGCAGATTAGCGGCTTGTTGCTCTTGTCCTGTGTCCCACTCTATGACCTCATGAAGGCCCAGAGCGTCTCAATGCTGGGCTGCTCCAGGAAAGGGCCCATTGACTTCTCTGGCAACAAAATTCCCCCAGCCTGTCACCGTGAGTTTCCCCGTTGTAGAGCTAAACTACAATTGATGTTCTGTCTCTATCAATTTCTCAGGAATGCCGGGACGCGTGCCCAGTATTAATGAAGACAGCAGAAAGGAAGGCATGAGATTGGCCCTGCTCCAGAGCTGACAGAGAGTGTGGATCCTGAGTGGTTCCTGGAGACCTGGAGAGGCCTGAACAAGGCAAAACAAGCAGGCCCTGGGGTCACACACGAGGCTTGATGGGGCAGACAGATGCCGAAAGGGCTTGGGAGAGAATTTCTGCTCGGAAAAATAGCCTCAATATCATCTCTTTTGTAATCGCATATCATTTTCACCATCGAAGAAAGGCAATTTTGCTCCAGACTGAAAGGGCATCCCCATAGGTATGCATGCATATGGTGGTACAGGGTCTCACCCTCTCTCTTACATACCGAGTTTACAGGAAACGTTAGGGGACCAGGGCAGAGCCAGAACTATGTCTCATGAAAGGGGCTGATGCTGTATCGCTAGGTGTGTGACCAAATCCCTCAGCACCTCTCAGAATTGCCCCTCAAATCAGAAGCCCTGCCAGATCCCAAGCAGGGGAAGCCTTGACTGGTGCAGGAGGCCGCTATCAAATTAAAAGCCAGTAAGAGGTTCATCTTCCTCTAAGTTTGAAAAATGGGTAGAAACTGGTCATTAGCTCCTGTTTCTCAGACAGCGTCATTCAGGGGCTTCTGGTTTCAGAACTTTTTAAAGTCGCATATAATTCCTTAATCCTTCCAAACTGGCCAGCTCCTTTAAAGTTTTGACTGGCTCCAGTGAAACTGGAACAATTTGACTAAACCATCAATCCTATTGAACCAACTTACCACCTCTAGGCTGTGGGTCTCTGCAGGATTTGGAAAATACAACAGAGGCTCCCTGGGTACACAAAGTAACCCGAGGGTGATGGTGAGATAGCTACAGCATGGAGACAGCCACATCTGCCCCCACAAATTTTCGTAAGAATCAAAATAAATAAATGGAAAGTACTGTCTGTACTCAATAAAGATATTCAATAAAGGTGAACTAATGTTAGGGACATGACCATTTTAACACTGCCCTGAGGGGGCTGGGGGATGGAATTTATTCATATGCTCCAAAGCCCTCATCCCCTCTTGGAGTGTATAAGCTACATGAGGAACAAGAGGCATGCCTTCTTCCTCCTGAACCACCTCACCGGGGTCTGTGCAATAAACACTAGATGCTCATAATAATGCAACGCCTTTTATATGTGCTGTTAAGGAGTTTCCAAAGGAACTGAATTTATAACAATAGCTGTTTTAACGGTGTTGGTAGGAAAGTAAAAGGACAAGAACTACAGAGGCAGACAGGAAAATGCAGAGGAGAACATAAGGACTTTCACATAGTAAATCCTCAATAAATATTTCAGAAGGCAAGTGAAATGAACACACACATTAAAAAAAAGAAAAAGAAATAAAAAGAAAAGAAAAACCATGTAAGGTAAATGCATGGACTTAGTTAACTTCTGTCTTGTCAGTTTAGGCTGCCATAACAAAATACCACGAACTGGATGACTTATAAACAACAGAAATTTATTTTCTCGCAGTTCTGGAGTCTGGAAGTCCGAGATCAGGGTGCCAGCACGGTCAGGTTCCGGGGAGAGCCTCTTCCTGGTCTGCAGTGTGCTCACGTGGCCCTTTCTTAGGTGTGTGCACACAGAGAACTCAAGCTCCCAGTTTCTCTTCCAACAGGGACACTGATCCCACTTGGGCCCTGCAGTCATGACCTACTTAGCCTCCCAAACACCCCATCTCCGAATGTCACCACAGGGGGAGTTAGGGCTTGGACATAGAAATTTGGGGGCAAGTACACAATTTGGTCTACGGCAACTTCTTTAGCCCCAGTTGCAAAATGAGGTTAATAATAATTCCTACATTTGTGTAATGTATTTCCTTTCTCATACTCTCCCTTGTCTGGAAGCTACATGCTCTGGGCTGTTGCTGACAACAAGTTCTGAAATTTCCTGCTGGGTAGGACATGCAGAAAGTGTGTGCCTTCTTGCGCAGATGTGCCTGGTGATGCGGCTGCCAGAACCCAGTGAAGCCAGCTGAGGAGCTGTTTGTGCAGCAAAGCTGTCCAGGCACAAGCCACTGTGAATGCACCTGAACGTCTTAATGAACTTCTAAGAATCTCTCTTATTTCGAAGAGCAGAAATGGGGACGCTGAAGTGAATGACAGGTAACACTTAGTTACAGGGAAAATTTAGGAGATCCCACACCCATACTCCAGTTTTCAGGTAAAGATTTAAAAAAAAAAAAGACGTTTCCATAACTCAGAGCTTTGTGCTACCTGTGAGCACTGAACTTGAGGAATTCTGGGGTGTCTTAATTGCCCAAACTGCTGCTCAGGGACAAAATTCAGGACAGTATGTGTCCAAATGGCCTTGCATAGGGGGAGCTCTGTGGGTGAAGACCACCCCCACCAGGATCCGAGTCCTCTGACCCCACAGTCCTCACACTTCTAGTTCAAAGTACACTCCCCATTGTGGGGACAGGACAGGTGAATGGGGCTGCACAAGGCTCGCCCTATAGGCAGCACTGGCAAGGGATTCCATGACTCTGACTATACTTTTCTATTCTCATTCTGGGCACTGAGTACTTGTCACTGCCATGATCGATCCCAAAGCCCCTTCTATAGCACTATTACACTGTGGAAAGGTTGTTTGCTTCCTAATGCCCAGGGTCATTTTCCTCTAGTTCCTCACTGAAAGGACAATGGTTGCTAGTCTGTGTAAATACTGACAGATGAGACCCAGTGTCCTTAAGGCTAGAACTGGGGAGAGAACTGGGCATTTTCCATATCAGCTGTGGAGGTGCTATTTCTTCAGACCCCTCAGGGTGCCTCAGTGTGTGCTCTACTGTGATCATTTTTCACATGTCTCTTTGTCCCCACAAGACTGTGAACAGCTGCGTGGCAAACATTAGGTCTCTTGCTCTGTATCCCACCAGGATATTTTTGCCTTGAAGGAGTCGCCATTTTGTTAAGAGGACAAAATGTGCATTGACAGGACAGAGGACTTTGCCTGTTCTCTCAGAGTTGTGGCTGAGGTCCAAAGTGATGGACAAAAAATGCTGAGCATCCCATATTCTAAATCCAGAGGGTCACCATCTCCCTGCACTGTTTGCTTCAAGGGACCAGAGCCAGCTCTACCACCACCACTACCAGCCTCAGTCAACATAAAAGAGAACTGGAGAGGCAGGTAGAGTTGGTCTACCTATTGAAGGCACAGAGTTCATGCCTTCCCCCCAAAATAAGGGAAGAGGTAGACTCTAAGAATCACTTGTAAAGACTGGAAGTTGTTATGGGTTGAATTGTGTCCTCCCAAAATTCGTATGTTGAGGTACTCCATACCTCAGACTGTGACCCTACTTGGAAATAGGGTCACGGCAGACATAGAGAAAATGAGGTCATAGTGGAGTCGGGTGGGCCCTAATCCAATATGACTGGTGTCCTTTTACAAACAGGAAACTTGAACACGAATAAGCACACAGGGAGAGCACCATATGAGGACTGAAGTGATGCTACCACAAGCCAAGGAGCCACCAGATGCTAGGGGAAGGGTCTCGAATAGATCCCCCCCTTCCTGCTTCAGAAGTGAGCATGCTGCCAACACCATGATTTTGGACTTCTGGCCTCTAGAACTGTGAGACAATTAATTTCTGTGGTTCTAAGACACCTGCTTTGTGGTGCTCTGTTAGGGCCACCCTGGGAACATAATTCACAAGTATTTGCAAAAACAGGAGACTTGCATTTCATTTACTTGTTTGATGTCTGCTTTAGCATTAGATTTATTGACCGACCCCTTTGTTACCTAAGAAAGGAGAAAAAAACTAGAGAGAACCAGTGTGGTGGTAAGATGCCAGGAAGAAAGGAGAGGAGGGAGAATAAGTATCTGTCTGACTTCTAAGGTTCCAAGAATACATCAGATGCCTGCGGCCCTGGGGTTGGCTGCAAAGAGTAGACAAGTTTGAGAACCACCCAATGCAGAAGGCAGAAAGACCCACAATCAATGGGATGTAGGATGAATACTACCATCTGGGAATGAGCCAAAAGGACCAACCAAATGTCAGAGGGACCTCCAGTACCTAGAGAAATCTCATAGAAATGAGCACCTGTCACAGAGCACCCTGCAATTACCACTCTTTTTCCCAGTTCATGAGCTAGAAGAGTAGTTACAGACAACCTAGAAGGAAGCCATACCTCAATGAGGTAAGGAAGATTCTTGTTCTCACTAGGGCCTCTTCATCCCACCCCAAGATATCTAAGGGACTAAATGTCACTAATGCATGCACATACACACACTGGCACACATGCACACACACACATACACATTCTCTTTCAAAGCCACTAGAGCCAGAAAGAGAAGCCAGGCATTACTAGATAGAAAGATAAAGCTGTGAACCAAATTTGAGACTGAGGCTGACTCAAGTTTATTAATTTTTAGAAATGAATCTTCAATCACAAAATAAGATTGTTCTAATAACCAACTATAACTGAACAGTTACGACATTCAGGTTAGGTATTGTTCAGAAAGTCACTACCTGGTATGAAAAGAAGATTCCAGATGGTTTCACTGGGGAAGCAATGGGGAAAAAAATAATTAAAATAAAATCCATTATAGGGATAAAGTTGAATGAGTGGTGACTCCTCAATAAGCCAGTCACGTGTACCTAAAATGATGAATAATGACATCAGGTGACTTTTCATGGAGGCAGTGGAGCAGGTGAGATACCTGAGGGGTCAGAGGAGGCCTGAAGATTGCCTGGACCAGGACAGTCAGGAGAAGCA
This sequence comes from Acinonyx jubatus, assembly GCF_027475565.1. Classification (NCBI taxonomy): domain Eukaryota; kingdom Metazoa; phylum Chordata; class Mammalia; order Carnivora; family Felidae; genus Acinonyx; species Acinonyx jubatus. The sequence goes on along the minus strand of NC_069388.1, from coordinate 122,865,107 downwards.
TGGCCAGGCACACCTGAAGCTAAGCCTCGAATGGAAGGATGGGATTTGAGTAAACGGAGAAGGAAGGAAGAAGGATTGACATCGTTTTCAGCGCAGTGACTAGCAAAGGCCTGGCCCCAGGTCGGTGCTTGTGAAGGACTTGGCGAATCTCTATTCTGGGAATAAAGAATGGTGCGTGCAAAGACCCAGAAGTGGGCAGGTGTCAGGGCCTCGGGGCAGAGATAAAATATTTTGGATAGGAGAACCACAGGAAAAGGAAGATGGGGCTACCCCACAGGGACTGTCAGTGCCAAGCTAAGTGGAAGGTGCCAAGTCATCTGTGCTCAGAAAACCAAAGGCCTGCCTGGGCTCCCAGCCGCTGAGGGCTTCCTTTGCCCTCACTCTGTTTGCCTTCCTTGCACAGGTCTGACTACTGGCACTTTGAAGTATCTCTGAGCCATAAGACATTGGGTGAAAAGATAACTGGAGGAAAGCTGCTGGCCAGGTCTCAGGGACTAGCCAGAATCTCCAACCTGACTTCACAAAGCACCTGCACTGCCAGAGTCCACGGGAGGGTGGGGGAATTCAGAGCCGGCAATGGAGGCCACGGCTCCGGCCCCCACTCTGGCCTGGGGAGGCAGAATCGGCTGCTGAAGCTTATGAGACAGTGTGTTTTATCTGGCTTCTGGCCACCAGAGAAAAGCGGCAACAAAGGAAAGAGGAGAAGATATGGATTATTGGCGTGGAAGGCCTAATGACAAACACATTTGCATGTGTTTCTACAAGGAGAGCCTGCCCTCCCTGTGGCCTGTTTGGGTTTTCGTCTGTGCTGCAAAGGGCAAAGCCAGGTGCTAGCTCGAGATAACGTCTCTCCTCCTCCCAGGGCCCTTCATTTAATGTGGCTCCCAGCTCCAGAGTGTGGGCCACTACACAACGTGCCTGATCTCCTCCTTGTAGTTTCTCTGTTTTTGCAGAGGGTTGACTGGGCTTTCCCAGAAAGCATGGACCATACTTAATTTTGGAGTGAATGGCACAGAAGACATACCCTTTGTCAGCACCCATGAGCCAGGTCCTGTATTCAACACTCATGTATATTGTCTCATTTGACCCTCACAAGTCCCTACAAGATAATGGATCTTATCCCCATTTTAAAGATGAGAAAGTTAAGGCTCCAAGAGTGCACTCTTTCCACTTCACCACACCACCTCCCAATGTGAGAGGAGAGCCACAAAGATTAAAGATGATTAAAATTGAGATTCATGGATTTCAGAGGTGAAAGGAACTTTAAATAACATCTTTCCCAATGTTCTTACCAGGAAGTTGATGAAATTGGGGTCAAAGGGAGAAAACAGACTTACACAGGGTTGCATGGAGCTCAGGAGAGAACACGGCCACGTGCACACCAGCCCCAGCCTGTCATAATTTGGAGGCAACTTAAACAAGGCAAGATTAACGACAGGAGAAGGAGCTGTTCATTATCAGGGGGCTATGGGTGGCTGTCTGGAGAAATCACCCAGCTCCCTAATCCTGCGAGCCCCAAACCCCTAAACCTGGGAACGTCTGTCCAAGCACATCTAAGAACACTGATGCTTGTGGGTGATAAGTAAACCTCCTCATATGACATCCACACATCTGTCACACTGAGACCCTAGGTTTCATCAATATCCCAGCCTTTGAGGACCCTACTTTTGTTTCCCTTACTCTGTACAATCCAAGGCCAAGCACGCAGAGAGAACCCTGGCCACGGTTGAAAAATGGATGGACCTTGCTAAAACTGGAATGTAAATTGTAAATTATAAACAGAGTGTCAGCCGGGATAAACTCATTTAACTTACCAGCAGACCTTGTCCACAATGTCAATTAGGAGGAAAATAAAAGGATGTCAGGAGAAACAGTGAGAAAAAAGGAACAGAGAAGCAGAAGGAAAAAAGACAGTGAATAAAAAGACTCCAGAGCCTGTCAAGCAGTGATCACCTGGGTGCCTGGAGTCTGGCCAATGGCTCTTTATGGTGAAATCCCAAACCAACCCAATCCCAGCTGGACCAGTAAACCTGGAGGGAGGCCCTGGTAAGAAACTGGCCCAGCAGCAACATTTCAAACCCAGCAATACCAGACCCACTGACTCATCTCCCCCATCAAGCTCCTATCCATCCACAGGCACCCATGGTCCTAAAATTCACCAGCCTCAGGTTGAAGCCCTGAACTGATGAGAAACAGAATGGATTGTGTGTGAGGCCCCTCTCTCCCATCTAAAGGTAAGGTCATTCGGTCCCGCGCCCAGTATCCAGTGGGTCTGAGTGAGCCCTTGATTTCCAGTATCCACCAGGATACAAGTAATGTATATTCAGAGATTAGCATAGTGCTTAGCACATAGTAGGGGCTCACTACCTGGTGATTATGACTATTTACAGTCTTTGCCAGGCAGGGCAGAAACTGACATACAACGACTCAGTTCCTTTTCTTCTTGGCACATAGACTCTACTCCCCAGCCTCCCTTGCAGTTAGGTGTGGCAATGTGTTGAAGTCGGGCCTGCTGAATATGGGCAGAGGTGCTCTGTTCTACTTCTAGGCCTGGCGCGTTTAAAACCTGCCACGTGCAATCCTCCCTCTTTCCCCCCATCTGCCAGCCAGACATGGAAGATCCGGCAGAACAATCCACAGCCCTAGGGGAAGGCAAAACCACAGGGTGGAGGAGCTAATATCCTGAAATGAACTTATCTGATGCCACTTGGAGAGACCCTAGGAACATCATGTTGGACTTTGTGTACTGAGAAATAAGTCTTCTATTACATTAAACATTGGAGATTTGGGGATGTGTTACAAGCATTAGTACGATTTACCTAACTGACAAGCCTAAGACCTTAAGCTTAGTTCTCTCAGAAGACTCCACAAGGACTGGAGTCTGGTTTGGACCCCCGATTTTTTTTTCTTCCAAATTTTTATTTAAATTCTATTTAGTTAACATATAGCATAATATTGGTTTCATGAGTAGAACTTAGTGATTCATCTTTTACCTATAACACCCAGTGCTTATCATAACAAGTGCTCTCCTTAATGCATATCACCCATTTAGCCCACCCCTGCCCATCTCCCCTCCAGCAACCCTGTTTGTTCTCTATCATTAACAGTCTCTTACAGTTTGCTTTCCTCTCTCTTTTTTCCCCCTTCCCATATGTTCATCTGTTTTGCTTCCTAAATTCCACATATGCATGAAAGTATATGGCATCTGTATTTCTCTGACTTATTTTGCTTAGCATAATATAATCTAGCTCCACCTATGTCATTGCAAATGGAAAAATTTCATTCTTTTTGATGGCTGAGTAAAATTCCACTGCATGCAATCATATATATACATATGTATATATATGCATAGCACATCTTCTTTATCCATTCATCAGTCAATGGACACTTGGACTCTTTCCACAGTTTGGCTATTGTTGATAATGCTGCTAAAACATCAAGGTGCATATGCCCCTTCAAATCTGCATTTTTGTATCCTTTGGATAATAGCTAGTACTGCAATTCCTGGACTATAGAGTAGTTCTATTTTTAACTTCTTGAGGAAGCTCCATACTGTCTTCCAGAGTAGCTGCACTAGTTTGCATTCCCACCAGCAGTGTAAGAGGGTTCTCCTTTCTCCACAACATACGGAAGAATGAAACTGGACCATTTTCTTACACCATACAAAAAAAAAAATTCAAAATGGATGAAAGACCTAAACGTGAGATGGGAAACATCAAAATCCTAGAGGAGAACACAGGTGCACAGGCAGTAACCTCTTTGACCTTGGTAGGAGCAACTTCTTACTAGACACATTGCCAGAGCCAAGGGAAACAAAAACAAAGATAACCTATTGGGACTTCATCAAGATAAAAAGCTTCTGCACAGCAAAGGAGACAATCAGCAAAACTAAAGGGCAGCCTACAAAATGGGAGAAGATATTTGCAAATGACATACACATCTGATAAAGGATTACTATCCAAAATCTATAAAGAACTTATCAAGCTCAACACCCAAAAAAACAAATAATCCAGTTAAGAAATGGGCAAAAGACATAAACGTTTTTCCAAAGAAGAAGATGCTTTTCCAGTAAGCATCAAATGGCTCACAGACACATTAAAAGATGCTCAACATCACTCATCATTAGGGAAATGCAAACCAAACCCATGATGCAAATTAACAACACAGGAAACAACAGATGTTGGACCCCCAATTTTGATGAAACTTTGACCTTCTTTCTAGCTCCTGAAAGCATCTCTATGAGGTCTGACCCTTTCACTCTACTCCAGGCCACTATCAACAGTCCTTTTACCATTAGGGCAGACCTTACTGGCACTACATCCTATCTCCTGCCAATCCAAGAGCCATCTCCTCAAGGATAGAGGGCCACATCCACATCCCACCCAATTCCACACAATAGGGGCTCAGCGGGCTCCTGGGAATGCCTTGCAGCTGAGGCAAGGAGTTGGAACAATCCGTGATTCACTCAAGAAGGGCAACAGGAAATAATGAAAAGAACAGTAGAACCACTGTCAGTTAACATCAAAAGGAAAAATGCAAAGGACATGTGTTATAGTGTTAGAATGTGGAAGCATAGGTTATAATGCAGAAGCAAAGCCATGGGCACATTCATTACACACACACACACACACACACACACACACACACACACACACACACGGATCAACACTGTGGCATAGGAACAACTTGCCAATGGGTGTGGGTAACTGAGCCACCTGTATGCTTGCCATTGTAGCTCTATATACTCACTTCCTTTCCTTCTCTCCCCAACACAACTGTTCTTCGATCTCACAGCCATTACTTCTAATTAGCCTTAGTTATTCATACATAGTTACTCTATGGACTAACTTGACTTGGAAAATGAAGCAAACGGGAAACTTTATTACATGTATATTCTTTAAAATCCTCGTTGTCTCTTATAGCACACACTTTATATACACTTGATAACTGGACCCTCTATTCCTGTGATTTCTCCCTGCCCCCTGGATGCCAACACATGTTGGAATGGCTGCTATGTATCCCACTATGCAAAGGACACATCAGTTGGAACTCATGTCCTTCTAAAGCACACTTGTTGATTCACTGCACATCATAGAGAGTGTGCTCCTCAGCTCCTACCTGGGTTTCACCGTCTGCATCCAGGGCAAAGGCGAGAGCTTAGGTTAATGTCATCAGACTCCTTTTTATCTCTCACCTTCTGAGAGAACCACTGAAGCCAAATGCAATATTCCTTTCATTCAGGACACTAACCAGGGTCAATGCGGAGCAAAAATTTGCCAGCATACATAACACTTGCATTTGAAAATTAATTTTAACTCAGGACAGCCACTGGTGATCCCTGTTTGTGGCAGGTGGTCTCGGTTCTAGTTCAAGCTGCAGTTCCACCCACTTGCTGGTGGGGGCCCATGGCCAATCAACTAACCTATCTGAACCTCCCTTTTTTGTGTTGTGTTTTCATTTGTAAAATGGAAGCAAGAGTGTATTCACTTCATATTTAGTAACATTGCTTTGGCAATCATAGGGGATAAAGCAGATGTACTTTGTAAACTATCAAGTAGATATGCTGGGACAGGGTAGGGGTCATATTACACTTCTTCTCCATCCTGGTATGTCCCTCGCCCACATCCTCACAGGTGCTTCTATATCCCATCTCTTCTTCAAAGCCCAGCACAGACTGAATTCTTCCTCTTCTGAGCAATATTACCCTAATGGTCCATTTGATTATTTGATTACTTCTCTCTAGCTGTAGGTACTGCACAGCTGTATTTCTAAGCCAGTTCTAGCAATCAAATCCTGTTGGCTAATTGAGGAAGGGTGTGTGTGTGTGTGTGTGTGTGTGTGTGTGTGTGTGTGTGTGTATGTGGCTGGCTGGTTTGACTTCCACACTAAATTGGCAAGGATTATGTCATATTTACCTTAGTGATTTCCCCTGTAAGCTGGAATGTATGGCCCATCACAGGGCTTCACAGAGAAAGAGCATCTAAATATACCTTTAAAGAAGAGGAAACTTTAGGAAGAATGTGTTACCTGAATTGAGTCTCAAAAGATGAATGGGCATTAACCAAACTAGGGAACAGCATGTGCAAAGTCCAGGGAGCACAGAGCACCTCAAGGGATAAAGCTCGGTGTGGGTGGCAGTGTGGTTCAGGTGAGATGCTGATACAGAAGGGTGAATACCTGTGGATGGGCAGATGCAGAAGGACCAGGGCCGCAGCTGCCACTGACCAGTAATGAAGAAACAAGCCTGGGGACACATGGTCTTCAGATTTTTTACCACTTCTAAATCTTACCATTCTATTTCTCTTCATCTCCAAGGTGGTGACTCAGAAAGCCCCTAAAATCCACCCTCAGTTTTTCACGTCCAGCATCTGGCCCAGATGCGGGAGTGAGATCAGCACAGGCCCTGGTGGAGGTGGGCTGCCCAGGCTGTCCAGAGGGCACCCTTTCTTGACGGTGTGCTGTCTCCCTGCCTTCCAGGGGTCAGCCCCACATTATTTCAGGCCCCTGCCTCCTCTGCGCTCCATATTCATATTTTCTTGACACAAACCATACAGAGTTTCAACACTTGGCGACTGCAAAGTAAACCATTTGTACATACCAGGTCTGGTAACACTTTAAATAATAGGCCAGTTAGTTAATGCTGCACTACAATAAAAATTCCCGTCCAAGTACACATTACGTCCTCATTAATGCCAAGTGAGTTCAGTGTGATTAATGTTATGACAATAAATAACTGGGAGATCATGATGACCGCCAGGCCACGGCACCACGCTGGGGCCCAGGGCAACCTATGCTTCTGTCACCCTCTAAGCACAATGAGGGGCTGCCTGGCCCTCCATCAGGTGCACACCAGGCCCTCCAAAGCCCAGCTCTGCTGAGAATGGCCATGCCAGGGAGTCTGAGCCCAGCTAGCCCCATACACGTGGCTGGTCTTGAGACAGCTAGAAAGAGGGGACAAGGAGCTAATCAGAACACGTCCTTCCTCCCAAGAAAAGAGTACATGTTAGGAGCGGGAAACCAGGCCCTCAATTGCATAGGCAGAAAGAGGCCCTCCTCACCCTCCTGGCGGAGGCTGGAGTGTCTCTGGTTGCTGGGTGTCTCTGGTTGCTTTGGGCACTGCCACTAGGGGCTCAGGGAAGTGGGTGACCCTCTTGTGGGGACAGTGAAGACTATGCTCAAGGAGGAGGGAACTTGGCCATTACTGCTCAATGCCTGAGAGGCCCAGGCAAAAACAGAGGTCCCTGCCCTCAGGAAGCCTCCATCACAACTGGAAAGGAAAATCTACACAGTGCTTGGTCAAAGGAGGGGGTGCTGAGCCCATTCTCAGTGTCTCTAAGGTGTGTGGGACCCAGTCCATGGGAAGATAGGGGGAGAATGGACTGCTTTGAAGTCAAAGATGCTAGGCTGGCAAATCAGAGGCTGACAAGAGGCAAATGAGAGCCACGTGAGGAGGTAAGAGAACTTTACAAACCATGGAAACTGCCTTCTCAGCCTCTAGAGTATGGATAAGACTTGGTAACCCAAAGGGCAACTTACTTCAGCTCCTCCCCTAGCACTCTGGAGTTGAAGTGGCTCACCCCATAAGGCCCACTTTGCACCCACTGCCAAATGGCTGTGGATTCTGTTGAGAACTGTGGAAGGTCCTAGGCTACTGGCCCATGCCAGACCTTACTCAGGTGTTGGCTTCTGGCTTGCCCTTGGTCTTGCTGGGGTGGTTCTGGCCTGGCTTGCTATGAACTCCCTTAGGCTTTGGGGCATCTGTGCTTAGCACAATGCCTGGACTATAATAGATGCTTGGTACATGGTGGAACTGAACTCTAGATGAGGGGCCATAACTCTCGATCCTTCCTTCTATGACATGAGCCACTACTTCCAAACTCGCTGGCCCTCTAGTCACCCCTGCCCAGTGTTTTCTCGAAACACAGTCCCTCAGGGGTGGGCATCCAGGCTGAGGCTAGAGCCCCAGATGGACATGGAGGTGAAGAAGAGTTGGGAAAAACCAGCTCATACTTTCCATTTTGGCATCAGAAGCCAGTGCCATTGATTAATGGGGATGCTGGGTTGACCAAGAAGTAAGGACGCGAGTGGCTAGAAGTGGGTGTCAACTTTTCAAACAATCATAAATTCCACGAGGGTGACAAAAGGGCCGCTGTGTAATTGTGTTCATTATTTACACTGAAACCTAATTAAAGTCATTATGTTTTTTGTTCATTAAACAAACTTACTGGCACAGACACCAAGTCAGCGTTAAGTGCTGCTGGAATCACTGTGGAAGTAGAGGGCCTCAGGTCCACCCCCATCCTCTGAGTCGAACATTCTCTGCAAAGAAGACTCTACAGAGAGAAACAGAAGATGACAGTGAGAGGGACAGGAAAGCATCACAAAGTTCCCCTGCAGCCTTCATCCTGCCTCCACCTGTGATGCAAGACCAAAGAATTCCTTCCCCAAGCCCTGTATCACTGCAAGAAAATGGTGTCTAGGAAAGTACTGGGACAAAGCCAGACACTGCCAGGTGTCCAGGGAAGACCAAGGTCCAGGAATAAGGATAACAGTCAATTTAACTGGCCAACGTTCTCAGATATCTTCAATGAACAGGGTTCAATGGAAGACTCTAAAAAAAAATAAGATCTATATGTAAAGTCATTAACATTTTACTATGGATAATAAGAATCCAACCTATTTATAAGGCAGATTGGGAGCCCTTAGAAAAATATAAGGAGAAACCACTAGGGGACCAGAAGGTTGAAATTTTCTCTGGTTGGGTTCAGAACAGCTTCATAAAGAAAGTGGTGAGTGATATCAGAAAAGTGACAGTAACTGGCTCCAAATGATAAGCAACATTGAAAAACTGTTAGAAACAATTTTGTCAGAACTCTGGAAAATAATCAAAGCTTTATAGCAATCAATCAAACACAGGATCAAGAAAAGGCAACTTTAAAATGGTATTTAAAAATCCTTACCTTACACCATACACAAAAATCAACTCAAAATGGATTTAAAGACTTAAGACCTGCAGCCGTAAAACCAGAAGAAAACACAGGAGATGATCTCCTTTACACGTCTTGGCAGTGATGTTTTTTGGCTCTAACACCAAAAGCACAGGCAACAAAAGCAAAAATAAATAAGTGGGGCCACATCAAACTAGAAAATTTCTGCACAGCAAACAATAAAAAAAATGTAAAGGCAACCTATGGAATGAAACAATGTTTGCAAACAATTTATCTAATTGGGGGGTCAATATCCAAAATACAGAAGGAACTCTCACAACTCAATAGCAGAAAAACTAAACCAGTTACTGAATGGGCAACGGACTGGAATAGACATTTTTCTGAAGAAACAAGCAAATGGCCAACTGGTTATGCTAAGATGTTGACTAGATGTGGTAAAAGTAGACAAAAATCCTTGTCTTGTTACTGATCTAAGAAGGAAAGATTTCAGTCTTTTGCCATTGAGTATGATGTTATTAGCAGTGTGTTCTTCATAAATGCCCTTTATCATGTTGAAGAAGTTCCTTTCTCCTTTAGTTTTCTGAGTGTTTTTTCATCATTGAAAAACCCTTTATCAAAATGCTTTTTCTGTGTCAGTTGAAATGTCTATGTGTTTGTTTCTTTGTTCCCTTAATGTGGTGTATCACACTAATTGGTCTTCTTAAGTTGAACGACTCTTGCATTCTTGGGAAATACCCTACTTGGTCATAGTGTATAATCCTTTTAATATGCTATTGTGTTCTGTTCATGGTATTTTGTTAAGAATTTTTGCATCTATATTTATAAGGGATATTAGTCTGCAATTTTCTTTTCTTTTTTTATTTTTTTAAATTTTTTTTACTTTTTTTATTTATTTTTTTTTAATTTACATCCAAATTAGTTAGCATATAGTGCAACAATGATTTCAGGAGTAGACTCCTTGCAATGTTCTTAGCTAGCATTGGTATTAAGGTAATCACAGTCTGATAGAATGAGTTAAGAAATGTTCCCTCCTCTTCTATTTTTGGAAAAGTTTGAGAAGGATTAGTGTTAATTACACTTTAAATGTTTGGTAGAATTCATCAGTGAAGCCATTTGGTTCTGGAATTTTCTTTGTTGGATGTTTTTGATATTGATTCAATCTCTACTTACAGGTCTGTTCAAATTTTCTAACTTTTTAAAAGCCAGTTTCTAGAAACTTTTAATTTGTGTGTTTCTAGAAACTTGTCCATTTCTTCTAATTTGTTGACATAGAATGGTTCACTGTATTCTCTTATAACCCTTTTTCTTTTGCTAAGGTTGACAGTAATGTCCTGACTTCCATTTCTGGTTTTATGTGCATCTTCTCGCTTTTTTTCATCAATCTAGCTAAAGGTCTGTCAATTTTATTGGTATTTTCAAAGAACCAACTTTTGCTTTCATTGACTTTATTTTATGTCTGCTCTAATCATCATTATTTCCTTCCTTCTAATAGTTTTGGTTTTAGTTCGGTCAGCTTTTTCTACTTCCTTGAGGTATAAAGTTAGATTGTTCATCCGAGATCTTTTTTTTAATGTAGGCTGCTATAAATTTCCCTCTAGGTACTGCCTTTACTGTATCCTATGGGAATTGATATTTTGTGTTTTTATTCTACTGGAAGTTCTATCTAGAGCAATTAGGCAAGAAAAATAAGAAGCATTTGAAATGGAATGGAAAAAGTAAAACTATCTTTAAACTATCTTTAATCACAAATTACATGATCTTAGATATAGAAAATCCCAAAGATTTCACACACACACACACAAAAAGTCCTGAGCTGATAAATTTGGTACAGTTGCAGGGTACAAGATCAACACTCAAAAACCAGTTGTGTTTCAGTACACTAGCAATGAACAATCCAAAAGAAAATTAAGAAAACAATATGATGGCATTTATGATAGCATCCAAAAGAATAAAATCCCTGGTAATAAATTTAATTAAGGGGGTGAAGGTAAAGACTTATACACAGAAAACTACAAACCACTGCTAAAAGAAATTAAAGAAGACCTAAAGCTTAAAATTGGGATTAATTTCTAAAGTCAGCATGTAACTTAAATTCACATAAGAATCCAGCATATGCAATCTGAGACCAAGTGAATTTGTTCATATGCACACATGCCTGTGCATATCATAGACAGTAGGACTTTGTAACATTAAAATACATTCTCCAAAATTTTTATCAATCCACAAATACACAAATGCATACATGTTTGATCAAGCTCCTGGATTTCTCCTGTTCTATTTCTAAGGACAGTTCATATTTTCTTGCCCTCTCTTCATACCCTGGTTAACAGCCTTTTTGACTTTTCACTGGAGTTTTCTCTCTCACTTGTTGAGAGACAGGTTTGCACACTAGTTGGAGAATTATTTGCAAGAGCCTCTCCAATATTTTTTCCATTTGCCCAGATAAAGTATTATGATAGACTCTTCCACATCACAGATCTGAGTCAGTACTAAGCTTAATAGTTTACTCTTCAAGTTTTCTCAAAATTTTATTTTTTTGCTAAGTCAGAACGGATATGTTCAGCTGTGCGGGTTTTGCACTGAACAATTCTAGCAGGGACCATTCAGTTAGAATGCTATGTAAAAGATCTCTCTCTCTCTCTCTCTCTCTCTCTCACACATACACACACACACACACACACACACACACACACACACACACACAATTTTCATACCTCTCCTCAAAGTCACAGTGCTTTGAGAACAGAGCGCACACCACATGAAGGTGTGGATTTGGGCAGCCAGCTCAACTCTGTATCTGACTACATGGCTCATGTGGCTCATGGTCCACTCAAGCCTTGCACTGGGTCCAGTTCAAACTCTTATCTGAAAAATATTATAAGTGACTACATGTCTTGGATCTCTAACTAAAACTTTAAGTGTTAAGTCAGCAAGAACATGCTGCAACGCCCAGGTGGCTCTGACATGAATCATCAATTCCACCCACCCCCCCCCCCCCACACACACACACACACCCAGGGCACAAGTAAAAGACGAGGCAGGGCAGAGGCACCATCTCTGTGTCTTCCCCAGCCTGACCCTCTGCTTTCATTCTGCTGTTTCCCTGCCATCTCTGGTCACCGTATCCCTTCAGCACCCATGCAGGCCCACGTTCAGCCTACTCTGCCTCATGCCGATCCATCTGTCTGGCTGTACTAAAACAGTCTGGTCCCTTCACTCTATCAGGACTGATATCATTATTGGACTAAATGCTCAGTCCATCTGTCATTTCGCTGAGTTCAGTTTTGAAAACACAACTCTTTCTGCCTTACCTGCCCAGCCTGCCTTTCAACTAGTCCAGCAATCTGTAACCAGATAATAATCATTGCTGTCCAAACCCACACAGAACAAGGAATTCTACAGGCGTGACTCTGCTCTAGTGCAAATTCACTCATACCCCTACAAGAAAAGCTTCTGGGGTTCACATTGCCTGAAACACCCTCTTCTACTATCGAGAATCCTATTCCTCCAAGAGTAGTTTTGCTCCTCCCATATGGAGACACCCCTTTTCCTATGAAGAGATGCCTCATCAGGGTGTTTCTATATAATCATTCCATTTATACAGTTATATAATTAACTTATTCCATCCCTTACAGGAGTGGAAAGTTAAGGAATGGGTAAACACCATCTGAAAATGTCACTGATTATCCCACACTGAGCATTTCAGACCCCTGATAACAAAGAGTGTGTGCATCAGACTGCTCTTGAGGGCCAGGTGGGTGGCCCGAGACATGATATACTGGATGGACTTAGAAAATCCCGTGAGAGGACTCACAAAGTCATGAGGCTATACTCACAGGCCCTCTGAGCATCACCTGTACCAAACAACCTCACCCAAGAGCCAACACTCTTATCTCCAGCAGCCCTCTCCTCTAAGCCCCAGAGGAGCCTACCTCGGCACTGGCAGTCCCAATTTTGTGGCCAAGCTAACCCAAAAGTGGGAAGAAAAGGTCACTCTGGAGGTTGATTCTTCTGGGAACCCAAGCTACGTGGGTCCAAAACAGAACAGACAGGCTCCAGTGATGTTGTCAAAGAGGAATTTATGGCCAAGACCCATGATGGGACCCAAGTGTCCACTAGAGGCCAAAAAAAGACCCAACTCAGCCTCTACTTCCCGGTGTGGACCTCATGGAGAACTTCTATATACTGGTTCCCTTCACAACCACTTGAGATGGAAGGCATATAAGCCTTCCAGGGAAGACTTACAAGTGGGTTTGAAAACCCTGTCTTCAAAAATGTATGGTGTTTAAGTCTGGTTGATAGAGCCTGAAACCATGGCCTAAGACCTGAAGAAGCACTTAGGGATGAGGACACTATTGGTTCAGGATTTAGAAATGCTGGGCCAAGCCCTGCCACCTGCTAAGGATCTGGACCAAAACCTTGCCCCTCCTAAACTCCCATTTCTTCATATATAAAAAGAGAAGTGATCTAAATTGGTGGTTCTCAGAGCATACATCAGAATCAAATCATGAACATTTTAAAAATATATACATACCCAACTCTATTTCCAGATAATATCAATCATCAGATCTTAGGTGACCTAAGCATGGTAAGTTAGAAAAGTTCACCAGCTGATTCTACACACCCCAACAACCTATAGTTCCCTGTACAGAACTTAACACTCAACTCCAGGTGAAAATGTGACCACAGCATGATGCTGTTGACAAGTCTCTTTCCGGACACCAAACTAGGTGGGGTGCTTGGCTCTGCCCAAGGATAGCCTACACATCAGAGACAAAGCCATGCCCCAATGGGGCTGTGGCCAGGCCAGTGCAACTAGGCTGGAGACAAAGGTATCCTTCACCTGCCCCCCCCCTTCCATGGTTCCCAAGGTCCCCTGCTCTTATACCTGCCCCATCCGACTGGACTGTCTGTTACTAGAGCCCCTCTCCCAGTCACTCAATGGGGAGGGAATGTGTCTTCCACATTGATGGCACCACTTCCCATCCAGATAATAACCCTCAGAGTCTTTCTTCTTCACCTCTTCTTCACCATCGGCATCCTCAGATCCCATGAATTCTACTTTTATTCTCTCCACCCCAGTGCCGTTATCTTCATGGATCAGTCTCTCCCTCACCTGGAATAATACAAAGGCCTACAGACAGGTGTCCCTCTAGCTACCCCCTCAACCTATTCCTTTGGATGAATTTCTTAAACTAAGGTTCTAACTTAAGGGATACCCTATGCTGGCACATAAAACACGGTAGGGGAGGCGTGTATTTGTCTATTTTTACAAGTGGATTCACTACTTCCATTGGAATCTCAAAGGTTTATGTCCAAAAAAAGTGGAGAGACATTGTCTACTAGGCTGCCAGAATGACTTTTCTGCACCACTATTCTGTGTAGCCTTCTAACTAAGACAACTTTGAGGGCAGGAATCATATCTGAACCAATCTCTGTTTCCCCATCATCTTACTTAGTATCTGGCACAGAGGAGGAAGTCCCATGTACGTTGAATCAAATTATTAGCCACAGCCCAGTATGATTTCAACAGTATTGGAGTAATGCCTTGAAGAACTCTCCCTCATGAGTTGAAAACCCAAAGGAAACTCTTGGCTCTCTCCTAGCAAGATAACAGCCTTTAACTCTGAAGAAAACATTCCATGTGCATCAGCTTTGCCAATGAAAGCACGCCAACCAAAGGTGCCTCCAGCCAGTGGAAGGGACTTGGGGACACTGTGCCAGCTGCAGCAGGTGATTCATCCTCAGGCATGACCATGAACCTTGTCAGTGCCAAACCAGCTGCCCTTGAATCAACTATAGAATCCAGGCCCCTTGTTTGACTGGGGGGGAAGGGGGGGCCAGATCCCCAAACTCCTACCAGCCCCAAAGATTTCTGCCAATCATTACTCCAATCTTGGGCTCCCCTACAGATGCTGAGCTGAATGTCTTGTTCAGAGATGTTTATAGCTCAAGTTCCAGAGACAACTTGGAGGGCTCTCAGGTTGTAATCTACTTAAGACAAAAATCCATGACGTCTCCTTGAAATCTTGCAGCTACCCAGGGGACATTCCAACCTGGATTTCGGAATGTTTTATTTTCTTGCATGTTGTGCCCAGGCGAGAAATCCTAGAGGTAAGTAAGAAGATGACAGAACATGCAAAAATGCAAAACGTATATTTGCAAAGGGAAAAAAACAAGGATCATAGAATCCTACTGGTCAGGTCAGTTCCAGGAGCATAAGCCAAACACAAGGAGATTTACAAAGAAACCAATGTTTGCCTCATCTACATGGTGTCTTCCCCCAGACAGCAGGCAGGCAGGGACCAATTTCTCAGCCTGTAGCGTGGATATTACCTTCGGTGCCCCAGGCATCCTGAGCTCAGTTCCTCCCATACCACAGTGGTGAATAGCAGGGTGAGTAGCTCAAGCTGTATATAGTGGTGAACAGCTCAAGCCTGCTTGGGATCCAGACACACACAGGGCAAAATTCCCAGAAATCTAACTGCATAAAGAACCAAACTGTCTTCATGGAAAGAATTCATCCTAAGGCAAGACTATAATGTAGACCTGAATATAAGATTTTCACACCTTAGCAAAGGTTTCTGAATGGTTCTGTCCCTCCCCTGTCTAGTCCTATGGATTCATGTCTACAGTTTTTAAGTTCTTTAATATGAGCTGGTATCCCAAAGGGGCTCAGACTAGCACTCACTTTTCGCACTGTGATGGCCCCTGCACAGCAATGCTGTGGCTGATGAGACCACAGTTCCTGATGGGAGAGGGCAGGGCAGCAGAAGTGACCATCGGTAGGCTGTAGTGACCCAGAGTATGGTAGCAGCCATACTCAGGCAGATGCCAGGACCCATAATGAGAGGGACACTCAGAAAGGGGGGCAGCAGGGAGGCACAGGCTAGCAGCCAGACACGCTTATGAGCACACTCAGACACACTGGGGAATATACAAATATTTGGTAGAAACTCTGCAAGGGAGTCAAGGCCCTATAAAATGATAGAGGAAGAGGGAAGTAAATTCAGATTATTGTTCTTAATGTGACTCGTTTGTATGCACAGGTTGGGAAACTGGCAGAATCTCCAGTTATAAGGTAAAGAAAAAGCATAGGTGATGCGCTGTTCCCTTTGAAGTCCCTGATCAGCCTCCCGTGGCCATATTTTCCTGACCCAAAGATGGGAATTGTTGTTTGAAAACCAGTGAGCTCAGGCTGAGCCACTTCTCCACAAGCTACTGGGAGTGAACTCTCAGCCTCTCCCTGGGAGACCCTGGGAGTCATTCAGGGAATTCAATGGGTGGGCTGCCAAGAAGAAAGAATTTGGGTGTCAGTCCCTGGTTGCTGGCTCCATCACAGGGCACCACAGGGGCCTCCGAGGGCCTGTGTGGGCTACAGCCCCAGCCCCCACTGCAGATCAGGGGCAAGCCACTTGTGAGCACTGTCTCCTGAGCCACCAACCTCACATTTTGGCTCTTCATTGCCCCACCCACCAAATCCTAGGAGACGAGAGCAGGAGAACATGATCCCAAGACATAACAGAGCACTGTTCACTCATCCAATCATCCAGCATGCAGCAAATACCCTCATGGGTCAGGCACTGAGCACATGCTGGTAAACAAGACAGACACAGTCCCTGCCCTCGTGAAGTTTACAGACTAGTGGGGTGGACAGCTGTCAAACTAAGAATTATAAAGCAAGAGTGAGGAGGATCTCCAAGGAAAAGAACAGGCTTCCATGAGAGAAGACTGTGGGTTATAGAAACACTCCCTGCAGAAATGCTTCTTACCCTGATGTGGAAGGAGAAGTAGGGTTGGTGTGGGATAAAGAGTGGTCTAGACAAAGGCCTGGAAGCCAGCAGAGCACCGAGCTCCAGAGGGAAGCATAGAGTTAAGGGGAGAGAGTAGGGAGGAGGGTGAAGGGGAAGCAGGCAGGAGTACAAGAGGCTTTGGAGGCTGCAGAAAGGATCATGCGTTGTGTCCTGACACAAAGGGAAGCCAACCAGTAGCTATATGCAGGCACACAGCCAAGCCCCTCAACCTGCTTTGTTCTGATCAAGAGCAGTCTGGTTGCCTGGGGACTGTTGGTTGGATAAGTCTGTGGAATGACATCGAAGAGATGGTAAATTGCAGAGAAGTCCAAGAGAGAGCTGATGGCAGCTGGGCCAGGGTAGAGGCCATTGTACAGAGATGGGAATGTCTGAATAAGATTTGAAGACATAACCAGCATAACTGGTGGTGAGTGGTTAGGATAGTGCCTTGGTTTCCAGCTGCAGTGAATGGGGCAGTTGGAGGGATCATTTATGGAAACTAATGAAGTGGGACAGGTGCGAGAGAATATCAGTTCTCTGCCATGGGACTTCCAAGAGCAGACGCTAAGGAGGGAACTGTGTTGGTTTTGACTTCAGAAAACATATGAATTTGGGAGTTTCCAGCACTTGGTTGGACACTGGGGCAGGGGCAGGAGGCCTGGCAAAACTTTGAGGGCACCTGCCCAGCTCACAGCACCTGAGCCTCACAGCACCCCTGGAGGTAAGGAGGCACAGTGCCATCACTGTTCTCTCATCCCATGAATCCCAGCTTGAAGGCCACCTCGAAGTGCTAACAGAGGGAGCCAAGGGCCTGGAGAAGGCTGCATCTGCACAGCAGCAGCTCGCCTCTCTGCCCTGGTCTCCCAGCGAGCCCCATTAGTCCCAACCTAACTGTGGCTCTGTCGCCTGCCTTCTCTGCCCACCCTCTCCCCTCACGCTTTCCTTCCTTCCCACCTACCACCCTGCAGGCATGCTCCCCTCCCCGTCTAAAGCAGCCACCTTCAGGGCACAATACAGCTGTGTCTACCAGCCTTTCCTGACCACTACCTTCCAGACACATGTATGCACACACTACAGATACATATACCATACACACTACACACACACCATACATGAGCACACATACCACAAATACACATGCACATTACACACACACGGCCCATGCATACCTCACACACATAATACACACACCATACACATATTACACACACACCACAAACTCCACACTCTGCACACAATACTACACATAAACAATCACCAGGGCACACAGTAGACACAAACACATACCACACACACACACTGCCTCAACCCAGGCAGCACTGATTTTCCTTTTCTCTGAAGACTCTCAGCACTGACTCTGCTGCCCTCTAAATAAAATGACATATGCAAAGCACCTGGTATAGTTCCTGGTACAAAGGGGCTCTTCTTTCTCCCCACCAAGGGCCTGCGCACCCCTGGTCTATAACCAGGGTTGCCCAGAGCCAGAGAAGTGAGGGCCTGCGTGGCTTTGGGCAGAGAACAAATAAACGGCCACATTCCAGGTACCTGCAGAAACACCTAGAACAAGCTGTCTGAGCTCAGTGGTGGCTTGCAGACAATGCACGGATGATGCCACTCACCTTGCACTCATGCTTCACACTTCAGAGCAAGCATGGCCTCAAATGCTCAACAACATTTTACCAAAGCAATGAGAGGCAGATTCAATCCCTAACAAAAACTGAAACAAAACGAGTCCGGGATCGGGAGTGGGAGACTGGTTATTTTACCCTGGCTCTGCCATCAACTCCCTAAACAACCTTGGACACATCACTTGAGTGCAGCAGGCCTCAGCTGCCCCGTCTGTAAGACACAGGCAATCTTTCCTGCACAGGACAGGTGTGGATCAACAATGAAGGGTCTGCAAAGCAAAAGTGCTAGACACGCAAACATCTCCCTGGCAGAGACCTTGCTTCTTCCTCAAGTCCTGTAGGGTGACAATACGGATGCCACCAACTGGACGTACTTCTGCAGCTAATTCCAGGGATATGTTTCCACAGTGCCATAAAGAGAGGGAAGGAAAGGAAATTACTTTACCCCTAAGGATTCTGAGCCAGGCACATAGCCAATATATTTTTATGTAATGTCAGAGTCAAAACTCGTAAGACCTCCACACTCTCCACACAGTGTCAAAACTGGAACCATCTTAACACACAGATCATGCGTACTTGCACTGTCCCTCGACATAACCCTGTGTAGGGTTGTTATGGGGTTTTTTTAATTTTTATTTTTTGCATGTCAAGAAACAAGACTATAGGTCTTCTGCTTTGCTGGGGCCCTAGCAGTGACCCTGGTCTCTAAGCGGCCCGAACATGATCCGAGTTGCACATAGGTGCACATCCTCTGCACATAGGTGTGCTGCCCTCAGTGACGTCCGTGTCAAAGTGCTGAGACCACGACCGCCCCTGGACATGAGGCTGATTAAAGAGGGTTACGTGAATTGCCGAATTAAGTCGTCTAAAATTGGATAAAGCGATTGTGAAATCTGTTTTGAGTCAACCTATACATGTCTCATTGCAGGAAAATGTCTCGGTAAGAGTTCATGGAGGGGAAAAAAAAAAAAAAACAGCAACTCTTGTTGGCTGACCTTCCTGGGCTCCTAATATTCAGTTCCCCAAAAGGCATCTTAGCCATGTAATTTCCAATATGGGAACAATTTGAGTTGCAATTAGGCAAATCTCAGAAGGTTCTGCCACTGATTTGTTCGTTCTCTCAATATTATTCTATAGGACACACTAAAATACTGTGCCAGGTTCACACAGAGGGCAACTGGGAACGGCGCATGTGGGTTACAGAGGCTGGGTGAACACATCGCTGCTCAGTAATGATATCGCTAGGCCGCCAGAGCTGGACACATGGCCCTCCACCCCCAAGGGCATGTAGTAATGGCCCTGCAGGGGAGCAGGGGCCATTAGCAACTCAGAGGTGTGCGCTGTGGAGAGAGCAAGTAGGAGGCTCTGGGCAGTGAGAACGGAGGTGGCCAGGGTAGCTACCAGCTACAACGCAGCCCCGGGGATCATAGGTGAAAGGAAATCTAACACATTCCTGGCAGTAACAGATTTTGTTACAGGCCACATCCTTCACTGGGCACCCCCTCTGTGCCAGGCTTGAGCTAGGCCCTAGGGACACTGAGATGAAAAAGACAGCTTTGGCCTCAAGGAACATGGTGAGAGGACATATCAGCAAGCAAGCCCAGTTGTTATACGAGACAAAGAATTACAACAAAGATATTATTTTCAAGAGTGCCATGAAAGCACAGAAAAGGAAGAGATTAATTCTACCTATGGTGTGAGAATAAGTTTCACAGGGAAGGGTATATTTGACAGGGCCTTGAAGCATGGATAAGAGTTTGGCAGGTAGGGAAGAGAGAAACGACAGTCCCAGAGAGGCACTTCCTCGCGTGGTTGGATGAGTTGGCACTCCCTGAGCTGTGAGTGCCTCCTATGGGCTGAGTCACGGTCATCCTTGTCAACCAGCAAAATAATCAGGTCTTTGGTGTTAATGCCTTCTTCCCTTGTCCCTGGTCTCCAAGAAGAAGGAAAGATCATTCCTGCCCTATGGGGCACATCTGGCTTGCCCTTGACTCCTACTATGACCTGGCCCTGCCCCCAGTGAATAAGAGTGTCTGGATCCTCCTCAAAGTTCTGTGCCCAAAGTGCAGAGGCCGCCTCACCTGCTTCCTGACCAGACCAGAGCTCACACCTAACACCAGATCCTGCTAGAACTGAAGCTTAGGTGTGGACAGAATCAGCCCTGACTGGAAGGCCCTGGAGAGCAAGGACTGTGGCAGGTTGATTTTTGTTTCTCCTTTCCCCTAGACCTGTTCAGGGCCCAGCTCTGAAGACTGAATGGGTACGTGTGAGTGTGAGGGAGTATGTGAGTGTGTAAGAGTATATGAGTGAGTGGGCACATAGGTGAGAAGTGCATGCGTGAGTGTGAGGGCATGCGTGCATGTGTATATGTGAGTAGGAATGCTTGTGTGTGTGAGTGTGTGTGAGTGAGTACGTGAGTAGCGTTTGCATCAGTGCGAGGACGTAGGTGCATGTGTATGTGTGAGACAGTGTGTGTGAGTGCGTGTAGTGCATGTGTGTGTGGGAGTGTGCATGCATTTGTGTGTGTGAGTAGGAGTGCTCGCATGTGTGAGAGTGGGTATGTGTGAGTTAGTGGCTGCGTAAGTGGATGTGTGGTGGGTGCATGAGTGTGTGGGTGTAAGAGTGTGTGGGTGTGTGCATGTGTGAGTGCTTGAGTGAGCAATTTGTGTGTGAGTGAATGAGGCAGTGCCTGAATAGCTAAGGTGGAGCTTCAGCCTGAATCTCAGGGTCCAGGGAAGTGGCTGGTCCGCAAGCAGGAAGGACAGGAAAGGTAGGACAAGAGTCAGAGGAGCACAAGGAAGAAGTGAGTTATAACAGGCCATATGCAGAGTGAGGTTTGGGTCCAACATGGGACCTGGAAGTCAGGGAGGGGTGTGGGTTACAACTAGGCGAACAAGCTTCCAGAGCAAGAAAACCTCAGGAAGCATGACAGGAGATACAGGGGGCAAAATCGGGCCTCTAGAAACCCACTGTGTTACTTCTGACCAGTTCCCCCATGATGCCGGTGCCCCCAGGCAAACAGGTCCCTTCAGCTCCCTGTGATTCGGTGGGGGGAGCACCCAGCAGGCAGAACACAAAGGCAGACTTGAGCAAATCCTGCAGCAGAGCCCCCGGAAATGGTGAGCCCACCACGTACTTGAGCAAGACAGGGCTACAAGTGCCACCAGCTGCTTCTGCTAATTGGGGCAGCCACAGGTCCAAGGGAGGAGGCATGAGAGCAGACAGGTAGAGACCATTCATTCAGGGACGAGTACTCCTCATTCTCCTGGATGTTTCTATCTGATTCACTAGAGGACCCCAAAGTGGTCATTTCTGCTGTCTGGGCATCTGGCTCCCCAGCTGGGCAATGAGGGGCCCTCACATACGACAGTATGTGATTGGAGGGCCTGGCTGCTCTGTCCTCATTACAGATGCAAACCCCTTCACTTCTCTCCTCTGCAGGGAGCAGTGATGGGCTTCCCCAGGAAAGTCAGGGATTACCCATGTGGCCGGCTTTTCCTGTTCACCCAAAGGTGATGGCAATAGAGGTGTCATCTCCATACCAGGGAGCCACAGCACCAGTTCAGTGTGCAAACAGACCCCACTCTCACAACGGTACCCTACCTCTCCCCAGCTGCACGACGTTGGTACCTGGAGAACATAATGCCACTTTGTTGTAAAAACCTGAGTGGCTTGGGCTGAGCCACTCACACAGGAGTAAACCTAATGTCCAACCCAGTAAGAGCCAGCATGAATAACTAGGACATTACAACTGAATCTCTCCCCACCGAGCCCCGCTGTGCTGATGCAGGGTTCTCTATACTCCCCTCTCTGCCGCACGTGCTCTCTGCTCGAACCCCTGAGAGCAGGCCTGGCTAGCCATGTGCATTCGTCCCTGGCTAGCTCACTCAAGGCTGCTTTCCTGTGTAAAAGGATCTGGGCCTCTGAAAGCTCTCACCCGCCCCTGTGAGCCTCACAACCAGCTCCAAGGGTTGTTTCTTCACACTTAAACCCAGCCAGGACCCAGGTTCATCACTGGGCTCAGTTATCTGCAAGTGGGGTCAGAGCTGTACAAAAAGACAGACATACCACATGCCCCCTTCAGCCCACAGCAGCACCACAGGGACAGGGCCAGGTGACCTGGTGACCTGGTGACTCTAGACACCACAGAGACCATCCTTAGTGACCTTGTCATGGGCTGCAATGACTTGTCTCCACCTCGTGAGTTAGGTCCTCTTCAGCCACCTGCCAGAGGGCTGGGCGTGCAGTGTGTGCTCCATGAGGAACTGTCAGTTGTCAGGGCACCTGGCTGGCTCAGTCGGTTAAGCGTCCGACTCTTGATTTCGGCTCAGGTCATGATCTCACTGTTTGTGAGATCGAGCCTCATGTTGGGCTCCACAGTGGGCATGAAGCCCGCTTAAGAGGCTCTCCCTCTCTCTCTGCCCCTCTCCTGCTCACTCAGTCTTGCTGCTCTCTCTCAAAAAAAAAAGTGTCAATTATTCTGGAAAGTGTCTCTCTCTCTCTGATCTTTGCTCTTCTCATCTTCAGAAAAGCTAAATGGATTCGTGTGGGCACTTGATTCTGACAACCAAGAATTCCAAGGACAAATTTTGATTTCTGTTCCTGATTTCATGGACAATCAGCCCACCCGAAACCAGTTTGGTAAAATATTTAATCATGAGATTTACATAGGAGATCTTTCTAAGGAGACATTTCACATCAGTTTTCTAAGAAAATAAGAAGCAGAATGTTTCTAAAAGCAGACTGGCCCCGCACTCTAAATCACGGAATCCAGCTAAGGGGCATCTAAAGAAAGGAGACTCCTCATGGTCCCATAAGAAGAGATGGAAAGGGTGGGAAGCCCCAGGAGCAGAGACACAGATGCCACAGAGCCCCAACTAGGTGTTCTGTATTTTTTAATAAACCTTTTTATTTTGAAATAATCTTAAATTTGCAGAGAAGCTGCAAAGGTGTTACAGAGAATCACCACCTCCCCAGATTACTAACTTCTTGTGTTTCTACAATACCTTTGTCAAAACTAAGAAACCAATATTGGTTGGTTACTATTAACTAAACTCTAACTTTTCTTCTGATTTCACTAGTTTTTCCACTGTCTTTTTTTCTATTCCAGGATTTAGTCCAGGGTACTGCATTGCACTTGAGTCTCATGTCTCCTAACTTAGGCTGTTCTGGTGACAGTTCCTCAGACTTTCCTTGTTTTTCATGACCTTGACTGTTTGTTTTCAGGAAGCCTGGTCAGGTATTCTGTAAAGTGCCTTTATTGGGTTTGTCTGATGTTTAACTCCTGATTAGACTGGGGTTGTGGGTTCTGGAGAAAAATAAAATACCATGAGGTGAAATGTCCTCCTCATCATGTGACATGAGGGTACATTTTGTCAACACGGCTTATCCCTAGTGATGTTAACTTGACCACCTAGCAAAGGAGTGCTTGCCAGTTTCTCCATTGTAAATCAGAGCAGGAATTTTTTTAATGTTTTTTTAAAATTGTTTTTGATGGGGGGAGGGGCAGACAGAGAGAGGGACACAGAACCCAAAGCAGGCTCCAGGCTCTGAATTGTCAGCCCAGGGCCTGATGCAGGGCTCAAACCCATGAACCGTGAGATCATGACCTGAGGCTGAAGTTGGACGTTTAACTGACCGAGCCACCCAGGCGCCCCAGAGCTGAGCAGTAATTTTTAATGTCACCCTTTCCAGACCTTTACAGAGCAAGCCCCAAAGGCAGCTGCTGTGTTCACCCAGCTCCCTGAGCCAGATGGTGGTGATGAGCATTTGTCAGGGTTCCCCCACGGCCTGGCTGGAGGTCTGACGGGCCTCAGGCAGAACTAAGACGGACCCACTCCTCCAGGAATTGTGTGCCAACAGAGGGTGGCCCCTGGCCCAAGAGAAAACTATACTTCTTGGACTGATGTCCTCAAAAAAGGCCTGTAGTTGCCCAAAATGGGATCACATTCACAGCTGTAATATTGCTCTTGCAAAAATGTATCTTCTCTATTCTCAGCAAACATCTGTTGATTGAACTGGGGCTGTTTCCCTCTTCCTCTCTTGCTATGCTTCTCTCTTCTTAACTCCCTTCCCTTTTTCTTCCTGTTCCCTGTCATCCTCCTTTAAATGGCTAGTAGAGACCCAGGGTTAATTTGTAATTACTGGTTGTACTTGTTAAATAGTTCTCTATACTCTTCTTCATTTACAAAACAGAAAGGTGGAGTAGTCTCACTTCCCCCTCCAAAAAAAAAAGAAATACAGCTTGGGTTGCTTTACACATGTGATTGTCAGACTGTGCTTTCTAGAACCAGCAGTGGGGCAACATTTCCTAACATGCGGTCTGGCTGGAATACTTGACACCAGGCTCATCTGACCACCACCTGCAATCAGAGCCTCTGGGAGGGAAAGGTGCCCTAAAGATGTGCTGCTGCTGTTTCCAAAGTCATCTCAGGAGCAAATGCCAAGTGTTGTGGGAGGGGACCTCAGAGCCCCCCTCGTCCCACCTCTTTGTTCCACAAAGCACGGAAACGAGTAGATGAAAAGAAAACCATTCAAGGTCACTTAGCAAATGAGTGACTTTGGGACAAGAATCCAGGACTTTGGACCCCTCCTCTAATGACCTTTCCACTATGTCATGATTAATTAGATCATGGAGAGAATGGCTACCTTTCCCCACACTGCTATTTACAAGTAGGTTAGAACATAAAAATCCCACACAGGCACTTTTTCCTGTACAAATAGTGCCGTGATCTGTTTCTGATTTAATCACAATGCATCTGGAAATTTAACCAAACTAAATAAAACACGGGTCGAAATCAGCACCAGTTTGAACATACACCCAGGCCATCCACAGCTCCACCTACCCTGCACATAACCTGCAATCCACAAGATAAACCTTACACTTTGGGATGAGTGCTCTTAATAAGACTGCTGACCACGTGGAAATGCAAATGACATGGCTGCAGGGTTTTTACGGCCTGAGAACGAGGGGGCCAGCAGCCCACTGATTTGGTTCAACAGCAAGCAGCCCACTGAGGTGTTGGACTCATTGTCAGCAGAGAGGTGGCATCTCTCCAGGGCCCTGCACGTGCTCTAGGAGTTCTCCTGGCAGCTGAAGCTGAGAGGTTCTCAGTGAGTCTCCGGATGGCCAGCGCACCTGTCTGTCCCATGAGCCTTTCTGCTCCTTCCTACATTTGCCCAAATATGATGGAAGAGCAGGACTCTACGGGAGACCCAAACAAATGTAGGTGGAATCTACAAATGGCTGCAGTCAGTTGTGTGGGCAGTCTTCCACTCCGAGATGTGGCAAATCTGGATAAAAGACATGCAAGCAAAGGCCTTCAGACACCCCCAGCTGGGAGGGCTTGCAGCCACCTCTGTGTTACACACTGTACCTGTGCTCAACATCACACATTGAAGAATGCCATTCAGATGTTGTTATGGTATGAAATTCTCAATGCAAATCTCTCAACTGGCCAGACAGGCCCAACCTTGGTGTCCCAGCAGGGACCCCCTGATGCTGAGTCTAGCAGGCCCCCTGTGTATTTGTACTCCAGGTCTCAACACACAGCTAAGTTGTGTGGCAACAGCATCTAGAGACAGCCAACAATATCCTTTCAAAATGTAGACTCTCATACAAAATTCTGAAGACCACTACAAATACATACATTCATTTGTAGATCTTTCTACAATCTCAGCCCAACCTACTTTTTCAGCCCATGTCCTACTTTCTCACCATCACTTACTCAGTGCTACAGCCAAACCAGGCTTTCCTTCCTTGTCCTCTGCCAGGAATTTTCTTCCTCATCAAACCACACCCAACCCCCCTTGCTAATTGCAGGGCTCTTGCTCATCCTCCAGAGCCATCAAAGCTTCCTCCAGGACATCTCTTTCATCTCCTGACCAGTGGTCATCATCTTCTCCTTAAAACTCTCAAAGAATTTCTTCTGTATCTACCTTATGGCTCTGATCCTCAGTAAACATCAGATTGTATTAACATCAGCAAGTTCCCTAATTAGGAACTAAGCTCCTGCTTTCAGCCATATAGAAGGCAAAACAGAAAGATCTGAGCCCTCAAGACCACAGGGATAAAGGCCTTTTGCCTTCTTCTATTCACACAGTTATAATTCAGCTTCACTTTTGGTCTTAATAAAAAGCATTTGCAATGCTGCTAATGTTCCTCTGGGCCTGTAAACATTTTTACTCCAAACACATCAGCTGCAAAATGTTGGAGCCCCAGTCAGCAAAAGAGCAAAAAGGCCAGAGATGCTTCAAGCCAACAGCCAGAGGGTGGGAGCAGAGACCCCACTCTGAGCAAGCCACCCAGTGCCTGGGTGGGCATGTGTAATTCACAGGCAAAACCAAACCA
The DNA here is from genome assembly GCF_027475565.1 of Acinonyx jubatus. Taxonomy (NCBI): domain Eukaryota; kingdom Metazoa; phylum Chordata; class Mammalia; order Carnivora; family Felidae; genus Acinonyx; species Acinonyx jubatus. The sequence continues at coordinate 122,838,388 of NC_069388.1, read as the reverse complement.
GTAAAATGAGAGCAGAAGAGGGGATGTTTTTGTTCTTTTTAAAAAGGACCCCAATGTTACATATAAAGCCTCATGAAATATCTCACAGCTCAAATCAAGAAGTGGAAAGCATCGAGATATTTGGACCCTTCACTGCTACCATTGTCCAAAATAGTTCACACCTCCAGCAGGCAAAGCCAACTAAACCGAGGTGAAACTTGGATGCCATCCCCCCGCTTAGCTGCCTGGGGGAACAATTAAATTAAAAATATAATGGCTTTACATCAGAAGGAAGTTTACCCAAGCCACACATGAAAAGCAGAATCTTGATTTCATAGCTGCACCTCTGTACTCTACGGTTAAGGACCAAAACACAAACAGTTGTGAAAAGTAGGGAAGAACAATGAGCAAATTCATGAATTTGGATTTCTGGTGCTCCAGCAATCTTTTGCCAATTTTAAGAATGCCTATCTTTTCTGAAGATGTTAGTATCTAACAATCTGAGGATAGCTTTGGATTTCCTACATTCTTACTTTATAACAGGAACCCTTGAGAAGTTAGAAGGTTTCACAAAAGCTGAAAAATCATTAGCTTTGCAACAGACCTATAAACAGCAGACATGGGAATCATGAATATGCTAATGACTTTTCCCTGCTGTGACCTTGCGGTAGTGAGGCTTCATCCCGAACATGTACATCCGTTGTGCCAAATCTAACCAGCCTGCCGTCTGCAGCAGGAATCCCTGCTTTACAGGAAACAAGCAGTATGAATCACAGATGTCAGGGGGATATTTCTGAATAAGAAAAGTCTTCCTGCAGAGTTTTGATGATCTAGTAGTTGGGTAAATGTTCTTCCTAAAATGGAGCCGTAACCTGATAGTTGAAAGGTTATGAGTACAATACAGCTTTAAATATTTTCTAAACTGATATATTATAGAAGAATAAATCAGCCAGCAGACATTTATTGATCCATGGAGCATCTAAATGGGTCTTACCTCTGCTGGAATATAAGCTCCATGAGGGCAGGGATGTGGGTTTGTTTACCACTGTATCCACTACACTTAAAAAGAAAGATAGGCACATGGTGGCCATGTCAATATGTATCTGTTGGATGAACTGGAGGACTAACTAAACTTTATTAATGAAGAAGAGTACCATCTTAGGGGGCCCTAAGATCTGCTAGGAAATTTCCTAGCTCTGCTAGGAAATATGAGACCCACCAAATACAGGGAACGCACTATACAGAAAGCCAGCAGAAGGAGAACTTGTCTATTCCAGTATAGTAACCCTGCTGAAGGCAGCAATTGTGGACAGGTTAAATTACCCATCACTCATTCACCCAACACTCACCAACTGACTCCATACTATGTTCTCAGCCTCAGGTCAGGACAGGAACTACAGAAATGGTCAGAATACCACTGACAGAGTGACATCTTGAACCCCTGCATGACAATGATCTATGGAACCCCAGATGGATTTCCAGCCTACCTGAAGGCTGGAAAACTGAGAGAGAAACACAGGCCCAGCCATCCTACAGGAGCCAACCATCCAGCCAAGGCACGATGCAGGGACATGTGTCCCTTTTATCCCTGCTCTTCCTCCTGTCCATGTGTTTCGTTCCAGGGATGTGCAAAACCTGGAGGGGCAGTCACAGATGCTGTGCAGGAATAGTGTGTATGTAGCAAAGCAAAGGAAGACATCTTGGAAAGATGGCAAGGACTGGGTTTCAAAGGACCTTGGATACAGGAAGAAGAAAAAAAGGAAGCATTTTAAAAGCTACAAGGTAACTAACTAAAATTTAAATTTAAAAATAAAAGGAATGAGGGGCGCCTGGGTGGCGCAGTCAGTTGGGCATCCGACTTCAGCCAGGTCACGAATCTCGCGGTCCGTGAGTTCGAGCCCCGCGTCGGGCTCTGGGCTGATGGCTCAGAGCCTGGAGCCTGTTTCCGATTCTGTGTCTCCCTCTCTCTCTGCCCCTCGCCCGTTCATGCTCTGTCTCTCTCTGTCCCAAAAATAAATAAACGTTGAAAAAAATAAAAAATAAAAGGAATGAAAAGCTACAAGGGACTTTAGACAAAATGGCAATAGCACGTTGGTGTTAGCTGTGCCTCTACCTCCGGAAACCAGGCCAAGGAAGTCTTTCCCTGATGGCCAGCTACCTGGGGGCTGGCCAGCTGCACCCAGACAATGTGCAGAGCAACCTGACAGCATCCTCCTCATCCATGTTCCCACAAGAGCCCCTTCCTCCTCACTGTCCCAACCACCTATTCCATGTGGGACGATGTTTCTAAAACAAATCCAACCACTTTACTTCCCGAGCTCCAAGCCCCCACAACGTGCACGGAACTGAACTAAAACGGCATGAGGGTAGAAAATGGGGTCAACACTTGTGGCTCCAGGGAATCACTCTGTCTCTACACACTCAGGACTGCTTGGCTCCCCGTCCATGTCACCTGGAAACCCCTTCAAGCATCTGCTGCCCCGGACATCGATCCATCCAACCCACGTTTAGTGGGAAGGGAACCTCAAGGATGAAAGGGCAGGAGAAATTGAGAGGCAATACTACTTGCGCTGGACAAACAGGAACCAGAATTCTAGCCCTGGGCCTAAAAGAATTCACCATAAGTGGTCTTACACTGGTCCCGTGTCTTTCTGACCTGTGGTTTGATGGATCTCTGTCTTCAAACAGTCACATGGAGCCTCTACTCCCATTGCAAACCAGAGGTGTTGTTTGAAATGAGGGTGGAGTGGCGTGGAGACCACCCACCCATCCCCCTCTCTTCCTCTGAAGGTCCTGAGGGAAAGGACCAGCTCGATTCTGAGGTAGCCCTACTCTGCCTGCCTGAGTGCCATGATCATAAATGACACGGGGGCTGGTCAGAAGCTCAGCTCCGTGAAGGACGCATTTTCACAGTAAAACAGGAAGAAGCTGACAGGGCCTCTCCTGATCCACACAGCTAAGCCTAACTGGCATGGATGAAGTCACTCCCACACTTACATCCTACCTGAAAATGCATCAAATATGCAGAATGGTAAATGTTTTCTGTACCTGAAAAGGCTGCCACCTCCAACCAGGGACATCCATCCATAAGCTATCCTCCTCTCCTGACCAGATCCTAGGGTGGACAATGGCCCTTTCAACGGCTGACAGACCCTCCACACAGCTTGGCCAGTGGCTCCTGTACTTCCTGCAAACCAGATCCTGGCTCAGGAGTCCACCCACAGAGGTGGGAGGACAAGAGGAGGAAGGTCTGTCCCAGCCCCCTTGAAGCTCCCAGGCTGACAAGGGAAGCAGACAAAAACCAAGGAGCTCAATACATCATGGCAGACGCCGTGACAGAAGGGAAAAGTAGGTTCTGGGAAGGGGAAGAAGACAGGCAAACTCTGCTGCAGAGGAGTCAGGAGAGGAGCAATAAGGTTGAAGTGGGCACACAGGGCTGAAATCCACCCCTGGGGGCAGAGCTCCTTCAACAGCCACAGCACCCTCTGCCTGTGACACCTATCCACTGTCCAGAGGCTGCAAGCCAGAGGCCAAGACCCCTGGCTGCTAACCCACAACGAACTCTGAGCTCAAAATGATCAAATAATTACAACATTCCATGTCTTCCCCTAAAAATGGAAGAAACCAAAACAACAGAAAACAGAGGACAGAAGAGATTAGTGTTTAGGTCCTGGTTCTATACTTAACCGTGTGACCTCTGGCAAGTCCGTTAACCTCTCTGACCCTTTCTTTCCCTATCCATTAGTAGTAATATTCTACATTGATTTGCTTTTAATTTGTAGATCACGGTGTGCTTTGACATAAACTATCTTAATTTAATCCTCACATCCCCCTGTGAGATAGGAACCGTCTCCATATTTTGCAGATAAGGAATAACCGAAAGATCAACATTTATTTGAGTAAGGGTCAGAGTCTGAACTGAAATCAGATCTCCCAAATAAGCCCCACACTTCTGGCTCTGCCCACTTCCCTGGCACACTAATTTTGTCAAGGCTGACCTCTTTTCACCCATGGAGGCTTTCTTCCTCTCATGACTCAAATGCCTGGTTTCCTGCATCCTGATTTTCTGCAGCATGGTGCCCCGGGACAGCTGGAAGGACTCCAGCTCGAGGTACATTTACTGTTCACCCTTCAAAGCCCCCAAAGTAGAACATTCTCTTCTACCCCAGGCTCTGCCAGACCGTGCACCACCCCCAACAGGTCCCCAGAGGTAAACAGGAGGAGAAGAAACTCTGGGTTGGCTGCGGGAGTCTGCGGTCACATTGGGGAGGGAGGTTGAGGGTTTCCTCTAAAAGCAGATAATCTTCATAGAAAAAGGCCAGTCTGGGGGTGAGGGGGTACGATCATATCAGCAACTGCCCAAGTTGCCATGGCTGGTGACACTGATAGCGGAAGGTATTCTCAATGTCCCTGAGGGGGTGATGGGACAGCAGAGCCACAGCTTCGCAAGCAGACCACACCTGGCTCTATGGCCTGCTGGGCCTGCTGCCCGCCCAGCCTCAGCCTCACAGGCAGCACTGACTCACGAGGGGGACCTGCGGGGCCAGCCTGGCCCGGCTCTTAGCACATCTGACTCACCGTCTCCTGCCTGAGCCACTGTATGAAATTCCTTCTCCCAGAAATAACAGCCATCTTTTTTTTTCTTTCTTACTTTTTTTTTAGCTGGCAGGGGAGCTTTTTCATGTTCTTGGGACTGTAAACTGAGCATCGAATTTTCCGCGACTTTTCCTAGTAAGTATGCCTTGTGGGAAAGTGAAAAACAAGTCCATTTTAGGCCCTGAACATTTTCATAACTCTTGAGCTGCTTTAGTTTCTCCCAAGGTCATTTACCTGGGGAAGATCCAAAGTGAAAATGTGTCAGAGAGTCCATGGACCAAAGTAAGCACAAGGTCAAGTGTCCAGATCTGCTTAAATGAGTACTTAACAGACAACAGCTGCCATTCTCTACCATATGTAGGATATGTGTGTGTATCTTTCTAACCTTTACAAGAAGCTTGCAAAGGCAGATTTATTTTCCCATTTTACAGTTGTGAAAACAGGCTCAAAGACGTTAAGCAACATGCCCAAAGTTAAGCCTTGGAACGAGGATTCATGCTCAGATCCCAAAGCTTCCACCCCTTGACTAAACCACATGGCATCTCTACTTTCAGCCCCAGCATGTCTGGGTAGAGAGCTGCCCATTCTCTGACACATACCTATAGGTCACCAAGCATGCCACGATGTCTTCGTAAGCAGCATCCTTGGCCTCCTCTATCTCCTTGGTGAGGCTGTCTGCTCCCACCATTCCTGCTCCTCCCAACCACTGAGGCCAACACCTCCTGACTGCATTCACTGGGGAAAGACAGAAGATGAAAGAGGCGCTGCCCAGCTCATCAACCATCATGTCCTCCTGGGAAATCACTGACCCCTACCAGCCTGTACAAGACTCCATTCCTCAGATGCCTACATGAACCCACTTTGTAATAAAAGCACACTCTTGTACATAAAGATCACTGAAGGGACACAGATGGTCCTTAGGAGTGTGCCTGCTCATTTACAGATGGGCATAGCAACATGCAGGTGGCCAGGTGGGCACTGACTGCCCAGGGGGCAGCAGACCGGCCTGCCACCTTGCCCTGTGCCCTGAAAGCTGCTGTGGGGCTGCATAAATGGGCTCCCTTGTCCTCTGGCTTCCAGGTGGGTTTGGCCAGTGGGAGGTGCTAGCCCTAGAGCAGAGGGTGGTGGTGAGGAAGATCAAGATACTTATTACTACGCCCACCACTATGCCACCAAGCTTTGGCCTCTTCTGCCAGAGTCCCCAGCTCCTGTGGTGAGCTACAACTATAGCTAGAGCTCTTCCTCCCTCTTCTTGCTCCCCACGGTTGCCACCTCAGGGTGCTCATCATCCCTTTCAGGGCACTTGTCCTTCTCAGACTGTGTATAGTCCCTTATTAAACTCTTCTCAATTAGCTCCATCTATTTGCTGCCAGGACCCCAACCCATTCAGAGTCATTTAGAGCAGAAGTGCCAACTTGAGTAGAAGGATGTATGGGTTAAGGGAGGACTACTTCTGTGGCAGATCAACATCGGAGTCTGACATTCGCATGCTGCTTTTTGTGCACTTGCTGTTGATTTACATTATCACATGCAATCTAGAAGGACCCACATTCCTGTTAGCCACAGCCTCAGGCCTGTGGCAGTAAATTCTTTGAGAACGAGGCAGAGAGACCTTGACCTCAGAGGCTTTCCAGGATCCACAGGTGTACACATTCACACTCAGTACATGTGCCCGGTAACACCATGACCCGAGGCAACATAGTGCACATAGCATGGTTTGGGATTTAAGTGTAGCATTTTTGTTAAAATTCATTAGCTTCTCCAATAGAACTGACTTGCTTTTAGTCTGTACAAGTTTATTCTTGGTGGAAGAAATCAAGATGACTGAAATCTACTTCCTGGCCTCAAGGAGCCCACAGGAAATAGAGTGCAGTGTGTTAGGAACTGTAAGAACACAAAGGGTGAATCTAGCACTGCTTACAGGTACCAGGGACAGCTTCACAGAGGAAGAAGTATCCAGGATGACTTTTGAAGGGTGGAAAGGAGCTCATCAAGTGATAAGATAAATGAGGGCATTTCAGGCAGCAGGAACAACATGTGCAAAGGTATGCAAGCATGGAAGAGTGTACTGTGTTCTGGGAACCATAACCAAGGCATTATGACTTAAGCTTGGAATGTGTATGGGGAACTGATAGCCATCACACTAGAGAGTGAGGCCAGGGCCTTGCAACCATGCTTATAGTTCAAAAGAAAGTACAAAAGCACCCATAAATGAAATTATAAATGAGTGTGACAGCAAACACCCATGTGTAAGGCTCTGCTCAAAGACAAAATGGCCTTCTTAACCACAAAGGACTACATGACCAACTGATTTCTAGGTTCAAATTTATGCTCCAAAAAATGAGGCCTGAAAAGAAAACGCAGATAACATTTTTTGAAGTTGTTTAAATAACATTATTGAGTATACACGGTCTATGAACTGGTGTATATCTGTGCCAGCTGGTCAAAAATAGCCTTTAAAAATGTAGATATGGAAGGAAGGAAGGAAGGAAAGAAAGAAGGAAGGAAGAAAGAAAGAGTGGGAGGAGAGGGGAGGGGAGCTAGACAAATGACAGAGATGAATTAAAAACAAATAGATGTTCCCAAAGTATTCATTATTCCCCCACCATCAGGCTTTTTTCTAACTCAGTGAATGAGTTCTGCCTACAGTCACTCACACGCGCACACACACACATACACACACACACACACACACACAGCGAACAGCCAACTGAATTGGAAGCCGAGTTCAAAACCCCCAGAGCCCTGAGAACACACAGTGCTGACTTCTACACTGGGGAAAGGACCAATGTGCCCATCCTTGCCTCTTATTGGCCCCACTCCCCTGGACAATGTGGGGATCACATGTGGGGATCCTGCTAGAGAATTGTGCCCTAGGGAACATCCCAGACTGTAAATTCCAAGGAACATTACAAACAATTTAAGGAAACTCTTGCAATTTTGTGAGCCACAAACGGCTCCAAGGAAAGTCTGGTTCAGCTTTCAGACCTGGCAATACCTTCCTTCGTGGCAGAAGGACAGTGGCCATGAAAAGACCAGTTTTTCCTTCCCCATTTTCCCAAAGGAATGGGCCCTGAGCTGGGAAGGTTATATTTTCCCCACCTGTGGTTTTATGTTCAAGCCAAGTCAATAAACCGAAATACAGCTTTGGTTCAGATGATTCTCAAGGAGGAAAACTGTAATTTTGCCTTCAAAGGGACAGACCCTGGGGCCAGGAAATAAGAGTTATGTTTCCGGCTGCTCTAAGGAAAAGCTGGACTGCAGGCTTCAAGGGGCCAAGCTCCCACTGAGTGCAGGCGTGGCTGGGGATAAGCCCAGGCCTTGGGGATGGTATACACCTGTCACCTAAGGAAGACAACAGTTCGGTAGGGAGCAAAGTAGATGTTGAAAGGAGAGCAGCACCTGCTAGGAAAGTCAGCTGAACCAGGAAACAGCTGTCTGCTGGCACCTCCAAGAGCAGAGAAAATGAGGGAAACGCCAAGGAGCAGTCATTGATACAGAGATGTGGCAGTGGACAAGGGGAAAGTGCGGCCATGTGAGGAAGAAGTAAGGCTGTCCTCGAATCATAAGGCTTACAGTTAAGTGTCTGCTTCACCTAAGTTCCCATGTGGCTTTAGGCAAGTCATTCTGCCTGGCTGAATCTCCATTTGCCCATCCAGAAAATGGACAGAGTGATACCTGCTCTACTTATTTCACAGACTCCCATGAAAAAATGTGAGCCTGCCTTCAGGTTTCAGCAAAAATCACTTTACAGCATGTTCTGGACTAGGAAAACTACCTCCAGGGGACCTTGTTGTCAGTGACACTCCTTGCCTCTCTCCTGGTATAGCAAGCCAGACCTCTCTCCTCCTGTTCAAATGAGTCCAACTGCATGGAAGTCCAGCATCCCCCGTGCCAGCTCGGACTCTGGCCTTCAGGCTGTCAGTTGTCCCAGCACCCCAGTCCCTGGAGACTGTGTACAGCTTCAATACACCCCACACTCAGCCACAGCCGAGACATGACAACGTTTAACACCAACCCAGTCCAATTAATCATGCCTGTATCTTCCTAGGCACAATGCTACACAGAAAGACATTTAACAGTTTTCAATATGCATGGGAACCCCAGGAAAATCTACAAGATGCCAAAAGGTTTATTTTTCTAGGATTAACACAATGACAAGGAATCAGCCATATATATTGTTGAATACAACGAGCCAAATATTTTTCTGTAATTTCTACAATAATATGAGGAAAGCTGAAAAAAATAAAAAATAAAAGCCGCCGGTGTTAGGCTGGTCATTATAGGCTCCAGCCTCCAAAAATAACAGCCATTCCTATGAATTACCAACAACACTGTTTGCAAGACAGTTGCTTGATACAAGAAATGGAACATATTAACAGGAGCTTCCTGAGAAGAAGGGGCTTAGAGAGGACAGGCTGACCTAAAACAGAGGACACCAGGGAGGGCATGAGCTCTCAGCCAGCAGCCCCTGTGGTGTGCCCTCCCCGAGGCTCTTGCAAAAACCAAAAGGTCACAGAAGATGCTGCCCCAAAGCCACACTGGTTTACAGCAGTTAACACGGGCTGGGGGATGAGGGGGAGTCTGAGCTGGGAGGAAGGCATTTGGCTTCAGCCACACATGTCCTACAGCACTTTGAAAGAAACAACCCATTAAATGGGTTTATCCTTCCAGACCTGAGAACCTGATGAAGTAACACAGGAGGGGAAAACCTGAAACCAAAGTCTAAGAGACAAGGATGGGAAAGCAAGTTCAGTGGGAAGAGAAGCCAAGGAGGAAGCCAGACAAGGTCTGCCTTCAGACAGACGTGTAGTCAGGAAAGTCCCCCTCACCCCCATCCCACCCTGGGCCTGGCAACAAGGGGTCAACTTCTGGGGCCTCCACTCTCACTGGCCCCACAGGAACAAGCAACTGGGCCAATGGGGTAGGCAAGATCATTGTGGAAGGAGGGAAGAAACTGCCCAAGGCTGGGAGTCCAGGTAGTAGAGGTCTGATCTTACTGTCTTTGTGATCTTAGATGGAACCGTCCCTGCTCTAAACCTCAAATCGCGAGGCTGTGGCAGAGATGAAGCAGAAGCGAGAGAATCAATGCAATGCAGTGGAAGCCCATGTCTGGGGGCCAGACCCCTCCACCCTCAAACCCCCAACCAGGGGAGGTCCTGTGAGTAGTGGGAAGAGAGCCCTTGCTGGGCCCAGCCAGCAGGCCCAGGCTGCTTCCAGGGGCCCACAAAAGCAGTTCCCAGCTTTTAAGAAGCCAAGAAGCAGAAGTTGTGCCCCTCTCAGACCCCCAGCAAAGAAGCAATGACCCTAGGCCCTCCCCTAGGAACTGGAGTCCAGCTGACCACTACTTGGGCAAAGTGATAGACAGTGCTCATTCAGAGCCTCAGAGAATAGAGCCCAAGCCACTAGTAGATGCTTCCTGGGGTCAGACATGCACCCAGTAGAAGGAAAACCCTCCCCTGCCTGCCTACCCATCACCTCACTGAGGAGTTGGTTCACCCAACTTTGTCCTCACACTCATACTCTTCTCCCTCCCCAGACCTCATATAGGAAAAAGAGGTCTGAAAAAGAGAAGAATCTTGGGAGAGGGAGTACTTGAGCCAGACTGGGACCTACAGCTCAAGGGTGCTCCAGCTGATGGGGAAGATGAGGCAAAGGCAGCCATGACTGGCTCAGAGGGCAAGGGCTACACAGGCCAGACGCCTTGAGTGGCCCTTGGGCTGCTGTGGTCCCAAGGGTGAGAGAGGAGAGGGGCCAACAGGAGTAGGCGGCCAGCAGGAGGCGTCTGGAAACCCCCGTGCTGGCCCCAGCCCTCCCCCCTCCCATGTTGTGAGCCTGTGCTGAGAAGATGAGAACACTGCAAGCACTCCAGGGACAGGCAACAAGCACTGGTCCCTCCTGGGCCTCCCACCCCACAGCACCCCTCCTGCCATAAACCCGACTCCCCGACTCTGCCCTGTTTGCCCCACTTTTGCCTGAGGCCATGTCTGCTTTGTCCTTCCTGCAAGATCCAACTGAGAACGGGAACAGCCCCTGGTGCGCACTTGGCTGGGCCTGGCCTTTTCTCTGTTAAAGTTCCATTAGTCTGCTGAGCACCTCCTGGGTGCTGGGACCCCGCCAACCCTCGGGGGGACTCCTGGCTTGTGGGTGCCCGGGAGCCTGGGGAGGGAGTGGGGAGTGCTGCTCTCCCCATGGCCCACCAGCACAAGGCAGCTGCCCCCAGGGGAACCAGGGATTTGAGGGAACCATGAGACAAACACCAAATGTTTTACCACTGGAAATAAAGTTGAAAATGTCCCTGGAACCCACTTCATCCAGAATTTCCAGGGGAGTTTGGTGTGAGTGAGTCACCACGGACACAATGGCTGGTTCCAAGTGCCAGGCCAGCTGAGCTCGTGGATATTCAAGCAGAGCTCAGGGAAGACAGTCCAAAACACTCAGGCTACGCCTGCCCTGAAGTCGAAAGGGTTGCCTCTCTCCTTTCCAAACCCACCCACTGCGGGCCACTCGGCAGCCCCATGCTCCTCTCAGAGGCTGGATGAGGACAGGAGGAAACCCAAAAAACAAAGCAGACAATAAATCTCTGCCTGCCCGTGACAGTGCTCTGGCACACCCAGTGTTCTTTCCCTCTCTGAAGGAAAAAAAGATCCATAACGAATAACAATCCCCAAGATCAGAAGAGTCATTAGGGAAGTTTGTGCTACTTCCCACCGTCTTTCTCGTGGACAAAATGTAGGCTTTCCAGCAGTGCCTTCAGCCAGTGCCTTGTGAGGGCCCATCTCCTTCATGAGACACAGACTAACGGGCAGAAGTCATCCTGTTCTGTTCCCCACATGCACCTGCCACTGAGAAAGAAAACCCAGATCCCACATGGGAGCACGTGGCTTGGCTTCTAAGAATAATTTCCCTTGACAGCCCAAGAAACTGTTCCAGAAAGTAAGAATGACAGTCACAGTAAGTTACCACTAAACATCAACCATGTACCACCACTGAAGCCTGCAATGACACCTCCAGAAAGATGAGAAAACTGAGGCTCTGAGAGACTGAGCGTTCAGCAGCATCGGTGGTGAGGTCATGAGTGCCACATGAACCCATTAAAGTCCCAGTCTAAAGGCCACACTCCTGCCATTTCCCTGACTGCCTTCCATCCCTACTGACCATACCTGGCCCCTAACAGGAGTGACACCTCAAAGGACATAGGGTGTGAAAATGACTTGCATATCCAGGCAGCACACCAGAAAAGCATCTGTACAGCCTGGGTGCAAAAACCTGGAAGTGAGGCTAATTCAGGCCTAGGGGCCTTTGTAAAAATAACAGTCGGCATAATATAATATTACACTATTATTACCATGCAGTCTTCCTTGGTACAACAGAAATGCTGAGCTTCTGGATATCCCCATGGGAAGAGAATCTAAAATTTGATACTGAGGCCTCAACTCAAGTGTGAGGGGAAGGAAGAACCTTTCATGCGAATGCTGGCTTTCCAGGTGGCAAATGAAAAGCTCTCAGCCCCCACAGGCCCAGGTCACAGATCCACACCAGGCCCGACCTCCTGCCCCTGCCTCTGAGCTCCTCCAACCCTCCAACTGTCAAGCTGCTCAGACATCCCCCCGCCGCCTGGGAGCCAAGCAGCCCCCCCAAAGCCAGGCCCCACTGAGGCTGCAGCTTTCCGGCCCAAGGGCAGACGCTGGGTAGGCAGCACTGGGCTTGGAAGCACTGAGACAGTGAGTGTACTCACCACAGGCCTCCCTCTGAGAGGTGATGTGCAGAGTGGTTGAAAGCTCCGAAGGAAACACAGTCAGACAGATGGAGGTCTAAGCCCTTGCTGTGTAACTCTGAGCCTCAGTTCCTTCCCCCGTAAACTGGGAACAGTATGAGTCCCCGCCAAAACGGTCATTGCGAAGACTGCAACATACAAATGCTACAAACCCCTTAGCATGGGGTGTAGCCCACAGCTGGAGCTCACAAACATTGCCTATTAATACGAGAACATTACCTATTTAATACGAGTTAAATCCAAAGACTCAGTAGCCCACAAATAAAGGCTGGTTGGCCTCAGACCCATCAGCTTTCCTCCCTTTGCACCCACCTCTTGGCTTCAGTACTCCACAGGTCCCAACACACACAGCTCCACTCAGGATGAAGTCATCCATCTAAGCCACCTCTAACTCACGTGGGGCCTGTGGCAGGTGTACAGCAGAAAGCTGTGGCCCAACCCCCCCTCCTCCTGTCCCCAGCTCCATCTCCACCCCACACCACGAGGGACCTCTTGAGGGCCTCAGGCAAGACGTGCCCACACTGGGATTCAGGATGGACCTCAGCAAGGCCCCTGAGCAGATCTCAAGACCATCTGGGCAGAGGATTCTAGGGTCCCTGGTACCAGTGACATGGTGGGGGAGCCTGGAACCAGGATCTGGTTGGGAATGTCACTTTGAACCCTTGTCCTCCAGGGAGGGGCATAGCCAGAGGAAGGTGAAAGCAGGGACACAGAGCATGTGGCCATGACAATTGCATTTACTTGTTTTTCTAGCGCTTTCTCTAAGCACTGGCATGAAACGTTCTTCCTTTGCCTCACACTTGAGGGGACAGCAATATGAGTAAGACCCAAGGCCTACCCACAGGGAATTTGCAGGCCAGTGACCACTTCCTCGCACCTGTGGCAAGGATATCCCTGCTGCAGAGGTGTGGGCTATGAAGTCAGAGCACAGAGGTGGTGCAGCTCGGAGGATGGCAAATGCCAGAGCAGAGAGTAAAGGAAGTCCCCTGGCAGAGGAGGGAGGCAAGGGCATTCCAAGAGGCAGAAGTGGGCACAGGGCTGAGAGGAGGGAGAGCACGGGCCATGGAGGCTGGCACAGTTTGCAGAGGAAGTGGGCGAAGGATCAGAGATAAGGCTCAAAAGCAGAGAGGGTTGATTCAGGACAGGCCCTTCATGCTGAGGGGCTCCAAGAAGCATATCCAGACTTTAAATTCCAGCCTCCGCTCTGCCTTGGATGCAGCGTGACCTCTGATCACCCACAACCCTCAATACCAGTCTCCCTCCCTCTAGGAGGAGCTGAGATGCCCAGCTAGGCCCTGGGGAGGGAGGCCTGAGTCCTCAGGCCCCTGACACCGGTGCTGAGCTGGCTGGTACACTACCTGTAGTCTCCCCTGTCAAGTCTCCAGGACAGCCTATCAGAGCAAACTTCCAGATGGATTTCCGAACCCCAGAAGCAAAAAGGAACAAATGTGCAAAGCAATTCCCAGCCCTTCCCTTCCTAGGCCACCTGGAGAAAGATCACTGTGCCTCTGCCTCCCCAGCCCTCTCTGCCATTTACCTGGCCAAATCCTAGGCCCTGCTCTGGTCCCATATCCTCCAGAAAGGCTTTCCCAGCCTGTTTAATCCATGGGAGCTCCTCCTGGTGCTGAACCCCATCAATGCTCACAGCCCAACTTGCCTCAGCCCTAGGCCACCTGGGGACAGTGACTGGTCTGCCCCTTCTCAGTACAGAAAACTGGTCCCCCTCGGCACAGCTGGCACACAACTGGACACACAGGAAACATAAGCAAACAAACACCTGCTAAAGGGAGGCATATGGTGCCCCAAAGAAGTACAGTGTCCATATGTTGTTCTCCGTCATTTCCTCAGGCCCTGAGCCTATGCGCTGACCAGCTACTAGATGCGGGGCTTCCAGGAGACTGGACAAGAGTAGGTGACAGTCCAGCCTTTCCAACTTCTCTATTCCTGACTGTCCTCCCTAAGGACAGTTGGCCCCAGTACTGCTCTGTGGACCATCCACTTCATACAGGCCTATAGCCAAGGAACAGCAGAGATGCAAATATGCTTAGCCCGACCTCATCATTTCACAGGTAGGAGAGAACAGAGGCCCCCGGTGGTGAGGGCCTCACCCAGTTGACTCCAGGTACTGACAGAAAACTTCCCCTTGTATCTCCTGCCCCTGTGGCTCTACCCTGCACTTCTGCCCGACGCCATTGCAGCACCAAGGACATCCACAGCAGCTTCAGTCGGCATGCATCTCAATCCCAGCCAGCTTGAAGATTAGCCTGCGCTGAGCTGGAAGAAGCCAAGCCTAGGGCTGACTGTCACAGCCCAGCTGGCCCCAGCTGGAGAGCAAACTGCCCTCCATAACCAATGCCTGCCCCCTCCTAGGGCATGTTCCCATGCTACCAAGGAATTAGCTCAATCCTTTCAGGAGGCCCCTCAAAATCCAGTAGTTCCCACTTCCAATAGCTCAGGGAATGGCACTGTGAAAAAGCAATCCCTCCAAAACTTGGGGAAATACCAGAACTACAGATTTAGAAAGCCTTAGAATACAGAATACAGAAACTCCTATGACCTTTTCAGACCTACCTTCCTATAGTGATGATTCTCTTGGCTGGGTAGAGGGACCTCAGGACAAGGGTATAAGGAGGTGGGTGACATGCCTACCACCTTTTTCTTCTCATCAATAGGCCCTTGGCCTGCTTAATACCATTACAAAACACCACCCCCTTCTCAGCCTACACCTAACCCCCAAAAGGCCCCCACTTTGCTGCACACAGCTCAATACACACAGTGCTGCACTCAGAGGGGTCTCCTTACTACTCAGTCCCCTGCTCATGCATTCATAAATTCACCAGTCACTGAACTCCCCAAGAAAGCAACATCCTAGGTCTCAAGCAAAACCCAATGAGGTAAAGGAGGGCAGTCCAAGCAGGCAGACCAACCTGGTCATAGGTAAGGAGGCAGGACACACTCAGGGAACAACATGACATGGCCCAGTGTAGCAGGGTATAGGGGAGCAACAGGAGAGAAATTAAAATAGTAGCTTGAGGTCAGGTCACCAAAAGTACCTAATACCAGGCTGAGAGTCACCCACCCCAGCCTTTTCAAAGCACAGGTTTTTGTTAGAATTCAAGATATACTCAGAGGAGGTACAAGCTATCCCAGAGTGTCCTCTGGAGTCCTGGTGAAGTTGCACATGCTTTCTAGGCCTACATAGCAAACATACCCTCAGCTTCTACACCCCAGCTCAAGGGTCACCTACTCTCTGAAGCTCTTCCAACTGCATAGGTCCTTCCTTGACCCACAGGACCCACACAGAGTCTACTATAGTACCTGTGATATTCACTGTGCTTAATGGTTGGTACTTCTCTCTTCCCCTGTATCTCTACAGGCCAGCAAAATGTCTGACATGGCATGCTTGTTCAAAAGATGGAGGGAGGGAGAGAGGAAGGGAGGGAGGGAGGGAGGGATGGATGGATGGATGGATGGATGGATGGAGAGACAGATAGATAGATGGCTGGACAGAGAGATGAATGATAGACTCTGTCTTGAACAATAAATATCCACAGAAAAGACCTCCATTACATAGCAATCATAGACTCCATAAACATATCTTAAAATAACCACTCGCTTAAACTCTAAAATGGATAAAAGTATTTGACCCAATTATCTTGGTTTTCCCAGGTCCCCTTCCCACTGTCCGTCTGTCCATCCCATTGGTGCCCAAAACCTTTGGTAGGCTCCTCTGTAGAGCTGAGCTGGGGCATCAGGCCCAGCCTCCCAAAGACATCATGGGAGAGGAAGAGCCACAACTGGATCCTGGCACTAGAACATCCCTTCAGTAATTACATGGTTCCAGACAGACATAAATAGACAGATTAGCCTTTCTGCATTTTTCTCATAAAAATAACAACAGTTCCTAAGCACACTGGCATGAGTGTGGACATTAAGCATTGCAACCTGCTGTTCTTGGCAGTCAAGGGCTGGCCTTCCTTGCTGTTCCCCCCCCCACCACCACCACCTCCTCAGGGCTCTTGGAGGGCTCCATGCCTGGCTCTATCCACCCCTATCGCCCCAAAGCAGGTTGGCAGCCAAGCCCTGAGACTGGCTAAGGACTTTTATGAGCATCATGTCCGTGGTTTGCTGTTCTCTTGGCTGGATCTTTATCTGCTTTTAGTCATTATGTAACTAGAAATCCTGTACACACGATGAAATGATTTTATGCCCCATTCTGTACTAGAGGAAGGAAGAACGTTTGCTCCATCTGTGCTCTAACCCAGAAGAGCAGTCTCAAAGGTGAATTGCTTTATGTAAATCTCTTTTCCTCTCCCTCCCCTCCTCCTCCTCCTTCTCCTTTCTCTCTCCACCCCTCTCCCTTCCTCTCCCTCTCTCCCTAAACACCTCTCTCTCACCCTACCCCCATTATTTTTCACTTGTCCCCAGTGCCCATGCTGAACCTGGGTCATACCAGCAGACCAAGAACCAAGGTACCTACTCCTTTGGAGTTTCTCTGCCTCCCTCTCTCTTCCACGCCTGGCCTTGCTCTTCCTCAGGATCAGGGCTCAAGAATCAGAGGGAGGGCACTGGAGCCTGAAGTACTTATTATCATGCTCTCCAAGCCCATGAATTCTCCAAGCTGAAAGCAGCACCACCTCATCCTCCTGGAAGATTCTGATCCATCAGGCCTCTGGACACAAGTCAAGGGTCTGGAAATGACTACCAGATGGCTATGACCCCTCTGGAAAACCAAAAAATGACCAGTACTGGCTGCAGGCCACAGAGGGATTCATCCTCTCTTCCATGTAAAGCTATCACTCCTCTTGGCCTCCTCCAGAAAGATCCAGAACAAGGTGTGGGAGTTTGATCAGGCTACATGCCACACACCCAAGCAACTATGCAAAGCACCTCTCATGAGGGCCATGCCACTGAATGAAAAGGGGATTTGAAGTCACAGGCCTCAGGTTCAAGCCTCAGCTCCACCACTCACCAGTTAGGAGATCTGGGCAAGTCTCAAAAACACAGTTTGTGATACATTTTGATCATTGCCAAATGCTGCTGAAAAATATAGTATCTCAGTATAATTTGCATTTACTCTTGTTTTTAGTGGGTGTGACGATCTTTCCATATCTTTGTAGACATTTTATAAACATGTCACACATCCCCTAATAGCCTCTGAGCACCTCAAAGGCAGAATCACTTCACTTCTGATTCATCTTTGTAGCCTACTGCCCAGTCCAGGGTGAGCAAAGGTCACTCAGTAAGTGTTAATGGAACAAAAGAGTGAATGACCGTTGCAAGGGCCTAGTGATCAACCTGAACTCCTCTCTCGACTGGGTCTTGCTTGTCTCAAGACATCTTTTCAACAGGACTTTGAACATACCAAGCAGAGTTTTAAGGCAGGTCCGGTGTGTTTTCTTCACAAGGAGATGAGACATGTATAAAACCAGTTAAAGATTATAAGCACCAATCTCACTTAACACCACGTTGGTACTATGGGTAGAACCTTGAAAAAACTTCTGTGGGTCGGTCTGCTGATTATCTCTCGGTGAGTAACCGACAACGGAAGGCATTTCCTTCCCTTAAGTGCCCTGGCTCAAAGCCTCTCTAAGTCAGGGTCTGAATACTGCATTGGGAGTCCTCTTGTTCCTCACTCTGGTACGGGTTTGGAGGATAAAAGCTGACTTCTTCCTGCATGTCAGACCCAAAAACCCTGCAAGCTATACACATCTGCCTCCCGACCACATGCCTGCAGTCAGACCTGGCCCGCACAGTGAAGCATTCACCAAGGGGCTCCCATGACTCCCGACACTGCGAAGTCACTGACCAGCTTCTCCAGACACTGAATCATGCCAGGAGTGCCCACTGTGAGCTGACTCTCCCCACGTCCCGATTCTCAGACAGACTCCAGGAGAGCAGCCTGAGCTGAAATACGCAGTGACATGGCCATCAGCCAGGGACATCTAGAGCCCGGCCCGCTCAGTTTCAGGGTGAGGACAGGCCTGGTATTCACAGTAGGGGGAGGCCAGATTTCCCCAGCAAAGTCCAGACCTCTTTGTTGGGAGCCCTAGAAAACTCCAGGCTTGAGGGCAACTTAACAGGTGTGGGGTGTGGCACCAAGGAATCACATGGGCAGGAAGGAGAGAAGAAAAGAGAGCTGGTTACAGAATAGCCTGAGAGGGAAGGGACATCGCCCCCACATCCAGATTCCCGGACTCAGAGGATGGAAGGAGCAAGCTTTGCCTGTCATTGATGTGGGGGAAGGAACACAGGTCTGCAGTCACATCTGCCTCTTACCAGCTGGTTGGCTCTTGAACATCCTTGGACATCCTGGTCCATGTCATGGTGGAAGACAGGCAGTCCTCTGTCAATTAAATGGTGCCTGGATTTCTGCCTCTGGGCTTAGGGCTCTAATTCTCCTCAGAGAGCTGGAATCTTTGGCTGGTGAGGTGCTCCCTCTCACTTCCTACCCCCCACATACCCCAACAGCACAAACTAAGGCCAGACACACAGTTTCTCCATCAACAGCTCTTAGACTGACCAGGTAGAAAAACGCTTTACATGGGAAAACATGCCTTTTCATTGCTGGTGGGTTAACAAGAGAGGAAATCCCAGGAATCTGAACTCTAATCACTTCTGAAATGAGCCAGGTACCTTCCTTCAGTCCTGTTCTGCTGTGCATTTTCTCTGCACCTGAAAACAAGCTCTATGTGCTTTCTCATGTGGCAGCCCTGTATCTGAGAACAGGACCAGACACCAGCTGGGTGCTTGGTGAAGCCCAGGTTGGATGGGCAGACAGGTGGATGGATGGAGACACTGATTGTCTTTGTGGAAGGAGGCTTGGCCTCTGCACATCCTCCTTGTGCTGGACTGAATTCATTGCTATTCTTCTTTGCCATTCTCCATCACCCAGCCTTTGCTTTGCAGGGAAATCTATCAGTATTCTCAGAGCCCCACATACTTCCCTGATGAGCTTCAGCTCACTCCTTCACCATTAATCTCCAGGAGGTTGGCTCCCCCAAATCCCTACATTTCCAGTTTTATCTGAAACAAAAATAGACTCTTGTAAACATTCCAGTTTTTGGGTCATTGGTTCATAGGCTTCGTCCAGCCCTGGCTAGGGTCCCTACCTCTGAGCTCACTCAGAACACCATGGCTAACGGGGCACAGCCAACTAGTTGACATTGTGGCCTGATTCAACACAGAATATTGCTCCTTTAGGCCATCCCCAATGGTCCTTGAATACGAAGCTATTCAGAGACACTGATGCCAACCAGCCAGGCACCTTAAACAGTGGCCAAGGTGCAGACCACTCACGCCAATCATGTAATGAGGCATGACTCAGTCATCACTGAGGAGAGCTGCCACCATCTCTGGGGGCTCCAAGGGCACACTATTTGTACAGGTCATTCCATATTTAACTCATTCTATTCTGTGGGTGTTTATTTATACATCTTGCCCTGTCTGTCACTGTAGTGAAGTGGGAGCCAGGTCTGATTCCACACTAGGAACTTTCCAGGAATTATAACCAACATCTCTCCTATACAATTTTTATTAAGAGAGGCTTCAAGACAAGAAGAAAAATATTTCTTAAAGAATTGACAGAAGGATATACACACAGGCTGTAGATTCTATACAGCTCATGTTGAATTAGGCTGGGTGGTCAAGAGCTATTTATCCAGGCTGTTCTGTTTGACCATCACTTTTCACATCAACATCCATTAGGTTTTCCTGATATAAACTGGGCCATTATGTCGTCTGCTTGCATTCAGAGCTGAGATTAGAGAGAGCTGTGTGAAACACTCTGATTTATTTATGGGAGGACATCTGTCCACCATTTCAGTGTCCTGTTTTTGTCTATAATTTTCCCTAAGTACCTTCTAGGTGCTGATATATATATATATATATATATATATATATATATATATATATATACACACACACACACACACACACATATATACATACCATATAGTATCATATATATTATATAGTTTCATATATATTATATGTAATATATACGATACTATATATATATATATATACAAAGTATCATGTATATATAATATTTGATAGTTTGTTGTTATCTTGTAAATCCTGCTACTGGTCAGATTTCTTTATTTACCTTGGCAGCTAAGATTATATTATAGATTGTCAGCCCACCACTAGGAAATACATAGGAATGCATTTGAAGACTAACCTTACCTCTGAATTTATTTTCTTTTCATACTTCTATTTTTCCTTGGACCCAATCACCTGTCTTTTTATTTTATCCTGCTGTTATAAACTGTTCCCAAGTTCTTTTGGAACAAACTGGGGTCTTTCAATTAACTAATTAATCAATCAAGTTACTGATTTACTCATTATAGCCTTATCAATTAGGGTAGGTTCAGTTTTGTTACGAAAACAAATAATCCCAATATCTCAGTGGTTTAATACCCCAAAGATCCGTGTGTGTGTGTGTGTGTGTGTGTGTGTGTGTGTGTGTGTGTGTGTTTCTCACATAACCTCGCTGGGAGCTATGCTCCAGATCATCATCATTCAAGGTTGGTACGTGGATAGAAGTTCCGTTTGATACATGCTTCCATGATCACTGCAGCAGGATAAAGAGGTTAAGTCATGTGTTGGCCCTTAAAAACACCACACATCACTTCTGCTCATTTCATTGGCCAAAGTAAGCCACACAATCATGACTAATTACAGAAAGGGCAGGAAAGTACCAAACTACCAACAATCTGAAAGGTAGGAAACCAAAATATTTGTGAACTTTGCTAACAACAAACACAATAGCAAGAGTGACCATAAAAGGTACCATCTAAATTGGGACACTTTCAAGAGTAAGAGGAAGAACTAAAAGTACTAAACACTATATAATTTTTAAAAATATTTATATATTGACTAACATCTTGATTTTATTTTATTGATGGGCCATAAAAGTGTTCTTCTCAAAACCTAATTTCAAAAATAAAATTCTTTCTAAAACTGTAATATATACATATCTACATACACCAGTCAAAAAAAATCTCCTTTATGTTGATAATCTGAACATTAAAAAAAATAGTGGAAGCAAAATAGTTTATTGTTGGTGCATAATCATGTATTTTAATCAGTGTCTTAGACATATCACTCTTTAATATTGTATCACTGAATTTTTCAGAAGAATGTAATTTTTTCAATATGACCTTATCATTTTAGATTTTTCCATAAAATTGACTATAGTTTTCTTCAGAGTTAGTTGCAAGTTATGATTAATAAATTTGAAATTGCTGACTCTCAATTGACCCTTCTTTGTAGACTGCAATTTTTTAATTTAGAAATCATTCTGCCTCCTGGTCCTGAGATATCTGGTAAGCTTGGAGAAAATTGGGCTAAATAGAGACTATTGTCAATTTCAATTATTTTTTATATTGAAATGAGTAAATATTTCATTTCAAATATTTTCACAGAGGTATTCTTTTTGCCTCAGAGTAGTTTTCCTTGACAAAACATGTCAAATAAGTTGTCTCTATTTATGATCCTTTTGAATGGTTCACCAGTTTCAGACGCTGCAAAAGCACAGGCCTTCTGCCTTTCACTGCCTTTCAGGGCAGAATACAAATTTACTTCATTACCATATGAACACCATCACGGGCTCTTCCCATAAACCAAGATATCCCAGACACTCCCAAAGAATTTGAATGTTAAATACCTCACACCACATAAGCTCTCATTATTTCATTTTTCCACGCCCCCCCTTCCTTTGACAGAGATAAAACTTGAAAGCTTTGCTTTCAATCACTGTGATTCACTAAAACATTCAAAAGCTGATGCGGTAAGGTGAGCCATTCATTTAATTTTGATTAAATATTTCCAGCTGGTCTTGAACAAATGAACCAAAACTTAAGAGAATTTGTCTATACAAAATATCAACAATAATTCAGGAACTTTAAGTTGATTGACAAAGTCATTCTTTAAGAGTTCAAAGATTTGTGGGGTGCTTGGGTGGCTCAGTCCGTTAAGTGTCCAACTTTGGCTCAGGTCATGACCTCGCTGTTTGTCGGTTTGAGCCCCACATCGGGCTCTGTGCTGAGAGCTCAGCCTGGAGCCTGTTTTGGATTCTCTCTCTCTCTCCCTCTCTCTCTCTTTCTCTCTCTCTGCCCCTCCCCAGATTGTACTCTTTCTCTCTCAAAAATAAATTTAAAAATTTTTTTAATTAAAAAAAGTTCAAAGAATTATAAAATCTGATTAATGATAAACAGCAAAAGGAGAAAGTGTATTCTGCCATGCTAAAGCATCCTTCTGTACTCAAAATCAGTTTTGACATAAAATGTTCGTAGTTCAGTTTTTCTTAGGGTATATAAAATTATTTCATTGTCTACAGCTCTAGCTTCTAATTCAATTAATAGAATAACTCGGTTCTTTAATTATGTGTGCACCCAACCAACCCCAAGTACATTCCTAGTCTATAAGAGTCCTAATTTAGTAAGAATAGTATTTGTTCTACAACCGTGTGTTCCACCAAAATTTGTACTTTTATTATCACTGCAGAAACAAAAAAAATCTTCAGTGTTCAACTTCTTAACAATTTATAATTGCATTGGTTTCAGCTGTTCCATCTTTGACAGAATGAATTTCCAAAAGTTTACTTTTATTGCATAAATTGGGTGAAAAATCGAACCAGTGTCAAAATTAATTGAATGGATATTCTATTTGAAGTGTCTTGTGACACTGATATAACTCTGGCTTCGCGCGACTGAGAAGTTCTCCTTCTGCTAATGGAGCCAACACCCCACTGCTATCACTTCACTCTCCATCTGCGGCCAGGAAATTTTGGAATTAAAAATGAGGGAAATTAACTTAGTAGAACAGACATGTGGTCTAAATGAGTCATAAGATGATATATAAACACACCTTTTATGGCTATTAATCCTAATTATCTTTGGGCACAAGCTTAACTACAAGATGTTTGAGATGCTGTTGCATCTGCTGGTTTCCATGCGGTCAGTGGTGTTACTACACCCATGGTATCAGCGAACAGTTCCCAGCAATCGTTAATCATGAACTTTCTTGAAACACCAAAAAAAAAAAAAATCAGTACTTAATTTTGTATTAAGCATGCATTTTGGATTTGCAACTCACTGTTACAAAGAGTGTATTACCAAAAAAAATTTTTAAGCATTACTGCACAATTAATAGTTAATAACTGATACCAAAAATATATGCTAAAACCATTCTTGAAAGAGTATCCATCCAGACTTCTTTGTTGCTGTACGGCAGAACTTCTCAGCCTCTATTTCCTACAGATGTTTCACATATACCCAACATATAATTTCCCTCATTTTCCAGTGACCCCACTGATTTGTGGCCTGGCAGACTTTGTGTATTTCATAAGCTGAAGCACTTGCCATACTACAGCTGGTTGGATTACCAGATGAATTTCCCTAATTGCCACCCAAGACCAGGAGTCCAATCACTGTTACATCAAGAAGCAAGAGCACCCTGCATGCTGCCTTTAAAGGTAGGTGTTACTTATGTTCTGCCTAGAAAGGGAACTGGGTAAATAGAAGTGTACTAGAGCAAGGGGCCAAGCTTTTATATAAAGTAGTATATTACTGATTCTATCTATAAAGTAATAAAGTCAAGACACATATTGTGCTTCCTAGAGTAACTACTAAAATAATAATGCAAACTCGATAGCTAAAATGCAGTTGAGAAGTCAAAATGAAAAACCAAAAACTATTCAATTAACCCAAAGAAGGAAAGAAAGGAAGAAAAGTGGAATTTAAAGCAGATACAACATGGGGCACCTGGGTGGCGCAGTTGGTTAAGCATCCGACTTCAGCCAGGTCACGATCTCGCGGTCCGGGAGTTTGAGCCCCGCGTCGGGCTCTGGGCTGATGGCTCAGAGCCTGGAGCCTGTTTCCGATTCTGTGTCTCCCTCTCTCTCTGCCCCTCCCCCGTTCATGCTCTGTCTCTCTCTGTCCCAAAAATAAATAAAAACGTTGTAAAAAAAATTTTAAAACAGATATGACAAATACAAAACAAATGGCAAAGTGGCATCCCGGAATCCAACTACTTCAATAATTATACTAAATATCAGTGTAGTAAACACAATTAAAAGGTCACGTTAGTTAGAGTGAATCTAAAAAAGTAAGTCTTCATTATACTATGTATAAGACATATGCTTAAAATGTGGAGTTACAAATAGGTTGAAAGTGAAAGGGAAGGAAAAAACAAACCACGCACACTTATCATTAAGAAGCTGAACTGGCTACAGTCAAAACAGACAAAACAGACTTCCAAACAATGAGTATTAGCAGAGATAAGGAGGGACATTTTACAATGCTAAAAGTTTCAGTTTCATACAAGCTTAAATGTGCGTGCAGTTGATAACTCCAAAAACTATAAACCAAATTTGAAAAAAGTAAAGGGAGAAGTAGACAAATCGATAATCGGAGCTGGAGATTTTATTACCCCTCTTTCAGCGACTGATGGAATGATTAAACAGACAGCCAGACGGGTACAGAAGATGTGACAGACACCATGAGACACCGGACCAAACTGACACGGGACACCGTGCCCAGCAGCTGCAGAGGGCACATTCTTGTCACGTGCACACTGACGATTCACAGTACGTTGGGCCATAACAGGTTGAAACAGATTCAAAATATTAAAATATTATGGAGTAAGTTCTTTGACCACAACAAAATTAAACTAGAAAACAATAAAAATATGGGAGCTAGAAGATCCCCCAAGTATTTGGCAATTAAATAATACCCTTTTAAGTAAGCCTCAGAGAACTCACAAGGGAGATTAGAAAACATTTTTAACTGAATTGAAATGAATACGCAATGGCTCAAAATTTGTGAGAGGAAGTTCAAGACCACGTAGAGGACATTTTTATAGCTTTACAGGCTTATATTAGAAAGGAAAACAGGTAAAGAATTGGTGATATAACATTTCAACTTAAGCTAAAAGAAAGAAGAGTAAATGGAACCCAAAATAATAGAAGGATAGAAGCAATAATAGAGGTAAGAATCGAAATCAAATAGAAAATAGAAAAACAATGCCAAAAATTTTATCTTTGAGAAGACTGATGGAATTGAAAAGACCCTCATAGGAAGGATAGGGAGAAAAAAGAGGAACTACAAATTACCAATCTCAAAAATGAAAGAGGAATATTGCTACAGGTCACATAGACATCAAAATGACAATAGTAGAATATTATGCACCGTGCATGGTATGTTAATAAATCTGACAACTTAGATAAGATGGACAAATTCCTTGAAAAACACAACTTGTCAAAACTAACACAAGGTGAAATAGAAATTTTGAATAGCTCTGTATCTGTCAAAGAGACTGAGTTTGTTATCAAAAACATTTTCAGAATGAAACACTCCCAAGTTCAGATGATTTCAGTGCTGAATTCTATCAAATATTTAAACAAGAAATAAGATTAATCATACATAAGCTCTTACAGAAGATAGAAAAAAGAACACTTCCCAGCTCACCTAATGAGTTCAGCATACTCTGATATACCAAAGCCTGAAAAAAAATTACAAGAAAATTTCTCCATGAACACAGATGTAAAAATCCCTTAACAAAATATTAGAAAGCAGATTCCAGCAATGTATAAAAAAGATAATTCAAATATAAAAACAGGGAGGGGGACAAAACATAAGAGACTCTTAAATATGGAGAACAAACAGAGGGTTCCTGGAGGGGTTGGGGGATGGAGGGATGGGCTAAATGGGGAAGGGGCATTAAGGAATCTACTCCTGAAATCATTGTTGCACTATATGCTAATTAACTTGGATGTAAATTTAAATATAAATATAAATATAAATAAATTTATATTTATAAATATAAATAAATTTATATTTATAAATATATACATATAAATATATATTATATATATTTTATATATATAATATATATATAAATATAAATATAAAATATAAATAAATATAAAAATATTTATAAATAAATTTAAATATAAATAAATAAATATAAATAAATTTAAAAAGAGAAAAAATAAAGATAATTCATCATGAACAAGTGAGATTATACTAGGAATCCAAGCTCGATCTGGCATTCAAAAATCAAAGAAATTCACCCTATCAATACAATAAAAGAGAAAACCTAAGTAATTTATCTCAAAAGATGGAGGAAAAGCATATGTCAAAATTTAAACCCCACTCAGGATTAAAATAAAAAGTATAAGCAAATGGGGAACAGAAGGAAACTTTTTCAATCTCACAATGGGCTGTTACAAAACAAACAAATAAAACCCACCCTTCAGCTAACATCATACCTCATGATGAAACACTTCTCCCTAAGATTGGCATCAAACACTTCATCATCAAACAGCTGTCCCCAACATCAGTAATAAGGACTACCATTTTCAACACTTCTATTCAATACTAAACATCCTAGCCAGAAAGAAAGAAAGAAAGAAAGAAAGAAAGAAAGAAAGAAAGAAAGAAAGAAAGAAAGAAAGAAAGGAAGGAAGAAAGAAAGAAAGATCATAAAAACTGGAAAGGGAGAAATAAAGTTCTCACAAGATGACGTGATTGTTTAATTATCAAAATTTAAAGATAAAAAAAAACTACTAGAGGTAATATAATAAATAAGTTTAGCAACACCAGAGGACATAAGGTTGATACATATAACCAATTGCATTTCTATGTACTAGCATCAAACAATTGGAAAATGAAGTTAAAAATTTTTCATTTATTATTATCTTAAAAAAATGTAAAACACTTAGGAACAAATTAAACAATGGTATGCCAAAACTTCTCAGTGAGAATGTTAAAATACTGCACTGCTGAGAAAATGTTTTAAATGCCTAAATAAATGTCAAAAAAAAACACCCACATTATGTGCTTGATATGTACCTTCTGAATCTATTCAACAAATCTGAATGAGTCCCTATTACATTCCAGGCACTGTTCTAGGCACTGCAGATAAAGCAGTTGAAGTCTTGACTTCACGAAGTTACATCCTAGTCAGGGGAAGCAGACAATTACAAAGAAAAGTTATCCGTAACATCAGCTGCTGATAAATTCTATAAATAACAAAGCCTGAGGAGAGAAAGTAATGAGGGAAGTTTGTCTTACAGGATAGTTAGTGAAGACCCTTTTGATAAGAAAAGAATTGAACAGAGACCTGAGAACAATGAGAGAGTGAGCCATTAGGTAAAGCAGAGACAAAAATCCCAGGCAAAAAAAAAAAAAAAAAAACCCAGCAGGTGCAAAGGTCCTGAGGCATGAGTGTACCAGCTTGAGAAACAGCAGAATGGATAATGTAGATGAAGTGCAGATGAGTGAGCAAAAAGAGCAAAAGATGGCAGGAAGGTTAGGTCTCAGGGGTCTGAATCATGCAGGGATTGGAGATTTTATTGAGTACACCATGCAAAGCCATGAGCAGGAGACTGCCAAGACCTGGCATGTTATGGGGAGAATATGTATAGATGGCAAGAGGAAATGGGGAGTCAAGAGGCTTCTAAATACTCTAGTGAGAGAGGCCAATGGTTGAACTAGAGTGGTCACCCAGGTGACAGAGAAGAGTGTTATGTGGGTTCTGAACACTCACCAGAGATGTGGCCCACTGGAGCTGCTGGTGGATCAGACATGGGGTTTGGGAGAAATACAGAAGGCAAGGATTTGGGCCAAGCAACCAGAAGAACGAAGTCATCAGTTATAACAATGTAGTAAGGATGTGCTTGGAATAGAAATCAAAAGGTAGATTTTGGACTTGTCTCTTTGATGATGCCAGTTAGCTATTCAAGTGGCGATACTGCGTAAGCAGCTGCATATACAAGTCTGAAGTGCAGGGGCAGAGGTCAGGACTCGAGATAGAAACCTGAGGGGTCATCAGTCTGTAGACAGGGTAAACGTATAATCTAGCTTTCAAACTGGGATTTACTTGAGATTGAAAGTGCTAATTATGCCAACTGACAAAGCAAAAACCTGCACTATGCTGGGCAAACCTGGACAGATGGCCATCCTGTCCATGGAAAATGTTAAAGCTGTGAGATCAGGTGAGATCCCCAAGGCAATGAGCGGATAGAGAAGAGCACTCCAGTGTCTGGAAGTCAAAAGATGAGGAACCAGCAAAGGCACTGCAAGCCAGTGGGCAGGAAGGCTGAGCTTGTACCCAGGCAGCAAATGAAAAGAGGCTTTTTATACAAGCTGCTGAGTAAGACGGGGAGTGAAAACTGAACGAGAATGGAAGATAAACTTCTCACTCCCAGAAAAGAAGGTGCTCAAAAACCATATAAATTTCAGTCTTGCTCATGGTCAGGGCTTAAAAACAGAAAAATGTTAGAGATTCCACATCATCAGTTTTCACTTTAAAGAGAAGTAATTCAGTTCCTCCTTTAAAAATACAGTGTCCAGGGGTGCCTGGATGGCTCAGTCAGTTGAGCATCCAACTGTTGAGTTCGTCTCAGGTCACGATACTAGGGTGGTGGGATTGACCCCACATCAGGCTCTGCACTGAGCATGGAACTTGCTTAAGATTCTCTCTCTCTCTCCCTCTGCCCCTCTCCCCTACTTGCGCTTGCTCTCTCTCTCTCTCTCTCTCTCTCTCTCTCTCTCTCTTTCTCTCTCTCTCTCTCAAATTAAAAAAAAAAAAATACAGTGCCCAAAATGGATTGTGTTTTATGATTGGTTAAGAAAAAGATACTTAGAAAACAGCAAGAAAAATAATAATAATGATAGAAAACATAGCACTTAAAATGAGCCAGGCACTGTGTTACAGGTGGAGAAGTTGAGGCACAGGAAGGTGAAATCACTACTGAAAGGCCCTGTGACTGCATCTCATCCTGGGTAGGTTGCCTCCAGAGGCTGTGCCCTTAGCCCTATACCTCTAAGATGGGGATACACACACACACAGGAGGAGACTTTTCAGCAATTGACCATAGGTCCTCTAAAACAGTTGCATTTCCAAAAAAATCACGGGTAGAATACAAGATACACACTGGGTACCTGCTCCCACATGGATGAACTAGGTCAAGGGCCAGAGTTTTCCCACTCATTCACCTCCCTCTCAGAACCTCATCTTCTGTGGTACACCAAAGTCCAACACCACCCAGCATTGCCTCTGTCCCTGTGTCTCTGAGAACATAATTTAGAGACATGACTCTTCCTAAAAATGCCACTAACTGGCTGTTCACCTGGACCATGGCATCCCAGGATGGCTTATGAGCCAATGGATGATCCCACACTGGGGCAAGATCCACCTAGAAGAGTGGTTACATATTGAGGTGATTTGGGGGTTTTGTTTTGTTTTGTTCACTCAAAAACATGTCATGAATACCTTTTCTAATTGATTTGAAGATACATTATCATTTTTTAATGACTGCCTATTTTCCTTTGTAGTATGCAAAGGATACTTTGCCTTTGAAAAGGAAAAAAGATATTTTTTCCTTTGAGCCATACTTCAGTTAATTGCTCCCTTATTAATGGCCATTTAGGAGTTTTCCCACTTTTCCATTAATCAGAAATTAATGAATATTCTAGTGCATTCTCATACAACTTTCCCCACTCAAACAATTTCCTTCTTAGGGTAAATTTTTTAAAGCAGAATTTCTGGGTCAAAGGATGTGGTATCTTATGTGTTGATACTTGTTGTCAAAGTGCCTTAAATATAGGCTGTACTAATTCATATTCTTCTGAACTAAGCATTTCTCAACACCTTGATGATTATTGTCACTTTTTGTAACCCAATCTGTTTGCCTTCACCAACAGACACAGTATGGTATCTCAGTTTTTAACTCATACTTTTTCATCATTAGCAAGATTTCACATGTTTTTACATGTTCTGACCACTTTATTTCTCCTTTTTGTAAACTGCCTATTCCATTTGTCTATGTGAGTTGTTTTTCTTTCTCCTTTTGTTTTGTAAAGGGCTTGTATCTATTGGGCTTAGTAGCCCTACCATTAATGTTGCAAATACCTTTCCCAGTTTGTCATCCAGCTTTAGATCTTAATCTGGTTTTCACAGGGCAGACGCTTTTCAATTTTGTTAAGTAAAACTGACATATTAGGAACCTGTAGAGAGTTCTTCTGATTAAATGATTACATATTTAAATTAAATCAGACCCATATGCTTATAAATAACCCACAGATACGGCAACCTTCCCTCTAGGAGCAATGGTCTAAGCTCTGGAGAGAATAACATAGTGACTAAATGTCTCTGGGGACATTGTGCCTCCTGCCTCCATACATTTCCCCTTCCCAGTTTCCTCTCCTTGACTTGCAAAGCTCTCCTTGAGGCATAATGGAAGCCATCTACATGATCATCCCCTTCCAAGACTCCTGTTTACATTCCAAAGCTTAGTTTTAGCACTGGAACTTAGCCCTCTGCCCTCGTGCCTTTGTTTGAGTAATCCTGAAGCACCACCAAGCACCTGGCATAGGTTTGGCCTGTGTTTGGCAAGCCCACTGAAGTGTCTCTCTGGTCAATAGAGGGGATGCTCTGTCCCATCCTCAAAAGATAAAGAAGACAGGAAGACAGAGGGACAGGTGGATTGGCAAGGGGAAAGCCCATGGCAGGGCTCTGCCAGCTGGAGGTCTTGCCCCAGCTTCATCATGACTGTGGTTGAAATGGACGCTGTCATCTGTGAACAGGCCTAGCCTTCTGCCAACAAAGCCCAATCACTGCCAAACCCCAAAGGCCTCCAAGTACGCTGTGGCAAGAGTCTGCTCAGAGATGACTTCACCAGCCTAGGGTAAAGCCAAGAACCAAAATACTTTGTCTTCTGCTGTTTATTTTTAAATCATGATTATGTGTTCCCTCTTCTTTCAGGGACATCAAACATGAAGGAACATTGTGCAGGGACTTCTGGGGGGCCTGGTCATTGGCAAGAGCACAGAGGAGATGTCAGGCAGGTGCTGGGAACAGTGTATCCATGGCAGATGTTCAAAGGACTGACCACACTTGGCTAGACTTGCTGTCCAATAAGTGTGTCTAGTCCCAAGGCTGTGGTCATCTGGGAATAGTCACGGGGCACATGGCTCCCCAACCCCAAGAATAGTACTTCCCCTGGTGCATCCTCCACAGGAAGCTGCTTATCTTCAAGTTCAAGAGGTGGAGTCACATCTCCATTGATCTCAGGCTCTTCCAGTGCAATACTTCTTCCCTCTGTTTTGTGTAAATCTCAGCTCTTTGGAGGCTCATACCTTCAGGCAAGCTATTCACTACTACTCCCTATCATATTCATTCATCAAAACCTTCAGTGTCAGGCAAACGATTACATCCAACCAAAGTCCCTAAGTGACCTCAACATCTTCCAGATGAGCAGGCCAGCAACCTGTGGGCTTAGGGGAGACTCCCTTAGGGGAAATGAATGCTGGGAGGCAAAGGCAGCAGAGTCTACTACAGATGACCTTCCAGTGTGATTCCAGGACTGGTTCTGCCATGGGCACAGCAGAAGGAAGGATGGGCCCTTGACTCTCCTGAGAAATGCATTTTTAGATGCTGTGAACCCCCTAGAGTCAAAGATATACAACAATGTGTGTACTGGATCCCGGCTTTCTCCTGAATCACAGGTGACTGCTTTCCCAGCTGTCATTCATTTTCTCCCAGTTGGTGAACCGTTTTGGACCAGTTACAGAAGCTGTTGGAATGGTTTTAGGAAATGCCTGTTCCTGTCTTGCATAAAACACATGGCAAGTTCATTTACAACACTGGTGCAAGCCTCTGCTGAATTCAACATTCCATCTTCTAATTCGTCCAAAACTTCTAAGGACACTCATTTTCTTAGCCCACTTCAGTTCAGGTCTACCACCAGCAATGGCTTTTGGCATTCTTTAGTAGTCATTATTTTTCACATAGAAACCAAATTGTAACCACTTCATAATTAGTGTCTTACACCTTATACCTAACTAACACTTACAGTGTCCACAATGAGGAACAGAGGACATGTGCTGCCCTGAGATGATCCGAGCTGCCTGTTGGGGGCTAAAGCTCTACCGTAGAGACATCTGTGGGCTTTGCCACCTGGCATCTATTTACACTTCTGCTGACAACTATCCTCTCACCAAATCTTAGATGCTGAGTTTTGGTGGGCTTCACTCCACAATCAGGACTGAAGCCTATAATCTAAGCTGAAGCCAACTAGATCATCACATCACAGTAATATGGAGACAGATACAAGACCCAGTCTGAACCAGTGAGGGGCAATAAAAGGTTGACTGAGGTTTCTAGGAAAGAGACTGCTACTATTTCCTGCTGGCCTTGAATCTGAGGAAATGTAAGTTTGGGAGTTAAGGCAGTCATTTAGTACCCTGAGGGAGGGATTACACTTCCAGATAGAATCAGCCCAAAGGAAACAGTTGAGAGAGATGGGGGGGAGAGAGAGAGAGAGAGAGAGAGAGAGAGAGAGAGAGAGAGAGAGCACGAGAGAGAGAAGGATGCTGAATCCTGGTGATGTTGACTGAGTAAGGTCCTGCCTGAATCCAAGCCTGAAACCAGCCCAACCTCTGCCCTTTTCAGAGAAGTGAAATGATACATTCTCTTTTTGCTTAAGGCAGTGTGGGTTTGAATTTCTGTCCCTGAAAAGCAAGAGCCCAAGTGGATATAATCCTATTGTGTTCAGTCTCATCTCAGGCCTCACCAGTCAATGAGAGACATCTGGTCACATCAATAACAGAATAGTGGCTCTTAGCTTCCACCTCTACTTCTACCTACAGGGACTCAGCACCACCACTCCCAGGCTACCTCAGTTATTTCTTTTTTTTTTTTAAGTTTATTTATTTTGAGAGAGAGAGAGTGCACAGGAGGGGCAGAGAGAGAGGGAGAGAGAGAATCCCAAGCAGCACAAAGCCTGATGCAGGGCTCAAACCGTGAGATCATGACCTGAGCAGAAACCAAGGGTCAGACACTTAACCAACTGAGCTACTCAGGTGCTCCTTCCTCAGTTATTACTTGGTGGGGACTTCCCACATGGGCATCTTATATGCGTTTAGCAACAGTTCTGGTCATGTTCTTTTAAAACACGCTCTTGTTAAATGACCGTGGCCAGAAGGGTGGGACAAATCCATTGATCCTCTTATGATCATCAGCATAAGTGGGAGGAGAGAAAGTATAGTGGTGGTCTCCAGTAAGACCACTCAATTAACATGGAAGAGAGTCCATGCCATAGGAAGACAGAACCATTATTGGAAGAACAGGGAACTAAGAGCCACGCAGGCACAACAAAGGTCCCCATCATGAGCAAGGAGGGTCATTACCACCAACTAATGAGGAAAGGAAGACCTAGGGAAGGTAAGAGATGTGCCCAGTCACTGGGGGAGGAAGGTGCACAGCTTAAACCCCAGCCCCAGGGTTCAGGATACTTCCCCTGCTCACCCATTTCCTTTGTTGCAGGGCTGGGAACAATTAAGAAAGAGCCAGGAATGTTCACAAACTCCCATGCCAGTTCTTTCTAATCCACTGTAAGTCAGAACACATTCCTGAACAGTGGGACAAAGGCATGATCTATTTAACAACCCAATGACCCACCAAACATGAGCACCAGGCTCCTGGGCTCCCCATGATGTAAACTGTCATAGAACAGGGTCCTGGACCAACACAGCCTACCTCCCCTTGGAAACAGCCATTTTATGAGGTACATGTAATCTTCTTCCAGGCTTGATACAAATACTTCCTGACTCACCCTCAGCTCAGCCATCCCTGTGACACTAAGATCCTGCAATGCCCTCACATCTTGAGCAAATTCCCTTGGCCATTTAGACCTCCTCTCTCCCATCATCCCAGAATTCCTTCTCCCATTTCTATGACCTAAGGGCTTTCCTCTCCCTTCTTTTGCTATGGTTTTTCTTTTTCAAACCAAACTCCAACACAACCTTCAAATCTCAGGCTCTTCAATGGAAAGAAGCCTAAATTCAAAGCAGGAAACCTGAGGGTAGGAGCCAATCCTGGGTCTGCTTCCCAGGACAGTGTTGGCCAGTTCCTCCTCTTTGGGGTTTTAATTCCCTTCCCAATGCCATAGCACCCAAATTCCAGGATTTCCTACATCATCTGACCCACTATAAGCACAAAAGATGCCCTCTCTTCCCACCCACCCCCCCAATTACTCCAAGCCTCATGACATTGAATTCTCCAGCACTTACACCAGGGATGCAATCTGCTCCCAGTCTAGACCTGAATGATGGGAAGCGATGTTCTTGGCCCCAGAGACATGAGAGTTTAGGGTTGTTTCTGTTTTAAAAATAAACCATATGACTCTTTCAGATCTGAGGGTGGAAGAGCAAAGAGAAAGGGGATATAAGAGAAGCTTCAGGGCTGATTGCCAAAAATGTTTCCCACCCACCAACTTCTTTAACAGGGAGCATCTCAAGGGGGAGCCGACCACATGGTCTTGATTTATTGCAACTTCACTCATCAGGCTGGTATCCTTTCAGGCGTATTGGATGGCCAACAGGCAAAAGTCTTTTCAAAGCCCCTTCCCTTCCAACTGAGGCTGGCCAGTGGCCAGAAGAGAGGTCTGAAGGAGTTCTATGCAGCCTCCCAGGAAGCTGCTCCTGCTGGGTGACCTTCCCCCACTGAGCCAGAAAGTTCTACAGAGGATCACACATGACAGAGATGTGGTGACAAATGTCACATGGAGTCAAAGTCCTAATGGAAGCCTTAGGAGTAGGCTAAGTATGATGGACACATGCATGTCAGTGGGTATGGATAACAACATGGACAACACCACATACAACCAGCCCCCATGGATGTCACCTCACACACACATACATGGATGGGCATGTCCCTGTGAGCTCAGCCTCTGCCTGCAGCTGGGACACCTCTGATTTCCCAGCTATCTGAGAATGGGATATTGAACCAGCTAATGGAATCTTGCTACACACATACACTCCTGAGAAGTCCATTGTCATGAAAAGTCATTTTAGATATTCCAGGAGTTAATGGCCCTCTTCCCACTCACAAATCCAGGCGCAGAGTTAAAGCAAGTCATGTGTTCCCCACAATGACAGCTGCCTACAGGAGAGGATCTGTGTTCACTGAGCCCGGGTGCTATGATGGAGTTTTGCAGTTGGCAACTATTCCCCAGGTACATGTCTGCAACCACAAACATGTGCCCATTAAACACCAAAGCCCTTAGACACACAGAGGAATAAATGCCTCTGTGAGCTCCAGCAAGCTCCCTCTAGAAGTAGCTACTAGAGGTCAGGGGAGAAACTCCCAGGAAGTAAAAGGAGGGGGTGGGGCCAAAAGGCTCCTATGGGCTCCTCTCTCAAACGGTGGCTTTTTTCTAACCATATCCTAAAGCCAGCAAAGGCATAAACCCAGCCAGAGTGTAGTACCAAAACACATCTTCCCACCAGAGGATCCTAACAAGAATGTTCTTTATCGGGAGTTGATCACGGGCCATGCTTCCTGGCTTCTGAGCTGAGCCCTGCCTGAGTGTATCTTCCTTCCCAGACAGAAGTGCCTGTACCCCAGATGCCCAGCCTTCACACACTTCCACCTACAAGCTGCAAATCCGCTCATCAGCTCTGCCCTGGGGCTCCTCCAGCTGAAAGACTCCCGGGGCTCAGTGTATAGTCAACACTGCCAGCACAGGAGACCCACTGTGGGCACAGAGGATGAGCCAGCTCAGGTATTCTCCAGCTTAGGGAGAGGGGCACCGTGCCAACAGGGATGCTGAAGATCCTTTTATGATTGGGAAACACACCAATGGTGACAGAGGAAAGAGGTAAACCCAGAAACTGGCTGTTCTCCAGACCAGAAAGTTCTAGAACATGCTGCTGTCCACTCAGAAAAGGCCTGCTCCTTCCCAAAACACCTGCTGGCTACACTCACCTTCAGAAAAACTCCAGGGTAAGATTCACAGATGATGCTCTGGAAGGAAATACAGTCCAATTCCTCATTTTCTAAATGGGAAACTAAGGCCCAGAGAGAAGGCAGGTCTGTCCAGAGTGGTGCAGAGCTAGACCATGAAGCCAGGCTGGGACAGAAACCAAGAACACAGGCTTTGGGGCAGGTGGTCCTAAGTTCAATCTAAACTCCACTGTGGCCGAGGGCCAACACCGACTTCTCTAGTGAAATAAAAACACCACTAGCCCATGGAGTTAGGTGAGAGCTAAATGGGACACTACACAGAAGAATCCAGCACACCATAGGAACTTAATAAATACAGAGCTCTACCTCTTTCTGCTCCTACCTTCTTCTGCCAAGCAGCAAAGCCTTAGCTGCTTCCCAACATCTGACTAGATGATGCTTTTGAAGATATGGCCCAAACCAAAAAGGTTACCCCAGTGGATGAGAGCATGTCAGCCCCTTCCAATGCCACAACCAGGTAGACTCCAAGATTCTCAGGACTGCTGGATAAGCCACTCCCGCCGGTTAGAGTCCTAAGCCTGCTGCACCTCTCCCCTGGGGCTCCAATCCTGTCCAACAGTAGTACCAGGACAGGAGACCCCTCCTCATTTGGTGGCCTTGGTAACCCTCCCTCAGAAGAGGAGGAGAGTATCCTGATTCACAGCATCATCCAGTCCTAGATCGGCTGAGGGGCTGGGCAGGGACCTTGCTGCCTGCAGATCCTGAAGGGCTTTCCTGGATCAGAGGGAGCACAACACAGGCTTCAGGGCCCCAGAAGGCAGAGCCAGGACCCAGGGACAGCTACAAGTTATTGGGAAGCTACAGGAGTGTGATACTACTATATCTGTGCCACTTTTGGGGTCATAAGATGCGTCCATATCTATCTGCTCAGTGCAGAGTGTAACGGGCCATCTCAAAAGGTGGTGACTCCAAGTTGGATCCTGGTACTGGAGGACCACCTGCCAAAGATCGCACCAGGAGTTTCTCTAGCAGGCAAGGGAGGAAGAAGATGCCTCTGAGGGCCTTTCCAGAACCAGGTGTTTTCAGGGCCATTATGGGATTATTGCCCAGCTCCATCAAGTTTTAGGGCACTGAAGGACAGCCCCAAACATCACAGAGGAAGAAGCTCTCTGCTTTGATGACATTCAGAAAAGGAAACCTCCTAGGCCAGGTATGTCCTAGACTTAGCTGCAAAGCTAAAATGCCAAGCCTCCCTCCTCAATCCAGAAATTGAAAACTCACTTGCAACATGAGCCTAGCAAAGCAAGATCTACTGCACTGACCCAGTGAGGGAAGTAGGCCACCCGATGGGGGTGGGGGGGTGCACCCTGTGATTGGCGCCTGCAGTGAAGCATTCCAGGCTGAGCCTCCCAGGACACACACATCTCTGTCCGCTCAGTCCCCACACCATTAACAAGTGGAGATTTCCCTCAGCTAGTCCTCACCAGGCTAATTGGGCAAGAGTAAGGCAACTTTCCTGGGACAAAGAAAGTCACTTTGTCCAGGAAATTGCCGCAGACAAAGTGGGCCATCTTTCTTCTCTGGATTCTAAGACTTCCATGGTGAGGTGAGAGCACACTTGGAGGTGTTCGAGTACAAGCCCATCCAGTGTTCTGAGCCTCGAGCTTCTGCCACAGGGCCATCGACCACTGACTCAATACCACCGGTGACCAAGACTTGTGAATGATCACAATCTCAACATTTTCTTCCATGTGTTGAAATCTGCTTTCCTGTTTTCCCCCACCACACTTACATTTACTCCACAAATACTTATAAATCATCTACTATGAACGAAGCAGATGGTCCTTACCCAACTAGAATTTGAAGAGAACAATTATGCTCTCCTGAATCCCCAGCAGCCAGTACTCCCCTCTTCACTTCATCTCTTCATCTACTCCTGACATGGGGGTGGGAGGGCGGTTAGAGGCCTCTCCAGAGGAGACAGAACACCCCCAAGTGTTCCATCCTGAGAGTCTCAAGGCCTGGGGACCAGGTCAGTAGAAGGGTGACCAGAAGAGGGTGGGCCACCACCCCTCCCAGGGCCCAAACAGACCTGTTTGGCTGACAAGGGGAGGCCCAGGGAATGGAGGCAGTCCAGTGGTCAACACATAGTGCTTCAAACCACAGAGGAGAAAGAGGAAACTCTCATGAAGACACTGGCCCCATCTTCTCTGCCTTAGTTCTCGGGTCTTATGGGAGTTCTGTAGCCCTTTTGGCTTTATTTTGTTTTGTCAAGGGAGGGATGAGGTAAAAATCAGAATGCTGGATATCACCATGTCCTCACAGATGACCTACCCTGCTGGTTTCCAAACTAGGCCGGATGGAGTCCTTCAGGGTACAGAGTCCTTTACAGGATGCCAGGGGAGTGGACCGTAGGTGTAAGGTAGAATCAGGGACATGAGGGGCACCTGGGTGGCTCAGTCGGTTAAGCATCTGACTTCAGCTCAGGTCATGATCTCATGGTTCATGGGTTTGAGCCCCGCATCAGACTCTGTGCTGACAGCTCAGAGCCTGGAGGCTGCTTTGGATTCTATGTCTCCCTCTCTCTCTCTGCCCCTTCCTTGATTGTGCTCTCTCAAAGATTAATAAAAATGTAAAAAAAAAAAAAATTTAGAATCAGGGACATGAGCAGCATTATCCCTGCCCCACAGTCTCAAAAGAGCAATTCAGAGGTTATCTATTCTATATATGGAGCTTTTTGTTTGAAGAACGGCTCTCATGGATCTTTAAAAAAAGATTTTTTTTTTTTTTTGGATATCTCCTGCTTTTTAAAAGACAAAATAAAACCAGGGCCCAGAGAAAGAAGGGAATTGGCAAAGGTCACAAAATGGGTTGCGGGGATCTCCTGATTGTCCAACCAGAGTTCCAATTTACCCAAGCTTTAGGACCACTTTAGGGCAAAAGTGCTGCACAGCGATACTAAAAGTGAGGTGAGGGGCAATTAGTCCCTTATTGGGAACCACAAGTAATACAAATAAATGGGCTCTTTTCCTTAGATGGAAACCACACACAATCCAGGCTTGGCCAGGGTGCCTGGGGCCTGGGCGGGTGCCTGTGCTATATTGTTCCCAGGACAGACTGACGGCCCCCATGTCCCAAGCCAGGTGTCAGGGCCTACTTCAAGGTCCTGCAAATGCTTCACTTTCCAGGGCCCATCAGTGGACGTGAGCATAGAGTTGCTCCTTAGGGGAGTTACCTGGCTCAGGTATAGACTCCATCAAGGCCCCAGTCAGAAGGCCCCAAGTAGGGCCCCAGCGGGGGCTGAGTCAGTGTAGGGAGACATGGTGTCAGCGTCTAGCTAATGCTCAAATAGATCATGAATAATTTGCTGGAAGCAGCTGAAGGCCATACACATTCTACAGCCATCAAATGTGGACTCTACGTCGTTCTTAAACTTATTTCATTTTCTCTTTTGCCAAAAAAGGAGGCGGGGGGAAAGACACAAGTTTTGGGCCATGAGAACAACCCTGCTTCCTCTGCTCTACAGCCCTGTGTTTCTCTGGGCCTGGGCTTTTATTGGTGTTTTGTCTGCAATGGGCTTTGGCCACGTAAATGTGAATGAAATGAGGTAACTCATAATTAAATCTTCTGGCTACACTGTGGCTGGTGGCTAATGCCTCTGAGTGTCGGTGCAAATGATGGAGACAGGCAGGCAGGCAGGCAGGCAGAACCCCAATCAAGTGGCCATGGGCTGGGAGCTAGCACATTCAACAGATCAGGGGCTTCAGACCAACGTTCTGGGATGGAAAGGCGTGGGGAAAAGGAGACAGAGTCCACCTTAGCTGTAGCTACAGGATTTGCTTCATGGTTTAGAAACATAAATGTGACATTTCTTACACCCAAATGGCATGGATCAAATTCGTATTGGTTACACCTGTTTTTAAGTTTATCAGAATTAAAGTCTGCCAGCAGTCCACACCCACAGATACTAAGCACCACTTTATATCAGCTTCTCTCCCACTTTGCTCAACCCCAGAAGATACCCTATACACCCAAGGAAGGCCTGGCTCACTGACATTCCAGACCCCACAACAGGCAATGGGCAATGTCTTTGTGCCACAAGGGATACTTAGAGCCTGGCTGAGGGTTTTACATTTAAGAATCCATAAGTGAACACTGAAAATACTCTCACGTAAAGATTCAACACAATTCTTTTCAGATGAAGAGATGTGAGCATAGCATTTCTCTTTCCTTCCATTCATTCACCTATTTGACAAAAGTTTCTGGGGCCATTTGACCAGACACATCTGGTGTTCATCAGTATCTATTTCTTTTCTTCCTCCTGAAAGTAGAAGGCCCCATGTTCTAGTCCCCTTGCAGTTAGATGGAGCCCCCAGAACTAATTCTGGGCATATGGGCTATGAGCAGAGGTGATACAGGTCACTTTCAAGCTGAAGCATAAAAGAACAGTTGGGGGACCCTCCTTCATCCCATTCTCCTGCCAGAGCAATCAAGAGAAACTGTGTACTCTGTACGGTATGGATACAAGTGGCAGAGATTCCATGAGCTAAGGACATTGAGTCACTGCGTAGAACAGAATCTCCACCCCCAATCTGTGATAGACAGAAAGCACAGGCAAGAAATAAAACATTGTATTAAACCACCGGGATTTCCAGGTTAATTTACTACCTGATCTAGCCTACTCTAACTACTACAATGGCGAACCCCATAAAACCTGCCCTAAAAACAAGACCTTTGGGGTTGGAGGTAAGAAATTAGCAGAATGTAGAAAGCCTAAATGGAGAACACAGGGAGAAAAGCCACAGAAAGCAGGGCCTGTGAGTTTCCAAGAAGAGCTTTGCCAAGTTCATAGTCTCTGGAAATAGATCCTACCCTTTCATCCCAGCCAGCAAGTATCCTTCACCATCTGGAAGTGCCCTCTGCTCTGCCCCTACCCTATCCCTCCCCAGTCATCCATCTGAACCGCATGAAGGGTATCAGAGACCAGCTGGGTGTGGGGACAGGACCAGCTACATAATTCCAGGAGCCTGGGGTAGACAGAAAATGTGGGTCCTCTTGTTCAAAACTTATAAAGAGCTTCAAGATGGATGTCCATCTTCCATGGATGCTCAGGTATGAGCCCGCAAAGTGGGGAAGCAGTAAGACAGAGGCACTCGCAGGAGTGAGGTATCACACAGGTCTCCATGCCACCAAGGCTGAGTCACACCAATGTTCCTAAAATGCTCCCAGGAGAAGCAATAGCTCCTGGAAAAGCTCAATGAAAGGGACTCCCTCAAGGCCACACAGGCAGTGAGTAGTAGCACAAGTGCACTCCCCAGGCCAGGCCTCCCCACTCCCCCACGTCAGATGGGACACCGATGGAGCTGAAGCCATGAACACCCCGCACCCAACTGTTGCCACCATCAACAGAACATGTGAGGGATGAGTCATTCTTCCACAGCCATGCCCAGGAAGGAAGTCATGGTGTGAGTGCTCTGGAAACCTTGGGCAATACCAGGCAGCCTCAGAGAAGGCACCAGGACATCCCAGCAGCACCAGGCCCAGTGCTGGAGGCAGGGGGATATGTGGTCCCAGGCTAGGAAGGCAACTGATGCCTCAGACTCCCTACCCAGGCAGAAGGACCGCATTCCCATAAGCTCAGGGTCTCTAGAAGACTGCCATCTAGGCATGGAGAGGCACCAATCTCCCCCATCCTCAGCTCCCCTTGGTCCAAAGAGGCAACATGAGGTAGGAGAAAGAGAGCTGGTCTCAGCCCTGCTATTGACCAACTACATGACCCTCTGAAAGGTCTCGAGCCTGTTTCTTCCATGGTAAAATCCAAAGCTGGGTTTTATGATCTCAAAGGCACAGCAAGCTCCAAAATCATGATTTCTTCCTGGGAGGACTCTTACTCCAGGGGGACAAGCCGTAAGGGACTGAACTCCAAGTCCTCCTGAAAACAGATGAAGAGACAGGGCTACATGACTTTACCTCCTTCCTAGATTTTCTGGAGGTGGACCTCTTTGTGGGGTCTTAGAGCCCCTCTGCCCAGCCACAGGTCATGTGGTATGATTTCACACTGTGGGGGCCCCTCAGGGCCAGGGCTTGGCCATGGAAGCAGCCAGAAGCCGCTGTCCAGCTGGCAACATGTGGGATCTCAGACAAAGGCCATGTGTAAATCACCCATAAAATCACTCTCTTGCTCCCCACCCAGCTCTAATAGACCCCACAGAATAATTTATGAAGCCCAAGTGGGGAAGATTTCATGCACCACGCAGGGCCATAAAGCACAGGGTCGCATGATTGTTCCCCAACAGCCCCACAGGCCCCAGGCTA
The DNA here is from genome assembly GCF_027475565.1 of Acinonyx jubatus. Classification (NCBI taxonomy): domain Eukaryota; kingdom Metazoa; phylum Chordata; class Mammalia; order Carnivora; family Felidae; genus Acinonyx; species Acinonyx jubatus. The sequence continues at coordinate 122,795,964 of NC_069388.1, read as the reverse complement.
GAACAGAGGAGCCCCCTCAAAACATGTTCTTCTAGGCTCCAACACAGAAGAGATGTTTTAGTTCTACAAAGGCTTTCCTGGGAAGGTCTGGGTGTCACAGCTTCAGAATACTTAGGTAGAAGCTCAGGGCTCCAGAAGCCAGTTACTACTGTCTCTGCCCCCAGGATAGAAAGCAGAGACTGACATACTCACATAGCATTTCATGAAGTTTCTGAATATCTATTTTATTATTAAAATCAAACGTATGCCTACGTAGAGTTTAGAAAAATCAAATAGCACACAAAGTCATATAATGAAAAGAAAAAGCCACACACCCCCACCTAACATCAAGAGAACCACCTCATGATTAGAGTCTAGTCCCCACTATACAGATGCAGACACCGCAATAAGAGGGGTCAGATGGCTTATCCAAGATCACTCAGCTCATGTGTAATGGAGCCCAGGTGCTCTGACCACTCAAGTGAGTGGTGCCTCTAGATGGCATTTTCTACACTTTGTATCCTGGTGCTGGGCTGTGCAACATGCCTTCTGTCTATTCCTGAGCCCCACACTGATGCAGGGCCTGCCTTGAAGAAAGATGGGAAAGGGGGATGGTTTCTAGTCCTCCTGCACACACGTGGGGCCCAGGGCCCTGGACTTGACCAACAGGCTCCTCCGCTCCCAGCTCTGCAGCCCTGGCCCCTCCTGGGCCTCCTGCTGGGGCTGGCTTCGTCCTGCTCCAGTGCGAGACTCCAGCTGAGCCCCCCTCCAGAGCTCCCTCAGTGAAGCCCTACTAGAAACTCTCTCATCCACCTCTAAGCTCTGAAGCTGTACAGCCCAGGTCTAGGCATCCTGACCGGTGTGCTGACCACTAAGTCTCTACACGGCCCTTCTCCCCACTCTGTGGGAGTCTGAGCTGGCGCTGGTGGGACACAAGGAGGACGAGGGAGTTAGTGTCAAGTCCAGTGCCTGGGGGATGGGGCCCTAATGACCAGAGCAGATTCACAGGGGGAACATAACACTTAATAGTTACTTGAATGGAGAATAAAGACACGAATATCTCATTTGGGGACAAATTAACTTGCAGCACCACTGGGCCCTGGGAAAAGGTCCAGTAGACCATGAGAAAGGCAGCCCGGAGACCACCAGGGCCAGACCATCTGCTGGAGGTACAGAGGCCACCCCAGCCACAGCAGGATGACAGCACCCTGGGGGCTCACATTCTAAGCAAGAAACCTGTGCCATCTGGGCTCAGCCCAGCCAGAGCTGTGTGATCCAGCACAAATTCCCAAAAGCATACTGATTTTTAGGAGAGCCCAGGATAGAGCATTTTAAGGCCTTGAACAAAATCACAGAGAAGGAGAGTCAGGATACCTGGTGATCCCATAACCCTACCTTAGGACAGGTGTCCTCTCAACAGCCCCCTTGATGAGCAGCCATCCTCACTTGTCTTAGATACTTCCTCCACAGGCATTCCCACCCCTAGAGGTCAGCTCAGTCCTTGGTGGAAACTTGTATTTCTTTAAAAAAAAAATTATTTTTTTAGGGGCACCTGGATGGCTCAGTCGGTTAGGTGTCCGACTTCCACTCAGGTCACGATCTCATGGTTCATGAGTTCGAGCCCCGTGTCAGGCTCTGTGCTGACAGCTGAGAGCCTAGAGCCTGCTTCATTCAGATTTTGTGTCTCCCTCTCTCTCCGCCCCTCCCCTGCTTGCCCTCTGTCTGTCTCTGTCAAAAATAAATAAACATTAAAAAAACAAATTTAGACTAGAACCTACTTTTTTGTAATTTCCAGTAACTGGTTCAAGTCTAGTCTCCTAAAGCAATGTTTGCAATATCTGTTCCTCCATAACATGTAACTAATGACCTCCAAACACATATCCACATATCCGTGGGCATTCAGATATACATTTCACACATTTTACTGAGCACCTACCAGGTGCTGGGCACCAGAATAGAATAGAGCATGAAAGAGACAGAAAGAAAAAAAGAGACAAAAAAAAGGTCTACCTCATAGACCCTATATTTACTATTGCTTATAATAATAAAAAAATAATAAAATGCACAGAATGTCAAACAGGGATAGTTAAAGAGAAATAAAGGAAGGGGCGCCTGGGTGGCTCAGTCGGTTAAGCGTCCGACTTCGGCTCAGGTCATGATCTCGCGGTCCGTGAGTTCAAGCCTCGCGTCGGGTTCTGTGCTGACCGCTCAGGGCCTGGAGCCTGTTTCAGATTCTGTGTCTCCCTCTCTCTCTGACCCTCCCCCGTTCGTGCTCTGTCTCTGTCTCAAAAATAAAATAAACGTTAAAAAAAATAAATAAAATAAAGAGAAATAAAGGAAGAGGAGAGAGTACTCAGGGTACATTTGTAAATAGAGTAGTCAAGGAAGACTTAATTATTAAGTACAAACCAAAAAGAGGGGAGAGAGCAAACGAGCTACGCAGAAGAAGCAGTATGTGCAAAGTCCCTGAGGCAGCAAAGGCTGGGGCACAGCTTTTGGGAATGGAAGGGAACGAGAAGGACATTTTAGAGATGAACCTTGAATCTGCTCTAATTTCTTATTTAACGTACATTAGTACTTCATTATTAGCAACAGATTACGCTGGCAACACACCTCGCAATGAAGATGACTCCCCAAAGCATCGCTGCACGGTGCTGAGAGCACTCCCCTCCAGACAAATGCAACAAGCCCAGCCTTCTCTTAGAGGAGAGAGGGGAGCTCTCCCATCCCTCACTGTCCTCCTGTCCTCCTCTGGACCTGCTCCAGCCTGTCTAGGTCAATCAGTCTCCATTCTCTTCAAAATCACGATGTGCAGCTCACAACAGGAAAGATGGAGAAAAGGCACGCTGCATATCCGTTCACACACCACTCAGGTTGCCTTAACCCAGACGCATGACCTCCGTGTTGGGGAGTCAGCACACGGGCCCACGCTCCCCCTCTGTAACCCACATCACCTCCAATACCAGAAACATGTATCACACGGATCTTTTCCCTTTTTTTTAAGATGTTCCCAAGAAAATCTGTATTTAATTTATGGGCAATTTATAATGGAAATAGACCATATAAAATGTATACAAATGTGTAGGGCTGTATATGGGGCTTGGAAGGAGACAGTTGAGCTTAGCAATAATTAACGTGAAGGGTCTCTTCCCTGCTGCCAGGTAGACATTTGGATTGCCCGGACTCTCATTAAACTTAAACCAGAAAGGGCTCAGGGGCCAAGGTCCAAACATTCCTCAAGTCTATGGAGGACGTCAGGACACGGAGCTGACGACAATACATTTCACCAGCATTGCCAAAGCCTTGTTTAAGTTTAGAAGATGCCTGTATTGCATTACTTGGACAGAGGGAGCCAGCCCGTGCGCCACAATCAATTTTCCAGAGAAACAAAACCACGTCCAACCAAACCAACTCCAAACCAACATGAGGCCACAGGGTTTGCAGAGTGGTCAGCAGATCCACAGGACACCTATCTGTCCCCACCCCTGGCTCCACGGCCTCCAAAGGCAGGACAGCCGCTGCTCCCAGCACAGGGCTGCCCTGCTCAAGTCAAAGAAGAGTTACAGAGAACCTCAGAGCTGCCAAAAGCTATTTCCAGGGGACTTTGATCCACTGATGCTGTAATCTCTGAAGGGAAACATACTTCATTTAGAAGGTATTCTTTGGTGTCATTCCCAAGGAGAAGGCATACTTGTTTTTGGAATAACAGAGCACTTACTCTCTCCTCTCTTGTTCTTGTTCTTGTTCTCACTCTCCCTCGCTTGGGCCACGAGCACTCCAATTGTGATGGCCCACAAACAACCTTGCCGAATGCAGTGAGAGATCATAGAACATACTGTCGGCCAGAAAAGCGTGTTTTAAACAATGCCCAATTAGAAGCCAAAATCCTGGATGGCCACAATACCATAGCCTGAGGGCCAAATCTCAGGCTCTGCCTTTCCCCCCTACTGGCCTCCCCCAGCCTCTGCCCACTGAGGATTCTTTGTCTCTGACCCCATTCAGGGTGAGACCCACTGTGGGAGAGGAGGGCTCCCCTAAAACACATATAGGTCCCTTGAATCCCTTGAATGCCATGGCGAAGGGTGGTACATTTAAATAAGTTTTTCCTGGCATATTCTGACATGGCTTAGATCAATTACCTCATTTTTCAACAATGAAAAGATTAAACAGTTGTTAAGGGTTATAAAATGATTTAATATGCTATTAAGCGGAGATGTAAACTATCAAAGTTTAAGTTTCCAGAGAGAGACTTAAATATCAATTATATTCGCATCCAATTTGTATGGAGCTTCCCCCACCCCCAACTCCCACTCCCAGAAACCCACATCAGGGGCAGCTCCCCACCACCTGGGGACCCCCCCCCCCGAAGACGGCTGTGAAAATCCAGTTCCTGTATGCTGGTTTCATGAGAATTTGTCATGGCCAGGGAAACCAGGCTCAGCCCGTTCACAACACTTTTTCCTTGAAATGGAGAACAAAATCAAATTTTGGAGAAATGTTAGGGATATGTATTTGTGCTCAATGATGGGAAAGGCCCATTAAGTACCTTATTTGAAACCAGAGTAGGACTCTAACTTCTGAACCCTCACTGGTTTTCACTCAGTCACTGCTGGCAACATTTCAAAGGGTAATTTTTATTTTCAAATTACCTTGTAAGGCAAAATGAAAAAGTAAAAATTCTTTGCTTCCTCTGTCTCCTCTCCTAGCATTAACTTTTTTAAAATATGGGTTCTCACTTTACTCCCCTAAACAATTCAGCCGAAAACCTGCCGCCCCTCATACTGACATCTCCTGGATTTGCCTAGTGCCTGGTTTACATAATCAGATGGAGTAAAGCATGCATCCTGCCTCAGTTCACCTCTTGGCCCCTGGACAGGTTCCGACGCTGTGGGCCCCATCAAGAGGATGACTCAATAACCCATTTTATCAATTCCAACCGCAAGAGGGAAGTTAAGGCAGACCCTGCTGCATGAGGAGTGCTGGGTCAGTTTTCATAGAACACAGATGTGCTCCCACCTCCCTGTTCACTCCAACTAAAGGAAATCCTACAAGAACGGCACTAGGAGGGCAGGCTCCACAACCTAGATTAGGTGCCTAGATTAGGCACCGCCAGGGCCCCAGCTCCCTTCTTCAGACCCCAGGAAGTCTTTAAAGATGAAGAAGGAATCTGGGGGTGGGAAGCAATGCAACCCTGCTCCTGACAAGAGTGTGGGGGAATCGGCTGAAAGAACACTCGGGAAAATGTTTTGCAGAATGAATATATCCCGCCCCCAGAGTACTGCTGCCCAGTGTCCACGGAACCAGAAAGCCCCTATCAGGGCGAGATTTGATTGCAATTATTTTAAAAGTGCACATTCCATGCTTTTCAAGGAGAAGCCAGCCTCCCCAAATTAACAGTAAATCAAAACAGTCCAAACACGGACTGATGTCTTCAGAAACAACACTCAGGTTTCTCATGCTACTTAATCGTACTGTATATTTTACCACTTACAAGGGGAGCGTGCCTGGCTGGACGGCCTGCAGCACTCACCACAGCAGGACCCTCGCCACATAATTAAGTGGCTTTCAGAGAGAGGCTCACCATTACTCCTGAGACAAATGAAGCAAGTTTCACTGTGAGGATGGCCTTTTTTCCTTCTCCAAGAAAAAAGCCGTGCCTGTGCACAAGGCAAGTACTGAGCTGCTGCATCTGGAAGGGAGAAGCTTTCCACACCCGCTCACATACAGGGACTGAGCTCACAGTCCATTTGTCAAAGCAATGACACCTGAGTCGTCAAGGGTGAGGACACAGGGCTGGTGAGAAGCAGCCTGGTGACTTCCAAGTTTCTCCTTCTTCCTCCTTCCTGATCCAGTCTGCTGCAGATGAGGTTTGACCCCTTCTGACTTGCCTGATTTTCCAACTGTGCTCCCAGACAGCTTGTGATTAGCAGGGAGAGGGGGCTCAGACAGACCTTGAGTCCTTTCCTTATCTATCTCAGCCAGCCAGGCCGGTCTGGCCCTCGGTTCCAAAGGATGGGCATGTATCTGGTCAAGATGGGACACTGTCCCGGAAGGACACCAGTGTATCAATCAATCACATCCAGAGCACATCTGCCAGAGGCCAAGGTGGATTCTTATCATTGGAAGGTGCCCTCTTCAGTTCTGAAGAGTGGAGTCCCCTGTGCTGTCCCTGAATCTCACAGGGATGCAATGGTGAGTGGGGACAGCTGCAAGCGTCAACAGAAAGGCATCCTCCAGAACAACAGGCTCCATCCTCCCGGAAAGGTGCCCTGCACACCTCAGAGACATAGGTGAAGTTCCACTGAGGGCAGCACGCTGTTAAGGGAAAGTAAAAACTAAGTCAAAACAACCCATATTACGATCGTGAGTGCTTCAGCCACTTTCTGCCATTTGAAAACCTTCTTCTGGAGTCTGAAAAAAGGCTGGAGTGGGGAGCTGAGGATCCTGGCAGAGGCAGACGCACTGGGGGCTCTACACCTGGGGGGGGGGGGGGGGGGTCCTGGCCAGAGGCCCCCAGCCCCCACCACCACCTGTCCAGAGCACACCTTCAGGCAGAGCACACGAGATCCCTGCTATAGTCTCAGGAGAGAAGCTGGCACCTGCCTCCCACTACAGAGGCCCGGATTTCCTGAGAAGCAGTGGCCTCTCCTCACAAAAGGCATGCAGCAAGGCTGAGCACTCTACTAAAATGAACTGAGCTGACGCGCAGTGTTCATTTGGGGGCAGGTGTTAAAGGATGGGAGAAAACTGAGGCGCTGCTCAAAAGCGAAGCTAGGGGGCGCCTGGGGGGCTCAGTCGGTTAAACCACCGCAAGGTCAAGATCTCAGGGTTCACCAGTTCCAGCCCCTTGTCGGGCCCTGTGCTGACAGCTCAGGGCCTGGAACCTGCTTCGGATTCTGTGTCTCCCTCTCTCTCTGCCCCTCCCCTGCTAACGCTCTGTTTCTGTCTCTCTCAAAAACAAATAAACGCTAAAAGGCGGAGCTAGAGAAGGTGCCCTGGGCAATGGGTCTCATGCCAAGAGCAGAAGTGACGGCAGCACTCACCCCACCTGCCTGGCGGGTGTGCACACGGAGCAGCCTCCTGAAAATCGGGGTGATGGAACAGAGGGAGGTAAAGAGGCCCTAGTGCCTGAGTAACCCCCGGGTCATAGTGTCATTTGAAAGGCTCAGTGCCTAACACCCGTCGGCTCCCAGGAAGCACTTTGGGAATCCGCAGGCAGACCCGGGAGCCCTTCTCCCGCCCTCTTTACACACAGGTATCAAAATCCCCAGGGGATTCCCTGTGACGCACCCATATTCCAGACGGGGAGACTGAGGTGAGGACTGGTGCCGCTAAGAAGCCCTCTCCCCGACTCAGCCATCTCCTTTCTCCCACTTAGCACACGTGCTCGCACGCATGCGCGCGCGCACGCGCGCATGCGCGGCTCTCCGTGAGTGACAGACCCTGACGTGCCCTGGCGGCCAGTCACCTGCACCCTCGGCTTCCGGGAGAGGCCCCGCTCCCTGGCTCCCTGAGTGTTCCCCGGCGTGTGGGGGGAGGAGTGTAAGGGCAGGGTTTGCGGTCTAAATAGTATAAATAACAGGTCACCACACTCAGATCGTCTTGTTCCAGTGTGACCGCAATCCCGTGACCCTTCGTTACTCCTCAAACCAGTCCTGTCATATAATATGTGAACTATGCATAAACAATCTGGGTTATGGTGGGGTTCCTAAAACTAGGAGAATTTCAGCCATAACACTCACATTTTGTTTCTGGAAATTAAAGCCTGGGAACAGTGAAAATAAAGTCCATCGATTTATGAATTGTATTTCTGCACATACTTCAATTCCCAAGGCTTGTGGGGAAACAGAAACGTGATCTTGTTCCTGATGGTGTTGCCCTTGAGAGCAGCAGGCTTGCCGCTCCTTGGCTTTCCATTTCATACCAGGAAGCCAGGCTTTCCAAATAAGGTCCCTGCTAAAACCTGAGTGACCTAATACCTCAGGGAACATACCCAAGCAACAGGGACTTGCTAATTGGGATCCCCCCCCCCCCCCACGGTGGCTTCCCAAGAGATGCCGGGAGAGGTGGCCAAGGCTTCAGCAAGGACCCAGTCTTTCAGATGGCCAGGTCTACAACGAGCCAGGCCTGGCCATGCTGCATGGGGACTGATTTGTGTGTCTGCCTGTCCCCTGACTGTGACCTTCTGCGGGCTGGGGGCACGGAGCCCCAAAGCCCAGCAAGCTAGAGGCCCAGCCGATGTTTGCTGAATGGTGACTGTGGGAGGTCATGGGGGCAAAGGAGTGCTTTCCGATGTGGAGGATGGGCTGAAAGAAACTGGGGAAAGTTTCACCAGCAAGCTGGGGGTGGAGCCTGGACACGACAGCAGGATTTCAGCAAGGGCAGGAAAGCATGAAGGTGGAGGGAATCTATGGCAAAGCTAAGCGGGCAGGGGTGGGAGTGTGCGGAGGGAAGAGCAGGGGTTCAATGTGATGAGCACTTTGGAGATGAGAAGGGAATCCAGAAGTGGGTGCAGCAGTTAGGATAAGTAAATCCACGGTGATGTTGCCTGTGCCAGAAGGGCTCCAGAAGGTCCTGGAGGGGCAGCCTGCTGCCCACAGGATCCACACTCAAGGGTTTCCTCGTCAGCATGGCCTCTCTGCTCCTTTCTCCAGGACAAATCCATCTATCTTTCAAGGCCCTTCTCAAACTCCACCTCCTCCAGGAAGCTTTCCCTGAATTCCCTTCACTCCAATTACTACTGTTCTGCCCACCTTTTGAGGGCCATGACAAGGTGGGGCAAACATCTCGTGGGTTCACAGCATCACCACAGTGGACCGCATTCTACTGGAAGAAGGACCACTTCTTCCACTATGGTATAAGTGTGGCTTACCCCAGGGCGCACCAGGACCGCGGAAGAGACTGCCAATCCTGAGGGAGACGGCATGGGAGGGGACCGTTCAGCCACCCCAGCATCTACCTACCCAGTTCTCTACCCACCAGGGGCTCTGCTCATGTTCCCAGCCTTTGGCCTAGGGACCAGAGCTTCTAGCTCCTTCTTCAAGGCTCCTGAGAAAGGGGCTCCTGCACCCAGTTCAGAAGGCAGCCCCACCTTCTGCCTCCTCCCGGAAGCCCTTGGCTCCCACTCCATGCCAGCCCTTCTCAGATAAAGACCATAGGCCACCACTCATTGAAGCCAGGCAGGCTGGCCTGCGGCTGGCATCATCATACCCAGGCAGCTCCACTCCCAGGAGACCAACTGGGCCTGGCTGCCAGCACCATCCATCCCCAGGAGCAACCTGTCTGGTCAGAGCAACTGAAACAGCCCTAGCCCTGTGAGCAAACCACTTTTACAGGGGCAGAGCAGAGCTGTGGGACATAGGGATAAGACGTATTTAAGCCTGAGCAGAGCTCAGGTCTTGGTCCTTTCCACTGCAGAGGGAGGTAGGAAGACCGGCTCTCGCCTCTTGGGCTGGGCTTAGGGGTGGATCCGCATAGAGAGCCTCCATTGTGAAGAAGCCAGAACAGTCCTGGACTTCCAGGATAGCAGCACATACACAGGCTCCAGGGTTCTGCCCTCATTGTAAGGAAAACATATGACATGTTTAATGGATTACTTAGGGGCACTCACATAACAAAAGTATTCTTCACTCGACAAAGTGTCTTCTTCAATAATTAGCAAACTCCTCTCGAACACATAATTGCCCTTGGGAAAACTAAGTGAGACCTTTCCCTACAATCAATCACATCACTTAGGTGTTAGTCACTCACCTGTTAGTATGAATCAGCTTAATCAGATTGCTTTCCTGTACCTTCTGGTAGAATTCAACTTCCGAAAAGAACGGATTCCGTCGGGGACTGATACAGGGTGGGTCATTTTGGAGCAAGGGGCATATTATGAAGCTGGAAGAATGGGGGAGAGAAGAGGACTTGTTCAGAAGGCCAAACAAGGGGAAAAAGGAGAGGAGACTGTGATCACATCAGAGGCCCTGCGGGGAAGAATTGAGGATCCAAAAGGGCCTCTCAGACTTGGGCACTGCTTTAGTGTGCTAGAGCCGCCATAACAAAGTACCACAGACCAGCAGCTGAAACAGCAAACGTTCATTGTCTCACAGATCTCGAGGCCAGAAGTCTGAGATCAAGGTGTCAGCGAGGCCACTTCTTTCTGGGGACTATGGGGTACAATCTGTTCCAGGCACCTCCCCTAGCTTCTGCTGGTGTGTTGGCAACTTTAGGGACCGTTGGCAACATGGCAATGGTGAAGTATCACCCCGACCTCTGCCTTCACCTTGACATGGTGTTCTCTCTGTGTGCTTGTCTATGTGCAAATGTCCCCCTTTTACAAGGACACCTTCATATTGGATTGGGACCCAGACCAGTCCAGTATGACCTCGTCTTAACTGAGTACATCCACAGTAGCCGTATTTTCAAGTAAGGTCACTTCTGAGGTACTGGGAGTTAGGGCATGGACACATGAATTGGTGCAGGGGACAGATTCAACCCATAACAGGCAGCTTTTCTGGGATAGAGCTGGGACAGAAGACAGCTCAACCCTGACTAGCTAAGTGACCTTGAGCAAGACATCCTTCAGTCTGACTGTCATTTACTCATCTGTGGCCCAGGGAAAGTGGGTGACGGTACCTTTCCACCTGACCCCTGCATGCACAGAGGGTCCACGAGGACAGGCCTGCATTCTGCAGGCACCTGGGCAGTGTCTCAGCAGGACCTCCCCTGAGTAGATCCTGCAGGACCTTCCATCCCTGCTCAAATAATGACATGAGCCAAGTCACCAACGCTCCCAAGCTCCAGGGACAGGGAGCTGGGACACTGCAGGGTACACCACCCATGGGCAAGCCTCTGACACCACGTGGTTGAGACCTCCACAGAGAGCAAGCATTCTATTGAACGAGACCAATAAACTCCTGATGTTGCCTACAAACAGCTTGTGTTTTCAGGGAGCAACATCGCTATCAAAGTGTGATCACAGGAGATCAAAGTCAGGCCCACCGCCTTGAGCTCACAGCCGGAGGAGGGACCCAGCTTCCCGGCACCTATCTCAGGTCAGCACCCAGTACGCCCTCAAGGAGCCTTAGACTGCGGAAAGGAAGGCCCACTTGTGGGGCGATGGCGACACCTAGTGGCCGTATTGGAAATGACATGCTCAGGCCCCGGGAGCGGGGGTGGGGCGGTGCTGGGCAGGAAAACAGAGGTCTCAGGGCCTCGGGTCATGCATAAATATAAGTGGCAGCGTCAGATTTGAGTCCCACATCCTCTGGGCTCCACGTTGGGACTCCAGATCCTAGGAGAGACAACAAGCACTCCTCTACTTTCACAGAACCAGCTAATGGCCTGCACAGCTATTTAAAAGAAACAAACCATGTATAAAAGTGGGGCAGCTGAGACCTGAGGTTCAGACCTGTCACGCTGAGTGTGGACAGTGGGGCTGATCTTTCACAGGGTTCTTCCCCTGGGGGAAAACCCACAGCCGGACTCCTGGTGTCTCCAGCAGGCCCAGCATCAGGTGGTGGCGGGAACTCAGTAACGACCTGGGTTCTAGCCCAGGCTCTGCACCCGGACGTGTATAACCGCCCCCCCGCCGCCTCGCCTCACCTGATGCACCTTATCCCTGAAGAGGGGGAGATGATGGAGTTATAGTAAACCACTTCCAAGAACATTGGCAGCTCACATGCTCTCTGAGTCACTATGAGCAACTTACCCTCAAGAGCTTCAGAAGTAACAGAAGCAGGTGCAACTAAATTTAATATTATTTAATTTGACCCAACATATCCAAATATGCTATAATTTTGACACATAGTCAGTACAAAAATTATTAATGAGATTATTTTATGTTCTCTCATTGGTACTAACTCTTCAATATCTGGTGTATATATAAATATAACACAGTGTATCTCAATGTGGACACTAAATTCTCATCGAAAATACTGGATCTGTATTTAGATTTCATAAACTCTGCAGCTGGAAAAGTAGATTCACATACTTTATTTTTTTACTTTATAATTTCATTTTTTACATTTTATGTTTTACATTTTTACATCTCCAATTCATTTTCATACCTGATTAGATTCACATACTTTATTACTAGATTAATAGATGTATTAGATTCACAGACTGCATTTGTTGCTCCAAAAATCCTTTAAATTTTTCCAGGAATTAAACCGATTATTTTTTTTTACTTAATTCAAACAAAATTTAAAATTTAATTCTTCAGCAGCAGAAGACATTTCAAGTGTTAAAAGTCACATGTTCTAGTGTCTACCAATTTATCCACTTTAGCTCTAGATCCTTTGAGTACTTCTTAAATAAGATCACACTCAGAGACAAACAACTTAAAAACCCATGTCTTTTGTTCTTGCCCTGTCCAAGAACTCAGTGTGTTTGGGCTTCTTACATATAGGGCTGGCTATAGTGTGTCCCAAGCCCCTTTTTATGACCCACAAGTATGAGCAGCAATCAAGAATCAAGCATAAAGAAAAGTATTCAGAGAACAGAAAAGAAAACATAGTGCAAATTCTGAGCAAGAAGCCGCTATCCCAAAGAGTCTGTACTTGTAAAGAATTAAGGTAAAGCCTGTCTGCTCATCTCACAGACTCAAGGGACCCATCCAGCTGCCACTGTGGTATTCAGACAGCTGTGAGGGAACAGAGGCCCATCTGGAAGAGTAACACTTGTCCAGACCACAGATGATTCTGAGCGGGACTGGAGCCTAGCTTCTTATATGTTCTGACCTAACATGTGAGATAACATCACCAACTCCATTTCCTACAGTGTGAGCTTTCCCTAGGAAGGCCAGGTCCTATGCCACAGGGCACCCAAGGGCAAATGTCCCAGCCAGTCTCTCCCTGGACCTGACCCTCAGCAAGTCCTGCCACCCATACTATTCTCATCTGTAAAATGAAGGATGTGTTAATTTCCTCGGGCTGCTGTAACGAAGTACCACAAACTTGGTGGCCTAAGACAACAGAAACTTATTCTGTCACAGTTCTGGAGGTCAGAAATCTGAAATCAAGGTGTTGGGAGGGCTGCATTCCCTCTGGAGGCTCTTGGGGATAATCCTCCTGGCCTCCTCCAGCTTCTGCTGGCTCCTGGCACACCTTAGCTGTGGCCGTATCACTCCATTCTCTGCCCCTGACTGCATGTGGCCTTCTCTTCTCTGTCTCTGGATTTTAAAAAATCCAACTTGGGGCGCCTGGGTGGCTCAGTCTGTTAAGCGGCCGACTTCGGCTCAGGTCATGATCTCGCGGTCCGTGAGTTCAAGCCCCGCGTCGGGCTCTGTGCTGACAGCTCAGAGCCTGGAGCCTGTTCCAGATTCTGTGTCTCCCTCTCTCTGACCCTCCCCGTTCATGCTTTGCCTCTCTCTGTCTCAAAAATAAATAAATGTTAAAAAAAAAAATCCAACTTGTCGTTGGATTTGGGGTCCACTCAAATAATCCAGGATAATCTCCTCATCTCAAAATCCTTACCTTACTTACAACTGTAAAGATTCTCCTTCCAACTAAGGTCACATTCACGGGTTCTGCGGGTTAGGTCATAGACATATCTTTTGGGGAGCTGCCTGGACCAAATGAACTCCAGACCTCAGCTCTAAAAGTCTCTGACACAGAATGCCAAAGGGCAGCTATTTCTATTACATAAAGAATGCATCCAGGTAGGTAAGAATATCAACATCCCAAGAGCTAAATGGACGATTTTTACATACAATTGGAAGATGCTCTAATTAGTAAACAGACACACAGGGATGTTCTGCTTTCCAGTGTCAGAAAAACTGCAAACTAAGATGAACCTTCGATCTGATGGTCTAAGAAAACTTAAACCCAGTGCTGGCAAGGGTGCTATGAACCTGGCAATTAATACACAGACTCCCCTTTCTTCCCAGGGACTGGATCACTGTAGGCACTTATTAAATGGAATTGCTCACGGATGTGTAAATTCACAAAACTCTTTGGGGGAGTGGGGAATTGTGGCAACGTATTCCAAGAACCTTGAAAATAAATAATTGGCTAAAAATGCCACTGTTGTGAATTCATCTTAAGGTAAGCATCCTTACGAGCAAATGTTTCTCTCCACCTTATTTATATATAACATCTAAACACTGCAAACTCAAAAAGAGGCACAGTTTTGCACAAACACCCTGTAGCCATGAAAGCAATAATAAAACCAGGAAAACAGATGAGATGGAGTAAATAAATCAGGATCACTGTGGAGGAGGAAGGGGAGGCTTCTGGAAAGTAAGCAGTGTTTTATCGTGGGTAATCCAGAGCGTGATGTGTTTGCTTTACAATTGTCTTAAACTGTGCATTTATTGCATGCATTTTTACACTTATGTCATGTTTTACAATAGATGTGTGGATGGCGAGAGAGAGAGAGAGAGATTATTTTTTTTCTTTTTAAAAGGTAGATTCAAGAACTGTTAGGACACACCAACTGCCCCAGAAGCACGAACCCCATCTGGGGCAGAGCCTCGAAGGGCCCCCAGAACCGCTACATGATTCACTGTAGCTATTTCTTCCCCGAACTTCCATGAAGTCTGTGGCCCTTGACACAACACGGTCCTGATGAGGATGAACGGAAGGAAGTCCCTAGGTCTTAGGTCCTTATAAGTAAAAATGGTCTGCAGCCCACCAGCGCACCTGGAGCCGACCCCCTGCAGGTGGCCCACCCTCCCACCTGGATGGCCTGGATGGCCCCGCCCAAGTCACCATTGCTCTCAGGGCAAGTGCCCGCCCCACCACCCCCCTGCTCCTCTGCCCCAGGCTCACTATTGCTGCTCCTATTCTCACCAGGGCTCCGGCGGGGGGGCACCCAAGCCAGCCCCCAGGTCCATCAACAATGGGATGGAAGTGCCCTTGCGAAGTTTCCACACGGGTAGCCACAAGGGGACGCTCTCACAGGATCTTCCCAGGCTTCCTGGAGAGCAGCTGAGTGGCCAGGATCTTCTGTATGCATCTACCCCAAGCTTTCTGAAAAGCAAAACCTTCCACCTAGAGCTTGTGGATGAGAAGGGAAGAGCTCTTGTGGGTTCTTAGAGCCAGCTGTACCCAAGGCAGCCTCCTGTCCCCTGCTTCAGCAGAGTTCTCTGCCCCCAACCAACTGGGCCAGACTGGCATGGCAAGGGGGAGGTGGGATGGAGAATAAAGGGCCCCCACCACAACCCACCTTCCAGCTGGGCAGCACCTGTCCTTCCATCCATCTGCCCACCCCCCATTCAGGAGAGAGGCTGGGCCACCTGCAGGGAATCTGCTCCCCAGGATCCCCAGCCTGGAGTGTTGCCCTAAGTGATCCTGGTACCAGGGGTGTTGAGGGCTGCCACATTCCCCCATGCTGGAAGGTGACCCTACTTCTCCCATTTCAGACCCCTCTGGGGGGCTGCTCTCCCCCCAGAGGCTCAGCTGTCCTCCCGCTGTGGCTGTGTGCTGTGTGAACACACCCGGGGAAACCCTGTGTTCCTGGCCTCTGTGCTGGGCTCTCACGTGATCGACCAGCTGAGGGGACTTCCGAGGGGCTCTCGTTCAACTGCCCCAAGAAACAGGAGCCCAAGTCCCAAACTCAAACAATAGCCAAGGCGAGTCCCACATAACAACGTGGAAGAACACCCAGGCCCTGCCCTTGTTGCTGAGGACGTCCGGGGAATCCGGCATTCCCTCCTGGGCACGTTCTGCCTCAGCTCCACACAGGCTGTTTTCCCAGCTGCAGAGTCCTCTTGTGTTTTAAGAGCAGAGAGCATGCATGGCTCCATCTTCGCCCTGACGGGGCTGACTTAATGAGCCTAGCAGCTCTGTAGGATGCACCAAGAAAAGCTGGGTCCCACCTCTAGTGGCTGTGACTTACACAGCCCCAAGACGGCTACAGGAGTTCAGGTGAGGCAGCCCACAGGAGGCTGGCACTCAAGTGAGGCTTAGGGGTGCTGATCTTCTAGGTGACAGCGATCAAGGTGGGATGGTGAAGCCGTTGGCCTGGCTGCAACGTAAGGGGGGTGGGAAGCCCGACCGGAGCCCCAGCATGGCCTGGATGTGGGGTCTGGGGATTTGAGGACACAGGGAGCTGCTGGCAGTTCTTAAACAGAGCAGGTGAGATTAGAAATTAGATCTTTTTTTTAAAGTAATCTCTATGCCCAATGTGGGGCTCAAACTCACGATCAAGAGTCACCGGCTCTACTGACTGAGCCAGCCAGGCAGCCAGAAATGAGATCTTTATTTCTTGTCAGCTCATTTATTTGAGAGCGAGAGAAAGCACAAGTGGGGGAGGAACAGAGAGAGAGGAGAGAGGGAGGGAGAGAGCAAGAATCCAAAGCAGGCTCTGCACCACCAACACAGAGCCCAACACAGGGCTCAAACTCACAAACCATGAGATCATGACCTGAGCTGAAGTCAGACGCTTAACGACTGAGCCACCTGGGTGCCCCCAGAAATTAGATCTTTAAATCCTGAGCCTGTTCTGTGCTTCTCTACCTGCTCTGTTCTATCGTATGTTCCTTCCCTGCACACTTCCGCCTGTCTATCTACTAACAAGACACTAGGACCCCAGTCCCACGAACACATGTAGGACTTGGTCAGACCTCTCTACTCAACTCTCACCAAGTCTTCCCTGACCCTGGGACTTAAGTGCTTTCTTGCTCTTCTTGAACGTTGATAAATGATTCTCACTCACTGAACATAAAAGTGTGGGTTTGTAGAACCTGGTGACGCGACCACCTACAGCTACACCGTGTCTGGTTCCTATTTTACATGGACCCCAAGGGAAATTCTGAGAAGAGAACTACGTGGAGGTGAGCAGAGCAGAGTGGGGTACAGTAAGCTCGAGGAGTGCCAGCCAGAATGCCGTGTCTCCAGGGACTGAAATTACTTCATTCATTCCATGGAATGAATATTATATTTCCATGGAACAGAGTCCCTAAGTATTTAGGCCTGATCAGCCAGGAACTAGATCTTTTCCTGGAAGCAACTGTTGATTGTGTTAGAAGAAAAGAGAGTATTTAAGGTGAAGGGTCACAGGCCTACTAGCGCTGTATGCAATCTCTACCCATCAGGTGGCTTCCTACTGTTCCCTTGGGCACAAAAGTAGTGTCAAAGCTGGTGCCCCAACCAGGCCCTCCTCCCTTAGGATGTCTCGGGAGAATCTACGTCCCAACAGAAAAGGCCATTCACATGAATGAACTGTCACAATGGGCAGATTTCCTGCTCTGGAAGATGTAACAGGATCATTGTAGGCATTTTCTGGGCAAAGTCCAGGGAATGTGCGTGAACTGCAGAGGCCCTGCAGAGGAGGTGACCCAAAGGAGAGGCCAAATGCACAAGACTGTGGGCAAGGGAGGCTCATGAGGTACACAGATAGGCTCTCTGAGCCTTGAAGGGTGGATGCTGTTTGGGCAGAGATGGAAGAAGAACATACTTGTGTGTATCTACCATATAAAGAACTCTACTGGGTGTCAGGTGTCTATGAAGAGCTATGTGTCCATGGCCTCTGAAGCTCAGGACCCAGAGCAGTGGATGTCAGAGCACCGGCCGGCTGCACTCTCAGAGGGAGGACCAATGACCGGCTGGGCAATCCTCGTCCAGCTTGGTTTAATCTACTTACCTCTTTCCAATACAAGATATAGATGGCCCCACTCCAGAGGGCACGTTCAAAACCCAGATGTAAACCACATCACTTCTCCTGTGGTCTTCTGAAATCCTGGAGAAGGGAGCCACACCTATTTCACCTTGCCCACCTGGGAGGTCCTCACCTTTACCAGTCTTCCCTCCAATTAGGAAACTGCCATTTGGGCCAGAAAGTTCCACATGCAGGCCGCTTTCACCAGACCTCTCCTCTGAGCTCTGCTCAAGCTAGGGTAGCAAGAGCTGCAGAGTGTAGCTGTGCAACTCATACAGGATATAGGACTCCAAGTGTGGCCCTGTGCCCAGTATTCCCTAGAGGGGATTACAGTCACAAGTTTTAGGCTGTATAGTGCTCTGCCTCATTGACTTAGTAAAACATCTAGTAGTTTCCTTGAGTTTGAAAGAAGTGGGAGAAGTGGGCATCACCACCTCTTTAGGAAGAACACATATGGGCTCATACTCACTTGACGTGAGTAACCAGTGCCCATTTCCTGCCTTGCATGCAGCTTTTAGCTCTTAAATCCAATGACACGGTCAACACCACTTCTGTCTGCCAGGCTCTGGAAGCTGTTACAAGCTATGGTAGGTGGGGTGTGAGCCCCTGCTGGGAGGAAGATGGTACTGGTGAGCAGTGCAGCCAAACTGGGCTACAGCTCCAAGGACACTCAAGCCTTCCTGAAATGCCCTACTCCAGGAATGAGTCTGGAGTAACCTGGGTGAGCTTCCTCTGACCCTCACGGAGCAAGGGAGGGGGTAGTTCTGGAAAAGACTTTGTAGTTGGCTTTTGAGAGCTCTGAGTGCATAGAACTCAGGAACCTCACTTCTCCCAACCCCAATTCTCTACTACCAGCTCCCCCTGAGGGGCTTTAGGAGAAAGCAAATGCATGTTGAGCACCAAGATGCACCCTTGAAATTGATTCTCCTTCCTCTGCCCCCACGGTTCTGCAAGACAAGCAGAAGCTGTGGTGGCACTGGACTAAGAGGGGCTTCATCACGTAGCTGGTGTGGAGTGCAGCTGGCACCAGAGCCCCCGCCCCCTGATTCCCCACTGGCATTTCAGAACCCAGGGCTGAGCATGGATTTCTCACAGATTGCCATGTCCCCACCTCCAGCTCTCCTACAGATTTCCCACAAGATAAATCCTCTTTATTAAGACCAAACCCTATCACTTGAGGGCCCTCTCACTAGCGTTAGTGGGAGAAGGAAGACCAAAGAGCATGATGACAAATGAATACTTAACACCTTAGCCTCAGAGGGACAGGACTAGATAATAAACAAGGAGAATGACCCTAACCTGAGTCTGCTGTACCCATTCTGCACATTCCACAGAGCTACCTGGGCTACTAGCACTGCAATCTTGAGAACCAGTGTGTGACCATCCCAGTGACTGGCTTGTTCTGCTATGGGGAGCTCTACCTGGACCTGAGTCCTGGGCTGGGACCTCAGGCCTCCTGAGGAATAACTCCCCGTGTCTGCTGTTGACAGTACAACTCTTTTCCCCAGGGGTGCTATGGGTGAGTCCTGAAAGCGGTTGAGCTGGTGGGCCAAAGAGGGCAAGGAGAAGGTGTGCCGGCAGGGTCTGGGGCCATCAATCATAAAGGGATATGTTGGCAGGCCACAAGGCAGTCGCCAGAATCTGAAGCATGTGTCCAAGCAGCAAGGTGCAGGCTTGAGCCATCTCTGTCTGGGTGCTCTCATGGAGAGAGCGTCCTGTGTCTCTAAGATAAGCCAGGGTCGGGATCATGAGGAATGGCCTGTGTTTGGGTGCATGGTGTGCCATTCTAACCCCTAGAACTAGAAGTGGCTTCTAGATCCTGGACCCCTCAGACAAGCAGGCAACTCTTGGAAACCCTGGGCCCAATGGGCATAATCTGCCCTTGTGGTGAGGACTTCTGGGTCTCCCTCTGATGAAGAAGCTGGACCCAGCTGTGGGGAGGGTCCCAGGATCTTTTCCTCCAGAGGATGCAGGCCCAATTTGAGGTGGCTCTGAAGAAAGCAGATACACTAGAGACCCTAGAAGCCTTCTCTATGGAGTATGTCTATTCCTCTTCAGATCTCATTCTTAAGTAGATAGGCCTCTGGCTCTCCACTCATGTGGCCTCCTGCTTGGTGTTTCAAGAGGACTCCTTGGCCTCCAACATCACTATGTCCTGTTAGATCCATGATCTTCACACTGCCTGTTCCATCTTCCAACACTGTCTTCAGAACCATTGCTTGCTCACCTTCATAAGCCACAGCATCAGTTTCCATGCTGGATGAAGAATGTTTTGAGCATCTGCCTTGGTGGAATCTGTTTGCAGACTCACTGGTCTCTCTGCCCCACTGATGAAGATGAACTAGACCGTCACATCTCAAACTCACTTTACATCACTTCCATACCTTCTTTGTGAAAAGTACCCCCCTCTCTTCCTAGGTGAATTCTCATATTCTGCCTCTTCCACAAATTTTTCCTCTTCCTTCCCTCACTCCCAACTCTTTTCCCTTTAAACTCTTGTAATCACAGAGTCACAGCCATATTCTACCTTGGTTGATTATTTGTCCTTAATTGTTTACCATTATTTTCCCTTTTATATGGATTTCTTTGAAGGTAGGGCCATGATCTCTGCCTCTGATAACATTCAGACTTGGCATTCCACTCCTAAAATGTGTGTGGAAATGAGTCAAGTGCCTTGTTTGTTCACCAAACTCAAGGGCCTAAGGATACAACCTAAATCAGTATGCCTGAGGTCAGTTGTGATAAGACTTCAGGTAGGGAGCCAATCCTATATGACAGCAGCAAAGAGGTTCAGTCCAGATCTTGTCCACACAGTCCCGGATAAAGTGGGAAAGGCCTTGGTCAGAGCATGGTTGGGGAGCAGAAATGGCCATGGGAACTAGTGTGTTTCCCCAATGGGAATGTGGCCATCTCCACTATGATGGCCTCTGACTCTTCCACTGACATGAGCAAGGGCACACTGAAGGACCACACCTGCAAACCAAGAGAGTCTAGCAGAAACTAAGCCTTCTTCCAGTTCATATCACTGTTACAGTATCTCTGTGGAGGTAAGGCAAGGGTCACCTGCTCTTTCCAGTTCTTGGAATGCTTAGATGGTATTCCTTCTCAGTCCCATGTTCTCAGTATACCCTAACACCTTGTATTATTTACTGTGAAGGTGACTATGTTTTATACGAAAATGAAATCATCTATGAGAAGAAAGCTCTTAATGTAAAGGGATGGCACAATACCAGAGACCCTGACTACAGGTAAGATGGCCACTCTCTGCATGAAGGTCAGTTGTATCCCTAAGCTTAGCCCCAGTGTTATCCCCACCTCCATCTAAAGCGAATCCCACCTGATTATGGAAGGGAACACTGAAGAAGAGTTTGTGGAAGGAACCCAAAATGTCAGAATGCTTTAGATTCCGTGGTTGATTTTCTTTTTATTTTTCAGCTATTATTCTATCTTATTTCCTCATCAGATACTTATTCATGTTGGAGGTATAATGTAAATTGGAAAAATATTGAGTGACCCTCTCCTTTAGAAGATTAAGTGATGTTGCTAAAAACAAATTATCACATGACTAGATCATGATCCATCAAGAATATAGCCAATCACCCAATGGAAAAGACAAGTAGAATAAATCTCTGCAGTAAGCTGTCTGTACTGGGCTCAAACCCCAACTCTGTCATCTTTGCCATTTATAAGCTGAGACCTTGGTGACATCTCTAACCCTGTATGGTCCTCAGGTCCCCCTGACCATGAAGCGAGTTACCTTGAGTCCTCTTTTGTTCTGCAATTCCATAAACCAAAGAACTTGCTCTTGGTTTCACTCTCATCCTAGATTAATGCTATTCTGCTACTACTCAGTTAAAGAAACACTAACCCAAGTGGGCAGGCATGAGGACAGGCCAAGGATGAAAACTGTTCTGCCACCAGGAGATGGCTCAGTGGGGTTGCAGTCCCAGATCAGAGGTCAGTGGATGGCTGGAGGACTGAGGTAGAACTTCCCTTGAGCATTTCCACCCAGTTGCCCTTGGTTTGACACTCATTCAGCAGGGCCCAGGAGGGGCCAACAGACACTGGAGATCCACACAAGAGTAGCCAAAGGTAAGGGTATTCTGGAGGCAAGATGGCAGAAAAAGAAAGTTCTCCACGAATATACCAAATGCTTCCCTTCCTAGGATGAGTCCTTCACCAAGTTCTACAGTGGGGAGATGACACCATGAGTCAGCCATTAGAGTTGGTATTCTTTGAGGTGGAACTAATGAACTTTGTGGATGCCATGGCAGAATTACTCCTGGACAAGTGCTGTTAGTGTCACCAGAATTTGACAGGAGCCCCAAGTGGAGCATCACTGTAAATGGGCAACACACTCACGTAAAAGCTGAGGGGAGCAGAACCAGAAAGCCCATCCTAATGGATGTGATAGCCCAAGATTCCGTAAGGACATGTCATGTGTCAGAGCAAGACGCCCAATCTTCCAGTGAATCTCAGTGCCACCTGAGCCTACCAAAAGACCTATCCATTCCTTCTGAGCAATTTCTCAATCAAGATCTTCCCCTGACTTCCAAGTAGTTCCCTCCAGCCCTGTGCAGGCTTCCTTGAGTGAAAAGAAGGGGCCAGGATGGACTGAAGGCAAATGCTGATGGATGCAAGATTTCTCCAGAGTGCCCCACACCTTGTCTCCAAATTCTTCCTGGCAGCTGCAGAGAGTAACCTGTTGGAAGTAGACTTTTACCCTCTTTCCCAGAGTGAGAGTCCTACACCCCTCCTTGGTCAGGAGGCTGATGGTAAAGCATGTGGCATCTGGACCCAGAAAGGGGAATTCTGGGAAAACCACAAGGGGCCAACCAAGAATCTAGACTCCCAGTTATATGGACAGTTTGGTAACACTGAGGAAAGTCCCTGTGGAGCCCCAGGTCCCGTGTACTTTCTAGGTTTTCTGTAAGAGATCTGGCTCACACATACTGCTTGTGATTTGGCATCAATGTCCAGAGGTCAGGTCCAACAGATGGTAGGTAACTAGTAACTAGGATTAAGCACGGTGGGAGGCAGTCTGCCATAAATTGGACTTCTAGGATATCTGCTTACCCAGCTACTACCTGTGTGACCTGGAACAGTCATTTCTCCACTTTGAACCTTACCACCTCCTTCTGCAAAATAGTAACTTGAACCTCATTAAGGTTACTGAAGACTTTAGAAGTGTTGGTAAAGCATTCAATACATTGACTTTCTGTTAGGGAGTCTCCACTGTTCTTCACTCTTGTTCTCGCATATGTCTACACTGCCGGGCCCCAGTCTGCCTATACCTGAACCCTATGGGGCATTTTCCGGGCCAGTGCTCTCCTCAGCGGAGAAGAAGAGGTGAGAGCAAAGCCCTCTCATGTTGTACAGTGGTGACACTGAGAAGCTCTGTCCACAGTCCTCCCACAAACATCTCCCCCTCTCCCTTCCATCCTCCCAGATGAGCCCAACCTTCTGAGAGCTGCCTTGAGCCCTGACTGAACTCTGAACTAACCTTTCTTCAGAGCTCTCTGAATAGCACTCTGCATCAACGCTGCATCTGCGCAGGCCCATTTTGTTCTATCAGCCCAAGGAACTCCTGCTTGAAGGGGGCTTGCATGCTGATCCGGGTGAGTTCTAAAGACTCTTTGGCCAAAACCACTTGGCTCGCACCCATCAAGCTTGTCTAGTGTCTGGCTATGCTAATTTTCAGGCATTTTATAAGACGTTTAACGAGTCTGGTTATCCATCTAGGAGAAGGAAGTCCTGCAAGAAAGTCCACATGAGTCCAAAATCTCAGTCTTCCTGCCTCAGTGACAGCCCCACCCCACATCCACCTTGAACTCAGGCCAGGAAAATGTACTTGACTATCCATCCTGGGTTCAGTGACTGTGGGGGCAATGTGCCTGCTAGCCAGATGGTCAAGATCTGAGGGGGAGACTTTAGAAAGCATGTCACCTGAGACCCCTGCCAACCCTGAGACCCTGTCTTTTGCCTCTTCACAGAGCAGCACCCAAAAGTCCTGGCCGTGGTCCTGGCTGGCTATCTGCTTCCTCATCACAGTGGTGGCCACTGTGCTGAACCTATCCAAGATGGCCTGTAAGTCATTCCATGGATGACAACTGATTTTAAGTATGATAAACATATCTATCCAAGCACACAGTGGCCCCGCTACACCATAGGGATCTTGCCTCCTTCCTTAACAAAGGAGAGCTCTCCGTGCTCCATAGCAGAGGCCCTCCAAGTGGGGCTCATGGCCTAGAGGCCATCAGCAGGGGAGAGAACTGCCCAGGAAACATAGCTTCCGATGAGAGTTTTCAGCAGCTTGGTCAGCCTGACCCCACTTTCTCACGACTCTGCCCACCTGTGAGGGACAGTCATGTCCTATAGAGACTACTTATAAGTCCAACTATCCCACTGTTCCACATGAGTGTTTGCCAGGGGTACCCACACGACCATCCTCAACCCCTAGGGTCAATATTTAACTCAACTCTGGGAGTTCACGGCACACAGTCTAGCTCTGGAGATTACCTTTGGCATGGCTCTTGCTTCCTGAACATGTGATCTGGTGCCTGAAATGTGGGCCTATTGTTTCTGGGGCCCTTGCTGGCCAGGTCCTGGAGCAGTCTCAGAAGAGAGTGGTAAGAACGTCTCTCTGGGGCCCATTCCAGAGCTTGTCCCACTTCCAGATGATGCTGTAATGGACTGAGCCCTCAACCCGGCCCCCACTCTGCTTCCTGGCCCACGTAACTTTCTCAGGAGGGCAATGTTTCTCACGGTAAAAATGGGTGGTCCATCTTGTTAACCCAGCTGAGCATCATGTGTTGGTTAGCTATAAGGGCCAAGGTGGGATGGCTGGGGGGCAGCTCTTAGCCTTGGCGATTAAGAGCCCTGGCCTCAGAAGTCCCTACTGGGGCTGCAACCCCTGCTGGGCCATAAGGGCTTTAAGAGGCTGGCTTCTCCCTGGTGAGGACCTCAGGCCCCCAGGTCATGATCAAAGTTTTAGAAACACCAAAAGCATTGAAGAAGAGAAAGAAGACAGTTTAAGTACAAATATTAGTTTATATAAAGGAGATTCTTACAGGGGCCCTAAGAAGACAGGATTTGCATGTGGTCACTAACACTTGAAGTGCTTTGAAAAGCAAAAGGCCCTAAGTAGCGGGGATAAACCGACAGGTATAAGAACTCAGAGAAGGGAGAAGAGCTCTGAGGAGCACAAGAAAGGCTTCAGCAAAGAAGTAGTAATCCAGAGCCTTCTCGAGGGCAGGGGGAGGAGGGGGGAGAAGGGGGCTCTAAGCCTGAGGAGGGCCAGGTGAAGCACACCCTGCTCCTGGTGTGTGGATGGTGGCCATGACCCAAGGCTGTTGCAGTCAGACTGCTGGGAGGGACAGAAGAGGCTTACTCCCTGGCTCCTGAGCCCTCCTCCCAGGTGGGTGGGGCCCGCCTAGCAGTGCCCTCCTCACATCCTTCTCCCCCCTAATCTCGTGCAGTGCCCCCACCCCTCAGCCACCTCCCTGAGCAGTGGCGTCTAGAGCCCAGCCATGTCTTCCCTTCCCTCACTCTCTCGGGAGAAGCCCACGTTCAGCCTGTGCTTCTCTCGTCCCCTCCTCACTGTGAGTCTCACCTGGGACCATAGCAACCTCCCCACCACAGCCTGGCAGTGCAGTGTGGGCAGGTGAGGCATCCTAGTTCTAAGGCTCCGTTGTCAGAAAAGCATTCCACTCTCTCTAAACTAAATCCTCCAACCTAGTCCCTCTTCCAAAGAAGCCCAGCATCCCCTCTGAATGTGCCTGTCTGTCTGATTCGAACCCCAGTGCTATTTACTGGGCCCTTCGGGACACCAGGGATGCTGGGCTGAGAGAACTGGAAGGCAGGCAGGCTACTCCCACACCTCCCCTTCCCCAGGCCCACTCAGGCAGCTTGTTCTTGGACCCCATGAAACTTGTATCCTTAAAATAAAGTCCCTTTTGACTTAAGCTGAATCTGAGTAAGTTTTGATCCTTGCACCTAAATTTGTCCCAAGGTGGAAACAGCAGGGGTTGTCTTCCCCAATGGCTGAGTTACTTGTCTTCTTGTTTGTCAACCTCTTAGTCTGGGCTAAAGCACAACCAGACAACACTCTACTCTTGGAGACCAGTGTTCTGCATTAAAATGCAGGGTGATGGCAAAGATTAGTTGGCCATACATTTGTGGGTCCAATTCTAGGTTCTCTATTCAATTCTATTGGTCTATGTGTCTGTTTTTGTGCCAATACCATACTGTCTTGATGATTACAGCTTTGCAGTACAGGCTGAAGTCCAGGATTCTGATGCTTCCAGCTTTGGTTTTCTTTTTCAACATTACTTTGGCTATTCAGGGTCTTTTGTGGTTCCATACAAATTTTAGGATTGTTTGTTCTAGCTCTGAGAAGAATGCTGGTGCTATTTTGATTGGGATTGCATTGGAAGTGTAGATTGCTTTGGGTAGTATCGACATTTTAACAATATTTGTTTTTCCAATCCATGAGCATGGAATGTTTTTCCAACTCTTTGTGTCTTCTTCAATTTCTTTCATAAGTTTTCTATAGCAGGAAAGAGTATCCAATGGAAAAAAAGACAGTCTCTTTAGCAAATGGTGCTGGGAGAACTGGACAGCAATAGGCAGAAGAATGAAACTGGACCACTTTCTTACACCATGCACAGAAACAAACTCAAAATGGATGAAAGACCTAAATGTGTGACAGGAAACCATCAAAATCCTAAAGGAGAAAACAGGCAACAACCTCTTTGACCTCAGCCACAGCAACTTATTACTTGACACGTCTCTGAAGGCAAGAGAAATAAAAGCATAAATGAACTACTGGGACCTCATCAAGATAAAAAGCTTCTGCACTGCAACGGAAACAATCAACAAAACTAAAAGGCAACCAGTGGAATGGGAGAAGATATTTGCAAAAGACATATCGGATAAAGGATTAGTATCCAAAATCTATAAAGAACTTACCAAAATCAACACCTGAAAAACAAATAATCCAGTGAAGAAATGGGCAGAAGACACAAATAGACACTTTTCCAAAGAAGACATCCAGATGGCCAACACATGAAAAGATGCTCAACATTGCTCATCATCAGGGAAATACAATCAAAACCACATTGAAATACCACCTTACGCTGATCAGAGTGTCTAAAATTAAGAACTTAGGAAACAACAGATGTTGGTGAGGATGTAGAGAAACGGGGACCCTCTTGCACTACTGGTGTGAATGCAAACTGGTGCAGCCGCTCTGGAAAACAGTGTGGAGTTTCCTCAAAAAATTCAAAATAGAATTACCCTACAACCCAGCAATAGCACTGCTAGGAATTTATCCAAAGGCTACAGGAGTGCTGACTCATAAGGGCACATGTACCCCAATGTTTAAGGCAGCGCTGTCAACAATTGCCAAATTATGGAAAGAGCCCAAATGTCCATCTACTGATGAATGGGTAAAGAACATGTGGTTTATATATACAACAGAATACTACTCGGCAATGAGAAAGGATGAAATCTTGCCATTTGCAGCAACATGGATGGAACTGGAGGGTATTATGCTAAGTGAAATAAGTCAGTCAGGGAAAGATATCATATGTTCCCATTCATATGTGGAATTTGAGAAACTTAACGGAAGACCGTGGAGGGAGGGAAGGAAAAAAAAAGTTACAAACTGAGAGGGAATCAAACCATAAGAGACTCTTAAATTCAGAGAACAGGGCACCTGGGTGGCTCAGTCGGTTGAGCGTCTGACTTCAGCTCAGGTCATGATCCTGCGGTTTGTGAGTTCGAGCCCCGCATCAGGCACTGTGCTGACAGCTCAGAGCCTGGAGCCTGCTTCCAATTCTGTGTCTCCCTCTCTCTTTGCCCCTCCCCTGTTCACGCTCTGTCTCTCAATAATAAATAAACATTAAAAAAAAATTCAGAGAACAAATTGAGCGTTGATGGGGGTGCCAGGGAGAGGAGAAAATGGGTGATCGGCATTGAGGAGGGCACTTGTTGGGATGAGCACTGGGTGTTGAACAGAAGTAATGAATCGTGGGAATCTACTGAAACCAAGAGTACACTGTATACTCTGTATGTTAGCTAACTTGACAATAAATTGTATTATAAATAAATAGATAGATAGATAGATGGATGGATGAAGGCAGTGTGATGGGAGCTGGCCATCAGCAGGCAGCCTGGGGCTGTGGACTCCATCCCATGTCACCAAAGAATCAGGAGGCAGCCACCTGCCCTGGGGCCAGCACAGTCAGCTGAGCAAAGCAGACCTGACTCAGGCCTTGTGGCAGCCAGAGTGGTTCCTGTCAAGACTGCCTGTACCCTGGGACGAGGAGGAGCAAAAAGAGGAGTAGTTTTGCTCAGATTGAGGGGGTTCCAAGGATGCTGGACTTCCCGTCTCAAAATCAAGAAAGTCTTGGGCAAAGCAGCACAAGCTGGTCGCCCCAGAGGCAGCTCAGGTGCAAGGAGAGGAAGAACCTGGGACTTTCTAAAACGTTGACCCCTGCCTAATTAAAGGCTAATTGAAACCTAAGTTAAGTCAGGACTCTTCCCTTTTTGGTAAAATAGAAATACCGTCAGTTTGGGAGGGATATCATGAGGCTTAAGTGAGAACCAATGGAAGATGACAGGCATTTGTTTACTAGAAGTTTCTCTAACTAGTCCTTGACCCTAATCGCAGTAGCATTCCTCCTCTTGCACCTCCAGTTCTATGTGAATTTCCATTCTCCTTCCCATGTTCACAGGTAAAATTATAACCCACATTGACATGGGTGGAAACACCATTAAGTCTCTATTACCCTTTCTCTTCTACCCTCCCAAAGTTCTTATAGCAGCTTCCTTTCCCGCAGTCCCCAGCTAGGGCCCCACAACTTACCTGGGCCTTGGGGCATCCTTTCTACTCAGGGGTGTGAGCTGGGTCCCTGTGTACATAATGCTTCTTTGCATCGCGTTTCTGAACTCTTGCACAACTCATCACAGGGCTGGGCCTATGGGCTCCCACTCTGGGGATGGCCCCGGGCAAAGAATTGCATCTTGAAGCAGTCTACAGTTGGCGTCGGGATCAGTGAAAGCAAGTATAAACAGAGGTGCTTCACTAACTGCAAGTCACTGTTATTCTTTTAAAAAAATTTTTAACGTGGGCGCCTGGGTGGCTCAGTCGGTTAAGCCACCCACTTGGGCTCAGGTCATGATCTCGCGGTTCGTGAGTTCGAGCCCCGTGTCGGGCTCTGTGCTGACAGCTCGGAGCCCGGAACCTGCTTCGGACTCTGTGTGTGTCTCTCTCTCTGCCCCTCCCCCACTCACGCTCTGTCTCTCTTTCCTTCAAAAATAAATAAACGTTAAAAATTTTTTAACATTTTTTTAGCAGAGCAGAGCATGAGCTAGGTTCATGCTTGGTAAAAAAAAAAAAAAAATTTAAAATTTAAAATTTAAAAAGGCACCATCCTGGTGAGTGATGTCAATCACGAGGGATGCTGTGCATGTGTCGGGGTAGAAGGTTTATGCATCATCTCTGTAGTTTCCTCTTAATTTTGTTGCAAAGCTAAAACTCTACAAGTCTTTTAAATAAGCAAATGATACGTAAACAAAAATAAAGAAGTAGATGATTTCTCAAGTTCCTTCCAGCTCAAGTGTCATATGACTCCGATTAAAATTATATGCCCATTAAGCAACTCAAAAGGAATGATGTCTAGAAATGTGAAAGCTAGCAGACGGAGGAGGAAGAGCACTCGAGGCAAGGCCCGCCCCCCCCCCCCCCCCCCCCCACCAAGCCCGGGACTGCTGGCTGTGGCCTTAATTGATGATGATGGAACACAGCAGTGTTTTATGAGAGCCCGTGAGTAGGGAGCCTGAGGAGGCTATACATTAGTCATGTCTGAAAATCCTTCTCGCTGATGCTGGAAGCCAACAGAACTAGCCACTGGTACTTGCCCAGAGGAAGGACTTATTGATCCAGTAAAAGGAACAGTTAGCCAGCATTGCTTTATTTGGTCAATAGCAATGACCTTTTTTCCAGAGAGGAAATCCCACATAAAACTATTGGAGACAAAATTTTGGATCAAGGCAGGTCCCGACGTGATAACTCAATATTACCCATTGTGCAAAATTCTGTGGTACCGATTTGGTCTCCAGTTGGAGACAGGAAACAACACCCCACCCTCTCTAAAAACCTGAAATCCGTGAGAGACTCAGCAGAACAAAGGGAAGTCTCCCTCCTCTGTACTCTCCTCCTCTCCCCTTCTCCACATGGTTGAATAGAACAGATGGGGGAGGCGACACTGATCAGTCACCTCTGGACATCAGGCGTCCATGCTCACACCTGGGCCAAGTGCCAGAGACACACACACAAATACAGTTCCCGTCCTCAGGGTCCTCCGCTTGAAGGGGGAGAGAAACACCCAGAACATGAAAGAGCAAAATTAAATGCTGAGCTGAAGGACATAGGCAAATGGCTCTCACCTTGAGTGGGCAGCAGCCTCTTCCGGGGGTGCCAGTGAAACACAGAAGGCTGCCTACCCCCTGACCAAGGGAGTCGGGTTCAGTGGGCCTGGGGTGGGGTCCAGAAGTTTGCTCTCTGACAGGTTCCTTGGTGCTGCTGGTCCGGTGAGCACACTCTGGGAACCCTGAGATACAGACCCAGTTGATGCCAACACCACGGCTGTGTGGGCCACATTCAGTGGCAACGATGCTCCGTCTAGACCATAATGAAACACTGGAGAATAAGGAGAGGAGTCTGGGCTGATCTTGGCAGGGAAGGGCTACTGGTAGTTCTCAAAGCTTAAAGAATGGGCAGGATTTGAATAAATGAGGGAAGCAACACTGAGAGAGAACACTGTGAGCAGAGACGGACAGGTGGGAGTGGGAATAACAAGGGGAGAGAAGTAGACACGGGCCATTGCCACATGCTGGCATCCGCGACAGACACAGGGTCGGGCTCCGCATGCAGACGCCTCACTCCATTCTCCCTCCGCCTCTCCTCCCCATTCAAGAGGCTGCTCCAATTCCAAGCAGTCCACTGGCAGCTGGTCTTCATAATGGAAATGATTATCGTTCTGCGAGCCCCACTGACAGCTCCCAATCCTGCCGGCTCAGCCAACTTGGATGGCGTCTCACCTGGCTTGTTGTAATGGCTTGTTGCTTGGCAGCCTGAAAGGACTCCCACTTTTCTGTTCAGCCTCAATCCAGAGGAGCCTCTGTCCTCCAAGAGTTGAGTGTCTTGAAGGCACACGGGGTGGTTATGGCCTTCTCAGCAGACAGCCAGGAAAACCCAGAATGTTTTGGAGGGTGCTTAGTCATGAGCCCCTGTCCTGATACAGCCTGAAGAAAGGGAAGGAAGGTCCCTTTCTTCCCTCCCCTCCCTTTACTTTACAGGTTCATTCCAACAAATCTTTACTTTACAGGTTCATTCCAACAAAATGTTTGCTGCTCCTTCTACAGAGTAGAACACAAAGGCATATGTGTAAAACACAGATCATTTGGAAACTGAACTAACAGTCATTAGGTGCTGGCTTAGTTTCCCAGGGTTTTGGTAACAAAGCACCACAAACTGGGTGGCTGATAACAACGGAAATGTATTCTCTCCCAGTTCTGGAGATTCAGCGTCTGAAATCAAGGTTCACCAGGGCCATGCTCCCTCTGGACACCCTAGGAGAGGATCTTTTCTTGCCCTCCCCCAGCTTATGGTGGCCCCAGGCGGTCCTTGGCTTGTGGTCTCTGCTCCCATATTCACACGGCCTTCTCCCCTGTGTCTGTGTCCAAATTCCTTCTTCTATGGACATCAATCATATTGGATTAAGGGCCCACCCAGCTCCAATATGACCTCGCCTTAACTAGTTACATGTGCAACAGCCCACTTCCCAAATAGCTTCACATTCTAAGGTACTGATGGTTAAGACTTCTGCATATCTTTTCGGGGGACACAATTCAACCCATAACAGGTACCTGTTATAAAGCCATATTAAAACATAAAGTCCCTGCTGAATTAACCTTGCCTTCTAGAGGACTTCTTCCTCTAAACTAGAACAGTGAGCTGTTTTAAATAAAATAAAAACAAGTATACATCAGGCTCTTTCCAAGATCGGGAAACAAGGGATCAAACACTTGTTCACGCCACACCTAGTAGCCACCAACGAATCTGTGAGAGCTAAACAGCAAGTGAATTAGCAGATTTGATAAGTAATGCATTCATCCATTCAACACATTGGAGACCCTTCCGTGTGCCAGGCTCTGTTGTAGGTGCTGGTGATGGAGCAGTGGGCAGGGCAGACAAACACCCCTACCCTGGAGGAGACTTACCTTCCAGTGGGAGAATACTGGGAGGCACAAGGAATCCACACACGGTGCCGGTGCCGGCAGAGAAAGTGAGATGAGGGGGTCAGTTGGACTTGCAGGGCAGATGAGGGCCACCGTGAGGTGAAGTGATCAAAGGCCTTTAGGAGGGGAGGGCCTCAGGATGAGGGGCGGGAGGGAGCCGCAAGCACAAAGTGCCTTTGGGAGAAACCTGCTTTTCTACAGACAAGCCACTATGGGGTGAGAGCCAAGGCAGACCAGTTGGGAGACCTGCACAGAAAGAGGGGGCAGTAAGGGGGCCTGGGGTGGTAGCAGAGGAGGAGGCGAGAATCACGTGGCTCAGGGTCTGTGCAGCTGCTGGAGCTGGGGTTCTGGGGTGAGGGATCTGGGGTGTGGGGCGGGGTCTGGGGCGGAGGCGTCTGGAGCGGGGGACGGTTCCTGCACGGGTTTTAGGGCCTGGGCGTTGTGGGGCGGGGTCTGGGGCTGGGGCGTCCTGGGGCAGGAGGGGTCTGGGGCAGGGGTCCGGAGCAGGGGAGTCTGGGGTGAGGGGGTGGGAGGGTGGGGGCGGTCTGGGGCAGGGGTCTGGAGCAGGGAAGTCTGGGGTGAGGGGGTGGGGTGAGGGGGGTGGGGGCGTTCTGGGGTCGAGGTCTGGGGCAGGGGTCTGGAGCAGAGGAGTCTGGGGTGAGGGGGTGGGGTGAGGGAGTGAGGGAGTGAGGGGGTGTGGGGGTGGGGGCGGTCTGGGGCAGGGGTCTGGATCAGGGAAGTCTGGGGTGAGGGGGTGGGGTGAGGGGGGTGGGGGCGTTCTGGGGTCGAGGTCTGGGGCAGGGGTCTGGAGCAGAGGAGTCTGGGGTGAGGGGGTGGGGTGAGGGAGTGAGGGGGGGGGTGGGGGCGTTCTGGGGTCGGTGGAGGTCTGGGGCAGGGGTCCAGAGCAGGGGAGTCTGGGGTGAGTGGGTGGGGGGGTGGGGGCGGTCTGGGGCAGGGGTCTGGAGCAGGGAAATCTGGGGTGAGGAGGTGGGGTGAGGGGGTGGGGGGGGGTGGGGGCGTTCTGGGGTCGGTGGAGGTCTGGGGCAGGGGTCCGGAGCAGGGGAGTCTGAGTCTGGGGTGGGGGGGGGGGGTGCGTTCTGGGGTCGGTGGAGGTCTGGGGCAGGGGTCCGGAGCAGGGGAGTCTGAGGTGAGGGGGTAAGGGCGTTCTGGGGTCGGTGGAGGTCTGGGGCAGGGGTCCGGAGCAGGGGAGTCTGGGGTGAGGGGGTGGGGTGAGGGGGGTGGGGGCGTTCTGGGGTCGAGGTCTGGGGCAGGGGTCTGGAAGAGAGGAGTCTGGGGTGAGGGGGTGGGGTGAGGGAGTGAGGGGGTAGGGTGAGGGAGGTAGGGGGTAGGGTGAGGGGGTAGGGGTGTGGGGGCGGTCTGGGGCAGGGGTCTGGAGCAGGGAAGTCTGGGGTGAGGAGGTGGGGTGAAGGGGTGAGGGGGTGGGTGGGGCGTTCTGGGGTCGGTGGAGGTCTGGGGCAGGGGTCTGGAGCGGGGATAAGGGGCGGAGGAGTCTGGGGCTGGGGTCTGGCTCCAGCAGCAGTAGCGGGGAGCGGAGTGGGGAGGCCCAGGAGCTCAGACTCGCGCAAGCTCAGGTGCGCCGTGGCAACTGTAACCTTAAAAAGAGCGCTCTGAAGAAGTGGAAATAGGTTCCGGCAGATGTGGTGTCAAAAGGATATATACTCAGAGGTATTCTTGATACAAACTGGCCAAAACCGCCTCGAGGGCACAGATCCATAAAGGTGGTGAAAAGAACTAAAACAAATGTTTTAAAGATGTGAGCGGCAGGAACAGGAAAGTGAGCTTTTCAACACTGTTTCCCGTTGTTCTGGTTAAGGCGGTCACCTCTGGAGGGGAATGCAGAGGAGAGGGTCTTATTCTCCATTTATCCCTCCGGTGCGCTTTTAATTTTTATTACCATATGCATTATTAATTTTATAACAAAAAATTGGCAAGCATTCTTAATGTGATTTTTTAAAATCATGGGTCCAAGCAGAATGAGGCAGATCTCTGTTCTTACAAAGAAGAATGTCCAAGACAATCAATAATTTAAATTACCTTATAATGATACGTAAGCCGTAATTCTGTACATGCATATGCATACGTGTGTCTGTGTGTTTATTTGTACAACCAGAAAGGTCTGGAAGGATAGATACAATGTAACAGTGGCTCCTTCTGCAGGGTGAGAGCAGGAAAGGACCTGGGGTTGGGATGGGGGATGGGGGGGGCGCTTTCCTTTTTTTTTACAACACATTCTCTGCAGCTTTTGCCTACTTTTAAAGGGAGTACTTACATGTATGTGAGTTAAGGTTAGGGCCTTCCCTATACTCCACTTCATTCGGAGCTCAATTAAACCTCAACATAATCCAAACAAGAATTATTGAAATTTCAAATAAGCAGGCAGTAGAAATTTCCAGTCCCTCCTTTCTCGTAGTCCTGCGAGAAATAACTTAAGAGACTATATAATGGCAAACTCTATTAAAGTTGGTTTTGTTTTTTCAATAGAAGTGCAAAAATATAAATTGTTTAAATCTACGCACAACTTGGGGTGCCCGGGTGGCTCAGTAGGTTGAGTGACCAACTTGGGCTCAGGTCATGATCTCACAATTTGTGAGTTCAAGCCGGGCGTCGGGCTCTGTGCTGACAGCTCAAGAGCCTGGAGCCTGCTTCCGATTCTGTGTCTTCTTCTATTCTTCGTGCTCTGTCTCTCTCAAAAATAAATAAACGTTAAAAAAAATTTTTTTTTATAACTATGCATGACTCTTCTAAGAAAACAGAATGAACACGTGACAAATGTCTTTTTAACTCATGAATGAGAGAAACACCAAGACAGTAAAAGAGCATTTGAGGAACTGAGTATTTACAGTCAATGAAGAAAGAATTGGGGAATAAAGTTACTAGGTTGGAATCAAAACTGGTTAATGTCCGCCAGGGCGATAAAACCATGATCTTTAGGGTTATCATTTCTACCAGACAGAAATCATTTACTTCTCCTCTGGACAGAGATCTGTAAATTACATGTAATCCCAGAGAATTAAATAGTCCCTGGGTGGGTCTGTTAGGCTGTGCTCAGTGTGCTATTGAAAGGACATGCAATCTTCCTTTTGCCTTATTTATAGATGTTGGATACTTTTTCTTAACATAAGATACAAATTTACATATTGGCAGCTGTGGCTTTCCATTTTCCAAATGCAGTTTGCTCATAATATTAATCTGCTTTTCACCATCTTTTGTGTCTGTTTTCAATCAAGAAGGAAAATTACCAACAAGGAACTCCAGAATTGCAGTAATGTTCCATTGTAAAAACCAATGTTAATATTGGTTTGGTACTCACCTTGATGGACACTAAAACAATTTACCAGCGATTTAAATTTTGTAGCAGGCAAAAAACAAAAAAACAAAAAAAATTCTCATGTCTGCTTTGAGTTGATGCTAGCAACAAAAATCAGTTGATAACTAACTGCAGTTTCGAATGTTTACATGGATTTTGGAACATCATTTTGAGCAAGTTACTGAATTTCTCAGCCCCAGCTTCACCCTTTATGAAAAACAAGACCTCCTTCATTGTGTTGTTGCACGTGAGATTATATGCTGACAGACACACAAACCTGGGAGGACACTGCTGTGCTCTGAGTTCACTCTGTTTATGCGTATTCTCAGGTCAGAATTTCTTTGTGGGCTTCCCTTTTGGGTTTCTTTTATCATTTGTCTTTTGCTACATATTTTATCATTTGCCTTTTGGATGTGTCCTTTCATCTGCTTGTGGTTTTAAAAGATACAAACTGTGTTTTTAAATCTTACCAATTGCTTTGCTTCTCAAAAAAACACAATTGTATTTCTCATCTTCTTTCCTTTTGTAAAGAATGTAATGGCGTTTGTTTGTTTTTAAGCCCTCTGACATCAGATGTGAAATTCAACAAATCTCTCTGTCTCTGACCAAATGCCATTTTAACTGGAATCCCTTTCCCATAATTTATTGTCACATTTTTGAGAAGTATGGAAAACACCAAAACATGAATTCATCTAGAAGCTGTTATAATAACACACTTAGCTCATGTAGCGACTGTTGGCTTTTCACTAGGGTCTTGAAACGTTATACCATGTGTTTGTCAGCACTTTTTAAAAATAACAACCTGTTCACTCAAACACGGTAAATGTGCTGCAGAAGTGAAATTCCGATGTCAGCTTCGGGCAGAGCCACAGCCTCCTGTGTACTCAGTTGGCATTGTGCTACTTAGGGGATGAGACGATCCTTCAGGACTCCCCATCTGTTTTGTGTGTAAGCTCTTAGGTACTGTTTAGCCCTTCATTTGCCCAAAAGTGTTTTTCTGTTATAACTTCAGTAAGTGCAGTTTACAAGAGGACCATGAAACCCAAAAATGCTGAAAACTTGCTTTTAAAAGCGGGACAGAAACTGAATATATTAAAAAAAAAAAACAACATTGAATTGTACACTTTAAGGGGGTGAATTGTATGCTATGTGAGTTATGTCTCAATAAAGCTTTTTTTTTAATAGTGCAGGAAGAAAAAAATGAGTATAAATCAACATTCATGACATAACACTTGATGTAATTGTTGTAAATGTAATTATGTGATTTCAAATTCCTATTACTTATATAAACTTGTCTTCATTGCTCAATTAATATATTTTTCTACCTGTGAAAACTATTTGGGTATCTTGGGCTAAAATGGAATTCATAATTTTTCCAGTTAAACTTAATGGAATGGATTTTTTTTTTTATAATAGCTTTTCAACTAGAAACATTTTCAGGGACAAATAAACGCTGTTAAGCAAGAAAGAGGCTTAATTAATTACTTGAAACTGAGTTAAAATTTTAAGGGGGATTAGACTTGGTACTGAGATGAAGATCAGTGTAAATGCCAAATTGATTTGCCCTGAAGGCAGGTTGACATCTATCACACCCACTGAGAAGAGACTTAAGACCTGGACGGTGACAGGGGGCCAAGATTTATGTTGAGTGGGGGAAGGGTAGAGAGGCCAGTGAAAGAAGGAAACACCAGAGAAGAGCCAGGAGAGGGCAAAGAGATAATGATTAAAAGCTGACCTGGAAATTTAGTTTGCTGTTCCACTGGCAGGCTGTAGTTTGTTGTCGGAAAGTTAAGTCCTCAGGCTTCATTCAGTTCTGGATTTCAGCAAAAATAAATAGTTCCCGGCTTTCAACTGGTGGAAGAGTTATTTTCTAAGCTCAAAAGTAACTTACGTCCATTTATTCTATCTTACCGTACTTTGTAACAAATCACAATTTTCTGCCTTGTTTTTGCAGAGAGAAAAACTGGAAAATGACATCGTTTGGGTACTTTTCTAGTAGAAATACTAAAATACGAGAAATCTGAGTAATAGCATACAAAAAAGAACATCTTCAAGGCACATAGCAAAGGTATTATTTAGTCAATCAGAAATTTACAATCTGGATGCATAATGCCTGAAGTTTTGAAGTGATAAAAATACATTATTCTTCAGTTATTTCCAGTAACAAGAGAAAAAGCCGTGCCTGGGTTCTAATCAGCAAGTGCTGATTCAGACCTTCAGTGATTTTCTTTTCTTCCGATAAAGGATGAAGAAATGTTGAACCTAAAAAACCAAATAAATTCTTTTACGGAGTTGGGCGGGGTGGGGGGGGGGATTGGTTTTTGTTTTTCATATTACTTCTGACCCCAGTCAACAGTAGGGAAAAGAGAATAGAAGCCAAGAGAAAACAAAGTTACTGGAGCGTTATATAAATATTTGATATTCTGGATAGAAGGGCTTGAAGTTCTCCCAAGGCCTACGGACTTTGCTTTTTAAATAAAAGTTTTAAGAGAGATTTTTTTTTTCACATTTTAATGCAACTTTACAAATTGTTTTAAAGACATTTCCAACAAATGGAAAGAGAAGCCACGCTGGAAAATGTGAAGAATTCCAGAGATATGGATACTTTCAGTTTCCTTTCAAACTTCTTTTCAAAAATACGCCTTCACCTGCAGCCCAAATTCTCCATGTATTTTGTCAGATATTGTTTATGAACTACAAGCTGGGCAATTACTTCTTCTGCTTCACGAGACCTCTTGAACTCGAAACAACCCTTTAAGGCCGATCCGGTGCTTGCCTCTGGGCCGGCCGGAGAACTAACAGCACATCTTCCTCGAAAGCCACCGGGCAAATGCCCTGGCCTTTCTCCTCCCGAGGGTCACTGCCACCCCAAAACGGTTTTTCCCACGGCAACAGTGAAACGGTGTGGGCGATCCCAAGATGGAGGATATGTATCTTTGAAAGTCAAACCTCAACAATAAAAACAAACAAAAAACGTAGAGGAGATACGGCATTGTCTTGTCTCCCCCTTCTTGCCCATTCTAGACAGCTTTATCAGCCTGTTTATTGACAGCACCCAAATAAATCAGATTTTTTTTAAGCCTTATGTTTATGAAGTGCTTTTCTCAGTTCCTCACCTCTCTATCCACTCCCTTCCAATTCCTAATTCATTACACAGAGTCTGAAGAGTACTTGGCTTGTAGTGAATAGTCAATAAATGTTGATGACGATAACTCCTGTCATTATCCAGAGACAGAAGACTTACGTATTTAAATATCAACCTATCTTATCAATGATTTCTGGAGAAAATCTAGACTGGTTTCAAATTGTTCGCATGTAGAACATGTTTGGTTTTAAGTCCCAATGTGGCATCTCTTTAGCTTAGCTGTATAAAAAAGCTTTGCTCACCAGGTGAATGCCACGGGGAAAAAATGGCAGGGAACTATTCTAGATTAGAAGAACTCAAAGAGATACAACAACAAAAGGCAACGTAACTTGATTCATTCCAGGTCCAGAAATAAAAAGCTACGTGAGACACGGTGGAAGCAATCAGGGAAATTCGAACATGGGCTGGGTATGGACGATATTATAGAATTATTAATTTTATGAGGTACTATAATGGTATTGCAGCTGCAGTGGAGGATGTCTCGACTCTTAGAAGCTGCAGACTGAAACATTTAGGGGTAAAGTATTGGGATATCTGCAACTTCTTTTCAAATGGTTCAGCAAAATTTATATATTTAAATACAGAGAGAAAGCAAATGTGGTCCAATGGTAACAACTAGCGAATCCAAGTGAAGAGTTTATAGATGTTCGTTGTATTGTACTTCAACTTTTCTGTAGATGCCAAATTTTTTAAATACAAAGTTGAGAATAGAAAACAACAAAAAATATAGTTTTACTGAAGAAAATGCCACACTCTTCTTTAAATATTTTACTGTAATAACACACTATACCTTGGTATTATTTATTTACACTTTATAAAAAGCAACTTATTCAACATAGTTACTCAATCTGAAATTAACTACTTTAAATACATCACTTAACTTTCGGTGCTAATAATGAATCTCTACCTTAAATATAAATCGAAATAGCTCAACACCTAACTTGACATTACAAGCAACGAGATGCCAGGTATAAGGATCATGAGTTAATATTTCAATTATGCTAAAACTTTCAATAATTTTTTTCATTAATTCTTCTTTGTTTTTCTTCTTTGTCTAGAATAGTCTGTTTTAAGCTCAAGGTAGCATCTTGGAATCCAGGATTTAAGTCTAATACCTTCTTGAAATCTTCCAAAGCATCATCAAAGTATCCTGTACCAGAACGCAAAAAATGAAAAAGAGTAATAAAACTGAGTATTTCTATACATTATTCATAGCAGAGTTCAGAGAACACACACTTTGGCTTTTATATTTACGAGCTTTCAACCACTCCTAGTAAAGGATTGTTTTTCTCTTAGTAATGACATACACATGTGTATATCAAAGTAATTTTGCATGCCCTTACGCCATCATTAAAATTAAAATTTTAAATTCAATTTAAATTAACACTTAAAATTAGCTCTGGGTTTATTTATTTATAGCATAAATCATCATAAAATCTCAACAACATCCTAACACCGATTTTACACAATGACAGTAAAATTAAAAACAGGAAATTCGTATTCTTTTTAACACTTTAAAAGAGAAACAGTACCTACAGTCCCATTAATGCAAGGATCTAAAACCCTTTCACTTTATATTGTCTCAGGTGCCTTTAAAGACTTTAACTCAGAGGCTCAGTCGATTGAGTGTCACCTCAGGTCATGATCTCGCAGTTCACCAGTTCGAGCCCCACATCGGGCTCTGCTGTCCGTGGCGCACAGCCTGCTTTGGATCCTCTGTCCCCTCCTCTCTGCCCCTGCGTCACTTGCACTCTCTCTCTCTCTCTCTGTCTCTCTCTCTCTCAAAAATAAATAAACATTAAAAAAAATAGATTTTAACTCAGACAAGTTTCCCAGGTGGCCGTCAGCACTGCCCTCAAGTAGCAGTTGGGAAGGCACAGGCGCCCAGTGACAGGCTCACCCTCACCCGGCCTAGGTCCAATCCCCACCCCAGGGCTCCACTGCGGTCTGTAAAGCCCACCAAAAGCCCAGAATAAAAGCTTTCTTTGTTCCAGGCTCTAAGCCTCAATTTTAACATAAATTGGAGACTTGGTGTTTACTACATTAGTTTCTCAGCATCTGAGAGCTCTGAATTCACAGAATAAAGTCAAAGACAAAAGGGGGAAAAAATTCTTACCCAGCCTATACAATATCAACCCTCTGTTGTAATACGGAACTTCGAACGTGGGCTGGACTCGTATGGCAGATGTGTAGTCATCCATGGCTTCATAAAAATCAACCCTCAAGTACTTGATTTGCCCCCTGTTGTTATACGCAGTAGCCAAATCCTCGGGGCTGCATTTGCTTTAAACAAAAAGTTCACATTAAAAACGTGTGTTACCAAATGCCTCCCGCTTCCACTTTCACTCTCTTTTGGGTATTGTCAAACTTCATCGCCTATAACATGCAGTATCTAAACTGGAACACCACGCTGAAGAAAGGAAATGCGAAGAAATAAAGCAGTGGAATCAGTTTTTGTTTAATCCCGTTATCTACGTTGTAGGGAGGTAGCGCTACCTGGTCAGTCTGAAAAAACACATTAATTTCATAGTATGTTCAGAGACCCTGTTCACTGACTACTTGTTTTGCAGAATGTAATATTAAAATCGTTGTTCATTTTCTCAGCACATACCAGCAGGGCAAAGACG
Organism: Acinonyx jubatus; assembly: GCF_027475565.1. NCBI lineage: Eukaryota > Metazoa > Chordata > Mammalia > Carnivora > Felidae > Acinonyx > Acinonyx jubatus. The sequence continues at coordinate 122,754,992 of NC_069388.1, read as the reverse complement.
ACATGCTGAGCAAGGAGGAAAAGCCAGCCTAAAGTTCCAGTCTGCAACAGACATACGGCAGATTGAATCATCAGTGTTACTCTCAAATTTTTAAGTGATCCCCCCAAAAATGAGATTTCTAATCATTTTTCACCAGTAAAGAAATACACGTTGACCCTGACTGGAAATTCAGTATGCTGTCCCCCAGGGAGGGCTTCTCAGGACAAAGCTGCCTTCCCTCCCATCTTAGGTGGGATCGCCCCCAAGGCCACACGGGCCTTCTGCTAGGAGGGCATCAGCCCCCAGGGCTCTGGGGGTCCTGTGTGCAGAATCGGCTCTGCTTCTGAAGCCTCCAGAGGCTGCCTAAGGGGCTCTGAGCGAGCAGACTTTCTTTAAGGGCTTAGCCGAGGCAGCCAGACCAGCCACCAACTCAGCGGGTCACCCCTCCCCTGCCAAGTATCTCTCACTTGCACAGAGAACATTAATGGACGCTGCTCCGTGTCCGAGACAATTCTGTTTTCCTTTCTTTTTTTCCAAGGGAATTCTCAAATTTGAGCCAAATAGAAAAGGCACAGGCTACACTCAGCTCTCATTTCCTTGTGATGCCCCACGGTGCAAAGTACAGTCCTCAGAAAACACTGTGACTGCAGTCAGTGATACTAAAAGTGACATTCTCTTAATATCGAGATCCTTGAGATCTGACAGGCACTGCAACCACGGCTTCCACCAGAGGTCCTCACGGGGGTCTCCTTCAAAGTCTAAGTTCACTAACTATGGACAGAAACACTGCAACATGAGAAAACTTCTGTTTCCGTGAACTATGACAGAGACTGAGTGCGAGAATACTCTGGATGCCACCAGCACCATCGCTGAAACCTGGGGAACAGGAGGGCACGCTCCCTACAACTATCTCTGTTACGATACTCAGTGAACTGCCGCCCAGTAAAGGGTTTCTTTTTAAAAATGCAGCCTCAGGACTCCAGGAAGGTTTTAGTCACTCCATTTTTAAGCTTTAAAACTTTGTTACAAATTTCTTATATTCAGAGGTCCGTAAAATGTTTGGTTCAGAATTAGATCTCATTACAACAAATTCTAAAAATGTACTTTTCATGTGGAAATTGCTTCATATTTTAAACACACGGGCTAACAGTTAAAGCCGAAATTTATTTTCACAACATTGAGATTTTAGTAATGATAGTATTTATCATACTAGAATTTAATTACCTAACACAAATGTGGATTTTTTGCATTTGCACACTTTGGCAAAAATAAAAAAATAAAAAATAATAACAATAATACATTTGGAAGTTAGGTTTATGGCTAACACTGCACTTTGGGATATGAAAACAAAATGTTGTAAACCATTCAGAGTGACAGGAATGCAAAAATTGCAAATACTTTTTCAAAATGGTTCAGTGACCTATTATTTTAAAAAATAAATTGAAGCTAAAAGATATATTTGATGGAAAAAATCTGAAATGACAGAATTCATTGTAAATTCATGAGATCCTAGAAGATTTTCAGAAGTGTAAGGAAATAAGGTCCATTCAGGCACGCTGACCACCTTCTACCAAATGTTGGCAGATGTTCTGTCCTGCCCTCATTAAGACGCAGATACTACATTTGCTACAAACATAGTCAGTGCTTTTCAGGTTGGATGTGCCAAGGAGACTAGATGGCCCAATATTTCTGTTGCTGATGAATACTTTTTGAAACCTAGTAGGTAAGTCTATTCTTTGAGCTTGAAACAATGATAGAAAACTACATTTTCTATGTTTACTAATCTTTTTTTTTTTTTTTCTCCTTGGCTGGCGGGGTCGGGGGAGCTCAGGGAATGGTGCTACTGTCTTCCTGCCTGTTCAGAAATTTCTATTAACTATTACCTTGGTGTGTTATCAAAACAAGAAAGCAAATTTATTTTTTCTGGTTTCATTCCATATGAGTTTAACAACCTGGAGAAGAATCATAAGGCTCATTCAAAAAACAAACTGGCATCCTGTCAAGAAAAACCAAATCCCTGAAGGGAGAGACGAGTGATGGTGCAGAAGACACAAAACTGGCAAAAAGCTGTTCATTCCACCCGTCTGTGTTCTTTCTTTTCTCATCCTCGTCCACCGCACTCCATCAATAAGAACACAGACAAAATTTGGAATAACAACAAATGCTACACATCCAGGTATAAACCCAAAGTACTTGGGGCAAGCAGGTATTAGCAGGTGAGGATGGTAACATCACAAAAATAAAAACATTATATGCTTTCTGACAGAAGTCCACACCACCACCTGTGACATAGTCTTGCCATAATACAGGATCTGAATTGGATCGAGCCTCGGGATTTAAATGCCAACTCACAAACAGTGCGGGAGACATCAGGGAGATGAATTCAGTAAACACTCAAAACACACGATGGCTTCCTCGACAGACTTCGAGCGAAAAAAAGAAGAGGAGCCTTATAGATTAAGAGACCTGGTGCATCCTGACTTGAACCAAATGCTATAAAAAACAAACCAACCAAGAAATCAAACAAACAAACAACAACAGACGTTATTAATCAGGACACAACACTAATTGTGTATTTCACATTAAGGAATTTTGTGACAATAATGATATTATGGTTGTTTAAGAACCCTTAATATTTAGAAATGCATTTTGAAATATCGATGGATGAATGATGTGTGGGTGAAATAATATTTACGCCGAGTGATCTCCAACCCCCCCCCCCCCGCAACACACACACACAAGTGAAAAAGGAAACACCCTCGCTGGGATGTGGCGGTTGGAGTCGCAGTCCCACGTACTCGCGTGGCACTACCCAGTCGTGTCCAATCGCCATCACAAGGTCTCCAATATCCGCCTGTTAAAATGACAGGCGGAAAAGCGTAGCTGCCGCTCTGGGTCAGAGTGAGTAACACAGAACTCCCAGGGGCGGGGGGAGAAGGCAGCGGGTGCCCCGGGTGTCCCAGAAGAACGCGACCCTTGCTGCCCTTCTGAAAAGGCAAGCATCCGCCCCCAGCATCCTCGGTACCCCAAAGTCAGGCGGCTGAGCGCCGGGCTTTGACGACCCCTGCTTCGCACCTCCCCGAGGTGCAGCTACCCCACCTCTCGCGATAGTTACCTCCCGGGCGCAGCTCCCTCGGAGCCTGCACAGGCGCACTGGCGAATGTAAGCGGAGTACAGCGTCTCGGCTTCCGCGTATTCGCCCTTGTTGAAGTGAGCTTGGGCGAGTGCCAGCGATGCTTGGCTTGGTTGCCCTTGCTGTCCATCCATAGCGGTCTGAGGCCTAGCTTTTCGTGTAGAAAAGGAGTTGACTTCCGAACGGTTAGAGGCAGCACCACGGGGCCACTTCCGCACTCCCGGAATTTGACAGCAAAACCTCGGCGCTCGCAAAGGGGGAAGTTTGTGCCTTTCGAGGACCCATCATCTCGCGAGATCGATGACCCGGTGCTAGCGGGAATCTCAGTCGTACCGGTAAAGTTCGGACCGACTGCGGTGAAGTGCGGTTCTGGTGTTATTGCTGGTCCTGCCTGCCTCTTTTTCTAGAAAGCAGTAGACAGATGGTTCCAAACTGGTTTCCAAATCCGTAGACTTATGTTGCGAGGAGCTTGTCCTTTGTTACAGCGAGTTATGGGGGGAGAGAGCCTCACTGTGCCGGAAGCAGAAGAAACCTTGGTTTGCTTTACGAATGGCTAATTGGCCAGCAGATTTATTGTAGCACGCCTTTGGGGTTCTAGCGACCACTCTCAGCCAAACACCCGGTAGAGGATGATCTGAATAGGCTGCGGCCATTCGGACACACTGTCGAGAAGGTGTCCGAATTCAAACTACCATTTATTAGCTCCAAGATCCTAGATTGCAAACTTCTTATATCTGTTGAATAGTGTAAGAATTCATTAATATGTTGTGCTAAAAATTTGGTCTGTTATGTTAGTTTACATTCTCTGGCTGTTGATGCCAAAGGGAAACCCAGATTGTAATTAAGTACAGTAGATGTTTAGTTCAAGTAAGAATTATGTAAAGTGAACACTCCAGAGAGGAGACTAAGAAAACAGTTCCATTTATAATGGCATCAAAAATGGATAAAATATTTAGGAATTAACCAAGAAGTGAAAGACTTGTCCAATGTAAACTATAAAACACTGCTGAAAGAAATTTCACATAAATAAATGGAAGGACATCCCATGTTCAAGTTAAAAGGACCTACAGATACAATGGAATCCATTTCAAAATGCCGATGATACTTTTGTAGAAATAGAAAAGATCCATCCTAAGATTAATAACGGGATTTCAAGGGATCCCAAATAGCCAAAAACAATCTTGAAAATAACAAAGTCGGAGTACTCACATCCTGTTTTCAAAACTCAGCTACAAAGTTATAGTAATCAAAACACTGTGGTATTAGCATAAAGACAGCCTTTTCAATAAATGTTGCTGAAAAAACTGGATATCCACATGCAAAAGAATGAAGTTGGACTGAAACGCCATATAAAAAAATTAACTCCAAATGGATTAAAAACCTAAACATAAGAGCTAAAATATAAAATGTTTAGAAGAAAATATAAAGCAAAAGCTTTGTGACACTGGATTTGGCAACTTCTTGGATGTGACCCCAAAGACAAAACATAAATTGGACTTCATGAAAATTTAAAACTTTTGTGCATTAAAAGACTATACAGAGTAAAAAAACCCCAGAGAATGGGAGAAAATATCTGCAAATCATGTTCTGTGAGAGATGCTGGGCTGATGTGTCCATCTACTGATAGGACACACAAGATTCTGAGTTGGTGTCTCTGTCACACTTGAGAAGCTCTGGTCTACATGACACTGGAGGGCCTGCCCTGTAATTTCATTGCTGGCGCTAGGCTCAGTTGCTGTCCCTCTCTTGACGCTCAAGTCCGTCTTCCACAGAGTCCACCTGCATGTGGTGCTTTGGTTGTGGGGTGGCATCAACGAGCCTCCTCACCCAGAAATACAACTGCAACACGATAATCTGCTGAATGTGTTATGTTCCCCTGCAACTTCATACTGTCAACTGTTGAAAAAAGTATGGCCACACCAACAACCCAAGCCCTGAGAAGAAAAGTCAAATAAGGTCCCTCAATGGGCTCCTCCTTCCCCTACAGGGCAGCCTCTTGCCTGACCCTATGATCCTGGGGCCTCAGTAAAGCTTCACTTTCATTGACTGGACCAGTTAAAAATATATATACATACACACAAATACATATGTATACATGCATACACACATACACATACATACTTCCCCCCCCCCCCAAAATATATAGAGAACTTTGGAAACTCAACTCTTCCCAAATGAGTGTACTATTTTGCATTTGCACCAGCAATATATAGGGGTTTCAGTTGTTCCATATCCTGACCAATACTTGGCAGTTTTAATTTTGGCTATTATGGTATCTGTGAGAGGTATCTCATTTTTCTCTAAATTTTACTTACTAGAAATACAAGCTATGCCAAATAATTAGTAGTTACATAAAATATTAACTCCAAGCCTCTTAATGGCTACTTTTTCTCTTAATTTTAGAGAAATTTCTTAGGAACAAGTAGTTCTTATTATGAAGAAAACTTACAATACAGTGATTTCTTCAGTTTCCCCGTTTTTTCTTCTAAATTCAACTAAAATATAAATTAATGCCTCTAATTTTAAAGAGGTTATTAAGACCATTTTCATTTCCCATCTCTCATAAATACCCTTTATGTATTTTTGTAGTTTTCTACCAGGGATATATGTTACTTTTCTAAAAATATGTTTATTTTTTTAAAAAAAGCATTAATTTATTTTTAAAAATGAATTAATCCTAAGAATAGACAGTAGGGGGCAACATAATATTGTCATTTTCATTTTAGAAACTCAGTAGCAATATCTTAGAGCTATAAAATTATCAAATAAGTACTTCTGATTTTCTCTTAAAAATCTGGTAAAAATTTCCCCCATTTCTAAATGAGAACTCTATATGACCTCTAGAGTAATTCACTGCAACCTCCAATCGTCGGACATTTGCCTAGTACCTGTCAAAGTTGTTTTTTCTGCTTGGTAGTAAAAATGATATTCTACATCTATTGTACCTCCTGTCCCTTTCTCCTCTTATCCACTCTGGAGCCCAACACCCTCCTAAACAACCCCCACTGAAAAATTTAAATAAAAACAAAACAAATACCACGTTACCCTTAAGTTATACATAGAGGAAACTAGGAATAAATACAAGTCAATATTTAGTCTTTCCTTTTTTTTTTTAATGCCATGTAAAACCTAAAATCTCAGCTCTTGGAATACAAAAAGATCATTTCAAAGTGTATTTAGCAAAAAAAACAAAAACAAAAAAACGTGTGTAATAAAATTAGCATTTGTGGCATGATAGCAGGTCAACAATCTTTGTTGCTTGTTAAGCACATTGCTTATCACCATAAATTTTATCAGTTGGTCCCATCATCTCAATACTTTGGCCTACCAAAGTATTTTCAAACTTTGAAATGTAATACAATTATACTTTGAAACCTCACATAATTCAGGCCAAGTTTTATGATAAAGAACAACTCAGCATTAATTAAATGGAGTCAGTACATGCTTATTACAGGAAGAGAAACAACATAACTGCTTCATTATACTGTTTTCATTATATGCTTCATTCTGTCCAACTTCTCTCCAAGTACTTGTTACATATAGACAATTTTGCTTCTCTTTGCTCCTTTCATCAGGGGAGTGTTTTTTGGTGTTATTCTGAAATTTCCTTCATGCTGAATAAACCAAATTAAGTCAGTTCATACTGTGGGTCTTTAGTCTCTAGTACTATTTTTATCCAAAACAAAGGTCCTTAAGACATTATGGAAGATCACTAAAACTTTCCGAGATATAAATCCCAAACAGGCATAAGATTTTACAATAGTAGAAAAGATATGTCTCTCTCTCTCTATATATATGTATGTGTTTACACATGTATGTATATATGTATGTATACACATGTAGACATATGTGATAACTAGGTCTACAAGGTATAATGGTTGTTTTCAGACATTGTGGTAACTAACCTAAGTATTATAGCTGCAATAGTAGCGTGGCATATTTCTCTTTATTTATTGCCTCTACTAAACATCAGCCAAACTTGAGCAAATAACTGTGATGAAACAGTGCTAGAGTCTGGCCTGCAGCCACAAAATGAAAGGACATAAATTCATGAGAAAGAAGTGGAGAACACTTCTAGCTATATAAAACAGGTAAGCAATTACCCATTGTAATGCTTGCAAGTTTTTCTTTTTAAATTAATGATAAAACAGACACATTATTAAGAAAGGATCATTGCCCACAGCCCCAGAGCTGTTTAAATGAAGGGCCCTGCTTGGAGACAATGTTTCAAATAAAACTATAACTATAAAATGGATGTTTTTGTATAAATTTATATCATTATAAATACAGCCAATTTTTCTGCACAATATAAAGAGTAATGCCAAATGCCATCTTTCAGATGAGGCTAAAAGGGTAGATAAAAAAGGAAAAACTATATAAAAAAATAAGGCTATTAGAAACAATTCAAATTATAAAAAATATCTTTAAGTGTCTTCTCATTTCTGAAAATAAAATACAGAAGACATTCAATACTTATTTAATTAAATACAGCTAGCAATAGAGCTAATTTTAGTATCACAATTGTTTAACATTCTTCTAATACAGGTTATGTCAACTCCCTAAATTCAACTTTGCCCCACTCCCATGCTTCCCCCACCTGCCCCCTGCCAAGGTTTCTTAATGAATTGGTAACCTTGAAACTGTGAGAAAAATTTCTTACTTGGAATTTTTTCATAGTATTATGTAACCATAATTTATAGACAGAGAGATAGATATAGGCAGGTAGGAAATAAGGCTGATTTCCATACATTTTATATGAAAATCAGCATGATTATTTCATAGTTGTATTTTTACACAAAATTGTATGTATACATAATACATATATGTATATATAATATAGATGTTATACACATAATTTGTAACTTTGTGTAAATATACAACTATGAAATAATGGTGCTGATTTTTATATAAAATGTATGAAAGTCAGCTTTATTATATATCCAGTTAGAGCTATGTATACATGCTACATGTATGTTAGATACAATCTGTCATTTCTTCATCCCACTGAACTATGGCATAAGGGACAGAAGTTGTAGTTACTGATTTCCTGAGCCAGAACACAGTGCTTGCACACATTGCACACCCAGAACTGATATTCTGTGATTGGGCTTCCCGTGGCAACACATGTTGGCAATTTCCCTTCCCCTCTGTAAAAACAAGAGGAAAAACAATTAATTATACTTTAAAACTTCTAATTACTTAAACTACTTATCACAATTAAAAAATTAAGGAATGAAAAACATCTCAAGGCAACTTTCGATTAAAAACTTTTCTTACAATAAGAAAATAAAGCATTAATATACTCACAAGACTAAATAAAATAGGTTGTAATATTAAGGTAAATTACTTCAAAATTTAGTGCTTAAATTATTATATCACACTACGACACTTATAGAAATCTCAGCTTCTAATAGGGTGTATAACATATCCTAATGACAATTAGCCTACCCTTCAAGAAGGCTGTCCAATTCAGATTTTCTATTATCTTTTGGAGTATGTTTGGTGAAGATTTCCAAAGCGAGATCTTCATATTGCTGTTTCTGCTCTGAACTGAGGGTCTCTAAAGATTCAAGTTTAATAAAAGCTTTTGAACAAGTACCAAAAGCTCTACCGGCACACGCACAGAGTGCTAACAGAGAGTAGATCTCGACGGCAGGGATGATGTCTTCATAGTCTCTCAGGTGAAGAGCTAGAGAAAAGAGGACAACTTAGATTTTGAAAAGAAATCATTAGTATGATCGTGCATGGAAAAGAGTCTATGTTAAGCTGCTTTAGTTTAACCTACATGAACTCTTACAAACTTAAAATAACGGTGGGAGATCGAAGCACTGGTAGAAGGAAGCAGGTTACGTGAGTTCCCAGTTCTATAACGCTAGCTAACAGCTCAGGTCCTACAAAACAACCACCATCAAATGATGTGCACGCTCTGCCATTCAGAAACACACACAAAGACAAAATAAAAATAAAAATTGGTATCAAAACCCACATCTTTTGTTTCATGTTAATATATTAGAAATTTCTGTGGCATTCCAGAAAAAAGTAAATTAATATTATACTGTTAGTCATAATACTCAAAATAACATCAGGATTCTTTTTGATAAAAAAGCAAAGCAGTACGAAATCATGTTTTTTCTTTGCATCTCTTTGAAGAGATTTTTTTGTCTTACTGAATGAAACAGAACTTTGAGAAAAGAGAAGTGACAATGTGCCTCTTAAGTTGTCAGTTCAGACATTTATTTTGATAGCTGCCATATCTTATTTTTACTTTTTCTATACTAGAGATATAATCTTTCTTTAAAATGTACTGTAGAATTAATAGATTGTATATTGGATTTCTTCACCCAGTAGATGAAAACTCTCAAGTTAAAATTCTAATTTATCTTTCAAGTTTAGAAACTGTGTATAAGTTATATGAAATAGAACTATCTTAAACCTAACTGCATAATTTATACCACATATTAATCAGTTAAAATTAAATAAAGGTCAGTTGTAAACATGTAAAAATAAAAATAATTCTTATGTATAACAACCAATTAGAAAAAAAACTGTTACAGTCCCCTTGCTAATACAAGTGATAACATGGATCTATGTTTACCAACATGGAAACATGACTGCAATATACAACGGAGGGCATAAAGCAAGCAAGCCCCTGAACAACATATATTGTATGATATTAGCTTAAGGAAAACTGTCCACAATTTTATAGGCATGGAGAAATGTCTAAAATGAAGTTCGCCCAAATGTCAGTAATTATTACTTCTGAGTTATAAGATTATTTTACAAGTTATTAGATTATTTTATTTTTTCTGTTTTGACTGTAATCATTACAGAAGTGACATTTTATTTTTTATAGTGTCATTTTAACAAAAAAACAAGTTAAATACTATAGAAATCTATTAATATGGAAATATTTTACAACATATTATGTTTTTTAAAAAGGACATATGTTATCCTCCTGATATTATAAAAAACACAAACTTTTTTATATATTCAAAACTTTAACTTTTAATGAAAAGAATAGTGAATGCTATAGACATTCTTTTTGCTTATCTCAAACCTCTGACTTTAATGTGAACCGTATGTATTTAAAAAAATCAAAAGAACTTCAAAACAAAGGAGAATGTGCAAAATAGACTATAGACAGCAAATCTCAAACATGAAAATAAACCCATGAATAAAAGTGTTACTGAAGTTAATATATGGGCAATCTGAAGGAGCTGGCTCTTCACATTCAATTTAAACACATTGTACCCGTTGGGTCAAAGGCCCACCTGTCTTCAATGCAGTGTCAACATATCCCTCATAGAGCTGCCTCTGGGCAAGTGTGAAGAAGTGGTAAGCCTCAGCCCCTCTCCAAGCATTATCTGTGAAGCGACTAGTTGTAGACAGAACTTCCTCTTCCAGCAAACCAGCCAAAGCAGATGTGGCCTATGAGTCAAGCAGAGCCACGTTTTCTGTCAGTGCAACTATGAGTCACCCTAACAAAGACAACTTCTGAGACGGTTTATACATTAAACTAAGGAAAGTAGATTTTATCATTACAAAACTGTCATTACAGACTTCATTTCTCCATTAGAATTCGTATTTTGTTAAGCTGCTGTAATCAAAAATTTCTTTCAGCTTTATTAAACTATAATTGACCAATAAAACTGCAAATTATTTCAAGTGCACCTTGATGTGATCTGACAAACATACACGCTGTGAAACAATTCTCCCCATGGTGTGGTCAAATTTTTTAATAGAACTCATTATAAACTTTAAGTTAGTAAGAGATTCATTTACACATAAAGTAATATACATACTCTAGCAAGGTTTTTAAAACTCACTGGTTAGAAAGGGTTTACCAAGTAAAAAAAAGTAAAGCAAAGTCTACAAATTAGTCTTGCAGGAAAAGTTTCCAATATTCCTCAGCAGAAATTTCTAAATTTGAGTACTAATTCCAAGTCAGTCACTCCTTTTCCTCATATCATTTAAGAAAATAAATGCAGACAAACAAATTAAATGGCCTGTCCCTAAAGAGAAGTTTGATAGTCTTTTTTCCTTAAACACCTCAGATGACTTCATGTTCTGTAATGTTCCACCTTACCTCTGAGCTCTTTCCTTTCACTTTTCCTCTTTGGGCATTTCTCACTTGCTCATGGTACTGCTCAATAAGCAAAGCGGACAGTACGTACAGCTTCTTGACACGTAAAGGTTTGGTTCTTTTCTTTGCCTCTTCATCTGCAATCTTTAAACATTTAAAGAACTTGGGGAAGATATTTCTTAATCTTTATTTGTACACATACAATCATCTCTAAAATTTGATTCTTTAATAAAAAGAAAAAAACCAGTAGGATGGAACATAAATACCACCCATTTATGATAAATATTTTTAAGCCCATTTCCTTTTCCTTAGCTTATAAGCACTCAGTTCTTTCCTGGGCATTAGCCCTTGGAGTTACAACTCATAACAAATGCTCTTAAATAAGTAAGTCAAAATGAAGAAAGTTTTCGTGAAGAGGTAGCATTTTCCATAAGGAGATTTTAAAAACAGTGTTCCAAGTATACCGAGATAAGAGGACTTTAACATGGTACAGACTTCAGAAAGAAGGATTTATCTAAATGATTGAGGGGAATATTCCCTTTTTTATTAAATCAACGGGAAAAAATAGAACAGAATATAAAATGTATATACATTAATACTGTATTAGTCCTTTTCCTTCCAAATGCATATTATGAAACAGTAATGTATTTAAAATGTGTACATTTATTTTTTTAAGTTTTTTAATTCATTTTGAGAGAGAAGGAGAGAGAACTCGCGTGCACACATGCATATGTGAGGGAGGGGCAGAGAGAGAGAGCTAGGGAGACAGAATCCTAAGCAGGCTCTGCTCTGTCAGTGCAAGAGCTCCACGTGGGGCCTGAACTCACGAAACACAAGATCATGACCTGAACCAAAACCAAGAGTCAGACACTTAACTAAGCCACCCAGATGCCCCTTAAAATGTGTACATTTAAAAGGACAAAATTCTATTATCAACAGGATTTAATTCCCATTATTAAGGGAATTTGTATTTTATGGTCCCTGAAAATTCTATAACTCTTTGTTAACTTCAGTATTAAGTAAATATTCAATTGTTTAGGGATCAGTAAGGTGCTAACACTAATGAATAGCTTTTTTAGTAAAAGGTAATAATACTAAGATAATGCATAGTTATAGCAGTAATAAAACAAGAGGGCTTTTGCTATAGCAAGTACTTGTTCTCAAAGAAAATGGAAAATGTGTTCTTCAGTACATAAGAAAACATTGGTAACTAGAACATAGCAAATACTCACCAAGATTATTGTATTACCTTAAACATCAGTTTAGCAGCATCATAAAAGTAATTGGCTTTCCGATAGAGTTCTATGGCGTCAAGAGTTTTATTCTTTTCCAATAAATGAGATGCATACCTCGCTAACAGGGATCCAATTTCTTTCATACTGTGATTTTTAGCCAACTCAACAGCTTTGTTCCACTGAGGGGGAAAAATATGCCATTCAGCTACTGAAGCATTTATAGTCATACATGTCATAAAATTCACACAATAAAGATTTAAGTTTATAGTAATAAATAACACTATATTAAAATTAAAAACCAGTATATATTTCTTTTAATACAGTAACTTTAATTAAGAGTCTCATGCTCTACCGACTGAGCCTGCCAGGCAGTTTACAGTAACTTTAATTAAAATCAGAGCAATTATAAGTTCTGTAAGTCAAACATGTCAAAATGATGAAATGGCCCAAGACTGTGATTTGCTTAAGAAGGACATCAGAAAAGGAAAGCTTCAAAGTTTATAATTACAATATTATAATTCAATTTTGCACCAGCTAGACGTGAGGAAAAGCTATACTTGCTTATAGTAGAACAAAATATGCCATTTCGGTTAAGAAAATGTCCTATCAGATTTAACATTTAAAAGTTATTTTTAAAAAGCAAATGGAGCTTTATAAAATACTTCAAGAAAACAAAGGAATATACTGATATTCAACAATTTCCACAATTCTGCACTTTAATTTTAGTTAAATTCCAGCTCCCAAGAATATCAAATATATGTTTTCTCTAAAGAGACAGGAAAATAGATTGCCAAAATAAATACTGATAAGGTAACTCAATTCCTTCCTCTTGCAATGACCATTAACTAGTCCTTCTTTGGAAGCAAAACCCTAATAAAATGCAGAAAATTATGAAATTACTTCCAGACAACAAGTTGCCTGACTAAAAATAAAAAGCACAGGGTTTGTCCCCATATTGACTTAGTTACGAGTGGGTCACCCTAACGGTAGCACTTCAAGAGGTAAATGCAAACTCCAGTATTTTCTAGGTCCTCAACAAAGTAAGAAAGCATCTAGCTCCTTTCACAAAATCCACCTCAACCCTACAGTGGCAACAGTCTAAAAGGATGACTAGGGACCTTAATTTTCAGTTCCTTACTTGGTTGAGATGTACACAGGTATCTACTGCTGCCTTTGGCTGATTACATTTCAAAAATGCGGTCACTGCTTGTTCACACATTCCAACCCTCACAAACATTTGTGCTATTTCCTGTAAGGACAGAACAATATTATCAGATCTCACAGACCAAGGAAATCACTTATAGTTTAATTTACAAAACTCCATAGGGACATACGAATATTAAATTTACGGGTGGTTACAGTAATTTTTCGTTGCAACATATGCAGGGGCAGAGGCTACAAACCAGAAAGGAAGCTAAGGCATCACTGTCTACGAAACCGGTGCTTCACTGGCTCCGGCTGCAGATCTACTTTTTAACCAGGTCCGGAACGTCCTGCACTCTGCTCCTCTAGTAGCTAGGGCACAGAAACGTCAAGCTGGGAAACAAACCCCATACTGGTGTGTGAAAAAAACATTCAAGGCAACTGATGGTAGAACAATGGTAATGTTAGAGGCTTAAGGAAAATCTCACATTCACAGAGCTCTCTAATACCTCTCTGAAGAAATGCCCCAGATAGGCCATTCATTAATTCAGGAAGCCAGATCCCAAACAGAGCTCCCTCCAAGGGTGGTGGGAAGGAAGAAGAACCACAACACAAACCCACCATACCCATCTGGCTCACTCTCCATTTTCAGAAAATCAATTTTTTTTCCTTCTGAACATCTAATTGGCAAGAGTTTTCCTCTCCCTACCCTTACTTCTTTTTTTTATTATTTTTTAAACATTTAGTTATTTTTTGAGAGAGAGAGAGAGAAAGACAGAGCACAAGCAGGGGAGGGATAGAGAGAGAGGGAGACACAGAATCGGAAGCAGGCTCCAGGCTCTGAGCTGTCAGCACAGAGCCTGTGATCAGGTCATAATCTCACAGTTTGTGGGTTCAAGCCCCACGTCGGGCTCTGTGCTGACAGCTCAGAGCCTGAAGCCTGCTTCCGATTCTGTGTCTCCCCCTCTCTTTCTGCCCCTCCTCTGTTTGTGCTGTCTCTCTCTCTCTCTCTCTCTCAAAATAAATAAACATTAAAAAAAATAATAAAATATTTTGGAAAAATCATAAAGGTATGTTTTAGGTCCAACTATCTTTTTAAAAGTAATGTTTAGGGGCACCTAGATGGTTCAGTGAGTGTCTAACTTTGGCTCAGGTTATGATCTCATAGTTCATGGGTTTGAGCCCAATATCAGGCTCTCTGCTCTCAGCACAGAGCCTGCTTTGGATCCTCTGTAGCCCCTTCCTCTCTGCCCCTCCCCATTCACATTCTCTCTCTCTCTCTCTCTCTCTAAAATAAAACTAAGCATTTAATTAATTAATTAAAGTAATGTTTATATTTTTCTGGTTACAAAGTAATAGACTGTAATGGTAAATAAAAATTAGAAAGCACAAAAGTTACTTACAATCTTACTACCCATAGGAAATCTCTCTCAATAGTCTGATGTCATTTCCTAACGTCTGTGTCTTAGGAATCTATATGTATGTGTGAGTTGGTGTATGTATTGTGTTCATACTATATATAGTTCCGTTCTCTGTATTTTTCAATTAAACATTATGTAAATTTTACCGTATTATTAAAAACTCCTTCAAAAACTCAATTTAAAATTTGCAATACTAAAAAAAACATTCGCACTACTAAAAATTTTTAAGCATTTTAATTATTTAATTATTACTATAGCTATAATAACTTAATATTTACTCAGTAATAATACTATTCTGGATATCCTACAGCAATACTCTTTTCTGCATCATCAGACACACCTAACAGATGACATTAATGCAGGACACACTGTCCCGATCTCCAAGGTTGTAACTAATTTCAGTTTCTTTCCTACTCAAGAAAACACAGGACTGAGAATAAAGTACATGAAAATGCCATTATTACAGGGATAATGGCTCTAATTCACAAGAGACAAAACTGAATTATCAGAATTCTATCATCTACTAATTAACAAACAAAAATTTTGTGGTAGAACTCACAACCGATACATGTCCCGACCCTGCAGTTGAGAGATGCTAACTCTACAGGTACTATACAGCTCAATGATTTACATTTTACATAAAACAAATAAAATATAAACTCATTAATGTCATTCAAGAATTAAGAGGCTTAAAAAGGACATTCAAAACAAATTTCCAGAGAACTCTGTTTTTTTCTTTAACACTAAATACTTTGTTAACATAACCTAATAAAAGTCAAGCTATCTTTTTAAACCTTTATTACAGCAAATTTCAAACATACATACACACACACTAATCCCCAGACCCAGCTCAGATAATTTTGAAGCAAACCTCTGACAAGAGATTTTAACTGTAAATATTTCATGTGTCAGCTAACTTTTAAAAGCAATTTTATAAAACTGACAATACTATAGGAGATTGTGAACATGTTAAAGTAGTGGGAATATGACTAATTTTCCCTCTATTTTCAAGCAGTCTGTAATATTGATATATTGTTTTAACAGTTAAAAGTATCATTCCACATTTAAGAAACTATGAGATTATAGATTTTAAATTTTCTTGTGGCAGAAGATATTTCCTGACTATAACACAAAACCTAATAAAAATAACCTAACAAATCTAAAAACTAAAATTTTTAATACCCACTGGAAGCAACTTATGGTTTTCTGGAAGTGAACTGGCAAGATTCTCCAATCCCTCATAATCTTCCAACATATAATAGCATTCAGCTAAGCGTTCCTGGTTCCGGCCTTGTACATAATATTGTACAGCATTCAACCTATGGGGGGAAAAAAAGAACAATTTCTAAAACTAATGTGAATCTCCTGATAAATAAACAGTCTCATTAAAAATGCTCATTAGAATTACTAGTATTACTCTAGTTACCATCTTCAGTTACAGCATGTCTTTGAAGTGTATAAACTGGGGGGATAAAATCTAAAGACTCTGAAGCACATTTTAGTTGCAACATTCTTTGGCTATTAAGAAAAATTGTTGTAATTGGATATACAGTTGTGCTTCCAAACACGGACATAAATAAGTGTATTGATCCAAATGAAAACCTAAGAATAAAAGCCAATGACTTCTGAAAATAATCGACAAGAAAACAAGAAAACATAAAATACTTTTCCTTTTTTCAGAAATAAATCATATGTCTTTGAAATGCACACTGCGGTCTTAAACAGTAGAAACCTGCCTGAAACTAAGCACACGTTTCTGAGTTTGGAAACTCCGAAGTTTTATTACACTTATCAAGGATCTCTTGCTCCCCATTGGGAATTTAAATCTGCTTGAATTTAAGAATCCAGGGGGCCGGCCTTCAATGTCCCCAGCTTTGTGCCAATGGGAAGTACTCAGGCAGCTACCGTATCAAGTGCTACATGAACAGATGAAGAGGTTCACATAGGTCGCCTACCACTTTTGCCGATCAGCGAAGTAGTCTCCAATGGCATTGTGGGCTTGTTCAAGGAGACTGTCATCTGCATCACCAGATCCAGTTTTCAAGAGCTGGAGTACTCTAAACCAATCTCCCAATTTCAGCCGGAGGCCGATAGCAAGATCTCTGTAAACAACAGCATACATTCATTCACTTGACAAATACTTGTGAAGTGCCTACCCCATGCTAGGGTCAATTCCGGGGTACTGAGAATACCCAGCAGTGAACAGATGGACAAGTTACCTCCCCAAACATTTTAGAAATTTGACCAGGAAAGAGGCAATGGGGAGAACTTGAAATCAGGAAAAGGAAATAACTTCCTGCCTTTTATTTTCCTAGCCTTCCAATTTTCCTAGCAAAATAATGATTTAAATAATAATAACTTCTTTTCATCAATTATTGAGACATGATCAGGCTTATTTAAAAATCATACATATACTGGGGCACCTGGGTGGCTCCGTCGGTTAGGCATCCGACTTTGGCTCAGGTCACGATCTTGTGGTCGCGAGTTCGAGCCCCGCGTCAGGCTCTGTGCTGACCGCTCAGAGCCTGGAGCCTGTTTCAGATTCTGTGTCTCCCTCTCTCTGACCCTCCCCCCGTTCATGCTCTGTTTCTCTCTGTCTGAAAAATAAACATTAAAAAAAAAAAAACTTAAAAAAAAAAAAACCATACATATAAACACATATTTGGTTTTATCTTTCTTTTCAGGGCTTAAGCAGTATTAGGGATCTCCTTGAAGTACAAATAACATTAACAAAATTTAGACATAATGTTTATAGCTGAAATACATACATTATTTTATGCAAGTCTAAAATGAACATAAAGAATAAAACTCAATCCCTATATGCCGTTCATTTTTATTTCATGCTCCTTGACGACAAAAAATTAAATAAAGGTCTAAATCAAAAAAGAAAACCCAAATGTTGAGCTGCATAATAAACAATAAAAGCCCCCAGTCTCTGCAGTCTTATGTTTTTTTTTCTACCAAATGAGAAAACCTCCCATGGCCAGCCATTAATATATGTAAAAAAGAAAAGAAAAAAAGAAAAAGGAAACTGCCTCCAAATTTCAATACATAAATTAACGTAAGGGCCACGTGGAATATCCAGGTTGTAACTAAACTGAGATTATTTTCTGAAAGAAGTGGTATGACACATTTAGTCTACTGTACATTCCTCATTTGTACAGAAGAAAAGCATGAACGCCAGAAGTACTCCAGAATGCCTGTACCTTCATTACTCACCTTCTGTCCATATCAAGATACATTCTTTCTGCCTCTTCAAACCTGCCGAAGTAGGCAGCAACTTCGGCCTGCTTCATGGACTCACTCTGTAGATTGCCCAGGCGCTTCACGAACTTAATGCCTTGGTAATCTTTGCAGCGCACAAACGCTTGCTCTGCCGTGTGCAGATCTAGTTTCTGAAGAGCTGCTTCAGCCAGTAGGCGCCTTTATTAAAACAAGAAACAGAAAAGCTTATTGCCATTACTGATAAACAAGTCTTGAACCCGAATTTAATTATTATACCTGTTGTTTCTAGTTAAACATGGTGGGAAGTGATTACTTTAACATATTTATGTATGTTTTACTTAATATTATGCTTATTTTGAGTACTTCCAAATCTGAATTTAATTTCTGTATTTTAAAAAGAAGAACAAAGGGGCGCCTGGGTGGCTCAGTCACTTAAGCATCACTTCAGCTCAGGTCATGATCTCACGATTCATGGATTCCATCCCTGCGTTGGGCTCTGAGCTCACAGCTCAGAGCCTGGGGCATGCTTTGGATTCTGTGTCTCCCTCTCTTTCTGCCTCTTCCCCACTCACTCTCTGTTTCTCTCTCAAAAAATAAATAAAAAACAATAAACATTTTTTTTAAATAAAAAGAAGAACAAGAATGCAAGTCTACCCCCATGAAGGCTACCATGAGAGTGGGAGACAATAGAGCTGAGACTTTAAATGCATACACCAGACATTTTGGGAGGATTTTTTATTTTTAAATACCAAAGTCGGGGGTGTGGATTGTCCTCGATGAATTGAGATGCATCTTCAATTCCAACTTTCTCAATCAATGCTCGACTATCTCGCAAGGACCGGATCTCAAAGTTAATTATATAATCCTTGTTTGGGTGTTCTGGATTCTAAAAATAAAGATGAAAAGAAATGCAAATACCTGCCATTAGAGTATGTGTTTCTTTTTTACAGTAAAATACATGCACACACACAAACAACTGTATCATGTTGTAAACCAAAATGGGAAGAAAAGATATTCCAATGTGTGGGTCTTTGAGTTACCTGGAAAACAGCCACAATCCACAGGTGAAGTTCCTCCTGAGGTTACTAGGCTGCCCACAGGGAAAAGAGGACAGTGGAAGAAGGGTTGTCTTACAATCATACAGCCTTGTTTCCCTCAGCTTAACTCTCATGTTCCCAGGGGCTACTATTCTCTTCTCGCCCAAAGTGCTGCAGAAAAGACATGTGCAGGGGCCTCTACCAGCTCACTCCTTAATCTACTCTCTCCTTGCCGGGGGGAAATGAGACAGTTGTCCCCTGTGCTGTTGGGCAGCAGACAAGCAAATAAAAGAAAGAGCTAGTTTTCATTATCTCTTTCCTTTTGTTAATTTAGCTAGCTGACCCCTCCAAAATTTTTTTTTCTGAAGGCCAGTCTTGCAGGAAATAGCTAGCTAATGGCCAAGAAATAAAACAGTTATAATGAACTCACCAATATCCTACATACTCCAAGTAAAGAAAAAGTGAAGCCCAGGAGAAAATTAGAGCCCCCCGCCCCCACATACAGAAAACAGCAATGGCTCCCAGAACTAAGCTGCATCTGGCCCTCCCCACCTGCAACTAAACTGAACTGTACTTAAAAACTGAAAAGTTCTCCCAGAAATCCCTGGCACAAAGTAGAAAGTAGTATGGAAAATGCATGAGGTTTGGATTCAAACAGATATAAGCTTAGATCCTAATTCCTCAGCCTACTGGCTATGTAACAACTCTTTCTAAAACCTGCTGTACCCCCGTCCTGTGCCCACCCAGGAAGCCAAGGCCATCTTCCCCAAATATAAACCCAATCACATCACTCTCCTGCTTTACTCCCCCAGTGACTGCAGAAGGCAGTCCAAACTCCACAGAAGGCACACAAGGTCTCGTATGACTGGGGCCAACCTCCCCCACGACTGTTCCCCTTCAGTTCCGCCAGTGCTACCAACTACATACACCAGCTTTGAAGCCAGACGGCTTGGAGTGAAATCATTCACGTCTCTGCCTACTGCCAACTGGGTGTCACTGGCAAATGAGTTTCTCTCTCCAAGCCTCAGACTCTTCATCTGAACAAATGAAGATAATAATCAGACTGACTTCCTAGAATTGTGAGGATTAAATGAGATAACACGTATCAAACGTTTAGCACAATGCCAGCCTTGTACTACTCACGTGGTTCACAGTCTCAGAACTGTACCAGCGCTCTCTCCCCACAGACCTCTGACAGACGCACCTGCCCACTGAACTGCGCCAGCCCCGCCCCTTTGCTGGTTGCTGAATTTCTTGTCCACCTCCCCAACCCCTCTACTTGAGGCCAGGAACTTGCCTTACTGACTGCCAATAAACATCTGCTGAGTCAGTGAACAGACAGACTTTTGGTAAATCATTTTACTCACGAAGAGCTTTCTCCACTAAAAATGAGATCTGTGTATTATCTACCGGGCACAGTTGTAATGACAAATGAAGAGTGACATGCAATGACAAATGACAATTGAACACCTCCTATGAAGGCACTTTAGTGAATGTAAATTTAGTAAATTCCCTTCCTTTTCCTTTCGTATTCCTTCAGCTCTAGTGCTCCAATAAATTTCTCATGGGGGAAAAAAAAACAGGCTCATAAACAAAGCGCTTTAAAGGGCTACAATTTACATATCAAACCAAAACATGAAACCATGCTACAAATTGCAACTAACTTCAGAAATGTAAAACTCTATTAACCCAATTCCAAAAAATATATGAAGTATACAGAAAAAAGTAAACGCTTTGTATAAAATGAAAGTAAAAATGTTTTTAATATATTCTTAGAGAAAGAAATTCTCAAAAGATAGTCAATGAAGGCCAAAGTAGGGGTTCAAAAAGATAGCTGGAATCAGAACTGGATTATTTTATAAAGCCTGAAAAAAAAAATAGGAGGATAGTGGCCCTGCAAACAAAGTTACTCAAGTACCTGTCTTAGAGCTCAAAAGAACAAAGTAAATTAATTGTCAAGTATTTCTTCTCTTTGTTATTGACATAAAAACAATGACAACCACAACTAGCCACCATTTTTTGAGCTCTTGATCCAAACACTGTGGTAAGTGCTTTTCACAGACTACCTTATACAATAACAATCCTGTTAGATAGGAGCCATTATTATCCACATTTTATAGAGGAAAAAATTGAAAAAAATAATTGAGGCTTATAAACAAGAAAGGAAAATGAAGTTCAAAAAGGATGAAGGAACCTGTCTAAAAGTGGTACAAGTGACCAAGCAGGGTCAATCCACATTCCTAACAGGAACACCACACTGCCTGGGCATAAAATAAAACAAATCCCAGTCAAGCCAGCAACAAAAATACAATTGTTTTTTAAGAATTACCTTCAATATCTCATCCAAAAGAACAGATTTAATTTCTAAATCCTCAAAGATACAAATATATCCAGAAGTCTGAATGGGCTCCTTTAAAGATAAAGACAAATGTTATGCTTAATTGTACAAAATTTTCCTTCCTTTAACATATGACTTTGTATTTTATTTTCAACATTTTCAAACCAACAGAAAATTAGAAAGAATGTCATTAACATCCATATGTCCATCACCTAAATATTATTAACATTTTGCTAAATATGCTTCAGTCGATTTTTTGGATGAAGTCTTTTAAAGTAAATCAAATAAAATGTATAGACATCATGACATTTCACCCCTAAATATTTCAGTACATATCTCTAAAAGATAAGGATGTTCTTTAAGTGGCCACATTACTATTATTACACCTCATATAATTAATATTAATTCCCTAATAGCATCTAACATCAGTCCAATTTTTCTCAATTAATCCAAAAATGCCTTATAC
The DNA here is from genome assembly GCF_027475565.1 of Acinonyx jubatus. NCBI lineage: Eukaryota > Metazoa > Chordata > Mammalia > Carnivora > Felidae > Acinonyx > Acinonyx jubatus. Next base: position 122,732,932 of record NC_069388.1, on the reverse strand, counting down.
CACTTGATAATTCTTACTCATGCAATGAAACATTAAATTTAATTCTTAATAAAACCAACAAACACTATAGTTGTATGTAAGTACATATATCAAAGAAATCTTACCCCATACTGCAAAGTCCATCCTGTATAAAATTAGCCAGAGAGCATTCCTGATAGATTTTCTACATAAGATTTATTTGCCAAGATGTAAATACACAAGTCTGTTACAGGTCTGTCTCTTTTCTTAGTATTATGCAAGCTTATAGAAATAAAGTGTAGCAAATGCATATTATAATGTAAAGTAGCTGCCCTAAATCTCTAGTAGAAAAAGGAGATATAAATATTATATAAATAACAAGAAATAAACTCTCACTATACTTACTACCTCCAAGAGCACTATGAAAAGGATAAGATAATGTCTGGTAATGGAAATAATACCAGAATGTAATTTTTAATGTTTATTTATTTTTTGAGAGAGAGAAAGACCAAGCTGAGTCAGGGAGGGGCAGAGAGAGAGGGAGACACAGAATCCAAAACAGGCTCCAGGCTCTGAGCTGTCAGCACAGAGCCCGACACGGGACTCGAGCCCATGAACCGCAAGATCATGACATAAGCCAAAGTCGAACATTCAACTGACTGAGCCACCCAGGCACCCCTGGAATGTGTTTTTAATGTGTGTGTGTGTGTGTGTGTGTGTGTGTATCATGAAATAGAAAGTAAGCAAAATTCAAAGGAAATAATGTATCAAATTTATAACTCTGATACTTAGTTCTTCATGTGATAGAAACTACAGGAAGATACTTAAAAAGATGGAAATTAGAGGTAAAAATTGAATCAGATTTTTAAAAATTGAATCATATTTAGTTTTAGTATGTCAAGGTTTAAGAATGGGGCTCTGTGTGCACATTATATGCATTTGAGTCTTAAAGTGACATTTTCTCTTAAAAAGTAAAAATTGTTGGGGCACCTGGGTGGTTCAGTCGCTTAAGCATCCGACTTTAGCTCAGGTCATGATCTCACCATTCATGAGTACAAGCACTATGTCCAGCTCTGTGCTGACAGCTCAGCCTGGACCCTGCTTCAGATTCTGTGTCTCCCTCTCTCTCTGCTGCCTCCCCTATTCACGCTCTGTCTCTGTCTCTCAAAGATAAGTAAACATAAAAGAAATTTTTTTAAGTAAAAATTGTTGATTATATGAGAAAATTTTACCAAATTTCTTTATTTCCTCAAAAAAAGTTGTATTGTGTAAAGGCAAGTATGAGCAATGATCACACAGAAAGAATCAAGGATAAAATTTAATTCAAGAATTAAGTATATAATAACATACTTCTTATAGAGGCCTTTCATATATTTTAATTATTTGAATACAACATGTATCCAAATATACCTGTATAAAAATGTTTTTCATTAGAAAATTGCTTTATTTTTGACTAGACAAAAAACAAAGCAAGGTAGCCAAAAAATAAAGTCATAAAAGATGATGTGTGGATAAAAAGTTATACCAAAAATAAAGAGAAAGGGAGAAAATAAAGATTGGAAGGAAGGTTAAAAACTAAGAGTTTCGAAAATAATCTATGATTATTGGCGCACAAGTAAATATGCAAATATATTTATATTATTTGGATTTTAAAAAGTCAACTTCTACTTGAATTATCTCATCTAATTCTCATTATTTTCCAAAATTCACTAGATATCCATCCATATTTCCATTGAATATGAAGTTTTAGACCAGTGGTCAACAAAAGCAGGATACACTCCCCTACTCAGTATATAAGAAATTTATTTTTATCAAGAAAGTATTTTAAACTTCACTAATCTATACTGTATTAAGTACTCTTACCCAGTACATACATCAGAAGGTCTCAGAACATGTACAGTATAACAGGTATCTTGAGCGCTTATCCATTTAATTGCAGCATACTGTGACATACCGAAGTTTGTATATACCTAGTTAAGCGGATTCAGGGATTACAGTCTCTAATTTTGCGCTAACTCTCATAAATTGGACAAGTGGTTTAAAAATCTCCCTGGAAAGAATACGTGAATGAAGTGGAATACTGGAATGCAAGCACAAGCAAACAAGACGAGGCAGAACAGTCACCCCCTTTACTCCTGGCACAAACTCTGGGGTTAGCCACATTAGAAAGTGAAAACAATCACATTCGAATCAGATCTGACAGAAAGTCAGCTAAACAATTGAAAATTATCAAGAAGACTATTTGAAACACAAGACTTTACGAAGTTAATAATTCAAGTGTGCACGATGCTCAGACACTAGCTAATGGCAGTGAGAACTACAGCACCCTGACATTTCAAAATAAAGTTCACTTCAGCCTGTTAAATGTATTTTTTTTCCTCATTCTTTCAGAATTTCTATTTTAGGGACATGATTCATACAGTACTTGTATTAATATGGTAAGTCACATATATCATTTCTAAATAACTAATTATGCATAGATGAAGATATGGATTCAAAAATTTGGAAACTTCTTGTTTGGTAAAGAAGTGTATAAAAATGAGCTGAGTGGTAAAAATATGAGATATGAAAGGAATATGAATATGAAGTAGTACCAATGAAAGGGAAGATCCAAGAAAAAGACTAGAAAAGCTGAATTGGTACCTTTAGAGGGTCACTGGAGATAAAAATGACCAAGCAGGGAATATCAACATTAAATACTCATTTCCAAATTCTCAGAAAGTGTGCTTTATCAGTGAATTACAACTTCACACACAAATGGCACCCGTTTTTCATCTATAATCTGAAGAAAGGTTTACAACTTAAAGGAAGGTATGAATCTAGAATTCCTAACACTCAAATGGACAAAAATGGATTCAGTATTAACTGTCAAATAACAGCTTATCTCCTGAATTGTAAAAGAATACTATGCCCTAAAGGAGCTCCAGTAAATCCTGTTTTAAAGAGTACGTCCTTACATAATCAGTCAATGAGCAGCCAAAGAAATGAACAGCAGAGTAACTAACCAATAACTAACCAAGCAGGGACAACAGCCAGCCAGTGTCTTCATGAATGAACAGAACAGCACAGCATGACTTATAAAGAAATCCAGTCAGTGGTGAGGTTGAAAGAAATCCATCTAGCTTTAAATCCAACAGAAATTGAACTACTTGCCAAGCCTGAAAATGACTCTAAAAAAGGAGGGGAGGGGAAGGCTATTCTGTTAAAACTACTCAAGAAGCACTTTGCACCAGGCCAAGACGTCCCCTGGTGCTAGACTGAGCGTGTGTGCTACACACACGTTACAAATAGCCAGGAACAACACTCGCCCAGGCATATGATTTCTGACTTAGTACGCATGGGGACACGGATGGAAAAAGGACCCTAACATTCAAAAAGTATTCTCCCATCCTCAAGGTTAGCCTGTGGTTACCTGTCAAATTTTTACACTTACTTTGTGGCAAGTGTCAAATTTCCCTTGGAGCCTTGAAAGAAGCCCCTGCTTACAAGTTAAATGCAGCAGCCCTGAATGCCTTTCCTTTAAACCCTACCCAGGGGCTAAAAATTACAAAGATCCTTAAAATTCCTGACAAAGCCTTTGAGAACAATTCACATGAGGTCATTTCCCAGCCCAAAGATCCTGAGTAGCACTAAAATGGGGAAATGTGAAAATAATTTAAGATATTAAAGGGACAGTGTAATAGTTTACCACTAAATAAATCACTCTAGAAGATTTTTGGCAGCTCAGTGGTCCAAGCATGCAATTTCTTTCCCAAAAGGAAACCGCAAACCCATACATCAATTAATGATATCTATCAACTTATTTATTATTATTTACATTTGTTGGGTGCAACAAACATACAGAAAATTCCCAACTGGAAACCATTAATTATTCAAAAATTACATAAAAATTTATCTCAGTGATGCTTTGATTAGGCTACCACTCAAATTACATTGAATTTCCTAAACACAAATGCTAACAGTTGGTCCAGAGCAGACTGACAGGGAAGTTCTAAACTTAAAAATTAGCTGATGTGGGGCACCCCAGTGGCTCAGTCGGCTGAGTGTCCGACTCTTGACTTCAGCTCAAGTCATGATCTCACAGTTTGTAGGTTCGAGCCCTGTATCGGGATCTGCGCTGGCAGTGTGGAGCCTGCTTGGGATTCTCTCTCTGCCCCTCCCCTGCTCTCTCTGTCAAAATAAATAATCTTAAAAAAAAAAACAATTAGCTGATGTGAGCCACAAGTAGAAAATCAAAATATAACTTTAAAATTAGTGAGCAAGTGGCTTCCTGATACTCCAGAGAGGACAGATTAATCAGTCCACACTTGCATATTCATAAAATCATCAGAGTGAGAAAGACCAGGATTAGTGGCTGATAGAGGTCATGTGAACATAAATAAGGAAGCACAGATTAAGGTGGACAGGGAGGCAAAGGAGAATAAAAGCCTACACTTCTTTGGTTAGGTTGTTTTAAGCAATTTTGGTAAATATTACTACTGATTTTCTTTTTTTCTTAACTTTGACAAGGAAAAAATAAAGACTATGTATTAGAGACCATGGTTCCATCTTTTAAAAAGTACAGATAAATGCTTAGGAAGTGCCTTTCAGAGAAAGCAGAGACTTTTTAAAGGATGAGTATTATTCCCACTTATGACCAAATATTTTACAAATCCACAGATATGTTTCTATTTATTTTCAGAAATTTACGCCTCCAACACCAACAAACCTCTTAAGGAAACCAAAGGGAAATAGCCAGGTTTTCACATCTGGCTCATTATTTATGTACTGCTAATATTCATTTCTTGTGTTTACCTCAGGATCCAAGTTTCTGAAAACATACATTCTTGTCTTCTCCATCATCGCAAACAAATCTGGATTATCCTTGGCCCACTTCATATCCCAGACATCTTTACGCTCCAATTTTAACAACTCGCCAATGACCTGCTGTCCTGTGCTGTCTGTTACCCGAGCGTCCAAGTCAAAGAAAGTTAGAACTCCTGAGATATCTATGATAGCAAGACGACTACAAATATTGAAATTGGAGAAAGGAAACAAGATGGTAAAATGACAATCAGCAATCACGAATATAATTACCTATTACCCTTCTTGTGCAAAATCAGTTCATCCAAATCTGGGAAGAAGGCAGAAATGACTAAGGGGCACCTGGGTGGCTTAGTCGGTTAAGCGTCCAACTTCGGCTCAGGTCATGATCTCATGGTTCGTGAGTCCCACATCGGGCTCTGTGCTGACAGCTCAGAGCCTGGAGCCTGCTTCAAATTCTGTGTCTCCCTCTCTCTCTGACCCTCCCCTGCTCATTCTCTGTCTGTCTCTCTCTCTCAAAAATAAGTAAACATTTTTAAAAAATTAATAAAAAAAGAAAAAGAAAAAAGAAATGGCTTTAAAAAAATAACTGGTTTTAAAAATTTCTTAAATTTGATAGAAGACATAGACTACTCTCCATTTTGCTTCCTTGTGAGGAAAAAGTATCCAAAGGAATTAAAGCAACTGGCACGCAAACAATTTAAAGTATTACATTTGAATTTCTATATTTTGCCAATTAGACAAAAACATCTAAATACCGTATAATAAATAAACATTTAAATATAAATATTGTACAGTAAAACAACACTGAACCATAGACAAGTTTAAAACAAATACACATCTTTGTATTTATTACATAAATCCAACAATCCAAATTGATAACTTCTAAGCCCAGCATCTATATGAAGAGAATTTTCAGACTTACCTAGAATTGCAATTCAAGGATAACTGGTAGGCTCGACAGTTAAGGGAATACTTTTGAATCAAACCAACATTAGGAAGACTGTATCTCTGAATGGTGCCAGATTCACGACCCTGTGGAAATTACTTTTGATTACTAAAGCATATTTACAAAATAACATTAAATTACAACTACAGGTCTCTCTATATGTTCATACATTTCTTTCCAAAGTGAATGTGTCATAACTAATTCCCAATTCTGATACTAAATCACGTTACTGGGTACATATTTATCTCCTAATTTAATTAAACCCCTTTAAAAGTGGTTGAAGGTGATGTAATTTTTTTTCATGCAGCATTCAAGAAAGAAGTCAGAAACTTAGCTGTTCAGTAATACATAACTCCTTATATCATAAGGAAGAAATAACAAGGGTGACTTACAGTTGTTGTCTAGGTTAATATTTAAGGTACATTAAAAGCTAAAATATAAAGCACTTATTGCATTAAATTTCACCCCATGAATGAAAAATCTATATAAGATCACCATATGAAACAGTGGTTTCTGAAAGTCCACGTTTTTATCCTATAGCCATCTACCTGATACTAGTTAGTGGCAAATGGAGATGATCAGAAGCAGTGATACAATGAGTATCAGTTTAAATGTGTTAGAATGGCTAAAATTAACTCAGGAAAAAACAGATGTGGTGAGGCTGCAGAGAAAGGGGAACTCTTTTGTGCTGCTGGTGGGAATGCAAACTGGTGCAGCCACTCTGGAAAACAGTATGGAGGTTCCTCAAAAATTTTTTAAAGATTAAAAATAGAGCTACCCTACAACCCAGCAGTTGCACTACTAGGTATTTATCCAAAGGATACAAAAAGACTGATTTTAAGGGGCACATGCACCCCAATGTTTATAGCAGCGCTATCAACAATAGCCAATTATGGAAAGAGCCCAAATGTCCATCTACTGATGAATGGATAAAGTAGATGTGTTATAAGACTGACACTTCTCCTGGTCAGAAGGGGCCCACGGCCTGCCAGATGAGGTAGGTCAATAAACTGTTCTATGAATAGTGGAGAAAAAAAAAAAAGATGTGGTGTATATATATACAATGGAATATTACCTGGTGATCAGAAAGACTAAAATCTTGCCATGTGCAACAATGTGGAGGTAACTAGAATGTATAAAGCTAAGCGAAATAAGTCAGTGAGAGAAAGACATTGCATGATTTGATTCATATGTGGAATTCAAGAAACACAACAGATATACATAAGGGTAGGTAAGGAAAATAAGATAAAAACAGAGAGGGAGGAAAACCATAAGAGACTCTTAAATACAAAGAACAAACAGGGTTGATGGAGGAGGTTGGTGGGAGGTAGGCTAAGTGGGTGATGGCCATTAAAGAGGATACTTGTTGGAATGAGCACTGGGTGTTATATGTAAGTGATGAATCACTGGGTTCTACTCCCAAAACCACTATTACAATTATGTTAACTGACCTGGATTTAAATAAATTTAAAAAAATTTTTTTTGATATTTATTTTTGAAAGAGAGAAAGAGAGACAGAGTATGAGTGGGGGAGGGCAGAGGGACAAGGAGACACAGAATCTGAAGCAGGCTCCAGGTTCCGAGCTGTCAGCACAGAGCCCAACGCGAAGCTCGAACCCATGAACAGTGAGATCATGACCTGAGCCGAAGTCAGACACTCAACAGACTAAGCCATCCAGGTTCCCCTAAATAAAAATTTTTAAAAAAAGAATATAAATGAGGCTCGGCAGAAGTTTAGAACTAACACACCAAAAGCATGATCCTTAAAAGAGAAAACTGATACACCAGAATTCACAAAAATCAAAATTTTTTCTCTGTGAATGACCTTGTTAGGAGAAGAAAAAAGACAAAGTACAAATTGGAAGAATATTTGCAAATCATGTACCTAACAAAGTGGGCATCTCTCTAGAATATGTAAGGAAGTCTCAAGACATAAAATATTACATTAAAAGCTGATTAAAGATTCCAAAAAATATGTTTAAAAATAAAACAGTCGGGAATGCAAGCTGGTGCAGCCACTCTGGAAAACACTATGGAGGTTCCTCAAAAAAACTAAAAATAGAACTACCCTATGACCCAACAATTACACTACTAGGCATTTATCCAAGGGATACAGGTGTGCTGTTTCAAAGGGACACATGCACCCCCATGTTTATAGCAGCACTATCAACAATAGCCAAATTATGGAAAGAGCCCAAATGTCCATCGATGGATGAATGGATAAAGAAGATGTGGTATATATATATATACATACATACATACATACATACATACAACGGAGTATTACTTGGCAATCAAAAAGAATGAAATCTTGCCATTTGCAACTATGTGGATGGAAGTGGAGGGTATTATGCTAAGTGAAATTAGTCAGAGAAAGACAAAAATCATATGACTTCACTCATATGAGGACTTTAAGAGACAAAACAGATGAACCTAAGGGAAGGGAAACAAAAATAATATAAAAACAGGGAGGGGGACAAAACAGAAGAGACTCATAAATATGGAGAACAAACTGAGGGTTACTGGAGGGGTTGGGGGAGGGGATATGGGCTAAATGGATAAGGGGCACTAAAGAATCTACTCCTGAAATCATTGTTGCACTATATGCTAACTAATTTGGATGTAAATTTTTAAAAAATAAGAAATAAGGGGCACCTGGGTGGCTCAGTCGGTTAAGCGGCCGACTTCAGCTCAGGTCATGATCTCGCGGTCCATGAGTTCGAGCCCCGCGTCGGGCTCTGTGCTGACAGCTCAGAGCCTGGAGCCTGTTTCAGATTCTGTGTCTCCCTCTCTCTCTCTGACCCTCCCCCGTTCATGCTCTGTCTCTCTGTGTCTCAAAAATAAATAAATGTTAAAAAAAAAAATTTTTTTTTAAATAAAAAATTAAATTAAAAAAAAAGAATACTCAAAAACAATAAAAATAAAAAATAAAATAGAAGTTTCAGTGTAACTCTGTGCAAACCTTAATGCTGACAGATCAATAGTTGGTATAACAGACAAGAGCGAACTCTGGTTTCCAAACCCTTCTGTTCCTCTGGCCATGGCAATGGGACAAAGCGGAAGGCTCGGCTCAGGCCATCTTTCCCTCTCCCCTTTTTAATCAGTGGAGCACCGCTTTTGCAGCGTGATTCTCAAGAGGGGTCTATCAGAAAGGGTGGAAGGAGGAGGGGGAGAATATTGTTTAGTGTATAAAAGGGAGGTATGGGTTTTGGAAGATTTACCATATTGGGGTAGGAGAAAAGATTTTGTTTTTGAAAAAGGGGGCCCTTTGGCTTTAAAGGTTTGAAAAAGTAATGATTCTAAAACCTTTTACATTTCAACAGTGAAATTTTAAATGCAGAAGATATTTTCTCCATTAAACTTTCTGGCTGGTATTAAAACCATTCAAGTGTGTATGTTATAGGTAGACTGTCATTTGGGAATTATGTCAATTTTCGTGATTGATATGAGTTGCATGTTATTTTATTTTTGCTAATGTCAGAAACACCACTAGCATAACCAAAAACCCCTGCCATTGAGCAAAGACTCTAAAAAGAAAAAAGAGGCTCCATAAGACAAACTGCTTCAAAAATACACCAAATTTACTTGATGAGGAAAAACAATAATACATTCTTAAGATTTTGTCCCCCCAAAAATTATCTAATGGCTAAAGAACATAACTAGAACTGTAAACATACACCACTAAGGCTATGTTTACACAACTGAAATTCAATGACTCCACCACCATTATATTAAAGTAAACATTTAGTTCTAAAATTAGTATTTTCAAATGCCAGAGCTCAAGAAAAGCCACCATTACATTCATTTTATTTGAAAAATTCAGCAAAAATTTGCCCTAGACTTTTTTTTTTTTTTTTACTGGTTAGCAAACACACCACCTCTTCATTTTAAGTCTTATGAAAATAGCTGAGCCAAAGCACTTTCTCCAACACCAAATAGTGGGCCACATACAGAAGGAAGCTTTCTAAGACCTACTACCGCTATCCAATCCACTCGACACCTGCCAACCCTTGTGTGGCTCATGCAAGCCGGTGTCAAACTCTCCCCAGTTGGCCACTATTCTACTGCATTTATTAATAGTTATTTTTGCAAATAATTAACAATTTGTGAGGCAGTCTTTAAAAATTTCTTATTTACTACTTTGGGCTTAGAAAACTGGGTGCCCACAAGATGATATTCAAATCCAAAACATATTACTTTACTCTATTTTTATAATTTAAACAATTATTATTCATAAAATCAGTTTTTTAAGAACTTACCACGATCAGTGTCTTATCAGATGCAGTTATGGCACAAATTGGATCCCGGGTGCCCTAAAATAAATCAATTATTATTCTTTAACAAATACTTATTGAGTGACTAATCTGGTATAAGGTAGCATGCAATTCACTAAGAAGAATACTTCAATATATTTATTAACTTAAACATTCACTTACTGAGCACCTACTATGTGCAAGATGCTGAACTAAGCACCGAAGACACTCGAATAAAATCTTTCCCCTCAGGGATTACTCAAAAGCCTACTGGGGAAGAAAGCGAGCTGAACACCTAATTAATAAAAGTAGCGGTACGCTCAGGATCTAGGAGAGCAACAGAGGAAGGAACATCTCATTTACACAGAAGTACGCAGGGAGATGGAAACCTGAGCTCAGTCATAAAAGATGAACAGATGACAGAAGGGCCAGACCGTGCCAGAATGAGGAAGGGGAAACAGCATGGCACAGCAACAAGCTGGACGAGTCTCAAGAGCTTATGCTTAGTGAGAAAAAGCCAATCTCAAAAGGTTACATGCCACATGATTCCATTCATTTAAAGAATTCTCAGAGTGACAAAACCAGAAATGGAAACAGATGAGTGGTTGCCAGTGGAGCAGGGATGGGGTGGAGAACAAGTGTGAAAATGAAGAAATAGCATGAGGCAAGTTCTTTCAGGATGGTAAGATTCCATAAAACCACACGCACACATGTACATGCATAAACTAGTGAAAACTGAGTAAGGAATCCGGTGGGAGTCCAGTTAATGGTGTCATTATCAATGTCAATTTCCTGTTTTTGATATTATACTACAGTTATAGAAGATGTCACCATTGGGAAGTGGGGTAAAAAGGTTCTAAGCTATCTGTACAACCTCCCATGAGACTATAATTATTTCAAAAATGTTTTTAGGGGCCTCTGGTGGCTCAAGTCAGTTGAGTGTCCGACTCTTGATTTTAGCTCAGGTCATGATCTCATGGTTATGGGATTGAGCCCAGCATCATGGATTGGAGCTCCACACTCAGCGTGGAGCCTGCTTGAGATTCGCTGTCTCTCTCCCTCTGCCCCTCTCCCCCCTCACGCTCTCTCTCTCTAAAATTTTAAAAAAGAATAAGAAAAAAAACAAAAATGTTTTTAAAAATCAAAAGAAGGAAAAATCACAGCACACCTAGAAAAAGGTTTTCAGAACAGAAATTTTTTTTAAGAATTACCAGAATATGATGCTATTCACTAAAAACAAATTCTTTTTCAGATCTTAGACTAAAATTACAGTACTTCCAAATCTACAGATATTAACATTTGCTGGCAATAAGATCACTTACTTGAATGGCTTTACTATAGTCAAGCACCCCATCCACTGATCCAGAAGGAGTATCATCCACATGATAAATTCTGGGAAAAAAAAGTCAGAATTTCAAAGATAGTCTAAGTACAGGTTATACCATTTCATAATCTCTAGAATAATTAGGTTGAATGTCACCAATGAATACTGTTATGTAACATAAATGTCCTGATTATTTTAAAGAGTTCTTGACACAACCTGGGGCGCCTGGGTGACTCAGTCAGTTAAGCGTCTGACTTCAGCTCAGGTCATGATCTCACAGTTCGTGAGTTCGAGCCCCGCATAGGGCTCTGTGCTGACAGCTTAGAGCCTGCTCCAGTCTTCAAATTCTATGTCTCCCTCTCTCTGCTCCTCCCCGTCTCATGCTCTGTCTCTCTCTCCTTCAAAAATAAATAAAAACATTAAAAAAAAATTTTTTTTTAAAAAGAGTTCTTGACACAACTCAATCGTATAAAGGTAGAAACTACCTACCAGGTGTTTCCTAGTTATGCAAGTAATATGTTCCTGAAAGCTAGGTCGAAAATATATTTGAACATTGAATCACATATTTTCAATGAATTTCATTAAGACCCAACAGCTATTTTACCTTATTCTCCAAATGAATGTCAGGAATAACTTCTGATACACTAAGTAAGTTTCTCTGTTGTTTCTCCGTAATTTCCTGTCTAATAATGTGCTCAATGAAGGTGAAGCCTAGGGGCGTCTGGGTGGTTCAGTCAGTTAAGTGTCTGACTTCGGCTCAGGTCATGACCTCACAATGCTGTGGATTCAAGCCCCGCATCAGGCTCTGAGCTATCAGCACAGAGCCTGGAGCCTGCTTCGGATTCTGTCTCTGTCTCTCTGCCCTTCCCCTGCTTGCTCTGTCTCTGTCTCTCAAAAATAAATAAATGTTAAAAAAAATTTAGGGCTGCCTGGGTGGCTTAGCTGGCTGAGTGTCCAACTTAGGCTCAGGTCATGATCTCGCATTCGTGGGTTCAAGCCCCCATCGGGCTCCGTGCTAACAGCTCAGAGCTTGGAGTCTGCTTCGGATTATAGGTCTCCCTCTCTGTCTGCCCCTCCCCTGCTCGTGCTCTCTCTCTCCATCTCTCAAAAAATAAAATAAAACATTAAAAAAATTAATAAAAATTTTAAAAAATACATAAAGATAAAGCCTAAATGTATTTGGGAAGCTCTAATTAATGGAATTTTTGTTCTGAACTAAAGAATTGTTCCCTATGTTCCCTGTGTGATGATGATGACTACTTTTGGACTCTGCCCATCTCTCTGATACCTTCATTATAATACTATTCACACCATAGTATCTCCACTAGTTTACCTCTCTCTCTAGTTGGTGGGTTTCCCGGAACCAAAGGCTGTATCTCTAGTGCCTAGCACAGTGCCATATACTGCCAGGTGCTCTATGTCTGCTGGCAAAACATTAAAACAAGTGGAGGTGAACAGGGAAGATACAACATAGAGTAGCTATGAGGCCCTGGGCAAGTCACTTAACTTCTCTGATCCTCAATTTCTCCATGTGGAAATAAGGGCGACGTTTTGCAGGGTTTTTTTTAAGAGGCATAAATAAAATGATGTTTGTAAAGTACATATGCACAAAGCCTGATCATCAAGAAATCATAAATGTAATATAATCATAAGAAAATCAAGCCATTTTCTATCTCGAAAATATCATGAGATTTTATCATTGTTAAACTGAAATCATAATTGTACTTTGATCAATAAGGAGATTAAATGTTAAATTTAACAGAAATGTATTAAAGACAGAAAGAAAATATATTTTAAAAAGAAATAATTTAGAGGTGCCGTGCTTCTGTATTTTACTACATTTCTATTAAGTATATCCAGCCACTATTTCTACTAGTTATCACAAAATAAGAGTCAACGGTTAGAATAGGAGGGCTCTCAAGAGATCACGTGACCCCCTTCCCCCTCTTAAAACAAGCAGGGTACTACAAGAAAGGCCAATCTGAGTGAAGTGCTTCAGAGCCAGATCAACCTGGCTTTATGTCCCATCTCTACTTATCAGCTAGTGACCTTTGGCAAATAATTTAAGCTCACGTGTCTTAGTCTCTTCTCTGTGAAACAGGATTAATGAGAGTACTCACTAGGCTTACTGGAGTATCTGGCAGGTAAGAAGTATTCAGTGTTGGCTGTTATCACTATCATCAAAGATATTTTACAGATGAGGAAAGTGAGGTCCAGAGAGAACCTGCCCAGTCATATCCCACATAGAAATACAAGGAAATGCTGCCATCTTAAAGCCAGAATATCTTCAGCTGGCTCCCAGGACACTCACTCTATGGAGAGGCTAGACTTTTCTGTCCCAACTTTGTCCTTAGATCTACCTTCTCCCTGCAGATGGCAGTTCTCTTGCTTATTATTGCTACCACTGCCACATGCTGTCCTGAAAAAGGCCAAAGATTCTTCCTATCTAGACTTTCAGAACTACTGAGAAGATATAGTATTTTTCAATTTTTTTGTTGTTGTTGTTTTGCTTCCACATGAATTCATGCATCCAGAATATTTTTACTAGGGACATTTCTCCTATCTTAGTACCTGAGTGAATCTTAAAGGAAAGGGAAGATTGCATTAAGACAGCAAGCATGTGTGAGGGAAGATGATCTGAAAAAGCAACCCAGGGTTTCTGACATAACCCCCAGTGCCCACTCCCAACAGAGGTCTAAGCCCTGATTAAGAATTATTAGGTTAAAGCACTCAACAAAATGCTTTATTTAAAGGTTTAGGGTGGGGCATCTGGGTGGCTCAGTCAGTTAAGCCTCTGACTTTGGCTCAGGTTGTGATCTCAAGGATCATGGATCCAGCTTGTGTAGGGCTCTGTGTTGGCAGTGCATAGCCTGCTTGGGATTCTCTCTCTCTCCCTCTCCCTCTCTGCCTCTCCCCTGCTCGCACTATCTCTCTCAAAATAAATAAACTTTAAAATACATACATACATACATACATACATAAAGGCAGGCTTAGGGTAACAACAAGTGGGTAAAATACAGAATATCACCAACAGAGATAATATAACTTACAAAAACTCAGGAAACACATCTACACCTTGAAACTTATCACAGGAATCCCCCCATCCTAGTCCTAACTTCTCTATGTAGTAGAGCCCTCTCTATCACTTAACCCAACTCCCTGGAATCCAGGGCAAGAAAAAGAAGCCCAAGTAACCAGTTCACCCTACCTGAAGACCTCCTCCTTATCTGTGTCTAAGAACCTGCCTATCCTATGGTGGCTGACACTAGGATCACCCCCACTCTCCCAGAACAACCTGTGCCACTAACCCATAAGAATGAAGCTTTGGTCAGACATTCAGTTGAATAATCGTATTTCAAGTATAGCATAATAACCCTAACATGGTGAGAGTAGGTGAGAGAGAATAGCTATTTCCTTATAAAAACACAGACTTCTGGGGCGGCTGGGTGGCTCAGTCAGTTGGGTGGCCGACTTCGGCTCAGGTCATGATCTCGCAGTCTGTGAGTTCGAGCCCCGCGTCGGGCTCTGTGCTGACAGCTCAGAGCCTGGAGCCTGTTTCAGATTCTGTGTCTCCCTCTCTCTCTGACTCTTCCCCATTCATACTCTGTCTCTCTCTGTCTCAAAATAAATAAAACGTTAAAAAAAAATTTTATAAAAAAAAAAAACACAGACATCCAGTTTTAATCTCTAAGGGCTTTCTTTTATTATACCACACCCCTTCTTATTTATTTTGATCAATGTAAACAAATAATTTGAAAGATTTTGAAAGATTTTGAATGGGAAAGTATTATTTCTAGTAATCAAAACAACTTACAGTTCTCAAGCATGACAATTTAGAATTAACTATGTCTGGTTTAAATGTGATACGGCTGAGCTACTAAAAACCATGTATCAAAAGATATACCTTTCTCTCCCTTCTTTCCGAGACCGCGTGATCTGATTAATTTCCAATGCTGTGAGCTTCTTTGCCACACGATATTGCCAGGTATAAAATGCTTCTTTTGAAGCTGCTATCACATGGGTTTTGGTCATTGCAACAAATAATGGTACTATTTAAAAGAGCATTAAAACAATTAGGTTACAGTTACACAGAATCACAGAATGTTTGTGCTGCAAAGGAATTCAGTGACCACTGTATTCAACTCCTCATTTCAGACAATATACCCAACATGCAGTCTCTAAAATCAAAAAACATAATCAAAAGCTTGTAGGACCATACAAAAATATTACATGAAAATGGATCAAAGACCTAAATGTAAGAGCTAAAATTACTGTAGAAATCTTAGGGGGGCGGGGGGGGGAACCTTAGAAATAAATCTTTGTGACCTTGGATTAGGCAAGAGTTTCTTAGATATGACACCAAAAGCACCAGCAACAAAAGAAAAAGTAGATAAACTGGACTTCATCAAATTTAAAACATCTGTGCTTCAAAGGACACCATCAAAAAAGTGAAAAGACAACCCACAGAATGGAAGAAAATGTTTGTAAATCATATATGTGATAAGGAATTATTTCTAGAATATATAAAGATCTCTTACAACTCAATAATAAAAAGACAAAAAACCCAATTAAAAAATGGTCAAAGGATCTGAATAGACATTTTTCCAATGAAGATATACAGTCACTAAGCAAAGGAAAAAGATGTCCAATATCATTAGCCATCAAGCAAATGCAAACAAAACCACAATGACATACCACTTCAAACCCACTATAATGGCTACAATCAAAAAGTCAGCCAATAACAAGTATTGCCAAGGAAGCAGAGAAATGGTAGGGAAATAGTGGTGCATCCACTTTGAAAAATAGTTTGGCAGTTTCTCCATTTGCTAAATACAGAGTTACCACAGGCCCCACCAACTCCACTCCTAGGTATATACCCAAGAGAAATGAAAACAAATGTCCACACAGAAGCTCACACACGAATGTTCAGAACAGCATTGTTCATAATAGCCAAAAAGTTGAAATAGCCCAAATGTCCAATTAACTGATGAAGAGATAAATCAAATCCCACTACCTCCTCCCATCCCCATTATTATTACTGCTCGGTTTGGGCCTTTATATCCTTCCCTCTGACCTCACATCTTATAATTCCTCATTAAGTTAATTAAGAAAATTCTAGATGGCTAACAAACACAGGAAAAAACGCTCAACATCACTCATCATCAGAAAAATACAAATCAAAACCACAATGAGATACCACCTCACACCTGTCAGAATGGCTAAAATTAACAACTCACGAAACAACAGATACACTGCTGGTGGGAATGCAAATTGGTTCAGCCACTCTGGAAAACAAGGTGGAGGCTCCTTAAAAATAGAATTACATTACTAGGTATTTATCCAAAGTATACAAAAAGGCTGATTTGAAGGGGTACACGCACCCCAGTGTTTATAGCAACACTATCACAATAGCCAAATTATATACACAACGGAATACTACCCAGCAATCAAAAAGAATGAAATCTTGCCATTTGCAACAAAATGAATGGAACTGGAGTGTATTATGCTACGTGAAATACGTTAGTCAGAAAAAGACAAATATCCTATGATTTCACTCATATATAGAATTTAAGAAACAAAACAGACGAACATAGAGGAAGGGAAGGAAAAATAAGATTAAAAACAGAGAGGGAGGCAAACCATAAGAGACTCTTAAATACAGAGATCAAACTGAGGGTTGCTGGAGGGGAGGTGGGTGGAGGGATGGGCTAAATGAGTGATGGGCATTAAGGAGGGCACTTGTTGGGATGCGTATGGAGAGTTACATGTAAGTGACGAATCACTGGGTTCTACGCCTGAAACCAATACTACCCTGTATGTTAACTTGAATTTAAATAAATAAATTTGATTAAAAAAAAGAACAATTAGAGATTAAAAAAAATAAAATCATGAAGAAGAGAAGCTAGATTTAGAGTACTGTATGGTAAAATCTGTGTACAAGTGGACCCACACAGTTCAAACCTGTGTTGTTCAAGAGCCAGCTGTATCATTAAAATTAATTTTTATCTGTTTAAAAAAAAGAAAAGAAAATTCTCCAAAGTTCCTTCCTAATTTAGGAAAATATTCTCCTAACCATATAACTTTGTTCATCTATTCCTTTTCTTAGAGAACATTTAAGCTCCTACCTACCCTTTGTAGGACCTGTGTACCCTTTGATGACATAGCCTTATAAAATCTAGCTTAAAGATTAAAAAATAGAGGAAGAAGTAAAATAACTTGTCCAAGGTCACAAAACACAAACTAAATACCATAAAACTAAGCAAACACATTCACACAAACTATGTAAAAACAAAACAAAACTCCATCATAAAAGATCATTTTAGTACCTATTTTCTAAACTCCTGAATAATTAGAATAGTATAAAACTTGTGTTTTATTAAATATTAAGCTAAATAATTATTCATATGGCCAGAATAAAGGAATGGTGTTAACAGCAGCTACCATTTATGGAGTTCTTGCCATGGTCCAAGTAAACATTTAAGGCATTAAAAGACTGAGAAAATGGACAAAGAATCAGAAACCAGGCTAATGATAAAATAGTAATTGAGTAGATTACCAACTTTGTGATTCAAATTCAAGAATTTTTATATACAAAGTAATTCAGTATAGTTGAATCATACTAAAAACATTTTTTCATTACAATTGTCAAGGTTTTTCTATTTGAAACACGTACTATTGTTGAACTCTAGAGGGAGCCAGAAGCCTTTCCTGTAGTGAACAAGTGGTCGAAAGGTGATCCTGGAAAAGTAGCAAGGGCCTGGGGAGCGCTGAGTGAGAAGAATGAGCATGCCAGGCCCAGGCTTTGCTCAGCTTTCTCTGACCCCACTCTCACTAAATCATAAGACATTTGCTAAATGTTTAGTAAATTCTACCACAGACACTCTAATGCTGATGAGTATAATGCCTTTAGTGGGATTTGAAATAAGTTCACAACTTTAAACTATTTTCTAATATGGGGCACCTGTGTGGCTCAGTGGGTTTAGTGTCTGACTTTGGCTTAGGTCATGATCTCGTGGTTCCATGAGCTCGAGCCCCGCATTGGGCTCTCTCTGCTGTCAGCACGGAGCCCGCTTAGGATCCTCTGTCTCCCTGTCTCTCTACCTGTCTGCCTCTCTCCCTCTCTCTCTCTCTCAATCTCTCTCTCTCTCTCAAAAATAAACATTAAAAAAAAATATTTTCTAATAAAATACAATTTTTTCTAAGCATATATAAAAGCATTCCTCTAACCAACATTTACATACAACTATAAATTATACTCATGTTCCTCTCTGATACATCCTAAATAATCACAATACCTTATCATTAGCCTGGTTAAATTAAAATGTTAGTGGTTCATGGAAAGAGTCAGACTTTTGGATTCAAACTACAGGTACTTGCTTAACTCTGTAGCCTTAGATAAATCACTTATTCTCTCTGAACCTCAGTTTACTTACTGCAGTTGGAAATAATAATATCTTATACAGCTGCTTTAAAGATTAAAAGAGATAACAAAGCATGGCAAAATCTCTGGAATAGAATAAACAATAATAATTTCAAAGCCAATATTTATTAACTTAAATATATATATATTATATATTACATATATTATATATATTATTTATATATTTAAGTTAATAAATATATACATCAGGTACATATACCATATACTATAAATACATTAACTATAATTATTTGGTTCTATATAATATATAATTGTGTTAATATATAATGAAAATATTACATAGTATATATTCTCACTCACACTCACAACTATTCTATGAGATAAGCATTATTACCCCACTGGGGAGATGAAGAAACTGAAAGAGGGAGGGGTTAAATAACTTGCTGAGGTGCATGACTAGAAAGCCGGAGGTGAGACAAAAGCCCAGTTAATCTGACTCCATAATCTGTGCTCTTAACCACGATGGCATATTGCTTCTAATTAACGGTTAATAATAGTATTAGATGTGGATACTAGTATTGTTTTTATTTTTATTACCTATATAGGTTTTTATAATAAAGTCACATATAAACCCAACAGTCAATACAAAAAAAAATGCAAATACAAATATATCTAAAACATACATTCTTTGGATCAGTATGGGAGTAAATTCAGCAAATTCATATGGGTAGATAGTCCTGTCTACAAAAACTATGCTAGATTTTCATTAAAAGATCCATCCCATCCTGGTGGATTAGTTCTTAGTTTCCTAGAACTAAGCCCCCAGGAGTAAGTTAGGAATCCAAATTTTAACAGACAGAACGTTTTAGAAAAAGAACACAACCAGGATAAAAGCATTCCATGTTCCTCTCAACTACTCATTATTTGGAAAGAAAAATTTCAAATATTTAGAATGATTATTGGAAACAAAAATTTTTAAGGAAATAATTAGGCTTCCATTAGCTGAACTTTGTTAACACTTATAGGTAGAAGTCACTACGCAGGCAAAGGATGTAAAATAACCTAAAACAACCTAGGAATTCATATATAAGTAAAACTTGCTTGTAATATTTTAATGCTGAGGCCTGAAATAAATGTCTACATCTGTAATGTTCCCTTACTTTCCTACTTACTAATTTCTCAGCCTCTTAAAAAATCTGGTAAACTGAAATTGCACTGACATGTTTTCATCAAGCTGCCTTTCTCTAGAATCTATGCATGACTCCAGGCATGTGGTAGAGACCATCATTAGAAAGCCACCTACCAGCTCCCGCCAAAATGGCTAAAGCACAGGCACCTGGTACTTTCCAGGCACTTTTCATGCCTTCGTTTCTCTGCAAATGCTGCTTTCTCTCCTTAAAATGTCACCTGAATAAACACTTATCCTTCAAAATTCAGCTCAAATGAAAGCATCTCTAAGTAGCAAAGATTATGTCTGATGTCCTTACTCACTAATATCCACTTATCCAACACCTAGCACGATACCAACCTAGCACACAGCGGGGGAACAGTACACCAGTGTCAAATGGATTAACTACATTTC
Organism: Acinonyx jubatus; assembly: GCF_027475565.1. Lineage (NCBI taxonomy): Eukaryota > Metazoa > Chordata > Mammalia > Carnivora > Felidae > Acinonyx > Acinonyx jubatus. The sequence continues at coordinate 122,712,682 of NC_069388.1, read as the reverse complement.
ATTATTTGTTTAGATATCCTACAGGAAGTTTCATAGTCAATTTTTTATAACTCCAGATACCCAGTACAGTACCAGAAACTCACTGAAGTTTTGCTAAATAAATGTGTCATTTTCCATTTTCATGATAGAAATAAGTACTTTCCATATGCTCAATAAGCATTTGTTATAGGGCAGGCACAGTGTTAGAGGAATACAGAAATTAATAAGACATAGATCTCTAAGGAGTCCAAAATCTTGTGGGGAAGGCAAACGAGAAAATCAGTAATTGTAGTGCAGAGTAAAAAGTAGTACTCTGAACAGAAGTGCACCTTTAAAATACCTCTTAAAGGTATTTTAAGAGCTCAAAGGAAGAGCACCGGAAAAGGGCACGTAACTCCTCCATGCATAGTACAAAAGCCCCACAGACTAAACTTGTATAATAATGCATAAAGTTCTTTTAAAAAGTTTCTACAGAGATTGGCAGGAGGAAGAGCAGCACAAAAATTACACTTTCCAGAGCAACATCAGTTACACACTTTTTTCGTTTTATCCTCCAGTCCTCACAAAAATCTGGCATACAAACTTAAAGGAATTTTACAGGATATGTATGAAACAAAAATGTTGAGTCCTTGGCTCGGTTTACTGCAAGCCAATGAAAGAACTGTTTGTTAAAATTTCAGCCAGCGAGACTGCAAAAAAAAAAAAAGTTTCAAGACTCAAAAATACAAATAATCATGCCCTCAAGTATTTGCCATTTTATGAAGGTGAAGGATTTACATCTGGCTTTATGAAAAAAAAAAAAAGACTACCTATGATTAAAATTACTTTGAGGCTAACCCTACCATCATTATTCTGTTAAAACTTTTGATATCAAAAGAAAAAACATATAATCTAAAGACTGACATAATTCATCCCTTAAGAGACTGTTATGTTTCCAATACAAGATATTCCTGTGATAAGAGTCTGTAATAATTTTAAGCTAAGCCTTTTAACAAGGAACACTAACATATATACATATATATGCAGGTACAAATATAAACATACCTCTATAACAATGAACGTAAGATATGAAGTTGAAAAGTGTCAATATATAAAACTGAGTTACCAAAACTCTAAACAGACAGCATAAAATCTTGAAAGCCCATTAAGTATTTCTCACATTTGCTTGTATCACCCAAACAGTTTAGCAAAATATATTTAGAAGGGAGACACTAACATTTGATGAAGGTTAAATATGAAATCTGAAAAAAAAAAATGACTAGCTCTCAGATTCAGAAAATTCAATGGGTTTTCAATTTTTGAAGTCTAATAATTTTTCTAATACCATATCCAATAAACTACCACACTTAAAACACATTACTTTTGGAAGTTAAAGTGAAATCGCCACAAAATATTTGGTAATGATTTTTAACAAAAAAACATAAGAGTTAGATGAGAAATTTTTTAATGGTTACTTTCATAATTGTTGGATAGAGGGAATGGTAACTCTAAAGTAACAAATGTCTTCTGAAAACAAACAAAAAAAAATCAGGAATTTTTGAAAGCTGTCTCTATTAATAGATTGATTTCATTAGAAAAATCTGGAAAGAGAAAATGCACTTTTACAAGCAGCTAAAGTGTTTTTATAGAAGAGAGGTATTTGCAAGCAGCTTATTAATAATAAAAGTGGTTTAACAGCAAAATTGTTTCTATAATCCCATTTATTACATGCTAATCATTACATTGCATACCAATTCCTACACAAGTATATTTCCCATTGAAAGCAAATAATGGCAGTATAACAGTGATGAGATTACTGTGGCTTTTAGAGTAAACTTATAATTTATTGTATTAAACAGGATATTTATACGGTGAAGTGGAGCATTATTGATAATTTGACTACAATAATTGGCATAAACTGGTGCTGGACTTGGCAAACCAGGAAAAATGGTCATTCTTGTTTAGAAGACCATTTTAATTAATAATGCCATAGCTAGGTTTTTAAATTAGTTGTACAAATAAAACTTGATTAAAGAGGGAATAGACATTAACATTTCCTTACCAATATCAATATATTTGGGATCCAAAGGTGTGCCAATAGAATTACAAAGAACTAGCACAAACTGTGAACAAATAAAACAAAGAGTATCAGAATTCCTGCTTCTGTACAATGAAAGAAATAATGCTTAATATATCATGCTTATCTCTGTAAAGTATCACAACAGGGAAATAACTGATAAAATTGTTAAGTGCAAAGAATAGCAGACAAATATAATCTACAGCATTAAACATAAAGATATACGAATTAAAATTAAACCAAGGCTGATTTCTCAATATAATGGAACACTGTCATTTTTAAGAGTTCACCTAAGAAACACAAGTACACTGGCTACGTTTCATTATTTACACTTCTAAAATTCCTGATCAGCTCTAACCTCAAAATTCATTTTTATCTTATAATCAGCTATATAAGAACTAATTTGTTACCATTGCACCAAATGTTTCCATCTCGTTCTCCTCCTTTGAAGCAATATAAAAATGACATGTACACAATTAATTATCAATAATTAATATTCAGTAAAATAATCAAGCATAATGCACACTTTACACCATACTAAAGTGATAATTTCATTCTTCTATTGTTAATCACCTTTTCTATATCTTGTGCTAAGAATACTATTTTACTTAGATATTCTCCCGATTGGAATAACGACTTCAAATAAACCAATTCTCTACGTACTACTTACATGCAGACTTTCTCTTTCTTTTTTCAGCTTCTCAAGAAAAACTTCTTTAATTTCATAAATGTAAATTAAATGAACCCTTGTGCACTGTTGGTGGGAATGTAAACTGATGCTGCCATTGTGGAAAACAGTATGAAGGTTTCTCAAAAAGTTAAAAATAGAACCACACTATGATCCAGGAATCACATTACTGAGTATTTACCCAAAAAACACAGAAACACTAACTCAAAGGGATACATGCACTCCTATATTTACTGAAGCATTATTTACAATAGCCAAGCTATGGAAGCAGCCCAAGTGTCCATCAATAGATGAATGGATAAAGAAGATGTGTTATACACACACACACACACATACACTATTCAGTCATAAAAAAATTAAAACGTGCCATTTGCAACAACATGGATGGAGCTAGAGAGTATGATGCTAAGTGAAATAAGTCGGACAAAGACAAATACCATGATTTCACTCATATGTGGAATTTAAGAAACAAAACAAATAAGCAAAGAAAAAAAAAAGGCAGAGAGAGAGAGAGATACAAACCAAGAAACAGGCTCTTAACTATAGAAAACAAATTGATGGTTACCAGAGGGAAAAGGAGTGGGGATGGGGGAAACAGGTGACAGGAATTACACATCAAGAACACACATCAGAATGAGCACTGAGAAATGTATGGAAGTGTTGAATCACTATATTGTACACCTGAAACTAACATAACACTGTATGTTAATAATGCTGGAATTAAAATAAAAATTTAAAAAAGAAAAAAATTTAATTTTTAAAAAAACAAACTAAATGACAAAAATTATACTAAAATATAATTTACTTTTCCACTACTTAAAATAAGCTGATTTACTGCCACAAAATACCACAAGTAACTTGTGTTTGTTAATCCACATATCATCTACGTGCTCATAGCTTAAAGAATGGAAGAGTTCCGAAGAACTCTTCTTACTGAAGAGTAAGAAGAAGTCCTCCCCTAAAACTTCCCATTTTCTGCTCCCTGGAGTAATGACTTTCAGCTCCTTTAATTCATCCTTTTGATATTTACCTCCACAAACCTAAGTAACACGTTGATAATGCTACTTCTTATTTTGTTCTGTTTCGATCTGGAGCAGTATCTACTGACTTCTCACTATCACTTCCCACTATCTTTCAGTCCCCTTTCCAGCCTCCCATCACACAGGGGTACACTTCCACCATTCCGGCTTTCCACTTACAATTTTGTTAGATCGGGATTTTAGGGGTTAATATGGTTATTATACTTTAATTAAAAGTTTTTTAATTATAATATCCATTTAATTACAAAATTAATTTAAAAAGCATCATTTTGATTATGTAAACGCTATCCACGGCTGAGCTGTAAGTACGTCACGATTTATTCTAAATCGCATTTTGCTTTCCCTGTAGTTGGTTACTGCCTTTCTTTTTTCTCTTTGCTTGGTTTCTCTATACCCAATTACCTCCCAGTTATGTACATCTTCTCTCAAGAGTTCAACCACATTAAGCGTTCTATTAATTTCATCTTGAGTTTCCTCTGGAGCCACGTGATCTGCTGTCATCTGATGACTCCCTAGGCATGCCGCACACTGTCAACTGGTACCACTATGCACCACTGCTGTCAGGTTATCCAGTTTCTTCCTCTTGGTCTTTTCCTCGTTTTGGTAGGCCATATTCTGAAGTAACTAAGAAAGCTTGGGAGGTAAGTTTTTGGTGACCTTATACATCTAAAAATGTCTTTGTCCTACCTTCATTTTATCTTTTTTCCACACAACACAGAAAGCTCTATTTATCCACACTAGTCCAGAGAAAGGCAGGTATGCTGTTTAGTATGCTGTTGTCTTGGTCTCCTGCCGGTTCTCTCCCCATCCATTTCCGCTCAGCCTGCTTCTTTTTATCCTCGGCTGCTATCCTCCTTTCCTCTTCTGCCCAAGGTTTCAGGTACCTATAGCGCTTGGTTCTGTAGGCCACACCAAGGAGCAGGGCCAAGGAGCAGCCGAGCTCGAGGAGCGGTCAGACCTGCACCAGCAGCACAATCTCGTCCATAACCTTCACGCTGGAAGCACTGTGCAATCAGTCTCCTTCCCTCATTTTAATTAGTCTGCTGCAGATATGGAATTCAAGACGGGAAATCATTTTCCCTCAAAATTTTGAAAGCAATTCTCCAAAGTATTGCTGTTGACAAGATGAATGCCATTATGATGCCTGACCGAATGAAGTCTTTCTGAAAGCTTATAGGATCTTCTTTTTATCCCGTGTTCTGAAACTTCACAATGATGTGTTTTGATTTGGAAATATTTTTATTCACTGAGGTAGACACTTTCAATCTCGAAACCGAAGGGAAATTTTCTTGAATAGTCTCTTCTCTCTTTGGATTACTCCCCTCCTCTTTGCCTACCTATTCACTGAACTTCCAGGGCTGGTCCTGATTTTCTTACCTATTCACTCCTGTTTTCCATTTCCTTGTCTTCCTGCTCCACTTTATAGGAGTTTTCCTTGATTTTATCTTCTAACTCTTCTGCCAAATTTTTCATTGCTATTATCATATTTGTAATTTCCAAAAACTTTTTCTATAGTATCCCTTCCTTGTTTTATGGATGTAGTATCCCTTAACTCTAATAATTTGAAATGACTCTTCTGAATTGTTCTTCTCCCTGCCGAATCTCTGCTTCCTCCCCATTCTTTTCTCCTTGTGTTTATTTTTGTGTGTGTCTGTTAAATGAGATGCTTTCTTCAAACGTCTGACAATCCTTGTCTGTTTCTATTTCAGAGTATGACACTGAAAGCTGCTTGTAATCTATTGGTTTATGGGTGAGCCTCATGACTGGTCTTCACAGTAAGGTGACGAGGCAGGGATATTTCCTTGGGAACTCCCCATAGGAGAACTTTTAGAGGTCATTTCTCTTGAACTGGTCAGATTCTCCAGACAGGACTCTTTATATGCCTTTTTAATTTTCTCCTTCCTGCATAATCTCTGGTACTTCCAAATTGTTTTTCCATTTGTTTCTTTCTCCTACCAGGTACCATTAAGTCCTGTGTCTCTTCAGGATTCTGGGATGAAAACTGGTTACTTCTTTGCTTTCTCCATTGATGATTTAGGATTCAGCTTTCTTAGGTCTGCTAAGGTAATCACCACTAATCCACCCACTCTTTAACCCCCAAAACTATGTTACCATTTCCTTTCTCTTTCTGGTCCCTATGGGCTTATGACTTTTTAAAAAATACCTTTACTGTTATTTTAGTAAGTTTCAAGAGAGAACAGAGCCAAAGGTGGCTGTTCAAATGGCCACCTTAAACCAAAAACTTTATGCTTTTTAATGGAATAAAATAATTTATAACACAGCCAAAGATAATGATAATCCTTTTTTGAAAAATGTATATGCTTCTGCAAATATTTAAATTGTTTCATACTTTTTAAGGCATTATTTATATTATTTATTTTACACTATGAGATGGTTATTTTTAAAGCAATGTAACTCCAAATAAAAGTATACTTCTCAATGTCAAAACTACCCAAAGTGTTATAATGATCATAGTTACATAACTTCTTGAGCATTTATACTAGACATCTGGATATTCATTTTTCCTTGTGGAATTTTAACTTGGAAAAAGACGGTAGTATTTTAAATATGTTTCAGAGACAAAAAGCTTCCATACTGAACTGGTGAGTATGAAATGCTAATGGATTAGCTAATTGGAAAAAAAAATAGAGTCACAATGGAATCACATAATTTTCCAAAACAGAGGTCCAGACAGACATGGCCAATAGACCCAACACTTTGCTGTACTGCCAGTAGAGAGGCTATACCTGAGAAGGAGAGGTTAACCCATACCCATCTTAGCTTTAACATATGAAGGAACACTTACCTGAGGATGATTTTCATCAGCTTTCGTAGCCAAAATGCAGAAATCTCCACAGGTAGTAATAGAAATGAGACTCTTCACATATTTAACATATTTCTCATTGTTTTTTGTATCCCAAAAGATAACACAATACTCTGGACGATCAGGTCTGGTATAAGCATATACTACAGTATTGGAGCAATAACCCCACTAGGAAGAAAGGAAGGAGCAAAGGGCCAGAACAGGAGGGAAGAAGAGAGGGAGAGAGAGAAAGAGGAAAAGAACACTTAACACTGGGAACAAAAATCTTATTATGTACTGCAGATACGTGGTTTTTTGGTGCTGACAAAATATATTCTTCAGGAGTAAAAGACAGAAAGACTGAACATTCAGCACAATACCTTTTCTCACTAAAATAACAAAAAATCTAAGAGAAACACAGTTATCAAAGAATGTACTGCAAAAATAAGTTTAGTTTAACTTTCCTTATTTCCATTTGTGAGATTCACGCTTCAGTGGTGAAAATCTCGGATTTTTCAGTAGTCCGTAACAGCTGCGTGAGGGACAACAGGAGGAGTGACCCCTGTCAAAAGCTTAACTTCTGGGTCCCCAAGCCAAATTTCAAAAACAGATGCTTTGCTTTTTCTCCCCTATCTACATTTTCTACATTTGTTTTTACCAGAGTAACATATGCACATAGTGTAGAGTCAAATAATTCTACATAGCTAATTTAAAACAAAAATAGAATGCAGACCCCACTGACTAATTTCCTCCCAGTGGTAGCCATTTGTAACTCTGAGCTTTGACTCTTGTTATCTACCTCCATATCACGTATGTATTGATTACGGCTTATGGAATGTCTTTCTCTTGGGCTAACTCTCCCAATATACTCATAATGTAATTTTGAATAAAGCAATATTCAAAGTTAATATGACTATGTTTACTATTCAAAATTAAGGCATATTTACTTTTTATAGGATGGTTAGTTTTTAAAATAAGCTTTTTACTTTAAAATAATTTTAGACTTATATATAAGTCACAAGGATAATACAGAGTTCCCTATAGTCCTCTCCATTTCCCCCTGCTGTGAGTACCTTACACTGCTGTGGTACATTCATCACAACTAAGAAGCCAGCACAGATCCAGTACTATTAACTAAACTCCACACCTTATTTAGATTTCATGAGTTTTTCTCCAATGTTCTTTTTCTATCTCAGAATCCTACTTGGAATACATTATGTTTAGTCACCTTGTTTCCTTAGGCTCCTCTGGTCTGTGATGATTTCTCAGTCTTTCCCCATTTTTAATGACCTAGACAGTTTTGAGGGGTACTGGTCAGGTATTTTGCAGAATGTCCTTCAATGTGGGTTTGTGTGATGTTTTTCTCCTGCTCAGACTGGGATTTTCAGAACAACCATCAGAGAAGTGATGACCTCTTCTCATGTGCCACATTAGGGGTACGTGATATCTATGTGACACCGGTGATGATGCTAGCCTTGATCACCTAGACAATGTGGTGTCTGCCAGGTTCCTCCACTGTAAAGTGCCTTTGCTTTTCACCCTTTCCATACTCTACTCTTTGGAAGTGAGTCACTAAATGCAACTCACATTCAAGTTAGGGGGGCAGGGGACCAGCTGGGGTAGTGTCTAAGTAATTCAAATACTTCTGTAAGGAAGATTTGTTTCTTCCCCCCCATTTATGTATTTAAATAATCTATTTTAGATCAGGTTTTGCTTGTGGACACTTATTTTTATAATTTGGGTTACAATCCAATGTTACATCATTTATTTTGTTGCTCAAATTGTTCCAGTTTGGGCCATTGGGAGCTCTTTCAGGTTGGCTCCTTTGTCTCTTTGGCATACCCCCATCCTTTTGTTTGAGACTTCCTTACTTTCTGCCACTATCAGAGGCTCCAGGTTCATCTTGCATTTTTCCCACCCTAGTCCTAGAATCAGACAGCTCTCCAATGCGCTTTGCCTTCTAAAAAATGAATTAAGTTTTTCACACATAACAAATATTCTTAGTATTTTGCAGCTCAATTAATCTCATACTTCTGAATTTGTTTTGGGTCAAATGTTAAATTTAGGATAAAGTACTGATTAGTATTATGCTGCTTATTTTCATTTTCCTCTTCCGATCCATCCTCTCCCCTTCTTTACCCTACACTATGCCCTGGAAACTAACTTCTATGAACTCCATCACGTGGGCTACCTTGCCTTCTAGTTTCCAGCTGGGTCTGGCCAATAGAAGGCACCAGCAGGTGGAGAGATGGCTGAAGTACTCCCTCCCCAAAGCTGTCTCTGTCCAGCCAGTCAGCAGAAGCTGCGCTCCCACAGAACAGTCTCTCTTGTATATCCACAGCCCCAGTGGGTTCCAGGAACAATAACACTTCCTTATTTTGCCCACCATTGCTAATACCTGGATGCTTGCCTTGTCAACCCTTACTGAACCCCTTAACCTTGCCCACACCTCTGAAATAAACCCTTCATCAATCTGTTTTCAATTATTCTTTTGTGTGTGCCATGCATTTCCTGCTGAGACCCTGACTGTTGGGAGTATTTTATTAATTATATATAGTATTCTAGAAAAGCTTTCTGGTTCTAAAGTCTCCACACTAAAAACACCTCCTTTCATCTGGTTTCTAAAATAAAGTGGCTGTGAATACATGCAAGAAACATATTATACTTCAAGCTACAACAAAACTATTTAGTAAAAACAGACTTTTTTTTTTTTTTTTTTTTACAACTGCTCATAATACTCACCTTATAATCAGGTCGAATGTTTGCAAAATATATAAAAGAATCAACAGCTAGTGCAATTTTCAGTCCTCCTCCTTCCCAAGATAGTGCAGACATCTGCTTTCCAGGAACCTTCAAAGTACCCAAATGCTGAAAAAAATGATTATATTTAACCTAAAGTATTGCAATTAAATAAAATATAAATTACCACCCACCACTTCATAGACATCAAGAGTGGCATAAAAATTATTTTGTGAAAGGTTACCACTCACTTCATAATCATTTTCCTTGAATTTTTATAATGAAAAACATACATACGATAGGAGAAATTTATGAACAATAACCAAAGAATTCAGTATCAAATTTCATCAAATCTAAGATTTGAAATCCAGAGATTTAAATATGCATCTTTACTTTTATGTACAACTCAGGAAAGAAAAAAATACATTGTTAATTAAAATAGAAACTCTGACTATACGATGCACCCCAATTTTGAAGTTGTTAAAAAAAAAAAACAACTGCGCCTCCTGGGGGTGCCTGGCTGGCTCAGTCAGTGGAACACGCGACTCTTGATCTCAGGGCCGTGCCTCGAGCCCCACGTTGGGTGTAGAGATACTTAAAAATAAAATATTTTTTAAAAAACTGTGCTTCTTGGAATCAATGAATTGTGGCAGTAAACACAATGCTTAAGGCTGGCCTCTCTTTCACCCCCCACAGCCAGTGGGTCAGTAGTCCCATCGCTTCCGCTCACATCCATCCTCCACTGCCACGGCCTCTTTTCCTGAGTCAATGATGGTAACAGTCGAACTGCAATTTTTACCTTTCACCTCTTTCCTCATTCCCAGCCTCCATCCCCCAAATTCAATTCTTCATTTTACTGTCATAATTACCTTTCTGGGACACAAATCCAATCATGTCCTACCCTGCTTTAAAAAATGTTTAATAATTTTTAAAAATCAATAGCTCCCCACCATCACATTCTTTAGCAGAGTATGCAATGCCTCTTCCCATCTGGCCCAAAACCATACTCTTGGGTTCAGTACCCCACTATCTGGCCATAATGCTTGTGTTCTCACTCATGAGAGGACCACTATGCCTCCAGACCTTTGGCCCAGATAATATCTCTTCTGCCTGAAATCTCCCTTTCCTCTCCCATCCTTACTCTCCCTTGCCCTACTGCAGCACCGCTCTCCATCCTCCAAGACACAACTTTAGTACTGCTTCCTGCCTTCTCCCTCCTTCTGTGGGTCCAGAGAATTCAGATAGTGAGCAACCTGAGAGCCCTAACTTCATCATGCTTATATCTATGTCCCTATCCCTTAATGGACTGGTTGGTAAACAGGTACTCAATAAATATCTCTTAAGTAAATAAATGTATCATGCATCCAAATTAATGTCTTCAAATATGACAACATGCTTGATACTTTTAATTACAACTATACCAAACCAACTTACAGTTTTCAATTTAACATAGCACATTTTATGGCTAAGTTAACAGTGAATAAATGAATACAAAGACATTTTCAGGTGGTCATAAAAAAAGAAAATATTTTAAATCTATGCTTTTTTGACAGACCTAAGAATTTTAATAAGTTGTACCAGTATCCTCTGTTCTTTTTTTAAAAAAAAGTTTTTCTTAATGTTTATTTATTTTTGAGAGAGAGACAGAGCATGAGCAGGGGAGGGGCAGAGAAAGAAGGAGACACAGAATGTGAGGCAGGCTCCAGGCTCTGAGCTGTCAGCACAGAGCCCGATGCAGGGCTAAAACTCACGAACTGTGAGATTATGACCCAAGCTGAAGCCGGACGCTTAACCAACTGAGTCACCCAGGGTGCCCCAACGATATCCTTTGTTCTTAAGCAGATATGCGCGAAAGTCAAATTTAATGTATTAAACTCCATTTTGTCAGGCAAACGGATAAGGGTAAAGATGTTTTAACCTAGAAAGCTCCACTCTATCTGTCCTGCTGCCTGTAGGAAACCAAAGGGAGCAAGCAGGCTCTCATGACAGCACTCTTTGTACTGACAGCCTGCACTGGAAGAATAAGGCTATCTCCCCACTCTGCAAACCAGCCAGGTGATGGCAGCAGCAAGGAGAGATAAGCTGACTTGTAGTAAGCACAGTGCTAGGCATTTTCTCGTTGTTACCTCCTTTAATTTTTGCAACAGTGCCATGAAGTATTACCTTTATTTCAGAACATAAGTAAATTGAGTCTCAGAGGTTAAATAAGTTTGCTAAGTAAAACTACACTGTGGAAATGGAATTCAAAGCCAAAGCCAGGCCAACCTGACTACAAATCGCATGCTCTATTAGCCCTTTCCACGGCTGAGACTACAGTATAAAAACCAGAAGACTGTGGCCTTCAGGATCAAAAGCAAATTGCTTCTTGAAGTTTCCTTAAGTTTAAATCTTTAGATAACCTCCTTCCAAGTTATCTTCATAACATAAATCCACAATAAGTCCCCCATATATTCACTCATTCAAAAAAATACTAAGTGACTAATATACCTCGAGGAACTACGCTAGATACTTTTAATTACAACCATACCAAACCAACTTACACTTTTCACATTAACACATAGCACACTGTTTTGCAAGATAAAACAAACAGGACTTAGGATCCATGTTTTTCTACTTAGAGAAGTCCGAGCTAACAAAAATAAGCAGATGAAACAATATAACAATAAGCCAATGCGACAAAAACAACCAATAAAGAACATCAATTAAAAAGGAGGCTGCAACCATTGAAATAACTGGAATTCAGATTTTTAATAGTTAGGAACCTTGAGAACTATACTTCTGTTTTCCTTACCTTTTAACATCTACCAGAAATATTATCAGGCAGCAACGTACGGAGAGTACCTACTCTCTACATCACACTCTACTGCATATTTTGAGATACTGATACAAAAGCATGAGCTGACACCATTTTTTTCTTTCACAGAAATTATTAAAATATATTTTTAAATATTACATAAAAATATTAAAACAACTGGGGAAGGCTTTTGTACAACAAAAACACATATTATTGAAATCTATGGTGAATTTATAAAATCCAACAGGGACTAAATGGAACCTAGAGTTAGAAAATAAAACAAGTATAAAGTTATTAAGCTTAGTTAATATTAAGTTTTCATTTCCTAAATTCTTTAAAATTCACAATATATTGGGGAGCCTGGGTGGCTCAGTCAGTTAGGCGTCTGACTTTGGCTCAGGTCATGATCTCGCGGTTGGTGAGTTCAAGCCCCGCGTTGGGCTCTGTGCGGACAGCTCAGAGCCTGGAGCCTGCTTCGGATTCTGTGTCTCCCTCTCTCTCTGCTCCTCTCCTGCTCATGCTCTGTCTCTGTCTCAAAAATAAATAAAACATTACAAAAAAATTTACAATATATTAATTCTCCTTTTGATATTTTCCACTATGACTTCAACAAAATTCTCCTTAAAAATTAAAATTTATTAGTAACACTATTGAGAAGGATAACCCATGCATTTATGAAAACAATGCTTGTATTTTAATGTAGCGTCACCTAAGATTAGTTATTAAAATAGATTTTCTTAAATTTTTTTTAATGTTTATTTATTTTTGAGAGAGACAGAGACAGAATGCAAGTGGGTTAGGGGCAGAGAGAGAGGGAGACACAGAATCCAAAGCAGGCTCTAGGCTCTGAGCTGTCAGCACAGCGCCTGACGGGGGGCTCGAACTCACCAGCCGTGAGATCATGACCCAAGCTGAAGTTGGACGCTCAACCGACTGAGCCACCCAGGCACCCCAAGATAGATTTTCTTAAAATAGTTGATCACTGCACAAATTAAAACTGTTAGAAGTTCGTGGTAAGGAGAGACAGTTATGGGTGTTTGATATCTATGTATGTTTTAATACGTCACATTAAAAATCCAAAATATTAATCTGAAACAATTAAGTCACATTAAAAACAACTCAAGAAAACAGCTGGGAAAAGAGATACGCATTCAGATCATAGAAAAAATACCCTAAATAGGTACTGCATAGTGATTTCTTATGTGAAACAGCTGATTTTCTAAATGTTCAGAGTATAAACTAAATTCCATGATAAAATACAACTATTAAGACTTATAAGTGAGAATATTATTTAAAGCAAGATGCCTGATATTTTTCATCATTTTTACTCAAAATGTCCCTTTTCAACAATGTGACAAGTTTATACCTTTTCCCCCATTCTTTTTTCCCCTACCACACTCACTACATATTTAAATGGAAAGAAAAAAAGACATTTACCTCACCAAATGGAGTGTAAAACTGCACAGTGTTTACATCTTTATCCTGAGTGACAACCTTCTGGGAGCCTGCCACAGCCAACACGCTGCCAGTGTGGTTCCACTGGATACTTACTACAAACATGCCAGTATCAATTAAAACGGGATCTACTCAAAAAGAAAAATGAAGTAACTGTGGTAAAATACTTAGCCTCAAGAACTTTATAAAGAACAATTTTAAAATATTTTTTTTTAATTCTCCACATTAAAAAAGAAAGAGAGAAAGAAAAATGACATACTCTGGTCGTTCTCATGTCTCATGATTTGGCACCTCCCATTGTCAAAACAAATAGCAAGGCAGGGGCAGTCTGGCTCCACATAGCCTTCTTGGCCATGGTACCAGTGAATTCCAGCAATACTGATTGCTCCGGTGACGTTCACCAAACAGTTCAGTTTCATTTTCATCTAAACAAAATCAGTTAAGTTAATACTTCATATTTTAAAACAGATCCGTATAGACTATTATAGAAAGAACACTGAAAATGAGATTTAAAAATCTGGTTTCAGATGCAAGTTCCATCACTTACTGGTTTACCAGCCCTGGACAAACCACTTCAAGCAGAGTTTTAGTTTTCTTTATTTGCAAAATAGGGATTAAAAAAAAAAACTCACTGAGAATTTATGAGACTCAAATGACAAGAGGTAAATGAAAGAACCTCAAGAGCAGCGGTGTCAAGGAGAAGTCAGCTATTATCACTTACACCGGTTAAGTGCATTTGTATAATGCCCTCAACCTCACTACAAACAAAACTGCCCCATAAGTAAGATCAGAGATCTGACATAGCTCAGTCTCACAAAGCTAGAGTTTTCCTTGAGATCATGCTATCTGAGCCTATTCTATTTTGCCTTCTTTCCAGGACCTGACTCTTATCCCTTACTGTTTAAGTCTTCCATTCCTTTTACAATCTCGAGTAACTTGCTATAAAAATATCATTGGAAAAAAATATATAGCATTGGTATCTCATATAAACTTTGGCTTCTGCTATCAGAAGACACAAAGATTTGGGGTGCCTGCGTGGCTCTGTCAGTTCAGCATTCGATTCTTGATTTTGGCTTAGGCCATGATCTCACGGTTCATGGGTTGGAGCCCTGCGTCTGGCTCTGCATTGACAGCACAGAGCCTGCTTGGGATTCCCTGTCTCCCTCTCTCTCTGCCCCTCCCCTGCTTGTGTTCTCTCTCAAAATAAATAAATAAACTTTAAAAAGAAGAAGAAGAAGAAGAAGAAGACGACGACGACGACGACGACACAAAGATTAAATTGCATATCATCTGACTCATTATCCCTCAGCTTCAATACACTGAAATCTTGTCCTTCCCAGTTACCAGGAATTCAGAACTAAAAGCATTAATTTACCTTGAAGAGACCCAGTATTTTTTTTAATTAAAAAAATCTAAATAATTGGGAAAAAACATGAATTGAAAACTTTCTTGATTACACAAACCATCATAATAAATAAATGTACATATACATATATAATATATAACATAACCATATAAAGTTGGGTAACTAAAACTACGAATATATATATACTTACTATAAAATTCCCTTGATTATCATAAATGTGTATTTCTCCACTTGTCATTCCAAAAAGTAGGATTTTACTATCTGCAGACCATGCTACATGGCATAACTGTACACCCTTCAAGTCTTTTCCCCAAATGCGATTCCCTAAAGTAAAACATAAAACAAAATTATTTCATTAAAAGTTCAAGGTCACGATTCTCCAACAACTGCTCTAAAACTGTGTTTCTCTAAAGAGCTCTCACATTCTTCACAGAACCATGTGTTTGTTCAATTTATTCAGTCAATAAATATCTGCTGAGCACTTACTATGTGCAAACACCCTACTAAATATTTGCAATAGCAGCTGTTTCCAACTTTCTCCCTTCTCTTCAAAACTCTGACCCAAGACCTCACTCCCAATTAGCAGATAAATTCATCTTCAACTTTGTAAAATTAAATAAACACTTTCAAAGAAGAAATCCCTCATTCCCACTTTCAAACATTCAGAACATTAAATGAATCCACACCGACCCTTTCTGCTTAGCCCCCCCATTACAAAGGAAGAGTTTTGTCCCCAGCCAGACACCCATCTAGGGCTAATCCCTCCACCTATTTTTTGGTCTAAGCCCTTCCCAGCTTTGCAAAGATCTCCCTCTACTGATTATGCACATTTTCTCTTTCTCTTTAAACTCTTCTAAGCCCTTCCTTACAAGTATTTAAACATACTCAGATCCATCCTTGAAAACCAGCACCTCAAATAAAAACAAACAAAACAAAGAACACCTCCCTCTACCCCAAGTTCCCCTCTAGTCACCATCCTATTTCCACCATTCCTCTACCAGCCTCACTTCTTAAAAGAGCTTATGCAGGCAGTCATCACTTCCTCCCCTCCCATTCAACCCTCAGTCCAACCTGATCTGGCTTCTGCCCCACACCTGCACTGAAATGGCCTTCATGAGGTTGTTAATGACCTGTTGCTTTTCTTTGCTTTTCTTTCTTTTCTTTTCTTTTCTTTTTTTTTTAACCACCCCTTCCTTCCTTCTTGGTTTCTGTGAATCTGTTTACTCCTTTATCTCCAATACTTGTAATTCAGTATCCTTTACAGAATTCTCTTCTGCCAACCCATTAAATGTTGCAGGTTCTTATTCCAAGATGGCCCAGTTTTCCAGCTATTCCAATAGTTTAAATTACCATATACATGCTGGTGATTCCCAAAATTATGACTCCAGTCCAGATGTTTCTGAGCCACAAATGTATATATCTAACTACTTGGCTGTCCTACAGCATAACAAAGTCAACATGTCCATAACTGAAACCTTCCTTCAAAACCAGTCTTTCTCCCACATCCCTTATTTCAATGGCATCACCATCCACCCAGCTGTCAAAGTTAAAAACCTGGCTATTCCTCTGGACACTTCCATCCCCTCAGCCCCAAACTCATCAATAATGAGACCCCATCTATTTTACCTCCTAAATATCTCTAGCATATGTCCACTTACTTCCATCCTCTTTGTCATTTCCCTGGTTCAGCTACCATCCACCATCACCTCTCACCTGAATTACCAATATCAATTTCCTAAGTGGTACACCTGCCCCATCTTTCTTTCCTTCCTCTGCAATCACAGAGATGCTTCCAAAGAACAAACCTGATCACCCTGCTCCCATTCTTAAAACCTTTCATTATGCCCT
Source organism: Acinonyx jubatus (assembly GCF_027475565.1). Classification (NCBI taxonomy): domain Eukaryota; kingdom Metazoa; phylum Chordata; class Mammalia; order Carnivora; family Felidae; genus Acinonyx; species Acinonyx jubatus. The sequence continues at coordinate 122,695,914 of NC_069388.1, read as the reverse complement.
TGAAGTTAAGTTCAAACTTCTTAGATAACTTACAATCTACATGATCTGTCTTCACTAATGTCTCTAATTTCATCACATACAACTCTTTTCCTTTTAGTATTATAGTACACTGACTCTCAAATTTTTTTCAATACCCTAAACATGGCTAAGTTCAACCCCTATGGACCTCCTCCCTATGGCCTTCCTTAGGCCTAGGACATTCTACAAACCCACATTGCTGGTGGCTAATGCCTCAGCAGACATCACTTCTTCCAGGATGCCTTCCCTGATCCCTCCAAGTCTGGTTTAGATACTTCTACTACATGTTTGCTGTATTTTCCCATCTCAGCACTTATCACAAGGCACTGTAACTGCTTGGTTACTAATCCACCTCTCCTGCTCTAGATCTGAAATACTTTTTATATACCTAGTGCCTAGAACTACAGCTGTCACTTTATGAATTCTCAGAAACATTTGGGGAATAAATGAAGTTACAACAGAAAAAAAAAAAAAACAAATGGAAAAATGAAAATCATTTTGAAATAAATTATTTCTCTATAGAGAAAATTTCACATTAAAACAAAGGTACAGACCCTCGGAAGCCCCAGTGTTAGCTATGAATTAAAATTTGAAAGACCTAAGTTTTAAAGCTACAAAACACACGTAGCAATAACAGATTCAGTTCTATTAAAAAATGACCAGATGAGGGGCGCCTGGGTGGCTCAGTCGGTTAAGCGTCCGACTTCGGCTCAGGTCATGATCTCACGGTCCATGGGTTCGAGCCCCGCGTCGGGCTCTGTGCTGACAGCTCAGAGCCTGGAGCCCATTTCAGATTCTGTGTCTCCCTCTCTCTCTGCCCCTCCCCTGTTCATGCTCTGTCTCTGTCTCAAAAATAAATAAACGTTAAAAAAAATTAAAAAAAAAAAATGACCAGATGATCATTTCGCGACATATAAAAATATCAAATGATTATGCTGTACACCTAAAACTAATGTTATATGTCAATTATACTTAACAGTTCAATTTTTTCAAAATAACCATAGATTGTTATATCTCTATATACTTGAAAGTAAATCTATGTATTTATAATACAGTCTAATACATACAAAATAAGTTACATAATTAGGCAGACATATTTAAAATAATCCTGAAAAATTAATTTACCTTTTTTCTGTGTCACTGTAGGAAATTTGTTAAAAATAGAATTTTTACTTGGAACACCTGGGTGGCTCAGTCAGCTAAACATCCAACTTTTTTTTTTAATTGTTTTTTAATGTTTATTTATTTTTGAGAGAGATAGACACAGTGCGAGCAAGGGAGGGGCAGAAAAAGAGGGAGACACAGAATCTGAAGCAGGCTCCAGTCTCTGAGCTGTCAGCAAACAGCCCGACACAGGGCTCAAACCCACAAACCATGAGATCATGACCTGAACCAAAGCCGGACCATTATTAACGGACTGAGTCACACAGGTACCCCAGCATCCAACTCTTAATTTCGACTCAGGTCATGATCTCACAGTGCATGAGATCAAGCGGCACCCCCCACCTCTGCATCAGGCCCTGTGCAGACAGCACGAGCCTACTTAGGATTCTCTCCCTCCATCTCTTTCTGCCCCACTCCCGGCATGCATGCATTCTCTCTCTCAAAATAAACAAATAAAACATTAAAAAAATAATAAAAATAAAATAAAAAACGGGTTTTTTTACTTGAGTATACTTAAAAGTAAATGTTTCTTGAATGTTATTAAATTGTATATCAACCATTTTCTCTGTGTTTTTCTGTCAGAAGACTAACATATGATAATTAATTAAACCTCTAAAGATAAAAATGCCAGCCAAATCCTGATCTCAGTTCTGTGTGCAACAAAGTATTACCATCCACCGAACCAACTATCACAGCCCCGTCTTCATACACAATGCAGATCTTCTGTCCGTCAGCATTCCAGCTCATACTTCGAACCACTGATTTATTTCTGTTGTTGATCATCTCCTCGTACCAAGAGCCTATTTGCACGCACACACACACAAAAATTACAAGTCAAAACTTTCACATTAGAGTTGAAAACATTCCACAAAATACACTGTGGGATAAATGAGTGCAAAATTTTCTACAACATGAGACGTTAAACAATAAAACCTTCAAATCCAACATAAACAAACAAAAAAAAATTAGCTGAGGCCTTGACCAACAATTGCTTCAAAGATTATCACAGAAAACACAATAAATGCCCATCTTTTCTCTCTTTCTTCCTTTCTGTCCATTAAAAAATAAAACTCGGGCCGCCTGGGTGGCTCAGTCAGCTGACCGTCCGACTTCGGCTCGGGTCATGATCTCACGGTTCGCGGGTTCGAGACCCGCATCGGGCTCTGTGCTGGCAGCTCAGAGCCTGGAGCCTGCTTCAGATTCTGTGTCTCCCTCTCTCTCTTCCCCTCCCCTGCTCATGCTCTGTCTCTCTCTCAAAAATAAATAAACATTAAAAAAAATTTTTTTTAAATAAATAAAACTTTATTTGCTTTTGAAGGGCCAAAACAACTGACTTCTCTCAAAGCCTAACTTTTCCCACTTGAAAAACTTCAGATGATAACCAAAGAAAAAAACAAAATAACCACAATAATTTTATATGTATGCATAAACTCTCCAGTGATTAATTACAAGTATATTGAATATCAGCATATTAGGTAAAAACTCTAAGCCTGCTTGACAAAAATTTTCTACAGTTCAAATCACTTTAGTGATTTCACATCACTAATGCTGAAAGACAAAACATTCATGTACACAGGTCTGGGGTGACAGGTCTCAAGGTACAACCAAATGTGAGGCAAAACACAAGGCCATTTTGGTATCAGAACTCTGGCCTGCAGCCAAGCAAATAACCACGTAATTCGGAAGAACTAGTCGAGCAGGCATTATCAGAGTCTGAACTCAGGACCTGAGAAGACCCACAGAGGAAAAATACAGCTTATCTTCATCTCCTATACTCTCACCTTCCATCCCTACACACACACATACACACATAAACCTTGAGAAACATAAATAAAACTCAGGTACCAAATTTTTCAATTAAGAATTTTTAAATGGTATACCCTGAATGTTTTCAAAACACCACACATGAACTAAGGTACTCTTCTCATTTAAATACGAGACCCCAAGAGATCATGTATTGTGAGTTATTTTTCTGATAATAGTGATGTGCCTAAATTAATCCTTCTCTCGCTCTGTCTTGTAGGCAAAAGGCACAAATCATGAGCCAGTAGAGCAGAGATAAAATCTGTATCCATGAAAGAAAGGATGCTAAATGGCTCAATAAGGGGAATGAATTATTGCCTCTGACTTCTTAATGTTTTTATGTACTGGACCAACTCTAGCCACTGATCACACAGAAAATAATTCTTATCGGAAACCTGGCAAAAAAAGATCTCAAGTAGAAACTATCCAGCTAAGGGCGTAAATTCATTGTGGAGATAACCAACAGTCATCTAATTCACTTTCTTCATGCAAGGTCACAGATCAAAAAAAAAAAAAAAAAAAAGGTTAAAAGGAAAAGTAGGCAGCAATAAATCCAGAAATATTACCCCTGTGAGGTCAGGATGAATTCCTGCTGCTGGTTGAAAGGAGTCTATTTCAAATATATTGTTTCCCCATTCAAATACTGTAATCCGGACTCTAATCTGTGAAAGATTACATAAACTCTCCTAGTGTACCTTTATATAACATCCAAACAATGATAAGCCCATTTTGATCACTGGTAGTCAACTTCTGATATTGTTCATTCCATGTTACAACTTGAACCGAACCTAAAAAACCATAAAACAATTCAGAAACTAAAAAAAGGCTACAATTTCAAATTTGTATTTTTATAATAAACACCAACAGCATGTTAAAATCAATATGGCTCCTGTGCAACTAAACAGGATTTAATATCATTCCAAAATATTCACAGGATGCAGTCACTATTATCACTCATTTTCTACAACAATGTGTGATACTAATTTTCATGTTTGTTCCTATTTCAGGCCAGCAAAGGCACCTATTATGGTCAAATGCAAAAGCTGCCATATATCTGATGACAGAAACAAATATAAGTGAGATTTACCCAACTGGCCTGATTCCCAAGGATTATAATTCCCAAAGGACAATATACTACGAACTTGGGGTTTCTTTCCAGGGGTGTAGAGGTTGTCTGTGGTTGATTTATGCCCTAATTTCTCCTTTCCCCCTCTTGTTTTCCATTCTATTAGTAACACACTCTTGAACATATCTTAAGCCTCTGGGTTATATGAACAACTGATTCTTTTAGTTTTTTTAATCTCTAAATGCTTTAGTGTATATTTCATAAGAAGACATTCTCTTTCATAACCATATTACAAATTAGGAAATTTAACACTGATATAATATTATCTAACCCTGGTCTACATTCAAATTTTATCAACTGTCCAAATATTGTCCTTTATAGATACTTCTTTTTCTCATTCCAAGATCTAGGATCATAGAGTGCATTCAGTTGTCGTGTCTCTTTAGTCTACTTTAATCTGGAAACATGGGATAGATTCTAAAAAAGGATTATGTCCTACCCATAGACAGCAGTATTTTTTAATATATAAAAGAACTACTCAGTTTTAGATTTATTGAAGATGTTGTTTGATCATGTAAAAGTTGAAGGACTCTAAGCTCAATTAACTATGGCTCAACAGAAATGATTACTTTAAATATTATCATTATAAAAAATGATATCATTTCTGCAATAAGTAGATGGTTTCTCAATGTCTAAAAATAAGACCATTCAAATAGGATTTTAAAAATTACATGACTCACCACTATGACCTTCTAGATTCTGATTCATAGAAAGGTTACTAGGGACTGCAAGACCTCTCAACTTTGCATCATCTAGGAAAAAAAGACATCATGGCAAATACATTAAAGTAATAGATTATATGACTGCCATTTCTTGCTTATTTTGAAAGGGGTTACTATTCCTGGATAATTTTAGAAAAAATTTTTTAAGAATGCCTCACTCTGATCTATTTTTCTCATGGTGGAAACATGGACAGTAATATATACCCCCCTGCAGAGATATTATTCTGACAAAATAAAGCAAAATGTATTTTAAAAACATTGTTTACCCAGTATATGAAATATACTGGTAATTATTATTACTGCTATTCCTTCCCAGAAGATCACAAACAGAAATATTTACAATATATAGAATGAAAACTCTAAAGCATAAGAGGGCTCAGAAAGTAAAGACTTTGGAAACTGGTTTTTACTACATTTTGCAGAATCTTATATTCATTCATTCATTCATTCATTCATTTATTCATTCAATGAATGTCTACATTGTCTTACGCACTGTGGAAGCTTCCGAATATAAAATGATAAAATAGTTAAGGCCTCTCCCCTAAGAGAGTTTGTAGTCTACTGAAGGGACAGATATTAAACACACACTCACCCACCCACATAAATATATATGCATATATGTAAAATCATAAATTGAGAAAATAAAACCATAAGAAGAGACAGTAACAGAGGGAGACTGATTTAGATTGGAGGAAGGGAGAGCCAGGGAAGGCTTTCTGGAGAAAGGAGGAGGAGGAGTCCAGACTCAGAAATACCAAGTGCAAAGACCCCACGGGTCAAGTGTAGAGGCTCTGAATCCAAAATGTAATTTGCTTCAGCCCTTTATCTTACAGAAGAGTGAACTAAAGCCCAAAGATAAACACCAACTTGCTGAAATTCTTTCAGTATGGCAGAGCTGAGGTTCCAACTCCAATCACCTTACCTACATCTCCAACTTAGATTGGGGGACTGTCTAGCTCTCCATTCTACAGCAACACTAGGGATGCTAAAGAAATGTGAAGCTGCTATGATTCCAGAGAACTAAAAAAAGACAATCAAGCTGTAAACACAAGGAACTTATAAACAAAAATGTTTTTAAACATCTCATTTTCTGTTCTCCGGAACTAGGTGAATGATTATTAACATATCTGATAAGCAGAAAAGATGACACCAGCCTGCAAATGTGACAAAATGTGAGATTTTGTGACGTTATTAAAACTCAAATTGTCATTTTTCTTAAACTCTAAGTAATAGGGCAGAATAAATAGACATAGCACAAGGCAATGTAGTGACTTAGTTTGCATTCTTCATTCTTTTTCATTTTCCATCAATAACTTGAGTAAAAGCCATTTGATATTTACATTCGATGTTCTCTGAACTTTACTGCAAAAATACTCTATAAAAACAGCACTGAATGTTTGGAGTCTTGTTTGTTTTTCATTTTAAAAGAATTAGAACTGCATAGTGACAAATACCTAGAGCAAATCTCACCGAACAAATGATACTAGGCAATTTTCCATCCAGTTCAAACACTTGGGCTTGCTTTCATTTACCTGTCTGTGTCTCTAATTTCAAAACTTTCAGTAATCCGTCTTCGCCACCACATGCTATGAATCCTTGGTCCTTGTTCCAAGATACACATTTCAGCTTTACGTTATCGGGAATGGCGACCTGAAAAACCACCACAGCCACTCTCACAGCTTTTCATGGAGGAGTTGGAAAGTGAGTTACAGATGCAGGCTGAAGAAGTCCCCCCAAGAAATAAAAAATGGTCAGCCTTGCAGAGAGTGTACTGTTAGGAAAATGGGCATGGCACGATCCCCTGAACTGCCCCGCGCCCTACCATTTTCGAAAGGACGGCGCGGGGAGAGGGGAGCACACAAGAAGGGCACTGACTGCAGAGAAACCCAATGGGAGAGTCACCTGAGAAATTTTAAAGGAAGGAAACGGGGAAAAGAGGTATAAATCCATACCATTGATCCATATTCCCTTTCCACACATAACACTTAGGATACCCTTTTGTTATTACTTTTCTCTCGCCCGCCAGCCCATGACGATCCAGTGAATTGAAGTCACCTGGATCAACAGGTGGAGCAGGAGCGGTAGGGAAGCACGCAGTGATCTGTCCTGCTGAGGTCCCCAAAAAGACCCAGGCAGGGGGCAGGAATGGGAGAGAGTCGTGCGAAAGGGCTGTTGGCTCCGCCGAGAATTATCTGGGACTCGGGACCCTAAGGAGGAGGTCCGAGGCTGGACGAGGCAGGAAGGTGCGAGGTGGGAAGGCGAAGGATGCGGGACAGGATGCGGGATTCGCCTGCAGGACGCGAGAACAGAGGAGCTAGGGCGTCAGCGGGAAAACTCACTTTCTTGCTCAGGTAAAAGAACATCCTGGGAACCCCGAGAAGACGACCCCAGCCGTCCAGGCCCGCCAAAGGAAACCTTTTTCTAAGTCTCCAGTCGCGAGCACCAGAACCTCTTGGAAGCGCCTGTCGCCCTGGCAACCACCGCCGCCCAGGCGCATCCGGGGCGCTGAGAGACACTTCCGGCGGCGGCGTCGCACCGCCGGGCGTCGTGCGCCTGCGCGGAGATCGGGTGTTGGAGTAGCAGCAGACAGCAGACGGCACCTGTGGTTGCGGCTGGTTGCTTTGTTTCTGGGCCTTTTTGCCCTACGCCTGGGGGGCCAACACGGTGTCCCTCAGCGCCTTGCCTTCACCTGAGCTGTCTTCTTTTCGAGCGGCTCGAAGAGCAGGCTAAACCTCAGTAGGTCGCGGTGGAACTTGCCTGGGGTGTTAAAATCAACTCAAGCAAAGGCACCTGAGGTCACGGTGATTGGGGATTTTGTAAGCCCCAGAGACCCAGCATTGTGGAAAGTCATTTACTGTGTTTGGCCGGCTGGCGCCGTGGGCCACAAGGAAGCGCCAACGTACATTTTTGAAGTCTGTAAACCTTCCCTTATTCCTGAGGATTGGAGAACCCTCTGGAGCAGTTTTTAGGAGATTGCGTTTATTCTGTTTTAGAACTTTTTAACAGCTTATTTCAGGTGTTACTGCAGCCCAATGGTACATGTCAAGGAGTATATATATATATATGAGCTTTGGGCCATTGCAGCATGTAATTGCCATTTGGGCATAGCCTTCCGTTTTTGAATAATTAAAGTTGGTGTTTGATCCCTGGCCTGAGAACAACTATTCTGTATTCTCTTCTTTTTCTACCTTAATTCTTTAATCTCCCTTGTCCTTTTTGAATGCTTGGAGAGTTACAAAGCACAGCAATTTGGGCACGGGGTAGAAAATGCCACGAAATTACTTAGTCTAACCCATTTTCTAATTTATATCTGATTTTTCCTTTTACCATATTCTGCGGCCACTGCTGTTGAGTTGTATAATCTAGAATGTACCTTATGCAGCAGCAGCAGTAGCTGCAGCAGCTAATTTCCCCACCTAGTCTTTCCCAATTTCAGGCAAATAATGTTCAGATCCTTTGAAGGGAGTCTGTTGCCTCACCCAGCACATTCAAGAATTGACAATGGTCCCAGTGCCTTTCCTATCAAATCTAAATCCCAGCTAAAATTAGATTTTCCTTGGATACCAAAATGTCTACTATCATGCCCCCATTCTAAGCAAGTCCATATGCTTTCTGCCTCCAAGGCCATCTTATATATCCCCTGATGTTCCTGTCCTCTCTGCCAATTGTGCCTAGCCGAATGTACAAATTAGGTCTCCCTGAGAAATTCTTTCCAAACGTAACCCCCATCCCATTCAGACAATATATTTGCTTTCAAATGTGTGTATCTGTTTTTTCAGCATCAAGCTGAATTCTGAAGATAAGTTGGCACCTGTGCACAAGCTCCCTATACTGGACTCATGAAACAAACCAGAACTATCTAAGTCAGGGGATTCCAATCAACTGGTCAAGTTTAAGAGATGGTAAGTTGAAACTGGTTGTTGGTGGTCACACTCGAAAAATCATCTCTTTAAATACTTTCCCCTAGTGCTTGCACATGACTTCTCATTTATTCCTTCTATAGCACCTTTTCTCTATGATATATTAATAGATATTATGGATTCTGTGTTGAAATAAGTTTGGAAAATAATACTGCTCTAAGTCATCTCCTTTCAAAAATGTTGAGAAATAACCATGTATGTTTCATATACTGTATACTGCCTTGATGTATTTATTTTTCATTTATTCCTTTTAAAGTTTCTGTTTTAGATTTTTGACTGATTTTGGGCTTACATCTGTAGGTGATATTTATTTTTCAGGTGCTTATGTTAATATACCTTCATTATTTTATCCAAATTTAGATAATTTTGTTCTATTCCCTCTCCCAAAATATTCTCAATTAAAGCTTATTTAACCTGAATTTATGTTTTTAACCTTAAAAGTTATGAGATTATAGGAAGAGTTACCACATTGTGTCCTTTGATAAGACACAATAATTCAAAATAATTGTTAATTCAGTGTAATTTAAGGAAATATGTTAATAGACAAAATTGATATGGGTTGCCAGAAAAAGTCATGACAATAATATGTAAAGATATTAACATTTTATTATACTGAAGACAATACAAACCAAAAAAAAAAAATTCAGTAATACACAATTTGAAGGACTGTTTCTCTAAAAACTATAAGCTTTCAAGCTGAAAAATAAAATACATATATCAAATGTGTAAGTGAAGAATGGTTACGCTTATCACTAAAATTTAAAAAGACAGCATTACTTTTGTTACTTGTTAGAGTGATATTTATAAAAATATAATTTTATTGATTGGATCCTAAGGTAAAACAGTAAAGATAAAGTAGGATAGTTTTTCCTTGGTATAAAGTTATAACACTCTTAATTCAAAACTAAAATCTTTAGTTACATGTTTCTTATAATGTTTCATGTAATGTTCACTTGATCTATTTTTAGAGATGTGTATTACAATCCCCTGATCACAGCTTCAGTAATACTCTAGCAAAAAAAAGAGCAAAAAATAAAGTGTTAAACAGTGCTAAATTATATTCACCTCAATTTAGTTATATGAACTTTTTTATGTGTAAATACTCCATACAATTTACACTCTGAGTAGTAAGTCTGGTTTATACTATAAATACTATCAAGAGAAAATAGGTCAAAAGTTCCCATTGTAAGTATGGTTATCTTACTAATATAAACATTTAAAAATTAAATGGCTCAATTGGTAAATAAAGAAATATTAAACTTTTCATTCTATTTCCTACCAATCATTTCACAGTCATAGCTTAGAGACACTAAAGTTTGCTCTTAAGGATGTGAATGTTTATTTCCTTTAAAAAATGACACTGATTCTCTAGAAGATCCTCATACTGTTTATCCAGTAATATTCAGGCAATTGCAAGGGCAGATATTAGCAGGAACATGGAAGTATGCAAAAGTATCAAACACACCAAGCTCTCCGTATTTCCAGGTGAAAATTTTGAGTAATTTAATGATGTATTTGTCCAGATTCATTTTCTTGCAGCTTCCCTAAAATGTCATCAAGTGACTGGTTGTTAAGGCCAATGTCTTTTTTTTTTTAATGTTTTTTATTTATTTTTGAGAGAGAGAGAGACAGAGCATGAGCAGGGGAGGGACACAGAGAGAGGGAGACACAGGATCCGAAGCAGGCTCTGGGCTCTGAGCTGTCAGCACAGAGCCCAACACGGGGCTTGAACCCACAAACCATGAGATCGTGACCTGAGCTGAAGTCTGACGTTCAACCAACTGAGCCAAGGTACCCTTATTTTTAAACATGAGAAAACAGAAACACAGTTTCATACACTTAAATACAAGATAAATGAGAATAATTACATTCTATTGTAAATAAAGAAGAAAAAGAATGAAATTATTTTCTCAGCAAAATCTAATTTAACCTAAAACTCCTAAGTTCTGTTCTTTAGAGTCCTGTTACAAAGCAGTGGTCTTCAGAGATGATACAGAGCCCTTGTCTTCAAACTTTTTGCTCCGATCCCCTAAAATAATTTTGACAAATAAATGCTGCCTTGTGCATATTTAAATTAGATGAAAATTTTCATCATAAATTTTAGTTACAAAATATGTAATTTCTGCCATTTTAAAAATGCTGATTTTTTAAAATAAAATCTATATTAGTTTTCCAAATGTCCAAATATTGGACATTTCCAAATGTCCAAATATTAATACCATACTGAATCAATACCTACTATCATTCTTCCAAAATAAAATATTTAAAATAAAGGAATTTGTATTTCCTTGATTTTATATTTACTTTCTACTTTCTCCACAGAATTTTATTCTACTTTGAATCTTGGAAATCTTTTCTTGATCTCTGTTAACACTTCTTTGAAATAAACTTAACACAAACAACAAGCACATAAACATTGATATTGACATTACCTTTAAATTAATTTTCTTTGACCATAAGGCCTCCAGTATTTTTAATCATCTGGATTGAGTTATCATTACAACTAATATGAGCATGTAATTGATCAAACAACAAATAAATTACAAATTTTGGCATAAAATTACTAAAAATGAAAGATGAAAGGCAAACTTTAATTGGAAAAGTATCTCTTAATGGAATAAATTGGGGGAGTGGTGTTTATGAGGCCTTGATTTAAAAACTGTTGAACCATCCATCCCTTTGTTGGTTCTCTGGAGATTTTACTTTTCCAAGAAGTTCACCTTAGAAGATTGAGGCTGCCTTCCTGGTGTAAACTCAGGAGAACAGCAATGTGAAGTGAGAAATGGGAACAGAGAATGCCAACTGAGTCCCTGTAGCATTTTAGGCAGGTCAACTTAAGGACTTGCAAATGAATTTGGTACAACTTTCTGTGCACCACCCCCATGTCCCTATCACCATTTGAATACCATTCCTCTAAGATCCCTAGGGACAGTGTTGTTAACTTGAGCTGTCTAAGAAAAAGTACTTTTCCTGAATTACTCCTTTGGTGAAAGAACTGATTTTTAGGGGTGCCTGGGTGGCTCAGTCGGTTGAGCGTCCGACTTCAGCTCAGGTCATGATCTCAAGGTTTGTGAGTTCAAGCCCCGTGTTGGGCTCTGTGCTGACAGCTCAGAGCCTGGAGCCTGCTTCAGATTCTGTGTCTCCCTCTCTCTCTGCCCCTCCCCCACTCATGCTCTGTCTCTCTCTCTCTCTCTCTCTCTCTGTCTCTGTCAAAAATAAATAAATATTTAAAAAAATTAAAAATAAAATAACTGATTTTTACAGTTTCTTAGATGGTACATTTTGAAATCTTACACATTTCTTACATGTTACATTTTGAAATCTGCTTTTGACCACTTGGTTAGCCGGCATATGTGCTGTCTGAGCTATTGCCTCACTAGTCAGCTAACTCATTCTGTACATGCACAGATTCTGAACTGAGCCATATTAAGGGATCCTAGCATAATAGCTCCATCTGTTAATAAGAACTCAATTAGCATATACTACTGGAAAAGCACTAAAGAAACAAATAGGCAGCTTTTAACATGTAAATACTAACTGGGCAAAACAGTCTATTAAAATATTTTAAAAGAACTCTAAAAAAATAAACACTGTATTACTATTGCTCATCTTAAAATGTAATGAATAGGGCCCTTATCCCATGGAATGTCCTAAAATGTTTGGCTCAGTTGTACTACCGAGGGTGGCTTAAAGCAGAAGCAGAAAACCTTCCAGAAAGGATATGTTTGGCGTTCAGTCTCTGCAGATAGGAGTTGACCTTATCCTGGAATGCCAGAGTGGCTTCACATCCACAAGCATCTTCTGTGGAGATGAGTCTTCGTGCTTCTTGAATGGCTGATGAGGACAGTATACAAAATGTTACAGCTAATTAGAAATCATAGCAAGTCGGGAAATCTACAATTCAATACTTCCATTTTTAAGACTCACCTAAATGCATTTTCCAGGAGGTAAAAGGGTATAAGCACACAGAAAGAGGAGAAAATACTTTGGAATGCTAATGTCACAGAAGAAATTGAATTAAATGTTGGGAAGTGCTTACAGTTGCCAAAGCTGGGTGTTGGTTATATGAGAGTTCACTATATTCTCTATACTTTTGTGATCATTGGAAACTTTCTGTGATATGAAGGAAAATTTTAAAAAGTTGATGTAGGCGCAAGCCAAACATACAGAGCTAAGATAATTAATCTTATTATGATACTGTGTCCTTATTAAGACATGAAAATGAGGAAAACAGTTCTCTCTTTGGCCAAAATATTCAAGGATTAAATGAATAAAATGAAATAAAGGGATTAAATTCAAGGATAATTCCTGATGTCCCATACAAACTCTTATTCTATTGGATGGTCTGAATTGAGAGTTCTAGTTCTTACCCGTAAATACCTTGGAACTAAAAACTTCAGGTTGGTATCAACATTTAAGCAAAGAACCTGGGAGAATGATAATGCTAACTTCTAATTCTCTCTGAAATACAGTGAGGCGGCTATTCCTACTCAGTATCACAGCCCCCAAAGTTGCCTAACAGAAGTAAAAGTAACTTCCCAGGTCTGAAGACTGGTATACAATCTTGCAGTCGGGTGGTACCACCGCCTGAGGACAGGGAGTGGTCCTTTGCTCCCACATTTTCTCCTACATTCTACAAAGATAGGCTATTGAGGGGACCATAAAGATAGGCTATTGAGGGGACCATAAATTCACTTGATTAAATATAATCTACCTACCTGTCCAAATCCTGCTGACTTTTAGGGATAGCCAGTCCAAACCAGTCAGTCAGTAAGCCAGAAAGTAGCTACTGAAATTAAGTACATGCCCATCATCCCTGTACCGAGCATATAGTTGGCACTTAGAATACTTTTCCAGTGTTATCTCGCCTGATAGACTATAAGCTCTATGAGGGCAAGGGCTTAGCGGGGTATTCTAATTAAAACACTCCACAGAAAATTTAAAACTAGGATATGGCACAATTGAAAGTTGAGAGATAGATCCATTCACAATATCATCAAAAAGAATAAAATCTTTAGGAAAAATTTAACAAAAGAAGTACAAGACTTATACACTGCAGACTACAAAAACATTGATTTGTCTCCCATTCCTTCCTCAGGACCTGACAGGGTACTAGATACATGAGTAGCACCACGAACACTTGCTGAGAAAATAAGTGAATGGCTAGACAAGTGAGGTCGTTACCTAACCCGTCATAAATTATACTGGAATCCCCATTTTCCAGGAGAAGAAAAAATGCCAAGACTGATGTTCCTGAGGATTAAACACCTAGATAGGGTGACAGTACCCTGACATACTCAAATTCTAGAAGCAAGCTGCTCCCTATTACCCTCGCCCTCCTCAAGAAGCTGATCCATCCGTACTTCAAATGAAGAAGTAATTACCAAGTAACTGTCAGGGGCCGTGGAGGATGCTAGGAATACAGACATCTACTATCTTCAGGGATTGGAATTCACAGTCTACAGGAACATAAACATACAAGTCCCAAACTCTGACTTTGCTCCCCAAATCTGCTTCAGCCTCAGTCTACCTCACCTCAACGGAGATACCCCATCCTCCTCCCAGCTGCTCAAGGCTGAGATAGGAAACTCATCCTTATTCCTCTCCTGCCCTATTCCCTGGTTCCTGTTCATTCTGCCTCTGAAAAGTATCTGAAATCATCTTGCTTCTGTCACCACTGCCACCCTCCTCGCCAAACTGGGACCACTGCAACAGCCTCCGACTGGTCCCGTCTTCTGCTTTTCATCCCCTGCAATCCACACAGCAGGTAGGGTGACTTGTGAAAATATAAACAGAATGCCTCTGCTGCTTAAAACTCTCCAGTGACTTCCCATTTCCCATAGAATAAAATATAAACTCCTTGCCCTCACCCCAGTAGATCAGCAGGACTTGGCCCCTGCCTCACTCTCCCAGCTATCTAATACCACGCTTCTTCTGGCTGGTCATGCTTCCCTCACACTGGCTTCTCTCCCCTCCTCTCCCACCAAAGCCACCACTGCACAAGCACAGACTGTGGCATTGCTCTCCCTCCATCCGCCAGCCCCCCAATCCCAACCTAACTATGGCTGATGCTCGGGTCTCAAATGTCACTTCCTCATCCAGGCACTCCCCCAACCCACACTGTCTGAGGACCCTGTTCTTTACCCCTGGCTTTTATTTCATTTATAAATTGTCACTTCCTTGTCTTTTCCCCTTAGACTATTATCGAAGACCATACTTATTTTGTTCACAATTATATACCTAGTGCCTAGCACATAGTAGGCGCTCTATTTGCCGAATGGATGAAGGAATGGTTGAAGGAACACACAAGTAATCACAACACAAGGCATCCCGCGTTGAAAGAGGGCGGAGCTCAACAGAAGTAGAAGGGGAACCCTGGTAGAGGGGGTAAAATTAAAACTAGGCCTGGAAATTAAAGAAACAAACAAACACTCTTGCAGTATTCGATTCACACAAAGTAATTTAGAGAACACTTATGCAGGTAATGAAGCATATTGAAAACAAACACTAATAAAGTTACTGCACTAATGAAAATATTATGAATACTGCTGTAGACACATCCTTTAGTAAAAATATAAACACAGTCTAGAAGATATTTCCAACACATACACAAAAAAAATTTATATCCAGAGATGTGAAGAGTTCCTTTGAGTCAGTAAGAAAAATACAAATAACCAGATAGAAAAATAAGGGCATAAATAGCATTTCCCAATAAGAAACTGAAATGACCAAAAAATACAGGAAGAGGTGCTTAACATCTCTAGCAACCAGGAAATGAAAGAAAGACCACGGGGAGATACTTTTTTGCATCGATGAGACTGGCAAAAAATTAATGCAACAAAACCAAATGTTGGCAAGGATGCGGTTCTTGGATTTTGACGAGCAAAAGCGGCAAGGGAAGGGGATCCCAGCAGAGGGTGGAAACGGGCAGGGCATGTTTCCGGAATATCCACGTGGTGGAGCACAGGACGTGGAAAGGAACGAATCTGGGGATAAAGGGAGTGACCGGGTGAAGAAGAGAAGTCACCAGGGGCAGGGAGAGAGGGGACAGGTACAGAGCTTCAGTTTGCAATGATCAAGTGCTATGGCTGGAGTGTGGGATGGTTGCACAATAGGAATGCACTCCACTTAACTATACTTTTAAAACATCTTAAAAATGTTTAAAATGTGAAGTTGTATGTTATGTGTCTTACCACCACCACAACAGAAACTCTAACTTAGGACGGGACTTTGATTAGAAAGAGAAACAAAGACAGAGGAAGGACCCACGAGGGATGAATGGCCGTGGGCAGAAGGGTTTCGTTCTGAAGACAACTGGGAGCCACTGGAGGATTCGGACTGGGAGGAACAATCAGGACTGTGCTTCAGACTTGGAGAGGAAGGCTTTCTCCTGGAAGATTGTCCTTCCAAATGACATAGGCTTGAAGTCCAGTCTTTACCTGAGCACGTCTTCCTGTCTTCATTCAAGGTGTAGCCGGCATAACACTCGCAGTGATAGGCCGCTGCCCCGTCATCCACACAGATGTGCTGGCAGCCGTGAGAGCCCAGAGCACACTTGCTGAGAACTGGCCAGGAGCACGGCAGGAAAGAAAATATTCCCAAGTTACAGCAGGAAACCAAACGCAGATTTCTGGGTGAGAAAAGCTTCGGTGTGGAGGCAACAGATGCTGAGGATGAACCCTTCAGTTGTCAGCAACAAATCTCCCACTTTTCAGGAGAAAGCCTGTTTTCCTGTTCTACATCTCACATGCCTCTAGCCTCGCCTTTTCCTGGCTCCCCCCTTTTCCCTTTCATTTCTTGCAGATATCTAGGGGGTGCCTTCTCTTTCTTTCCTGCCTTGCTCCCGACCAGTTCTGACTTTGATTATATGGCTCAGACCTTACCTTTGGCTTTTCCTGATGACCACAAATGCCTCCAGCATTTCCAGCCACACGTGGATCATCATCACCATCACCAAAAATAATGTATTAGAGACCTACTTGTGCATGGAGCTAAATTTGATGCTGTGTTGACCAACGGCCTGGCCTTAAGAGTGTACAAAGTGGGAAAAGGGTGCCTAGGTGGCTCAGTCAGTTAAGCGTCCAGTTCTGGGTTTCGGCTCAGGTCATGATCTCATAGTTTGTGTGTTCGAGCCCCGCGACAGGCTCTGCATGGACAGTATGGAATCTGCCTGGGATTTCTCTCTCCCTCTCTCTCTCTCTCTCTCTGCCTCTCCCTGGCTTGCACTCTCTTTCAAAAAATAAACATTAAAAAAAAAAAAGTGTACAAAGTGGGAGAGAAAACACTTTGAGCCTGAGCATATGAGCCTGAGCACATATGCACACATACACAAAGACATAGCAATAACAGTGATGATGGTGAGGAGATGTGTATGTTTGGATAGTGAGGGGTTTATTATCTGTCACAGTAAATATATTACAAGGAGGTAGATGGTTTGCCCAGATTTGAGTGGAGAGCAGACAAAAGTGCTGTGCTTGTCTGGTCCCATGTCCACACTGGCCCAGGACAAATGAAAACAGCAGGTCTCCCTTAATAAACCCAAAAAGTCTTTCATGGAAACACAGGTTCTTCGTCCAACATCACAGGAGACCAACCTAAGTGGTTTGTCCCCCTCTAACTCTTAAGTGTTCCTCCACACTCAGGAAACTTCCATGGCTCACTATTGCCTATAAAAGAGCTTTGGGGCACCTGGGTGGCTCAGTTGGTTAAGCGTCCAACTTCAGCTCAGATCATGATCTCACCGTTCATGAGTTCAAGCCCTGCATCCGGCTCTGTGCTGACAGCTCAGAGCCTGGAGCCTGCTTCGGATTCTGTGTCTTCCTCCCTTTCTCTCTGCTCCTCCCCCACTCACACTCTGTCTCTGTCTCTCTCAAAAATAAATGAACATTAAAAACAATTTTTTTTAATAAAAGAGCTTTGAGTGAAATGCAAGTCTCTACATAATTTATTCATAGATCATCTTTCCAGCTTTAACATTGATATTCCCCTTCATTACTTCAGATTTTTCTAGCAAAATGCCAAATAGCAGAATGTTTCATTTTTCCCCTCATCCCAGGCTACCAGCGGCTCTACCGACAACAACGGGCCATGCCTCCACCCCCAACCCCCCCAATCTGGGGCTCCACATTTAATCTACAAGCCTTGCTACCGGCCAGCAGGGGAAAGCAGACCATTGGAGGGGATGGGACCCAGGTTACGTACCCCAGCTTTAGAACAGTATCCATCATTACTTTAAAATATATAAACACTAACTTTCCACAACCTGGCCTTGCTCTTCTAGCTACCTTTGCAACCATGAAACAGTATGGCTTGGTGTTTGAGAGCATGTGTAACCACCAGAGTAAGGGCCTGGGTTCAAATCCTCACTCGGCTACTCACTAGCTGAGTGACCAGGGCCAAGTTACTCAACCTGTCTGTGCCTTGTTTCCTCGTAAAGTTGCTCACAGCAAATGCCTAGAACCATGCACAGCATACAGCAGGCACTGAAGAATGTTGGATATTGTGACCTGGGAGTATTGCCTGGGGTAGTCTGCCCTAACTGAACACTTTCTTTGATTTTTTCAAAATAAAATGTTCTACTTTATTCCATAATGTCTGTTAATTTAAGTGTACATTTGTTTCAGTTTCCTTTTTCGAGGTCTTCAGTGTTCCTGGTGGCTTAAGGTACCAAGTGGGATATTTGTAACCAGTTTGAGAAGTACAGCCATGAGGCTTCTCCACCCCAACGGACTTAGTCCTATCACTGAGCAAACCAACACAAGCCACTCCCCTTGGCCATCTGGCTCTCCAGTCCTCTGTCTAAACCTTCACCATCCTCACGGCTCACCTCCTGCCCTACCCACTCCATACCCTTCTCCGGGCAGCCCACCTCCCCAGCATCTACAGCCCTCGGTTACTGTCTATCCCTCTTCCTGGCTAGTCTCTGCTTTCTCAAGGTGTTGGTTCTCTTTGCACCCAGTCTAGAAGTTGCTCAGAGACACAAAATGCATTTCTTTACATCCCCACAGCATTTTGCACAGTCCTGGAAAAAAAATAGGTACTCAGTATTCTTTAATTGATTTGTTTTGTTTTCTTTTTCTTTTCTTTTTTTTTTTTTAAGTAGGCTGGATGCCCAGTGTGGAGACCAACATGGGGCTTGAACTCAGGACCCTGATCTCAAGACCTGAGCTGAGATCAAGAATCAGACGCTTAACTGACTGAGCCACCCAGGCACCCCTATTTTTCATATTTTTTTAAGTTTATTTATTTATTTTGAGAGAGAGAAAGAGAGAGAACCAGAGAGGGGCAGAGAGAGGGGGACAGAAGATCCGAAGCAGGCTCCAGGCTGACAGCAAAGAGCCCGATGCGGAGCTCGAACTCACGAGCAGGGAGATTATGACCTAAGCTGAAGTCGAATGCTTAACCAACTCAGCCACCCAGGCACCCCTCTTTTTTTTTTTTTTTAAAGGGAATTGGTGATTTGCCATTTCCCTTATTCTCTCTTCAAAAGGTCACATAATATCTCTCCTCAAGGGATAGGAACATATACATAAAAATCTTATTTAAAAGTTTGAATATGCCAAAATTAAACACCGCCTTGAGAGGCACAAATTTCTCTTAGAAAGTGTTTTTACATTATAAATGCCACCCTGTTCTGCCAGTGAGTTTAAATCAAATTAATGAGGATTGGCCAAGTCATAAGGCTCAGATTCACTGAAGATTGATCATCTAGAAACTGTCAGGGAACAACTTACTTCAAACTTACTGGAAGATCTGTGTGGGTCTAATTTAGTCATTGACAAAGTCTCCTTTACTAAAAGGATCCAGCTTTAAGATTAACACTACAGAAAAGTTCCTGGCCAAGTTTTAGTTGGAAAAAGATCAGTTCAGCCTATCACACCAAATAGTTACTGTCCAACTGACTTCCTCTAAAGTTCCCATTTGCTTTACAAGTCCCCAGTATACAGAGCTATAAAATTTTCCTGGATAAAGACCCTACATTCAATTAGCTCTTCTCATTTCCCCCCCTCCCTACCCATTTCTGAAGTGAGCTGTATTTGCAAAATGAAGCGAGCTCACTGCTGTCTGAGCTATGTGTGTCTTCGTCTATAAGTACCGTGGACAGTCTAAAGTCCGACTCTTTAAACTGTCTTTAAGAATCGCTCACTACGTGAATTGGAACTTGGTGTCCCTGCCATACAAAGAGCCAACAATGAAAGAATTTGTTCAGTGGACCTTACCAGAACACGTTTTATTATCTGCGTTCAGAGTGTAGCCTTCATAGCATTCACAGTGATGAGACCCACCTCTGTCATTCACACAAATGTGCTGACAGCCATGTGTACCAAAAGCACATTGATCTTGAGCTGCCAAACAGAAGTCCAGGAGAAGAGAAATGAAAAGGAGAAAATTTTTGTATTACCCGTATATAACAATCTTCTTACTTGCAGCTAGAAATATATAAGAGGCAAACCTATTACAAACTTTCCACAGCCATCCGTACTATTGGCTCATACTGGACGTTGGCTGAGTTAAACAAAATCCTGCACACACAGTGCTTATTCTTCATCTTTCCCCAACTGATCTTAAAAATCACCAAGAAGGAGTTTTTATAATCTAAGTATCTCATAAATACTTTCTAAAGCATTCCTTCAGGACTTATTGTATTTACGCTGAATCAGAGGGATACCAGCAAATATGGGGCTAATTACACTAGATTTAGAAAGACATCAAATTTGAATCTGAAGAAACTGTAATTCAGCCCTCTCCTGTTTTAAGTGAGGAAGCTGAGGGGCGCCTGGGTGGCTCAGTCAGTTAAGCGTCTGACTTCAGCTCAGGTCATGATCTCTCGATTCGTGGGTTTGAGCCCCATGTCAGGCTCTGTGCTGACAGCTCAGAGCCTGGAGCCTCTTTCGGATTCTGTGTTTCCCTCTCTCTCTGCCCCTCCCCCGCTTACACTCTGTCTCTCTCTCTCAACAATAAATAAACAGTAAAAAAAAATAAATAAGTGAGGAAGCTGAATCCAAAGGAAACCAACTGACTCAGAGCAGCATCAGAACTCAAGACCCAAACTCAGTGCACTTTTCTGTATGCAGACAGGATACTTTTCAACTACTTTTTATCTTTAAACTTTTCACTTTGAAATCATCGCAAGGCATATGAAAAAGTTCCAAAAATAGTACAAAAATTCCTGTACTCACCCATCTCCCCAAATGTTAGCATCCCATACAACAGTGGTACAATTATCAAAACTGGGAAATTAACGCTGACACAGTACTATTAACTAATCTACAGACCCTCATTCAAATTTTACCATTTGTTCCACCACTAATGTCCTTTTCCTGGTCCAGGATCCAATCTAGGACTCACATTGCATTTCATTGTCACATGTCCCTAGCTTAGTCTTTATCTTTCATGACCTTGACACTTCTGAGAAACAGTGGAAAATCACTTTGTAGAATGTCTCCAAGTTTAGGTTTGTTTGAAGTTTCCTCATGATTCTGGATGTTTAGCAAGAATACAACAGAAGTACTATGGTGCCCTCAGGACATCATGTCAGGAGATGCATGATGTCACCGCAGGGCATTACTGGAGGTGTTCACTCTGACCACTTGGTTCAAGTAATGCCTGCCAGGTTTCTCCGCTATGAAGTAACTGTTTTTTCCCATGGTAGGTAATAAATACCTTGTGGAGCGTTCTTTGATTTTAACCTACTAAAAACTGTCTTCAGCATCTGGAAAGCACTGAAAGGGCTGGGTACAGAGATGGAAATGAACAACACACTCATGCATGTGGCCCATGATACATACATCCTGCCATTTCTGACTTGTCTAATAAGACTGGTCTGACTTACTAGACAAGTCAGAAATGGGAAAACCCCAAGAGAGAAAAACCAACCAAGTGCCTTGTCAGCATGACCTACGCCTCCAACACCAGCTAGGGAGGCATATAGATAGGGAGGTAGCAAAAGTAAACCCTCCTCTCCCACTTACCTGAACATGTTTTCTTGTCTTCATTCAAGGTGTAACCTTCATAGCACTCACAGTGATAAGAGCCAGTTCTATCATTCACACAGATGTGTTCACATCCATGAGTGTTAAGAGCACACTTATTGATAGCTATCAAAAGATGATTGGGACAAATGTAAACACACAGAAAACGTGGTAAATTAATTGAGCCACTACACACACACACACACACACACACACACACACACACACACTGCTACTGAAACAAGGCAGCTCAGCACAACAGGAAGACTACAGGACAGGAGGTTGGGAACTAAAGTCCTGTGTTAGCTCTTTCACTAACAGACCCTATGACATGGGTAAGTCTTCTTCCTCTGTTGTGTCTCCATTTCATCGTCTATAAAATGAGTATGTTGAATTAAATAATCTCTAAGTTTCCTTCCTCTCAAAAACTTTTTTCTAGGATTAAAAAAAAATAGACCTAATTCCCATCTTTATTGATTATATGTGAGTATTCATATACTAGATGAATGAGAACCTCCCTAAACTTTCTTCTGTGTCTAAATTCAATAAGCAGCTTTGGTCACAGGGACAAAAGGGAAGCTTGTATTTAATTAAGTAAAATCCAGGAAAAGTTCCAAATCCTCAAAAGGACCAAAAGTGTTGGCCCCCTTCCTTCCTAACCCATTTCCCTACTAACCCTTTTCTCTAAAACTAATAATAAGTACTATAAATAAGCTGATTTAGATATTACCTCACTTTTCTCCTTTCACTTTTCTGCAACAATTTTGGAGGAAAAATGTGGATAAGCAAGAGTAAGCCAACCAAAAGGCAATCAGGAGAAAAGCATACGGCCAGTCCAAACCCTAGAGAGTAGGTCCCTAGGTAAGTAGCAGTCAGACACCATCCCTGAGCAAGCCTCACCTGAGCATGTCTTCATATCAGCGTTCAGGGAATATCCTTGGCTACACTCACAGTGGTATCTGCCTTCCCCATCACTGATGCACACGTGCTGGCACTGGTGTGTGCCAAGTGCACACGGGTCCAGGGCTGTGCACAGGAAGTTTACAATAGTCAGTATCGACACGTAAGACACATTCCAGATAACTCTCTTCCATGTCAGAGAGACATCACTCTCTGGGTTCCTCTCCAATTATAGTTCACTATAAACACTGGGTATTTGTTTTTGGCCTCTGGCTTATTAGAAATACCACTCTTCAACTAATAATGTTATGAATTTAAAATTACAGATTTTATTGTCAACTCTCTCAAAGAGAAAGGAAATTTTGAATTGGGAGCCAAAGCCAAGTACTTACATGGGTCAGGTCTTCAATTTATCCACCTGTTCACGAAAAAAGACTTTTTACTTCCCAACTGCAAGACATGGGGAGAACTACAATGTACTTCTTGAAGGTCTACGAGCTAGCTGGCCTATTGCAGCCAGAGATCTGGTTTCCAAGGGCTCTATCATTTGTGTCAAAACAGAAGTCACAGGCAGGCATCCCTCTGGGCCTGGAACTCTCTCACTCTTGGGCGGCAATACATATTTGAACATGCAAATGGTGGAGGGCAATGCCTGAATGTGCAGCATGGAGCTTGAGCCCAAATGTTTATGTATGAAACTTCAGGGCCTCTAATATCTGCAAGGAGAATAAACTCACATGCTTGATGCAAGCAGGTGAAAAGAAAAGGAAGACCAGAATAAATGAGATTATGTTAGCTAAACTCCACACCCATCGTTTCACTCCTGGAGTTGTTAATATCTCATTGGATTTTTTTTTTTCCTAGTGACACGCCTTGAAGAAGAATCAATGAATTTAGTCATTTCTGAGAAACCAAGGAGGACTGTTGGAGGAGGCTGGCATCCCTGGGCAGGTAACCCAGCCTCGACTGCTTTGGCAACAGGTCAAGGCTAATATTTGCCCAAGAAGGGCCTTTTCATGGGATGATCTTTCCAACCCGTTGACTACAACAAGCTGGCCCTCAGTCTTTTTTCCATAGAGAGGGGATATTTTCCCCCAGAACAAGCAGGCCTTTTGTACCAGAAGGAAAAGATTGCCACTCACCACTTGCTACTTTATGGCCTTCAAGCCCAAACCCAGGTGCTAGCTGTGAGACCCAACTCTGCCACAGACCAGCATCTTTATGGAAAAGCTCTCACCCACAAGCATAAGGGGTTTTCCTGGGAGAAAGAAAGCCATGTTCTTTTGAGAAACCAATGAATACTAAGTAGATGCCACCAAAGCCAAGGATAGCTTGTGAAGGCCCAGTGTCTTGGGACAGGAAAGACAAGGGGCCACCAGCCAGGTCTGGTTGAGATGAGGCCAAACTTAGCTCCAGACCAAGACTTCATCTCCCATTTCCTGACAAACTGGTGATTGCTGAGTTCCACATTAATTCTGATATAAAGACTCCTTGAAATTTGCAATTGTAATTATTGATTCACTTGTTTGTCTCATCACCACCCCCAAACTATTTTTATTGCTTGATAGTAGGGAAGGAATATCTTTATCTTCATATCATCAGTGATTAATTAATACACATCAAATAAAGAGATGGGGAATAGATTACATAGCAAACGGTATCTACATTTTAAAATTCACCTGAACCAGGGGCACCTGGATGGCTCAGTTGGTTAAACATTCAACTCTTGATTTCAGCTCAGGTCATGATCTCATGGTTTGTGAGATCGAGTCCCATGTGGGGCTCTGTCCTGACAGCGTGGAGTCTGCTTGGGATTCTCTCTCTCCCTCTCTCTCCGCCACCCCTCTGTTCATGTGCACGCGCGCACACACATACATGCATGCACTCGCTCTCTCAAAATAAATTAAAAAACTAAAAATAAAAAATAAAAATAATAAAATTCACCTGAACTAAAAATTTGCCCATACCTGTTTGCATAACTCCATGGAGGGCTTTGAAAGACTATACCTCTTCATGATTTTAAAAACTAAAGCATGAATATAGATAGAGAAAGATAGACAGACAGATAGATAGATAGTAGAAAAAAGAAACTTAAAAAAGTATGAGTCTCACACATTCATAACTCTGATCAGTGACTAAAAATAAAGCCCAGCCTTAAGTAAATTCATATTCATGGATTTGACTGCTAAAAGTTCCAATTAAATTAGCATGCTCAGGGGTGCCTGGGTGGCTCAGTCTGTTGAGCATCCAACTTTGGCTCAGGTCATGATCTCCCGGTTCGTGAGTTTGAGCCCTGGGTCAGGCAGGCTCTGTGCTGACAGCTCGGAGCCTGGAGCCTGCTTCAGATTATGTGTCTTTGTCTCTCTCTGCCCCTCCCCCGCTCATGCTCTGTCTCTGTGTCTCTGTCTCAAAAATAAATAAATTAACATTAAAAAAAATTTTTTTTAATTAACATACTCATATTCAAACTCCATCCTAAAGGGAAAAAGACAGAAGGACAGTAACAATGATTTTTTTTAATCTGCTTCTTGCTACCTCACAAGTGAGCTGAAATCCCAACCTCCCTAATTCCTAATCCCATCCCTCCATGAAGAATAGTCAGAGGAAGAACAAAATCTGAAAACTAGTGTATCTAGGGAATAAGCAGAACCCTGACTGCCAGTTACACTGGAAAACAGGCCAGCTGATCCTTCCATGGACAGACAGACAGCTGCTGCTCCTTGTTTTCTGCAGGAAAACAGGTAGAATTCTGTGACATCCAGAGATGGTAAAGCTGAAGAAAATATCTGGGGAAAATGGAGTTGTGGGCAAAGGGGAGAAAAGAGGTGTCTTGAGTTTTTTATTTTTATTTTTCTCTGACCCCATCAGGGAACAGCAGGATCATTTATCCTGGATATTTCTAGACCTTCACATTTCTAATGCAAACATGAAGATTTTTATGAGCAAACCAAGTTACATATAAAGCAACTCTATATTCCTAAACCAACAAAGTGTGTTTATGTTGGTAAAAAAAAAAAAAACAAAAACAAAAACAAAAAACAAAAAACAAAACAAGAAAAGCACTGCTTATATTTTGGTTTTCCATAGAGTTTCCACCCCCCCCCAAAAAAAAGAATAAATCTTTTATTTCTTTTTCTTTGGATACACAGTGTCTGAATACAACATCTTTTCTATTTAGGAGCAAAGACTTACCACAAAAGGTCTCCTGGAATCTAGAGGAAAGTTTCTCGATGACCCCATAGGTCTCCACATAGAAAACATGCTCATCTAGGGGCTCACTGGCGATCATCTTGAGGGACTCCATGTCTGCCCGGTCCACGCCCACAGCATAGAGCTCAATACCAGATGCCCGGGCCCGAGCGGCCACCTCATTCACCTGGTCCTGAGGTCTTCCGTCTGTCACAATGATGGCCACCTTAGGGATGTTGGATGTGGGCCCCCGAGCTCCTGCCTCCACCGTGAAGGCCTCATCCATCGCTGTCTGGATAGCCAGACCCGACATGGTGCCTGTAGACAAGGGTGTGATCCTGGCCACAGCCCGCTTCAGCGACTGCTTATCCGAGTGGGTCTGGAGATGGAACTCAATCTTCACGGTGCTAGCATAGTTCACCACCGCCACCCGTGTGTCCGCCGCCCCAATGTCCAGAGTGTCGATTATCTGGGAGACAAAGGTTTTCACCTTGGTGAACTCCAGGGGCCGCACACTGCGAGAGCTATCAATGATAAACACCAAGTCCAAGGGCTTGCTCTTGCAAACACCTGCAAAGGAGGGTGTGGGAAAACAGGCATGACTAACCAATAATCTCATCCCAATCAGCAATGGAGTCATCCTCACACCCAGAAAGCCCTGGTGTTGGAGACCCCACTGTCTGTTATCTTCCCCCAAGACCATCCTCCCTTTAGACGTTGAAAACTCCAAGGCCGTCCGAATTCCTTACTAAGAATTCACATCGGGGGGTGAAGTTTCTCCAAATATCTCACCTACAGGCTGGCTGAACCCCAAAATTTCACCTAGAACCTCATCCCTCTGCTTCAAGTTTTGTTCCCAAGATTCCTCTTGACTCCCAGGAATGAATGGATTCCAGCTCTTTCTCAGGCACCTTGGCCATGAGCCAATGGGACAGTGTCCCTAAATGGTGTGAAAGGTGAGCTCAGGACAGCCTACCTGCACACTGTCCAGGCCTCACAGACACCTCAGGCAATGTTGCAGTTCAAGGCGAGCACACTACTGCTTTTCTGGAGATTTCCTTCTCCTACTCCAGTGCTAAGGAAAAACTGACCCAAGGGAAGCCCTAAATGCCCCCTCCTTCTCATCATTCATCAGGTTTAGCAAACTCTGGGGCCCCACAAGCCTGAGAGTGGGAAGAAGAATGACAACAACTTAATCTGACCCATGTGGGATGCCTGGGTGGCTCAGTCGGGTAAGTGTCCAACTCTTGGTTTCAGCTCGGGTCATGATCTCACGGTTCATGGGTTCAAGCCCTGCATTGGGCTCTGTGCTGATGGTACGGAGCCTACTTGGGATTCTGTCTCCCTCCCTCTCTGCCCTTCCCCTGCTCGCTCGGTCTCTCTCTCTCTCTCTCTCTCAAAAATAAATAAACATAAAAAAAATTTTTTTTTTAATCTGACCCATGTCCACTGTGCTTCCAACTCTGTGCGTGTATCTGGTTTTCAGAAGCAGAGACGTCCACTGGTGCCCACCCTCTGCCCCCACCAACCTCTCATGTTCACCCCCTTTTCACTTTTTTCATCCACCAGATACTTTCTTGAGGGCCTCCCACATATTAAGCCCTGGGGCTACAGAAGCAAAGGAGCTTGTATCTTTCCTACTTAAAAGTACCAAGCAAGTTGCAGTAACACCGCAAAGCTTTGTTTCTGTCTCTGCCTTCTTCTCTTTCTCCCCCAATCTCATTCTATACTCCTCCCTCTCCCAGCCACCAAAATCAAGTCATAAAGTCAGGACTGGCTGAGAGAAAAGCCAGGTATTAAACATCTTTTTCAATTCATTCCTCCTCCTCCTCCTCTACACACACACACACACACACACACACACACACACACACACGCACACACACACACACACACACACGCACGCACACCACTCCTCATACACACCAAGTCCTAAATGGAAATGTAACTGATGCTTGAGCATGAAGCATCAACCAGGGTTCTCGCCTTTCTTAGCAGGGGGCTGGAAGGTGATGCTACTGTAAGAAGGCAATTTACACAGTGATCTAGGGGAAAAGATGGATTCAAAACAAACTCCTAGGCAAGACGGGTTGTGACAGAAAAAGCCCAATCTGGAACAGGATTGATGCCTCTATATAGTTTTCTTTAAAAACTGAAAATTATCGGGGCGCCTGGGTGGCTCAGTCGGTTGGGCGGCCGACTTCGGCTCAGGTCACGATCTCACGATCCGTGAGTTCGAGCCCCGCGTCGGGCTCTGTGCTGACAGCTCAGAGCCTGGAGCCCCTTTCGGATTCTGTGTCTCCCTCTCTCTCTGCCCCTCCCCCGTTCATGCTCTGTCTCTCTATCTCAAAAATAAATAAACGTTAAAAAAAAATTTTTTTAATAAAAAAAATAAAAACTGAAAATTATCCTCTTGGTTTTATCCAGCTTCCTGGAGGTATTCAATTAAAAAAATAAACCATACCTTATTTTCAATAACATCTTAGAGATCACAGTTATTGTACCAACACAGTAACTCTGTGAACAACCTTCAGAGGTGCAGAAGTTGTTTTTATACCCATTTTACAGGTGAGACGACTGAGGTTCAGGGAGGTGTAGGAGTCAGAAAACAGCAGATCATGGACTAGATTCCAAGTTTCCTGACTCCCAGCCTAAAGGGGCCTTTCACTGCATGGCTTCCTCTTTCTGAGGCAGTATTTTCCACCACAAAAAAATCAACATTATTTCATGTACCTAGTAAACATCCTGCTTGTTGTCTCTGAGTCACCACCCTGAAATATGCTGTATGTCATGTATTTAGTTAAGTCGAAAGGAATTAAGTCTTTTAAAAAACAAAAACAAAAAAAACCCCAGAATTTCATTTCATCCCTTGATTACCATGCATCAGGAACAAGGAAGAAGAATCTACTGAAAATCCTCCATGGACATAGATATAGGTATTTCTGCATAACTGGAGTAAAAGGATAAATACATGGTGAGCCCATATTTGACAATGATTTCACTAACACCCAAATGGTGTCCTTACTAACGCCACGGTTATGTTCTTTTAGTAAATATGCATGATTCCTTCCTTCTCACATGGAATCCTGTGTCAGAGGGATATGGTGGACAGAATCATGCTCCCTCCCCCCAAAGATGTCCATGCCCTAATCCCCGGAACCTATAAGTATGTTACTTTATCTGGGAGAAAGACTTTGCAGATGTGATTAAGTTAATGACCTTAAGAAGGGAGTTCATCCTGGACTATTGGGGTGGGTCTGATGTAATTACAGAGGCCCCTAAAAGTGGAAGAGAGGCAGGAGAGAAGACTCAGCCTGCCTTTGGTGGCTTTGAAAATAGGGAAAAGGCCATGAGCCAAAGAGTGAAGGCAGCCTCTACATGCTGAACCAGGCAAGGAAACAGTCTCCCCTAGACCTTCCCCAAAGGGAAACAGCCCTGCTGACACAATTTTATCCCTTTGAGACTAGTGTGAGACTTCTGATCTACAGAACACTTATTTAATACATATGTGCTGTTTTTAAGTCATGAAGTTTGTGCTAATTCATAACAGTATCAATAGAAAACTAATACAGGGAGGCTCAACGTTGATGGCAAGACATTCTGTGAACATCTGGTTACTTCCTGATTGGATGCCCTCTGCAATATCACTGGTTTTGAATCTCACTTCCCTTTACTAGATAGATGGCAGCGCTTTGATTCTCAGAAACCAAGAAAGTGAGAATCCGAATTTCCTAAAAGATTTCCATACTTCCAATTTTTCTGATTTCTGATAGTCCTGCTAGAAATAAAAGCCTATAGTAAAGCGTAGCAATTTCTGGGTGCAGAAAGAAGGCAATTTGAAAAAGGGTGACATGTGATGTTTATTAAAGGCTTAGCATTCAAGATCAGTTTGGATTTCAAGTAATGCAGGACCAGTGCTGCTTTGGAGGAACATGAACACCCCATGCAGAATCCCTCCTCCCTCTCCCAGTCCCATCCCCAAGGGAGGTGGGTCAGGACCAAGAGGTAAGGTTACCTTTTAGAAGAAAGGCTTCCCTACACTCCCAACCCCACCCTTCCTCCCATCCTGGAGCAACCAGCAGGCTACCACTGAAATTAACCTTTGTGAACCCTGGTACTCCTTGGTTCCAATGCTGTCACCATTTCAAATCCAGCCCACTGGGACTGATGCAGGAATGAGTCCTTTGGCTCCTTCTCAACATTATCCAGAAAGGTGCAGAAGGGGAGAGACAAAACAAATCAACCTGAGGCATAAAGCGTCACTGGGTGAATGAGACTGGAGACCCAGAAAATGGTTTGATGCAGCCTGTCTTCAGCAAGACTGAAACTGGACATTTTGGTAATGAAGATAAAGTTGTACGTAAACCATTTTAAGAGCTTGGTAGACTGTAGCAGTGGAAAGACCCTTGTGTAGGATTTTAGAGCCCTCAGGAGTTTTATTCTAGGCTCTGACACTGATTTGCTCAGCCATTTGATAAACCTCTGTTTATGTGCTTTTAGAGGTTGTGTCAAATGCTCTTCCAGCTCTGCTGTACTAGGAAGCTCTGCCAGAGGAACCAACTACTGACCAATCAGGGAAACGGAATTGTTCGCCAAAGACCCAGTGTCCTGGTGTTTGAGGATCTAAGTGAGTAAAGGTTGGGATTGGGACCCAGTCAGTTGGAGCAGAACACCTGGTCTTGGCAGAAGAAGACGTGGAGACCAGGATGATTACAAGACAGGTCTGGGGCCATCCAGGGGGCCTCTCAGGTTTCCTTCTTAGACTCACACCCCCACCCCACCCCCACCCCCGATATCCCCCCCTCCCCTGCCTCCACCCCGTGTGAAGTCCAGTTTGATTTCTGGTCCAGATCCTAGACTGGATCAAGACAGCCTGAAGGCTGTGGCCAGGGGAGGAAGGGTCACA
Organism: Acinonyx jubatus; assembly: GCF_027475565.1. Lineage (NCBI taxonomy): Eukaryota > Metazoa > Chordata > Mammalia > Carnivora > Felidae > Acinonyx > Acinonyx jubatus. The sequence continues at coordinate 122,665,195 of NC_069388.1, read as the reverse complement.
CACACAGAAGTGGGGCTATCGATGAAGTGATTTCCAGAGAACTAAAGGCAGAATCTCAGGAAGAAAAGGTTTGTTCAGAGGTAGGGGCTGGCACCAGAACGCTGAGAGGCGTTCCCGCACTGCCCCATCCTCCAGGCCCAAATTGCAGACGGAAGTGCCTGGACTTTGAGCTTCAGGTGACCCAAATTCTAGTCCCCACTAGGAGTGACTTTGGGCATCGCCCTTCCCCTTTCTGGACCGGTTTCCCCCACAGGCTTCATCGGGGAACGGGATTCTTTGTCTCACATCGCAGTCTGGCTCAGGCTGGGATGGACGGAACACTTGGCGGCTGCACGGGGCTTCTCCAGGTCGATGCTCTGCTTCCCTTACCACTCATCCTTCCCGCCTGGGCCTCCCTCCTTCCCTCCCTTCCTTCTGCCGGCTGTCCCTCCCTGGTGCCCGCTCGCGTCCCTCCCGAGCCGGGGTCCCACTGCCGCCCCCGTACCTGCGCCACGGGCCCCGCCGGGCTGGCCGGTCCCGGAATAGGGCGCGCCGGTGGGGGCAGCGGGGGCAGGGCGGCGCCCGGGGCTGCCCGCTGGGCCGCGCATCCCCAGCCTCCGCGAGCCCGGGCGGGCCAGGGGGCCGGGGGCGGCGGGGGTCGGCGGCGGCAGCAGCAGCAGCGGCCAGAGCAGCAGGAGCAGTCCCGGGAGGTGGCGCAGCATGGCGGGCTCTGTACTCCTGCAGGGGTCTGTCGTCGAGGGCTCGCTCGTTCCTGCAGCTGCTGGCCTGAGCCCCGCGCCAAGGAGGCCAATTTAAAGGTCCCGCCGCCCCGCGACCCGCCCACCCCGCGGCCCCTCCCACTCCGCCCGCCGGGCCGCCAGAGCGCGGGAGGAGCGGCCGGGCGCCGCGCCCGGGAGGAGCGGCCGGGCGCCGCGGGAGCCTGTGCGCGCATTCCGGCGGCAGAAACGGAATGTCTGGGCGAGCCGGCGGCGGCGCGGTGCCCGGAGCCCGGCCCGCAGAGGCCCCCGCCGGGCCTCGTCTGGGTGGGCTCGTCCGGGCGCCTCCTGCCCGCGCCCCGCCTCTCCCGAAACCTGGGTCCTGGCCTGCGAACCCCCTCCCGGCCGCAGCCCCGCCGCCCTGTGCCCTCCTCCCGCCCCTGCAAGGCCTGACCTCCGGCCCCAGCCCAGGAGGCCCAGGGCTCTGCCTTCCCGCTCCGGCCAGGGGTGCCTGCGGCGAGGTTTCATCTCGCCCCTCACACTGCATTCCTTTCCCCAGCCAAGTAACCCAAGTTTTTGCTATGGACTCTCGGTAAAAAGGAAAAAAAAAGCCTCAGATTCTAGCAGCATGAATAGAAATGCTTTCATCCCAGCTTCAAACATCCATAAACATTTGAACTTATATTACCAGGAATAGAAAGTCAAACATACATTCCCCAGGGAGACCCCTGCCCGCTTGGAAGGACCGCCTGTACCCACAGAAGCTTCGAAGGCGCTCCTATATCGCATTTCCTCTCCGGAAGGGAGATGGTGGCGGTGCAGGGCTGGAGGCCACCCAGGGGACCCTCCAGGAACTCAGTCTCCTGGAAGAAAAAAGGCATAAATGGTCTACCTGTCTAAAGGAACATGGTGAATATAGGAAAAAGAGACTGAATATCCCTGAAGGAACCAGACAGGCTTCTAAAAACAGGTGAGATTTGAGCTGGATCCTAAAATGAAACAATGAACATGAATTCCAGCAGATCCTATCTGGTCTTCCTGCTTCCAGACTATTAGCCCTCTAAAATCCACACTCCGCGCAGTAACCTTAAAATCACTTCTTTTCTTTTTTTAATTTTTATTATTTATTTATTTTTGAGAGAGAGAGGGAGGGAGTAGGGGGGAGGAGAGGGAGACACAGAATCCCAAGCAGGCCCCAGGCTCTAAGCTGTCAGCACAGAGCCCGATGTGGGGCACGAACTCACTAACTGTGAGGTCATGACCTGAGCCAAAGTGGGAGCCATCCAGGTGCCCCTAAATCACTTCTTTTCTTAAACCTTGCAACTTCGCTTATAGAAAAATCCAAATTGGGAGTGGGGTGGGGTGGGGGTGGCTGGTGCCTTGGTGACTCAGTCCCTTAAGTGCTGGACCCTTGGTTTTAGCTCAGGTCAGATCTCATGGTTTGGGTTGGTGAGATGGAGTGCACACTCACACACACACACACACACACACACACACGTACGCAGTAGGGCTCTACGCTGATAGCACTTAGGATTCTCTCTCTCCCTCTCTCTCTCTCTGCCCCTCCCACACCTCTCAAATAAATGAACTTAAAAAAAGAAAAATCCAAATTCTTTTTCATGGCAAAAAGAGGGATTCAGTCCCTCCTCCTCTGCAGCACTGACCATATCCAGAACTGTATTCCTGTTCTCCATGCTTCAAACAAGCCAGCCTTCCCCCTGTCCTGGAGGACGCCAAGCATGTTCCCACCTTGGTTATCAGCGCGATGTCTTCCTCAAAGCAGCCTTCCCTGAGGCCATATCTTAATTAGTTTTTCAAATTTATTTTTACCACCATCCATTGTAACAACTACATTTTAGATTATGAGCCAAGAACTACACAGATAACATACACACAACAAAAATGACAGTTGCATGAAACAATATTTACACTTACCACATGTGATGCTATTTTATTCACCTCCACACTCAGTTCTATCTCATTTTTTTTAAAGATGTGATCATGAACATCTAAATAGAGTTTGTGGTTGACTAATGTTCCCCAGTTGGCAGTTTTAAAATTCTGTTTTAAATAGATTCTTGCGTACCGTCCGTGCTTTTCCAATCCATCACAGCATCCTGTGTGCCTCATTTGGAGGACTTACCCAATTTGTAATGATTCGATACATAATAAATTTATTTATTTCTAAGGGTATCTGGGTGGCTCAGTCGATTAAGCATCCGACTCTTGGTTTCGGCTCAGGTCATGATCTCACGGTTTCGTGAGTTCAAGCCCCTTGTCAGGGTCTGTGCTGGCAGTGCAGAGCCTGCTGGGGACTTTGTGTCCCTCTATCTCTGCCCCTCCCCTCAGGCTGTCTCTGCCTCTCTCAAAATAAATAAATAAACTTAAAAAAAAAAAAGTTTATTTCTCTACGCCATCAGACTGTAGGCCCCAGGAGGGCAGAGCTGATGCCTGCATTGTTCGGTGCTGAATTCTGTAAACTCCACCTTACGGCCTGCAGGGTCCCAGCCTGTGGTGGGACTGAGGCTTTAGGAAATGGAAGATCAGAGAACAGGGCTGAAATCCACCCCTGCCTTGGCAGGACAGTAAACAGGCACGACAGACTGTAAGAAAAGAAAGAACTTGGCATTACTTTCTCCAACGGTCTAACGATGCCAAGGAAATAGATTTGCTCAGTTTCACTTCCCTGCCTCACAACAGATGGCTCTGTGCTGGTCACTGGCTCCACGGACAGCCCTTTCCTCTGGCCTCCTCTAGTGGGGAGTTGATCCTCCTCCACCACCAGGCTCCTTCTCTGAAGAAATCCAAGTGTACAAGCAACATAAAGTGCAGTGGTCTGTTTCAGCACATTTCCATGTAGGCATATGTAAACATTAAAACTATTTGGTTAGGCTAAGGAATAAATATGGCTAGTTTTCCTTAAAAATTCATTGGAATACTACTGTTTTGTTTTCACAACCCTAAAAAAACTATTTCTTTACTGGTCAGCGCTGACTAGGTTGGGCTATGGTAATAATGACCCCAAAATCTCAGGGGTTCATTTCTTGCTCTGTTATGTGTCCTTCAGAGGTTGACCGCAATTCTTCTCCACCTCTTTTCTTTTCTTTCTTTCTTTTTTTTTTAAGAGAGAGATCACATGCAAGTGGGAGAGAGAGAGAGAGAGAGAGAGAGAGAGAATCTTAAGCCGGCTCCACGCTCAGCACAGAGCCCTACCTGGGGCATGATCCCACCACCCTGGGATCATGACCTGAGCCAAAATCAAGAGTTGGCTGGTTCAACTGACTGAGCCACCCAGGCACCCTCTCCACTTCTTCATTCTGGCACCCAGACAAGAGGCAGACCCGATCTGAAACATGCTGGTCTTGCGGCAAAGGAAGGAAGTGAGAGATGGCAGAACCAGATGACAGATCTTAATGTTGCTGCAAGTAAGTGGCTTACATCAATCCCGCTCACATGTGCTTGGCCAAAGCAAGTCATGTGGGCAAGCCAGTGTCAGCGTGTGAGGAATAGAATTTTACATCAAATCCTTGGAAACCATAATACAATCTAGCATATACCTTTTATATACCTTTTATAATGGGATGGATGGGTGCCCCCTGAGGTCTCCTGTCTAGATTCGGGAATAATCTTTGGCCTCTGAATCCTGATCTGCTTTTCGTCAGAGGCCCCTCCCTTTGGCCCATCTAACTCTGACCTTTTTTTTTTTTTTAAGATTTTATTTTTAGGTAATCTCTACACTCAACCCCGAGATCAAGAGGCACACGCTCCACCGACTGGGACAGCCAGGCACCCCTACTCCTGACCACTATCTAACAGCTTTCCAGCTTCACAGGTGGAGTGCCTCAGTGGATTGATTTCTGCGTTCTGGCTGCTTGGGCCTTTGAGAACGGAGCTGCACTAGTTCTCAGCTCAGACCGATTGGGAAAAGTCTCTGAAAGCCTCTCCTGACAAGTTGTCACCAGGGAGAGCCACGCCCATTCTTCCCTTCCGGTTGTGTACTGAGGCCCAGCTCCAAAAGGCTCCCAGGACATATGCAAGGCCATGGTGTCTGTTGAATTCAGAAAGTTTTTTCTCATATCCTGGAATTTCTGATGCGTGACCAAAAGACTTAGTTGTGCTAATTTACAGAAACGTCCAGATTCAGTTCTCTCTGACTCTGTGTGCCAGAAACCTAAGGGAAGGAGGTTTATTGCACTGCACAGGCCTGAATGCAGAGGTTCTGCAACTTGAATTCCTAAGGAGGCTTATTAAAAGGCAGATTCCTAATACTCAGGATTCACAAGGCAGATAGCCAGATACTCTTATTCAGATGGTTTGGGACTGGGCCTAGGAATATGCATTTAACAACCTCTGTAGGAAACTGCTACCTGAGGGGCTTTGCAACATCCTGGTTCTCGACAACAGGCCTGGACAGGGATCCGATGCAAGGGCAAGTGCAAGGAAGTGGCCACCCAGCCCAGAAGGTGCACGGTGAGGCTGGATCCCCGTGCAAGACAGGCCTCTGAAGGACTGACTGTATGATCATAAGACCTCTTGGGCCAGGGAGTGACCACTCTCTCCATCACGCTTCTTAAGAGCAGTCACAAAAACTCAGAGCACCAAATCCAAAGCCTCTTCCAGGAGTTCAGACAGCTCTACTTTGGTAAGTGTCCCAGTGTCAGCCCCTCTGGCCAAGCTGGTATGTAATCCTGATTCTCCATGAATTGTCTGCTTCCTTTTCCGCTCCCTTTCCTGCTGGCCATCCTCCACACAGTCTTGAAATCCACAAGAGTTCTTCTAGGTCAGTTTTTAAGAAATTGTCATAGATTTTTTCCTAGCTGTAGAAGTCATGCTACTTACTGTGGAGAGTTTAGCAAATGTAGATAAGCAAAAAGAAAATAAAGACCATAGGTAACACTACCGTCCAAAGATAAGCTATGTGGTATTATCTCTTTTTCTCTGCTTGTATAGCCATATATTTTTTATTAAAAATGGCATCACACTGTATATTGTGATCTTATTACTTGCTTTTTGTTTGTAAAGTGAACATTTTTTTGTTATATTCTTCTAAATCATCATTTTTAATGGGTATATTGTATCCTATCGTATATTCCACTTGTTTAAGCAATTCTCCATTGTGGGACATGCCATTTCTAGTTTGTTTTTGATTATAAAGAGTGCTTCAATGAATCTCCTTTTATGAATTGTTGTGAACTATTAATCTTTTCCTATAATAAATTGCTAGAAGTAGAATGTCTCAATGACCAGGCCTTCCTTGGCCTCTTCTTTGGCCATCGTGTTAAGAATTCCACCCATTGTGGTTTCAGCTGCCACCTCTCTACTGGTAATTCCCAAATCCGGGTCTCTTATCCCAATCCTGTTCCTGAGCAATAGACTTACATTAATAACTCTGCCTGCTGTACTCTCTAGTCACAGGTCACAAAAGCACCTCAGGCTCAACCATAGAATGAACTCAACTTCCTCTTTTTTAAAAAAGAATTATTTTTAAGTAATCTCTACACCCGACATGGGGGTTGAACTGCTCTACCGACCGAGCCAGCCAGGCGCCCCTCAACATCTTCCTCTTTAATAAACTCCATTAGTCCTCATTTCTGCCTGTGGAAACAGTATTCTCCCAGCCACACGGGCTGAGATTGGTGTCCTCTTTCCTCTCTTGATCCCCTTGTATTAAATGCGTTATCAAGGGGCACCTGGCTGGCTCAGTCGGTTAAGTGTCTGACTCTTGACTTCAGCTCAGGTCACAATCTTATGGTTCCTGGGTTTAAGCTCCACATGGGGCAGTGCAGAGCCTGCTTGGGAATCTCTTCCTCTCCCCACTTCGTGCTTGCTCTGCTGTCTCTCAAAATAATAAGTTATCAAGTGTTCTACCCACATCTCCACCAGTTCAAATCCTGGCCAATTCTCAAAGCCTATCTCAAATAGCTTCATTATAGGAAGCTTATCCTTATCTTTCCAGCTGTACATAATCCCTGAAGGAGAAGGAGAAGACAGAAGTAATATGTGAAGAAATAATGGCCGAAAAAAAATTGAAACTTGATGAAACCTGTAAGCCCAATGAGCTTCAAGCACAAGAAACACACACACGTAAAACCTTACATCTTTTAATGTACATTGTACATTTAAAAAAAATCAAGGAACATTATTTAAAAATTGCTTGAAACCAGTGACAGAGCAAAACTTTTAATCACCAAAAGTTTAAAAAAAAAAAAATGAACAAGGGGTACCTGGGTGGCTCAGTCGGTTAAGCGTCCAACTCTTGATTTCGGCTCAGGTCATGATCTCATGGTTTGTGAGTTTGAGCCCGTGTTGATGTTGGGCTCCATGCTGGGTGTGGAGCCTACTTAAGATTTGCTCTCTTCCTCTGACCCTCCCCACCCCTCAAAAAAAAAAAAAAAGAACAAAGTTAAGGATGATGGAAAATTTCTCAGTAGAGACAATGTGTACAAAAAAGACAGTGCAGCAACATCTTCAAGGTACTGAATGAAAAACAAAAACCTGACAATCTAGAATTCTATATTGAGGGACAAAATCGGCCTGTGTGAGAAAATAATTGAGAAGTAAAATGAATGCCCAAGCAACATGGGATTCAGGCACACAAGAGACGCAACTTAGGGCTGATGGAATGAGCACACACGCTAGAGTCAGAAGATTGAAATTTCAGCCCTGCCTTCACCAAGCTATGAATCCCTCATCCCGGGGAATTTAACTCCGGTCCGAGATTCAGTTTCTGCATCCATAAAATCAAGAAGATGCAAACCCCCGACCTAGGCATTTCTTGGAGTTGTTCTTAGGATCAAGTGAGGTAACAGACACGGAAGAGTTGGCAGCTATAGAGCGCTGTGTAAATATTGTCACGAGGCGGTGTGTGAGCAAGGAATGGAGAGAGGAAGGACTGAAAAGCAAGAAGAGTTTCTGACCTGGAAACCAGAAAGAGTAAGAGTTTCCGGTCTGTTTGAAAGGAGTTTTGTATCTGTCGTCATTCAGTTAGGTAGCGCAAAATCTGGACAAGGCATCAGGAAACCTGATTTATATTCCCTGGCCCTCCTGCCAGCTGAATGACGGTTAAGTAACTCACTTGCACATGAGTGGCTGACTAGATTCCTTGTGTCGACTCTCTGTGACACTTATTTTTGGTTAACAGTTAATTATCTTTTAAAGAAGATAATGTTTTCCAATGTTGTTTTAGAGAGAGAGAATCTCAGGAAGTCTCTACACAGAGCATGGAGCAGGAGAGAGAGAATCCTTTTTTTTTTCTTAATATATATATATAATTTATTGTCAAGTTGACTAACATACAGTAAGTACAGTGTGTTCTTGGTTTTGGGGATAGATTCCCGTGATTCATTGCTTACATACAACACCCAGGGCTCATCGCAACAAGTGCCCTTCTCAATGCCCATCACCCATTTTCCCTAGAGAGAGAGAATCTTAAGCAGGCTCCACTCAGTGTGAAAAAATGATACCAGATGGAAATGTAGATCTACAAAAAGAATGAAAAGCACCAGAAATGGTAACTGAATGGGTATACTTGTAATTTTAAAAATTATCTTCTTCTTTATGGGGCTCCAGGGTGGCTCAGCCAGTTGAGGGTCTGACTCCTCATTTCAGCTCAGGTTATGATCCCAGGGTTGTGGGATAGAACGAACCTCCCACTGTGGGGCTCCGCAACAAATCATTTTTCAAAGCTAATTCATTGGTAGCCCATTTGCCAAATGATTGGAAAAGAGAATGGCCAATTTACAAAATCTACCTAATTTACTAAAACCGTCTAATATTTAAAAATTTTTCAACATCTATGGATGTATTGAGGACTTGCTGTAAGTCTGCTGTTGTGCTAAGCACTGTACACACTGCCTTCTCTTATGAAGTCATATGTTGCTACTAAAGCTCACAGAGGCTAAGTGACTTGGCCAGACTCACGGTGTATCAGTGGCAGAACTGAAATTGAAAACCAAGCCTGCCTGAATCCAGTATCTGATTTCTCAACAACTCCTGTATGTAACCCAACCTGTTTTATAAGAACTACTGATTTTTTTATGTGCAGGCACTCTAGATTCTGCACATGAATCGTATCACTTATTATTTACAAATCTGAGCCATCAGAGACTTCTCCTAGAGAAGATTCAGAGAAGCTATACCACAAGTCATTTTAGGACTCTCATCTGTTCGGAACCCTCCAGTAGGCTCCCCTCCTACTAAAAGTCTTCACGATGAACTACATACAGCGGCCAACCCAATACCTCCCTGAGCTCACGGCCCACTGCTCTCCGTGCTGCTCCCTTTCTACTCTCTTCACTCAAGCTGGCTATTCCTCGAACACTCCAAGGGTTCTCCTGCAGGTCCCTCTAAGATGTTGTTTCTCCTTCAGGTTTCATTCACATATCACATTATTCTAAGTGTGGCCTTTCATGACATCCACAAAAATTGTACCCACCCCATTCTTTTTTTCTATAGTTCTATCACTAATTTACTATGTAGTTTTAAATTGCCTTTCCCCACTCAAAGGAGACCAGGGAATTTTTACTACTATGCCCATGTCTATGTCTCTTGTACCTGGGACAAAATATACACTCAAAATTTATCGGTTGAATTAAACATTTGCTCAAGGCCACAGAGTGTGAGCTGGGTACTGAACTCAGCAGATGATCCCTAAGACCATGCTCTTTCCATTGCATAAAATGTGCTAATGATGCCAGGAAAACACATGTTCCAGTGAGCTTGGTTTTGGGAACAAGGGCCTCACAGGACCCGAATTTTGTTTGATAGGCCTCAGAAACACTTGGAACTTTATGGAGCTTCTACAGCCATATTCATAGCAGTAAGTGCTGAGAATGTGTAGAAGGCCAAAACCAGAGCAGAGTGGACAGAAGCAGATGGAAGTGGAAAAGCAACAGAAGCAAATTGCAGATGATGAAGACAGGCAAACCCCCACAAAAAGTCGTGAAAGCCAAGAGGTTGGGTAGTCAACAATGTTGGATGATAAAAACCAAAACTGAAGTTAAAAAGCATAACAGGACTTTGGGATTTAGGCCAGCATCAGGATCTCAAGAGACTTTTTTGTGGGAATTTCAGAGGGAGTGCCAAACTTAGAAGTCAGAATGCTGACATTTATGAGCTACTTCATTAAGGCAAAGTTGCTTCCTATTTAGAAAAAAAACAAGGCCAAATGTTTAAACGTTTATCTTCAATGTTCTCTCTACCTGAATTTTAGAATCAAAAATACTAAACTACTGTTTTTCTCCAGAACTAGCAGACAGAAGAAAAAAAAAATTACCTTTTAAGGCAAACAATTTTGGCATATATTCACTAGCATATTTAACTGTTCTGTGACAACAGATTTCCCTTTACTGGAAACATGACCCCTTAACAATCTTAAGTTTTTTCCCCTTCCTTAGGGGAAGTGATTGGGATTAACACATTGTTACTGTTCTCTATAAACTCCAAGGCCAGTGTCCTTTTCCACAAGATAAAGCTGCTTCACATGAAGTCGTGATTAAAGGTCATGATGGCCCATTTCCACTCCAGGAGGAACAATGCCCAGTTGGGCCCACAAAGCTTGGCTGTGGATTGCAGGCAAACACCACCCCCACCCCTAAAATGGGCCCCACCAAGTCAGGGACCTAATGTGTTCACATTTTGATGTAATTTCACTACTGAAAAATAGCTATTAAGTTTGGTTAATATCTAAATACACCTTAGCATGACCTTCAACAGAGAACAGAATTAAACCAACTAAGGAAACAATGGCTCTCTTGCAAAAGTTCAGTTTTTTTTTTAAGTTTGAGAGAGAGAGAGAGCGAGCGAGCGAGCAGGCATGTGCACACACAAGCTAGGGGAGAGGCAAAGAGAGAGAATCCCCAGCAGCCTCCATGCTGTCACAGAGCCTGACACGAAGCTTGATCCCAGGAACCACGAGATCATGATCTGAGCCAAATCAGGAGTTGGATGCTTAACCAACTGGGCCACCCAGGCACCCCTCTATTTATTTATTTTTTAACATTTATTTTTTGAGAGACAGAGAGACAGAGTGACAGAGTGTGAGCAGGGCAGGGGCAGAGAGAGAGGGAGTCGCAGAAACTGAAGTAGGCTCCAGCTCTGAGCTGTCAGCACGGAGCCTGGCGCAGGGCTAGAACTCACAAATGCAAGATCACGAGCTGAGTTAAGTTGGATGCTTAACTGAGCCAACCCAGGTGGCCCTCTATTTCAGTTTTTATACAGAAACAAAGCAAGGCCTAGCTCAGAGAAGTTATCCCTGATTTGGAAATCTTCTAAAACGATAAAGATATCAGTAAAATACCCTCTACTACCCCAAACTGGGCATACCCCAAACACAACTGTACTTTCCTAGTTTACGCTTTACTTTGGTGGTGGGTGTTTATAAGTGAGATTGCAGCCAAACAATTGTTCTCCCTTTAAAAAACGTGTAAAGTATGTTTTTTGGTTGTGTTAGGTCTATATGATGTATGTGTACATGGTCACTACTGCTACATTCTCAGCAAGATGCAGAGTGGTGTATTTTCAGGAGAAAATTTTTAGTCGTGTGGTTTATAAGCCACAGTCTGCTTGCTTTCTCTTTGGTTCCCCTCCGAAGGTCAACAGACACGTCTTACCTTGAATTATTCTTTTTCTCCCCCTCCCCTATGTTGAATTATTCTTGATGAACTCATTACTTAACTACTAAATGATCTTTACATAAAAACAGAGCTTGCAGGGCACCTGGGTAGCTCAGTCGGTTAAGCGTCCGACTTTGGCTCAGGTCATGATCTCGCAGTTGGTGGGTTCAAGGCCTGTGCGTCCGACTCTGTGCTGACAACTCAAGAGTCAGGAACCTGCTTCGGATTCTGTGTCTCCCTCTCTGCCCTTCCCTCACTCACGCTTTCTCTCAAAAATACACAAATATGAAAAAAATTCTTAATATTAAAAAAAAAAACCCACAGCTTGCTACCCTCATCATATAACTTTTCTAACAAACCATAATATTAATTCCTGGCCAGTGAGTCCAGTAATATATTAACTTTAAATAATATTTGTGTTACTGAACTAAAGAAATGCTTTCAAGTGAAATCTAGCATTGTGTTCTCAAAGTACCAAAAGATCCCAATAGTCTTGACTTTATTGTAAAGGAAAATGTGAGGTTCTAGCTACCAAAACAGGGTAACAAATCTTTTTTTTAAAAAATGACAACAGTAAATATTTAAGAGATTTATTAAAGCATCTTATCACAAAGATGGAAACACATACAAATTAGAAACGTGCAACCGTCATCTTCCACAGTCAAGTTAAAATGGTATAGATTTTTCCTGTTTTCATAGCCGAAAACTTCAGATCTTATACCCAACTTACTCACCCTGAATATTTTAGTCATTCTTCCTGAAAGTACCCAGGGCAGCAAATAACCAAAATGCAAACTATTATATAAAGAAAGTGCAAAGTTACAAAAGAAAATGTGTAGAGAACACCCCCATCCCTCCCCCCTTTCAAGGCAAACAATGGCACTTTGCTCTTGCTTAACCTAGATTGTCTTCAAAAACACTATTAAAATGTAATAGACATAATGGTAAAAAAAAAAACAATAAAACCGACTTCGAATAGATGTCAAAAAAGCTTGTTAGTGTTTGAAAATAAATGCTTAAACAAAGGAAAGTGTATTTTATATCAAACAAGTTTGAAGAGCCCTGTATTGCAGCATTCTGTAAAATAAACAAGACGAAAAGCTGGTATAGGGTTTATTGACAAAGGCAGAACTTCTTCAGGCAGGTATGTAAGGAGGCGGTGGCTCTTTCTCAGGCATCTTCACTGCCATTTCATAGGTTGGCAAAACATACTGAAGAGAGAAACAAATTGTATCAGACTTAAATCACCTTGAAAAATTCCTGTCTGGAATAATTCAAATGCTTTCCGAGTTTAGCTGAAGAAACTATTAGCTAAAAAGTTCCTGAGCGTAACTGAGGTGATCCAAGACTGCTAAAGAGGGAGGGGCAAAGGAAGGGAAGATGGAGTTTTGCTTCTGAACTGACCGGAGGCCACCAGGGCACCTTGACAGGAAGTAGGTAGCATCGTTCTCCCCTCTTCCCTACAGTGTGACTGACAGAACCAGTGCCTCAGGGGCTGCAAATCCAAGTTAAGGGCACCACTGACCCATGCTAAAGGAAGCCTCCATTAAGAGGCTGGATCCTGAATTTCATCAGAATCTGTAATTCAAGGGCCAGGTACTTTTATATCATTTCTTCTAGGGTAAAGGGCACATCTATGTAAGAGTGGCATTCCAACCTAAGTGACTCAAGTGTGAGAGGCGGGCCCTACATGGGCCACATGTATTCTACATGTTGAAAACCTGGAAAGATAATACAGCAGCAACTAAAGGGTCCCAGGAAGGAGACCTCCCCACAGACTCCTGGAACCCATTGCATTCATCTCCCCACAGAAAATTCAGCGCCCCCTTTTGATCGTATGGATGTTTTTTAAAAGCAACACAAGCTGTAAATGACAGTACCCCATCCTTAGAGGTTCCAGAAGCCACAAGCCTGGCATGGCTCACACGGCTGTTTCCTGTCTGATCTCCTCTGCAAAATGCAACCCTTTTCAAGACTACCTACGAGTCCAACCTAACAGTCAAACTGAATGAGCAGAGCAGTGCAGGGTGTCTCTCACCCATGTAGCCAGGTTTCCAACTGGGAAATGTTACATCTTGTGGATTTAAGCTATTTGTGTCCTAAACCACATACACGGCATTGAAGAGCCAGTCAAGACCTAGGCTCATTAAGAATGATCAATAACAACTACTGAAGATTTAATGTATTAAAAGATCGTTCACCTGTGGAGGTGCTTCGAAGGCAGGGTACACAGCAATCTCCGGCATGTTCCTGTTGTTGATGTATTTATAGCAGTTCCAAACACAGTTGATTAGATATGCCTAAAAGAACACAAACAAAATTTACACATGCCAGAAACTCAGCAGACTACCTGCTCTAAAATTAAGGTGACTTCTAATGCTTTTCCGTGTACTTTCTCCCTGGAAAAGGGAATGGACACCCATTTGGACCTAGCACAAGCCAGGCCCTCTGCCTACTTGCCCCCACTCAAATATCCCAAGCTTTATTAATATCATTTTACAGAGAAACCAGAACTGGGGTTTCAATTCAGGTCTGATAACCATTGTGCTGCCAAGGAAATTCTGTCTCTGAACCTTTGGAATGTGAACAGATTTTCAATTAAATCATGAGCTACTTCTAAAAACATAATGATGTTCTTTACACTTAGGAAGGATCCTGGTATTTCCAATCACTCTCTGGAAATGAGAAGGACATCACCTAGGTGTTATCTTTACTACTATCTGCGAATAAACACTATCACTTAACTGTTGGAACTATGAGGAGAAAAGACAACAAAAAGGTTTAGATGAACAGTGTCACAGCCCAAATATTTAGTTCAGCCACTCACCTTAAAAATGATGAATAAGGCAAAGAACACAAGAACAATGAAGAGGAGGCAGCTGGAGTCCAATGCCAAGAGGTCATCTTTGTAGGGAAAATCAGGCTATAAAAAAAGGGGGTGGAGAGGTGAACAGGCAGAGGAAAGAAGATATTTAGGGCAGGGACACTACCCTCTAGGATAGCACAGTGATGAATACACATCATTAAACACTTGTCCAAATCTGCAGAATGTAAGTGAACCCAGTGTAAACTAGGAACTCTCGGTGATAACGATGTGTCAGTGTAGGTCCATCAATTGTAACAAATGCACCACTACGGTCTGGGATGTGGACAGTAAGGGAGGGAAGGGCGTGCTTTCTATTCGATTTTGCTGTTAACCTAAAACTGCTCGAAACCATTAAGTTTATTAACCAAACACATACACATTCACTCATAATTCAGCTATGGCAGCTGCATGTTGTGACAGTCTAGAGAGCATCTTAAAAATACAAACAGAAAGGCACCAAAGTCAGAACTGATATTCTAATAAAAACTAGTAAACAGAATTGAACTCACTGTACCTTTAAGCCTCATCATCATGAATGCATGCTACTGAACACCTAAAATGCATTTGAATTCTGCTGTATGAGCTGAGCTCATCTTTCCTCTTCCCTGTTTTACATTTTGCTGGCCTTTGGAAAAAGATGATCTCCTGTATGCAACTGCAGACTTGTCCCTGAGTTGCTAAGTTACGAAGTGCTAAGGCTTACCTAAGTTTCAGGGGTCATTTAGTCCTACGTGGGGAAATTAATTTTTCTAAGAGCCAACTGTCAGTCTCAATGCTCATCAGAAAAGGGCAAAAAGAAGGCATGCCCCTGGTTATAAAGGCAGGTAAGATTCTGTGGCTTACTGCAGACTTACTATGTTCCATTGTGAAGGGTTCAACTTTATTTACTCATTAAGCTAGGTTCCAGGAGAAGGGTACTACAAAGGAATAATTTATGATTTATAAGCTGGCCAAAAAAGAAAGTATTGCCACTCTGAGAGACCAACTGAATATAACGACAGAGTGGAGAAACCACTGGGGTCTATAAAAGGAATAGTAAAAAAAATTCACCCTAAAGTTTTCCTATAAAACTCATTTAATTTTTAAAAACATATCTGTTTTTAACGGAAATGTAAATACAAAGGCCCAAATAATTTTCAAAAATAAGCAGCATGTAAAAATCCCAAAGGACTGAAAAAGAAAAAAGCATCCACACACCAACTCCAAACACAGCTGTCTCCTTGGGACAAAACTGTTCTTTAAACCTTTATTATAAATAAAAGGACAAAAATTGAATGAGACCAGCTCATGGGGAATGCTACAGATTTTATTCAGAAAGCTTGCAATCTTTCAGCCAAACACGACGTGACAAGACAAGAGATCTAGAATGAGGAAGTTTCTGACCACGGCCAACCAGGACACCAGGCCCTGCCCCCAACCCCTTCTCTCTAGCTCATCACGTACGTGCTGCTTCCCTCCCTTTCTCTATGTGGCAGGCACCATGGTCCCCTTTTAGTCCTCTGACTATACCATGTTCCTTCCTGCCTCAAGGGGTCTCTGGCCTGGGACATTTGCTCCTATATTTTCCCTATCTTAATTCCTACTACACTCTTGAGTGCAATTCAAGTCTCGCTTCCCAGCCCAGGTCTGACATCGGTATGATATTCACTCACGCAGCCAATACTTTTCCTTCACAGTTTTACTGCACTAATTGTCAATTAATTTTCCAATCCCTTTACTAGCAAATGAGTTCTACTGATATATCCCAAGAACCTAGCAGAATGCCTTGCACAGAAGCAGTAACCACCAAATGTTTTCTGAATGAATAAATTTGGTGGTACACAAGATACAATAGGCAGGATATCTGCCAAGTCGGGAGAAAATTCCTAACGACAGCATTTTTGAAATGAACTTCCATTTATCTGGACTTCACACCTCCTTGCAGACCTTACTCCAACCCAGAGGGTTCCCTACCCCTCCATCACAGGGCACTAATCTAAGCTCCTCACTGAATGCTGTGTAACAGTTATAGTTCATTAACACAGATAACATCTTCATGTCTTAACTCCCCCAATTCATGTCTGCTCGAGAGAGAGAAGAAGTTATGTTTATGTTTGTATCTACACCATTCACCAATAATTTGCCTTGAATAGAGGGAAGGATACAGTAAGCACTCAAATATTTGCTATTGATGCCGGCAAATTAAAAAGGGGAGAAGCAAAAATGGCATCCAGTGTTTGCATTGCAGCAAGCTGTTGTAGAGGCCAAGCACACCCCAAGCAGCGGGAGGGGCCTTACCAAGCTCCTCCCCTGGGAACTACATTCAGCAGCTCAGCATCCAGCCTGAACAGCTCTGAACTGGGTGTGTGAGCCTTTGTGCTTTACCTCTATTTATTTTGGGCATCTGTTAGCAAGACGTGCCCTTGGGTGTCAGAAAAGACTAAGATTATTTTTGGGGTCTGGGAACAAACATTTACAACATTTCAGCTTACAGAAGATTTTAAAGGAATGCGCTTTTGGATAGAAGGGGAAGCCTGTATAGCCAAGTGATTATAGTACCGGTATACTCAAAACAAAAGTTGAACTACTCCTTAAGTTCTATGATATCCACCTTTAGAGGCTTTTCAAAAAAATATTTATTTATTTTGGGGGAGGGGTGAAGGAGCAGAGAGACAATCCCAAGCAGGCCCCACTATCAGCACAGAGCCCAATGTAAGGCTTGATCTCATGAACCATGAGACCACAACCTGAGCCAAAATCAAGAGTCAGAAGCTCAACTGAATGAGCCACCCAGGTGCCCCATATTTAGAGACTTTTACTACTAGAATATCCAAGTGGCATGGTAAGAAAATATCCTATGTATATTACTGGCTTTAACAAGGTAGTTAAGGGGAGCAATAATTATTTTGAAACACTTTTAAAAACAAACAGGGTAGGTTAAAATAAAAATAGCACCGAAAGCTGACTCAAAATTTTGATTTAAATACTGTACTTAAAATGAAGAGAAAAAGTTTAATTAGTATACACACTTACTAGTTGATCCAGATACTCTTTGATTCTTGGCAAGTAAGTGAGAGAACTGATAGCAACGAGGCAACTGAGAACGAAGTCAAAAAGCCGGTAGCAGAAGAATGGAATCAGCCAACCCACTTGATACTGAAGATAAAAAATAATCACAACATCACAACACAAATATGAAATATTAAGTGCCACTCAGTAAAGGTCAACCTCAAAGTCAAAAATATAGGGTACTTACAGAAATTGCTCCATATACCAGCATTGAACTGATGATAAACATAAGAACAGAGACAGCAAAAAGAACACAGGCATTATCTAAGAAAACAAAAAAAAATCTAATTAAGCTACTTATGCAACAAAAAACCCCAAAACTCTTCATGACAAAATGTTTTTTGTTTTTTGGGGGTTTCTTTCAAAGTTTATTTTTATTTATTTTGAGAGAGAGAAGAGACATAGAGAGCAAGGGGGAGAGGGGCAGAGAGAGAGAGGGAAACAGATTCCCAAGAGGCTTCTCACTATCAGCAGAGTCTGATGTGGGACTGGAACTCACGAAACCATGAGATCATGACCTGAGCCAAAGTCAAGAGTCAGAGGCTCAACCAACTGAACCACTCAGGCACCCCAACAAAATTACGTGTTAAAGCTAGCTTAAAAAAAATGAGTATTTTCCAGAATGCCTCCGAAAAAAACCTAAAGCCAAGAGAGTTTAAAAAAAAAAAAATCCATCTCAGCATTAAGTAATGAAGTTTTGAGGAATTCACCCCTTTGTTTTTGTTTATTAAATTGCTACAACTCATTGACTCTTATCATCAACCAGTCACTCTGCTAGGGAGACAGGTCTCTGCCCAGAGCCTAAGAGTCTGAAGGCATGCAGATAATGATAATCCAATGTGGCAAGTGCTACATTGGATTAGCTGTCCTTGGGGAATCAGGGAAAAAATATGGAAGAAATGACACATGTTGGGTCTTGTGAAACGAGCAGGGTTCAACAGGAGGGAAAGGCTGGTATCTGCTTAAAAGACACATAAACTCAGAGCACTACAGCTGCCCTCTCTGGCCTCAAGAGAAAATATAGAGATTCAAGGTTCTCCATTAACCTCCTCTCTCTTACGCCAACATGGGAACTCCCTGCTCCCCACTCCTTGCCCCTGATTTCTCCACTGCTTTAACAAGCCCATTTTCTTCTTTGTTCTTCACCTGTCTCGTTCCTCAAGGTTATCCAAATTCATTAATTACCTCACAAAACACCTGAGTAATCTCAACACTACTAAGCCACACTTTAGAGGTTTTTTTTAGCAGATCTAAAGTTAATTCTTTGACTCTGGATAGATATTAAGAACCAGAAAGGCACTAATGATGATGGATGATTAGAATAACTGCTGGATATCACACATGATATCATGTATCATCTTGTCACTTGGAAGTATAAACATCATCAGTATTTGGTGCTAAGTTAAGGGCTGTCTTTAGATTTTTCTAGAGGATATAGGATATCCTTTAGATACCCTGTAGCAAAAAAGGGGAGAAATGGAATAATAGGTGAAAAATACATACACAATACCTAGAGCGAGACACTCCAATATTTGTGACTCAATAAAGCAAACAAAATATGAGGGCTAAACGCACAGATATGAACCTCAGGTTTCCATCCACCACCACATTCAAGAACCTCCTCCAGGGGGCCCCAAGTGTTCACCCGTTACCGAAGTGAATAAAATTAAAGTTAAATTCACATTTGAAAAGCAGCTTGTATATGTTGCAGAAGCATTTCATATATATTGAGGGTCATATTCTGTTTAGCTGACTAACTGCAAACCTCATTATTTACAATCAGCCGCAGGCCAATGATCAGAAATTAACTTGCCATTTTAACACTGCGCCCGTGGGAGGGTCAACGTTCCACTTCCATTAGAGACACAAACTACTGTATGACCAAGAACTACACATTTTTATGTTCTCTCAAAAAAGGTTTTGGCAGAACTAGAATCAACAAAAGTATGCTAACTCCGTATCTGATTCCCACTACGGTGGCCACGGCACCCATGCAGCATGCAGTAAAACCTGTGGCTTCATCCCTGCAGCTCCAGCCACAGCATAAGAATGTCAACAGCCATAAATCTTTTTCTACACCTTGATTTAAAGAGAAACACAAGCTGACACTGCATGCTGAAAAATGCCAACATTAGCAGGTTTTATATAATTTTACAGCCTAAAATACCAAAAACAGGCATTAAAAACTAAAGTTTTATTCATCGTTGTATTTTGGTTTTTATTTTAAATAGAGAAATAGACTACTTAAGAAAAAACAAACTCCAGAAGGGAGGTTTCTAATATGCTCTTGGTATTTCTTTTACCACACTTGACAACATAATTAAAGGATTATAAAGATCTGAATGGACACTCAGTAGACACATTTTTATTTATTTATCTTTTTTAGTAGACACATTTTTACAAAGCACTTAAAGGGGAGCCTGGGTAGCTCAGTCGGTTAAGCATCCAACTTTTTGTCTCGGCTCAGGTCATGATCTTGCAGTTTCATGAGTTTGAGCCCCGTGTCAGGCTCTGTGCTGGCAGTGTGGAGCCTGCTTAGGACTCTCTCTCCCCTGCTCTTTCTGGCCCCCCACTACACTCACACTGTCTCTCTCTCAAAATAAATAAACTTAAAAAAAATTTTTTAAAGCACAGTGTAAAAAACTGTTAGTGATTTCATACTGTAATGTCAACAGATGCCCACAAAACTCTACTTGAATCCTAGAAAAGGCAGCTGGCCCTGTAGACAGTGAATTATTTAAATTAACAACCAATTTTTATTTATTTTTAAGTAGGCTCCACACCCAACACGGAGCTTGAACGACAACCCTGAGATCAAGAGTCACGTGCTCTAACAACTGAGCCAACTAGGTGCCCCCACAACCAAATTTTTTTAAAAAACAACTTCATAAGCTTATGGGAAGACCATAAATTTAATGAAGCTCAAGAACTTACAATAAAAGCTAATAAAACTAAAAATATGGTAACTTAAATCCTATAATATTATAAATACAACTTACACATGAGAACTCAGAACATTTTTCTGAAGTGAAATTTAAAAAAAACACGCAAAAAAGCTGTTCATACTGCAAAGTTTGAGGCAAAATTTTCTGTTCGAACATTAAATTTCTATTCATAATATACAATCTTAACTAAAATATTTCTGAACCTGTATTTTAAATTTTAATGCTTATTTATTAAAAAAAATTTTTTTAACGTTTATTCAGTTTTGAGAGACAGAGCACGAGAGGAGCAGAGAGAGAGGGAGACATAGAATCTGAAGCAGGCTCAAGGTTCTGAGCTGTCAGCACAGAACCCAACGCAGGGCTCAAACTCATGAACCATGAGATCATGACCTGAGCCCAAGTCGGCCGCTTAACCAACTGAGACACCCAAGTGCCCCATTAATGTTTATTTATTTTTGAGAGGAGAGAGAGAGAGAGTGAGAGCAGGGAAGGGCAGACAGAGAGAGAGAGAGAGAGGGAGACACAGAATCCAAAGCAGGCTCCAGGCTCTGAGCTGTCAGCACAGAGCCCCACATGGGGCTCGAACCCACAAACTATAAGATCATGACCAGAGCCGAAGTCTGACACTTAACCAACTAAGCCACCCAGGCACCCCTGCTCCTGTGTTTTAGAGAAAGATAAATAACGAAAATGTTATTGGAGAGTAAACAGGTTTAAAAAGGTAATTTACACGAATGTCTTCTATTTCTAACTCCAACAGTGTCTTTCTTCATCTAAATGATAGATATATATTTAGAATTGTGACCCTGAGCAAAAGATATCACCAAATATTCCAATAATTCATATTTCACATGTTCCTGTAAGCCTATTTGCTCCCATCCTCTACTACACTTGCTAGCTGACCTTCAGAGACTCACAAGTCTTTTTGTAATTTCTTCTTATCATCTCCACAGCACCAGATAGGAATCAAAGGTATACAATGTATATTTCTCAAAAATCTAGTAGTCCATAGCATTTTCTGGGCAAAAGTGCTCAATTATAATTCTCACTGAATAATTTGAAAAACCCACAAAAACACTTTTATGCCTCAGCAAGTAAAATAACTTAACAATAATTTAATCAATTTTCTGAATAGTGTGTGTGATCAAAGGATATATTTTCACCTAAAAACATACCAGCCATTCTCTCAGATGAATAGTAATTGCCAATGACTTCATACTGAATGTTGACAGCTGGCATTGAGTTTGGATGAGTTACTTCCACAGTCAGCAAAATTGCCATCAATAGGTTTACCACCTGTGAAAGATAAGATGTTTGGTAGCTGTTATATTATTCATCAGGAAACAGTCTTCACAATCTTCGGATGTCTTTCCATATTTAAACTGTTTTACTTGCAGTAACAAAGACAGAAAATAACAGATTAACCTGTAGATAAAATAGTATGCAATACCATAGAAGAACAGCTGAAAAATAATTATTTCCTAAAGTATAAACTTAATTGTTTCAGAGAAAAGATGTATTGCCTGAACTTGCGTTAATATCAACAAAATGGCAAAATGATTAAAAGGAATCATTACAGATTGTTCATGTTCAGAGTCACATGTTTATTCATACACCAATCTCAGAATTTCTGAGTTTGAAGAAGCCACAGTTCATCCAACATTACTTATGTAATACCATCAGTTAAGAATATAGTGATCCAGCAGGCTTACCTCACTACCTCCTCTTTGCTCTCCTCTATACACATGCTCCAGTTTGTTGGACATACCATTAAAATGAGGTTAAGATCAGCTTGGTCAGAGCACAGCAGGATCTCAGCCGCTAGAGCCTAAGCTAACAAATTTCAATGAATGCAGCCCAATCCGCACTGGCTTCATATATTTTTGGAATGTTACATGAGAGCAACTCCCTAAAACCCTTCATTCTTTTTCACACTTGATCCTGCTAAGCTACCACCTGAACCTGTACAGTTAGTTGGATTCTAATCTGTTACAGTTAGTATAAGGGCTTGATACATTTGCAATGGAATTTCATCTTACATTCTTGCCTGTCAAGATCTTCTGGTGGACACCCCACAGATTTACTATCTTGTTTTTTAGCTTCCAGCATTTAAAAATATGATCAGCATGTAATCAGTATCTCCACCTCAGTCACTAGAAAAGAGAACCGGGCCAAGCACAGGAGGCGTCCTCTTCCCATTAATCAGCAATCTTTGAACAGAATCTTTATCTCGTTCAGAACATCTTGAGACTTTGTCAAATTTCCTGCTGCAATTCCATCATAGTATCTGGTGAGTTTTTCTAGTTTACCAGGGTTGTAACTCTATTTGAAGCGGTAATTATTTATGCCTCCAGTGGTTAAAGAATCCCTGCAGTATGCCAGGAGGCACCGCTTCTTGAAGTGCTCAAAAACAGTCCTGTTAATGATTCAATAGAGAAAACCACCTAGGCTTGGAGTTAGGCTTCCCTATCTAAAGTGCACAGAAACATATCCTCCTCCCTTTGTAAAAATCTGAACATTTGATGCTTTTAAGGTATGTTAGAGCCTTGATCATCAACTGTACTTTAAACAAACTCTATTACATAGCTCTCTCCTATCCACCATGAATGATAAATGATTTTATCAGCTGGAGGCACTGCACATTCTCTATGACATGCAAACCAATTTTAATCATTCAAAAAGGTTAGGGGATCTAAACAATACCAAATTCAGAATCAACTGACATTTATTGAGAATATACTGTATACTAAGCATATTCACATACAGTATATTATTTCACTTATTCCTCCCAACCACCTGCTGAAGTAAATATTACTAAAGCCCATTTGCAGATGAGGAAACTAAGTTTCAGCATGCGAAATAACTTGTGTTACAGAGGACAAAGGTTAGAGCAAGGACACAAACCTGATTCCATTTAAGACAACCAGCTTCTTAGCACCACAGGATTACTTATACCAATTCCTAAGCAACTCCTGTTTTGAGGCCTTTCCAGAAGACGCTATTATCTAAGGCTATGTTTATACTTTACTGTCCAAATAAATATGTTCAGTAACATACCTTTTCCCTTGCATTGCTCAAAAGCAAGGTACTTTATCCTTCAACTCTTGAAAGGTCTTACATAGGACAATCATATTTGCAAGGTGGCTCCCCAGTTGAAGGCTGATTTTCTTTGCGGGGGGGGGGGGTGCATTTTTACTGCAATGGGTTTTGGCTAGTGTGTGGTATAGGAGTAGGAGCTAATACAACTAGGTGAATTAATTATTGAACAATCAGATGTATCTACTGAAGCCTTATAGAAATCAGTTTGAAATCAATCCAGCAAATTATTCTTTGCTAAACACTATACAGTCATAGTTAAATAGCTCTGCACAGGGACACCTGGGTGGCTCAGTCAGTTAAGCATCTATCTGACTGTTGCTTTTGGCTCAGGTCAAGATCTCACAGTTCATGCATGAGTTTGAGTCCCATATCTGGCTCCATGCAGACAGCAAGGTGCCTGCTTGGGATTCTCTCTATACTTCTGTCTCTGCCCCTCCCCTGTGGGCTCTCTCTTTCAAAATAAATAAACTTAAAAAAAAGAGTAGCTCTGCATAGTACAGAAAAACAGTCTCATGTCAAGAAAACTATGCAAACTCAATTACTAGATGAAGGAAATGACACAACCAAAATATTTAGGAGTTTAATTTTCCCTTCTTAAATATTTTTACTGCATGTAGGACTTATAAAAATGTATTTTTCTGGAGCACCTGAGTGGTTCAGTCAGTTGAGCGTCCAACTCTCGGTTTCAGCTCAGGTCATGATCTCACGGTCGTGGGATGCAGCACTGTGTTGGGCTCTGTGCTGGCAGCTGCGGAGCATGCTTGGGATTCTCTCTCTCCCCCTCTGCATGGCCCTCCCCCTCTCGTGCTAACAGAAAAACTTACAAAACAACTTTTTAAAAATCTATTTTTCTTCTCATAGATAAGCCACAGACTCGTAGTGACACTTCAAATCTCATTTCACTGTCACAGCCCTGAGTATTAAACAAAAGTCAAAGATCTAATCAAAAGGACCAAGAAAGGATAAATAAAATAAATTGCAGTGCTACTTCTTTAAAAGCTCACACTTCTTCAAATCTTCACTGAGTTAATATATTCTAGGGGCGCCTGGGTGGCTCAGTCAGTTGGGCGTCTGACTTTGGCCCAGGTCATGATCTCGCAGTTCGTGGGTTCGAGCCCCACATCAGGCTCTGTGCTGACAGCTCAGAGCTCGGAGCCTGCTTCAGATTCTGTGTCTCCCTCTCTCCCTGCCCCTCCCCTGCTTGCTCATGCTCTCTCTCTCAAAAATAAAATAAACATTAAAAAAATTTAAAAAAAATTATATTCCATTATGTCAGTATATTTCATTAAAATCTCAACTTTCATTTTAAATATTAACCTGGAAAATCCATCCTTGTGATCTTAAAAGACTTACCACTGAGCACCCACCCTGTGCTCATATTTAGGCCCTGTGCTATTCAATTACAGTCCCTCGATACTTCTACTAAGTTCCATGTAGCATTTTTTAAAAAATATGTAAAATTGACTTTACAGTTTTGCAATATAAAATTTGGTATAAAATTTCCCTGAATAATAGCAAGTATGTACAATTTCTTAATATTTATTCCCAATTTTTTCCTTTTACTATATTCAGGGAAAAAACCAAAAATGTAATTTAAATAATGATTAATTTCTAAACCTCATAATATGGAGGTACAGAAGACAGCAAACATGTTAACAGCACGAGCTACAAACATACCATTCAATGTAGAAGCAGTCCTGTACATTTATTAGGTTAAATTATGTAGTTTACATGGTTTTTGCAAGCCTTCTGCACACCTTGTACAAGTAAACAAAGAATTAACAAAAGCCAGATGAGTTGGATTTTACTTGTTACAGAGATACGGTTACCAGGCTACCAGGCCCAGGCCCAGGCCCACGGAAGCCCTGGGCCTCAGAAGAGGAATTCCTCTTTGCTTTCTCCTCTTGCTGCCACACCCATCCCAGATGATTCTTTGGGGGCTGGTTTTTGTTTTAAATCATTATTCTTTAGGTTTGCAAAGCACATTCTGCCACCACCCAGTATCTGCTGAGACTATAAAACAAAGTGTGTGCTTCAGGGCATCCTGATAAGGGTCTCACAGGCAGAGAGAGTCTCCACTGGGAGCCAGTCAGCAAAGCACTGCCAGCAGATAAAGATCAAAATGGCCAACCTCCAAAAATTCTGTTACATGTTTCACATATATATAAGCCTCCTGTTGTTTACTGGTAGTTACAAATGTGCAGTACAAATGAGTTATTCCTACTATATTTAAGAGGTGGCAATTAATTTAACAAATGTCTAATGAATACTTCAAATGTTCTAATTAACAAGCTAGCTACTATACACCTTTTATAGAGAAAGACCTATCATCTTTCTCCCTCAAGAACATCTTGTGGGGGAGAAAAATGAAAAGATAATCATTAGTAATCATGTAATAAGTAGTATTTAATAAGTACATACAAATAGTATAAAGAAACGTTTCCAGATACACAGTGAGGAAAACAGATCCCTCTGGCTGAGAAATAAGAAAAGCTTCACCAAGAAAACAGCTGGGCTAACCATTAAAAAATGAAATGGAACTGGCAAAATGCTATTAACAGTGGAAGCTGGGTGATGAGTAAATGGGAGATGTTAATACTATCTCATTATTCTTTAGATTTGAAATTTTCCTTAATATATTGTTTTTAAAATGTGACTTGGGGGGAGAAAAAAAAAGCACATGTCAAAGTACCGAGGCACAAAAAAAGTGTGTTTGAGGAAAGATATTAACTTCAAAATATAAATAGGTTATACTCTTTATTTAAAGGAGTCAGGGGTGAGGGTTGGAAAAGAATACAGTTTGAGGACACCTGTCTTCACCTCTCTCCCAGTCACCTAGCTTTAGATTATTTATGGCTGAGACATTCATGAAAAATTAGCAATATATTAAATCTTTCCAAAACAAAATTATTACAAATGCTCAAAATGTATTCTTTTTATTTAACGTTTATTTATTATTGAGAGACAGACAGACACAGAGCATGAGCAGGGGCGGGGCAGAGAGAGGGGGAGACACAGAATCCGAAGCAGGCTCCAGGCTCTGAGTCTTCAGCACAGAGCCCGACGCAGGGCGGCTCGAACTCACAAACTGTGAGATCATGACCTGAGCCTAAGTCGGCCGCTTAACCAACTGAGCCACCCAGGTGGCCCCTCAAAATGTATTCTTGTAACACACCGTCAACCATGAAGGAGGACACCTACTCATCAAGACTATTTTCAATTATTCAATGAACATCTGAACTTCTATGTAACAAATTGGTTTGAAATCATCTGGCTTCAGATTCTTCAATAAATAACAGAAAACAATTTTAGGAATGCCAGAATTTAAACTAGAGCTCATTCTGAAACTTTGTATTACTTGACCAGGGATTAAGCCACCCATGCTTCTTTCAAATCTAAAATGCCAAAAGCTAACACTTCAGGGCTGGTACCTCTGGTGCACAGAACTGGCTCTGACTTCTCTATGTCCTATTTAACACCACAGAATTAATACTTCAGTACACCGTGTTGGAACGGCCTGAACACCAGACCAGTTGCCGGAAAGCAATGACACTGTATCCGATACCTTCACTGATACAGCCTCTAGGCCCAGCAGGAGGGAGAGAACTGCACCCCCCACCCCCAAATTCCAAACAGCACAGAGGCCATCATCATAGATATTCTCCCACCTGAAACTTAGGGAGGGAGTAGCCTGACAAGGTACTGGAGGAGGAAGGGACGTTCTACCTCACTCAATCCCATATTACTTCTATTTTAGTAAAGAAGCTTCTAGCAACAAAATGCACTGTTTGGACAAGTCCTTTTTGTTTAGAGATATTACCCTACACTTTACCTGGGTGGTCTTGTTTTCTAAAAGGTACACACCTTCCCAACTAGACAGAAATTGTGTTTTTTAGTACTTCCATGGTAAGGAAGCTACACTTTTGAAAGTCACCAACAAAACCAATGTCCTTTGTCCAGTCCTTTATCCAATTAAAATTTGATGTTACCGATCACCTTCCCCTCTCCTTTGTCACTGTACTGTTAAGTCTCATTTTTGTATATGCGCTCCAAAAACCTCTGTAATACCAAAATAAGTGCAGATACAATTTTCAAGACAGAACATTTGAGTGCCTCTGTGTGGCAGATAATAGAAACAGAATAGACAATGGCATATGGTCCCTGTGATTTACTCTCTTTCTGTGTCTACCAAAGCCTTCTACATTGCAGATGACCAATAAATCCCTTATTTTAAGGCAGATTAATTGATTTTAGAAGCTTATAATGTTCTATTAACCTAAAAGCCCATGCTATGAAAACAGCTATGGCATCCTTCTAAAATTGTGAAAACTAAAGCATGGAAAATAAGGAGATGTAAAATGTTTTCACATCAAGTGCCTCCAGTGGGGAGTAAATTTAAACTCCTCACTCCCTATTTTGGGAGAGTAAATATCCTTACTAAAGTTTTACTCCCTGCATTTTTGGTTTGCTGTTTGTAACTCATATTTTCCCCTGCAATTCCTTTCACTTTTATGAGCTGATCCCACAGCATTAAAAAAAAAAAATCTGCCTAGAAAAGACTGGAAAGAAATACCGCCAATTACATTCAGATGGTTGAAATTGGGATGGTGGTTACTTCCTTCTTGAGGAGGAGTTAGAAATCCTTTGTTCTGTGAATGGAGGGAAGGATCTGAGAAGAAACAGGACGATTAGGTTTTCAGGAAGAGTCCCAGCTGGTGGACACACCTCAGTTTAGTAGGAGGAAGGATTGTCTTCTAGGGACAAGGCAGACAGGGTAGAGTAAGAGGCTTGAGGACCCTTGTATGATTCATTTAGGGGAATGGAAGGCAGAGCTAAGAACAAAAGAAATGGAAGACCCAGACCCCTGGCAAAATGGAGAATAAATAAAAGGAAGTTAGGAGTACAGTGCTATTACCGTCCATTAGCTGATTAATGTCCAATATTACAAATCAGTTAAAATATAAAACAGAGTTTCTGAGGGGAAATTTGATATAATTTTATGCCAGTAAGATGAGATTTCTGAATATGGAAGTATAGGAAACATTAAAACAAACCTAGAAACTAGCAAATAAGCCTACACATTGAAGTTTTGTTTTTTAAAATGTACATCAATAAAGCAAAACTGTAAAAAAACAAACAAAAAACAGGGCAGTCAGGAATAATGCGAGGGTCCGGTAGTCCCCTGGAGGTGGGCCATGAAACAGTATCTACCTAAGATTATTGTCAGCTGGTGTCTGTCCAAATACTAATGATTTCAAGGCACTGGGTAGGGAAGTAATGATAACACAGAAAGGCAAAAAAAGAATGTGTGAAGTGTTTTTTTTTCTTACAGTTCACAGAAGTTAACTGAAACAATACAGTATCACTAACACCACAATCCTCCATACCAAACCAAACCAACAAAAAAACCTCAAACAACAAATCAGTCATTGGTGAAAACCGCCAATCAAGTCAACAATATGAGAAGTTTGTCAAAGCTTCAGTGAAGTCATTACAGCCTAAAGCTATCCCAACAGGGTCATAATTACCTTCAAAGTGTAGGAATACTGGAGATGGTGGTTAAGAAATCACAAAAGTATTACTGGTGAACCACCAATCAATAACACTGTCAACTTGGTTTATGATACAGACTTACATGGATCTTGGAATCCAGGAAATGCTACCATATGTGGCCAGAATAAAGGAGGCTCTCAATAAAGGTCTCAAAAACCGGAATGGGTTTGAAATAAAAAGCGTCTAATGGGCAAGGGGTAGTTGAATCAGGAAAAATCAGATCGCGTGTAAATCCTGGCAAAAGGTATTGCCTCTAAGAGAACCTCCAGATTCACAACAGAGGCCTTTCTGCCTACATCACACACACACATATTAAAATAAGGTCCAAGAACCACAGGCAACTGAGTTATAGCTGGATCTTTCGTTTTCCTTTCCGGTAAGACAATGTCGAAACTGGGCTACATTTCTCAGGATCCACTCTTAATTGTTTTGTAGGGAACAAAATTCCAGGGAGTGTACGTGGAAGAGGGTTCTTTCTGATCACGGAAGTACAAAAAGGGCCTAAACCGGGTACTTTCCAGAACTCCTTACCAAATCCTAGTACCATTATCCCTCCCACCCACCACCCCTACTCTCCATCCTCCCCACCCCCAGCCCACAACGCCTCCGCTTCTCCCCACCCAGACTTTCTCCTGTAATTCCTGCCAAGGAACAATCTCCCCATTCCTACCCACCCCACTCTGATTCAAGGCCACAGTCTCCTCTCTCAAAGTTACAACACCCTAAAAAGAGTCTCCCCTATGCCTTCTCGCCCCACCCAACACACCCTTTCAGTCCCACCCCCTCCCAGTGAACACTCCCTACATTTCAGACCCGGCTCCCCCACTTCCCGCTCATGCGCATTCCCCCAGGGCCCCCACTCCTCCCGCCCCGCCCGCCCTTACCATATACCAGGTCCCCAGGATGATCGTCCCGGTGCGGACATGGCAACAACCGCAGCAACGGGTGCTGTAGAACCGGTCACTGCGGCTCCGCTTGAAAGTCATGGACACCATCGGGAATCTCTTAGGCTTCGTTCTAGGATGGGCCCCTGACAAATGCTTTTCGCCCAGAGGTCGAACCCAGATAGCTTTGCCACAGTCTCCAAATCCAAACGACGCGTCTTCAAGCCCTCCCCTGGCCCGGGCCCCAGCCAGCTCCTTCGCACCTGCGCACTAAGTGCCGAGCGCCGCTCTCGCGCGACCTCGGTTTACCCCTCTTCCTCCACCTTCCCCGCACACAGACCAATGGAAGAGCGGAAAGCTGGGTGGACTCGGCCCCTGATTGGACAAACATGGAGATTGACAAGACGTCACGCCCAACCAGAAGTGCGACTCGCCTTAGCGCTAATGAATCCCCGCCTCTTACTAGAGGGCCGCGACTGGCTCGTAGGCCTAGGATAGCTCGGGAGAGGTTGGTGGTTTACCATACCCGAGACGAGAGCGACAATAAAAGAAGCATTTAATGGGGAGAAGCAGAGACAAGATGGGTTGGTGGGAGAAAGCGGGCACGAAGGACCTTCCTGTGTCTCCGCCACGAACGGCTTCGGAGGCGTCACGGGACCGAGGCTGCTCACGTGACCTTTGCGCGCAGCTTGATTATTTGGCTGGCCGGGGGCGGTGCCACTGGGAAAGGGGTGGGGCTAATCCCCGTTCTGGAGCCTTCCTCGATGCAGGGGTGGGAATTGGGGACTTCTTGGAAGAGTACAGTTTTAGGTTTCCACGCTCCCTCACCTTGAAGACTTCTTTTTGGGAGCAAAGAAAAGACCACCTAACTCTTAAGCAACTAAGAAGCAAGAGGATTGAGAAAAATAAAAAGATAAAGTAGAAGAACTGTTTAGTTGCTGGGTCTTTACAGATAAGTGATTTTTATTGGGAAAAATTGTGAAACACGTTGAAATGGACCAAGAGATTCCTGGGTTCCTAAAGTGAAAAACCAGCCATAGTCTGACACACCTTTCTGGGTACCCTGATTCTATGTGGGCTTTCCATCTTTCTTTGAGGAACTCTGTACAACTCTCTATTGTAGATAGCTAATAGCAAAAGGAAATACTCCTGTCCATTGAACTTGACAATGAATCTTAACGCTCCTGGGAGAAAGCCATTTTGCATCTATTTGTAAATTCATCTCCCATTCACAATTCGACAATATAAGTGAGTACTTTAAATTCTCCTTTAAACTGGTACTATCATGTTAACTGGTTTCCTCATTGAATAAATAAAATCTTTGCCACTTGTTTATTTTGTATTTGTGTGAGACTTAAGGATTTTACTTTAAAAAAAAAATACATGGTTCAACTGTTGGGAAAGTACACTCCCTTTTAGGGAAGAGAAAGGCCTCCCCCAACCCTGCCAAGTGTATTCTTAGCTGGAGACCACAGTGAATTCAGAGTAAAGGTTATTGCATTGACATGGCTTCAGTGAACACCGCTTGAAGTTATACATTGATTTATTGATTATCTCTCCCCACTAAAATGTAAATTCTAGAAGAGCAGAGACTTTGTTTACTTCTGCAACATGGAAGAAATTGTCCATGGACAATTATCCTGGTTTGGATAATACTTGCAATATGGGAGGCCATAGTTAGGTGAGGCTACACTGAAGGATGGAGTGGGGTGGAAGCAATTTGACTCACAATGAATTGACATATCTCCTCTTTAGTCCATACCAACACTGCCCTCTCCCCTTCAAAATTACATAGCCCTTACTGTGTTCTGTGCAGGGGTTCAATCACTATTTTGAATCATTTCATCCTTTCAACAATAACTATAGGGAAGGTGATTTTATATTATTTAACTCCACAGAAAAGTTAAATTTCACATCCAAGGTTACAAAGCCAGGATGTGGAGAAATTGGAACCTTCATAAATTGCTGGTGAGAATGTAAAATGGTGCACATGTTGTGAAAAAGTTAGACAGTTTCTCGAGAAGTTAAACACGGAGTTGCCGTAAGATCCGGCAATTCCACTCCTACGTATATAAAGAGAATCAAGTTCACACAAAACCTTGTAACAAATGTTCATAGTGGCATTACTTATATGGAAAAAAAAATGGAAACAATCCAAATGTCCATTAGCCAATGAATGGAAAAGTAAAATGTAATGTATCCATACTAATGGGATGTAACTTAGCAATAAAAATGAATGCATAATCCACCTCAGAAACACTATGCTAAGTGAAGGAAGGCAATCACAGACCACAATGTTTTGTTGTATAGACCATTTTTATGAAATGTCCAGAATAGTCAAATATATAGACACAGAAAGTATATTAGTGGTTGCCAGTGGCTGGAGTCAGTGAGGGACAGGGATGATTGCTAAAGGGGATGGAGTTTCTTCTCTTTTCTTTTTAATGTAGTTTCTTTTTCAGTGATGAAAACGTTCTTTTTTTAATGATGAAAATGTTCTACAACAGGTTGTAGTGATGGTGGCACAACTATGAATATACAAAAACCCATTAAACTGTACACTTTAGGTGAAATGTGTGCGAATGTGAATTATATCTCAATAAACTACTAAAGGAGGGGGATGGGAGAAGGGACTGGTTGCTGAGCCCAAATGAAGGGTCAGCCTTAAGAGGAAGAGGAACCCCACTGAAATGGAAAAGTATGAAACAGACAATGAAAATCTCAATAGATTGGATAAACTCTTGATTGAGTCATTTTGAGGGAAAATTAGTGAATTAGAAGATTGCACTGATGAACCGATCCAGAACTTGGCACAGAGACAAAGAGGTAAAGTATGAGCAGTGATGACATGGAAGATCAATCAAAATATAAGAGCAGATTCCAATTCCTCAGCTGTGAAATTCCCACCCCAACTGATAACATGTTATTTTAATTTGACCTTTCATGCCATAATTTATGGTTAAAAAGTCCTCTTCTATATTATCCTTCCCTATCAACTTTCATCATAGCACTCTTGGGGAAGACAATTTTTAAAGGCTTCTACCAAGGAAAAGCTAACTGCCAATAAAAGCATTTATAGCAGGGGTGCCTGCGTGGCTCAGTCGGTTGAGCCTCTGACTTCGGCTCAGGTCATGATCTCACAGTTCGTGGGTTCAAGCCCTGCATCAGGCTCTGTGCTGACAGCTCAGAGCCTGAAGCCTGCTTTGGATTCTGTGTGTGTCTCTCTCTCTGCCCCTCTCCTGCTCACAGTCTGTCTCTCTCTGTTTCTCAAAAATAAATAAAACATTAAAAAATTAAAAATAATAATAATAAAGCATTTATAGATGAATTCATCTATAAAAAATCTATTCATTACTTCCAAGAAATAAGAGGATTAGTTAAAAATCAATTTAAATCCCCATTACTCTTCATTAGATTGTTTCATCAGTTGTGAGGCACCTAGAAAATATGGATGGAATATTCAAGTTAATCTTTCCCCCATACCTCTTCATGAAGCAAAAATTGTTTTGATTGAAAAATGCTCCTTGATAAAATAGAACCCAGTTGCTTTCCTTTAATGTTCTATTGAAATATTTCAAAAAGAACTTCATTTCACTTGTTCAAGAGACACCCTTAACCATCTTCTCAAGTGGTTCCTTCCTTTGAATTCTTGGTGTCCTGTCAATTTTTAAAAAGTCTGACTTGGCACATTTCATGGTTGTGTTGAAACGTTTGCCTTTTAATCACACAGGATGGTAACTCCAAAACAACACAAGTACCTTTATAGAAACAATTTAGCAGCCTGCCCAAGGTCTGTGGTTTCATAGAGTTGTTATTTTCCTGTAAGTTAATATAGTACTCAATGATTTTTTTTTTAAGATTTTATTTTTAAGCAATCTCTACACCCAATGTGGGGCTTGAATTTACAACCATGAAATCAAGAGTTGCATGCTCTACTGACTGAGCAAGCCAGGCATGCCTCAATGAATTTCTTATATTCCTGAAAAAAAGCCTAACAGGGAAAAGAAATCTGGAATTTTGTATTCTGCTTCATAGAGTAGTAGTGTATTAGTAGAAGTCAATAGAATATTTAAACTGTATTATAAATCAACTGATTTCTTTCCTACCCCAAAACCGAGCTTCAGAATAAAGGATAGTACCAAAGGAAATGACTATGCAAAGGGCAACAGTGAAAGTAATCTATAGCAAATTGAATATCTTTGCTATCTAAACATATCATAGAGATTTATAAGTAAAGCATCACATCAGAAGCAGATAAATGGATGAAGGATATGAACAAACAATTCACAACCAGTGACAAAGCTTCCTAAGAATAAGAAGCACACATGAAAATGATAAATTGAAGAATCGAAATTAAATATAAATGATTATTCCCCTCCCTTTATTAAATGAATATAACTTGAAAAGGATATCATGAAATTAATACTTTTGTATATAACTGGTGGGATTGTAAATTGGCACAACCATTTTGGACAACTCTTTGATAGTATGTATTAAAGCCACAATAAATTCACATTCTTTAACCTAGTAGTGCCATTTCTAAAAATCTGTTCTTAAAGTCTAGAAACTGAGAAAGTGATCTGCACAAAGATATCCTTTATCTCAGCATTATTTATAATAGAAAAAAATTAGAAACAACCTAAATGACCAGTAATAATTTAGTAAGGTATGGTATACCTTATGATGAGATACTCTAATGTCATTAAAATTGTAAAACAAGATAAAATATTTATGAAATAATGTTAAGTGAAAAGAGAATACAAAATTCTTTATACTATGTTTACAGTAATACTAAACATAAGCCGTGTCTTAGACTCTGGGTCTGGAGTTCTTTCTTGTCCAGCAAGAAAGCAGGATGCAGGATTAAATGCAAGAGAGGCTAATGTCCTGGAGGAAGACAAGAGCCTGAGTAAGGGTCCTTGCTCCGTTTTTATTAGGATCAGAAGGCTTACAAATGTGGTGATGGGCATGCACAAAGAGACAGTGAAATCATGAACATTATTAACTCATGGGCATAAGGGAAAGGGGGTTTTGAAGATATGTGGTGTTAGGGGTTTGGGTTAATACAAAACAAAATCCTGGCCTTGGAAGGCTGTTTACAGCAGACTTGAAGCCCCACCTCTGTTTACCTAAACTAGCCTAGGGAACAAGAAAGACAGAGCATGCTACCTCAGGATCAACAAGGTACCTTTCTTTTGCTAATTAGCTGCACTCTGGGCAACTTCACCCTGTAGTGGTCTATAGCCCTGTTTACCTGTTTACCTAGTTTGGCCCTTCCTTCCTATGAAAGCAGCTTTCTGCTATAGTAGGAAGTTGGGGGGCAGGGGGGCTTCTGCCCTGAATACTTAATCTTGTTTACCTCAACTTGGATGTTTTCATCCTGAGATTCCCTATTCCTATACCTTTGTCCTATACTGGGACCTTTGCCCCACTTTACCTATTCTTATTTACCTAATCTTGCTTACCCAAACTTGGGCGTGTACATCCTATGGCTTTCTAATTCTTTAAGCCTTGTTAAACTATCAATGCAGGCTCAGGGAATTCCTAAGCTTGTTCCCCACAAAACCAGAAGTAAATATATCAAAATGAAAACCAGTGGTTGTTAAGCTGGTAGAAATTATGGGTTTACGATACTCCTTTTATCTATTTCCAGTGAATGAGTATGTGTGTGTTTGGTTGTTAAAAAAGTTCATTTCATTATTATTTTTTAAGTATTTTTTTAAGTTTATTTATTTTGAGAGAGAGAGAGGGAGAGAGAGAATGTACGGGGTAGAGGCAGAGAGAGAGAGGGAGAGAGAATTCCAAGCAGGCTCCGTGCTGTCAGCACAGAGCCCCATGCAGGACTCAAACTCACAAACCATGAGATCATGACCTGAGCCAAGATCAAGGGTCGGACACTTAACCAACTGAGCCACCCAGGTGCCCCCCAAAAGTTCATTTTATAATAAATTATCAGGCAACCTTAAAACACACTAAATTATTAGCCAAGGTCTAAATTAGTGAAAAGAACAAGTTCTAGAATATTTTAAAAGAAATCTAACTTTATTCCTTTCTGGTACATAACTGATAAATAGATAAGCTTGGTTGTGGTCGGCATGTTAGTTGCCTATGATCGTTTTTATAATGGGAGTAAGGTTTTCCTTGTCCAGACTCTGAGCTTGATAAGTAGGGAACGTTGTGGTCCTGGCTCAGCCCCTATCTGAGTATTCTGAAGAACTCTCTTAATTGCTTAAATTTCCTTATTATTACTTTCGAAGGTTTTACATTTTGCCACTTTCCTGGGCAAAACCTCAGTAGTTCAGCTGGGTTTATTTTCTTCATGTGCAAAACTAGCAGTTAAAGTAAATGATGTCTAGTTCCAGATCTATAATTCTGATTCTAAATTAAGACTTTCAAAATGCTCTAAGCCTACTAATTCTCAAATTATTTAAGACTTTGATCTAACAAGCTTCAGCTTCAGGACCCTTCTCTTGTTTGGGCCTGGAAAAGCCTCTTTCTGTGTGTTAAAAAAAAGATCATATGTTTTTATTTAATTTGAAAAAAAAAAAAGATTTTGACTCCCCCCACTGGTTAAGACAATTGGCTTTTCTACCTTCCCTTTTCCTTTACATTTCCTCTTGTATCAGGTGGTGTTTTAGTGGCTGTGGGGGTATAGGGCATTCAAGTAAGGAGAAGTTGAACTGAAGTTTCATTATTTTGGGTGTAGTGGAAATTCATGTGCCTTAGTTGCATTTCCCTGCACAGGAATGGCTTCCAGGACTGCTTTCATTCCCACTGTGCTGACTTACATGGTGCTGTGCCATGGAAGGCAAAGCAGGGATCTCACTACATATAAGCATGTCCTTTAACAACTGGCTCTGGAAGTACCTGGGTCATGGAGGAGAAGCAAGGTTTGAAATGCTCAGAGCCAGAAACTGGTCTGTGCAGAATATTTCCAAATCTTCCAGCTTTGATAGAAACTGTATGGACAGAGGTGTTTTTTTTTGTTTTTTTGTTTTTTTGGTTTTTTTAATTGAGTTTAACTGAGATATAATCACATACCAAACAATTCACCCATTTAAAGTATACAGCCCAGTGGTTTCTTAGTATATGCACAGAGTTGTACAAACATCACCAAATCTGTTTTAGAACATTTATCTCCCCCCCCAAAAAAAAACCCTTTCCCTTTATCTATCGTTCTCTAATCCCCATCCCCCCATCCCTAGGCAACCACTAATATACTCACTTGACAGTTTTCCCAAATTTGACAACAATCCTACAAACTTACATGACAGTTACCAATAGAGTTATGCAGTTGATTTAAAAAAAAAAAAAAAAAAAAAAAAAAACCTTTCCAGGGGCGCCTGGGTGGCGCAGTCGGTTAAGCGTCCGACTTCAGCCAGGTCACGATCTCGCGGTCCGGGAGTTCGAGCCCCGCGTCAGGCTCTGGGCTGATGGCTCAGAGCCTGGAGCCTGTTTCCGATTCTGTGTCTCCCTCTCTCTCTGCCCCTCCCCCGTTCATGCTCTGTCTCTCTCTGTCCCAAAAATAAATTTAAAAAAGTTGAAAAAAAAATTAAAAAAAAAAAAACCTTTCCTAAAAGCATCAATAAAAAAACAACAATTTTGGGGCGCCTGGGTGGCTCAGTTGGTTGAGCATCCGACTTCAGCTCAGGTCATGATCTCACAGTCTGTGAGTTGGAGCCCCACGTCAGGCTCTGGGCTGACAGCTCAGAGCCTGGTGCCTGATTCTGATTCTGTGTCTCCCTCTCTCTGACCCTCCCCTGTTCATGCTCTGTCTCTCTCTGTCTCAAAAATAAATAAACGTAAAAAACAAAAAACAATTTTGATCAATGATGCTATATGAAAGTCCAAATTATTTCTCCTTTATTTTTGGATATTACAAAATCATTGTCAAATGCAAAGGCAATAGAAGAGTTTAGAAGAAAAAAGTATATAGCTGTGTGTCAAGTAACTCATCTAAAAGTTATGGGTTTTTTAATTTTTCTCAATGTAGTTATCTGCTTTTAAACATTTGTACATCATTGTGATTTTATCTAATTCTAAATAAGTATTAACTTTCATAACTTAATTTTGACGTTGTGATTTTGAATTGTTTTGCTTAAAAAGTTCTCTCAACTGCAGAAGTTTATAACCCCAAGAAACCCAAATCCACCCCATGACTAGCCCAAGAGGAAGGGTAGGTTCCCAGTTAATGGACCACCTACATCAACAAATAGTGAAGCTCAAAGCTAACAAATCCCACCAATGTGTTCAGATTTTAAAATCAACCTTTTAATTTCCCACTCTTTTTGTAGAACACAGAACAGAAGCATACCAGGCTCTAAGAAAATCCTCTAGCAGGCAAGACAGAGGTCAAACCATCAGAAATAGGGAGGAGGAGGAAATGGCAACCATGACAGGAGAGAAAATGTCCTGAGAGAAAAAAGAGAAGCTACAGTATCCATACAACAAGAATAAGATGCCATAACATGAACATTCACTGCACAAAAAAGTTCTTAGAAACTAAAAAACATGAGAACAGAAATGACAAACTCAATAGGTAGGAAAAGAAGGTTGAGAAAATCTCTCAGAAAGCAGGGCAAAAGACAAAGATATATACGATAAGAAAAAAAAGAAAAGAAAATGAGAGGATTAGTCAAAGATATCCAAATGGAAATCATAGAAATTCCCAGAAGAAAGAGGAAATAGAAGTGAGGAAATCATTACTATAAAAACATTTCTCAAAACTACAGGAATGGGGGCGCCTGGGTGGCTCAGTCGGTTAAGCGTCCGACTTCGGCTCAGGTCATGATCTCACGGTTCGTGGGTTTGAGCCCCGCATCGGGCTCTGTGCTGACTGCTCAGAGCCTGGAGCCTGTTTCAGATTCTGTGTCTCCCTCTCTCTCTGCCCCTCCCCTGTTCATGCTCTGTCTCTGTCTCAAAAATAAATAAACGTTAAAAAAAATAAAAATAAATAAATAAATAAACATTAAAAAAAAATTAAAAAAAAAAAACTACAGGAATGGGTTTCCAAGACTGAAAGGGTTCACTGAATGACCATCCTTTTAGAGTAAAACAGATCCACGTAAAGGCACATCAGAGTGAAATGTCAACACACTGGAAACAAAGAAAAGTTTCTAGAAGCTTCCAGAGAGAGGGAAGAAAAACAAACCATATGGAAAGAATCTGAATGAAATAGCCTTGAAATTCTCAACAAAATGCTAGAACCTAGAACACAATATTGGTTTTCCTTCAGAAGTCTGAGCAAAAAATGATTTCCAATTTATTTGTACACACGATCAAACTACCAGTCAAGTATGGGGGTAGAATAACTGTATTTTTAGACAAGTCTCAAAATTTTTACTTCCCACTTCAGAAAGCCACCAGAGGATGTGGCACATCAAAATGAAATGAAGCCATGAAAGAGTAAGGTGTGAGATACAGAAAACAAGAGATCTGACACAGGTGAGATGTGGATGAAGACTCCCGAAGGTGATAAAGGGCTCAGTGTGAAAACTGTGTCAAGTGCAGAGGTCAACCCATCCCGACCGGAGCACTGCGAGTCCAGAGAATACATGGGGGGCTATCATCATGTCTGCATTCTGCAGTTCTGCTGAGTTTTCATCCCGAGGAAGCTACCTGAAGATGTTCTCCACCAAAACAGAGGAGAAAACCAAAAAAGAGGAAGACATGAGAACCAGGAAATAGGGAATCAAATCTAGGAGAAAAGCAAAAGGAATTTCAAAGGCTGAGAGCAAAGAAGAGTCTCAGGATGACAGTTGCTTAGGAGGCCTGGGAAGCAGCCAGCGCAGATGGAAGAGAAAGGTCTCCAGAAGGTAAATCAGGAAGAAAAGAGTCAGAACTGACGCACCGCCTAAGTTGTTATGAAAGGCCCTGGGAAAGTGTGGCAAGACCTAGCAGACAATAAGCACAAA
Organism: Acinonyx jubatus; assembly: GCF_027475565.1. Taxonomy (NCBI): domain Eukaryota; kingdom Metazoa; phylum Chordata; class Mammalia; order Carnivora; family Felidae; genus Acinonyx; species Acinonyx jubatus. The sequence continues at coordinate 122,625,578 of NC_069388.1, read as the reverse complement.
GAAAACCAAGCACATGAATAAACAAGGCAATTATTGTAAGTCCAGGAAAAACAAAGTTGAAAAAGAAATTTAGCCAGAGTATACCACAATGTTTAGATGTGGATAAGGATTACATGGCATAACCAAGTAAACACTGACTATTGATTTCACAAAGCATTGAAATATGTATACTTGGGAGAAGGGTAGATGACAGGGCAAGAGTAATAAATCTTTATCAAAATAGAAGCCAATAGATAGTATCAAAAGCTGAATTGTGAAAATACAGCATAGGTACCTATTATTTACAAATATGGAAGTAGGTGTGTGCCAGGAAAAAAGAAAAGCCGAAAGCATGTACATGTAAACTTCTGCTATGTAATAAACCACCACAAAACTTAGTGGCTTCAAACATCTTTTTATTTGTCATAACTCTGTAGATAAGCTTGGGCATTTCTTCTGGTTTGGGCCAGCTCAGCTGAACCCTGTGGTCAGCTGTTGAACTTAGCTGAGTCTGGATGGCCCAGAATGTTCTCACCCATCTGGTGGTTGGTTCCGGGTCAGCTGGGGTTATGGTGATGATTTAGCCATCTGTGTCTCATCATCCAGGCAGCTGGCCCAGGCTCTTTCATATAGTCCTTACAGGGTTTGTAAGAGCACTGTGAAAGGGCAAACCCAAGGCACATGCAGTTTTGTATGGCTTCTTTTACATGCCCTAAAGTTCCACTGGCCCAAACAAATCACATAGCTAAGCCCAGATTCAAGGGATGGAAAACTATGTCATGATGGTTAAGAGCTGCAAGGTCACATTGCAGAAGGATGTAAATACAGGGATGGAAAGGATATACGGCGTAAGCTTCAAAAGTAGTTGTCTCTACAGAGAGGATCTGAGGAAGGGAGGATGGGACAGGGGACATGGGTAAGGGGATTGAGGGGACCTGGGAGGTACTTTATAATAAACGCTTTAGGACTATTTTATTGTATTGTTTGGCAAAGTCAGTTTTAGTTTTGTATATATATTTTTGCAATTGCCTCTAAAGACCTTTTAAATAACATTTGTAACAGCATATATACAAGTTTATAACTTGTTTTCTTTCAAAAACACTAGTTCAAAAAGGTATATGCACCCCTATGCTTACTTCAGTATTATTTACAATAGGCAAGATATGGAAACAACCCAAGTATCCATTGATAAATGAATGGATAAGGAAGATGTTATACACGTGCGTGAGCGTGCACACACACACACTCACACACACACACACACACACACACTCAATGGAATATTATGCAGCCACACAAAATGAAATTGTGCCATTTGTGACAACATATATGGACCTAGAGGGCATTATGCCAAGTGAAATAAGTCAGACCGAGGAAGACGAATACCATATGATTTCCCTCATGTGGAATCTAAAAACATAAATTCATAAATAAACTAAAAGCAGAATCAGACCTATAAATAGAGAACAAATTGATGATTGCCAGAGGGAGGGGATGTGCAAAATGAGTGACGGAGAATGAGAGATACAGGCTTCCAGTTACAGAATGAGCGAGTCACAGGAATAAGAGGTACAGCACAAGGAAGATAGTCAGTGATATCGTAATAAGGTTGTATGGTGACAGGGGGTGAATACAGCATAATGTGTAAACTTATCAAATCACCATGTTGTACACCTGAAACTACAGTAACATTGTGTGTTAACTATACTAAACACAAAAATGGTTTTCTTTGTGCTTACATAGGCTTTATGGGAATCTATTATGATAGCTATATAATATTTTATCAGGTAGACAAGCCATAATTTACTAACCATTCTAGTATTTTACTACTACAAATAGCTTTTCAACAAGCACCTTTTTTTTACATTAAAGCCATTTAAAAAATTATTATATTCTTAGGATAGAGTCTTAGGAATGGGTTTCTCTTCTTTTTTTAATTTTTTAATGTTTATTTTTGAGGGGGGGGAGGGGGCAGAGAGAGAGGGAGACACAGAATCTGAAGCAGGCTCCAGGCTCCGAGCTGTCAACACAGAGCCTGATGCAAGCCTCCAACTCACAAACCGTGAGATCATGACCTGAGCCGAAGTCCAATGCAACAGATGAGCCACCCAGGTGCCCCAGGAGTGGGTTTCTTAGGTAAGAAAGTATAAACATTTTAATGCTTTTTGAAAAATATCTATTTACATAGAGTATATATATATATATATATATATGTTGTTTTTCAGAAAATTTGTATCACTTTACCATTAGAAGTATATTCTAATAACCAGTCACACCATGTTCTTGCCAGCATTACATTTGTGTGTGTGGATGTAACAAGTCTACTATTTCATTTTTATAACTATATGTATTATTAAGTTGATAGAGTTTATTTTTTTAATTAAAAAATTCTTTTTAACGTTTATTTATTTTTGAATGGGGGAGGGGCAGAGAGAGAGGGAGACACAGAATCGAAAGCAGGCTCCAGGCTCTGAGCCATCAGCCCACAGCCCGACGCGGGGCTCGAACTCACGGACCGCGAGATCGTGACCTGAGCCGAAGTCGGACGCTTAACTGACTGAGCCACCCAGGCGCCCCAAGATAGAGTTAATTTAAATAAAAGGGAGGGAGTAGTCAATAGTGTCAGATCCCTCAGAGTATCAAGTAAGAAAAAGGTTGGATTTAGAAACCCCCGACCTTGGGGGGATTTACTGAGACCTATGAGAGTAGGTTCAATGTAGCGGTGGTGATGGGACATAGATGGAAGTGAAAAATGAGAAGGAGAAGCACTAAAGATAAACTGTAATTTACAAGAAGCAAGATCATAAAGTGAGGGAGAAAGATAGGGTACTGGGTATAGGGAAGTACTGGTTTTATGTCAAACATGTCAAACCACCAAACCAGACTGAAATCTGTCCAACCATCCACCCGTCCATCTGTCATCTGCCTTTGCTTCTGTCTCCCTCACTTTGTCCTCCTAATTATTATGTCAGGAATTGTTTCAAAATGTCCATTTCTTAAATACTGACTGGGCTCAGTGTTCACGCAGGGAAATTCTCCAAGCCAGTGGTTCTCGAAGTGTGGTTCGCTGACCCCTAGGGGCCTGCAAGAACCTTTCAGAGGCCCTGAGTTCAAAACTAATTTCATAGTAATATCATTTGCCTTTTTCGCTGTGCCAACATCTGTACTGATGGTGCACAAGCGATGGTAGAGGAACCCGCTGGAGCTTTAGCACAAATCAAGACAGCATCACCAGTACTGACCTGAGCTGGGTCATCAAAGTGCTCCTCACTACTGCGCCGTGGCAGTTTAAAACTGCTGGCTTGGGTTCAGAATGTTCACAATGAACAAAAAGTTACTGGGTCACGTTGACCCTCCAGGCCACATTTTAAAAATATTCTGTGTAACAATGGGGCCCCTGGGTGGCTCGGTCAGTTAAGCATCCGACTTCAGCTCAGGTCATGATCTCACAGTTTGTGAGTTCGAGCCCCACGTGGGGCTCTGTGCTGACAGCCCAGAGCCTGGAGCCTGCTTCAGATTCTGTGGGTCCCTCTCTCTCTCTGCCCTTCCCCCACTTGTGCTCTGTCTCTGTCTCTCAAAAATGAATAAATGTAAAAAAAAATTGTTTTTAAATTCTGTGCAACAAAATGGGCAGAACACATAAGCACTTCTGCAGCTGTTGGATTTCAGAACAGAACTCATTTTTCCACGGAGCACCATTTTTACCTGAAAGAATGACTGACAGGAAGATATTAAGATTCAGATGTAGGTATTTCAGAGTCATTTTCCTGAAATGAATGAAGTGAGCCTGTCCTAACTAGAGTATTTGTCGCCAAGGATAAAATTAGAGGTTTCAGGCTTAAAATCAGAATTTTGGAAGACTGGTATCCACCACCGTGAGCTTAACAGTAATTAAAGAGTTTTCTGATGAGATTTGAGGTGAAATACACAAATGTGATTTTTTTTATGTTGCTTTATGTTGTCAATATTTGAATAGCTGCATGACTCAGTGACCCAACATTTCCCAGATAACCAATGCACAATGTTACAAAGTCATGCACAATAAAAGAACCAATCAAAATACAAGGAAGACTAATCATTTTTAATGTAGCAGTTTGAAAATTTACTGATGTGGTTTCCTACCCTACATTGCAACTGACCTTTAAGGAATTAACCACTTTCTAATTTGGGGGGTAGAATAAAAGAATAGCCACGATGATTTAAAAGGCTATTAAAATACAGCCCTTTTTCCAACTACGTATCCGTGTGCAGCTAGATTTTCTTCATATATTTCAACCAAAAGGACATATCACAAAAGACTGAATCAGAAACAGATGTGAGATTCCAGCCAAATATTAAAGAGACTTTCACAATATAAAACAATGCCACTCTCCTCATGACTTTTTTTAAATTTTGGAAAATATACTTATCATAAAATAATGTTGTCTGTGTTAACATATTAATCGACTTATTGTTATTTTAAAATGAATATATAAATATTTTGAAATTTTCTGAACTTTAATTTCTAATATAGTACCTGTCAATAGCTATAATCCATATAAACAAAAGCTCTTTGTGTCCTGAATAATTTTTAAGATATATAAAGGGTTTTGGGGTTCCTGGGTGGCTCAGTCGGTTGAGCATCTGACTCTTGATTTCAGCCCAGGTCATGATCTCACGGTTCATGGGTTCGAGACCCACATCTGGCTTTGCACTGATGGTGTGGAGCCTGCTTTGGATCCTCTGTCTACCTCTTTGTTTGCCCCTCCCGTGCTTGCACTGTCTCTAGCTCTCAAAATAAATGGATAAACTTAAAAAAAAAAATACAAAGTGTTTTGAGATCAAAAAGTTTGAGAGCCACTAACCTAAGGCTTCTAACCACCACAGTGGACAATGGCTACTGATATTCAGAATGGAGACTTTGGGATACTAAGGACTGCCATCAGCATTTTTTTTTCTTTAAACAGAGGAGAAAATGGATTCAGGATTTTCAAAATTTGTAATACTGTGGACTTACACAGTTCTCACATTAACATCAGTTTAGATTATTGGCTAATTGGTGTTTGCCTGAGCAAGAAGCTTCTTGTCTGAATATGTTTCTTCATTTATAAAATGGAAATAAGATTTGCTTCCTAAGGAAGCCATAATTGCTTCACTCTGATGAAAGCGGAAGGCAGTCATTCCCTGAAACATTTCTACCGTAATTTAATTATTCATCTCCAGGCCCTCAAGGTCTTTCTTGTATGCTAATATTGGCAATTATCTCCGTTAGCCAAATTCAATATGTGGTTTCTATTTTTAATTGCTCCAGAGTATAGGAAGGAATAATTGGTAAGCGTTGCCCATGTACCCTGAAGATGAAAAGCACTATGTAATTATCACCATGGGAAAATTACTTTCCATGTACTTGGCTAAAATCACTACTTGGGCTTGTGGAATTAAATTTTAACCTTAAGGACTTCTGGTACCAACATGCTAATATAGGTTTAGTGCCTTTCTGTTTCTTCTCTATTAAATCACAAAAAAACATCAGGAAAGATGACCCAATCAACGAACTCGGTGTTCAGCAAAATTAAGAGCTGACATCCATAGCCTTCAAAATATGAATCAGGGCTGCTGTGAGCTGCTGAGCGTAGACAGAAGCCACAGAGGCGGAAATGAAAAGACGTGGGGCACAAGAGCAGCAGAGTCCAGAAAGCGCGAGCAAATAGACCTTCCTACGGTGAGGGACTCACCTGGGAGGGGAGGTGCGCATCTCCTTGTGGATGGATTTCGGGGAGCAGGGCTGCTGCTACTCGTTCTCTTGGGATCGGATTTTAAACTAGCCGAGTAAGTGGCCTACACAAGTAAGCAGAGGAGCCACAGGCGTTACTCTGCTAGGGCTGCTGTAACGAGGCACACAGACAGGGCAGCTAAACCAACAGAGTTTATCGTCACAGTTCTGGAAGCTGGAAGTCCGAGATGGAGATGTCAGGGGGCTGCTTCCTTCTGGGGCTGCGAAGGAGAAGCTGCTCCATCCTCTCCCCTAGCTTCTGGTGATCTGCTGGCAAGCTTTGGCATTTCTTGGCCTGGAGAAGCATCACCCTGATCCCTGCCTTCACCTTCACAGGGTGTTCTCACTACATGAGTGTCTCTGTGTCCAAACTTCCTTTTGTAAGGACGCTGGGTCCTTTGGATTAGGACCCATCCTAATGAGCGAATCTTAGCTTAGCTGGTTACATCTGCAATGACTGTATTTTCAAACCAGGTCATTCTAAGAGAGTGGGAGCTAGGACTTCAGTAAATAAGTTTGGATGGTTCACATTTCACCCCACAACATCATATATCCAAGAAGCACTCTGTTGCTGCTACACAAGAGAGAGCCTTCAGGTTCTCAAATCTGAAGGATGTTACCCTCTCCCCACAAGTCGAATGACTATGCATTAAAGTAACCTAAAGTGGGGCACCTGGGCCACCTGGGTGGCTCAGTAGGTTAAGTATCCAACTCTTGATCTTGGCTCAGGTCGTGATCTCACAGTTCGTGTGTTCAAGACCCGCATTGGGCTCTGCTCTGACAGCATGGAGCCTGCTGGGAATTGCCCTTCCCTCTCTCTCCAAAAATAAATAAACTCGAAAAAATAATATAGTAACTTGAAGTAATTCGTCTCTGTGTGACTATCTCATCAACGGATGCACAACTACATACGACTTTTTTTTCTCAACTTTTAAGGACTGTGTTTTCATTTGGGTTTGCTTTTTCTTAGTTAAGTAAAACTGACATGTCTCCAAGGTCAAATCTACAAAACAAAATATATTCATAGGTAGCCAGTTTTTATGTCTGTCCCCATCTACTCTCTACCGTCTGCCATAGATATTTTAATTAAAAAAGAACTTAATCTGAGCACACACGTGTGCATATGTTCCCATCACCCCCACTTATTCGCGAAATAGTGGCAACTCTCCTCCAACCTCCAAATTTTCAGTTAATCATGTCTTCTGGACACCACACCCTGGGGGCAAACACATATTGCCCATTCCATTTTATAACTGCCCTGCAGTCCATTGTGTGCATGTGCCATGGTTGATCCTCTTGGATTTAGTTCCAGTTTTTTGCTGTTGCCAATAGTGCTACAGTAAATATTGTTGCATTCTCCTTTTTGTGCTTTGCCAGTGTCTTTGGGCTTGCTTTTATCACAAGTGTTGAAAAATATGGCCTTGTACTTTCCTGCTGGCTCTGTTTCCCCCTCCACAGACCTCCTGCTTCCTCTGTCCCATTGTCCCCATTCTGTTCAAGTTGCATAGTATCCCAGCAGTTCTCTTTAAAAAAATTTTTTTAACATTTATTTATTTTTGAGAGAGACAGAAAGAGAGACAGAGAGACAGAGTGCAAGTGGAGGAGGGGCAGAGTGAGAGGGAGACACAGAATCGGAAGCAGGCTCCAGGCTCTGAGCTGTCAGCACACAGCCTGATGTGGGGCTCGAACTCACAAACCATGAGATCATGACCTAAGCCTGTCAGACACTTAACCAACTGAGCCCCCCAGGGGTCCCCCACAGTTCTCTTTAACATGGGGCTTTGTCTTGGGAGAGATCTTGGGTTGGTTAATTTTGAGGGTTGATAGGGCCGCACCATCCAACCTTACCGGCCACACGTAGGTAACCTTCCCCACAAACTGGAGCCGGCAGAGCACCCTCCCAGTATGGGCGCTACCCTCCGAGTGGCCTGCTGAGCTTCGGTGAGCGTCTGTTGGTGAGTGCGGCTCCTCCAGCTTGCAGAGGCCCCAGCAGAATCTCATCTTCACCCTGCTCCCCCCCACCCCTGCATGGAAATGGGTACCAGCAGGTCTTACCGCTGGTCTTGCAGATTTGTTCCACCTGCCGGTATTTTGACATCCATAGGAACACCTTGCACCTAGTTTTGTTGGTGATGCCATTGGTGGCTTTACTTACAACTTAACTCTTAATTAGAAGAAATGCAAACTGGGGCACCTTGGTGGCTCAGTCGGTTAAATGTGTGACTCTTGATTTCTGCTCAAGTCATGATCTCACAGTTACTGAGATTGAGCTCCATGCAAAGCCTGCTTGGGATTCTCTCTCTCCCTCTCTCTGCTCCTCCCCTGCTCTCTCTCTCTAAGAAGAAGGAGGAGGAGGAGGAAGAGAAGGAGGAGAAGAAATGCAAATTAAAGCCAAAAAGCCAAACCAAGAATATATAGGAAGTCTTTGTATATTCTTACAATTTTTTTTCCTTTTTTAAAAAAAGTTTATTTATTTGGGGGGAGGGAACAAGAGTGGGGGGAGAGGCAGAGAGAGAGAAGAGAGAGAATTCCAAACAGGCTCTATGCTGTCAGTGCAGAGCCAGACTAGGGGCTTGACCCCACGAACTATGAGGTCATGACCTAAGCAAAGATCAAGAGCCCGACACTTAGCCAACTGAGCTATTGACTGGTTCAGTCAGTAGAACACATGACTCTTGATCCCAGGGTTGTGAGTTTGAGCCCCACATTGGGTATAGAGATTTTTAAAAAATAAAATCTTTTTAAAAATAACCCAAAAAACTGAACTAAAATCCATTTTTGAGTGAATAGTTTGACAAAAATCTGAAAGTTTGGTAATACACACTTTTTTTTTTAGTTTATTTTGGGGAGGAGGGGCAAAGAGAGAGACAGAGAATCCAAAGCAGGCTCTGTGCTGTCAGCACAGAGCCCAATGTGGGGTTCAAACCCACGAGCCATGAGATCATGACCTGAGCCAAAGTTGGACACTTACCCTACTGAGCCACCCAGGTGCCCCTGGTAATACACACTTTTGACAAGGTTATGGGAAGCTAGTCCCTCTCATATGTTGCTAGTGGGAATATAAACCAATACAACCCTCGTGGAAGGCAATTTGACATCAAATTTCTTTTTTTTTTTAATTTTTTTTTAAGTTTATTTATTTTTGACAGAGAGAGAGGCAGAGAATGAGCAGGGGAGAGGCAGAGAGAGATGGAGACACAGACTCGGAAGCAGGCTCCAGGCTCTGAGCTGTCAGCACAGAGCCCGACGCGGGGCTCGAACTCACAAACTGCGAGATCATGACCTGAGCTGAAGTCAGATGCTCAACCAACTGAGCCACCCAGGCGCCCCTGACATCAAATTTCAAATGTCTTCACACCTTTTGGCCCAGCAACCCAACTTCCAGGAATTTATAGTACAAATGCATTTGCACCTGTGTGAAATGATGCATGAACAATGTTATTCATTGTGGTGGTGGTATTTGTGATAGGAAAAGTTTAGAGGCCATCCAAACTACTTTAGATTGTCAGCAATATAAACTGGTTTAAGAAACAATCTGCGCCCTTTTATTTATTTATTTATTTTTTTTTTAATTTTTTAACGTTTATTTATTTTTGAGACAGAGAGACACAGAGCATGAGCAGGGGAGGGGCAGAGAGAGAGGGAGACACAGAATCTGAAACAGGCTCCAGGCTCTGAGCTGTCAGCACAGAGCCCGACGCGGGGCTCAAACTCACAGACCGTGAGATCATGACCTGAGCCCAAGTCGGACACTCAACCGACCAAGCCACCCAGGTGCCCCTCTGCGCCCTTTTAATGGAAAGGATGAAGAAGCTCTCTACATAAACAGAAACAGTAAGATCTCTAAGATATTAGAAAAAAGATATGGAACAATGTATATATACCATTTTTGTAAACAAAAAACTAAGTGGGGGATGGGGTGCCCCATCCGGAGTCTGTTAAGCATCTGACTCCAGCTCAGGTCATGATCTCACCATCCGCGGGTTTGAGCCCTGCGTCGGGCTCTGTGCTGACAGCTCAGAGCCCGGAGCCTGCTTCAGATTCTGTGTCTCCCTGTCTCTCTGCCCCTTCCCCACTCACACTCTGTCTGTTTCTCTCTCTCAAAAAAATAAATAAACATTAAAAACATTTTTTTTAACTAAGGGGGGATAAAATATTTATTCATGTTTATGTATATCTGCATAAATATATTCTGGAAAAACATATAAAACTAATAAGTAAGAACCTGGGAGGGGGTGGAGCATAGGGTCAAGGGTGGGAGAAAGACTTTTAACTGAGCACTGAGCATTATTTTGATTGTTGAATCATGTGAATGTATTACCTAATCAAAAATGTGAAAACAAAAGGCCTGGAAGCTTATTTCATCAATGTATTTGTTAGCATTTGATCTTAGACTTTCTGTAGAATAAGAGCACACAACTGGGCGTGATCTGGCTGCTTCTAGGTTCATCCAAGAAGTGGATGTAATATCATAAAAGTTCAGTGTTGCGAAACTTGCATCATGGGAGTGGAGTCAGATTCCTCTGAGCTGTGATAGTGCCATCGTATGAGGTCAGTGGTGACCTTGGGGAGACCAATCAGCTAGAGAAGTGGAGCTGAGTCTACCCACATACACATCATCTGCCACCATGAGGAAGGGGTGGCGTCCACCCGGGGGCAGAATGGACTGAGATGCACAGAATGCTGAGGGAACCAGAGTGCAATCAGACCCAAGCAGGGCCAAAAAAGGGGAAATGAATGTTCAGAGTGGCTTTCTGAAAGAGTGGTGCCTTTCCCTTCATCGTCCTTACTTCCCCGTGTAAATGTCCCTGGGAGCCTGCTGAGAGGATGTGGTCACGTGCTGGTCCTGCTGTGCACCTCCATGGCCCCGTGTCCACCAGCCCTGTGAGGTGCCTGATTCGGTCTTATGGTTCCGGTCATCACAACATCATTGTGATGATAACACCACCCTTTTTCTTAGAACAATTTCAAATGTAATTATTTTACCAGGAAATATATTCACATGGTTTGAAAATAAAACACATTTCCTTTAGCCTGTCCTCAAAGGATGGGATTTCATGTCTCGCCACGTCCTGCTTTTTTCTCTCTTTTGGAGGCAATGGGTCATTGTCTCTCAGTAGGGCCCCTTCCAGTGAGATCCAGAGCAGCTTAATCCTTTCCACTTCCCTGTTGGTGTTTCAAAAAAGGAGGATGGGGATGGGGAAGGGTCCCACTTAACTCCATCAGAATCAAGCTGTATTAGGAAAATTGCAGTAAAAATTTTAGGTGAAACCTTCCGTCTGAAAATGCACGGGGTGGGGTGCTCAGGAACGCTCGTGCCTAAATTTTGCCCCTTATATCACATGCTTGATTAGAGAAGGGAAATAGCGAGTGGCCTCCATAAGCATGGTGGACAGCTGGCTCTGGTAAACCTGTGGGTGGGCATTGCCGGGGGGCCGCAGGGGAGGAGACTGAAAGCTGGCTGGCCTCGATGCTGTGGAAGAGCCCAAGGCGATCTGCATGAATGCAGAACGTGGCTTGCCAGGGGGCCTCTGCCTGTCATGCTGATGCCCTCCTTTATCCATCGCTTCGCCAGACTGTCACCGGGCTCCCGCCCTCATTGGCAAAAGCCCCGGCCAGAGACTGCCAGCAGAAGAAAGGAAGAGGAGGGATATTGTCGTTGAACAGCCATCTTCCCTGGCCAGCCCAGCCCAATGGGATCTGCCCCTCCTTTGAGATCTCCGGCCTGGACCACAGTGGCTAGGGCCATCACAACACACAATTCCAGGGGGCACCATTCATGTGCACCATTCTGTGTGCACACCCAGGCTGGCTCTGTTCAGTATCTGTATGTGATTTGTCTTACTAGCTCGGCTAGACTACTCCTCGTGGGCCGGGACACGTTTATAAATCTTTTTATATACCACACCACCTAGCGCTAAACCCAGCTTGGTAAATATTTGCTGATGGATGGACAATCCAGAAATGGGGTCATCGACCCTGAATCACAGATAAAAGGACTATTTAATCTGGCAAGAGCCTCTATTTTAGAACTCCACAAACCTGATTCTGCCCGGCTTTGGCATCTGGTGCTAACATTAGTCATTTAGAAATGTGACCTTTTGTGACACAGGGCGTCTCCGAGCAGCAGTGTGATGTGACCCACAGTGGCTTTCTGCCCCTGCGGCAAGCGTCAGCTTCCTCCTTTCTAAAAGGGTTCCATTTTGAGCAGGGACTTCACGAGCCACAGGGAGAGCTGACACGCTCTGCAGATCCCAGAGTGGGGTTTGGATTAGTCATGGTCATAACCACTGTTTATGCAGTTACAGCACAGCCAAGGCTCACATTTCTCCCAGAGGCCCACAGCATTTCTCTGGGTGACTTTTTTGAGGCATGAGGCCTCCAAACCATACTTGAATACCTCTCCCCTAATGTAAGAGTTTGAGAAACTAAATTATACCTTATTGAGCCCTCTCAAGCCTGCCTACTTTCATCTGCCCGCTAACACCCAGTGAGAACACTTCCAGGCACTTCTGTGGCGTTGTCTATGTGCTGGGCTGCCTGCCGGAAATGAATGAGAAAGAGTGGGAGAAACCCACAAGCAAGATGCCGAATGGAGATCCCGAGGACTGGAGATTTCAGTCAGTAGTTTGTTGGCTGGCTTTGAGCCAGTTATCTCTCTGTGCTCCGAGATGCAGGAGAGAAACAAGAAGATGGTGCCCTGCCCCGCCATCCAGGGGACACTTGTCCTGAGCCATGTGTCCCTTTGGGGGTGAGAACTGGGGATCCAGGATGGGGAAGGCCTGCACGGAGCCACCAGCCCTTCCCTGATGCCCTCAGCCTGGATGGTTGAGGCTGGGAGTCACCTGTGGACACAGAACAGAGGTGGTTATGTTTTTTCAGGGTGGAGGCTGAGTTTGGGGTTGTTCCCATGACACCCTCTGATTCTGAAACTAATTGTCCAGATTAATGAATTGATTCTTCTCTTCCTGGAACAGCAAACCCCAAATGCCTGAAGGTGACTAGGGCTGCTGTTAGTGCCCCCAGCTTCCTGGGAGGACAGTAGGCGGGTGGGGGGCAGGGGACCAGCACCGGCCCGGGGGGCCTGGCTTCAGTTCCAGTTCCACCCTCAACTCACAGAGTGACCTTAGGCCTTCTGCTGGGCCTCAGTTTCCCCACAGGTGCAATGAGGGAACCCCAGGGTCCCTCTCAGCTCTGAGCTGTGAGGACTTGTTTGCCTTTCCTTCTCTGTCAGGCCATCTTCCTTCCTGCCTCTTCTCTGTTTTCTCACTCTTTCCCTGTCCTTGCACATGGGAGACCTCTATTCTTTTCCTAGCTGGTTTGGGCTATTTTGCTGAACTGAGTCACGGTTTTCTCAATGGACAAAGGGAGTGTGTTCGAACGAGGGTGTTTAAGAGCTCGCGCAGCCCTGAGGCTCTGGTCTTCCTGGGACCCCATGGTATAAAGTCCCATGCAGGCTGGGGCACCTCCATTCACCCACCACAGGGGGACTGTCCCTCAAATGCTCCAGCCGCCACTGGCCTACTGGTTCTCCAGACTTCTCAGGATTCCATGGACATGGCTTAGCCTGAGGCCAACAGGCAGAAGCTGTTGTGGTGGCTGTTTTCTGTGTCAGCTTGATTGAGTAACAGTTTCTACATATTCAAACACCACTCTAGGTGTTGCTGTGAAGGTATTTAATAGCTGTGATTAAAGTCCATAATCAGTTGACCTTACATAAAATAGATTATCCTAGATAATCTGGTGGGCCTGATTTAATCAGTTGAAGAGCCTTAAAAGCCAAGCCACAGCTTCCCTAAGGAAGAAATTCTACCTATGGATGGCATCACCCATTCATCCCCAGAGTTCTAGTCTGCTCTTCCTGGTGGCCTTTCCTACAGAGTTCAGATTTGCCCAGCCAGGCCCTACAAGCACATAAGCCAATGCCTTAAAATAAATCACTTAATATATACTTCCTTCTTACTCTGTTTTTCTGGCTGGGCCCTGACTTAATATACTGTCCTATGTCACCTCTGGTCTGGTCTGTAGTCTCCAGATTATTTCTGAAAAATATGAATCCGGTCCCTCTGTTTCTCTCGTACAGGCCCTCATAACTTTGACAATGCATATCAAACAGCTCCTACCTGTGCAGAATACATTTGCCCCTACTCGCAGGTACGTTCTGGCCAAGATAAAATGATGCCTTTGATGCCTCATATGTACTTGATCTTGGGATTCTTTGTACATGTTGTTTACCTAATGTTGTTATTAATGGCAGAATCTTCTAATTACGTCTTCCTGAGAATAGAATACTCCACCAACTTCACCATTCAATTTTACAGCTATTCTGAAACATCCAAAATAAAGACAAATAGCTGAGCATAACCAAGCATGCGAGTCTCCAGGGAATACAAGGATCCTGTGCCTGTGAGCTACAGTAATCCTGTAAATTAGGAGAGTCTACAGAATTGTGAGTCTTAGGCAAGTGAAAGCAAAGAACCCAGAGTCCTTTGCCTTTTTGTTTTCAGTATCTGAGCTTTTAGGCATCTCTCTCTTTATCCTGCGAATATGAACTTGCCAAACACCTGGACTATAATTTTTAAAAGTTATAAACAATGCAGATTCCATTAACATCGTCCCTGGATGAGCAGGGGACGGGCAGGATGTGTTGATCTTTTTCGTACGGTTCATAAAATTGAGAATATTGCCCTCTGAAGTCCAAGAGAAACATAATGAGGCCAGAAGATCCTTCTATTGGGTTGGGAAAACAAGACTGGGCCAGGCTGGGGAATGGCAGGGTTGGGGGTGGGGGTGGGGTCCCTTGCAGCAACAATGGACGCCAGTGAAAATTACATAGAAGACAAGCAAAGTTTGCTGGAGTCTTCTGCTTGAGACCATCCCGGGCCTTGGGTATTCAGGGCTCACTGAAGCACAGTGAATATCAGACTTTGAAAAGGCTCCTGGCCCTCTGCTGTGCAGCCTCGAAGGGAAGCCAGACCAGCTAGCTTGTGCTGAATCCTTCAAATCTCACCTTCATCAGGCAGCTATATTCTTCTTGCTTCTGGCCTGTGGTGACATATAAGAGGGACCGGCTGCTTCCTAAAAGGAGCTTCTGATTGCTCGCCCAGTGTCCAGTCCTATCCTGGGGCAGCTGCCGAGGGCCTCTCTGGACCTGGCAGAAGGGCATCGACACAGGCTGCCAAGCAGGGAGGAGTGCCCTGGTCTCTTGCAGGCTGTTCTGTGGCGTTGACTCACCTTTCTCCCCCCATAGCGTGGAACCGGGCAAGGAGAGCTCAGCCCAGAGCAAGGAAGGGCATCACCCTTGGACATCCTCAGGCTCTGCCCTTAAGGCTGGCGGTGAGGTCCTGCCCTGGAGACTCTGCAGCTGGCCCAGCTTTGCCCACTCTGCAGGTCCCAGGGACCACAGCTGGCGTATCCGGGGAACTGACAGTTGAGTATGATGTAGCTCACCTGGCCTTTGGGAGATGGGAGACAAAGCAGGAGAGCTGTGTGGGGACTACATGTTATATTTCACCACATAAATTTGGGGTGATGGTTTGGAAGAATATTAATGTGCTTTTCCCTGTTGCTTTTCTGAATATGTGACGTGCTCTAATCGCCCCAAAGCATTCATTTACATGAGGAAGATTAAGATTTTTCTAGAAAAAATGCGAGAAAGAAGAAAGCATTAATATATACCTTTTGACATCCAAGATAAGATTTTATAGCTTTATATTGAAACACTACAGAGAGAGAGAGAGAGAGAAATACAGTAACTGTACATATTCAAAGTGTACTACTTGATGAGTTTTGACATATGCATGTATACATCTGTGAAACAGTCATCACAATCAAGACAGTGAACATATTCATCACCCCCAAATGTTTCCTTGCTCCCCCAACTCAGTTCCCAGGCAACCACCAATTTGCTTTCCATCACTACAGATTAATTTGTGTTTTCTAGAATTTTATATACATGGAATCAGACAATATTTACACATGCTTTGTGTGCATAATATTTACATGGCTCACCCTTGTAGCCGCTTGAATCAGTGGGTCATTCCTTTTTGCTGCTGAGTACCATTCCATTGTATGGATGTCCCACAATATATTTATTGGTATATATCCTAAAGGACAAGCAAGACGTTGGTGTTGGGAAGGAGGGAGTGGCCTCTAAAGAAGGGCACCGTGTGGTCAGGGAACAGGGAAGAGAAAGAGACTTAGTTTTCATTTCACTCTATGGCCTTTTGTGTTTTTTGAAATTCTACCGTATATGCAGAAGAAGCCTTGACTTCAGCTTCAGATCCCAGCTGCATGGATTAGAGATATGTCCCAGCCTTTCCCCTCAAGGGCCGTAGATGCAGGGGTAGCCACGTTAGGGTAGAAGTGATGACAAGGGGGAGGGGCAGGGATGGAGGCCAGAGTGTGCTCCAGAGTGGCGTGGACAGGGTGCGAGTGTGCAGGGTGGAGGCGCAGGCCAGGGGCTGGGAAGTTGTAGCTGGAGCTTTGGAAAGGCTTGTGGGAGCCAGGATGAGGCTGGTCGGCCAAGGAGCATCGAGCAGTGCTTTTTGCTTTGCAGTGAAGTCTGACCTGCTCACTCCTTGGTCTGAGGACCAGCAAGATGACATAGGTCCCAGGAGCCTTTAACCCCACCCAGAGGAAATCTCTTTCTGCTTACAGAATGGACTCTGCCCTGTCGTTTTAGGCTTACAAATCTGGGTAAAGATACCCCCTCCTCACAAGGGGCCTGCAGAGGAAATCCCTGCACGGGCTGGACTGCTAAACCCTCTGCCTTTCCAGCTCTTAAAGATTTGGACTCCATAATAACAGGGCTTTGCTTCAAAGGAAAAGAAAAAAAAAGCCAGCATGTGTTGCAAATTCATGATCAACATATGGTAGTAGTTAATAGCACGCTGTTGTTTGCTGTGTGATTCCAAATTCCTCCAGCCTCCTGCCTCTTCCCCATGTTTTTCCCTCCCTAGTCCCCTTCTCCACGCCCTCTCATCTTCCCCCAAACTCTAGGCTGACTTGGTTCCCCACTTCTCCACCTCGCCCTGACCTCCCCACCCACTCCTAGAGGGAGGTTTTCCAAGCAGTGAACGGAGTCTCAGCCCCAAACGCCACTCACTTCGTCAACCCATGGGCACGTTTTCAAACAGATCTTTGGAGTTTTTTGTTTGCTTTGTTGCAGTTTCTTTTAAACCAGAATTTCTTGGCTCAGGCCCCGGTGAAAAATCAGCTGCTAAGTCCCAATAAAATCAAAATGGAAAAAAGTTAAAAAAGGAGCTTGTCCCACTGCTCTAGCTGGTTTTTAAAAATGTAAGGATATTCTTTTAATATAAATTATAACCAAAATCTTGTCTATTTCTTTTCTTTCTTTTTTTTTTAATGATGCTTCCCAGCTTTTCTTCAAGGTCTTTTTTTTTTTTTTAATTTTTATATATTTTTGACAGAGAGAGAGACAGAGCATGAGCAGGGGAGGGGCAGAGAGAGAGGGAGACACAGAATCCGAAGCAGGCTCCAGGCTCTGAGCTGTCAGCACAGAGCCCGACGGGGGGTTCGAACTCACAGGCCATAAGATTATGACCTAAGCCGAAGTCAAACACTCAACCGACTGAGCCACCCAGGTGCCCCATATCTTATCTATTTCTTGAACTCTTTCAAGAGGTTTAAGCACATTTTTGTGCATTTTTGAGAAACGTACAGCTTGTATCTTCACAGTCTTGCATTATATGTGCCTGGTGCCTCATTCTAAAAGACAAATATAACCAGGGCCTCTTAGAGTTTCCAAGATATGAAACTGCCAGTGGCGGCTCATGTGACAGAGCTGTCCCTCAGATGGACAGCCCAATAATATACCTTCTGCCAGAGCTTCCCCACTGGAGGCAGAAACACAGTGCCTGCCAGACATTCTTGTCTGGTGTGTGGGCACATGCCCCTCGTCTCCAAATTGAACAGAAGTTATTTACACCAAACGCTCAAGCCCAAGTGACTACTCAGCGCGTGGTCCTGCGCGCCTGGTCTGCTCATCTCCCACCTCCACTAGCACGTGCTCTGGATCCCACCTCCAAGATAGGTTTTCCAAGTGTCCCCTTCTCTCCGCCTCCACTGCCATCACGCCGGTCAAGCTGCCCCTTCTGTCAGCTGGAATATGCAATAACGTCCTCACTAGTCTCTCTGCTTTCCCTGTGGCAGAAAATGGATTGAAAAGTTCTCTCTATAAATTTCTTTTCTTTGTTTCACTCTCTCGCCGCCCCCAACCGCCATTTCATTTTTCAAGCAGGCAGGCAGACTTTATAATTCCATGATTCTGGAAGTACAGAAAGGCTGTAAAGCAGCCAGTGTCTGTATTTGCAGGAGCCTGGATCAGAGATGGCTTTTTGCTAGATGCCCTGGAGGCTGTGGGGAGAGAGAGTGTGTCTGGATCCAGGAGCAGAGCCACACACATGAGACGTTTCCAGAGAGGGAAGGGAGAGAGGTGTATGGTTCCTGAGAGAAGTGAGGAGCCCAGCCAAGACTCTAGGAAGGAAGGTACTAGATCAGACAGCTTAGCAGCCTGGGGTGCCAATGAAGGGGATCTTTACCCATGGCTGGGGCATAGAGTCATCGAGGGGACCATCCTTGTCTTGAACAGTTAGAGTATCTGCTGTAACCAAGATAACTAGAGGTCCTTGGCCAGTTTTCTGAGTGCCCAGTGATCCCCTTGTGCTCCTGAAAGGGGAAGGGGTCTCAATAATGACCTGTCAGGAAGGAAGGGGCTTCCAGCAGATTTAGGCTGAGCTATTCGAAATATAGTAATGTTTCCCGAAGACCCGAACGTGGATCAAGATTCATACCCATGATACACTTAGGGTCGTCCCAGTTTGCTCAGGCCAGAGGGGTCTCCCAGAATGTGGGACTTTGGGTACTGAAAGGCAATCTGGGATGAGTTGTTCACCCTATTCAAAATTGCTTCTACAAAATGGTAAATTAAAAAAAAAAAAAATCAGGAGTGCCTGGGTGGCTTAGTCAGGTAAGTGTCTGACTCTTGATTTTGGCTCAGGTCATGATCTTACAGTTTGTAAGACTGAGCCTCTTGTCAGGCTCTGTGCTGACAGCAAGGAGTCTACTTGGGAATATCTCTCTCCTCTCTGCCCCTCCCCCACCCCCCTCTCTCAAAATAAATAAACATCAAAAAAAAGTCAAATCATGTTACATCCCTTATTCAAATCCAAATTCCTTACCAAGGCCTCCAAGCCCCTCATAACCTGGATCTCACCTCCCTCCCTCTTCATCCCGTTCTGCCCTGGGACCACTTTTGGCCTCATCCCTTCCGTTAGTCACCATTCTGCCATCAACAGGCCAGCTTTATTCCTAAATCTCAACCTGTTTCCTCTTGTTCCTGCGCCTGGACTTTACCACTGTCTCCTGAGCCTTCCCAAGGACGCCTCCACCCTCCCCCAGATCCCAGCTCGGAAAAACCATCTGGCACCATCCCCTTCAAGTAGCTTCCTCTACTCTGACCCCAGTCCCTCTCTCTAATATCATTCTCTTTAATTTGCTGCTGTATTTATCACATGCAGAAATTACCATGTCGGTGGCCTTGTCTATCACCTGTCTCCCCTTTCACATGGAAGTTCCCAGATTTTGGCTCAGAGCTTTACAGAAAGTTCAATAAAGAGCTGTTGCCTGACTGGCTAAGTTTTTGTAACCTTAATTTTCACTTTTCTTTTTCTTAGTTTACAAAGAAAAACAGTGAATACACAGATTACATTTTTTGAGACTAACACTCATTTTGATAGATCAAATGGAAACCAGTCATTTAGCCTGCTTAGTGTTGGGTTTTATTAAAATAAGTATTGTTTTCTTCTTCTTGACAAACATTCTAGCCTAGTTCCCTCTACTGCAATCCTTTGGCATTTTCTTTTCTTTTTTCTTTTTTTTTTAAATGTTAGTTTATATTTGAAAGAGAAAGAGAGAGCGATAGTGTGAGAGCATGGGAGGGGCAGAGTGAGAGAAACAGAGACAGAATCTGAAGCAGGCTCCAGGCTCTGAGCTGTCAGCACAGAGCCCGATGCGGGGCTTGAAACCATGAGAATCTCACAAGATCATGACATGAGCTAAAGTCAGACGCATAACTGACTGAGCCACCCAGGCACCCCGGAATTTTCTTTCTAATCTCTGTACTGCACATGTAAAAATCCCATCAGAGGTAAGATAGGAGACAGGGAGAAAAACAGAACAATGGGGCATATAGCACAAAGTAAGAGAGTTAAACACAGGTCCAAATGTATCCAATGTGCAATAGATTTAATTGCTCCTGATCTGTCATTTAAAAGATGGTCATTATCAGCTTGGGTAAAAAATTCGGCTATGTGCTCTTTCCATGAGCTACACCTAGAAATAAGGGAATGAAAACATTGAAAATCAGAGAATAGGAAATGGATAGATCAGGGGAATAGTAACCAAAAGAAAGTCGATGTCAGACAAGCTATATTTTTAAGACAAAAACGTTACTAGGAGGACGGAGGATCACAAAATAAAGGCAAAAGGTTCAATTCTCCCAGGAAATTATAACAATTCTAAACCTGTAGAGCACTTATTTAAATAGTGAAAAAAATTATATATTTTCAAAATATATATAGCAAAAATGAAAGACTTACAAGGAGAAATTAACAAATTTGACATACCTCCATCAAGTAGCGTTGATATGTCAAGCACACACATACACAAAATTAGAAAGATTTGAAAAAAATAACCAGTGTGATTTAATACACATAGTATTAGGAGACAATTCTCCATTGGTCTCTCTTGCTTCTGCAGATCCTGTGAGTTCATCCTTTGCTCTGGATATCTGTTCGAGGAAGCTTGCGTAGTGAACAGCCTTGGAATATCCAGACTGTGTCTCCCTCTGGAACAGAAGAGAAATTTGTTCGTTGTCCAGTATAGTATAGATACCTTTTTCCCTTCAGAGCAAAATTTGAGCAGGTTTGGTACTTGTACTTGCAGCCCATTGTAAAACACTGGGGCTTCCTAAGTCTGGGGATCCTTGGCTGTGAAAGAAACCCACTGCATGCCCAGCATCCACCTGGGCCCCTCCATATCACCCTTGTGGGGCATGAGGGGCAAGGAGCCAGGGAGCTCATACTACATGCTGCGTGGTGATAAAGTCCATTGCTTCTGATCCCAAAGGCTCGTGTCTTCTGTCAGCAGCTCTGAAACTGTACCAGGCTAAGTCACTATGCTGCAAGTAGGATAAAACATCAGACCCTTTACAGTTCTTGATACATAGAACCTTGCACTCAACAGTAGACAAGACACCATCTTCTCAAGCAATACATGGAGTGTGTGCAAATTACCCAGCAAGGTTCCTGCCACACAGAAGGCATTCAGTAAATGTCAGTTCTCATGTTTCCCTGGCACACTGGCTCCTCTTAATTCCTTGAGCATTTAGCACTCACAGGGAAGGAATAATCCAGATGAACAGAAATCACAAAGGCACGTTAAACAGTCGGAGAGGTGGTTCTGTCCATCCCTAGCAGAAAATGGGAGCACAGAGAGTGATAGTGATACAGAATAACCCCTTCTGTGTTGGCCCCATGCTGTGTGACTTCATTGTTTGATTTGAAGTAAGACCATTCCCAGGAGAGCAAATATTGTAGATATATATTCAAGTGTCAGGAGTCTTTCCTCAAGTCCTACGGAAGTTAAGTCTATACTATTAACCATTTTCTTACAGCTCAGATCAGCAATAGTCTGGCTTACTAAACCATTATAAGCCCATTTCTTCATCTTTCCTTCTCCTAGAGCCACAAAACTTAACCTTGGATTACCTCTATTTTTTTTTTTTTTTTCTGAAACTGGCTTCTGTTTCTATAGCAACTTCTACCACCTATATGCACCCAGGGAGGAATAATATGTGTTAGGTCTCAATCCTGCACCTCATTCCTGTACCTGGAGCAGAACTCCAGTCCAGGTGTCTACAAGGAAACTCAAGATCCGACCACCTACCCTGTAGCCACACTCCAGAGAGGAGGAGGCCAGTGGGCCAAGCTTTGAATATGTGGAGGGAGGTCTGTACTTGCCTACTCCACTCCTTGCCAAATCAGCCCGGCCCTGGGCAGTCCAGTGTGACTAGGCCTTCGGGGACAGCCATGTTCTTCATCTGCCCAGTGACCAGTCTCAGCTTATCCCCGGAGCCCCTTGGGTCACATATCTGGTTTCAAGGCACTGGTGTGCAGGGTAGATGTGCTGAGGGTCTCCCGGGGAAGAGGAGATGATATTCTGCGCTCTCTCAGAAAAGATAAATCTGTTCTTGCCCTGAGTTCTTGTCCCTAGAACAGCTCCTCTTTCCTTCTCCCTCTTGGCCTCCAGAACCCCCTCTTTTTGTTTCGCAAACCAGATAGCTCCAGCACCCTCCCCAAATCCTCCCTCTCCAAATTCAGAGCTGCTCATGACTCCACTAAGCAAGTCCAAGCAGTCCATCTGCTGTTTCGTCAAAGGCGTTCCTGGGGGACCCCCCACTCCTTTCCAGCATGCAGCCCCTGTGCGGTTTGCGACATTAGGACTCACAGAGTTGGACCGCTGTCCTCGCCAAGGTTCCCCATGGGGGCAGGCGCTCCAGCTTCACGGGTTCTGTACATCATGATTGCATTTATTTCCCGAAGATGGGGAGAGCCAAGTGCTGAAGCCGTGAAGCCTGGCTCACAGCCGAGGCTTCCTGACTTGAGGCTAAGGGCTTCCTCTGCCTATTTAATTAGACTCAGCAAAGGAGATGCTGTGAAGTGAGCATATTTCCCAATCACTGAAAATCCTAGGATGTTTCTGGTTCCCTCGCCCCAGGCAAATTAAATTTGAAACATGTTTTGTTTTTTTTTTTAAGTTTGTTTATTTTGAGAGAGAGAGAGAGAGAGAGCGAGCAGGGTAGGGGCAGAAAGAGAGAGAGGGAGAGAAGGAGAGAGAGAATCCCAAGCAGGCTCCACACTGTCAGCACGGAACAAGACATGGGGCTCTATCCCACAGACTGTGAGATCATGACCAGAGCCAAAACCAAGGGTCAGACACTTAACCAACGGAGCCACTGAGACATGTTTTGTAATCCATACTCAGTGACTACCTATAAAATGTTGACTTGCCTGATCCGACCTATTCATGATTTAGTTGTTTTTTTTCCAAATGAAGTGTAGTTGGCACACAATGTTACATTAGTCTCGGGTGGACCACAGCGATTCAACAGCTCTGTATGTTGTGCTGTGCTCACGACTAGAGTGACTACCTTCTGTCACCTTACAAGGCTAGTAAAATACATGGTTTAACTTCTAGTCTAGTGAGAGGAAACTATTCATTCCCTCATTCTTTCATTCAACTGGCATGGAGCAGTGAATGAGACCAGGTCTGTCCTTGAAGAGCTCCCATTCTTGTTGGGGATGGCAGTGGGTGGGAGGACAAGAATCAGCTCACTAGCTCACACAATGTGATGTCCCCTAACCCCTAGGGAGCATGATCCATGATTCATTCTGCTAAGGGACTAAGACCTCACAGACGTCTGAGAACTGAGCTGGGTCTAGAATAACCTTGTCAGATGGAAAGTGAGCAAACTCTCAGCTTCCAGTTTGCAGGGGCCCGGGGTGTAGGGTTCCCTTGGTTGTTCTGGGGCCCAGTTCACCCCAGCCTCTGCAACATGTGACCCAGATTTGACCCCAGTGCTATTCTAGTCACGTCCCCGAGGTAGCAGTGCTGATGGTGGTCACGGTGGTGCCATGTCTCTCCAGGGTCCTAGGATAGGTCCAGTGGGTCTGTCTCCTAGAAAGGTTGCCATGGTATTGCCGAGGCACCCAGTGACTAGCAGAGTCTTGTTCTAAAGTAAAGGTGACCGTTAGGCCCAGACAGGCCCAGGCAGCAACCCCCAATTCTTCTCGGATAATCAGACTACTCCAAACCAGTGAGGTGAGGGGCTGGGGGAAGGAGTGGAATCTGAGAAATGCAACAGAAAGCATCATCATTGCCGAACAGCTGAGACCCAGTTTTTAGCCCGGGACTTTCCCAGAACCAGCAGAGGCCCTGGGGAATCTAGTGTGTTGGCTGAGCAGTGAGGAACTCTCTGGGGCTGTCTTCCTGGCAGGAGCTCACAAGGTTTCACTGAAAAGATTAAAGGACTGGACGGTGGTCAGAGGTGTGAGCAGAGTTAAGGGGGCCAGAGGGACGTCCCAGCACCCTGGAAACCGCATCAGAGGAAGTGTGAGGTGCCAGGTTGAAGGGACCAAGGGGAGGGAACTGTGTTACCAGGGGAGGAGGTGTGTGGGTGGCGGGTGTGTGTGTGTGTGTGTGTGTGTGTGTGTGTGTGTGTGTGAGTGTGTGTAGAGATGGGGGTGGAAACCTAGCCGTCTCTCTCTCCTGCCCTCCCATCTTTTCTGGGGCCTCCCATTGGCCAAACCCAAATGGAAGCCAGAAAGCATCACAAGAGCGATGCAGTCCATATGTCAGCCCCTCAGGGCAGTCAGGGCTAAGAAGGGGGGGCAAATGGAATAGAACCAGCACCGCAAGTGCAAGCGAATGGAGGTTTGGAGGAGAAGCCACTGCTGAGTGGGGGAGCTCACCAGCTGATGGGAGGAGGGATACACCCCATGATCTCCAAGGTCCTCCCTAAAACAAGCCCAGGTGGCTGTGTGAGGGGCCCTCCATCCTTGAAAAAAGGACGAAATGCGCCTCTCAGAGATTCTGCCCGACACCTAAATGGGTCCAGGATCATGCACTCAGGGAGAGGTTTGGGAGTGGGAGGGTTTCGGCCATGGTCAGTGGGAACCTCTCCAGCTCTCCAGCAACTCCACAGCGACACGCAACTGCCTTGTCCCCAGAGCTATCGCCACCTCCAAGCACGTCCTGAGCCCAGGTCCTCAGCCCCTGACCTGTGGCCATAGGGAGATAGCTTATCGCTAAAACAATGGAACAAGGAAACTCCGAAGGTCTCCACGTCACGGTTCATGTCTGCTTCATGACAGATGGAGAAGCAGGCGGCGCTGGATGTCAGCCTCAAGACTGTCCTCGAAGCACCGTTGGCTGCTTCAACAGGCCCTTTGACACTTTAAGTCTTCACTTTAGTGCAGTACTTTCTCCATTTGGCCTAGAGTCCAGAGTTGGTCTACACCACAACAGAGCCTTGCAGGGAAAACAGCTGTTTCAACTTTGTAAAGGGTAGATCCAATCTTTACTGTCCACTGAGCAGAAATAGAAGCAAAATGCCTTTAGTCCATTCCAGAGACTTCTTCCGGTACAGTAGCTTCGATTTTTCCTCCAGATGATGTTACCCAGGCTTCCTCTCCCCTCCTCCTGCCTCTCTGCAGAATGGCATCTGGGATGTGGGTGGGGTGGGTCTGTGGCTTGTGTCCCCATGGCAGAGCAACAGGCTGTTAGATCTGTGCGGTGGCTCTGATCCTCCCTTGTCTGGTTTACCTCTGGCCTGGCCTGGCCTGGCTCCAAGCACTGGATTTCAGTCGTGGGACCCCTGGAGGCCTGAGTCCGGGAGGGGGTCCGGCCTCTGTGTGGCCAGGTGTTGCAAACTGTTTATTTTGCAAAGCCCAGATGAGGCCTGTGCTGGGTGGTCTATGACTGGAGCCCACAACCAATCTGACGTCAAACCAGAAGTTGGCCGATCCCAGCAGCAGACCCAGGGTCCTCAGAAGCCCCACTCCCACCTAGGGATAAGGGTGCCTGAGCTGTACTTCTGAGCTTCCTAAGAGGGCTTCTTCACCCCCACCCCTTCTACAGTCCACCTCAAAACCCCGGAGCTGGTGAGTGGTCTGTGGCCCAGGAGAAACCAGCCAAGATCAGACTGGTCTGCCAGATTGTGGCCCCGAGGACAAATCCTAGCCCTCCCTAGTAGGAAGGTGCCTAGTAGGACAGGCTGTGGGTGGGCCTGTCTGCCATCTGGTGGGAAGCCCCTGGGCCTGCTCCACCTCCCAGTGCTGGGTCCCATAAGGAACAGATAAAGCTTGTGTTGAGTGCATCAGCAAAGCTGGATCTCCCGGCACACACACACACACACACACACACACACACACACACACACACACGCACGCACCAGAGGATGGGAGGGGTATCGACAGCGGAGAAATACCACCAAATGATCCCATTAACTCTGCTGTATTTTACACTCAGCCCCAGGGGCCATCAGAGGCCCAAACCCAGCCCCTCCACAAGCTCTCCCTTCTGAGAAACTCAGTGCACAGAAGCCCTCGCATTGCCAGGTCTGTGAACTTTGTCACATGTTCGTGCAGCTGAACTCACACTCCGTGGACATTTGTGAGCCCTGCCCTGTGCTGGGCCGGGGCAGAGAAGATGGAAGATGGAGGAAGGCTCCCCTCTCCTCACTGAGACTTCAATGGTTTGGATTAAATGTATTACTACCTGCTTCGTATTGGACCTACAACGACTCCGACTGTCTACAGGGCCAAGTTCAAACTCCTTCCAAGAAGTCTTTGCCATCTGATCCTCCCAGCAGGCAGGGCTCCTGGGTGAACAAGAAATTCACTGTGGCTCCATCCAGCCTCAGGGCTCTTGCTTATGCTATTCCCTTGGGCAGTCATGCAATCTATATGATAGGGAAAGATAGGATAAAACAGGCAGAGAGGGAAAGATTAGGACCTGAGGTCTCTGGGTGGGGGAAAAAAACATATTTTGAAATAATGCTGGGAGCCTTTAACGACAGCAAACCCCCTCGGGAGGAAGGCCCCTCTTAGGAACGTAAGAGACACCACCTACTCCCCCTCAGGTTCCCCTCAGGAATTTGTCTACCTGACTAAAAGTAAACAGTAGACCATAAAATGTATAATCCACAAGGAATGATATGGCCATAGACCACCCCTCATACAATGGAAACCGGCCAATCAGGAATAGACAACCCAGCATCTAGAGTTATCCAGCCAATGAGCGTAAGACCTGAAAAGGAAAGAGGGGGAAGGGAAGGGTGGTCCACCAGAAGCTTATAAAACAAGGACCCTTGCCTATAGTCCCCAGTATTCACCTTCGAACGTCCCCTCTATGGAAAGAGAGCTTTCTTACTATTCTTCCCTTCTTATACTCTAATAAACTTTGCCTGCTGCTCACTGTGTGTCCCTCTCCTCATTCTTCCAGCGGCAAGAGGACGAATCCGGGTGTTGAGGTAAAAAAAAAAAATCCTGCAACATTTAGCCCTGGAAAGTGCTCTTGGGGAATCTGTTCTCATCCCCTGGTGGGCACAACAAGAACCCTCAGGCCTGGTAAGGGGAAAGGACACACTTGGTGCCCAACCACGGTCTGTGCCAAGAAGCCATCAAGGGCTCCTGGCCAGGACTTGGACGTGCAGAGAGGGTTCTTTCTCATGACCGGCAGCCTTGTCCTTGTTCCCACTTGCTGTCTTGCCTCTGTCTCTCGTTTCCCCGAGCAGAGTACAGGGTTCTTTTTCTAAGCTTTCCCTTCAGCACAGTGCTGGGAATGCAAACACAATGATTTTCTTTTAAAATTACATCCTTTTATTATAATTCAACAATTTAATTATAGTTATTAAATAACTAAAGATCTGCCTCATTTGGTACTTGTGGTATAATGAAAACACACACACACACACACACACACACACACACACACACACACACACACACAACAATAACAACCCAAAACACAGGCTTTGGAATCAGATGATCTGGGTTTGTTTACATTTTTTCCTTCAGCAAATCTTTGCCGCATTGACTCTGGTGACAGAAATTCTTACTGCAACTGGAAGTGTCACATGGGGTCAGGGAAGCTGGAAGTGTCACACGGGTCCCATCCTGGTAGAGTCAGGACTTTTCTGATGGCTGTTTAAACCCCTGCTCTGTGTACCACTTCCCCTAGGACACACACAATAGCAGTCAAATAAGATTGCCTTTTTAATATAAAGTTTAATTTTTAAATTAAAATCAAGATCGCCAAACATCTTTTTCATGTTTGTCTTGTAAGGACTTGATTCAAATGATTTGTGGTGTTTCTTCCATGGGAGAGAGTTTCCTCTAGTTTTTGCTGTTCTGAACTTGGTGTCCCTGGATGAGTTTTAAGGAGTCTGTGAAGTCTTTTACGTAGTACAGGGAACGTTGTGTTTTGGTGTTCACTGCAGCCCCCTCTGCTCATGGTGTGCACCCTGAGAGCCCGTCTCCACTTGGGGTTATCAGATGTGACCACACGCACATGCCAGAGGAACAGCCCGGGGAGGCACGAAGTGTATATCATTTACTGACAATATATATTTAAACACATCAACTATTAATTTATGCTTGCTGATGATGCCACTATTATAATATTCTTATTTTTAAGAAACAGTCCTTTTGCTTCACAACAGCACTACATAGGGGCGCCTGGGAGGCTCAGTCAATTAAGTGACTCCTGATTTCGGCTTAGGTCATGATCTTACAGTTCGCTAGTTCAAGCTCCGCATGGGGCTGTGCGCTGATGGCGTGAAGCCTGCTTGGGATTGTCTCTCCTTCTTTCTGTTCCTCCCCTGCTTGTGCTCACTTTCTCTTAAAGTAAATAAACAAACTAAAAAAAATTTTTTTAAAAGCAAAAAACCCACAATGCTATGTAATGATCTGTTAACATGTATGCAGTGTTAATGCATTCAGAATTTTCATACTCCTGGGACGCCTGAGTGACTCAGTCAGTTAAGCATCCGACTCTTTTTTTTTTTTAACATTTATTTATTTTTCAGAGAGAGAGAGAGAGAGACAGAGAGAGAGAGAGACAGAGAGAGAGTGACCAGAGGAGGGGCAGAGAGACGGAGGCACAATCTGAAGCAGGCTCCAGGCTCCCAGCTGTCAGCACAGAACCCAATGTGGGGCTCGAACTCATGGACCTCAAGATCGTGACCTGAGCTGAAGTCAGATGCTTAACCAACTGAGCCACCCAGGTGCCCCAAGCATCTGACTCTTAATTTTGGCTCAGGTCATGATCTCAGGGTTCATGGGATCGATCCCCCGCATCGGGCTCTGCACTGACAATGCAGAGCTCGCTTGTGATTCTCTCTCTCCCTCTCTCTCTCTGCCCCTCCCCTGCTTGTGCACTCTCTCTCTCTCAAAATAAATCAATAAACATTAAAAAAATAATTTTCACATTCCTGAAGGAAAATCTTTTTTAAAAACTCACAGAACATCTGGTGCAGCGTCCTCCTATTTTCTATGTCATCAATCACCCATCTCCTCGGGAACGAACACCAGTGGAGGGATAATGCTGTCACAAATCCTATGCACTTCCGTTGTCCCCTCCATTCCTTCTGTGCCCCCCCCACCCCACCCACACACACTGCCAGCAGCCTTGGTGACAAAGTTCAGACACATCCATATACAATCCCTTATGAGTTAATAACTTGATGGTTTTCCCCAAGAATAATGTCATCTTATATTCGTGGGACTCAAGGGTCCTTTTTGATGGTGAAGGGAAAAAGGGAGGGAGAGAAGAAGGAAGAAAGGAAAAAAGGAAGGAAGGGAGGAAGGAAGGAGAGAAGAAAGGGTCTGCTCTAAAGGCTAATTGAAGCTCTTACCTCTGGTGTCAGAACCACTTGCCTGTTAAAGCTCTTCGGGCCCAGCCTCAGGAAGAACCCTTGTACACAGATGTGAGCATGCAGGTGTATGACATTAGCATGCACGCGAAGTTTACATGTGTAGAAACATGGTGGCAGGCTACCCTGGCATGTCCCGAGGGTCCATCTGCTCTGCTCAGCTGCCACCTGTACCTAAAATATCTGCCTGCAGTTTCTACCTCTTGAGAACCTCAGTCCTTCAAATCTACCTCCTCCTTGGAGTTTTGTCTGACACTTCCCTTCTTTCCACTGCGATCTTTCTGCCATCCGCTGGGACTTTTTTTTTTTTTTTTAATGTTTATTCCTTTATTTTGAGACAGAGAGAGAGAGGGAGGGAGAGAGAGAATGAGTGGGGGGAGGGGCAAAGAGAGAGAGAATCCAAAGTAGGCACCACACTGTCAGCGTATGACTTGGGGCTCGATCCCACGACCGTGAAATCATGACCTGAGCAGAAATCTAGAGTTGGAAGCTCAGCTGACTCAATCACCCAAACGCACCTCTGCTGGGACCTTTCAGATCATGCAGGGCCTGGTCCTGAGACAGTATAAAGGATGTTGCCAAAGGTCGACCCAAGTGAAGGAATGTTCGGGGCCCTGTACCGAGAATGGCTACTAGAGGGACTCACCAGAGAGCAGATCTTTGGCATGCAGCTGAGTATCTTGGGATGAGAGGCCAAAGGGAGACAAGGCTCTGAGCACAGGGACAGCTGACAGCTGCCAAGAGTCAGAGCAGCTGGCCCACAGGGGCAGAGGGGGAGGGACTCAACTGTGACTTTTTTTTTTTCTCCAGAGTAAGAATGGGGCAGAGAAGATGCTCCAGAAATATTCTCAAATGAGAATGAGTCAATGAATGGTTTTCCAGAGGGCCGTGAGTTCCAGGAACGCAACACCTGGAATCCGATGAAGAGAAACCGAATTCCTGGGTCAAGGCTGTGGAGAAAACAAGAGTGTTGTTCAGCACAGCCTGTATAGCACCATGGCCAGGGCCCCAGGCTGGCGAGGGAGCAGCGAGACCTGGCATCCAGCACAGGCCCTGGTTTGGCCAGCAAGACTCAACGTCATCGTCCAAAGGAAGGGCCTTAAAGGACCCTCTGGATCCAACTTCTCTCCACATTAAGTTTTCCGAGGGTTGAAATATTGAGATTATGGGTGATTTCTATTTTCCTCTTTATACTTTTCTGGATTTTAAAAATGTTAAAATGTCCAGAAATGCCTGGCTTTGGAGAAAGGCTGAAATGCAGCCTTAGACCCACTTGTCAAGTCTTGCTACACACCAGGGGAGAGCTGCCTTTTCATAATTCTTCCATCCAGACCGGGCTCCTATTTCTAATTCTCACAAAGGTGCTGTACGTGCGAGCCAAGAACAGGCTAAAATTACCTGGGGAGCGAGTCTAGACAAAGGTACTTGGAGTGACCACCATTACCCACTCGGGCTATGTTGTCAGACCCCAGTGGGCTCAGCCACAGTTGCCAGGGGCCCCTGACATTGCTGGATGGATGGCCACCGCTGCAGGACACTGTCGATGGTAAGCAGGGCTCTCCATGAGGGGCCCCGGTGCGCTGTGTTCTCTGAGATCCTCAAAAGCACAAGACTCCAGGAAAAGTGCCTCATTTTGCCCCATGGTTTCCCAGCCGGAGTCTCAGTCACTCAGAACTAAGGTGAAGCCATATTTTATAAGCTCACTCTTTTTTAACGATGGGATTAATTTAACTGTTGAGGACATGGGGGTGCTGGGAAGGGGATAAAACGGAGTGACGGCACTCTGCTGACCTTCCGTTGTTGCTCCTGTCTGAGGGCTGGGGCATTCTAACTGATTCAGACTTGTGTCTGTGATCTCTTCTCAAGGACATACTTTGGCTTAAGTTTGAATGCTTTCCCAGAAGGCTTCTCTGTCCCCCAGGCAGAAAGATTTCTGGGCCCTTCTTACCAGTGATGCAGGCAGGCCACAACACACATCAGCCCCTGGCTTAAGGATAGCCATGCGCCTCCCTCCTCCTGAGGTAACTTTGATACTCAGAAACATCAGGTGGGTCTTTGCTTTCTCTCTTCCTTTCAGATTAAACGGCAATATACAACAGGCTTCAGAAATACTCAAGGTAGAACACATGGAAGCGGGTATGAGCAGACACTAGTAGCTTCCTACCCAACAGCCTTCTCTGTCCACCTTTCTTGGTCAGATATCAGGCAGCCATGAACACAAGGACCCCTTCCCATCCTCAAGAGATGAATCTCATTAGTTTAAACCATTCATGGTAATTTCTTTCCCTTTCCACCTCTGGGCACCCAGCATCTGGTCTGGCCTGGCCATCCTCTTGGACATGGCCACTCTAGGAACAAAGGTCCTCTCCACCCAGAGCCCAACCCATGTATACTCAACTCCAGTAAGCCCTGAGACATACGCTGGTTTGAATGGCTCTACTGACTCATAGACCTTTAATTCTTCCAAATCAACTTTAATCTACCCCAAGTGCTCTCACACCCCTACTAGAACCATGTGGAAACTTCTGGAGCTTCCTTCTGATGTAGTCACTAGGCCCGCCTCTTTACCACTTGGACACCTACTGACTGAAGCAGCCTGGCGTGGACCCTTAGAGTCAGGTGGCTCTGTGCTTTCTGTGCAACATTCCTGGTGCAGGGATATCTGGCACAGCTGGAAGCCCCAGAGTGGAGGGTCCAGAAGGTCCAGGTGCACCATGGAGCCTGTCCTTTGTTCACATGTCTCATGGTGGTCTCCCTCAAACCTAGGGGAAAAAAAAAATCTCTCTTCAATGCTACTCTCAAAGATGCCCCCTGCAGGACATCTGTGAGTTTGAGCTTTTATTAAAGACCCATCAGGCCTGCTTTGCAAAGTTACCTCAGGCAAGACTCTACCAAGGGCTTGGGTACCTTCAAGGGGGAGAAGAAAACACTGGGAGAATGCATATTAATATCTCAGTGAATTTTCCCCTCAACTCTTCCTAAGAAATCTGACTCAGCTTGCCATATAATGAGGGTAAGCACCTAGAGGCAGAGGGACAGAGTTGTGAGGGGGATGTTGGGATTGGCCAGTCAGTGGGAAGCATCTTCGGGGAAGCTTGTTGGCCTGTCCAGGGGGAAGGAGGATCATCTTGGTCCTGAGGGCAGGAGAAAGTCATATTCAGTTATCCTCACTGAGTCCTAACCCTCAGGCCAGGGTTTGGATTTCTGGATCTCTTGGGACCATTCCACATTGGCCCTGATGCCAAAAGCTGAGTTTCAACAAGTCCAGTGGGGGCGAGGCGCACTGGTGCCGGTCCCGTAGGAGAGCTTGACAAGGATCAGGATCTCAGGATCCCATGGCCTGGTGAGGAGGCAACCTCATGCACTGATCCACAGACTGTGGTAACTGGGATGACCTCAGCTGTGTCCAATGTCAGTCCTGACTGGTGGTGGCTGCCATAGCACTGTGGCTTCTATGGGAGCTCTGTATAGTAAAAGTATCCCTCTATCCTCACCAGGACTCCACGGGAGGCTGGAGTTTCAGTGGCCACTTCAGGAGGCTCAGCGTCCCACACATGACGTCATGCCTTCCTGAGGCTCTTGTGAGGGGCCAGAGCACCATTTACCAGTACAGAGCTGATAAACAAGAAGGCCGTGCAAATTTATTGGAGCACACACTGAGCAAGGGAAACACAAGAGAGGTAAACATTACATCATCGCTGACAGACTAAATTTGTTTAAATCGGTCAGTAAAACTCCTATTGGTAATCCTGGCATCCAGTTCTGCTGATTGGTAAGGGCGCCCCCCTGTGTTACTACAGTGTAATGTCAACTGGGTCTTGGAGGCAGCAACATCATCCCTGCAACGGTCTCCCGCCTGGGTTTTCTCCTTGTTTCTGGCCAGTGGGTCCACCTTGTGTGCCCTGAGGAGAAACGCCAGGCTGTGGCCGGCCCCTGCGGGTGGAGGCAGCAGCAGCCAGGCTTGTGTGAGAGTGTCTCCAGCCAGACTGAACATTTTGTCCCTTTACACTCTACACAACTTTACGCTCTTAGAAATGATTAAGGATCCAGGGTGTTGGCGTGGGTTGTATCTTTTGATCTATACTGTATTAGAAAGTAAAGCTGAGAATTTTAAAACTATGCATTACTTCACTTAAAATGGTGACAATAGGGGCGCCTGGGTGGCTCAGTCAGTTGAGCATCCAATTTCAGCTCAGGTCATGATCTCACAGCTTGTGAGTTCAAGCCCCGTGATGGACTCTGTGCTGACAGCTCAGGGCCTAGAGCCTGCTTTGGATTCTGTCTCCCTCTCTCTCTGCCCCTCCCCCACTCATGCTCTGTCTCCCTGTCTCAAAAATAAATAAACATTAAAAAAAATTTTTTAATAGCAACAATAAACCCATATTAACACATTTTAATGAAAACTAGATTTTTTAAGACAAAAACGTTCGTAGAAAGGGTGTTTTGCACTTTTGCAAACAATGGCTCAGCAGAAGAGAGCTAGGTTCTTATATTTGCTTCTGCGTTTGGTTTCTTGCTATGTCACATGTCATACGGGCTCTGGAGAACTCCCCTGCACACTCATGCAAGGATGAGACTGAAAAAGACAAATAACATCTTAGTGTTTTTGTGAAAATATGTTTGACCTCAGGACCCCCTGAAAGGGTCTTAGGGATTCCCAATGGGCCCCAGAGAGCTATGAGAACTGCTGAATTAAGAATATGGATACATGAGGGGAGCCTGGGTGGCTCAGCCGGTTAAGCGTCAGATTCCTGACTTCAGCTGAGGTCATGATCTCACGGTTCGTGGGATCCAGCCCCATGTCAAGCTCCATCCTGGCGGCGGGGACCCTGCTTGGAATTCTCTCTTTCCCTCTCCTTCTGCCCCTCCCTTGAGTGGGTGCGTGGTCATGTGCACGCGTGCTCTCTCTCTCTCTCAAAATAAATAAATATTGGAAAAAAAGAATATGAACACTTGAGCCAGGGCCTTGGTACAAGTCTACAACATAACATTTTTGTTAATGGCCAGCCTTGATGTTTGGGTTCTCCTTTCTTTGCTAGCCAAAGAACACATAGCCCTGAGATGGGCGGGGCGCATGCTCCCACGATGATCTGTATACAGGAGACAAGAGGAAATGTCCCCAAATGGTCACTGTGCCTGGTGAGATCCTGACCCAAAGGCCCAACCCAGGCAGGAAGGCAAGCCTTCCGGGGAGTCATCAGCGGTTGGTGGAGCACTTTTCAGAGTGTTTCTCACCCATCCTCTTGGAGCTTGGCCACTTCTTAGAGCCTGGTCTGGTGGCTGACATTGTCAGAGGGCCCTACCTTCTGTTTGGGATACTCCTGGACACTGAGCAGAAGCAGGGGACACTCTTTCCTCTAAAACAAGAAAGTTGAGAAGGATTTCTTGCTTATTCCTAGAAACAGAACTGTCCCTGAGCCAACCCTTGCCACCCAGAAGCATTGCTCAGAGGGCTCTGGCACGGGCACTCTGCTCTCTGCTCCCTCTGAAGTTCCTGGCCACCTCCTCAAACCCTGAGCTTCCCCAAATTTAATGATCACTCTTTCCACATAGTAGACAGTGGCCTGCCATACCTTCCTCCTCAGAGAAATCTCTAGTGATGGGGACTTCAGAAAACTAGAAGAACTACCAAAGGGGACACATTAGGCACAAGATTTTGGGGTGTGTTCACAGCATTCCTCACCTCTGAGGTTGACCCCATAACAGTGTTGATTGAGATTTCCAGGGAGGAGGAGATGGTCAGTAGTGATACTTTGGGCCTGGGCAACGGGATTTCTGGAGTCTGGCTGCTGTGGTTCTGAGACAGCCACTTACTAGCTGCATGACCTTGGGAAGTTCTCTTTGTCCTTCTCAGCTTTAGTTTCTTCCTCCGTAAAACTGTAAAACGAATAGAATCCCCCTTTCCAGTTGTGGTAGGACTTAGAGATAATTTTTGCAAAGCACTGAGATGCTCTCCAGGGAATCAGACCTGAGGACTCTTTCTCTCTGGCCCCAGGCCCCTGCGGCCATCCGTTCCCCCTACTGGCGCAGCAGGAGTGAGCTTTGTGAAATGCCACGTGACCTCCTCTCCTGCCGAGAAAACCTTCCCAACCCCCTCTCCCCCCAAGACTTCCCAGGGCTTTGCCTGCACTTGCACAGACACGCTGTCAGGGCACAGTGGGCAGAATGGTGTCCCCGGGCCTGAGGACACATCCTGAAGTAGCCCGCCACAGTCAAACAGAATGAAAGTCTATTTCAGCTTTAAGTGCATGGGGATTTTGCATTACAGGTTCCGTAAAATATCCATTATTTATGTGCTCTCCTGCAAACTCAAGAAAGCTAAGTCACGTTTATTTCATGACTTCTGGATTTCCTTGCGCATCATCAAATGCCTCTGGAAGCAGGGGTGCCACCCCACTTTCCCTTGAGAAACAACAATCTCCAAGAAAAGTCCCAGTTCCTCAGTGGGGTGCTGAAGTCCCCTCCATCCCCCCGCCCAACTCCCCCGCAGGTGTCCCTGCCTTGGATCCTGGGGCCTCACTCCTCCAACCTTTGCCCGAATTCTTCTCTTCTTTCCCTGTGTAAGGCTCCTGTCCCAGAGGGATGGATCTTTCCGGATCTCTGGTGTCATTCTCCAAACATTCCCCTCCTGTCACTGCGCTGCCCATTCTGACACTTGACTGCGGGCTGCCGCGGGAAGGAAACCGGATTCGCTGCAGCCGGTGATGCTCCGCGAAGGCCAGGCCTGTGCCGAGGTGGAAAGGCCTCGCAGGACCGGGTAGGGGGCGGGCGGGCGGGCGAGCGACGCGCTGCCGCAGTTCCCGTTCCGGCCGCGCGGTGGGGGCCCCGGCCGGCCCGCGCACCCGCGCCCGCGGAATTCTCGGCGCTTCCGCCACCGGGGCGCCTCCCTCTGGGAAGGGGCCGGCTTGGCCGGCAGGGACCCTGGGGAGGGGGCCTTCCCTGTATGGCGCCCAGCTGGGGACGCGTGGGATGACCAGAGGCCTTTATATCTTGTCGCCTCGTGGAACACAGGAGTTTCTGTGTATTTCCAAACTGGTGAGATTCGTGTCCCCCCCATGCCACCCAGGGCCGCCTCTCCGTGTCATGTGGGGCCTGAAAGCAGCAGTGGGTCGGTGCCACTTAGCAGCCGTGTGACCCTGGAGGAATGGCTGCACCATTCGGGGCCTGGGTGGCCTCATCCGAACAAAGTGGAAGTGCGACGGTCTACCCAGAGGATTTAGGAGAAGGTGAAGGGCGTGAGGGGTGCAGCGCCAGCACAGCGGCCCCTGCTTCCACTCCTAAGGTCTCTGGAGCAAAGGGCCAAACCCCTGCCGGGACCCTGCCCCGCAAGTGTGGTATGTGTCTGGTAGGCCCTCAGAGCTCTACGGGGCTGGGAGCCGGGCATGTCCGGGCAAGGCCAGCCTCGGGATGGGCATGATTATCTGACTGCCAACAAAGTCAGGGGGCCCACAAGGCACCTCTGCACCTCTGCAACCCTTCCAAGGGCCTTTCTTGGGACGTTTCGTACCGTATTTCCTGGGACATCTCTGCCCTCAAACCAACCTGCTTTGCTGGTGCAGGGAGTGGGGAAAAACGGCCTGCCGGCCCTTCCCGCGCATGTGCAAGTGAGCTCCGGACCCGTAGTAAATCTGAAAACCTTCTTTTGTTTTGTGTGTGCAAGGGGTGTGTGGGGGAGAGATTTTGTGCGTTCTCAGTTAATATCGCCTGAAACCAACTTCAAGGTGGTCAAATGTGAGGCTTCCTGTCTCCATTTCACTTTGATGATCGCCTATCACAACAGGCTGGAGAGACGCAGCACCATAGCCAGAACCCCGGAGAACCAGTCGGCAGGCTCCCTTGGGCTTTGAACTAGCTCTGTCTGAGCTCCGCCTGGCCGGCCTCCCAGGGATGCTGG
The DNA here is from genome assembly GCF_027475565.1 of Acinonyx jubatus. Classification (NCBI taxonomy): domain Eukaryota; kingdom Metazoa; phylum Chordata; class Mammalia; order Carnivora; family Felidae; genus Acinonyx; species Acinonyx jubatus. Next base: position 122,588,435 of record NC_069388.1, on the reverse strand, counting down.
AGAGCTCAGGCACCCTTCCCCAGTGGGCAGATACTGCCTGCCCCCCTCCTAGCCCCTATGCCACCTTCACACTGGGGCTCTCCCAGCCTGGACTCTGACCTCCTGTCTGCACCCTCCCTTCTTGCTCTTTGTCTCCTGGTGTTCTCCTCACCCCAGCCCCAACCCCAAATCTTTTGAAGGAAGGCCCACAGTTTTTCCATCGGCCAATAATCCTGAAGGGCTCCAACCACACTTCCCAAACTAGCCATGCCTCATTTCTCTTAGGGGATCCTGGGAGGCCTGCACCTCCTACCTGCCAGCATTCTTTGGAACCTGAGAATTAGCATTAGCCATCCAGCATGTGTCACCGCTGGTCTCCCCATAGCCTTTCCTGAAACTCCTGGCAGCCTTCCTGACTACCTATTGCACTAATATACTGGCCACATGGGGCCACAGCCTGACAGCCTCTACCCTGCTTCTGGCCTTCCTGTGTGTTCCCTAACGGCTCCTGTGTGTTGACCTGGCCTCCTGAGTCAGACTGGGAGCTCCCAGAAGGCAGGGCCATGGCTTGGGCTGCCCTAGCGGTGCCCCCTGCGGAATGCCTGCCCAGGCACTGGCCGTCCAGGGGCACTTAGAAAATGCTTGTCAGGAGGTGAGTCAAGGTTGCATGGGGGCGGGGTATTATAGAAGCAGTAGTGGCCCTGAAGTTACTGTGAGTGACAATAAACACCCATTGCTAGAAGGAAGAGAAACAGTTCTATGGAAAAAACAAGAATTTTAAAACTAAATAAAAGAGGGTCAGTGACAGGTCACCAGCGACAGTAACACCTCCCCCACCTGGAGCTGTTGAAATCCATGATTCATACTCAGGAATCCCTGCTTTTATGAACATTTCTAACTAATGCAGGCATCTGGTTAGTAAATGCACAACAGATTAGGAGTAACAAATCAAAGTATCGTTAAACTGCTCTGGGCTGACATCCTGATGGCACTGAGAAGTGACAGCTGGCAGCCTTAGTGAGGGATGAGACTGATCAACTATACTCAAGCCCCGCAGCCTGGGGCCATCCGGCTCAAGGCACGGAGCCACACCTAGGCAAAGCAGTGCCCTCTGACCCAGTGTCACGTTACATCTCAGTATAGAAATGATGTTCATAATGATTAACCCTGAATCACGAAGAAAAGTTAAATGGTGCTCGAATGACTGTTTAAGAAGTTCAGGAAGCACCTTATTCGTTTTTAGTTCGTTTCCCTGCAAAACAGTTATATTTTTTGTAAGGAAGCTTAAAGGATTCCATCCCCTGCTAGCTAGGAAGCAAAGTGGCAGCTTCCATTTCTGGTGATGGAGCACTTTGTGCACCTACTCTCATTTAGGACAGTGCACAATGTATCACCACTTGAGGGGCGAGGGTAGGTGACTCACTTGAGGGTCCCCTGGCTGAAGTAAAAGGGCAAGTCTCAGTGGCTTCCCCGTGGCTGCCTCTCTCCCGGATGACTCAGCCCCCGAGGTCTCTAGATGGATGTTACTGTCCTGATGTTTCAAAATGTCCTCTTAGCTGTTTCTTTGTGTTCTGGTTGTCACTCTCCCCCACAGCAGTTGGGGGGCCCTCGACGTGATTTTCACCCTTACTGTGTCTCCCACGCTAGCACATCTCAGGATCAGGCATCCCACCACTGGTATCACTTTGGTCCAAGCCCTGGACCTCTTCAGAAGGGTCTTTCAGGAAGGGGATGTGCCAGACATTCGTGCCAGCAGGGCCTCTGACCCAGAGTTAACCATTTACCAAGAGACAGTATGGCATAGTGGGCCCGAAGGTCAAATTTCCTGGGTACAAAGTCCTGCTCCACTACCTACTAACTGCATCCTTGGGAGAGTTACTTAGTCTCTCTGTGTCTGGGGCTCCCCATCTGTAAAATGCACACAACAGTAATATTTCACTCACTGGATTGTTATAACTATCAAGTAAGTCGATATGGGCAAAGTGCTTAAAACTGTGCCCGGCACTTAGCATTTGACAAATATGAGTTATTGCTAATGCAAGACAGTTTACGTACATCATCTCCATCGTCTGTCTCAAATCCTTTTTCAGAGCAAGACTGGTTATAAAGAATCTCGAACTGACATACTGATCCAGTAAGGTAGGTATCGGCCTTCCTATTTTGCAGCTGAGGATCCTGAAGCACAAAGTAAAGTGACTGACTTGAGGACAGAGTGCCAGGAGGTGGCAGAATTGGAATTTGTACCTGGGTGCTATGGTCTGAATGTTTGTGTACCCCCCAGTGTAGGATATTAGGAGGTGGGACCTTGGAGGAAATTCTTAGGTCGTGAGGGCAGAGCCCACACGATTGGGATTGGTACCCTTATGCAAGAGACCCCAGAGAACCAGTCTCCCTGCTGCCACGTGAGGTTACAGCCAGAAGGCACTGGCTATGAACCAGAAGGTGGGCTCTCATCAGATACCAGACCTACCTGCATCATGATCTGGGACTTCCAGCCTTCAGAGCTGTGAGAAATACATGTTTATTGTTTATAGCACCCAGCCTCTGGTATTTTGTTCTGTCATCCTGAACAGACGAAGACTGGGTCTACCTGACATTTGAGTCATGATCTTTCCAGGACATCGTAACTGCCTCTCTTAGTCGAAATGCCCGAGAGAATAACTTCCTTGGGAAAGTGAGTAAGAGAGTAGTCTTCCTGCTTTTGAAAACTGGAATTCCCGCTCTCAAGTCCTGCTTTGAAAGATTGAATCACCCAGATATGACAAAGTTCCAGAATCTAAGAAGGAAAGTTTGGGAGGGAGGAGTGTACTTGCGTTTTCCCGTAGCAGAGAAGCCTGAGAGGCAAAGGTTGTCCCTTATCATCACCTGTGAGTTTTCTGGTGACCTATTGCTCTGTAACCAATCCCCTCAAATCTTAGTGGCTTAAAACACTTGACCTTTGAACAACACGGACTTGAATAGCACGGGTCCACTTATACACCGATTTTTCCAATAAATACAGTACAATACTGTTCATGTATTTTCTCTTCCTTATGATTTTCTCAATAACATTTCCTTTTCTCTAGCTTCCTTTCTTGTATGATACATACAACATACGCAATATGTGTTAATCAACCCGTTATGTTACTGGTAAGGCTTCTGGTCAACAGTAAGCTATTAGTAGCTAAGTTTGGGGGGAGTCAAACCTTTATATACTTTCTTTTTTTTTTTTTTTTTTTTTTAATGTTTATCTTATTTTTGACAGAGAGAGACAGACCATGAGTGGGGGAAGGGCAGAGAGAGAGGGAGACACAGAATCTGAAGCAGGCACCAGGCTCTGAGCTGTCAGCACAGAGCCTGACGTGGGGCTCAAACTCACAGACCTCAAGATCATGACCTGAGCCGAAGTTGGACTCTCAACTGACTGAACCACCCAGGCGCCCCTACAAATTTTCAACTGCACAGGGTGTCAGTGCCTCTAATCCCAGCCTTATTCGAAAGTGAACTGTACAATCATTTTATTATCATGTGTCCCAATTCTGGGGGCTGGCTGGGCTCATACTGGTGGTTCTCACTTAGGGTCCTTCATGAAATTGCAGTCAGATGCTGGCTGGGCCAGTCATCTGGACCATCTCTTCACTCACATGGCTGGTCTGGCTGATGCTGGTGGTCAGCTAGGACCTAGTGGGAGCTGCTGGCCAGAACACCCACATGTGGCCTCTCCAAGTGACCTGGGCTGCCTACAGCATGACTGCTGGGTTCCAAGAGCAAGAGCTCCAAGAAAATAGGGTGGAAGTGTATGGCATTTTTCTGACCTAGCTTTGGAAGTCACATAGTGACTTCTGCTCATCAAAGCAGTCATCGAATCCCAACCAAATTCAAGGAAAGGGGACATATACCTCTACTTGTCAGGAGGGGTGTCAAAATGAGCATGTAAGATGGCATATATCATAGGGGCCATCTTTTAAAAATACAGTACACCTCATGGCAGCCTTTCCTGGAAGAATTTTCCATTTGAAGGAAAAAGGTAATATGAATTATGGCTCCGACAAGGACCCCTCCCTGTAGTCACGTCTGACAGTAGCTCCTTCGGGGAACTGGCCACAAGAGACAGGGTTGGCAGCAAGATTTACTGCTCTGCCAAAGCTGTCATTGAAATAAATAGGATTAGAGCTGCAGTGACTTCATCATCCGGACTGTTCTAATAACATGTAATTTGTATCCATGCTGTGACCAGCACAGCCGCCAGGGCATGTGAGTGGGAATGCCTGGCCACCTCTGGGATGGGTCCATTTGCTGGAAATCTTGCAGGCCCTTGACTTTGTCCACCAGTAGACAGCTCTTAAATCCTCCCCTTACCATTTTTTTTTTTTATGCAGACAAAAGCTCTGTCTTCCCCAGCCCCTCTCTCTGAGGTCCCAGCCCCAAGCCGGGGAGCTCTGGAAATCAAGTCAAACCAGTTGAGAGCTTTCCTGCTGGAGAGCACAATTGTGCTGGGGCCTGGCTCCCAGGGGACCTATGTCCAACCTCCAGGCAGGCTTGGTAACCAGCCACAATCCTGTCTAGCAGCCCTGTTATGGTGGCTCCAAAGACATGGAGCACAAGCTGTAGGACTGGGGAAAGACCTCCTACCCCATGGCTCCCTCACCCAGCCAGCTGCTGGCTTCCTTCTGATCTCTCGCCTTAGCTCCCAAACCCTGCTGCATAAAGCCCAGCCTCCTCCCAACCCTAGCATCCAAGGCCCTCCTCCCTCCCGGTCTTGCTGTGTCTTGGGTCCTGCCCCTTCTGGTCTGAGCAATGAGAGGCAGGGAGGCCTTCCACAACCACCACAGAGCAGAGACTGCCTTCATCACATCCTCAAGGCTCATGCTGCTGAGACCGTCCTGCTCACTGGAGCCAGGGGGTAAGGCTGCAAGTGAGCAGAGGGATGGAGGAGGGGGCAGGGCTCAGGCCCCTGGAGGAGATGGGCTACTGCCACTGACTATGATTTCACTGTCTCTCTTGTCCCTACAGATGCTCAACCCACTGAGGGCTTTTCTGATCCCACAGCAGGTTCCCCTATCTAGTGAATGGCCCTTGATCTCAGCCCCCCCAACTGTGAAATCTCCATACAGAGAGGAAATCCAGAAGTTTCTTAAAGTGCCAAGTAGATGACTTCACCCAGAATATCCAAATCCAGAGGAATGTTAATAATAACTACCACCATTTATTGAGCGTTTACTGTATGCCGAGCACAATACCAAATGCCATCTTCTCTCCTCAGTATTTAATCCTATTCTTTTCTTTTCAGTATTTAATCCTTGCATTCACCCATTTTGCAGATGAGAAAACAGAGGCTCAGAGAGGCCAAATAAATTTCTCATTGCATCATGCTAAGAAATGTTGGAGCCACTATATGAATCCAGATCTATCTGTTTGCAAAGTCCTAGATAGAAGCCATGAAGTATTTCTGCCACATCCTGGGTCTTGGCAGGCAGCCCCTGAGCCCATAAAATAACCTGACTTGGGAGCCTCCCATCCCACCTTTAGTCCCCTTTGCATGGGGTGGAACCAGAACAGGGGGCTGGGGCAAGGGGAGTCAGGCAGAGAGGCAGGCAGGCTGATAGGCTTTGGTGGGTGGGAGGAGGGGCTCCTCACCATGGGAAGTTGTGGAGGGAAGTCTCCCTCAGACACTAAAGCCCCAAAGATGAGGGGACTTCTGAAGATGGACCTCCAAGGCTAGAGGTGCTGCTGTCTATTTTTGACAGCATAGCCAGACCCCAGGGGAAGAGCCCCTGCCCATGACTGCCCCTGAGATAGCTCCACACCCCTTCCTTCCCCCTGCCAGGAAGTACTCCCTTCAGTGGAAAGTGCATGGACTTTAGGGTCAAATCCCTGACTGATCACTTTCTAGCTGAGTGACCTCAGGAAAGTCACTTAACCTCTCTGGGCCTCCATTTCCTCCTCTGTGAGTGAGAATAGTAATACTTATCTGGATATTGTTGGGAGGGTTTATTGGCAATCTTGGGCATGAAACCCTTCAGACCCCAGCTGATAGGAGGCATGACCATGCTGGCGTTATTGTCCTGAAGCCCTCAGAGGGCAGGACATTGCGGTCGGGTTGATCAAAGCCAGGTCAGGTGTGGAGAAGCAGCAGATTTCCAGCACAGGTATGGATAGGGCGCCCCCATAAGCCCCAGGGACTGGCTGGTGCACAGGACAGACACTCCCCAGTCAGTAACAGGGAGCCGCCATCTCAGAAGGGTGCCCTGATAAGGTTTGGTTCAGCCAGGAGGAGAGGGGCCTGCAGGAACAAGAAAGATGCGCCCAGGGGAAGGGCCGCCCCATTCAGGCAGGTTCAACGCCAGCATGAGGCTGGGAGGTGAGACGTAGCCCGGCAAGTCCCAAGGAGCGCACAGGAGCAGCTCCTTGGGGACGGAAAGGGCCAAGAGCAAGGGCTTCAGAAGTCTGGCCCGGCTTTGGGCAAGGTGACATCTAGCAGGATCAGGCCAGGGGGCACAGGCAAACTCAGGGCTCAGGACTCTGGGGACTGGGAGGTGGGGGGTGGGAACTATCAACCACGAACAGCCCCCAATGTGCCAGGTGTTTTTGTCTATAGCTTCTCAAATTATTCTCACAACCACCACTCTGTTTTACAGATGAGAAAATCAGGCTCAGAGAAAATAAATGGCTTTGCCCCAAGCCTCAGTTAGGGAGAGCCAGAGCCAGAATGCAAACCCGAGACTGTCTACCATTTTCCTTGGAACCAGGCAGAGAAGAAGAAAAAAGTGAGTGGGCTCCACTGGGCAAGATCTTGTTTGTTGGGAACCCAACCCAAGAGAGGTTCATGTGAGAGCTGGTGAGAGTGCCTTGCCTTCATCCAGGGTGCCTGACAGGGGCCAGGAGGGCTGGACAGGAAAGGCAGGTTTCCTGCGGCCTCGGCCTCAGGCTCTGGAGCAGCCAGGCTAGACCAAGAATATGCGGCAGAACAAGCCCATCTGTGGCCACCGCTGCCTGCCAGGCCAGCCACTCATTACCCCTAGACGTGAGCACCCCCTGGCCCCCTGTACCCACCTTATAGTCACTGGTGGGTCAACGGTGTGGAGAAACACAGGACGGGCTGGTGCCATCACAGGACTCGCTCTGCTCTAACCCTGCCTCCTCCAGGTGGTCCAGGTGTTGTCCCTGTGAGGGGTACACCCTGCTCAGCCCTGCTGCCATGGCCACATCCCCATGTGGGAGTGAGGGAATTCCCGTGAGTCCCCAAGGCCACCAAAAGGCAGTCCTAGGAAGCCACGTGGAGGGACAAGTGGCACAGGAGCAGCGGCTGCTGTGGGGCCCTCTGAAGCCTGGTTTGCCCAGAAGTGCCCATCAGAGACGGCCCTGGTATTTGGGCCTGGATGACTTCCCCCACCTGGTAGCCAACTTCCCCCACATGGAGCCCAGCAGGGGCTGAAGGCCACGTTCCCACGCTGCTCCTGCTGGAGTCCGGCCAGGCCCCAGTCAGTGCCTTTAACCACCGTGCCAGCTCACAGCCCAGGGCACCTCAGGGTTTGGTCTGAGGGGAATCAGGCAGTTTCAATTACCTGCCAAGAGGTCTCACACAATCAATGCCTCTTTATTTCCTGAAAAGCCCGACGCTCACAGCAATGCCCCTGGTCAGACCTACAGTCTCTTCCCATGCAGACAACCCACTGTGGGCTCCTGGTGATAATGGAGAGGTGTCCCCCACGTGCCTGCCCCGATGGATGGACTGAATCTCAAGTCCTTGACGGTGACCCCTGGTGGGTGGGGCCAGGAGAAGGGGATTTGAACTGTCTGGGGAATCTGTTTATTGATTCAACTCCACCACCTTCCAGGTTCTATGGTCAGCTTGGGATGCAGCAGCGATTAAGACAAACCCAGTGGCACCGTGACATGAGCAAGTGGGTTCTCTGGCTCCATTTTCCACAGTCAATGAAAGGATCTTTAAGGGACCGTTCTTGGTCACTATGTGCTGGCCTCAGTGAGGATGGGCCTTAATGCTGGTGCTGATTAGAAGAGATCCTAAGTAGTCCAAGCCACCTGGCAGTTGTGGATGGACTCACAGGCTGCTACGGTCAGGCAGGAAGACCTCTGGAGCCACCATTAAACCCAAAGTGGCGGATGGGGACCTTCTAGTGCTTGCTTGGCTGGAAGAAGCTGACAGTCAAAACCCAGAAGATCTCTAGGCCATGATGCTCCTCCCAGGGACCCCTCACCTGCCATGGCCAGGTTAGGGAAAGATCTGCCCTCTGGCCTTTCATCTGCCATGGCCACAGAGGAAGACACCAGAGAGCTTGAGCTCCTTGGAAGTATCTAGATGAAGCTTTCCAACAGGAAACCAAAGTAAGGCCTTAGCCCATGAACAAAGGGCAGCTGGTCAAGCTTCCTTACTAGGTGGGACCAGGCAGGGCCAACTCAAAGAAGCACTTCTTATGGCTTCCCTGACAAACTGGCTAGTGTCCTGGAGACTGGGCATTCTGGCCTCCTGGCTGCCTTTCACACCTGACCTTGCCTGCCACAGCCCTCATCCCTCCACAGGAGCCCCCCCCCCCCCCCCCCGGTGAGCTGAGCCCCTTCACACCCACATGGAGGGATGAGGGTGAGGCCCATGGATACAGAGTTCTCAGGCATGGGAGGTACAAAGACCCCCGGAGAGCAGGGGCAAAGGCTGTCAGGGTGGAGCCTTGGTAGGATGGCCCACCCCAGAGAGACCTACTCAGGAGAGTTTCCAGAAGCCTGCAAAGAACCTCTAGGGGGACTGGGGATAAGCTCTGCCCTCTGGGTTCCAGGACCTGTCTGACCCTTAGCAAATCACTGAGCTTGTCAGAGCCTGAGTGAAGTGAGTCAAGGAGATAAGACATGGCATCAGCTAGTAATCTTATGGGCCTCATGAATCACTTCACCTCTAGGGAGCAGGCTGCCACCTCAGTTTCCTCCTACACCATACAGGTAGAGAGCATGCAGGTTGCTGGAGGCTCTTCCAGCTGGGTGGTGTGAGATCTTCAGACATGACCTTGCTGGAAAGCACGGGACAGTAGACGAGGAGCACCCAGGACACCGAGGCTCCAGGGCTGCCCCTTTACTGCTCTGCTTTAGCCTGTCCATCAAATGGGCCAATAATGGCTGTTCTTCTCCAAGGTTCTGGGAAAAATGAGGTGAGTCAAAGGAAGTGGGCCTGCTGTATATGTGGAACTGGCCCAGCAGTCAATTGTTCCATGACATGCTCAGTCACAGTCACGATAGCCTTCCCATAGTCACTATGTACCCCCCAAATTCATATGCTGAAGCTCTCACCCCCCAGTACCTTAGAACGTGACTATATTTGGAGAGAGGGCCTTTAAGGAGGTGATGAAGGTTAAGTAAGGTCATAAGGGTGGGCCCTCAGCCAATGACTGGTGCGCTTGTGAGAAGAGAGAGACATACCAGGAAAGGCCATGTGAGGACACAGTGAGAAGGCAACCATCTGCAAACCAAGGAGAGAGGCCTCAGGAGAAACCTACGTTGCCAACACCTTTATCTTCCTATGGGGCTAAAAGGTGTGAGAGAACGAATTTCTGTTGTTTAAGCCTGAATCTGTGGTGCCTTGTTACGGCTGCCCCCAGGATACTAATACGGTTACTGAAGGGATCGCCAGGCTCACCCATAGGACCTCCTTGCTTGGAAGGTGCAAGCTTCCACCCTGGAAGCTCCTCGAAGGCCTTCTCATGAGTGATATTTCCCTGGCAGGGGTGCTGCTAGGCAGGGTGTGCTCTACTCTCAGCCCTCACATTTGCAGTGGCTCCTTTCTCACCAGCCACAGCCAGGCCACCAGCTCTCTCAAGCATCCCTGGGCCTGGCCCTAGCAGCTGAGGCCTGCTCCTGCCCAGCACCTCAGCAGGAGCCCGGAGCCAGGTGCAGACACCCCTCACCTGCACCACTTCTGGGCCCTCAGCCCTCTTGGTTTCACTCTTTCTCCTGGCTCCCATCCAGGTCGAGAACCCCTCCCAGAGGGCTTGGTGAGTATTCCCTGAGGTTGACTGCTCAGAATTTCTCCAGAAAGCCACTTGCGGTTTCCATTTCTCACGTAGGTGACCAGGGTGTTCAGGAGAATCCTGGCAACAAAGGAGAGGTGGGAACGGATAGAGGAGCAGGAGAATGGTCATGACGGCCCATCTCCCCTCAGGCTCGGACCCCCAGGGGTAGGTCATCTTCAGCAATTCTTTCAGCTGGATCGAGGCCTGGGAGCCCTGCTGGAAATGACAATTCCTTCTTGGTACAATCCCTGACTGGCTGACCTCCTGGGCCTGTAGTCTCTGAGGCGGTCATTCTGCTCAAAGGGCCCTCAGCCTGAGGTCGAGAGCCTCCCTATGGCTGGTGTGGAGCCAGGGCCTATGTACCAGAGGCTGCTCTGGCCTCCAAGAGGTTATGACCAGAAGGTCACGGGAGAAGGCAGTCAAGCTGATGCCCACCACAGTGTCCAGAACTGAAGTGACACCGGGCCCTTTTGTACTAGACTCAGGGAAGGGACAGGCTTTCTTTCTTTCCTCAGCCCCTGAGAACTCTCTCTGCCCTCCCCTCTCAGGGGGCGCTTCCTTTGAACCTGGAGACCTTCCTGCTCTGCCAGAGCTGGTCTTATTCATCCAGGCGGCACTGCCGGGAAGAGATGACAGAGGGGCTGCTCAATCTGACCAGGCGAAAGGCAAGGGTTTTCCTGCCTTGGATGGATGCTTGCTTTGATGTGTCCATTCATTCACGTATCCAATAAGAATTTATGAAGCACCTTTCTGTGCCAGCGACTGTGCTAGGCCCTGGCCCAGGGTGGGTGAGAAAGCTGTGGAAAGGGCCCGTTGTTTGCGCAGGGGTGGATGACTAACCCCAGGAATGAAGGAGCCCTTTCTCCGGAGGCAAGTGGGTGCCTGACAGTGAAGAAGAGAGACACACACATGCACCCCAATAAAACTCCTCTGAGAAGTTCTTTGTGGCTGGGCTGGGTCCCAGGGCAGCCTGTTTGTCAGGGGCCAGGACCCAGCCCCACACTGTGTTATCTTTGTGTTCCTGGGTCCACCACATGGGTGTGATTCGTCTACGTCATGCCGGAGCAGGGAGGTGAGGAGGTTGGGGGCGCAGGAATGAGCATTCCATACAGTGATCTCACCCTTCTATCCCGCCCCCAGGTATTTCCCCCAGACATTGGAAGGGCTGACATTCTTTTGAGTGCTGAACATGGTGGGGGCTGGCAGTGACGGCATAGGCTTCTTTGTCAGTGAGGCCAAGATCAGTGGGAACATTGAAGAGACTTCATCCGCTTGGTCAGGCCCAAACCCTGGGTTGTCCAAAAGCCATGCATTTTAACTTCTGCTTCCTCTATGCCTGCACCTGTGTGGCTGAGTGTGGCTGAGAGAAACATGCACCATGGTGACTGATCACACTCAACTAACAGAATTCTCAAATGGGCGCCCAACATGGCGTCCTCCCTATACCTCTCTGCCATTTCACTCTACCTTCTCTGTCTTCAAATGCCACTTAGTCCTCAGCTGATCACTCTGTCCTGTATTACACTGAGAAAGTATAAAATGCTAGAAGGAATCTCTTCATTCTCCCATCACTAAAACTATAAGCCTACTTGCATCTGTACCCATCTACTCACCCCAATTCCGGTCTAAAGCCAACTCTGTCTTGAGCTATAGATCCCATCTTTCTTTCTCAAGATCTTTGCTCATGAAATTTTCTTATGATCGTCCCCTCTCCATCATAATTTTCCCTCTCCACAGGATCTTTCCCATCAGCACACATAAATGCTCTAGGAGCTCCCATCTCTTTAAAAGCAAAAATCAAAACAAAAATAAATTTAAAAAATTTTCCCCTTGATGCCCCTGCTCTCCAGTAGCTACTGCTCCAATTGCTTGCTCTCCAGCACAGCAAAATTTCTTTAGGAAGATCTCCCTATCCAGTGCTCTTACTTCTTCACCCTCATTCTCTCCATACCCCCCCCCCCCCGCCACGTTGGGCTTCCATTATCAACACTCCACTAAAACTGCCTTGTCAAGATCTCCAGCACCCTTCACGTTGTTGAAGCCTGTGTCACTTCTCTGCCAATGTGTTGGCTGTACCAGCAGTGCTGGAATGGTTGGCTCAGTCTCATTGAAACATTCTCTTCTCTTGGTTTCAAGGAAAACCATCTTCCTATTTTTCTTCTCTCTTTCTCTCTCTGACCATCTCAGGCCCCTCTGTTGGTTTCAATCAACCTCTAAATGTCGTCATGTGTCGGGGCCTGGTCATTGTTCTCTATTCTCTAAACACGCTTTACCTGGATGATCTCATCAAGGCTTTAAAAACCATCTGCATGTCGATGCCTCCTCACTTGCATCTTCAACTCTGACCTCTCCACTGAGCTACAGGCTCATATCTACTTGTCATCTCTTCTGGATATCTACCAGGCGTTTCAAAATTGACACAGGCAAAACAAGACTTTTGCTTTCTGTCCCCACCCTGATCTGATCTGTCCCATCTTCAAAACTGGCACCAGCACACACTCAGACTCCCAAGACTAGAAGGCCTCCCGGGTTCCCCCCTTTTTCTTCCAAGCCACATGAGATTCACCAAGTCCTATAAGTTCAACTCAATATGTCCAAGTCCGTCCTTTCTTCTCCACATCCATGACTGCCACAGTCTCCTCCATGTGATTGGTCTCCCAATCCAAGCCTCCTCTTGTTCCCTATCAGCCATTCTACAACAGCCAGGGTGATCTTTGAAGATTTTAAATAAGGTCACGTCACTTTTCTATTGTAATTTGAATAAAACCTGGGTTCCTTGCCATGGCCAGAAATTCTGCAAAATTAGGGCTTCTCCCTGCCTCTCCGACCTCAGCTCTTCCCACTGCTCCTTTGAATCAGCCTTCATCCTGCTGTGGCAGGGCACCATGCCACCCTGGGGGAAGCTCTTCAGATATTCCCTCTACTTAGAATATTCTCCCCCAGATTTCTGCCTGTCTCAGCTTAAATACTGCCTCCTTCAAGAGGCATTCTCTGACCCCTCCAGGCTCTCCAAGCTCTCAGCTACATCACCACGATTTCTTTCCTGTATAGCACTTAGCCTCATTGAAATGATCTGTTTCCATTTTGAGCATTTGCTTGCTTGCTTGCTGGTTGTCTCTCCCTCCCCAACTAAGGTGGAAGCTCCATGAGAGCAGAGAACTTCTCTGTCATGTTCACCTCCATGTTGCCTGCATCTAGAACAGTGCCTGGCAGATTCATGGGTGTTCAATAAACAGCTGTTGAGTAAATGATCAAATGGAGACCAGGCAGTGGAAATAAAACAAAAACAGAATCTGACATGATCCCAGCCCCCAGGCACTCAAACATGGCATTCATAATGCAGTGTGTTAAGCACTTCCATAAATGCCAGGACCAGTGCTGTGGGGGCCCCATGAAAAGAGCGTGTGTGAGCATGTGCGGGGGCAGACTTCTGGGGAAGCTGTGTCTTGTGTCCTAGTTGAGACCTCTCGGATGGTAGGCCATGCAGGGGAGGGAGAGATAGAGGAGTGTGTCTTAGGCAGGGATACCTGGCCATGCAAAGGGCCAGAGGAGAGTGAGAGCACAGTGAGGGGTTCAGAGAACAGCACCTGCAGACCGCCTGGCCTGCCTGACTGGAGAAGGGGTGTCACTTCCTCCCTGGGCTGCTTGAAAAGGGGGAGGCAATCATCCGGATCCAGAGCATTCATTCCTTCACTTATTCCTTCAACACTAACCCCTGGGCTCTGACAACATGCTAGGACTTGCGCTAGGTGCTGGGGAGTCAGAAATGAAAGGGTTGAGGCCTCTGTGGTTGAAGAATCCAAGCTGAGCTATGAAGGTAAAGGAAGTCTCCACCAAAGGCCACACCACGAGACCACAGCCACTCTACGGAGGGCACTTCTGGGTTCCTCTGCCACACATGTGCCTGGGCTTCGAGGCTGAAGCAGGGACACTCCTGCCAGCCCTGCAGGGACTTGTCCCTGAACCAGTCTCACTGCCCGTCTTTCTGTGTATGTGCTCACACACTGGCTTTTTACACACACACAGGTATGCACAACACCTTTGCTCTGGTCACATGCACACACCCACACCTGTCCTCATGCCCTCACACAGATGCCTGTGTCCTCACATAGGCGCCAACCCCACCCCAAGCAGTGAACCCAGTATGCAGATACTCAGCTCACACAAAGCACTCCAGCCCTCTGGAAGCTTCCTGGAAGGAGGCTACTTGGAAGGAGGACCACATGCGTTCCAGAAATGCTCCCTCCCCATAACATTTATAATATTACAGATGAACCAGTACAAGGTAATGAAATCTGAATGACATGTATACTACAGGATGGGGTTCCTCAAGCAGGCTTCTTGGAAAAAGAGAATTTGAGCCAAGTCTTCAAGTAAGTCATGGGATGGTGAAAATGAATGGTAAAGAGGGTTTGTGTGTGTGTGTGTGTTTTTGTTTTTAGAGACACTGAATCAGGCTACAAAAAAAGATAATATATTGATTGACTCATGGAACTGAAAAGTCAGGGTTGTTCTGGCTTCAGGCAGTGTTGGATCCAGAGGCTTGGGTGATGTCAGCAGGGCTCTGTCTTTCTGTATTTCCCAAATGGATTCTCCCCCCAACATGGGAGGCCATACTGACCTTAGCAATTTCAGTTGATAGAGACTACCTTTGCCGAGAACTTGAGCAGAAAAAGCTTGGAGGACTCTTAATTGTCTTGTCTGAGTTCACATGCCCATTTCTGAGCCAATCCTAATGGTCAGAGATAATGGCTATGCCTGAGGCATGTATCTACTTCTCAAACAGGCCAGCCCTGTCCAAACCATGGAATAGGTTTCTTAAGGGGAAAGGGGGCTCTGTTATCAGAAGTGGAGAATGGATACTAGACAGATAAATCAACGTTTATTTATTTTTGGGACAGAGAGAGACAGAGCATGAACGGGGGAGGGGCAGAGAGAGAGGGAGACACAGAATCGGAAACAGGCTCCAGGCTCTGAGCCCCGACGCGGGGCTCAAACTCACGGACCGCGAGATCGTGACCTGGCTGAAGTCGGACGCTTAACCGACTGCGCCACCCAGGCGCCCCATAGACAGATAAATCAACAGAAGTCAAATACACCTTCCTTAAATATTAGTCCCTCCCTCCATTACAGCATTTTATACTTTTTAATGCTTCCACATAATTTATCCAATTTGCTAATCAGGAGATAATCTTGAGCCAGGCATGGTTATCACCCACATTTTACTATTTCAAGAACACTTCTGGACTTGACTGAACTTGACTTTTCTTTTCTGCTAATAGAGAATCAACATGGAGTCCCTTGAGCCATCTCCTGTATAAGGACAAATGACCTTGGAGCTCCAGTTAAAGCTTCCCTCAGAAGAGGGAGGTGGGGGAGGGGGGTGGCGGTGCCTGGGTGGCTCAGTTGGTTAAGCATTCTACTCTTGGTTTCAGCTCAGATCATGATCTCACAGTTTGTGAGTTCAAGCCCCACATCAGACTCCATGCTTGACAGTGCAGAGCCTACTTGGAATTCTCTCTCTCCCTCTCTCTCTCTGCTCCTCCCCTACTCTCTCTCTCTCTCTGTCTCTCTCTCAAAAATAAATAAATAAACTTAAAAAAAACAAAACAAAAAGAAGAGGGAGGTGGGGGATTACTTCTTGACACTGAATTTGAGGCGCCTTTGGAACATCCCAGGGGAACAACCTAGGAAGCAGTTGGGTATAGGAGGCTGGAACCCCTGCAGTGGCCAGACACACACTGCCCCGCTCAAGACTTCTTTCAGCCTGTGCATTAAAGTGACCTGTCAAGGGTCACGTTCAGAGGGCAGTAGAGTCAAGGCCCCGAGCCCAGGCAGGGTATGTGGCTGGAGTGGGGAGGCTGTTGTGTAAAGGAGATCCGTCCGGTCTCAGCGTTTCCATGTCAGAGAGCCAAGATCAGCACGGGAGGCTCCCTAAGCCCAGTTGACAGGATCTATCCCTGTCATTACAGACCACCCCTCACTTCCCTCTTGGTGCCTCAGCTATCACCTCCATCACTCTGCAGGGCTGTGTAAGCTGGTTTCCAACGATGGTCTTCAATGACTCACACTCAGGCCATGAGGTAGTCTCTCCTCCACACTGAATCCAGGCTGGCCTGTGACACACTATTCAACAGAATGTGGCAGAAGTGATTCAGAGCCAGTTCCAGCCTTAGCCTTCAAGAGAAATAGCCACTTCTACTTCCTCTTTCTTAGAAGGTTTACTTTTGAGATCCCTGAGTCACCATGTAAGATATCTGGCTACACTGTTGAAGGGACTGTGTGGAGACGCCACGTAGAGAGGAAGAAGGACCAGCTGACTCAGCATCTTTGTTCAGCCCGCGGGTGACTCCAGCCCCAGCCTTTATCTGAAGGTTCTGGCATCAGAGACCCCCAAGCAAGACCAGCAGAAGAACCAGCTGACTGAACCCAGTCAACCCACAGAATCACGAGAGAGAATTAAATAGTGGTTTTGCTAAAGCAACTGAGTGTTGGAGTGATTTGCAATCTCCCTTTGGGGAGATTGGCCAGTATTCCTGAGCCCGGTGCCCCCTTCTTCCCCGCCCCCAAGACCTAACAAGGTTAAGTCAGGTCTTGGTTAATGACAAGGCAAGTGATTATACTAATAATCTTTCCTAGCAGGCCAGCCAATTTTTAGGACAAGTATAGAAACGGATGCATACATGCTGTCAGACGCCAGCACTGAGCTTCCAAAAGTGACAAAACACCCAGTTCCCACAGGGCTGGAGACCAAGAAAGGGGGACAGGCTGGCTAACCAGCTCCATGCCTGAGGGCTGGCCCAGAGAGGCAGATGGCAAGGGTCAGGTGCCACTCAGATGCCCTTGCGTGGCTCTGAGATGGAAGCTGTAGTGAAGGGGGAGGATGGCCGAGCCACCTCCCAGCCTGGCTGGCGGAGAAGCAGTCTACCTGAGTATAGCTCTGCTGTCTTGGCCATGGCTGGGTCTCTCCCAAATTGTCCCGCCACACCAGATCCGGTCCTTCTGCTGCAGCCTCCATGCTGCGTCAGTCCTAGACCAGCAGTCCTCTGACTTCCATCTTTGCAGACCTGGACCCCGGCCCTGCAGCTGTGATCACTTCTCTGCTTTGGGAGTCTTTCCTTCTCTTTCTAAATCTAGAGGCTCACAGAGTCATTGTCATATGTGGCCTGTATTCACTGAAATGTGTCATGTGTGACTCTTGTCCCACGACTAAACCATGAGCTTCTAGAGAGCGGGTGCCATCCCTTCATTTTTCCCTCTAATACATTCATCACTCAACAATCTACTATCTGCTGGTGTCTCTGTTTGGTGCATAAGGCGCAAAATATCGTCCTTGCCCTGGAGTCATGTTTAGTCTAGCTGGATAGACAAGCATGTATCTAGGCAGTTATTACACACTAATATAATGACAGAGTGAAGGTGTGGACATAATGAAGTGACAACACTGAGATGTACCCAGGTCAGCCTTGGAGGAAGGAGGCCAACAGATAAGATTCACTCACGAGTACTGCGTGCCAGGCTCTGTTCTAAGCACTTCTTTTATTTAAGCTTTCATTATTTTGTTTTGTTTTATTTTTTTGTCTTCTTGATTTTATTTATTTATTTTTTTTGATGTTTATTATTTTATTTTTTTAATTGTTTTATGCTTTACTATAGTATAGTATTTTAGTATTTATTATTTCGGTATTATTTAGTATTATTTTAGTTTAGTATAGTATATTATTTTAGTATATTTTAGTGTACAAGATTCAAAAGGTGCTAATGCCACACTATGAGCCTTCGCAGAGGAACACATCCTTGCCCATATTTTGCGCCTTCCAGATACACTACATTTTATGAATAATACAAATCTGATGCACATGTGTACACACACATACACATTGCACACATGTAGTTTTTATGTAAATGGTTGCACAATATTCTGCACAGGGGTTTTTAAAAATTTATTCAACATATCTTACAGCTTACTTCATACCACTGTAGAGATACCTCATTGTTGGCTAATGATAGCACAATATCATAGTATTTCATTAAATGAATATACTATAATTTGTTTAACCAAACACCAATTAATGGCTTATAATGCTTTTTTTCTAACTGTTCACTATTACACATCATGCTACAATGAATGACTGTGAACATGTTATTTTGAACAAGTGTCATATATTTACAGAATACTTTCATAGAAGTGGAATTGTTTGGTCAAGGGCAGGTGCGTTTAAAATTCTGCCTTCCACGGACGCTTGGGTGGCTCAGTCAGTTAAGCGTCTGACTTCGGCTCAGGTCATGATCTCACAGTCCATGAGTTCAAGCCCCGCGTTGGGCTCTGTGCTGACCGCTCAGAGCCTGGAGCCTGTTTCCGATTCTGTGTCTCCCTCTCTCTCTGACCCTCCCCCGTTCATGCTCTGTCTCTCTCTGTCTCAAAAATAAATAAACGCTAAAAAAAATTTAAAAAAAATAAAATAAAATTCTGCCTTCCAGGGGTGCCTGGGTGGCTCATGGAGCATCCGACTCTTGATCTTGGCTTGGGTCGTGGTCTCATGGTTTGTGGGTTTGAGCCCCACATCAGGCTCTGCACTGGCAGCGCTGAGCCTGCTTGGGATTCCTTCTCTCTGCCTCTCCTTCACTCGTGTGCACGCTCTCCCTCTCTCAAAATAAAAATAAACTTATAAATAAATAAATAAATAAATAAATAAATAAATAAAATTCTGCCTTCCTTCTGACATTTAGTTCTTAAAGACACCCCACTAAGCTTTACAAAGTTTTTTCCTCTAATCTTCTGCTAGAACTCCCTTCTGCCAGGCCAGCAGAGGGGAAGAAAAGAAATAGCATTTCCTTTAAATTTTTTTCCTCTTTCCTTCTTTATCTTATAAATATAAATTTCATATGCAAATATTATATGTAAATTTCATATTTGTATATGAAATTCACATTTAACGTATAAATAGAATTGAATGGTACAATAACATTACTAATACAAATATGAAATATGCATAAATTCAAATATCAAATTCAGCAGGAGAATATGCAGTCTGGAACATCTTGCAGCTGCCTTGGGACCACAGACCTGGGCCACGTGAGAAGGGAAGGCAGGAAATTTTGCCCCGCTTCCACATGATGTGGCAGGTGGTTGGGGGACAGGGGGACTGAGCGCAGGTGGAGGAGCTTTCCTGCAGGAGTGGAGGTTCATGGATGTGGCACCTGAGGGTTTGGGAGGGGTTGGCCAGGCAGATCAGCAATGGGGAAAGAGCCAGATGTTTGCAGAGGTGAGAAGCAGGAGGTTTTTCAAGAACTGACATGGCTCAGAGCAACTGGGGCATCACATGTGAGGTTGGGTGGATGGAGCAAGGTGTGCCTACCACGGGCGCTGTGCTCTGTGATTAATTTGATTGATCCTCATCTTTCAGGTGAAGTGAGCAGGGTTTCGCCCAAGCAGCGATCACAGGTGTAAATGAAAAATCAGTTTCCTGCACTTGCTGTGCATCCCGCCCGGGGTTCAGACCTGTGAGACCCACCCTCGGCTCCTCGACCTGGTTGCCCCAAAGGGCAGTCACCTTTGGAGACCTGGCATCAGATAGGCCCCACAGGGCCACACCTAGGGCACCTCTGATGGCCAAGGACAAGCTGCCTCACCCTTGGCTCTGTGAGGAAGAAGGCTGAAGAGGAGACAGGGCGTGCTAGAACCCCTCCTGTGTAAGTGGGTGCGTAAGGTTTTCACATGCTGGGCACACACAGGAAGCCAATAACCCTTTCCCAGCTGGGCCCTCAGGAACGTTCTTCAGCATTTGCTCTTCCTCCAAAGTCAGTGCCTTATCTCAAGTGGCCCCACACCTGGGTGAGGCATGAAGGGAAAGATGAGGCTAGCAGGAGAGGACTCTGCCCTCTGTTGTGTCTCTCTTTTCTAGGACTTAGAAGGCCCTTGGTGACCCTGGAATACCTCCCCCATCCCCTACCTCACCTACTCTGGGCTCCAGACACAATGTCCCTCAGCCTGGGACACAAAACGCCATGGCTCACACCTGAGCCCCTCCGGCTGCTGTGACAAACTCCCACAGACATGGTGGCTCAAAACAGCACAGATGGATTATCCCTCAGAAGTCAGAAGTCCAAAAATGGGTGTTCAGAGGCTAAAATCAAGATGTTCCTTCTGGAAGCTCTAAGCAGGAATCTATTTCCATACTTCAAAATGCCACCTCCTTCCTTGGCCCAGAGCCCCTTCCTCCACCTTCAAAGCCAACAGGGGAGCATCTTCCAATCTCCTTTCTGACCTCTGTTTCTGTATCACATCTTCTCTCTCTAAGGCTGACTCTCCTGCCTCCCTCTTATAAGGGATCCTTATGATTGCATTTAGGGCCAGCCCGGATAATCCGGGATAATCTTCCCATCTCAAGATCCCTAATTTAATTACATCTGCAAAGTCCCTTTCACCTTGTGAAGTGGCACATTCACGGGCTTCAGGGATTAGGACATGGACATCTTTGGGACTCTTTACCCTGCCAGTCAGAGATCACTCTGAGCCGTGGCATATACAAGCCGCCCTGCACTGTGACAGGCAGAATAATGGCTGACTGAGAGGTCACTATGAGGCTCAGATCCAGGTCGCGCCCGTGCAGGGGCTGCATCTGCCCGGAGGGGGCACTTTTGTCTAATTCACACAAAGGTACCATATGGGCCAGCAGAGGCCCTGTCTGAAACACCCACCCCCTTCCATCCCTCCCTCCGCCTGACCAAGAGCTGTTCGTTCTTCAAGACTCAGCTCAGTCTAGGACATTTCTCTAACTTTCCCCTGTGGTTCCCCCACACTTCACTGGGCCAGCCACACCTTCTCTGGGCTTCCACTTTAACTTGTACTTTCCATATCTTGGCACTGACCACAGGACATTGAGAGTATCTGTCTATAAGCCTGCCTGGGCAAGATCTGAGCCAGGGACCAGAAGCTTTTCTGGCTCCCCACTGCTCCCCAGACCCTGTCATCCTTATTCCCAGGGCAGATGCCCCTTCTAGTGTCTTCCACCCTCCCTGGTACAGGCCTCTGATAGTGCTACAGAGTCCCCATGAGGAAAGTGGACAGAAAGCAGAGGAGGTCCTTGCCTCAGAGGGCTCTTAGCCCCAGGAGAGCCCACCTCCCAAACAGAGAACCCCAGAGCAGACTGTGAGCAGGCTGAGGTCCTGATGCCAGGGGAGCCCAGGCTGTGGCTGAAGGGACATCAGCCAGAGAGGTGGGAAAAGCTCAGGGAGGCTGCCTGGAGGAGGCAATCTCCAGGAAGGGGAGAGGAAGGACCAGAGGAGGGACAGGGATGCAGGGTAAATAAAAGATCAGCTTTCCCAGCCTCCACTTTCCACAGAGGTCCAGAGAAGGAAAGATCTTGCCCAAGGTCACCCAGTGAGCCTACAGCAGAGCCAGACAGGAGCCCTGTGTCCTAGTTCCCAGCCCCATGTTATGCCAGAGAACACCTTTGTTCCTTCCTCCTCTGACCCTCCTCAGCTCCAGCCAGCACTGCCTGACTTAACCTACTTGGGAACCATCCTCTGCTTCCACACAGAGAATGGGCACCTCACACTTCTTCCCAGGTCTCCACTTGAGCCCCTCTTCTGGGCTACAAAATCCCCCTGTTCCTCTCCCCTCCCCTCATCCCACCTCCAGGTCCTCCTTTCTCTCCATTTTTGTCTTTCCCTGGTCAGTCTGTCTCTCTTCTTGACCCTCCGTCCATCATGGAAGTTCCAGATGAATCTGAGTAGACTCAGACTGGAAGGATCTCCAAACTCATGAGCTCCCCCAGAAGGTTGGATCTGTGCTGAAACTGGGGTGGGGGGCAGCTGTCCCTGACAGAGAAGGGTGCAGGGTAGAAGCAGAGAGCCAGGGTTAGAAGTAAAATCGAGTGCTTCCTCCATGGCCACGCCCTACCTCCCTGCACCCCACACCCCGATACTGTTAGCACGCCAAGCCAGACCCATTCCCTGGCTGGACTGTGGAAAGTGTCTGGGGCAGACAGACCTTTGCATTACAAAAATCCAGGGTTGGGGTGCCTGGGTGGCTCAAGTCCATTAAGCATCCGGCTTCAGCTCAGGTCATGATCTCACAGTTCGTGGGTCCGAGCCCCGCATCAGGCTCTGTGCTGACAGCTCGGAGCCTGGAGCCTGCTTCGGATCCTGTGTCTCCCTCTCTCTCTGCCCCTCCCCCACTTGCTGTCTCTCTCAAAAATAAACATACATACATACATACATATCCAGGGTTGTTTTCTACTGCCACAAATTTCCCCAAATCTGGAGAGTTTCACATAGCCACTTGACCCAGTTGGGGCAGAAAAGTTGAAGGGAACCAGTCAGGGCAAGAGCCCAGTCAGGGGGCTATGGCTGCCATTCTCAAAAGAGATGATGAGGCAGGCCTAAATACAGGAGGTGGGGCTGGCAAGAGGGAGCTGGCTGAACTTGGCCACTAGAGGAGCATGGGGTGAAAGCAAAGGAAGAGGCAGAGTGGTTGTGTGTGGCCCAGGATGTGGGTTTGGGAGCTGGGGGAAGGTTCCCAGTGAGAACATTAACATAAGGGACTACCTGCCATATCTCCATTCACAGCTGTCTTTGTTTGGGGTACCCCATTAGCAGAGCCTAAGATAGTTGGGTTCAACTAGTTTATTGGGACTGTGATTCCAAGAAGTGGGGTGGTTTGGGAGGGCTGGTTACTGCCTTAGGCACCTGGGGCCCAGCTTCACAGGGGACCCTCTGGGGAATGTGTGGAACATGCCTTAGCCTCATCCTGCTGAGGAAGAGTCTGGGCATCTCTCCAGAAACAACTTGTCCCTCAGTGTTGAGGGTGGCCCTGGGGAGCATCAGCCACCATCCACTTCCAGGGGGTGCCTGGTTTTTGTAGATGTAAAGGCAACCTTCGGGGAAAGAAGCAGACAGCAGCTGAGGCAAATGCTGGGGCGGGGCCCGAGCAAGGTGCCTGCAGTGGCCACCACAGCTGTGCCGGAATCAGGCGGGCCCAGACGCTGTGGCCTGGCACCCACAAGTGTCAGCCCACACCCGCTGCTCCTCTGGAAGGACAGCCCTGCCAGGAGCTCCCTGCTGCCTGGGGTGTGGGAGCGCTCTGCTGTCTGGAACCGTGGAGCCCACTGATGGCCTCTCTCAGGGGATGAGAGGGATCTAGTCCGGATGACGAGGGGAGGAAAGTGGGAAGGCCAGAAGGCTCAGAAGGATCGGGGGTGTAGCCTGGACCCCAGGGTCGGGAGAGGGCCTCGGAGGGGGCTGGGAGGGGTGGGGGGAGCTTCCAAGCAACACGGGGTGGGGGCAGGTTGATGTGTGGGAGGAGAGGGCCGGGGGGAAAGACTCCCATGCTCAGGACATGCCTGGGGGGCTTGTGTAAGACAAATTTGCGAGGGTTTCAGTTTAAAGTGTCAGCTTAAACGTACGCTAGTTTCGCTTTTCCCCCAAATCTCGCTCAAACAGCAAGAGAGGGGAAGGGTGAGGAAAACTAAAGAGGAAATAGCCACAGCCAGACCTGGGAAGCTGGCCGATGAGCTGTAACTGATCCAACCCACAGAGAAAGGCTGTTGCTCAGCCGGTGGTAGGGACAGGGTGGCACCAAGCCCACTAAGCCAGTAGGGCTCAGAGGGCTCAGAAGCCGGGTAGGAAACCTCTGCAGGTGGAGGGGAAAGAGGGAGTTACAACGGGGGGGATTGGTTGGAAGTTGTTTAAGGAACAATCAGATCCCTAGACCCCTTTCCTCTCCCCCCCCATCCTGCTGGGGATTAGGTACAGTTGGGGGGCACTAAAGAGAAGGTGGGAAAATTGGGGGATCCTGCACATATTGGGACCGTACCCCCAGCACTCCCTCTGCTCCAAGCACCCCAAATGCTGGATGATACCGCTTTTCCTCTAGGCAGGAGGCTAGAAGAGTCTTCTCTGAAAAG
Organism: Acinonyx jubatus; assembly: GCF_027475565.1. Taxonomy (NCBI): domain Eukaryota; kingdom Metazoa; phylum Chordata; class Mammalia; order Carnivora; family Felidae; genus Acinonyx; species Acinonyx jubatus. Next base: position 122,564,551 of record NC_069388.1, on the reverse strand, counting down.
TCTGGCCTGCTCAAGAGGAAAACCTTAGTACTGATATTTGGCGATGTTCCGACAAAGGGTCCACCCAGATCTCTCTCCAACAAAGGCCATGTTTGGCAAGCCCCACCCTAGAACGACTTTTAAAAATGAATGTTCCGAGAACAAAAATAAAACACTGTTGGAAATTTAAGACATGATAGCAGCCATAAAGAGGTTTGGAGGACAAAGTTGGAAGAAAAACTTGAGGAATTTTCCTAGAAATAAGAATGGGGAAAAAAAAAAGACACAGAAATGGAAAGTAGGAGAGCAAAGATTTCAAGCAATGGAGGATTAGTCCAGGGAATCCAATGTCATGTGACAGAAAGAAAGAAGAGTCCGGGGAGAAGGTGAACACAGACCCACACCAGGCACACCTCTGCAGCATTTCACACAACCGGGGCCCTAGGCAGGCTTCTGTAAGCGGTAAGGGGTGGCAGACCACAGGCCACGTGCCAAGGATAAGGAATCAGGATGGCTTTGGTTGTCTCATCAGCAGGACTGGGACACAAGGAGACAATGAAGGAATAGCCGAGTTGGTAGAGGAAATGCTCTCCAATCTAGAACCCTCCATCAGGACAAATGACCAATAATGCATGAGAATAAAGACAATTCTAGATGGGTGATATCACAATCCCTCCGAGGCAATATTTTTCGCGAAACTACTGGACCATGTGTCCCAAAACTTACAGTACGCTGAGGGGAAAAGAAAGGATACAGCAGAGCTGACCTAGAGAGGAGGAGACAGACAGTCACCCCCCACCCCCCCGGATGATGGTGCAGGAAGACAGGGCTTCAGGGATGTGGATGACGCAGGAGCAGGGGAGACTCAGGCAAGATGCGTGTGCAGAAGGCTGTCCCACCACCAGCAAGCCCACTGGCACCAGGCTGTCTCGCCATCCTGAGAACAGAGGCCTGGCTGAGCCTGGCCCAAATCTGCCCTGCCCTGGGCTTGCCTTGACCAGGTACTGGGGAAACGCATGCCCTCCTGTCCTGGCCTGTGGCCGCCCCACAGGACTTTCTGGTTTACCCTGCTCCTGAGAACAGTGTGTGGGCTGTAGGGAACTTGTAACGAATGGAAAAGTGTAAAGCAGCTCACTCTTCTGCCAGATGTCCTGCATGTGGCCCACACCCCAGCCCTACCAGATGCCCTCGCTCAGGGCCTTGTCCAGCAAAGTCCCCAGAAAGGGATTTTGTAAATTGTTGGCGATTCAGAAGCCACACAGTGGCCCAAGGACTCTATTCCGCTTATCTTCTCTATCTTCAATAACACCGGCAGCCTTTCCCTTAGATGTCTGGTCGTGTTTACCACTCTGGTTTTCAAGTCTGGCTCTGTCTGCCCCCTCTCCCACACCTGATCCAGATCTGTTCTTCACTCTTCTCCACCCCACTCCAAGCCCAGGAGCTGACCTTTACAGTCACCTGGATGGGATCCCTTATGCCCCGGGCTCTCTGGTGTCCAGTCAGGTCCAGCCAATGGAAGCAGCAGCAGGTGTGGAGGAAGGAGGAGAGTGAGGCCAAGCAGATGGCCCTGGACCCATTTCAGGAGGCTATTTACCATGAGTTCAAGGCCCCAGAGGGGGGCCCTATCTCAGAGCTATAGCTCTCCCCCTGGGTTCTGGGAATCACTCCCTCCTCTTGACCCCTCAGGTCTAGGAGTAGTAATGGCTCCCCACTGTCACCAGCCCCGTCTTCCCTTAACTCCATTCACACCTTGTAAACCGTCCCTTCATTAATCTTTCCCCAGTTCCCCTGGTTGTGTGCTGTGTCCTGCCAGGGTGCTGATGGAGACAAGCGCCAAACACTCCACTGTCTGGAAGGACACAGAAAATCTAGCGAGAGGACTGGGGGTGGGAGTACGGTATGACCAGGGAATAGCACACAAAGGTACAGGTAATGCTACAGGTAACGCGCACATGAATGCTCATCTTATGATTGTTGTTCTGATTGTATCTACCCATTTTACACACTCTTCGGAATGTATGAAATACTTCACAATACAGATGATTTGCAAGGGCACATGGGAGTCTTTTGGAGGCACTGTCTTATTTCCTGTCTTGGGTGATAGTCACATAGGTGTTCACTTTAAAATAACTTGTTAAGGGGCAGCTGGGTGACTCAGACGGTTAAGTGTCCAACTCTTGGTTTTAGCCTATGTCCTGATCCCATGGTTCGTGAGATCGAGCCCTGCATCAAGCCCCCCACAGGGCCCGCACACACAGCATGGAAGCCTGCTTGGAATTCTTTCTCTCTCTCTCCCTCTCTCTCTGCCCCTCCCCTGCTTGTTTTTTCCTCTCAAAATAAATAAACTTTAAAAATAAATAAATAATAAGCATAAAAATAAAATAACTTGTTAAAACGTGTATTTATGCTTTATGTGTTTTTCTATGTGTGGGACATATTTCACCATAAAAATTTTTAAGAAGAAAAGAGGTCATCTACCATGCTGTTTTGTGATGTCATCTCCCCTTTTTTCCTAAATTTCATTAAGTTCTGCTACGCAGCCTGTGTTGGTGGTCTCAGCCTGTGTTATGGTGGCCCTTTGGGGAACAGAGGGCTCCAGAGGGAGAGGGGAGTCTCCCCAGGAATGACACAATGCAGACAAGGAGGAGACGGGGATGGTAGGGACTTCAAGCAGAAGCAGGACACTGGAGACAGACCAGAGTAAACCTCCTTGTCACCAAGACTTCTCCATGACATTGGAGGAGAGACATCTTAGGGTCTTAACCTTATCCTTGATAGGGACTCAAGCCAATGTATTTAAATATTACAGAAAAGGGTAATCCCATAATCTTGGAGAATTTGGAGGCACCCTAAGAACTCAAAGATGGGTTACACAGGAGCAAATAAGATGGTGGATGTGAACATGTTTTATGAGTGCCAGCCAGTTTAAAGGGTTAATAACTGTTAGTATTGGCTGGGATTCCTCCTCTGTCCCCTTCTGGGGTGAGTTTTTCCAAAAATGCTGGGGTCTTTGGGGGACAAAAGGTAAACCAGTCAGGGATCCTAGTTGCGAAACAACACAGTCTACTCTAATGAGATTATGCAGAAAAGTAAGTTATTAAAAGATATTATGAGGCTCACAGAACCCCCAGGAGGCCAGAGTCAGACTTGGCTGCCATGAAGCCAAGAACAATACGACCAACCCACAAAACAGGAGCTGCCCAGAGAAGACAAAATGGCGCCACCACACCATACATAGCCCTGCTTTAGGCATGGTCCCAGAAATTGCCACTGCTGCCCAGAAGAGCCAGATGCCTCCACCACCATGCTTTCCAACGGAGGACCCCTACAAGTCCCATTCAGGGACATGAAAACAGCAGAGTCTGGTCATAGTACCTCCCCTCAGCAGGCAGAGGAGCAAGTTCTGGCTTTGACCTTAACCTGGAAGGACTCACCATATGGAAGATTCTCCAGACACAGGAAGCGTGTGCAAAAGATGCAGGAAGGCCACAGACATGACAAACGCTACTGGAAGGGTAGAGTGGGGCTATTGGGTGGAGATAGTTATTTTCACGTCCAAGGCAGCAGCCAGGAAAACAGGACTGAGGACAGTTGGGCTGCCCATTGACTCTGGGCTCCCGATCTTCAGGTCCTGCCTGGCTTCAAGCTCCTACCTCGGGACCAGGCCTCCGAGACCACCCTAGCTGTTCCGTGTCCCTGCTGCCCTGCCCACCTTTCATTCACCTGGTGTCTCCTTTCCCCCAGGAACCAGGACCACAGCCTTGGTCTTACCATCTTCCAACCCACCCCGCTGCCCACACCCCCACTTACCTGTGTCCTCCCAACCCCTGACCGAGGGACCAGAGACTGAAGACAGCAGTGTTGGAGCAGCTGATGGAGGCTGTGGCACAGATCCAGAGAAAGGCTTTCTGTATGCCGCATGGCATTTTGAGTCTGAAGGCAAATCTCTGAGACATCCAGCACAACTGGTCCCTGCTAGGAGGTCTGGGGGCAAGTGCAGCCAGAGTTTTGGGAACATCTGTGGCCTGACGGGCAGGAAACAGCCTTAAATGACAACCGAAGGGCATTGCCAGGCCAAGATGTGCACAAAGCCTTCGGGAAGTAGGCACTGCTTCCCTGAGGTCTATCTGTTCCTTTGGCATCCCAGTCCTAGGGGCTGGGGGCTCTGGTGTAACAACAGGGAGTCAGAGCCCGGAGCAGAAGAGGGAGGCTTGGTAGGGAGTGGGGGGAGGGGAAGGGAAGAAGAGAAGGCTCCCTTCTAGGATGCACTAGTGTTTGAGAACTTCCAGAGGAACATTCCGGAAATAGGAGAGGTAGGAGTCACCTGTGCCTTTTTAACTCTGGCCAGTCGGTGAAAGAAATGCCTTGCACGTCCTGAGCTCTGAGACCGGTGCTGGCGGATGTGGAAGAGAGGGGGCCGGCTCTGTCCTCCTGTGCGTCTGCTTCCGGGGGGGGGGGGGGGCGGCCCACGGCCCACCGCACGACACGCGTTCCCGTGGACAGGACGGGGCGCTGGCAGCCTGTTCACCTTCCCGTGGCCCTCAGGGTGAGGCGGGGCTGGCCTCCTCCCTCCGCTCCGTGGATGTGGTGCCCCCGGGCCAGGCTGCGGAGGCTGAGGCGCTGGCGTGGGCCACACAGAGGCAGCCCTTCAGAGAGGCGGAGGCAGCGGGAATGAACTCATGTTTTCCTCAGCTCAGGCGCCCTGATCGTAAAACCGGGACGCTGAGCAAATGGCCCCAGGTGCGCGCTCTCCCAGTTTCACTGGGATAATAGTCAGGAGCTGCAATAGGGCTGACCTGGTTTCGATGGAGTAGCTCTTGCTCCGGCCCAGCCTGCCTCTGCAGCTCCTCCCCACCTGCCCCCTCTCTACCTGCTGTCTGGTGGGGACCAGGTCCTCGCTGCAGCCCCAGGGAGCCCTGGCAGGAGAGCAAAGCCCCTTCCTCAGACAGGCTCCACCAGGAGAGGCCCGGAGTGTCCAGAGAATGGAGGGCCAGCGCCTTGTGCCTCCCTCAAGGGTCCTCTCACTTTCAGTTTCTTTGAGTCACTCCTCACTCCACAGAGATCTAGAATCAGATGGGACAGCACTCTTGTCCTCTGTCTCTAAAACTGCTTCCTTTCACAGATGGGGAAACTGAGGCTCAGAAAGGGGAGGGGAACAATCACAGTCAGTGGCAGAGCCGAGACTGCTCAGATTTCTGAACCTCCGGCCCCATTCCTGGCCCCCTGCCCCTATGGAGCAGCATGAAAAGAATCATAAGTTGAGCAGAAAACTTCAGGAGGTGCTCCCAGGCTGTCTCGGGTGAGGCTCTCAGACCCACGTGAAGTAGCCTTGCTCCTCAGACTCCCTGGGACAGGCAGGAACCTGGCGGTAGAGCGGGAAGGCCCATGTGTCCCCCGTCCTTTGTGCTCAGCTCCTCCAAAGCTGCCGCCCACCTCACTTCAGAGCTCACCTCAGACACCCCAGGGCAGTCAGGAGCGCACCCCCATCGTCCTCAGGAGATAGGAGAACTTCCCGCCCTCCTCTGCGAGCCCTGGAGGCAGACAGCCTTCCTAGCAGCCGTTACATGGGACTCTGAGAAGGGTCCTTACCAACCTCAGAGGGTCTGCACCTGCCTCCCCGACCCTGCAGGTCTCACGGCCTCTGACCTCCCAAACTCCCAGGACAACCCTACCTCACCCCTGTCAGGGAGACTGTGGGGAAGTGGCGGCTTTGGAGGCCCACAAACTGAGGAGACCCGAATCCTAATGGTTCTGTGACTCCAAGTTGCCTGGCCTTTGTGAGTGAGTCTGCTCAAGCGGTCAAGTGAGATCAGAGCCCTCCCCACATGGCTTCAGTGAGGACTGGAGATGCTCGAAGAGAACGGGCTCTTAAATCACAGTGGCTGTTATTGCTAAAGATGCCTAGGAAGTCCCTTCGACACCCAACCTTCGGGTTCCTGGGCTCCCACCCTTCCTGGGGTCCTGTGGTGCTGTGAGTTCGGGCTCTAGCTGCCCTCCCACCCGCCCCATTTGGGCAGGGTGACAGAGTGAAGAGAGGCCCTTGGTGTCACACACACACACACACACACACACACACAGCCTCCCTGCTGTGTCAGCCATCATCTCCAAAAATGGGAAAACGGAACACTCATCAGCTCACAAACAGACAGTGACTCTCAGAAACAGAAAGGAACAAAACAGGAAAGTACCCCAACAACACAGGTGAATCGCAAGAGCATTAACCAAAAATTTAGCAGCTGAATGAAAGAAGACTGGGGCACCTGGGTGGCTCAGACGGTTAAGCATCTGGCTCTTGGTTTCAGCTCAGGTCAGGACCTCACGGGTTCAGTTCGTAGGATTGAGCTCTGAGTCAGGGTCTGTGCTGGAGTTGGCTCTCTCTCTCTCTCTCTTTCTCATACACACACACACTCTCTCTCTCTCTTAAAATAAATAAACTTAAAAAATAACTAAATGGAAGAAGACTGGGGCGCCTGGGTGGCGCAGTCGGTTAAGCGTCCGACTTCAGCCAGGTCACAATCTCGCGGTCCATGAGTTCGAGCCCTGCATCGGGCTCTGGGATGATGGCTCAGAGCCTGGAGCCTGTTTCCGATTCTGTGTCTCCCTCTCTCTCTGCCCCTCCCCCATTCATGCTCTGTCTCTCTCTGTCCCAAAAATAAATAAACGTTGGAAAAAAAAATTTTTTTTAAATAAATGGAAGAAGACTAACACAAAACGCTACATATGCAGTTATATGTATATGAACTCTAGAAAAGACAAAACTATAACTCTAGAAAGCTATTTAGTGGAAGCCTCAGGGGGGAAGGAGAAGTTGGAGACTGACTAGAAGAGGGCATGGGGGGATTTTGTGGGGAGATACTCAGTATCTTGTTTGGTGATAGGTATATGGCTATTTCCATTTTGTAGAACTTCTTAAACTATAGGCTTAAACTGGGTGAATCTTGCTATATGTAAGCCATGCCTCAATAAAGCAAGAGCTCTTTCAGCTTGGAAAACGTGGTCTGGGATGCACCCTCACTTTGCCTGGCCATACACTCAAGGAATAATTTCTCTACTTAGAGAACCCTTAGGAAGCATCTAGTACTTAACAGAAATAAGACACTAAGTGACCAGGGAAGATGAGGGAGGACTTGAAGAAATACAAAACTAGGGCATCATAGAACAGTTGACCTTCAATAGACCCTACATATAGATGGACTCAAGCCTTGGTGCATTGATGCCCTGCTTTTCTGCCTGAATCACAACTTCGATCCCTTGTCTGATATCCTCATTCCTCCTTGCTCTGCCTGAGAGAACCTCATCCATCTTTCATGAGGAATAAAAAACTATCCTTTCATGAGTGAGACACTATTCTGTCTCCCCAGAGCCAGCGTGGCTTGCTTGAGTCACCAGCCCGAGACACAGTGGCATCTCTCTCCTCAGCCTGTTCCTGAGGCTTCTCCAGGCCAGCAGGGCCACGTGGACCTGCTGTCCCTGAGGTCTGGCCACACTCCTGCCCTTTGCAGCTGCCAACTCCGACCTGGTCTCTCCTCCTCTGCCTTCCCTGCCCGGAATGACAGCATCTTCTAGCAACTTTCGCTTTGGAGTGTTGGGTTCCCAACACTAAAGTCAACTCTTGAGTGTGGGAGCCTTGTCCTAGCTGCTGCCAGTTTCACAAAGGCCCAGCGTGGGACAGGCATGGGACACCCTACCGATGCTTGAGAAAAATGTCCGTGTTCATCAGAGCCGCCATTAATTCTGTTCTTCACTACTCACCCTGTGTAGGAGAGAAGGCGAGCTCCATCTAACTGAAGCCCAGAGAGAATTTATTGGGCCACAGATCTGAAAAGACCTGACCCTTTTCGTTAGGTTTTGAAATAGCTAGATTCCCTCCCCGCTCTCCTCCCTGCCCCTCCTCTCCCTAAAGTCTCTCTGTCTCCAAGTATCCCATATATATGGGGTATTTTAGCCACAAAACAAAAGAACAAAACATAATAAAACTCATGCAAACGGACACTCTGGGCTGAGGAACTTCAAAGCACGGCCTATATTTTGTCTGTTAGTTTCAGCTGGGAGCATACTTTGCTTCTGCTTGACTGTCCTTGTATTCTCACAGTGCCCAGCTCGGGGCCAGGCACAGGGCCACCCCTCGAGGAAGGACATGACTCAGTCCGGGTGAGGTCAGAGAGGGAAGGGGAAGGGGTCAGGGATGGGTCAAGTCTGGGGGCTGCTACAGGAAGAAGGTCCTTCAGGGCTGTTAATTCTCACTCCTGGCCTTTCTGCACATGAGGCCCCAGAGCAGGACCAAAGCCCTGTCCTCCTCCCAGACTTCCGCACGTCCAATCAGCATCTGCCATAGCAGCTAGGGCTGGAACGGAGTCCTGGTCAGCATCAGCCGGGCTGATGCCAATTAAGACCCAGGAATCCCCTGCCCCTAACCCTGGGCTCAGATCAAAAGACCTTGGCCCTCAGATGAGGGGCTCCAGACCATAAATCTGAAGGAGCTGGGCCTCCAGCTAATAAGCTGTCCTGGCTCAGACCGGAGCAGGATCCTGGATCCTGTTTCATTCTGGGAAAAGCCAGCCTAGAGCAAGGGGGGGCAGAGGGGCCCTCGACTCCAGAGGCCTCCATCCCCCCTACAGCACCAGCTTGCTCAGTAAAACCTGTGCTGAGTGTCCTAAAGGGTACTTGAGAATCACAGTCATCCCCTGGGCAGCTCTGCCCCATGGGGCCTCAAGAGCGGCTCTCAGTGCCCATTGTCTGCCCCCACAAGAATTTTAACTGCAAACATCTGGGTGCAGGAGACTCCGGAAGAGCCAATGTCTTTACTGCCTTTGATTCCCTTCATACAGAGGGCTTTTTAAATTTTAATTTGAGGTGACCTTTGACCTGAGTTCCCATTCCCATAGATTCCAGATATTTCCTGTGCCCTCAGATAACCTCCCAAACCAGCCCCCACCTGACCAGAAGCCCCTTCTAAGGGGGCACTGCCTCCCTGAGCCATGGTCCACTTGGAGTCCCCCCTCCCCACCACACACACATACCTCTGGTTGCCTCCCAGTACCTTCTTTTGTCTCGAGAGCCGAAGATGCCTGTGCACCCACCAAACATCTCCCCAGGGTTCTGGACCCAGCTCAGCCCAGCCCCCAGGAATCCAGGACGAAAGCACCTTTGGTCTCTTGCCTTCCTGATTTTCGGTAACAGCAACAATAAACCATGGGTGCAGCACCTGCCCTGTGTCAGGGAACCTGGTCATTCCAGAACAATTGCCCTGAACTTACGGATGAGGAAGCCAATAATGGAAAAGAAAAGGGACATGAAGAGCACAAGTGTGTGGCAGAGCTGGAGCCTTGAGTAAGGTTTGGGAGCCATGAGCCAGGGCCTTCAGGAGGGAAGCTCAAGGCGCAGACCACAAGGCCGATCAGTCTTGGAGCTGCTGGAGCATGAGTGCGTCTCCACCTGGTCTGTGAGCCTGAGAGGCTGACATGCTCTCACCAGATGTGGTCCACCCGTCTCCACATAGTGACAAGCATAGCAAAGCCCCAGGGGTCTCAGCAAAAGCTGCAAAGGGCTGAGAAGGGACAAAGGGAAGAGGGATGGGCAGGAGCAGGGCCAGTCAGACCCTCAGCCTCCGATGTTCTCTCCAAGTAGCTTTTGGACTAAACTGGAGAGATGCCTTCCTGTCAGTCCCCACCGTGTGCCCTGCGTTGTGCTAAGCTGTGCAGGAGGCTATAAGGGGGGCGGGGGGGAGGGGGCTCCTGGTCTCTGCCTTTGAGGCGCTGGCAGAGGAACAGGGACACACACACACGTAAAGGGACCCCAGGACTGGAGCGTAGAGTGAAGAGGGTCAGGCAGGCCCCTTGCAAGTGAGACTTCCCAGCAGGGCCTGGCTATGCGGAGGCCTCCCGTTAAGTCCCCACACAGAGCTGGGTCAGGGCTCCAGCAGCCATCACTGCCTCAAAGATCCAGCCAGCGCCATGGGGTGGCCCATGGGCCTAGCACCCTGGGCCAGAGGCTGCATGGCACCATCCGGCCGCCTCACCAGCCCCAGTGCTCAGCCCCGCAGCCAGCCCCAGCTTCCTCACCAGTGGTTTGACCACATGACTCCTCGTTAAAACCTGCCCTGGCACCCCATCCCCTCCTTTTCATGCCCAGTGACTCACGCTGCCTTCCCAGGCCCAGCTCACCGCAGCTGACATCACCTTCACCCCACCCCTTTCCAGCAAACCCTCTTTTCCTCTGATCCACCTTCTCCTCAGAGTCAAGAATGCGAGAGCTGGGATGGGTCTTAGGGAGAATCTGGGGCAGCCTCCCTTTAGAGTCGGGGGGACCTGGGACCTTGAGAAGGATACCAGTTTATTCCAGTTCACAGGCGGTAATGCATTTTGAACCTGGCTCTTCCACCAAAAGAGGCTGATTCAGGGCTCCCCCCAGGACGTCAGGGGAAAGAATCACTGCTCTCTCAGTCACTAAGCTCATAGCCCTTACACCCAGCCAGGAAGGCCCGGAACCAGGGTCCAGACGCCCCAGGGTCCATGGCTGCCCCTGGGCACAGAGGCACCAGGAGCAGCAGGAGATCAAAGGGTCACCCTGGCCTGAACCACTGCCCAAAGTGGGGAGTGGCCACTTCTTCAGAGAGATCAGTTGCTTCAAAGTAGAGAATAGAAGGAACAGGTGTAAGATCCTACCAGGAAGAGATTGAGTGCAGCCTCACAAAGGCCTGGAGAGATGGTGTAAAGGGACCCTCCAATGACCCGGAGCTGACAAGGAGAAGAAGACAGGAGCCAAAGGTCTGCCAGCCCCCAGAGCATGCCTTGTGTTTCAGGAGGTAAGCACAGCCTGGGGAGCAGTGCTTTTCAGAGTATGGTCACTGGCCCCACAGCAGCAGCCTCGCGTGGGAACTTGTTAGAAATACAAAATGCAAATCCGCCAGCTCCGCCCCAGACCTACTAAATCAGACACGTGGAGGTGGGCCCAGTAAGCTTTCCAGATGATTTGGATACATGCTCAAGTTTGATCTTCTTTCTGCCATAAAGAATAGCAAAAGCAGGAGGGCACCTTTTGGGATGAGCACTGGGTGTTATATAGAAACCAATAAATTTCATATTAAATTCAATAAATTTCATATTAAAAAAAAAAGAATAGCAAAAGCGATTAGTGGGTCTGGTACCTGGTCAGTACCTGCCAGTCCTGACCCCAGTGGGCCTCACCGAACCTCCTGCAAGCCCACCCTGCTTGCCCTTGCTGTGATCAGGCAGGACTTCTGCAGGCAGGACGTTCCAGAGGGGTCTGGAAAGAGTCTCACTGCCAGAGATGTGCCCCAAAGGCCAGGGTGAGCCTGAGGGCACATCCTCCAGCCATTTGCCTGCATTGTTGCCACTGTCCACACAAATAGGATGCTGCCTCAGTTTCCCTGACTCAAACTCCAACTCACTATTGGCCTTAGAACTCTGCCCTGGACCTCAGCCTACTTCACTGGGTCATGCCATGCATGGGGCTGGTCTCCTCACGGGTGCCTCATCCTGCTCCTTTATCCCCAGTGCTGGCTGAGGTGGTTGGTGGACAAACAGCCATCCATAATGTGCTCCGGGGCCCCCATGTACAACTGCACAGGCCACTTACTGAGCAAGGGCAGCTGTCTGAAGGAGTCAACAGAGGGGTAAAATCCAGCCCACACTGCATTTACCCATGTCTCCTCATGCAAGGTGGCATCCATCCAGTTGGGGCACCTTTTTCTAATTTGCACAAATGCATTATATGGGCTAGTGTTTGAGCATCACACCTCCCTTCCCCAAGGTCCCTTGCTCTAAGCTGGACACTCCCTTGCCTCCTCCATGCCTGTACCAGCTGGACCTGCACCGTCTCCACATGTCCACATCAGCTAGAACCCAGCCCTCCCAAACTGGCCGTGACTGCTGGCGTCACACATGCTAGAACTCTTCTCTCTGTGGAGCCTTTTGGCTGGATCAGCTGTCCTACCTTTTGTCTTCTCACTGCCTGTCCTCACTGACCCTTCTGTCTGTTGAAGAGGACATAATCAAGGGCGCCTGGGTGGCTCAGTTAAGTGTCCGACTCTTGGTTTCAGCTCAGGTCGTGATGTTGTGGATTCGTGAGTTCAAGCCTTGAGTCGGGCTCTGCACTGGCAGCACAGAGCCTGCTTGGGATTCTCCATCACCCTCTCTCTCTGCCCCTCCCCCACTCACGCTGTCTCTGTCTCTCTCAAACTAAATAAACTTTATTTTTTAAAAAAAGATGACATAATCAGATGCAGACAAAACATCTTTGTCAGCTAAAAGTTTGAAGTCATTTCATTACAGCATTTCCAAGACATCCATTGGCAGCTGTACCGGAAAGGCCTTCCTTATTCGGCCTGCCTCACAGGTCACCCCTTGTAACTTCTGCACATTAGGGGCCCTGGCTCCCTCCAGTCCTCAGAGACCTGGAAACCGTGCTCCACACCTGGCCCCATGTGCATCTTCTGTCTTCTGCCTCTTTAACTAGTCCCCCGTGACTCAGTCTCCCTCATCACTGTAGGTCAAGCTCTGCTCTGTGGATTCTGCTCATTGATTTTCTTCAGACAATTGAACACACACAAGTAGGCACCTAACTTCTCTGTTTTAACCATTCGGGATTAAGAAAGATCTTTCCAAAACGTAACGTATTCTTTCCTGCCTCCTGGAAGAGATAGATGAGAACAGATAAAACATAACTCTTCTTTGGAAACTCTAGATCATAATAATTTTTTGAACAACTCTAGAAGTGTTTTTAGGGACACCTGGGTGGCTCAGTCGGTTAAGCAGCCAACTCTTGATTTCGACTCAGGTCCTGATCTCACAGTTCGTGGGTTCAAGCCCCATATTGGGCTTTGTGCTCACAGCACAGAGCCTGCTTTGGATCCTCTGTCTCCCTCTCTCTGCTCCTCCCCCACTTATGCACGCACGCCCTCTCTCTCTCTCTCTCTCTTTTTCTCTCTCTCAAAATAAATAAATAAATGTTTAAAAAAAATTTTAGGTGTTTTTAATAACTCAAGTAATTACATGAGTTTTTGCAGTAGAGAAAAAAGTGGAAAATACAGATAAAGGAAAAGAAAAAAGGAATCGTATCACCTGATATCTTACCAGCTAGAGGCAATGACTAATGACTTTTTGTTGTATAACTTTCTGGACTTTTTCCTAAGCAAACACACTTCACTAGTTTGGGGCAAAAATTCAGTCACTTTTATTTATTCAACAATTGCTTGAGCTCCATATGCCCATATGAACAGGAAACCTCATCCCACACCACACCCACTATTCCACACCCCCACCACCACAGAAACTGGGGACATACTCAGTCCTAGGAGTGATTCTGGCTGCAAATGGCAGAGACAAACTGAAAAATCAAGTGGTCCCAATTCCCACGGCTTCTGGAACAGCACTACTGTGTCTCTGTGAACAGTGGTCTTGCAGACTGCTGGGATCTGCCCTTTGCCGGCTCACAGAGGTGCCCGGCACCAGGCTCCAAGGTTCCAGAGACAGCTGAGCACAGGGGGACTTCTACTCTCAGCCACACCCCAGGCCCAGGCATATAGGTGCCAGAGTTAAGCCAGGTCACCAATTCTGACCCCGCCCCCTTCTTCCTGGTGCCCACCGCACCCCCTCCCTGAGGGCAGGGGGCTTCCCCTGCAGGGACACGTTCTCAGAGGGATTCCAACTGCAACATGGAAGGGGCCTCTGTCTCTATCCCTGTCTCCCCAGATGCTCCTTGGCTCCAAACAAATGATCTCCCTGCTCCTCCACACAGGCACTTAGAGGAGCCTGCCTTTGTCAGGCCACCCAGGAACCTGCTCCATCCTTTCCCCAGGGACATCAAGGCCCATAGCCTAACCCATGCACCACCAAGAGGGGCCACTCATGGGACGGGTCCTGAACAAAGACGTCAATTCTTACCCAGTTGTGTAGACAAAGAAGGAGCCCATTGCAACTTGCATTAAAAAGAAGGGAAAGTTCTGGGGCATCTGGGTGGCTCAGTCAGTTAAGCGTCTGACTTCGGCTCAGGTCAAGATCTCAAGGTTCATCGGTTCGAGCCCCGCATCAGACTCTGTGCTGACAGCTTGGAGCCTGGAGCCTGCTTTGGATTCTGTGTCTCCCTCTCTCTCTGCCTCTCCCCTGCTTGGGTTCTGTCTCTCAAAAATAAATAGATGTTAAAATAATAATAATAATAATAAAATAAAAAAGAAGGGAAAGTTCTGACCTGGCAAACTACCTGGAACCAGCAAATTTGCAATATGCCCATTCTCCAGATAAGGCCACCAATACCATTTGCTTACTTCTTGAGAGACTGAAGCTCCAGCCTCGAGCACTGAAGATTGTATCGCGAGGCAGTTTCCTCACACTGATGACACTGATGCTCTAGGAATTCCTCTCCTGCTGGGAGGAACCCCGGCTGCCCTCTGGCCCCAGCCCCCAGGCCATGTGACCCAGGGAGGCCCTGCCAGCACTACTTACTAGGCTCTAGGTGCAGCTGTGGTACCCCGCAGCCCAAGGGCAGGAAGGATTCTGTTTCCAGGCCAAAGGCACCGACACTTTGTCCCCTGCTATCTGGGCCAGGGCGGCATCTTGTCAACTCCGGGGCATGATAGGAGCTGGGCTGGGACAGTCCCTGAAGTCAGCGTGTCCTCCTCGGCCACCATCATGAATGCAGTGCACAATGGAGGGAGTGGGGAGCAGTTTGGTATGCATTTATGTGTTGATGGCCTGAGATTATTTGAGATAATTAAATATATTTTCCCCAGGTTGGAGAAGAGGGGAATGAAGAGGTGGAGTGTCTGGGAGCTGGTCATTCCTGTCTCTGCTTCCTCTCCCCTTCCCAACATCCTGCCCACGTGTGGGCCACATGTTCGGCATTCGGGTGCCCCCCGTGCCCCACTGCATTCTGCTAGAGAGCACAGCCCAGTGGTGGGGAGGTAGAGAGGGTCTACATCTTCCGTCCCCCACTCCGGCCCTTGGGCCACCATTTTTTTTGTTTTTGGGGGGTCAGAGGACATGGAGGGCAGGGGCCCAACTTGGTGCCACCTGCCAGGGTGCCAGCCTCCGGGAAGAGGATCACCTGTGCATAGAAGCTGGCCCAAACTCTCAGGTTCACAGTCAAACACACCCAGTTTTGGGGCCTCAGGCTGGGTGGGACAGGTGTATATCTTGTCTAACGAGCTCTACAAGGCAGGAGACAAAGGGAGAGAGAAAGTGTTGACCCAGAAGCTGGAGGAAAGAAGGACTAGGGTCTCTCCAAGGGTAGAAACTCTCAAGGGAGTGCCTAGACGCAGCAGGGCCAGGGCAGGGCACGGAGGTAGCCTTCCTGGGGCTCTCACAGTTCACAAGTGAGCTGGGGCAACTGGGCAAACAGCTGTCAGAGGACCTCCGTACGAGAGGCACTGGGGAAGCCTGACTATCCCGCACCCACCCCCCCCAACTTCTTACCTTCATGTAGAAAGAGGCAATGACTCAGGAAACGGACTTGCCCTGAAGCAGCAACTGCCCAGCAAGTGCACCACTTTTATTTAAACGACAGATGTATTTGGAGTGGTCTTGGGGGGTACACCTGTCATTCCAGCACTTCACCTGCCTTCTTGCTGTCCCAGGTCAATCCTCCCCCCAGATTCCTTTGCCTTCCTGCCTCTAGCCTCTCTCTTCCAATCTATCTAACCTGCTTCCTTAATGTTCATAAAGCACCAGTTTTATTAGGTGTCAGTGTTCTGCTCCAGAACCTTCAATGGCTCCCACTTGCAATGAGGTGAAGTTCAAATCCCACAGCCCACATTCAGGGCCGTCTGTGGTTAAGGTGACCATACAGTCCAGTTTGTCTGAGACGGTCTGCTTTATACTTGCTGCCCCGGCACAATGATTAATAGCACCTCCTCTCATACAAAAGAAGTGTTCCAGTTTGGACAATAAGTGATGTGACCAAGCTGTCTACAGTCTACTCCCAACCTAACGCTCCAGGCTAATGTCCAACAGTCTCTCCTCGGATGCTCCAAGTCAGTGGTTCCTGACTCTGGCTGCTCATTAGAATCACTTGGGGAGCTTTTAATAAATACTGCTGCCTGGGCTGACCCTCAAGCAATTTCATTAAGACAGAATCTCTAGGAGCAGGGCTCAGGCTTCGGGGTTTTTTTAAGCCTCCGGGCAACTTTGATGTGCAGCCAGGGTTCAAGACAATTGACCTAAGTAAAACAAGTGTCTTGGAACTCTGTCCCCGGGCTCATGTCAGACTTTTCTGTCTCTGACTTTTTCGGTAACTTGCTCTCACTGCCAATCACCCATTTAAGTCCTACTTACACTGCCAAGCCCACTTCCAATGCTGCCTCCTCCTTCATTTTTTCCAGCCCCTGAGCTAGAAGGGGACCCCCCCCCATCCTCCTCTGCCCCTCCCTCCGTGGCTACCCTGTATTATGATGTAATTTGGGTTCATGTTTTGAGCTCTTCATAGGCCTGTGAGCTCCGTGGGGTGGATTGCAACTGATTCATCTCTGGGATGTCGGGACCCAGACCCAACCCGCAATAAAGACCCACACCAGGCTGAGTGACTGTCACATGGGCAGCATTGCCCACCACCTGGCTGGACACAGCGGCCCCTCCAAGTTAACTTTCTTTCCCGATGTGTGTGGCTTCTCGTTCATTCGTTCATTCGTTCATTCGTTCATTCTGCTTCGTGCCAGATGCTGTGCTCCCCCCACCTTGAACCCCTGCACTATTGGACAACCCATTTCCATCCTCTGGGCAGCCCAGCAGACCGTCTTTCACATAAATGCCACTCAGAAAATATTGATTAATAAGCAACTGACGAATGGATAAACGAAACATGACAGATCCATGCAATGGAGTATTATGCAGCAGAAGAAAGGAATACATTCTAACACACTGCAATAAGGGTAAACCTTGAAAGCATTATGCTCAGTGAAAGGAGCCAGATGCAAAAAGCCATAAATTAGATCGTTTACATGAAATATCCAGGAGAGGCAAATCCACAGAAACAGAAAAGAGATTAGTGGTTGTCAGAGGCTGGGGGAGGGGGAGATTAGGGCTAGCTGTGAATAGGTACAGGGTTTCTTTGGGGGAGGGGGATAGTTAGAAATGCTCTGTAATTGGATCGCGATGGTTGCATAACTTCGTGAATATACTAAAAACCACAGAACTGTACACATTAAAATGGTGAATTTTATGGCATCTGGATCATATCGCAATTAAAAAGAAATACTGCTAATGGGTTCTTCTTCCTTTCCTCTGTTCTCAACCATTAGTGTACCAGAATCAACTGACATGTTTGTAAAAGTGCGGTTTCCTGGTCCTCACCTTGGAACTTCAGAGTCAGTGGATGGAGGCTGGGACCAAGAATCTGCATTTAATGGTGGTATTCTAAGTGCCATCACCCTGTTCCACAAAGGACTTGGGTCAGGGCGTTTCTGAGCCAACCTCAGAACCTCAGAAGACAAATAAAATTCTTTAACCTATTATTTCAGAAAAAGAGCTGAAGATTTCAAACACAACCGAAACTTTGTTTTTAGTCTGCTTCTTATTAAAAACAGACTGGGACCCAAAGAAACCCCATCAGGGGTAGGTAATGAAGTAATCACGATCATAATAAAAGAACAGAATGGAAAAACTGCCTGGCCTCTAGCAAACCGCAAAAAAATTGTCTTCTGCCTCCAGTGCTCAACTGAGCCATTCAGATGAAAATATCCCACTAGCCACATGGAGAGCTTAATTTGGGGAAGGAGAACTAAACATTGGTAAATCCCTGCTCACTGCCCCTGCACAAATACATCTTTACAGACACCCTCTTCTACACTGCCAAAATTCTAATTTTTGGTATGTGCTCCATGATTAGGGCTTTCTTTGGGGTTATAAGGAAGCAGAGTTGTAAATCGGTATTAGAATGTGATCAAAAGGAATGTCTGTATGCAATTATTTTGTTTTGAGACCAGCGTTTAGAGGCAACAGCTTTAAAGCACTGACGTGGTCACGTGGCACAATCTTGCATACATACGCACGCGTGACTTTGGTCCCCTCGAAAGAAGGAAGACAAAGGCCTGGATTTGATCATTGTTGCTTTTTTGTCACAGGATGAAGTCTCACCCTGAGAGCTCAGAAGTACCCTCTGTACCATCTCCCTTGGCTGGTCCTGAACCATTTCAAGAGAAAGCCTTGCTAATAACCTCTTGCCCCGGAAAATAGCAGTTAACTGTAATTTGAGAACAGACACCACTTGCTTAACAGAAATTCACTTAACAAAACTCCAAAATGAATAGGGGTAAATGAGAGGAAATAGCATTTGTGATGCACCTCTACTGAGTGCACCCAGGTGCTGGGCAACTCCACAGACATTGTCGCATTTCATCCAATGAGCCGTCACATCAACGCCACAACAGAGGGAGTATTATCCCCCATAGGACAGCGAAGAATCTGAGGCCCAGAGGGGTTGTATAACTCTCTTCTGGTCACAGGTTAGTAAGTGGCATTGTTAAAGCAAGTGAAAAGATCTCAAAGGAATGACATACACACAAATTCTAGGGAATGTGGGTGTCCCATGAATACATCTTACAGTGGCCGGCTTGGTGAGGCTGCTGCCATCTGTTACACATGCATGTGGGAAAGCAAAATCCAGCTGGTCAGATAACGTCCCAGGCAGTCAGCACATTGCCAAGTCGAGCAAGCCCCCATCATCAACGGGCATGAAACCAAGGGGTGTGCTTGGGAATGAAACCATTAACACTGATGTGTTCTAGCGATTGCATTACTGGCATCCTAAGTCACAAGGCTCTGGTTTGGGCCCCTGTCTATCAGTTCAGCCTCTTTTCTAACTGCCTCTCCCTTTCTGAGCTCTGGCCAAATAGCACATGGCTGTCTCTTGAGAGTGTCATGTTCCTCTCTGTCCCAGGCCCTTGGTTCCTGCTCTCCCTCTGACTGCCCTTCTCATGACCCCAACCTCCTTCATGAACTATGACTAGAGGGAAGCTCCATGAGGACAGGGACTTTGGCTGGCTGCTTCATCACTGCATCCCCATAGCCTAGATGGTGCCTGGAACACAGTCGGCATTTGATAAATGGCTATAGAGAGAATGAATGAATGAATGAATGAATAATATATCAGACCTCGGTTCACACTTTACTTCTTCAGTTTAGTTTTCTCTGGGTTACAACCCTCTTGTTAAATGCTCTGATTTCTGACCTACCTTTCTTTCTTTATTATATATGTATATATGTCTGTGTATAGATAGATAGATAGATAGTTAGATATACATATATACATGCTTATCTAATGTCTGACTCTCCCACAGGACTATAAGTTCCATGAAGACAAGGACTACACCATGATATTCTTAGTGACAGTTGTATTATAGGTATTCAGTAAGTCTGTGACGGATGTGTAAATAGCCAAGGATGTCTTAGAGAGGTCAAATCTTTCTGAGCTATTTTGGTAATAAAGTACTCAGAGGAACTGAGAAAAAAATGGGTCAGAAATCAACAGATAAAAAAAGGCAAGGGGTGCCTGGGTGGCTCAGTGGGTTAAGCGTATGACTTTGGCTCAGGTCACGATCTCACAGTTTGTGAATTCAAGCCCCGTGTCATGCTCTGTGCTGACAGCTCAGAGCCTGGAGGCTGCTCCGGATTCTGTCTCCCTTTCTCTCTGCCCCTCCCCCACTCACACTCTGTCTCTGTCTCTCTCAAAATTAAACAAACATTAAAAAAAATTTTTTAAGGCAATAATTTTCTCTCTCTCTCAAAATAGATAAATGCACGTTTTTTAAAAAGGTGGGGCGCCTAGGTGGCTCAGTCGACTGAGTGTTCAACTCTTGATTTCAGCTCAGGTCATGATCACACGGTTGGTGAGGTTGAGCCCCGTGTTGGGCTATGCACCGGCAGCATGGAGCCTACTTCGGATTCTCTCTCGTTCCCCCTACCCTCTCTCTCAAAATAGATAAATGAATATTAAAGAGAAAAAAGGAAATAATCTGATTTAAAAATGGGCAAAGGACCTGAATAAAAAGTTTTCCAAAGAAGACATCCAAATGGCCAACAGGTATATGAAAAGGTGCCCAACATCACTAATTATCAGGGAAATGCAAATCAAAACTACACTGAGATATCATTTCACACCTGTTCAGGATGGCTATTATCCAAACAAACAAACAAACAAAAACAAGAAATAATGAATGTTGGCAAAGAGATGGGAAAAAGGAGCCCTGGGAATGTGAATTGGTACAGATATTACAGAAAACAGTATGGAAGTTCCTCGAAAAATTAAAAATAGAACTGCTGTATGATCCGACAGTTCTGCTTCTGAGCCTATATCCGAAGGAAATGAAATCAGTATCTCAAAGAGATATCTGTACTCCCAGCGTTACCTATACTTTGAAGCAAATGTACTTATATTTATTATTTATATTATATGTATAATGGAATACTACTCAGCTACTAAAAAGAGGAACTGTTCATTGCAGCAATATTCACAACAGCAAAGGTGTGGAAATGACCTAAGTGTCTGCTGACAGATGTGTAGATGAACAAAATGTGATGTAAATAATGAAATATTATGCAACCACTAAAAATAGGAAACCCCGCCATTTGCAACAATGTGGATACACCTGGAGGACAGTATGCTAAGTGAAATAAGTCAGACAGAGAAGGCAAATACCGTATGGTATCACTTTCTATGTAGAATCTAAAAAAAAAAAAAAAAAAAAAAACCAACAAAAAAAACCAGTCAAATTCATAGAACCGGAGAGTAGAGTGGTGGCGGTCAGGGCCGGAGGTGTGGGGGAGATGTTTGTCAAAGGCTACAAACTTTGTTATGAGATGAATATGTTCTGAGGACCTAATGTAAAGCTTGGGGAATATAGTCAATGATATTGTAGTGTATACTTGAAATTTGCTAAGAGTAGATATTAAGTGTTCTCACCACACACACACACACACACACAAAAGTAACTGTGAGGTGATGAATGTGTTAATTAACTTGATTATGGGTATCATTTCACAATGTATATTTATATCAAATCATCATGTTGTACACTTTAAATATATACAATTTTATTTGTTAATTATACCTCAATAAAGCTGGAAAAAAACCATGTCTAAATCGTGGGCAATTATTTTTCTCCAGAAGAACATACTCCTGATTTCAGAATGAAAATCTGTGGGAAAACGAGGTTCACTTAAAAGCCCATCATCACCTTGTAGCCATTTTGATGGAGTGCATGTGCTTCATTAAGTGAGGGGACCTTCATGAGATTCATTTGATTTATTGCTCGCACATTTCCTAAAGCACATGGTGGCAGGCAGAAGATGTGGGTTGTGGGAGTCTGGAGGGACGTATAAAATCGGAGGAGCCAAAGGCCATTTCGTTTTCATGGTTTCGTCGGCAGGGTCTGCCTGGCAAACCTCAGCTGCACGGGGTGGGCTTAAAGCCTGGACATGTGGAGGCCAGAGACGGGGCTGGAGCAAGCCATCATCTTACAGGCAAGTTCCCCTCACAACCTCCTTTTTTTTTTTTTTAAATTTGCCACCTCCTATTTGCTGGCAATAGTTTTGTCATCTGTGCCTACACAGGGACTATCTCGGTTGTGGGTGTGCTGGCAAGCACGGGAGGCTGGGTCCTCTGTGGTGTCAAATACTTGCGGGCCTCCTGGAAATGGGCAGGACTCATTAGAGCACAGAGCATGGAGAACCCAGGGTACAGGGGCTGGCAGCTGGTGGTCACTGAGGACACAGACACCCATCATCTGACACAGCTACCGATTCCTGGGGCCAGGGGCCTTGTTCTTCACCTCTGTTTTGGTGCCGACTGGAGGAGGGGATAGCTTTGAAAACAAGGTAGATTTTTTTTAACCCCGCCCTAGTGGTCCGGTGGGTCCTGCTGGTCAGGAAGAAAGACCAATAATGAATCCCCTCACTCTTCTTGTAGGCAAAACATAACATTTACCATCTTGACCTTTAGTTTTACAATTCAGTGTGATTAAGTACATGCACGGTGTTGGGTGTCCATCACCACCATCCATTTTCAGAACCGTTTATCATTCCAAACAGAAACTCTGGACCCATTACTCAGTAACTTCCCAATCTTCCCTCTCCCCAGCCCCTGGGAAGCTCTATTCTACTTTCTGTGAATTTGCCCTTTCTCAGTACCTCATGTAAGTGAAATCATACCATATTTGTCCTTTTGTGTCTAGATTATTTCACTCAGCAGAATGTTTTCAAAGTTCATTCATCCACATTGTAGCGTGTGTCCAAATTTCATTTCTTTTTGAGGCTGAATAATATCCCATTATACGTAATACACCACATTTTGTTTATACATTCATCTGTTGGTGGTCATTTGGGCTATTTCCACCTTTTGGCTACTGTGAATAATGTTGCCATGAACACGGGTGTGCACATATCCCTTCAAGATCCTACTTTCAGTTCTTTTGGGTATACACCCAGAAGTGTGATTTCTGAATCAGATGGTAATTCTATTTTTAATTTTTTTTTTGGCGGTGGGGGGGGAGGGGGTGTCAAGTGTTGAGCAAGGTCATCAGCTAGATGTAAAGTGGATGGGAGATGGGGGTGCCTGGGTGGCTCAGTTGGATAAGAGTCCGACTATGGCCCAGGTCATGATCTCATGGTTCGTGGATTCGAGCCCCGTGTCTGGCTCTGTGCTGACAGCTCAGAGCCTGGAGCCCGCCTCGGATTCTGTGTCTCCCTCTCTCTCTGCCCCTCCCCAGCTGGCACTTTGCCTCTCTGTCTCTCAAAAATGAATAAACATTTTAAAAAATTTTAAAAAATGGGCGCCTGGGTGGCTCAGTCGGTTGAACGTCCAACTTCGGCCCAGGTCATGATCTCACGGTTCATGAGTTTGAGCCCCACATCAGGCTCTGTGCTGACAGCTCGGAGCCTGGAGCCTGCTTCGGATTCTGCATCTCCCCTGCCCTCTTTGTCCATTCCCCGATCACGCTCTCTCTGTCTCTCAAAAGTAAATAAAACATTAAAAAATAAATAAAGTGGGTGGGGGATGTGAGAGACAGGAGGAGGGGGAAGACACAAAATAGTCATTTTAGAAAGAGAAAATAAACTTAGCAGGGAAACATTTTAGGATTACCAGGTTGTATTGAATGATCATTTGAGGTTTGTGGTCATGAATTTAAAATGAAAATTATCTCTAGGAATTGTGCGTGCATGTGTGTGTGTGTGTGTGTGTGTGTGTCTAGGAGCGGTATCTATCATTCTCTATGCATTTTTGGCAACTTGCTTTACTGCTTCCAGTGTGCTATACACAGAAGTGAGGCTCTGTGGTTTGTGTAACCATTCTCCTGGTGATGGACAGTGAGGTCATCTCCAGCTCTTCACCATGATAAGGGAAGTTCCAGTAAGGGCCCTTTACCATGGGACTGTTTCTCTAGGAATGTATCAGAAGAGGATTTACTGGATCATAGGTAAGGGCATTTTAAAGCTTAATAGAGTCTTTCAATTGCCCTCCAAAGTGATTCTACTAATTTAGACTCTCACCAACAGAATATGAGAATAGCCCACATCTTCATCAGCCCTACAGCAATCCAACTTTCTATTTTGCTTGGCTGGGCGAATAAAAAGTGTCCCTCCATCGTTTTAATTTACGTTCCCTTTATTACTGGAGCTATTACACCCTTTCCTAAGTTTCTTGACCATTTGGACTCCTCCTCATGTGAATTGTCCTTTCAGAGCCTTTGTCCTGTTTCTTTGTGTGTATTGTGACTGTTGCAAGGATTTCCCTTAGATGGTTTCTAGTTTTCAGTTTGTTGGTGTGTTTTGATGTGGTTGAATTTACTAATATCCCTTCCTCAATGGCTTCTGTGTTGAGTATCTTATTTCACAAACTTTCCCTGTCACAAATCCATAAAAATAATATCTTCTGTTTTCTTCTAATTCTTTTGTAGTTGGGTTTTTTTTTAAAGATTTTATTTTATTATTTATTTATTTAAAATGTTTATTTATGAAAGAGAGAGAGAGGGGGAGAGAACAAGTGGGGGAGGGGCAGAGAGAGAGAGGGAGACATAGAATCCAAAGCAGGCTCCGGGCTCTGAGCTGTCAGCACAGAGCCCGATGTGGGGTTCGAACCCATGAACCATGGGATCATGACCTGAGCTGAAGTCAGATGCTCCAGCTCCATCGAGCCAGCCAGGTGCCCCTCTTTTGTAGTTGTTTTAATTCAACTTTTAGCCTTGAAAGAATTGTAAATTCACATGCAGTTGAAAAAAAATAGTACAGGAGGATCTCATGTACCCCTTACCCACTCTTCCTGAGTGGTAACAGTTTGCAAAACCACAGGGCATTACCATGACCTTGACATTGACACTGGTACAGTAAAGAGCTCTCACAAAGAGCCCCCATGTTTCCCCTTTATAGCCACATTTACCTCTCATTCCCCTATTCCCCGCCCCACTGCCGCCCTATCCTTAACTCTGGCAACCAGTGATCTAGTCTCCATTTCTACAATTTTGTCATTTTAAGAATGTTCTATGAGTGGAATCACACAGTATGTAACCTTTGGGGATTGGCTTTCTTCACTCAGCAAAATTCCCTGGAGAACAATTCAAGTTGTTTTGTGTGTCAATAGTTTTTCTCCTTATTGCTGAGAAGCAGCCCATGGTGGGGGTACACCCACTTTGCTTCCCATTTGTCTGTTGAAGAACATCTGGGTTATTTCAAGTTTGGGGCTATTACAAATAAAATTGTTAGGAACATTTGTGTACAGATTGTTCGAGAAATGCAATTGTTAGGTCAAATGAGTTACATGTTTAGTTTTTTAAGACACTACCAGTTTCCCTGTGGTTACCTCCCCACCTGCAAAGTACATCCAAGAAGATCCAAGTTCTTCTCATCCTGGTCAGAAGTTGATGTTGTCACTATTTTTCCTTTAGCTATTTTAATAGGTGTGTAATGCTATCTCTTGTGGTTTTAATTGGCATTTCCCTATGGCTCAGAATGTGGAAGGTTTTTTCATATGCTTATTTACCACTAGGATATTCTCTTCAGTAAGATATCTGTTCATGTCTTTTGCCCACCTTCTAATTTAATGGTTTGGCTTTTTACTGTTCAGTTTTGAAAAGTATTTATGTATTCTAGATGATGGTCCTTTGTGAGATAAGTGTTTTGCAAATATCCCCTCCCACACACACTGTCTTTATCTTTTTATCCTCTTTCCCGGGTCTTTCACAAAGCAAAAGTTGGGTTTTTTTTAAACTTTTTAACGTTTATTTATTTTTGAGAGAGAGAGAGAGAGAGAGAGAGAGAGAGACCGTGAGCAGGGGAGGAGCAGAGAGAGAGAGACAGAGACACAGAAACCGAAGCAGGCTCCAGGCTCTGAACTGTCAGCACAGAGCCCGACCAGGAGCTCTAACCCATGAACCGTGAGATCATGACCCGAGCTGAAGTCTGGTGCTTAACCAACTGAGCCACCCAGGCATCCTTTCACAAAGCAAAAGTTTTTAATTTTGATTAAATCCGATTTATCAGTTTTCCCTTTGATGGAGAGTGCTTTCGGTATCAAGGCTAAGAACTCTGCTTAGTTCCAAATTCCAAAGATTCTTCTTTTATGTTCGTTTGGTTTCCTAAAAGTTTTATAGTTTTGTGTTCCATATTTAAGTTTATGAACCATTTTGAGTTAATTTTTACACAGGCTATGGGGTCTAGATTGAGGTTCATTTTTTCTGCTTTGGATGGGTCCAATTGTCCCAGCACCATTTGTTTCAGAGGTTTTCCTTCCTCCTTTGGGTTGCGTTGGCTTTTTTAATCAAAACTCATATTGGGCATGTTTGTGTGGGTCTGTTTCAGGGTTTTCTGCCCTGTCCCACTGATCCGTGTCCATCACCCTATCAAAAACATAAGCTTTCGTTACTGTAGCTGCATAGTGCCTGGAAAGTTGGGTAGATTGATGCTCACTTAACTTCTCTTTTGCAAAATTGTTTTAGCTATTCTAGTTCCTTGACATTCCCATATAAATTTTAGGATAATTTGTCTCTATCTACAAAAAAGCTTATGCATTTCACAAGCTTTACTAATCACAGAACCATAAAAAAAACCTCCTATTTTTTTTCTGTTCTTTTGTAGTTTTTAAAAAATGTTTTGTTTTTTAAGTAATCTAGAGGTTCTTTTTTAAATTATGAATTGTGTGGAGTAAGGTGCAAACTTGATTTTCATTTTTTTGTACTCATTTCTCTCAACCCTTTTAATTGAATATTTTTTCACTCATTTGAAATACCAACTTTATCACATACCTCATTCCTACATATGCACAGGACTATTTCTGCACTCACTGTTCTCTTGCATTGGTCTATTTGTCTATTTATTCTTATATAATTGTTAATTCTATAACTTCACAATATTTTTTCTTGTGTATTAAGTAAACTCTATGCCCAACACAGGCTTGAACTCTCAACCCTGAGAGTAAGAGTCATATGGTCTTCCCACTGAGCTAGCCAGGTGCTCCCACAATATGTTTTGATATCTGGGAGGAGACGGTCCCCGTCACTGTTCTTCCTCTTCAAAACAGTCTTTTGCATCTTTTCTCCCATGTGAATAATAATAAAACTGTCAATTTTAATTAGATGGCTACTGGGATTATACTGAACCTATAGATAAATTTCCACCATGGACATTTTCACAAGGAAGAGATTTCCCAATATAGTACAACCCCCATTTGTTTGAGTCTTCTTTTATGTCCATTATTAAATTTTATGGTTTTCTCCAGATAAGCCTCTCATTTTTTCTTAAGAAAATATGTTGTGAGTTTTCATTGTGTGGTGAACAGGATCTTTTTTCACATATATTCTCAAACTGGTCGCTATCATGGAGGAACAAAGCCTTTTCATGTAGATGTTCCCATAGGATACACACAGGAATTTTTTATGGAAACCTCTATGTGAAAAGGGAGGGACTGGAGTTCAGAGAGGGGAACCCAGGGCCAAATGCAAGTCCTCTGTCCCCTCAAGCATCCAGAACTGCCTGGAAGGCTCTGGAATGGAGGGTGAGGAGAAGAGCAGAGCTGAGGGGTCTCTCACTTCCTGAGTGGGGACCCACCTCATGGTTTGGTTTAACTTGTCCTCCCCCTCAGAGAGGCTCCATGAAGACTTAACTACAGCTCTCCACCCCCTATCTCCCCTCCCCCACCCTATCTCCCATCCCTGTTCCCTCCCTATTGCTTTGCAGCTTGTCTCTCACAGGCCAGGCCTGTGTTTCTACCTGGCTCTGTGACCAGGGTCTACTGTATGTGGATCCAAGGGTCCAACCTGGTAAGTGGATGCCCTGATTAGTAACAGGTTAAAGGGTCATTACACCACGGCATTGGTAATGGCAATGAGGCCACTGACCATTCCTCGAGGACAAGGTGAGAGGTGAGAAGTGAGTATGGAGAAGCCAGATTAGAACCGAATTCCTAGGGGCACCTAGGTGAGTGAGTCACGGTTCATGAGATTGAGCCCCACATCAGGCTGTACACAGTGCAGAGCCTGCTTCAGCTTCTCTCTCTCCTCTCTCTGCCCTTCTCCCCACTTGCACGTACATGCGCTCTCTCTCTCAGGATAAATAAATAAGCATTAAAAAAAAAAGTTATGGGAATGCAAGCTGGTGTAGCCTCTCTGGAAAACAGTATGGAGGTTCCTCAAAAAACTAAAAATAGAACTACCCTAAGACCCAGCAATTGCACTACTAGGCATTTATCCAAGGGATACAGGTGTGCTGTTTCAAAGGGACACATGCGCCCCCATGTTTATAGCAGCACTATCAACAATAGCCAAATTATGGAAAGAGCCCAAATGTCCATCAATGGACAAATGGATAAAGAAGATATATATATATATATATATATATACACCATGGAGTATGACTCGGCAATCAAAAAGAATGAAATCTTGCCATTTGCAACTACGTGGATGGAACTGGAGGGCATTATGCTAAGTGAAATTAGTCAGTCAGAGAAAGACAAAAATCATATGACTTCACTCATATGAGGACTTTAAGAGACAAAACAGATGAACCTAAGGGAAGGGAAACAAAAATAATATAAAAACAGGGAGGGGACAAAACAGAAGAGACTTATAAATATGGAGAACCAACTGAGGGTTACTGGAGGGGTTGTGGGAGGGGGGATGGGCTAAATGGGTAAGGGGCACTAAGGAATCTACTCCTGAAATCATTGTTGCACTGTATGCTAGCTAATTTGGATGTAAATTTTTAAAAATAAAAAATAAAATACATACATACATACATACATTAAAAAAAAAAGTTAAAAAAACAAAACAACTCAATTCCTAGCTTGGGCAGCAAAGGGGTCAGGAATGAAGGAGACCAGCCCGCAAGCACCAGGGTGCAGGGTGACATCCACTATGGGAAGGCAGGCCTACCGCAGGAATTGAGGGGCCTGGCCAGCAGCTTCTGAAGTAGCCACCCTGTGAGGCAAGATGTGGGGAGGGGCAGTCTGGGAGCCTGGGAAGTGAGAATGCTGGGAGTCCACCTCTGTGAGTCACAAGTGTGCGGGGCGGGGGGGGGGGGGGGGGGGGGGGGGGGGGGGGGCTCAATCGTGTGCATGACACTTGGCTTCTTTGTTCCTGTGTTTGTCTCACTCAGGAGTCATCTGGTGTCGGGAAGAGTCCCAGCCCATCTCGCTGAGTCAGGAGGCTGAGGGAAAGAGCACCCAAGCGAGTGCAGAATCAGTGTCCCCGGGGTGTAGTGTAGAGGCGTCACAGGGAAGCAGACAGAGAACCCCGCAGAGGGAAGGAAGACTGGGGCTAGACTCCGCCCTGCTCTTTCTCACCCGAAAGACCCATTTCAGCTGCACCATGCAAATTCAGGGTTTCTGTAGTACATGAAGGTTATTCAGCTCCTATAGCTTTGTGACCAGAGCTATTTTCTCATCCAAAAAATAAAGATAATAATCCTACAAAGTTCCCCAAGTTATAAAACACTTATCACTGGAGAGAGTGGGTGGTGTAATCGATTATTTTACATAGTATGTGGACATAGCTTTAAATAATGATGAACCTTGGGGCACCTGGGTGGCTCAGTTGGTGGAGCATCTGACTCTTGATTTCGGCTCAGGTGGTGATCCCAGGGTTGTGGGATCGGGTCCTGTGCTGATCATGGAACCTGCCTGAGATTCTCTTTCTCCTTCTGCCCCTCCCCCACTTGCATGTGCTCTCTCTCTCTCTCTCTCAAAAAAAACAAACAAAAAAAAGTGAATAAAATGATGAGGAAAATACATTACCTCACCTAACCTTACAGGGTAAGGCTGTTCCAGAAAAGCTCAGCAGCATAATGAAGTCATTAAAGGTCCACATTATTTTAATCTTTCCTCCTCACCTTATTGGCTTAGTCCTTAGGCATGTGTCTTTGCAGCTACAAAATGGCTGCCTCCCCCCCACACCCCCACCCCCAGGTCAGGATTAGTATATAGCCTAAAGACATCCACTTTATGTCTTTATACTTTAAGACATGCACATTAATGTTATTTACAGACATTAAGGGTAGTCGCAACTTGTTTGCTTTAAGGCATATACACAAATGTGGTACTGAAAAGAAATTCACATAAAATAACCTTTTTAAAGTGAACCATTCAGTGGGTCACAAGGTTATACAACCATCACCACCATCTAATTCCAGTTTTTTTTTTTATTGTGGTAAAAAGTATCTCTAACAAAATTTATCATCCTAACCAGTTTTTGGTGCATAGTACAATAGCGAATGCACATTCTTGTACAGCAAGTCTCTCGAACTTTTCATCTTGCAAAACTGAAACACTACACCAAACTAACGATCCCTATTTCCCCCTCCTTCCAGCCTCTGGCAACCCTCATTCTACTTTCTGTTTCTAAGAATTGTGACTGCTTTAGATAGTTATATAAATATAACTGGGAACGTGCAGTATTTGTCTTTTTGTACCTGGCTTGTCTCGCTTAGCACAACGCCCTTAAGGTTCACCCATGTTACAGCATGTGACAGGACTGCCTTCTTTTTTAAGCCTGCAGGATACCCTACTGTATGCATATACTACACTTCTTTATCCATTCATTCTTTGATGGGCATTCAGATTGTTTCCAGGGTTTGTTTCCTCACTTATTTAGAAAGCGCACACGCAATTGAGGGAGGGCAGAGAGAGAGGGAGACAGAGGATGCCAAGCAGGCTCCGTGCTGTCAGCACAGAGCCCAACTCGGGTCTCGAACTCACAAACCATGAGATCACGACCTGAGCCACAGCCGAGAATCAGAAACTTAACCGACTGAGCCACCCAGGCATCCCCTCTGGGGTTTATTTTGTAAAGAGGGAAGTAAATCTCTCCCAGAAGCTCCCAGGAGATTTTACTCAGCTTTCAGTGGCCACAGCTGGGCCATAATTCCATGCTGGCTGACGGGAGGCTGGGAAAAGTATAGGGTGTCTAGCCTCCCTAGGAGGAGGAGGGTTCTTCCAGCAAGAAAGATGGTGTGAAAAGGCTGTAGATAACAGTGTCAGTCACAGTGAAAGCCTGGAACCTCTCAAACAGTAGTTAAAATATCTCAGAATACCTCAGCCCCAAATCTCCCCGTATGCAATAGTATCCAGCAGACAATAAAATGATAACACTACATTTAATTGTGCAGCTATTTCTTTTTTTTTTTTATTTAAAAAAAATTTTTTTTCAATGTTTATTTATTTTTGGGACAGAGAGAGACAGAGCATGAACGGGGGAGGGGCAGAGAGAGAGGGAGACACAGAATCGGAAACAGGCTCCAGGCTCTCAGCCATCAGCCCAGAGCCCGACGCGGGGCTCGAACTCCCGGACCGCGAGATCGTGACCTGGCTGAAGTCGGACGCTTAACCGACTGCGCCACCCAGGCGCCCCTGTGCAGCTATTTCTAACAAGTGCTACCAGTTATAATTTCCTTTAAGAATAAGTAGATTTAAGTCCAAAAAAAAAAAAAAAAAAAAGAAGAAATTGAAGGACACCTGGGTTGCTCAGTCAGTTAAGAGTCTGACTCCTGCTGATGCATAGGGGCACTTGTACCCTAGTGTTTATGCAGCTCTTTCAACAATAGCCAAATTATGGAAAAAGCCTAAATGTCCATCAACTGATGAATGGATGAAGAAGATGTGGTTTATATATACAATATATATATATATATTGTATATGTATATGTATATGTATGTGTGTGTGTGTGTATATATATATATACTTGGTGATGAGAAAGAATGAAATCATGCTATTCGCAGCAACGTGGATGGAACTGGAGGGTATTATGCTAAGTGAAATATGTCAGTCAGAGAAGGACAGATAGCATATGTTTTCACTCAGATGTGGATCTTGAGAAACTTAAGAGAAGACCATGGGAGAGGGGAAGGAGAAAAAAATAGTTATGAACAGAGAGGGAGGGTGGCAAACCCTGAGAGACTCTTAAATACAGAGAACAAACTGAGGGTTGATGGGGGCGAAGCAGGGGAGAGGGGAAAATGGGTGATGGGCACTGAGGACGGCACTTGTTGGGATGAGCACTGGGTGTTGTATGTAAGGGATGAACCACAGGAATCTGCCCCCCAAACCAAGAGCACACTGTACTCACTGTATGTTAGTCAATTTGACAATAAATTATATCTAAAAAAAAAAAAGAGAGAGAGAGAGAGAGTCTGACTCTTGATCTCAGTCAAGTCTTGATCTGAGTTCAAGCCCTGTGTTGGGCTCGGCTCAGCTCAGCGCTGGACGTGAAACCAATTTAAAAATAAATAGATGAATAAATGAATAAATAAATACAATTTTAAAAAAGAATTTGACCTAAAGAAAATAAGTAGAAAATAGTACAACTGTCGTGCAAAAGATATGGCAAACATCTTTAAGGTGGTAAGTAAATCATCCAAGTTTGGGGTGCGGGGTAATGGTGAGGTTTAAATGACATAACATATGCAAAGTCTCAGCCCATTGCCTGGAACACAAAAAGGGCTCTCTCAATGACTTGTGACAAAAACTGTGGTTACCTTCAAGTTAAAGTTGCCAGATTCAACAAATAAAATCAGAGGGCACTCAGTTAAATGTGAATTTCAGATAAACAATGAATAGGATAAGCATATCCCATGCAGTGTTTGGGACATACTTGTACTAAAAAAAAAAAAAAAAAAAATTATTCATTGTTTAACTGAAATTCAAATTTAACTGAGCAACGTTTGTTTTATCTGGCGATTCCATCTCACCCGCTTTCCCTGGAATGAGGAAGAGCTGAGACACAGCGTGGGGAACCTGGATGTCATCAAGGTAGCTGGGCAGAAGATAATGAGGGAATGAGGAAGCCCCTTGGGGGGCTGGAGAACCTATGCCCAGGAGCAGCCTCCAGCCCAGGCACTGCACCCCCAGCCCCTATTTCCCCCCAACCCTGGGACAGACCCCTGGACAGACTCTCCAGTCTCCTGCCTCCCCAGCTCCCGGTGGCTGTGATGTGGCCTGGGAGGGAAGTGTTGCTGGGGCAGCATATTATAGACAGAAAGGATCTTATGAACACACGGGAGTCTCCTGTGTGACTTTAAAGGTTTACCACAGGGACCTGGGCCCATAAACACTCAGACAAAGAGGTTTTATGAGTGTTGGGCTGAATGCATCCTTCCCTCACCTCCTCCCCCCTCCCCATCTGAGCCAGGCCAGGGAAACTCTTCTGTCCATAGAAGGGCACAGGGAGCTCCGGATGTGTCACATGTCCTTTTACCACCCTCCCTGGCCATGCTGAGCAAGATCCAATCCCTCCCCTCCACCACCCTCTACCACACACACACACACACACACACACACACACAGTGTCAGCTATAGCAAAACATGCCCCCTCACTTCCATTTGCTGCCTCAGCTCTTTGAGGGGGTGGGGGACACCTCAAACCAAGAGTTTCAACCAATCTCTGAGATGACAGGCCAGCTCGCTCGTCGCTCCCGGCAGTCTACCCAGCAGCACCCAGCAAGAGGACGTCGTCGTAACTACACAGGCCTGGATACTTGATTCCCACCCCTCCCATAGAGCTTCTGTGCTTTACAGCAGACCCCACTTAAACTCTCTGAATCTCCTGGGGGCTGACACCGTCTGCCATTTGTATCACAGGAAAGATGGGTTTAAATGGAATTCACTCGAGACAGCAGGAGAATTTCACATTCTCTAGGGAGAAAGACCTCAAAAATCTATGGGTCCTCATGTCTGGAAAATGGCGACTCTGATTCACACCAGGCCAAGAACAAAGAGATTCGTGAGCCCAGTGTGCCTTCTGTTTGTCCCATGGCACTGCTTAGCCCCATTACTCACACACAGACCAGGGTGACACAGCCGCTACAGTGCTTACTCATGCACTGCTTATCCCCTGGGTGTCTGCTGTGTGGGTGTGGGGGTGTGGGTGTGTCCTCCCCAGACAGACTGAAGCCCCTCTATGGTGGAAAGATCCTCTTGTTCCTTTGTGGCTCCATGGATACACAGGAAGGACATAGCAATAACTGCCCACCCTGCTCAGAACTTCTGGCTCCAGCATAGCTCACCCGAGGCGAGGGTGTGTGTGTGTGTGTGTGTGTGTGTGTGTGTGTGCGCATGTGCACACACAGACGTGTACACCAACCCCCCATGTCCAGCCCCGACGTCAGCTGTTAATCACCTTATTGTTGCACACCTTTCTATCTGTCCATCAGGTGCAGACACAGAAGCCTGAAGCAAACCTACTCATTTATGTCTGGGTAATGTCTACCAGCCTCTGCAGAGGCCTCGCTGGAAAGGGGATCTGCCCTGTCCCTCCACGCCATTCCACTCACCCCTTTCTTCTCACAGCGCCCTCCTTTTGCACATCACAGGGAAGCAAGCCCCCCTCCCGCTCGGGCCTCTCTCTTCCGTCCCCTGGCACGGCCACTCAGGCTCTTGGCTCCTCTCCCTTCTGGCACCACACTGACCCTTGTCCCCTGACCACTGGCTTGTGTTGTCAGCCATTCTGCTGCATCTGTTCTCACTCGAACTGTGCCCCAAGGGTGGGAGTCCGACCTCAGATCCCATAGCTACACTTCTCCAGGATAAACAGCCCACGGGCATTGCCACAGTGGGCCACCTATCAGCATGTAGCCAGCATGAAATCGTGCCCAGGGGCCTTATCTCTCTTCGCCTTGACTTCAATGCCCCATTTATTAACCCAGCTTTGGTGTGTGCCAGGGATACAGGTGTGGGCAGGAGAAGAAATGTGGGCAGTGTAGGAAGGAAGAAAAAACCCACCCCACCACTTGGGGACACATGCGCACAGTGGGCACTGC
Organism: Acinonyx jubatus; assembly: GCF_027475565.1. Classification (NCBI taxonomy): domain Eukaryota; kingdom Metazoa; phylum Chordata; class Mammalia; order Carnivora; family Felidae; genus Acinonyx; species Acinonyx jubatus. The sequence continues at coordinate 122,530,330 of NC_069388.1, read as the reverse complement.
CAGCCTGCCCAGGTCTTGTTGCCCGGCCTCCTGAGGCTGAGCATGAGTTAGCTTTCCAACTGAGGAAAGCGAGAGGCTCGGAGAGCATTTGTCGCCAGCACTGCAGAGCAAGCAGGGAGGCAGGAGCACTGGAGCCCGGGACCAGCATTGAACCAGGACAACAAACCCTCCCCAGCTTATAAAGTACCGCCCCCCACGCTGCACCTCCCCTGTCCCCAAAGCTGTGTGGCAATTCCAGGCAGCAGGGGGGCCAGGAGCGGAGGACCCAGAGGAAGCAGCAGAGCCCCCTCGGGAGAGCTGTTCTCCTGAGGTGTCCCCCTCATGCCCACAGTCAAGTCTATGCCCCAGGGAAAGCCAGGGCCCTGGTCCTTACAATCTCTGGGCATGCCTGTGTGAACAAGGGTCCCGGGAGGGGGGGAGGGGTGGGCCTCACGGCCAGGGGAATGTCATCCTCCCTGCTTCCCTGCTTCGCCCTGATTCAGGCATTCACCTTGCACTCTTGCTGCTCTAGCTATGGGCCACACCCCACTCTTGTGAAGATGCCATCCCTGTCTCCGAAGCATGTGGCTTCAGGGCCCTTCTGGCCTGGGAGTGACACTGAGGCATGGCCGTGTCACACAGCGCAAGGCTGGCCTGCTTTTGCATCAGGGTAGCTTCATGACCTCAAGCCAAGGCATCTTATGGTGGGGGGCAGGGGTGGGGGAAAGGATGCACGTGTGAGAGTCCCAGCCTCCACGTGGAGACTGACCCAGCTGCCCGCGGCTCCTCCCATAGCCTGGTCCTGGGTCTGACAGGCTGCTTTTATGTTGACAGCTAAGGTTTATAGATATTTCTGCAGCAGCAAGTTAAATCGCATCTGCTCGGGCAGATATCCAGGCCCAGGGCAGGCAGGCAGATGGAGCAGCCAGGGCCCTGGGGTCCAGAGGCCCTGGCAGGCAGGCCTTCCTGCTGTAAAGCCCTATGTCTAATAGGAAATGCAGGCTGGCAGAGAGGCAGGGGCGGCCAGCGCTGCTTCCTTCAGGGTCTCAGTGCCTCAGACGACTCAGCCTGTTCTTCGGTAGCCTCTTCACGTGGATTCTGAGTTCTGGGTCTGGGCAAACCCCTTTCTGGGAAAACAGAACTGATATCAGACTATGGCTTGTGGAACGAGACAGGCAGGAAGAGGGAGGGCCCCTTCTGCCAGCTGTGACCAGGCAGGGGATCCAGAAAGCTGGCCCAGGAGGCAGCGCACGTCGGAGCAGTGAGTGGGGAGCTGGTGGGGAGACCAGCCATGGGCCCCCGTCCTACAGGACTGGCAGTGCTGGGCACATTATTGATCATGGAAGGTAGGGCTCAAAGCAGACAGGGACCTCAGAGCTAGGTTGGAGGTGAGAGTGCTGCCCCTCGGGATCTCCTCTCCCTACTGGGAAGGCAGAGAGGGGCTCCCCCTCCGGTCCTTCTGCCACCAGCACAGCAAGCTTTGGTGGGGCCATTTCATTTCACAGCCAGCCCCTGCCTTGGTCCCAGGCTATGTGATGAGATGCTCAGAGACCTTCAACACACAGAGAGTGGACACCTCGCCTAGTACAGCCTGTGTACTAAGCTCTGGGGTTACTGAGTAAATGAAATACAATGTCTTCCTGGTTGTGGAGAGTAGGAGCAACACACAGATTGTGCTGAGGAGCAAGGGTAACGGAATGCAGAGCTGGTCCAGGAGGCACAGAGGGCAGGTCCCAGCCTCAGGGTGAGAGTACAGACCCCAGAGGGCAGAAGGGCAGGCTGTGGATCCTGTGGGGACCACCATCACCCAGCCTGGTCTCAGCCCAGAGTTCCCAGACCCCCCCTCACTCCCTCCATCCCTTCCTGAGAAGCCTGTCATGGGCAACGGCCAACAGGAAAAAGAAAACCCTCCCTCTCAGTGCTCCCTCACAGAGCCTGTTTCTGGTCTGGGGACACAGGCCCCCCTCCAAGGAACCAGCCAATTGGCCGGGCTGGGGTGATTGACACTCTGCCCCTCCGGAAAACCCAGAGTGACTTAGCTAAACAAAGCTCCCAGCAGGCTGACCAGGTTATCCTATCCCGTGACCAACGGTCGCTCACACCAGCCCAGTTTCCAGATCACATGTGTTTACCTTCATGGACTGCCTACCACGTGGAAGGTATTGTGCCGGGAGGGGCTTACAACATCCCTCAGAGACAGGCAGGGTGTCAGGTTATCACCTAACACTGCAGAACTAACCACCCAAAACACATTTACTTTGCCTGGGAATGTGCAGAGTGAGCAGGGCTCAGCAGGGCCAGCTTGTCTCTGCTCCACTGGGCATCAGCTCGAAGGCCGAGTTCAGTCATCATGTAGGGCCACTCACGTGCCTGGTTCTGGCCTGGTAAGAGCCAACGGCTGGGGGCAGGAACAGCTGGGACTCCTCACACACACCTTTCTCCATGGCAGCTGCTGGGTAAGTAGACTTTTTACCTGTGCTCGGGGCTCCTGGGGCAAGTGTCATGGGCAAGAGAAAGATGGGCAGACACCATGTCCCCTTTTCTGACCTAGAATCGGGGGCCACATAGTATCATTCCTGCCTCTATTCATTGGAAGCATGTCTTCAAAGCTGCCCCATATTGAAGGGAGGACAATTAGATTCAGTCTTTTGATGGGAAACATGTCAAAGAACGTGTGAACATGATTGTGAACGTGTTTTTAACTCACCACACAAGACAAGGGTTATTGTCCCGTTTCAGAGAGGGTCTTAGTTGGGGCATCTGGCTGGCTCAGTCAGCAGAGCATGTGACTCTTGATCTTGGGGTCATGAGTTCAGGCCCCACGTTGGTCTCAGAGAGGCGCTTAGAATAAAGTGGCTTGTCGAATTCACACGGTAATTTGGAATTGAGTGAGAACTCTAAGCCACGGCTCCAAGACCAAGCCTTCCTTCTATCCACCACCTGGTTCAGTGACAAAGGGCTCAGAGTTCTTAGAGCATCTGACGAAACCTATGGACAATTTTCTCGGGGGAAAAGTGTACACATATAAAAACGCGCGTCTGTGAGATTGTGTGGGCACTCCTTCTTTCTCGTCCAGCATGTAAAAAGCTACAAGCGGCCACTCCTAACAACAGGTAAAGAGCTGCAAACACTGAACACTCAACAATCCTTCCTAGATCCTTCAGAGGTGGGGTCACCGAGCAAACCATGGCCCCCAGAACCAGAGAGACAGACAGGTGAGTGCCGTGAACACAGTGCAGCTTCCAGAATACACTGGAAGCAGTGCTGGGCAGTGGTGGGCAGTGCTGGTACAGGGACTGGACCAGAGAGATTGGTGGAGCCTGAGAGAGAAGAACTACAGGGGACCCGGTTGCGGGGGGGGGGGGGGGGGGGGGGGGACTTTTGTCAGTTTTATCTCCAAGACCTCCCAGGTTTCCACGGTGAAAAGGAAAGAAAAATCCCCTCAAACTTGCTTCCAGCAGGGAGATGAGAAGAGGAACCATTATGAAAGCGCCTCTTAACACACCCTGCCCTGGGGGAAACTAGTTAAGCACAGCCTAACCTGTGGGGATTTTATCTGAGTCTAACTGACCTAGGAAAAGGGAACTACCCAGTTCAGCCCAGTCTAGCCATCTTGTCCCATCTAAGTGGGGAGGAAAAAATGGAGAAACATTTGCGAAGTTCACAGCCCAGAGGCATAGGCTCGCTGAAAGATGGAGACCTAATCACAGGACTATAGAATGTTCCCCTCACTCCATGCGTCACAACCATATCACTAAAGACCTACTTATAGCAATTTCTTTTACCCAATGAATCATACAGCTGTCAAGAAAAAATTAAGGGCATACTAAAAGACAAAACACAGTTTGAAGAGACAGAATAGGGGTGCCTGGTTGGCTCAGTCGGTTAAGTGTCCAACTTCGGCTCAGGTCACGATCTTACAGTTTGTGAGTTCAAGCCCCGCATTGGGCTCTGTGCTGACAGTGTGAAGTCTGCTTGGGATTCCCTCTCTCCCTCTCTCTCTGTCCCACACCCTGCCGGCTCATGCTCTCTTTCTCTACCTCTCAAAATAAACATTAAAAATTTTTTTGGGGGGCGCCTGGGTGGCTCAGTCGGTCAAGCGGCCGACTTCGGCTCAGGTCATGTTCTCACGGTCCGTGAGTTCAAGCTCCGTGTCGGGCTCTGTGCTGACAGCTCAGAGCCTGGAGCCTGTTTCAGATTCTGTGTCTTCCTCTCTCTCTGACCCTCCCCCGTTCATGCTCTGTCTCTGTCTCAAAAATAAGAATAAAAAAAACGTTAAAAAAAAAATTTAAAAAAAAATTTTTTTTGAACATCTATAAGTAAGATGCTAACAACTCAAAAGAATAGACACCATCCAAGAACAGACAGACAACGTACAGAGCAATGGAAAGTCTAAGAAAGAACCGATAGAAATGCTAACAATCAAAAACACTAATAGAAATGAGGAATGCCTTGGATGGGTTTATTAGTGGACTGGACACAGCTGGGGAAGGTAGGGAATGTAGCCAATGGTATCGTAGCAGCGTTGTGTGGTGACAGATGGCGGTTACGTTAGTGGTGAGCACAGCATAACGCAGAGTATTCAAATCACTGTGTTGTACACCTGAAACCAGTGTAACATTGTGTGTCAGCTATATTTCAGTTTTAACAATTAAAAGAATTTGCTCGAGGATATCTCAGTAAATTCTGGGGAGCAAACCAGTGTGACCCCAAATCAGGCTAATCAATCGTCAACTCCACACGCTCCCAGCACAGCCACCACAGCCAGGGCAGCTAGGGCACAGCCAGGAGCACATTCCTGACCCCGCACCTGCCCGGCACCCTGGAGGCCTCTCCTGGGGCCCAACCTTGGGGCTCTGGGGAAGGCCTCGCTTGTGGTCACGCTCTGGGGCTTTCCTCTGCAGGTGCCACCATGGTGCTGGGTCAACAGGACATCACATGGAAGCAAAGGAGGAGTCCCCTTCCTGTTCCCCATGTGGATGGCCTCCTGGGGCCTGAAAGGAGAAAACCAGAACCCTCAAAGCAGCCACCGGTCTCCTCATGCCCGGGAGCAGACTGGCCAGGGTCCCAGGGCAGCCACACCACAGAACAAGAGTCCTCTTGGCCTTGATACAGCGAGGGGTAGTATGGTGGGTCCCGGCCCTCCTTTCCTTCCAATCACACGTGAGGGAGGAATGTGAACATTGCCAGCCCGCAGGGGAAAGAGGGGTTGAAAAGTCCTTTGGCTCTGCAATAAATAACCCCCACTCATCCTTGCTGTCGAGAAGCCTGTGTGTAGTAGAAAACAGAGAGGCTTTATACATGGAAACTTGTGGTACAGTCCCTGGCACCGGCCACATGACCTTCAGCAGGTCCCACTCTGGCCGTGTCTCCTGATCTGTACTTAGGGCTGGAGTGAAGTGGAATATCCCACATTTGCAGGATGGAAAGGGAAGGGTCCCCTAAACAGACTCTCTGGGTGATACTGACAGCGAGTTTCTTTGGTATTCCTACGGGAATCCTTTTAGGTGAGTAGCCTTGCCCAGAAGTTTTCTTTTCCTCTTTTATTCATTTGGAGAGGTGATGGTGCTGAAGAAGGGGAACCTCCAGGGCAAGAAGAGTTTGGCTAAGGGGTAGGGAGAACGTGGCACCAGGGACGGATTTCACCCCATTTCGTCCCCTGGGCTAGTTTTTGAGGCTGTTACAGGGTTACAGAGGGTTACAGAAGGGTTACAGACAAAAACTGAAAGAGTTTTGTTTCTTTTTCTCTTCCTGAAATAACGAGCTTTATGACAGCTTGGACATCAGCTGCTTCTTACCTTAAGGCCCAGGTGACAAAATGTGGTGCAAATTGGAAGGAGAGAGGACCTCGATGTGTGGCCCAGCCCCGAGGTGGTGCCTCAAGTGTTCTCCCGCTTTGGGACACCTGAGCAGCGGAAGCGGAAGGAGCAAGTGACAAAGGTGCTAGAAGGCGGGTCAGATGCCCACTGGGCCTGCCGGGAGAGAAAGCAGCAGTACCTAGCAGGTGCGACCCACGCTCGAGCACACCTCAGACACAGTGGGGGTGGGGTGACGCCGTGCTGCCCGGAAGTCCTGCCGTGGTGTGGAGCCGTGAAGTTCTCGTCTGTGCCATAGGGTGGTGGGAGTGGAGTGTTCCCACGGGGAACACTGACAGAAGTTTTAAAAAGGGATGTGCAGAGGCTCCTGCGTGGCTCATTCGACCGACCATCCGACTTGGGCTCAGGTCACGATCTCACAGTTCATGAGTCCAAGCCCCACATGGGGCTCTGCTGTGACAGCGCTGTCTCCCTCACTGTGTCTGCCCCTCCCCACCTCCTCAAAAAATAAACATTTAAAAAAGAAGGAAAGAAAGGGATATGCAGAGAGCAAGTGAAGCTGTAAAAAGCAAGAGAGTAAAATCTCACATTCAGTTGGGAAACTGATGTGGAACTAGGCCTTGAATGACCAGGACGCCTGAGACAAACACAGACGTGTTTGTCTGATATGGGTACGTGAAAAATGCTCCATTCTTTTTTTTTTTTTTAATGTTTATTTATTTTTGAGAAAGAGAGAGAAAGCATGAGCAGGGAAGGGGCAAAAAGAAAGAGAGAGACACAGAGTCCGAAGCAGTTTCCAGACCCTGAGCTGTCAGCACAGAACCCGATAAGGGGTTCGAATCCATGAGCCCTGAGATCATGACCTGAGCTGAAGTCGGACGCTTGAACAACTGAGCCACCCAGGTGCCCCGGAAGTGCTCCATTCTGGGTATGGTCATTGCAAAGTTCCTACAGGAATATTACAAGTCTCTGACAGGGTGTTTTGCAGAACTTCTGTGGGGTCACTGCAATATCAGGGTGACGTGGGGATGCTGGATTACTGCTGACCTGCTGAGGGTAGAGAATGTCCCCAAAGGCTGGCGTGGACATCCTCTGACATGTGACTTTATTCCTGGTGTCAGAGATGGGGAAGTTTGTCTTTGGGCCCAACAGCAGCCCAGAAAGGCTCAGGAGGGCAGAAGGGGAGTCAGCCTTGGCCTATGGAAGGCATTGTCAGAAGGAGAACAGCCAGGGACCAAACAAGGCCCTGCTCACAAGCTGCACTCTCCATTTGGTTGCCACTGGCCACATTTCACAATTTATATTGACATTAATTAAAAGTTAGCAAAACTTAAAATTCCATTCCTTAGGCACAATAGCCACATTGCAAGTGCTTAACGGCCACCTCTGGCCAGAGGTTATGTGGTGGATGGTGCAGACATAGAATGTTTTCATCATCACCAGAAAAAGCTGCTACAACACTGAAGAAAGTCAGATGGAATGAGAGGCAGTGCTCAAACCCTCTGGAAGTGAGCCAGATGAGGAGGAGTGGGTCATAGAGGAGGCCTTGAAAGACCAGCGGCCCAGAGCAGGTCCCACCCCCAGGCCCAGGTCCTCTTTCCTGGCCCTCCCAGGCAGCCCTGAGGCCTGTCTGCAGCTGTCCCCACCACTCAGGGGCAGAGAATGGGCTTGCGGGGACCTGCAAGGAGCTGACCGGGTGCCAACACAAGGCCCAGCTGGGGTGGGGCCAGCAAAAGCGCCGCCCACCTGCCCACACCCCAGAAAGCTTTGCAGACAAAAAACCTAGCTGGGGAAGGGAGCCGGCTAGGGGCTGCAGGTGAGTCTGGCTGCCTTCCGGTAGCCTCTGGCTTTCATCACTGGGACAGGCATGGATGTCCTCTGAAATGTGACTTTATTCCTGGTGTCAGAGATGGGGCAGTCTGTCTTTGGGCCCAACAGCAGCCCAGAAAGGCTCAGGAGGGCCCCAGAAGGGGGCGAGCACTGTGGTTTTTTTCAAGGCATCTTTAATGTGCCTTGGAGTCTTGATGTCAGAGGATGTCCCCAAGCTCACTGCGTCTGTCTGCTCTGGGGTTTCCCTTATATTCATTTTTAAATTCATCTCGTAAAATTAGTTCTGTAAAGAGCAAAAGAAGGAACCCAGTGGAAAAGAAAAATGCTACAGTTTATGGGGGGGTAGAGGAAGTGAAAGCCCATTTGTGGCAAATGGGGCGCAGCTGAGAGCAAAGGCCTGCTCCTCCAGCTCATACTTAAGGTGTCAGCGCTTGGCACATTAAAATCTCTTAGAGTCTTTATAGAATCCATGTATATTTCTTGTGGATGAATATAAAATCCTTGTGAGATCTTAATGGAATCCATGTAGAAGCTTCATAGAATCCTTTGAGAAGCCACATAAAATCCTCATGGAATTCACCAGACTGCTCCTAGAAGCCTAAATCCCCATTGCTACACTCACGCACACGCTCCTATCTCCTCCAATAGAAGAAGCAAGTCACGTTGAACGGGGCCTCCTTTCCTCAGAGAAAAGCCACGTGATAGATCCATCTCTTACATGAATGTAGGGGCTGGAGACACCCACTGCCCAGGGTAAGGGGTTACTGCAAACTTCTGTGGCCTGACCTGGACAGATATCTATCTTCAGTCCCCTTGGTCTGTAAACCTGGTCCCTTGGGAAGAGGGGGATCTTGTTCATAAGGATCCAAGGGCTTCTGAGAAGAGAAGGGATCCCAACCCCTGTATGAACACTCGTCATGGTGGCCTGGGTGTACTGCCCTCCTGAGTATGAGCCCACGAGGCAGGAGGTTTGGTTTATATCGTTTACATATCCCCAGAACCTACTCCTGGGCCTGACACATAGTGGGTCCTCAGTAAATATTTGTTTAGTGAATAAATGAGTGACGGTGTGCTTGCAGGAAAGGACTCCAAGGGCTCAGAAGGGTGCCCACCAAAAGGACACCTGGTGACCTGGGCCACAGGTCAACATAAGGATTGGGCCAGGCACTGGGCACTACAGCAGACTGGCTGGGGATCTGGACAAAAAGGCCTCCTCACTGGAGAGAGAGAGAGAGAGACTCATCTAGTCAGGGAAAAGCCAGGAAATGGGATTCTGGGAGCACTAGGGCAAGGTTGATCTTGAAGGCATCTTGGTGGTGGATGGCCAGGGACTGCAAGGGCAGTCTCTGGCCTGTCCTGGGCATGGGGGGTGAGACAGAGCTGAGGATTAAGTCCTTGCAGGATCTGGAAGGGTTTTCTGGTTATTTTCTAGTTTCATTGCAAGCAGTATGGCTTTTGCTATCATTCTTCAGAGTTGCATTCTGCCAGAAGCCCCCAAATTCAACCTGCAAGAGGTTTGTAGAGGCACACAGAGATGGGGTCGCACCAGCAAGCCTGGCTGGGGGGGCTCAGGTTGCCAGAAAGGAGATTCTGTCTCTTCCAGGCAGAGAGGATAGGACCCCTTCACTGGGAGCCCCAGGCTCTGAGAAGTCCCTCCCAGAAAGCAGCAGGGCTGACTCTGGTCAAAGAAGCTGAACTCTGCCTGTCTGTCTGTCTGTCTGTCCCTCTGCACTGGGCACCACCTCTCTCAGCAGCTCCCTCTGCACACCCTGTGGAGCCGCAGCTCCACACCCCTTCACTCAGCTTGGCTGAGCGTGGACAGGAGCCCTGGCATCCAGGAATGAGTTGTTTTAGTCCCGCCAGAGCAAAGTAGGCCCAGGATTTATGTTTAAAAAAAAGAAAGGAGTGAAAAAAGGGACAAAAAAGGAATTCAGGCACCTCTAGCCCACAACATTTTTTACAGAAAACATCAAACATCCTACTTCTGCCAACATTCAAATTCAGGTGCCTGGAAGGGACAGCTAGAACTTACATGATAAAAGAAACCACACCGTGGTCACCTGGTCACCACCAGCGCCTCTTGCAGGCACAGCCCCCTGCCCCATGTGCCAGCAAGGACCTTGGGCAGCGGGGAGCTGGGCTGGCCTTCTTGGGAGATTTGCCCACCAGATATAACCTCAGCAGCAGCAGCAGAAGGACTAGGAGGACAAGGCAGAGCAAGTGGGGCCTTGGGGGTCTGCTGGAGTCAGGAGTTTGTTCTTCAGTGCTGGGGAGCCTTTGCAGGTTTTTGAGCAGGGGAGTGACTTTTGAGACATGTGCATTAGAAATGTTCTATTTAGGGAAACCGAATGTTCCAGTGTGCCTGGCTCAGTCCTGGTTTTCTGGGACGGTCCCGATTTATGCCTGCTATCTCCATTAACTCCCTGTTACACTTTCAAAACCATCCTGGTTTTGTTTACTGTATATTTTATGCTATTAGGGAATTATTTTTAATTGCTTAAGATATGATAGTAGCATTGTGGTTACGTTTTTTAAAAAAAAGAGTTGTTATCTTTTAGGGATATAGTCTTCATTATTTATAGGTGAATGTTGTCTGAGATTTGCTTCCAAATAATCTGTGGGGTGGATGGCAGCAGGGGATAGGTGGGAGCAGAGATGACACCAAAATTGGCTGAGTTAATAATTTTTGAGATTTGGTGTGGATACATGGAGGCTAATGAACATACTAATCTCTCTATTTTGATATTTGTTTGAAATTTTCTTTTTTTAAATTTTTTTTAAAGTTTATTTATTTTTGAGAGAGAGAGAGAGCAAGCAGGGGAGGGGCAGGGAGAGAGGGAGAGAGAGAATCCCGAGCAGGCTCCGCACTGTCAGCTCAGAGCCCAGTGCAGGGCTTGAACTCAACCAACTGTGAGATCGTGACCTAAGTTGAAACCAAGAGTCATATGCTTAACCGACTGAGCCACACAGGTGCCCCTGAAATTTCCCGATATAAAAAGTTAAAAAAGAAAGTGTCCCAGATTGGACAATAAATATGGTGACTCTAGTTCACTCACCCGGAGGGATTTTGTCCCCAGGGAACAGTCTGCAATGTCTGGAAACATTTTGGGTTGTCACCATGTGGGGTGGGGTTGGGTACAGGCCAACGAGGCTGCTAAATTCTGCGGTGCACAGCACAGCACAGCCCCCACAACAAAGCATTATTCAGCCCAAAGTGTCAGTGGTGCTGAGGTTGGGGGACCTGGGCTAGTGACAATGTCTACAATTTACTTTAAAGCACCAATCCGTGAAGGCAGGATGGTATGCGTTCACTGTAATTTGTGCTCTAAGGATGATTAGTAAACAAACACTCACAGAAATTCACACTGTAGGAGCGGCAAGTAAGGGCTTCAAATATAGTTACCTAAATCCACTCCCCAAAATTCATTAGTTAGCATGGAAGGTGTTCTAGATACTTTGTCTTTGGGGAAGTAAGTGATATTCAAGAGATGTGTTTGGCTGGAAAGATGGTACATGCACGTGTCTTTACTTGAACAAGATAGAAGAATCCCACAAAGCTGGATAAATGGCTCATGCCCATGGACTAGTGCTCTGGGTCTGTTTCCATGTGGTTCTGGGTCTCTCTCTGAGCCCCAACCAACCCCCAACATCAATAGAAGATTCTGTCCCTCGTCCAACCAGAAGGTGGGCTGTTCAGGCAGACAGAACATAGGCTTGTCTTTGGGGCACTGAACTTTTCACGCACGTGTTTGCTGGCATACCTAAGGACAAAGGAAAGGGATGCCCCCAAGCTTAGTAGACAGGGTCAAATGACCGTTTTTGTGCCTACTCGCTATTGAAAATATGCCACTGTGGCAGAATCTGGTCTGAAATTTGCTTTCATTATAACAATCTATCACCTAAAGACTCATAGCCCCACCTAATCCTTGGTGACACCAATGTTGACCTAAGAACTTGAGGATCAGGGAATGGCCAGGTTGGCTGAGGTCAGGAGGATGATGCTGGCTGTGTGAGCAGAGGATAAATGGACATTTTCCACTTCCTTCAGTGTCTCTAAAGCCCTGTACCTTCCTGGCACCAGCACCACATATCACACCTTTTCCCATCCCGCAGGGGTCTCATCCACATCTCCGAACACTTACATCTGTGGCTTCAACCATGGCCAGGAATGGTCTCTTTGTGCCCAGGGCCTCCAAGGCAGGACAGTAGACATTCAGGAGAGCTCTGTGGCCTGAGTCTGGCCTCTGGGGCTGGAATTCATCATGGTGGCCAAGACTGGTTTTCAGCTTCCTCTCATCTGCCTCCAGCAGCAGTCAGGCAGGAACAGGCTGCCTCAATGTCCTAGAAAGCCAGGGGGCCTGGCCGCTCAGCGTCACATTTCCTGCCCCCAGCTAGGCTCCCTGATCATAAGTGGTGGTTTGCATTTAGGGGCAGGGGGCAGTTAGTGAACAGTGGGAGTGGCTGGGAGGACCACTCAAGAAGCCTCATTTTCAGTCATCAACAGCTCAGGAGGTGTGAGCTTCTCAGAGCATATTCTGAAAAGCCTATTTGTCTGGAGAGAGGTGGAGAGGGCAGGGACCACCGAGTGAGTGGGGAAAGGGGTGGGCATTGCAGGGGAAGAATGCCAGCACACCAGCACACCGAGGGAGGCTGCAGGGCCCACAGAGAACTTTCTAGAGCTGTCACGAGATGAACTCCACTAACTTCACCATTCGGAGGAGAAGCATTGCCGTCCTAGCCAGTCCTCAACACATGTGCACACATACACATACACAAGCCCACCAGAGGTCTCTGGGCTGCATTTGTTGACCTCAGGGCCCTTTCTTTCCCGAGGTCTCAGATTACATGCCTCACATGGAGATCTCCTAGCTGCTAATGCCACTGTGTGAGGGCTCGGAGCCCCCCAAATGCTCCCACTGGCCCAAAGGCAAGTTCCCTCAATGGGCAACTCTGTCACAGTCAGAAGAGTCCCTGCAGGGGGCCGAGATCCCCCCAGAGGCCCGTGCTCTTCTGCCAGGGTTATTTAGTGGAAATCTCTGGTACAAGCCCATTGTAGCCGTCTTTGCCTCTATTAGGGCCAGGTATTGTGCCACGGGGAAGCTTGGGGTGGGAGGGAGAAGGGGTTCTAGGTCTACCATAATCCTATTAGCTCCCCTCCCCAAATCATGACAAATAAATATCCTGTAAAACAAAACAAAACAAAACCGGTTTGCTGCTTCTGGGCCCTTTTCCCACCAGCTACCCCCCAAGCCCTGCCTGTCCAGGGGTTCTGAGTTTCCCCAGATCATAGCCTACAGTAGCACTGGGATTCTACAGGGCCTGCTTGTGGCTCTTGCCCTCTCCTCATCCATCTGGGGTTCTCTGGGCCCAAGGATGGGGCTGGGGCTGGGGCTGGGTGTTGCTGATCTCTGTCTTTCCCACAACAGAACTCAGCCCAGAACCCCCTCGCCCTGTCCCCACCCCCCGCCCCCGTGGACAGAGGATGTCAATGAGTGTGGGCAGAATTTAATTATTGCCTGGCAAGTTCGGATTCGCATCTTTGATCTGCAAACCTGGCAATGCAGGAGACAACTCAGGATCTGGGCACAGACGGACCCGGGCTGGAATCCCCGCTCTGTCACCCACACCGAGTGACCTCGGGTAGTGGCTTCACTCCCCTAAGCCTGAGTGTCCTTGTCTGGGAAGTGGGGACAGTTGCCTAAATCACAAGGGACCGCGTGAGGGGTGATTACACAATGGGCACAAACAGCCCAGCCCAGTGCCTGGTGGCCTCTTGGCTTCCCCTTGCGGATTAGCCAAGCCCAGTGATGAGTGTTTTCATCTTGGTTTTGGGTGCTGGGGTTTCTGCATTATTGACCCAGTAAGCACTTTATGTATACCCTACTCCTCACAACAGTCCTCGGAGGAAAGCATCATCATCATCCGCAACAACACCATCTTTTTCATAGTCCAGGAATTAGGCCCAGAGAGATGGCAACGCTTGGCCAAGGTCACACAGCCGTAAGCAGCAGAGCTGTGGTTTGAACCAAGGCATTTGACGTCGGTACCCACCAGCCTCTCTCTGCCACCCCACTGCTCTGGAATCACTCTAAGAGGAGACTGGCAAAGAGACGTTCTTTGATGCATTCAACCTATTTGCTGAGTTCCTACTAGAGAATTAGGAGAGCTGGTCTCAGGCCCACCTTCGGACGCTCACTATGGGGTCCTGGGGAAAGGCTCCAGCCCACGCCTTCGGGGGGAGCTCTGCAGATCCCTGGCAGGGGTAGCCCTGCCCATCATGTCTTCCTCCGTAGCAGCTCGTTCGCCTGCCAGGGCCTTTGAACAATGATTAACTGCAGTGGGCAGGCTAGTGCAGGCTGGGACGGGCTCCGTGGGTGAGCTCACCCCTTGCACAACGGCTGCCGCACCCGCCTGCCCGGCTCAGGGGCGGCCCGGGGGGGCGGGGGGGCAGGGCCGGGCAGGCTCCAAGAAGCTAGGGAAACGGCCCTGGGAAGGACGGGGGACAGCCTGGCTGCAAGGGACCGCCACCACATCCCGCGCCCCTGGCCTCAACTCGTGGGGCTTCTTCTGGGGGCTCCTGTGCGTCCCATCAGTAGACTCCAGCCACAGGGATTGGTGGGATCCGCCTTGCCGGAGGTGTTTTTCAGATCGTATCACCTAAGCCCATCCCCTCTAGTCCAGCTGAGGAACAGTATACCCAGATTGGACCAGAGGAGGCGGTAGCTCCCCCTGGGGGCCCTCCACCCCCGCTTCAGGCTCTTGGCCGAAGGAGCTACACAGCTAGCTCCTGTGCACCTCCTCCCCTGTCCTTGCTACAGCAGGAAGCACAGGCACATGCATGTTGCAGGCATGGTGCACCCACCCCCACACCGCCCCCAGGGCCCCTTCCCCAGTTGCTCACTAGTTCCTGGAGCGGTGATGGTAGTGAACCCACATTCAGACCAGGCCAAGTCAGCCTCGAGATGCACTGCTATGCCCACGCCCTCATTCCCAGGCTCACCTGCGGCCCGGCCTGTTTGTTGGTTGAATGGAGCACGAAAGCCCTTTGTCCTGCATAAAGTCTGTGCCTGGGTCAGGTCTGCCTTCGCTGCTTCAGAAGGCCAGATGGGATTGGGCTGTGTGGGTGGGAGGCGGGGTGGAGGAGTGAAAGGCAATTTTCTGTGAAGCTGGAAGGGAGGTGTGGGTGCCATAGACAGGGCTGACCCTCTCCCCGCTCCCACTCCTCTTCTTCAATATTCCAGGACGTCCATTCCTTGCTGGTCCAATGAGGTGTCTTGGCTGACATGGGGGGTCAGTCAGCCTTTTGGATGCCCCTCAGAGAATGGCCCCCCCAGCTACCTACAGTCCCCGGGGGTGGGGGCACTAAGCAAGGCCTGGGCCTGACTGGGCTGCCTGACCTCTCCTCACAGTCTAGGGACACGGCGACCCCGAGGCTTTCCAAAAACTTTTCAGTAATAAACAAAGGGTAAGCTCCTCCTTGTCCCAGATTCACCTGCCCAGCCACCTCGGGAACTCAAGTGTTGGCCGTCCTGCGTATTCTCTGAAATCAACCCTCCCCCACCCACCCCCACGCCCCTGCCCTGAACCCAGGTCTCAGCCTCTCAGCTGAGCCCCTCCCACCAGCCTTCTTACAGCAAATTCATTTGTTCACTCAGCAAATTCATTTGTTCACTCCGCATCTGGGCTGGACAGAGGGGAAGAGAATAGAATATGCTCCCTGCCCTCAGAGCACGTGACCTCCTGGGAGAGACCGGCACATGAACAAATGGCAGAGAACAGGTCAGAATTGCCACGATGGAGGCCTGTCCTGGCTGCTCTGACCCCTAAACAGCACCTTCTGTGTACCAGGCCCTGTTCTAAGCAGGTCCCATGTATTTACTGATTTCTATGCCATGAGCCTCACAGGAAGATATGCCCCGCACAGTAGCTGATGAGGGAAAAACAGAAATTGAGTAACTTGCCCAAGGATGTAAGCAGCAGGACCAGGATTCAAACCGGGGCACCAGTGTTCTAAGCCGCACCAGTGCTTTGCTGCCTTTGAAGCAGCATAGAAGAGAAAGGGATGGCCAGGGGCAGCTTCCTAAACCAGATGGTGGCAGAACCGAGCCTGAGGTGTGAATAGGAGTCTGTCAAGAAGCAGCATGGGGCAACCCCAACAGAAGAATTAATATCTGCAAGGCTGGGAGATGCTAGCAGCGAGCAACCCCCACAACCCCGGGGAGGAGATGGGGACAGGGGGCCGTGTATCCCCATACCTCTGTCTGGTCTGAATCTCTTATAGTGAGCACATATTTATGTATTACAGGTGAAATTTAAACACACACAAACACAATAAAGACTAAGTAACATGTCAAAAAGCAACACCCTAAAGCAGGAGTTGGCAAACTTTGCTTGTAAAGGGCCAGATGGTAAATATTTGATGCTTTGTAGGCCATACGTTTTCTGTCACCACGACTCAACTCTGCCACGGGAGCCCCAAAGCCTCCACAGACAGTGTGTGAACAAATGGGCATGGCTGTGTGCCAATAAAACTTTATCTAAGGACGTTGAAATGTGACACAGTTTTCATACACTGCAAAATACTCCTCTTTTAGATTTTTCAGTCTTTTAAAATGTAAAAGGTGTTTTTAGCTCACGTGCTATACAAAAACAGGCATGTGAGGAGTGATTTGGCTGAGGGCCACAGTTTGCCAACATCTGCCCTAAAGGCTCACAGAGGTGAGAGAGTATGGAGGCTTGGAGAGCTAGTTATGCAGATTGGCTACAGCCCAGGAGCCCAAGGATTGTGAAGTGAGGCTGGGCCAAGACTGAGGAGGGCTGGAGCCACCCCTAGGGTGCCTTGAGGGCCCTGAGAGCAGGTATTGTCACAGCAGGGTCAGCCCCAGGTCAGGCTCCAGTGTCACCAGGCCCTGGCTATGAGACCCAGGTGTTTGCTTCTCTGAGCTTCAACTGCTACAGAGTGAAATGGAACACTGGCATTGACCTTAAAAGTCCTGTGAATCTGGTCTGCTGAGGTGGGGAATGGGAAGGGGGTCCTTATTAACTCATACAATTGTTTCAGTTGTTCTCAAATTTTTCGGTGGCAACTTATTCAGATGTGGATTTTGGAAACATCTCCCTGGTGGCCATGTGAAGAATGGGTCAGCATTGGTGTGAATACCTTCCACTTGCCCTCTAGATCCACCCTCCCCCCGCGGCCCTGGGCTGGGAAGACCAACCTGTGTGGACAACATCTGATGGGCATCTCTACCTTCCCACAGGGAGCCCCTGCAGAAGGTGGGGGGAGACAGGAGAAGCAGGTTCAGGCATCAACTCCCTGCAGGGTGTCGCAAACTGGCTGCACCCCTTGGGGAAAGCCACAGCACCAGGCCTGGCTGACCTCACCAGTTCTCAACGGTTTCCTACCCCTTGCTCACATGCTTGCAAATTCTTCTGGCTGTCAGAACTGGAGTGCACCCTGGCTGATTGACTCAAAGAGAGGGAGACTGGAGAGACATCCCAGTTAGGAGACCATTGTCGTTCTGATGAAGATGAAGCAATAATCTGGGGCTGGGGCGGGGGGTGGGGGGGAGGGGGGGGAGGAAGAGCTGGAACCAAAACAGAGTTAGAAGCCAAACAGGTCAAACGGAGAGCGTGAAGGACAGGGAGAGTCTCTGGGACATCTTGCATTTCCAGCTTGGATAACTGGGAAGATGGAGATACCCAGGAGGTATCCAGGAGGGGAGGCAGCCATTTGGAATGGAAATGATGAGTTTGAAGTGATGCCTGCAGGACATCCAGGTGGCTGGGTGCACAGGTGTACCCTAGCCCTCCTGCAGCCCTGATTTTCTACCCAACCTTTAGCGATGACCCCTCCATTCCCCCAGATGCGCCACCACGCTGGGAATAGCCGGGGAGCCTTTGAGAGGCGTCAATGCATAAATGATTGCTGGCCCTTTAGATTCAGGGAGAAGGCACTTAGATGCATGGACTCAGCAAGAAGGAGTGACAGGGCATGCTGGGGCCCTCAGGAGAGGTCCAGGAAGACTCTGTCCCCAAAGAGCCATTGGTTAAATAAAGACAGAGCCACCAGCCAGTAATATTGACAAGGGGCAATTTTGCCCATCAGCCAGGGATGCTGAACATGATGAGGCACCTCCATTTGTGATATGCACTAAAACCTTGGTTTGCAAGCTTAATTCACTCTGGAAACATGCTTGTACTCCAAAGCCCTTGCATATCAAAGCAAATTTCCCCATAAGAAATAATGGAAACTCAGATGATTCGTTCCACAACCCCAAAATATTCATATAAAGATGATTACAATACTGTCATATAATATAAAATAATAAAGAAAATACAAAAGAAAAAGAAAAAGAAAGTAACCTGCACTTACCTTTGAAAACCTTCGTGGCTGGTACAGGGGAGACAGGAGAGAGGAGGGTTATCGTATAGGACGACTTTCATGATCACTAATGGAATCACTGCTATCTGTTGGCTCAGTGGAATCTTTTTCTGCATAGGGGCCATTGAATACGCTTGCACGGAGGTTGACTACAGTGCAGTATAAATAAACTCTTGTCATATACTGTATTTAATGTAACTGGTAATAAGGCAGCAGAGGAAAGGGTCTTTATCTGCAGGCAGCCCGACCTAGAATGAAGCAAAGCATTCCTAAGCTTACTCTTGCATGGAAAAGCAAAGGACTGTCCATAGGTGCTTTGAAGTGACCAAAAAAAAAAAAAAAAAAAAAAGTGGTGCCGGTTGTGGGCACCTTCCAACATTCTGAAAAATCACTGATTTCTGCCAAACACCACGGCCTGAGACTGAGCAACTGAGCATGGGATGATCCCCCACAATCCTGCATCGAGAGAGAGAGAGAGAGAGAGAGAGAGAGAGAACCATTGGCTCAGTTGTGATCATGTGACATTCAGTGTCACGTACTACTTGTATTGCAAGACATCACTCACTTATCAAGTTAAGATTTATTAGAAACGTTTGCTTGTTGGGGCACCTGTGTGGCTCAGTCTATTGGGCGGCCAGCTTCGGCTCAGGTCATGATCTCACAGTTTGTGAGTTCGAGCCCCACGTCGGGCTCTGTGCTGACAGTTCAGAGCCTGGAGCCTGATTCGAATTCTGTGTCTCCCTCTCTCTCTGACCCTCCCCCCCCTCACACTCTGTGTCTCTCTCTATCTCAAAAATACATAGACATTTAAAAAAATTTTTCTTAAAGAAATGTTTGCTCATCTTGTAGAATACTTGCAGAACAAGTTACTCATGATCCAAGGTTTTACAGTATTTGGTTTAAATCTTTTTAACTACCCATCTCTTGTGGCTTGTAGGAGACAGGAGGTCAGATCCAGGCTTTCTTCCAGGGTGGGTCCTGGTGTTGGAACATTTTGGGGAGCAAGGGGAGGGGTACCTCCTTCAGACCTCCCTAGGGCTTTATCTCCTTCATAACTGCACTGCCCTCTGATTACAGTGTCCTTCCACAAACAAATACTTGATTGAATATTTCTCAATTGAGTCACTGTTCAGTTTTCCCTCTCCCAGGAAATCAAACATTCTCTGGTTTTGCCTCTTCATCTTTCTGACCACAGTCATGCTGGACCTTCTCCTGGGATGCGTGTTTGGGCTTCTCTGCTCTCTCTCGCTCGCAGAACACTGGGAAGTTCGAGTCTCATCTTAGATTCATGGTCTTAGAGAGGGCAGTGGTTTGCACAACGCTGCTCTCCACTTGCCCATGATGAATTACCATGTCTCCTCCTGAGAGGCTGGCCTGCCTTTAAGCCCCCTACCCCCACCACCTCTAGCCCCAGTCCACAGGTCTGGTATTCATTAGTGTCTAGTCAAGGCCTGATTCAGCCACATTGCTTCACAGTCAGCCCAGCATGCAGACAGCTAATGCTCTGGGCAACCCAGGTCTGACCAACTGGTTGGTCAAGTTGGATGGTCATGTCGCTAACAGGAACAGCTGGGTGGACCTCAGCCTTAGGAGGCTGAGACAGGGCCCATGGGACAGCCCCTTGCTCTGACTCACCAGGTGATGCTGAAACCTTGAAACACCCAGGAAGGCCTTTTTTCCCAGAGAGCCTTCCTGGTTCTGCCATCAGGCCTGGGACCTCTCTTTAGGTCCTGCACTGCTCTGTGCAGAGGATAGGGTATTCGTTGACTGAGCACTGCTTTCTGGATCGTTATTCTCTGATATACTGGCAACTGCTGAAGACTTAAGCTTTCCAGAAGATCCATTAGATGCTTAGCTATTGAACCTACACCTTAGTGGGCATGAAGTAATTAAACTATGTTATTCACTTGCAGGGGTCAGGGCAGAGGATGGAATGGAATGATGCTATACAAGAAGTTCATGTACCTTTATCTCTGCCAATCCATTTTCAGCTCAAACTTCATGCAAGAAGCAGGTTTCCACCACAAAATTCCTCATTAAGACTGAGGTATGCCCTGGGCTCAGACTGTAGCCCCTGGGCTCAAATTACACCTAGGGGCTCCACATCACATAGCAGAATAGCCAGGGTATTACAGAATTGGAGGGATGCAAGTCTCCATAGAAATCAGTTGCTAGCGATTTCTTCTTAACAAAACGCATGGACATCCCCAGTCACGCAAGACAGTGTTGAACAAGAACGTTGATGATAAGAATCAGCCCACCGTGATTAAGGCTTCTCAAGAACTCCTTGGGTGAAGAGGAGAGACACCAAAATGAGTCCCCTGCCTATCCCTCATGGTCTAGTTCATGTAAGGAATGGTGATATAGGGGTCCCTATAGAGAGTGGGTTTGATCTGGTATTCTCAAGAAGCTCACTGAGGCCCCCAAACGGCCCTGAGCAGGAGCCCTAGGCAGTTTCACACTTGGGGGGCTTTAGGGCTTGGGCATTTTGATACCAGATCCCAAGGTTCTACTCGGGATCCATTTTCCTAAGTGCCCTGAGGAGGGGGAGGGGTGTCGGGAACACCTTCTGATGGGAAGATCTGCTTCCTGTTGGGATTCCCCTGTTGATTTCCTGAGCCTCAAGCAGCCTCTGTAGCAAAAAGTCAGATGAGCCTACAGAGTAGGGGAGCCTGGATTCTGGTGCTTCCCCTTCCCCCAGGGTAGTCACAGCCTGTAGACAGCTCTGCCTCGGGAAGTATGACCCCCGGGGCTCATGCTGACTGCGTGGGACACTTTCAGAGGTTAGGAGTCCCAGGGGTCATTTGAATAGGAAGTTCTCAGGTCACATCAAATGTTCCATGTCACAAATCCCCCATTTAACCCCTTTTCGGGAAGTCATCAGTCTCTGTGGCAGGGTCAGGGAGGGGCATAGTATTGTAACTGTCATGAGTAGGTAGCGTCTAGCTATCCCTCCGGTCAGCGCACCGGGCTAAAACACCATCTCTCGGCACAGCCTCCATGACAGCACAGCACAGAGACAAGCCCCTTTGGGGTGGGCACCACCCAACTAAAATCACGAGGAGCTCCAGCAAAAAGCTGAAGGGAGGACATCTGGCAACAGAGACACTGGTATAAGAGTCAGGGGTGCTCCTGTGTTCAAGATTGTGGAGGCAATGAGGAGAGATGGCCTCACCCCTTCTCTCTCTGTGCCTCTTCCTGTCTCTCTCTCTCCCTCTCGGTTTTAAATCCTCCTGCTGTGTCCCCAGGCAGCTGTCCCACACCTGCAGATCCCCCCAGACAGACAAAATTCTTTGTCCCACAGACTGAGAATGCCTCAGTCTAGTCCTGCCTTGTCCCCACTGCTTAAACCTGCACCCTACCCCCATTGTGCTTGAGGAGAATCTGTGGGTCACAGTAAGGGTGGGTGATAAAGGGCAGAGATGCTTCCACTCACAGCCTCAGGCCCTCCCCTGGAAGGCTCCTAGAAACTGCTGGAAGCTTCTAGAGTTACAGATGGATCCTTCTAGCACTCCAGGATCCAGCTCAGTGACACTGCCTCCTGGAAGCCCGCCCTGTGTGTGCTGGCAGTCTTAAAACCAGAGGGCAGCTGCTGAGAAAGTAATGAGGGGAAGCAGAGGCCAGAAAAGTATGGGGGAAGAGGAGGAGGGACAGAGAGGAGAAGCCACAACGTCCATCCTGGGGCTCTTATTCTCCAGGAGGCTGGCTCCATTTTTGTGTGGTCCCAGCTCCTGAGGATCCTTCCTCTAGGTGGCTGCCCATGGTGCAGGTGGCCCTCTGGGGGAGGCAGCAGGTAAGAGGGAGGGAAGGCCCTCCTGGACAGGACAAAGGGAGCATCCAGAAGGCCACAGAGAAGCTGCCTCCCCACAGGAGGCAGCGCTGTATGGGTGGGGACACACTAAATGTGCTGTCTGAGCTCCCCGCCTGGGGGCAACCTGAACTCACCCGCCTGGGGCAGAGCTGAACCCTTCTTCCTGAGCCCTCATAGGACATCTTCCCCATGCAAGGAGGGGGTGCTGGGAATCAAGCGCCAAGGGTGGCCCCTGACTCCCTGGAGCTCATGCCATCACAGTCCCCTGCACCATCATGCCCAAGGGGTGGCCCGCTATGGCCTCAGCTGCTATGAGGAAACTGCTCCTGGAGAACCAGCACCCACTGTGGCAACGCCTAGAAAGGCTGGGGTCCCCCACCAACTCACTTCCCCTACGGGACTAGGTCTCTTAGTTCTTTATTTTTTCTTAATTCTGGACCCCTCCCAATCAGAAATCCTATCCTTCTAGGCCAGCCGGGGAGGCCCTCCCTGACACCCACAGCCCTCAGCAGGCTTCTCCCTCATCCTCTTTC